>NC_139800.1:47821301-49134754 GCF_965231275.1 Zosterops lateralis
TCCATGCCCCCCTATGCCCCTCCTCCTCATTTTCTTAAAATCAAGGCTTATATTCTGAAAGATGGTGGTTTGTTTCTTTTTTGTATTTGGGATTTTACAAATCCTTGGGATTTTACAAATCCTGGGATGCAATACTTCAGCAAGAGCTCAAGTACTGGATATCTAAAATGGTTTAAGTATCCCAAACACCTGGCGTTTGCTGTATGTGGACTAGAGATAATAAACAACTTTAATCCTGTTAACTTGATTGTAAGAGTCACAATTACAGAAAAGGGAGAGTGTAAAATGCTAGAGTGTATTTGGTGTTGCGGTTGTGTGTGCAGCCATGGAAGATAATTCCCATAATTTTTACAAAGTTGCACATTGCTTATAGCATCTAAGGCAACTTAATGCAACCGTACTTACCTGATAGGAGGCATACATGAAGAAGAGATGCTCCCACCTTCCTTGTCCTTATTGCTGGTGGGTACAGATCATAGATTAGTAGCTATAAATGAAGCAGAGCTGCTATCCCATTAACTTCTGTATTCGTCCTTGAGTAGTTACCATGCGGATGGAGCTCTCATATTTGTTGATGGAGTTACACACCTTGGAGACATTTCTTTTGTGTTAGCTGCCATATCATATCTTAGATGTCACAACTGCACTTAGAACAGAGATAAACTAGTGGTTAGAGGACACCTAAGGCATGTGCAATGGTGTCCATGCGTCTTTCTTCCTTGTAAACCTGTTCTGTTAGCTTTTTTTTCTCTTTTTTTTCCAATTACAGGAAAATGTAAAAAAAAGTGGGCTTAGGGGTTTTTATTATTATTATAATTTTCTCACTAGTTTTATCGCCAAATATGTTTATTACTATTCATCTTAGAAGATGTTCTTAGTAATGAAGCTGCTCCAGACAAAATAGATAAAAATTCTGCAAACTGGTGAAGGAGAAAGAACAACTTGGATAAATAGGATGTAAAGGACAAACATTTATTTTGTGTTTGCTTATACCCTTGTATATGAACACATGTAATTTCTGGTAAATTCCATTGTAGTTGTGCTGGGTACACTTTTATAACTAGCTTTTCAGTGATAAGATAGATGAACTAAAGAGCTGCTTTCAGCACAAAAGTGCAAGACTTCTAATGGAGCTAAAATCTGAGTTTTTCCATTATGGAATAGGAAGGGTCTTGGTCACAAAATTCAGCTGTGGATTTTGTGTACCATAGGCCAGGTCTTTCACTTGCCTGTAGCAACCCCTTCCAGCTGTCTATGTTAGTGAGTGTATAAATATAAAGGGTTGTTTGCTCAGCCACTAGGAAGGAGATATTTTATGTATTTGAATGGAGTCCAGATTTACAGCTCTATCCCTTGGCACTGGAGGACAATGTTTGAGAATTGCATTTGGTCCAGACAAGCTATTAGTTAAGTTTGTTACTAGGTGTTTTTCCTTGAATCAGGTACAATACCAATACTGGGAAACTTCCGTCAAAACACATAGCTTTTAATTCTCTGCTCTCCACCCACTGCTTGATAGCATTGTGTCCCTGTCTGGCCAGACAGTATGAGTCAGCTCAGCACCTTTCAGGGTGGAATTGCTGGGAGGGAAAACATTCTGCTGAAAATAATAGGATGTACTGAGTGAGGCACCATTTTGTCTTTTTCTTTAAATTATAAAGCCTATTCCTAAATTAATAACCCTTATATGGTAAATGTGTGCCCTGCTCTTCTGGCCCTGGGGCGTTCAAAATCATTATTTTTAGGCATGTTTGGTAATATTGGAAGATTAGACTATTTTATCTTTAATCTCTAATAAATGATGACTCTGAACACAGTGCACATTTACTTCCGGCTCCTTGCTGAAAGGGGAATGGAAAAAAGGGATTAACCAGACAGCCAGCTGTTCTAGCTGTCTATAATACTTCCTTTGCTTTTACAGTGGCTCAGTACCTGATGGAAAATTCCTATTGCATGCAATCAGAACGACTGTTTTTTGTACCTGTTCCACCAAATTCAATAACCAGTTACAGTCCTCTAAGCTGGTAGTAGTCTTTAACAAAACCCATTATCTACTAAATTCTATGAACTTGAAATTTGTGGAAGTGTCTAGAAATTGACTTGGTTCTGGTCCACCATATGAGGCAGTTTTCAGGAGGTATTACTCTGAGAGGATTCCCATCCCACAAAGAAGAATTAATTAAACATGGATGACGGGCAGGAGGACATGATTTCTGACCACGGCATTAAGAACTTCATGAAGGGGTGGGGTCTTCTGCTCACTGCAATACTGTGTTATTGATGGTCCTCCTCTTAGAATCTTTCTTGCAGTGAAAATAGACTTCTTAAATTTTCTGTAAGTGGTAGCACTGACTAAGTTCTTCTGGAAGGAGAATTAATTCTGAGCCAAGAGATATACAAACTGGCTACTAGGAACAGGAAGCAGCAGGAACAGGAGCACCTCTTGACCAGTGGAAACCTCCCAAGGATATAGCTTCAGGGGATGCTCACTGGGCTTTGTGTGTGAAGCTGGAAGTCTGTTTTCTCCCAGAGCTGTGCAGGTGTCTTGCATGCCCATTCACGTCCCATGGGCATGAATCAACAGAGAACATGTATTAAAGGTGAGGTGTGCCTTGATGCTGCAAGTGAGCACCAGGGTGACTCAGGGAGGGGTGTCAGACTCTTGTCATTAGTGCTGTCTGAGGGTAAAGCTGTATTAAAAGCTACGTTAGAACTCCTCTGAACTGAAAACAACAAGTGGTACAAATCCATCACATAAACTCATTCTGATGAAAGTGTGTTTAATACAAGGGGCTGCAAATGAGATTTTTCTTTGGTCACAATGCTATTTGTTATCTGTTTAGATATGTAATTTCTTTAAAGTCTGGGAAATTTCTTAGTTGGGGAAACCTAGATAACTTCAATACTGGCAAAAGTTAATTACCAGGCAGGAACACTCTGATTAGGCATCTTGAGGAAAAACTTTTTTTTTCCTGTGTCAAAATTTTACAACTGAATATTCTCTACCCCAAATACTCCGGGGCTTTTTAGGCAGAAGCATGAACCCAATTTAGACCTGAAGAAGTGGCTTATTTTTGCAGAATCACAGAATCACAGAAAGAGTAAAATTGGAAGAGTCCATAGTGGCTCATCTGGTCCAACCTCTGCTCAAGCAGGGTCATTCCAGAATATTTGGCACAGGATTGCATCCAGATGGTTCTTGATATCCCCAGCAAGGGAGTTGCCACAATGTCTCTGGACAATCTGTTCCAGTGCTCGGTCACACATACAGTAAAGAAATTCTTCCTCATGTTCAGGTTGAACTTCTGTGTATCAGCTTCTGCCCATTGTCTCTTGTCCTTGCTTGCTGCCTGGCTCTGTCTTCTTGACACTGTCCCTTCAGATACTTACAGACGTGGATAAGGTCCTCTCGCAGTTGTCTCTTCTTGAGTCTGAACAGACTCAGCTTGCCTAGCCTTTCTTCATAAGAAAGATAGTCCAGTTCCTTATTCATCTTTGTGGCCAGCCAATGAACCTGCTCCAGTACATCTTTGTCTGTCTTGGACTAGGGAGCCCAAAATGGGACACAGAACTCCAAATGCAGCCTTGCCAGGGCTGAGCAGAGGGGCAGGATCACCTCCCCTGACCTGCTGCTGATGCTCTTCCCAATGCATCCTAGGATCCCACTGGCCCCCAGGGCACATAACTGGTTCATGGACAGCTTCTTTTCTACCAGGACCCCCAAGTCCTTCTCCACAGAACTGCTTTCTAGCAGGTCACCCCATCACTGTGCTGATGCCTGGGCTTGTTTTTCCCCAGATGTCCCTTCCTGTATGTGCATTTGCTGAACTTCAGACAGCTTTTCTCTGCCCATCTCTCCAGCCTGTTGAGGTCCTTCTGAAGGGTTGCACAGCCCTATGGGCTATCAGCCACTCCTCCCAGCTTTGGGTAATCAGCGAACTTGCTGAGGAGGCATCTGCCCTCCACCCAAGTCATTGATGGATAGGGCAAACAACTCTGTCCCCCAGTTTGGAACCTTGGGGACAATATCAGTGACAGACCTCCAGCCTGATCGTGTGTCACTGATTGTGACCCTCATTCAGCCAGCTCACATGATCCATTCATCCAGTCCACACCTCCTGAGTTTGCCTTTGAGGATGCTGTGAGAGACAGTCTCAAAAGCCTTGCTGAAGTCAAGATAGACAATATCCAGTTCTCTCCCCTCATCTGTCCAGGTAGTTGTCTCATTGCAGAAGACAATTGTATTAGTAAAGCATGATTTACCTTTATTGAATCCATGCTAGTTACTCATGATCATGTTCTTGTCATCCATGTGGATAGAGACAACCTACAGAATGGGATGTCAGCTCTCCCAGGAGTCGAGGTACATTCCATTAGGGCTCAGGGACCTGTGGATGTCAAGTTTGTCTGCACATTCTCTTATCCAGTCCTCCATGACCAAGGGAAAATTCCTTTCAATGTTCCTTTACCCTGGTCTCTTGGGTCAGAGATTCGTGATGCCTGGTCATAGTGAAGACCAATGTAGACAAGGTGTTCAGTAACTCTGTCTTCTCTGCATCCTCTGTTACCCGGGTCCCTCTTCCATACAGTAACAAGCCCACACTATCCCTAGTTTTTCTTTTGATGTATTTGAAGAAGGCCTTCTTGTTCTACTTGACGTCTTCAGCCAGATATAAGGCCTTGGCCTTCCTCATCTTATTTCTGCTTATTCTGGCAGGCTCTCTGTGTTCATTCCAAGAGGCCTCACCCTGCTTCTATCGCTTGTGTATTTCCTGTTTACACTTGAGGAATGACAGGAGTTCTTTATACACAGTGATTTCTTGCCTTTTGTCTGATTCTTGCTAATTGGGATGCACTGTTCTGAAGGAAGAGGCAGTATATGATTTTCAACAGACACTCTCTGTGACTTGGCTTTCTCAGTTGCCTGAAAACTCCCAATCTACTGTTAACTATGTAACAAGTGATGAAAGGATTTAAAAGTGGAATGTGGGACAAGAAGACAACCATTTTCAAGTTGTCATGGTTTCAATCCAGCCAGCAACCAAGCACCAGACACAGCCATTTGCTACTGGCCCTACCAGCATGATCAGGGAGATAGCTGTAAAGATAAAAGCTGGAAAACTCAGAGGTTGAGATCAATTCAGTTCCATAGGGAAGGAATGCAAAAGCTGCACATACAAGCAAAGAAAAACAAAGTCATTCCCTGCTTTCTGTGGGCAGGGAGGTGTTTCCCATCTCCAGGACAGCAGGACCCCCTGACGTCTCACAGTGACTTGGCAAGACAAATGCCATCACTCCAAATGTCCCCTCCTTTCTCCTTGCATGCAGCTTGAAATACCGAGCAGGATGACGCATGGTCTGGAATATTCCTTTTGCCAGTTTGGGTCACCTGTCCTGACTGTGCTTCCTTCCAGGTTCCCAGTCACCCCCAACTTCCTCACCAGCTTGGCAGCTCAAAAAGCAGAAAAGACCTTGGCTTTGTGTAAGTCCACCTCAGTAATAACAAAAACATCTCTATATTATCAACCCGGTTTTCAGCCCAGATATAAAACATAGCACCATACTTGATTGACACTGTGTAGAAACATAACTCTACCCCAGCCAAAACCAGCATGCAAGTGCGTTTACCATTACTCCTGTTAGAACAAGCAAAAAGTACAGCTATATACATATTCTACCCAATGTTTTGTTTGCCTTAAACCAGTTCATAGTTCATTTGAAGGATAATTAAAAGAATTTTATGTGTTATCTCTGACTGCCCAATTACAAATCCTACACCTATGGTATCAATAATCTCTAGTGTTTTTAGAATTTGAACCCCCTCTCCTAGAATGTTATCAGTCATATGTTTAGAAACTTGCTTAAAAGTGGAAGTCAGCAACTGGCCACACAAGAAGATGACAAGTTGTGCATCTATGGAAGTGAAGTAACTGCATATATATATAGGTAGAAAGTTGAAAGTAAACCTTTCTTTGAGCAAAAATGTGAGGCAGCATGAAAAGCTCTTGATGCACTTTGGTCTGATTCACACCCTTTTTTCTGATTCATACCTTCAGCCTCTGTAGTCAATCGCAGTCTTAGCCTTTTAAGCAGCACAAAAACTGCAGAAGTAATTGGAGGTTGTTTAATTTTTGAAAGGCAAAATTTTTATCATACAGTTAAACAGCTTTGTGATAAAATCTGTTCTACTTAGCCTTGGGATCAGAGCAATATTCTGGTCATTAGTATAAGGTCTAAAAAGATTATTATAGTGAACATACCATAGATTTATTTTTTTTTTGAGTCATTCATTGCTGGCAAAGCTTCAGCAGCAATCCTGCCACTGCCACTGCCACTGCCCTTCTTCAGCACTGCCCTGCCTGCACACATATTGTTAATGACTTTCTTGAGGTTATTTTCCATTTTATTCACAGTGATGAATGACAGCACAAAATGACCTGAAATGGAGAAGCCTATGTGGCCACTTGTTCAGATATACTTTATGGAAAGCAGACTACCCGAACACGCTGCATTGACCTTAATAGATGCCTTCTCCCTGCACAGTGTTGCAGCCTCAAATTATGTTTCCTCAAGGAGGCAAAGTTGATTTGAAAGAGGAAGAAAATGCCTACATGTCTTTTTCTAAATGTACATAATGCAAAAAAGAAAGTTAATGTTAACTGATTCTAGCTTGCTGAATTATTCTTAAATTTATGTTGATGTATTTAATGATACAGTAAAATCAGAAAAAAAATATATACCAGTATTCCTTCACATTTATGTACAGTCTGGAGGGTACACTTTCCGAGAAAGTGGTAAAGAAAAACATGCTGTGCTCTTCCAACCTCACAAAAATTAAAAAGAGAAGAATATCAGGAAAGTGAATTGATTCGTCTCTTACACATTTAGGCTCAGAATCTTATTTACAGCATATGTAACGGAATTACAAGTTTGTATATTTCAAAAATGAAAAAAAGAAAGATGAATAGGAGATGACTTGTTGCAACCTGTCTTATTTTCCTTCTTTACAAATCTTGTAGTTGCTCCATATTTATTCAGGAATCACATGTTTTTGGGTATATCCCATGACCTAATGAGAACTTTCAGTCTCCCACCCACACATGGACTGCACACCTCCTTTCAAAATTTCCTAAAATAGTTCAGGGCACATTCTGCCAGTAACAGTGTTGTAGAACCTGCCTTGTTGTGTTTTAACCAGGCAGACAGCTGCCTCACTCTCCGCAGTAAAGCTGTATGACAGACTAATTTGTACAACACTAGAAAAATCCATTTTAAGATATAAAGACTTGAAGTCTAAACTTATCTAAGAAAAATAGCTTATAGGCACTAGACTTCAACAGGCATAGGCCTATTTTCCACATAATTTTGATACAGACTACAAGACCCCCTTTTTTCCCCTGTTATTCATTTTCGGAACACATCCAACATCTGCCTACCATGATTATTTTGTTACGGCCAGGATTGTAAAGGGATCTTGAGTGAGCCTTGGGTGTATGCACCAAGTTGGTATGCAATTTGAAGGGTCCTCACACCTACTTTCCACACTGATGAGGGAAAAGCTGTAATCCTATAATCTGAGCAAATGTCATTGTCTGATTCTTTTTGGAGGCAGAGGGTTGTGGTTGTGCTTTGTTGAAATAGCAAAGATGAACTTGTCCTCATCTAGGTCATGGTAGCTGTTAACACAAAATTCTCAGGGGTCTCATCAGTTTTTTGGAGGAGAGAAAGACCTTAGAACAGAAGTTGATTCAGCAATGTCTGAAGGCAGAGTTTAAATGGGAAATAACTTGACATGAAGCAGCTGATTTCAGAGAGCAGTGATCATCAGCTAAAGAAGGGCAGTGCCTGAAGGCTGTAGTTAAGCTTTTAAAGTTAACCAGCTTTTAGAGTTGTTTTGATTTGTAACTTATGAACAGCTGAAGTTAGTATACGAGTATGACATCTGGTTACAAGGTGAGAGGAAGACAATAGTTTAGTAAATGACTTTCAATAGACAATCAAAAAGTTGGCCATTAGGCCAGAAACCAGAGACCAGCCTGGCTCATCAAATGAGAACCCTGGTATAAACAGGTAGCTTCTACCCAGCCTACAGACACTGGCGATTTACTGTCATGAACAGTAACAGTAACAGTAAATTACCAATCTAAACTGGTAGATTATTGTATTAAATGTCTGTATATATTTAATTATTTGCTGTACTGTAATGTATGAAATAGCAGAGAATATATCACCAATGTCAGGCAGAGCAGCACAGCTCAGCTGTTCAGAGCCACTTCCTCATCTGCTTGCAGCAAAGAAATGTCTGTCCCACAGCCTCCCTCAATCATAGCCACAGGTTCTGTGGATGTCTCATATAAGGCTGGAAGCAGGAAGAGCCAAGGCTGTGGCTCTCCTGTAGCCTTTCAGGACAGAACTATGTCCACATGTTTCTTTACTGTGTGAGGTTGTTTTCCTTCCTAATGAACACAGAGGCTCTAAGACACACTGTGCCCAGTGGAGATTATCTTCTCCACGGCTGAGCTATTTGCCAGCTGACTAAAGGAAGAGCAGTAACAGTCTAGCTCTTACCAGCATGAGAGCTGCTTACCCTCAACACCTGGAGCTGGCTGGTAAGAGTATGGGGCAGCATGTGTAGCTGTGGACTGCATTTTTTCCTCAGTTACGTGCTCTCCCTAATCTTAGACAGGATATTACCATATTTTGTTGGTAATGAAGTCTGAATTTCTCTTGCTGGTTATCTGAAGATGGGTGGGTGCATTTCTGCTGTCTAAAATAATTTGTGGTTTAACACTCAATAGCAAAGTCAAGGTGTTTGACAGAGATATTATCATTTAAGTGGCTAAGGCTTTTTCACCAGCTTTCTCCAGGTATCAGATGGAACAAAAGATTAAACCAGATTTTCATCCTGGGGATAGATAGGAGAACAAGCCTTTCGCACAATAAAGCAGGAAATGCGGAGATACATTACAATGCTAAAGATTAGGGAAAACAGTAAAAGGGGGAGGCAGCTGAAAACTGAACTATATGTGGTCAGAATGGGTGTATGTGTGGACATGAGGTGGGAGGGCATTGGTATTCTGACTGCAAGATAGTTGCCTAGTGACGTATGAGAGAAAAGGTAATGCTTCATTGCATGCTCCGTGTTGACAACTCAGGGACTGTTGCATAGGCAAAAGCTTGTTTGTCCTCACTTTTAGGCTGTGAGGACCAGCAATGTGACTACCTCCAGAAAAACAGCATGTACTGGACTTAAATATATTAAAGTTACTCTCGTAACACCTGAGATTCTCGTTAAAACGTGCCTTATGTACAGAAGCAGAATAGGAACACCTGAGTACCAGAAGTTTTCAATTGCCAAGCCTGTTACGAAATTCTGGAGAAGGCAACATCTTTTTAAAGCATTCAGATTAATGTATAATAATATAACTATCCCATAACCCAAGAAAACGATGAAATTACTCAGAATAGAGAATTAGAATCTCATGAAAATCTGATCATTGTTGCAGAGCTATGATAGAATTTTGTCAAGATTAATTGACCATTTTTAGCAGTACACTTTAGATACTTAATTTTAAATAAGTTTCTTCTATTTCCTGAATGCAATCTTATAAAGGCTTCATAGAGTCATCAGCTAAAGTTTCAGAAGAATAAATAATTTTTTCCTGTCGCAGCAGTAATTCCAAGTCTAGAAAAAGTGCTGCTAGTAGTATTGATATTCTTAATGCAGTGTTATGACAGCACTGGTGTGTGTATCCCACTGCTTTAGAATCTAATCAAGATTTAAGTTTTCTGTAGGACTGACATCCCAAAAGAAAGAAGGGAGCATGAAATAGCATATCTATCTTTTTCTTTGTAGTACAGTATTTAGCAGCTTTGTTTCGAAGGATGTCAGCTCATCCCTTCCTCCCTTCCATCCTCTCTCTATTCCCACCATTTTGGTACATGAAAATGTCTTCTGGTTTAAGACCAACTTTGAAAATTTGAACAAAACTTTGTTTTCATCCTATTTTAAGAAGTAACCCACAATTTTTTGTATGCCTCCTTTAAAAAATCATTAATGTCTCAGGTCTTCTGAATTCTTACACATTCTTGCTAAGTTTCATCATTAAAACCACATAAATGTTTCATTACACTTTGTTAACATGGAGGACGTGATAGGGTTAAATAATTCCACATTAACTGCAGCATGTATAAAAATGAGATAGGCAGTAATTCCTTAACATTCTACTCAGAGCCTAAAGTTTCTCTTTATATCTAAACTTACTTTTTAGAAAATTATCTATTATGGACCCCAATACTTACTGTTTTGTAAATTACAGACTAAACTTGGCTCCACAGGAAGCAAAATACTTATAAGGTTAATTCCTGTAAAACTGAACCAGGAGACGAGTGAGTCACATATAGGCAGAAACATGTTCAACTCCAGGATCGCAGCTATTAATCAAGCTGTCAAAAGTTTGTTTTGCAATAAGTGAGCACCTCTGAGAAGAGTAAACAGCTGAGTACAAGAAGGCAAGTAAATCTATATCCCGAAAATTTGGTAGATTTTCCGTATGGTGCCATTCTAGCCCACTCTTATCAAAGGGAGCTCATGATTGATTTCAAGAATGACATAGTGAAGGTGGCTGTTAAACACCCACCCTTGTTCTGCAGAACTGTATTTTACATGCTCTCACAAGAGATAGAGGCAGCTGTATGTAGCTGTTTGATCTGCAGGATACATGAGTGAAAAAAAATGGTGTTGTCTAGCGGTCATAGAAAAGCTTGATTTAGAAGGGGCCCACAGGGATGACCCAAGTCCTACCACAACATTTATACTCAGATGTTCTGAGCAATAATTCAGATTTGATCTTGATTATTTAAATGAGTTTCAGAGAAGACAATAAAACTGTTTGATAAAGGCCAAGAAGAGAGGTAGGACAGAGTCAGTCAATAGTTCACGAGTTTTTGGATATTGACTTGGCACTGAGTTTAGCAGTGATTTGTCTCCGATCTGTGAGAAAACGGTTACGTTCAGATAGATTTATATACAGGAAGGTGTTTTAAACCACAGATTAAGTCTTGCTTTGTCATAGACATTCAGGGTTCACATTCATTTTAAAGGTAGACTGCTTCCTGGAGTGTATCCCCTCTGCCTTGTACAGGGAATGATCATCTAAAGCAGTGTTTCAGGAATTACAACAATATGATCCAGTTTTGCACTTTGCTTCAGACAGTCTTGTAAGCTTCAGCACTTTTATTTCCTACATCTAAGAGATGTGAGATTAGGGTGGACCTCATATTATATCCTTGTTTTGATGCCTAATCTGAAGATAAACCCGATGGCATTGATGTTCAGTGACAGGAGAACAGAAATGTACCTATACCTCAATAGAACTCAGCTGCATATCACAACACACTAGTTTTATGACCTAAAATTATCCTCTTTTCCAAAGGAAAGCTATACTATAATTTTTTTACATTGGTCTATTGAAATTATTCCCCTTTAGTTTAAAATTACTGGCAGTATTTGATCAGTTTGGTTAACCTTGTAAGACAGTGGCAACGTTTATTTATAAATCTTCCACAATTAGAATTTAGAACACATTTTAGACAAGTTTAATAAGATCCATTGACTACCTGAGTGGACAAACAATGGCTTTATAAGCATTCTTTTTACACTTTACAAATGCCAAATAAAACACTGTGAAAAGAAGGGGAAAAAATTCAAGAATCTAAGAAGCATTTACAATAAGAAAAATCCTTATTTCTGTTTTGTTGCCTAGGCTAGCAGGACATCAATCTTCTCCATAGCACATCATAAGCTAAAAATAAAACAAAGCATTTAAAAGCTTATTTTGATAACATTATAGAAGGCAGAAAACCACATGAATTTTTAGTGTTTAACTTGAGATGGCCTTTAGCTGATTTAAAGGACAGACAATTATTTAGGTGTGATTCATACACCCTTTTATTTATCTGTTGTACTTTGCATGTAAGCATGTGTCCTTGTAGGACTCATTTGCTCCCAGCACAAGTGTTTGGGTAAAACGTGCCAGTACATTATGATTTTGTCACTGCTATTCTTTCAAACTTCAGAGCTCTAAAATAGAAGACATCCCCACAGAAAGGGATCATATTATGGAGAATGCAATTACAATTTCTAAACTAAGTAAGATGCTTTCTTACAGATTTATTTAAAAAAAAAAAATCATAAGCTAAGCTCATAATTTCTTTCACAGGAATTTGCTAGATGAAATGATGAATCCAATAGTGCATACGCAGATCACATTGCTACAAATATGTTGAATTCGATAGGCTTACATTAATTAAATTCCTGCAAATCTCAAGTTTGAACGATTTCCAAAAGAAAAAAATGGTCTCACTTGTACACAGGTGCTTAACTCTGCTCAGTAATTAAGCTCTCATTCGAGGAGCTTGTTAATCAGTTGCTTAGCCAAACAGTAATAATTTCAGAATGAATCATCCATCATGGGTTATTCCCCCCAGGAGGATTAGCCACAGCTCAGTTCCTCGAGAGGTGATAGAAAAATTCCTCCTGGAAGCCATTTCCAGCCATGGAAAGTACCAGAAGGTGGTTGGGAATAGCCCAGTCAGACAGATGGACAAGGGACAAATGGTGCTCAACTAGCTTGATTGCTTTCTACAGTGGTGTAAGGGATAAGGAAGTTCTACACTTAAGCAAGGCCTTTGGCATGGTCTTCATTAGATTCCTTTAGTCAAACCAATGGAATACAGGATATGTACACCGTAAAATGGTGGCATACAAACTGATTGGACTGCCAGGTTCAGAAGGTGGTGGTGGCAGCATGAGGCCCAGTTAGAAGTAGTATTTTCCACAGATTAGCAGTGGGACCAATAACACTTATTGCCTTCGTTAATGGCCTGGATGATTGGTTGGGCTGCAGCACTCTTGGTGTATTTGCAGATGAAATCGAATGTGGTGTTGTTCCAAAATGTACTGTAAAGTAGGCTGCTGTTCAGACAGGACAGATTTGTTGAACAAATGCCAGCATAAATGTGGTCCTCTGGAATGGACAAAGCCCTGCAGGGGCTTTTATCAGCTAGGATATGCTGATGCCATCCAGCTGGCAACAGCTCTGCGGGAAGTTCCCAGGGATCCTAGTGGGATGCAATTTGGCCAGGAGGCATAAGTGCACCCATGTAGCAAAGCATTGCACCAGCAAGGGGAAGAGGTCCTTCACAGGTTTTCAGCAGTGGTGAGACCACTCCTGGTGTGCTATCCTGGGCTCACAGCAGAGAACAAATGCTGACATACAGGAAGGAGTCCAGCGGAAGGTCCTCTGCGATGGGGGATGCAGGGCATATGCAGGAAGTGGAGTTCAATGAGCTTGTTCAGCCTTGTGAAGAAGAGGGAAAGGGGAGACCAGGTCGTGGTTACTACCTGGTGCGAAGGTACAAGTTCTGCTTAGGGATGGACAGCAGCAGGTTAAGAGGTCACAGGCATATGCTGGAATGGGGGAAACCCTACTAGGTATGAGGAAAAACTTCTGTAACATGATGATGTTAGTAACTTTGTAACGAAGTTCAGGGTAGCCTTGGAGATACTCAAACCTTAAATGAACAAAGTCCTGGCATGACCTAATATAACTGGAGCTGTTTCAAAGTGGGAGTCGCAGCAGACTGCCTATAAAGTCTTCTGATCTAAATTATCCTGTGATTACTTTTTAATGGTTAATTACTTCAGCTAAAACAACTCAACTTCTTTGGAAGACAAATTTAGAGGAAAACAAATTCTTTTGTGCAAGTTCTAACTGATAAGAATACATTTGTTGATAAGAATACAAATGTTTTTGGCAGAACTGTTTTAAATATGTCAAACCAAGTGAATTTGATTAAATTTACAGGTACAGAAATTAGCTTTGCTGTTGGAATAATGCCTTTTGCTAGAAGGGTGGTTTTCTCTTTAGTTAACAGCAGTGCTGTCCTAGCATCTGAGTGCCTCACAGACACCCAGAGAATCAAAGTTTGATTTGACAATGAAGCCAGGTTTACAGATGAAGGCACACATTTTATCTGCTTATAATGATGCTGGGGTTTTGCTTTTAAATTATACTCATTAAGAAAAGAAGATTCACCTGCCTAGATAAATGGAAAATACCAAATAGATGTCATAATAAGAAAACAATAATTTGTTTTGAGTTCCATCTACGTTTCTCTGATAGGTGTTTCAAACCACACACTGAATATACTCTAGCTACAGAAGAAAGAACAATAAACAACTTCCTTATCAATGTTTAGAGATTGTCTGAAACTCATCTTCATAAGAAGATGGTACCACTCCTTTTTAGACATCTAAGGTGAGGTCCCTGTGGTAGCAAAGTAACTGAGGCTCACAAAGCTTCAAGAAGCTTCATTCTGCTTTGCTTAGACTCAAGGGGGAGCAGAGAAGACTGGAGAGAATAGGCTTTAGGAAAACACCCACAGCTAAAAAGGACTGGCATTCCCCCTGCTTTCCCTGCAAGGAGAAAGAAAAATTTTAAGTGGCTATGGTGCTAAGGGTAGCACAAACAAAAAGTAAGTCAAAAGTTGTCATTGCAACAGTCCACAGAGAGGGCACCTCTTCTGTGGCTCTGTCAACCCACATGTCACTGGCAATGAAGCAGGGCTCAGCTGTGCTTTATCCCTTCTCATGGCAAGAGGAAAGGATTGTTGACTGTGTCCTGAAGATAAACCTGAAATTACATCTGCCTGTGTGATGTCTGTGACCACTGATGTATATTAAAAGTTTGACTAGTTTATCATTTTGTCCTTGGATTTGAGTCATAATGACTGCAGGCCATATTTTCTACTATAAATATGTGTGATACAGCAAGAGTTGGGACTTTCAATATGCTTATATCAAAGGGACTGGCACTTTGTCATATGGTCACTGAGATGCTCAGCAGTGGCTCAGCAGCACTGCTGTGCACAGAACCAGAACCTGAGATGTAAGAAGCATACTGATAAACATGCAAGTCTAAGTCTGTCTTGCAGAAACCCCTGTAGATGTGGAACAGGGCGTATGCTTTTTCTCATTTCCTTTCACATGACATTGCTCCATTATTCTTGTTTTAAAAGTAATTTATTGGCATAACGCTGTGTATTACTGCATAGTGTTAAAGTCACATCACTCTCAATATTATTTTAGTAAAAATACACTTCTGCAGCAAATACTCTTGTTTGAAGAGAACGTCAGTGAGTCAGGCAAGGTGCTGGGAAGACCAGTACTTTCACATCTTAGCATCCCATCTTCTTTCTTGCAGCTCAAAATAAATGTTTCATCTGCTAGGTTCACAAGCATATTGAATATGAATATTTGACTTTTCATCCCAGTGTGTGTTCTTACTTTGATTTTATATAGCAGTTTCAGAGTGTACTTCTATGGTCTCTGCTGGACTCTCCAGACTGATTTTACTATGATACATCTTGTCCTGTTAAATTTTTTCTTGCCACAGAAAGCTAACCCAGTGTGAAACAAATGGAAAAACCCCTCCAATTCTATGCTGAAGGAAACTGGTAACCCTACAAGAAATACCAATTTTTAAGACCATGCTGACAGGATGTTGTCACAGACAAAAAAGGTCCCCTTTCTGCTAAAGAATGCACTGCATCGTGCACATATGAGATTTTGAAAGTATCTTAAATGAGACCTCTGGTGCTGATGACTCACTGCCAGCTCCCTCTGGTGGGGTCACTCACCCTCACCCAACAACCTGCCAGGTTTTCCTATCCCAACCATGCTTGGCAGATGCTGGAAGAGGTGAGGGCTCTCTGTGCCTCTGCAAGGTTTTACTTGGCCCTAGATGCTGCAGGCCTGACAAGACAAACAAGTAACCTCCATCCCTGCTGACTGGCACCCTTTCAAAGAAACTTGCTCCTATACAGCAGCCCATTGTACAACCACTGGCATTGAGTGGTTGAATCACAGCGACCCATGCAAAATCAAGGGTGCCAATCTCAGTGAAAATCTCATCTGTTTCGGCTCCTAAGGACTTTTGTGCACTTGAAAAGATGCACAGTTTCCAGCATCTTTCCTTCCCCAGGTCCTTTTTTCTCACTCTACTTGGGCAGAGAGGGATCAGGAGTTGTGGCATGCTGAGGCATGGCAGCACCTACAAGTGGGTTTAAAGAAGAGCAAGATAGAACTTGTGTGATGAGGTGTGATGATTCTTTTATACATTTTCTGCCTGGAATGCACGGTGCAAATCCAGAGGGGTCAGGTGGAGGATGTGTGTGCAGCCTAACAGATCTGACAGCCACAGAGAGCAGATCAGGCCACTCTGTGCTTTGAGGGAGTGGTGGACATACCAGCAGCTGTATGCTGTTTGAAGCTCAAACAGCACTGATGCAAAACTACTAGCAGGAGTGATTCCACCTCAAGCTGCCATTAACACCATCTTTCCACATAAACCATTTAATCTCTGTTTCCTAAGTAGAAGATCACACACTGGTCTGTTTCTCCTCCTGCTGGCCATCAGTTAAATTACTGCTAACATTGGGAGATCACAGCACAGGATCAAAATAAATTGAAGAGAGATCTGGGTGTTTGAAGTATGACTGAGAAATACTGACAAAAAAAAAAAAAAATCCAACAATTTATCTGCATAGAAAATTAAAGTAGAGAGAAAACGACCTAGAACTAAAATGTTCCATTTCTGAGCACTTTCTGAATAGCTTTCTTAACAGAATAGGGATGATGATAACAATTATAAATAATTTAAGTTTCTGCATATAAAATGCTCTTGGGCTGTCAGAGAAATGAATGACATTTTTCAGAGTAGCCTTTGTTGATGCTGAAAGGAAAGGACCTGTTGTAAACAGGAGACCCATGTTTTTATTTCCCACTGAGCTGCACATTTCCTGTGTGACCTTGCAACTCCCCCTTACCTCTGTTTCCCATTTCTTTATGTTGCCTAATAAATATCTTGGTGAAGCAAGGCTGATACTTGCTCACAGAGACTATTTGCAGCTCTTTATTCACATGGTGCCAGAAAAGTCTAGGGTCTCCTTTAATGACTTAATGAGATCAGGAGTAATGGCAGGAGGATCCTTGACTGTGCAGAAGGAATTTGTCACTCTCTTTTTCAATGACATTTGGGAGGCTGCTTTTGGAGAAGTGTGTGGTCTTCGTGGCTCTTTGGGATACTACAGAAACCCAGAGTTGGGAGGAGGTGTCAAAACTGCCTTGCAAGATTGGGAAGTGAATGAAAGAAGTAGTCCCCAAGCCACTGAAACTGAAAATTACTGAATCTTTCACAACCCAGGTTTCTTTTTTAGGCTCTTACCAACACACCCTTCTACCTTTTTCTGGAGACAGAAAAAAGTTTAGTTTCATTCCTCTGAAGTGCATTTTAAGGGATGATGTCTTGCTATCCATGTCCACTTGCAAACAATGTGAAAATCTACTATATCAGCACAAAATTCTACCCAACCACAAAGTCTCCATTTTGCCCAGATAAAAACATTCCACTTCCTAGTGAAGGAAATGGAAAGGCATCCTCTCAACTTCTCCATCTTAACAGATGCTCCCACAGCTTCTAACCAAACACTGCACATGGCTATACATATGCCATACAGAAGACCTGCTGGGATTTCAGGGATTTCCCAGAAAATTTTTTCCCAGCTTGGGCCCAAACATTATCTCCTGAAGCAAGTCTGCCAATCTGTGGTATATGTGCCAAAGACAATAAAAAGGCAGATTTCAAATTACACTCAAAATTGGAAACCCACAGACAGTACACAAGTGGAGGCATTTAAACCTGGGAAAGGCATTTTCTCTCATAGCCTCTGGGATTTCCTTCTAGAGAACAGCAGGCTGTGTGGAGGCTGGTGAGTATACTCTGCATCCCACTGGGATGTGGCTGGCGTGCTCCCTCTGCTCAGCAGCATGGAGGTCCCTGTAGAGGTCCCAAGGCTGAGGGATGGGAAGAGAGGCTGTTTGATTTAGGAATGTCAGGCTCTCTCAGCACCTTGGAAATTAAGGGTGGTGCACAGACTACATGCCATCCCAGAAAAACAGAAGGTCATGACATTATGAATAAAACCTAAGCCATCATTCAAGCCTACCAACCCTCTATTACAGTCACAGTTTGTATTTTTTAGAAATATCAAGGTGAAAATCTGAGTGGAGATGTCCAGCTTATTTCACAGTGACTTTTATCTGGTTTAAACAATCTGGTAAGGGAAGGATTTTTTGCATTAATTTATGAGTACAGGAAGCAGTTTAAGGAAGATGCAACCTCTAAGTTCCTGTGTTTCTTCCTCTTAAGTAAGGATCATGCTTAAAAACAATGAGAGTGAAGTTCTGATTCACCTTTTTTAAACTATGCTCCTGCCAAAGGGTACAGATCACTTCTCATGCTGGAGAATTTATCCATGAAACCTGGGATTCTCTCCCTTGCCATTAACCCCAGTGTTTCACCTTGTCTGCTCTCTGCCACTCAGACACTGGCATTTGTGAAGCCTTAATCTCTTTTAAAATGTGTGGCAAAGATGAAAGCTGGAGTTTGTGGTGAGACCTCTTCTGCTCCAGGAGACACACCCTCCAAAGTGTACACACCATCTTTGGGCTATATTGAGGATAAAATTGCTCAGGAGCAGCATGCGGTGCTTTCAGAAAAGTACTGGTGGGCAGGACACTTTCCCTGGTCTGACACACCCAACCTGTCACAAAGTGCAAGGTAGGACCACCCTGTAGGTTAAGTGCTATTAAATGGTAGCTATGTTATTAATGCATATCACTGCCCACCACCTATGTTGTTGTTTAAAGGGAAGATGGCGATTTCACAGGTAGGCAGCCCTGAACAATGCTTGAGTGTTCTCAAAGGTTTTGTGCCATGAGCTATACACAGGATTGAACAAGAAAATGCCTGCTTTAGGCTCCTATCTCCCTGGTGGGAGAAATTTATGAGCCAGGAGAGCTAAAGAGTTGGACTGCCAGTGAGGGAGCCTAGGCCAGATTTTTCAGTAAATGCATTTTGGTCGGTCCTGGGAGTTAAGTAGGAGCCCTTGGCAGACGGTCTGCAGAGCACAGCAGTAGACCAGCCTGTGCAGGAGCACAATGGCAATGCTGTTTCCCATAGGCTAAAATAATGAATCATGGCTTCCTCTTGCTACTGTCGTTCATGTAACCTTTACAATAATTTATAATTAGATTAGTTGCCCTTTGGATAGGTGCACGTGCTTTTTTTAAAGGGTTGCTAAGGTAACTGATGATTTCCTTATTTCATCCTGTGTTAAAGGAAATTTTACTTCCTAGTGAGCCTGAACTTGAGACTCATTGAAACAGACACTTGTTTATTAGGAATTTCAGTGCTTCTACAGTTGTCAAGCAGAGGACTCTCAATGTGTATTATAGAGTGTTGATTGTACTGCTTCATTTTAATGGTAATGGTTTAAATGTACTGTAACTTGCATTAATTGTTTAATCTCAAAGATAAGGGAGTAGAATCTTTTGGATTTGGATCTTTAAAAGTCTTTTGACAGTTTCTTATAAACTTTTACTGAGCCTGTTTGCTTTGCCCTTTTCTTTCCTCTGGTTATAAGCACAGTTACTGCTGTGCATGCAAAATAAACAAATCAAACAAACCCAAAACTACCAAAAGAAGTCTGTGTGGGTGGGTGGCAGTGTTCTTCTGCTTGACCTGACCAATTTTCTATTCGAAGACCAGGAATTGAGGTTTTATAAATCAAAGAGCTAAAGGGAAGGATGATTCATAGATTTCCTCTCTTCTCTCCTACTTATTTGAATACAGAATCCCAAGAACTAAGGGGCCACGGAAGCTAAGCTGCATGTCTCTCAGCTGTGGGAAACCTAATACACACCTCCAAAATAAGCAGCAAATTTCCCCAGTGTCCTTGGCCTCTACCACTTCGTAACACATGACAACAGTAGAAAAGTTCTCTGGCTTCTGTAAAAAACCCCAGCATGTCATCATCCTATGTTAGGCGGCCAGCTGACTCCATAAATTCTCTGAGCCCCTGTGTGCTGTGTGGCAGCAGCTGTCTGCACCCTGCCTGTGCACACTGTGAGCAGCTTGCTCCCAGCAGTCTGCTTGTGGTGTGATCAATCAGCCCACGGGGCAGTGATAGCAGGGAAGGGGCCGGCAATGGGTAACCACACTCACTGCCAGATGACTTGTCACTGGGAATTTCCCTTCTCTCACTGAAACTCTCTTGTGTGCCCTGCTCCAGCAGATTTATCCTCAAATGCTCTGGCTTGTCCTCAGTAGTGGGGCTGAGAAAGCCAGCCCCAGACAGCTCCCCAGAGCTATCCAGAGTGAGCATTCGTGGGAGGCACCAGGGCTGCTGGAAACACAGTGCCAAGGTCCAACACCCAGTGCTTGGCAGCCGTGCTGGTGCGCAGAGGTAAAAGAACTTTCCTCAGGAAACACTCACTGGTTATAGGATTAAAAGTAGACTCTAATTTGATGAGTTGAAGAACAAAACTGAGTACCTTTTATTATTTAATCTGTCGTAAAGTTCAGTGCAATTCAAGGTTACTGTAAAAAAAATAGAAATGTTTACCTGACCTTTCTCCATCTGATTCATTGTGAATTGTGTGATATGTCCTCAGTGACAGAGGAATATAAACAAGAAGCAAGCAGATAAGAGTTTTAAAGAGTATATGCCTGGTTTTATATAAAACAACACTAAAGACAGACATGTCCTGAAATACAGGTCTATATATATATATATTCCACTGACAGTGTGCTGTTCATATGTGTTTTCCCACAACAAAACCCCACAGAAATTCTTCTAACTTTCATCCTGAGAACTTCCACAACTAGCATTTCTATCTCTTTCTTTCCTCACCTCTCCCTCACTAAGTGATTTTTATAGTACTCTTGAGTAAGCAACACCAATATTGAGAAAAAAAATGGTTGATACTGTTCTTCCTATTTGACCACAGAAGAGGATGTTATTTTGAGTCACTAAAAATAAAATGTCCCAGTTCTTCATCTAAAGTAAAAATTTGTGTCAGAAGGTGTCTTGAACTACTCATGAAGTGTGGAAGTCTACACTTTGCTTTTTCTCGAGTCTAATTTTATTGGTAAACTGATCTGGTTGATGTTTTTTGAGGAGAGTAATCCTTTGTAAAAAGCTATATGAAAACTTTTCCTGTCAATACCATTTAATTTTCTTTCTAGTTGACAATTTAAAAAAATCTAGCTTTTATTTCTGATAGTATTTTAACTAAAATTAATAATTAATTAAAATTAATAATTAATAATTAAAAATAATTTAGAGTTAAGGCTATGATCAATCATTTAGATATTGATTATTATTGAGAGTAAGTCTATAGTCAAAATTAAACCAAAATTCATGACATTTGGATTTTCAAAACTTTTTGCTTTTAAATGTTTTTCTTACTTTTAGGACCTTTTGTCCTAACGAGGTTTGGTACTTTGTATTCCATGTTGAAAACTTGATTTAGAGGCAGGAACTATTTCTCTCTTGAGATTTCCAGTTTTAAAAGGAGGTATTTACTTGGTAAGTGCACAAAAAACACACAAACACAGAGCAGGAATAAGCAACTAGAAAATGGACTCAAAACATCTTGCAAATCCTGAGTTTCTTCCCAGACCTCAATCCTTTTCTTCTGAATATTTGCCCTGTTTTACATAAACAAAAAACTGGTCAGAAGAATCAATACAATTTGTTCTTGGAAAGGCCAACTCTTTCCAAATGACCAGGGAATTTTAAGCCATTTATGACTGCCCGTGGAAGCAACTTTTGCTTTTGGTGTCACTATGGTTTCTATGAGAGCAGTAGCAGAGCTCTCTAATTGGGGAAAAACCCAGCTGTCACCTCTTGAAGCTACAATGGGGCTATGGAAGGCAGTGGTCTCTCCAGAGCTAAGACTTTGGCTGCACTAGGGTAGGACTTTGACTGTGTGCAGAGTGCATGGGAAACAGAGGCTGCTCCTGGAGGAGGTGTGGTATTCCCACACCAGCTCAGGTTGATAATTTGGTCTGTTGAAAGGCATATTGGAATGTTTGTAGTAATTGCTTCCAAACTAGAGTGGGAAGAGTTACAGGAGTAACAACTGTGGTTAAACCCCTGTCTGCCAGTGGGGAAGCAGAAGATAACACATTGCAAATTGAGCACCTGATCTTTTATAGATGCATCTTATAACTTGGAAAAAATATCAAGAAATCCTTTTAGAAGTATGAGTTCTTTTTCAGAAAGCTGGAGTTCATCTGGAGTACTTGGAGGAATTAGCTGTTCAAGTGATTTGAAATTATCAAGAAGCTACACTGCAACATGCGTGAATAACCTGAAATTTCAAGTTTTTTGACTAGAAACAGATTATTGGATTTCAGAGTGCCAAAGAGAAAAGATAATTTTTAAAGGTATGAGGAACAAATTGGAAAGGTTCAAAACAAAAGTAGTACTCATTCTTGCCTAACAGGACACCCCATCTTAGCTTTTTAAATTATGTTGAGTTTTTACCACCTCAAGTGTTTCAGGTCTGAGAAATGGTATAAAACTGATGACCTGTAAGCATTGATGTTCTGTGGACCTGTACAACTACAGTCTTTAAGGTGGCTATTCCCTTTCTTTCTATAAAATCAAAGTAAAAGAAGGGAAGTTAAGGACACAGTCCTTCACACAGAATTCTACTGGGACATCAACACTGAGGAAGGAGATGAAGAAGTAGGATACTTCAGAAAACATTGTGAAACATGACACTAACTTTGCCACATAGCATGTGGAAAAGAATTTATAAATAGAATTATATGCGTCTATTTAACCTCAGTTGTCTTCTCTGATTTCAGCACTAGTACACTACATAGCAGGTAATGAAATACACAGAAAACTGACCGTGTCAAATTAAGAATTTATTAATTATTTACATGCAAAGATTAATTAACATTACATTTACACAATTTACAACACTTTGAAATGTCCTGGGCATCTACACATATCCTGCTAGAATAGATTATACATAAAATGTAGATGCAAGCTGTCTAAATCTGAATTCATAATGCACCCACAGACCTTTATTTTGGCTTTGGAACTCTCACACAAAAAAAGGAAATTCCTCCTCTGAGTGTTTCAAATAGAAACTTACTGATGCTAGGAATGGCACACACATGAAACTATGCAGTTTATTTGAATAAACACTTCTTGTGTTCACTTCAGTTTTTACAAGTGTTTGATCAGCTACTTCTCATCCAACAAGAATATATTAACAGTATTATCATCTCCTTTTATAGTATCCAGACAATACGTAGTAATACCCAGACCAATGGTATGTTAATGCCAACCATGACTGCTACATGATTTTGTAACGCAAATATGATCACTCTGCAGTCAGGGGTTATGCCTCAACCATGCACAACCTGAATTCTTCCCAGCTCTGTTTCATCTTTACCTTTGTAAGCAAGTGCCTGTTCAAATACTCTCCTACTTGCTTTTATGAGTTCAGATGAACCACACATAAGCTGTTCTTCAGCTTTCTCAACACTGAGAACACTATCCTCACTCCAGCAAAGTCTGTTTCTCTAGAACAGACAATCTTTTGAGATGCTGCAGAGATAACTACTGCTGCTGCTTCTGCAGAGACACCAACTCCTCACCTACAGCCCTGACCCTTCCCTCAGCCAGCTATGTATCACACTGCCTTTGGGCAGGAGGGCAACGATTTTCCACATTACCTTAGCACACATTTCATTCTCTAGATTTGCAGTGCCTGTGGCATGATCACAGCAATTCCTGGCGATGAATAGGGGAATTTCCACAACAGCTGTCTTTGTACACTTTCTGAATAATGAAAGCTATGAACATCTCACAAAGCACCCAGTTTGTTCAGACCGTGGTGAACTGGAAAGTTCAGGACGCTTGCATCTTTCTTCTGCTGTGTTTCACCTGGCAGAGGCTCAAGAGGCTGAAGCAGAGCCTGTTGGTTCAAAAGGAGGATCCATGATGTGGTCTGGGGAACTCCTTAAGTATTTGAGGTGAACATTGCACAGTAAGAAACTTCCTGACTCAATATTCTTGTTTTGCCTATATGAACAAGGCTTTCAGCTTTAATCTCTGCAAATGAGACCTCTCTTCTGTAGAGATTTGGGAATTTCCAAGAAATGGGTTTGACCCACACTTCCGAGGACCAGCCTGGCAGAAAAGTGGATATAATTAATTTGAGCGAGACTACTCCTCAAAAGTGTTTCATAAATCAAAAGATTTAATAAGTAAAGATAACAAAATAACAAATGTCACAGAAAACAAATAAAAAAGCCTTGCACAGGTGCCTGAGAAATCTTTTGCACTTCACTAAGACACCTCCAAAAACCCTTTACTTCCTTTTGCACTTTTTCTTAAATGCTGAGTGTTTTAGGAGGGATAACCTGGCTTGCAGCCAATAAGATCAGGAAGGGGCTTTGAGTTACACTCTCAGAACCCAATCCATGCCCCTGTCCTGGCACTGAGCCAATCTTTGTCAGCAAGGTATGGAAGTTTCTAGGTAAACTTTTTAATATGTCTAAAGGTAAACTGAACCTCTTTCCCTATTTGGAAGCATCTGCTAGGGTTGTGGGGTGCATCATTACACCAAGAAAAACCTATGGAGAGGAGAACATGCACTCTGCTGTTGTGGTGGCACAAGCCAGGTCAAGATTGAGGTTCAAGTGTTGAGGTGAAGCTGGTGGCTCAGGGAGGCAGCAAACAGTACATGGCACCCTAATCTCTGCTTTTTGAAGCCTCGCCCCAGTGTTGGCAGCAGCATTTATGCAGTGCTTTGGCATCACATCAGCATGTGCTACCACAGCCTACCCATACTCAGCCTTCATCAAAGACTATTGGGTTTGGGAAGACAGCCTCTGTGCATTTCCCCCAGACACTTCGAGCTCTTTATGTAAGTACAAAACTCAGTACAAAATTAATCAGCATGTAATTAGTGCCCATGATTCACTTATCAAGCTTTGTGAATTTATTAGTTTCAAGTGGATGGGCCTCTCTTTCAAAAGCAATAAAAGCTTAGCTTGCTGCTCCCATGTGTGTTGGTGTGATTGAGTACATTTTTAATCATTAATTGACTGGGATTTCATTCACTAGATTAACTAATGAAATCTTCCACTGGCAGGTGACACAGCATAAACAAACTTCTGAATAATGTGAAGCTGAGATATGTAAGGCCAAACAAGATAAACATTTGCTTTCAAAAAAATTGAAGGCAAAACTCTTTTTCCTTCTGTTAGCACTTCAGCTATCAACACTGCAACTTTTTATTTTTAGTATCAACTGCAGTTTTTCTCCTGTTTGTATGTTCATAATTTCTCCTTGGCTGATATTAGCACTGCCCCTCTAATCAGGCATTGCAGTCAACTAGAAAATGGGATTGGAAAGGGGTCATAGCATGTAGGCATTTATGAAAGGCAAGAATGACTCGGAAGGACTGATTGCAGGCTGTGGGTGGCTACATCCGTTTGTATCATTATTAAGAGACAAGTATCCAGAGGTTTCAGTGGGGAAAAAAAAGAGTCTGGAAGAAAGAGGAAATTCAATCCATTCAAAAGATCTGCTAAGCTCTCAAAAATTGTAAAGGAGTAATCTTACAAACAGGCAATAAAAAGGGAAATGAGAATAGTTTGAGCATTTTTTTTGTGGTGTCCTGTGATTTTGCTAATTAAACATTTATTTTTAGACAATTTGGTTATACATTTTTCTTTATGATATACAAAGAGGTTTTGTCCACCTCTGACTTCAGAAAGCTTTTTATTGCCAGATAAATGTTTTCTTAACTCTGTCTCTGGGTACATGATCTTTTAGGAAGGACTGAAGATTCTGTCCTGACATCATACTTTTAATTGGGGTCTTCTTGTCTGAAATCTCAAGGAAGCCCCTCTCCCATGTGTTGAACTTAGAGTTCTGTGAATGGGCACAAACAAACAAGTAATTTGTGCTCTTCGGTTAAAATGTCTTCCCTTTCCTAGTAACTAAACAACATTTTCCTGTTGGTCTTTGAACATAAGCAAGAAGAATCCATGGATATGATCCACATTCTTACATTCTTTTTCAACACATGAGAATGAAAAATCCAGAAATCGAAATATTTAATGACTGAATGACTCAAGCAAAAATTTTTTACTGCTGAGGTAATCTGCAAGTTTTATCAAATAAGTCTTTTCCAAAATTAATAGGGTGTAAGACCACCTAAGCAAAATACATGAAGGCTTGAGTTCAAGAGTTAAGTAATCTGAGCTATTTATATTTGCTCTTTATTAACAGTACTCAAACTAAGACTTCAGGCTCCAACAACTGAGAGGGCATGGAGGTCAATGGACTAAATAAAAAGAAAAAAAAGGAAGCAATTGCTTATGTATTCAGCACAGAATAAACCAGAGCTATAATATATAATATGGAAGGGTGTAATGATAATAACAACAGTTGAGAATTACGTCAGACATTTCAGAAGATGAAAAAGGAAACAAAATTTCTGTCTGGAACAGAGATTAAGTGAGAGGTCAGAGGTGCTTAGGGGTAGAATCTACAGGCTGACAGAACTGACTTTATGGGCCAGGGAGAAGGGATTTGCACAGGGAAAATAAATCAAAACAAGCTATAAAGAGCAAGTGCCAAATGTTTTGGTGTGAAAGTTTAGCCTATCCTGCTAAGTCAGGAAGGAGGAACAAGATGTCTGAAAAAGAAAGTCTGAGTCATGAAAGAAAAAAACCAAAAGAACTAATGATTGATAATGAAAAGAAAAAATATTTGGAAAGCTTTCCACTCGGAAGTACATAAATGCTGTTTAATTATAATGAATAACAGGAAGAAAAATCCCATGACCCTCTTTAAATCCAAAATAGGTTGTAAATCCAATCCAAAACATAGGAAGCGGAAGAAAGCATGTACAGTATTATTTCCTAAAGCAGTAAAAACTACACCCATGAGATACACTGAGTGCAACAACGCATTTTTCTCAATGAATTAAATTTGAATAGGGCATGCTATGCTTTCAATTCCATGTGAGACCTACCTAGCCAGTGCTTTCTTGACTTTCCTCCCTGCTGTACTTGCTATCTGTTCACATAAGTTTCCAGCCACAGAAATTCTGTACATTGCTGTCATGTCTTGACTTGTTCTTGGCTGGTTTTGTGTCTGTCCAGGTCTATATTTAACTCCAAGATTCACCCAAGAAAAGCCAGTTGGCAGCAGAGAGTTGAACTCAGCCTTTTTTTTTTCCCTCCAACACAGATATCTGAGATGACACACCCTTTGTGTAGCAGTACCAATGAACAACCCTTCTGAGAATTAACAGTGGTGGGAAGAACATTGCATATATTTCAGCAGCTAGAAACAGGCAGTTGTTTGATAAATATGCTTTTCTGTGGATGGTTAGTCAGGGAAGTGGTTACTGTGGTTGCTAATCATAATGACTGTCATTTACACCAGGCTGTTAGACAGAAGACTGATTTCTGGGAGTTGATTTAAGGCAGGATAACCTTACAAATTCAACAAAGCTCAATTTAAAAAACCTTGGGTACAGTGTGAAGTGGACGCTAAGGGGAAAGGAGTGTTTATGACTCTTGGCAGCACACTTATCACTTCACCAGGAACAGGCACACAGACATTGGAAACTACACCATAAACTCCCACCATATCTCCATCTCCTGCCCCTCTCCATGCTGGGATGGGGCACTATAATTTCAAAGCAGTGATGGAGATTTATGAGGGACTTGTTTAGAAGACGGTGATGCAGCTTTACATACAGGGTGCAAATACCAAGGGAGAAATTATGTCTCATCAGAAGGCTAGGGGATGTGGAAAGCCCGGTGCAGAGTGAGCCAATTACCAGACTCTGGGATTCTTTATGTTTGTTTTTTATAAAAAATTAAGTCCTTTCTCAGTTAGCCCATTCATCCTCAACTACTAGTAAATCTTGATTTTGTAAGGAAAGGCACAGTTTGAGTCTGCCATGCTGCATCCTAGACATGGCCCAGTTTAAAAGTATTCCTTGAAGACACTGATCTTGTCAGATCACAAGAGCAAATGATATAGCATAAAATACCATGCCGTCCAGAATTCAATCTGATACAGATTAGCAGAGATCCTGATGCTGTTGTACTGGCTTTGTGCCAATCTTAGCACCTATTGATCCACAAGGGTTTCTTATACCTACATTTTCTAGAGGGCACACGGTGGTTATAAACAGTTAACAACCAAATAGACTTATGTAATAAGTCTCAGCACAAATTGCCAAGAAAGGCAGATGTTTGTTTTCACTTGGCAATCTCAGGGATAATGCTTTTTAATAAATTTTGCTAACTGTTGCTTTTGTTTTGCTATCAAAACATCCAACATATTCCTATGCTTATTGCTCCGAGGCATATTTGTAAAATCAAATAAAGCCCACAAGAAGCTAGGCCCATCTCTATGTGAATTAACAGGATGATTTTGGCATTGTCCTTGGTTTCCCTTGTGCCTGAATTATTAAGGTCATTCTCTGAGTCTTACAGTGAGAGACAAGGAGTAGACTTCAAATTAATCTGTAATGCTTCTGTAACTGCCTGTGTTCTGAAATGCATGGGCTATTTCTTTGGAAGTGACCACTTAATATTGCCCATGGGCCCATCTATTAATGGAAAAGGAAGCTGCATGACAACACTTATTTTGAGAACATTTATAACTAATTAGGAAGCTCTTCAGACATATGCATACAGTCAGATGATCAGCCAAATTTAAAGTGATGGAAACACATTGTTACTATGAATATTTGCTTAATTTTATTTCAATACCTTTTATTGCATTATTTTCTTGTTCAGCCAGAAGATTCGGAAAGTCAGTTGTGCAAGTGTTGTCTGAGTCTTGAGCTAACCCATTGTTCCAAAATTCATCTGAATCAATAATTTTGTCGTCGTTAAAAAACCTTTACATTTGGAAAAGTTTCATTCATTGCCAACATCCAAATATTTGGATTAATGCAAAGCTTTTACAGGAAAAAAAATAAGACATCGTTTCTGAAGATGCTTGTAAGATAATTGCATGAAAGACAGCTCTTTTGTGAGTTAGCAAATATTGTTAATTTTCAATAATTATTTGCATGTGTAGAGATACGTATGCTCTGACAGTGAGTTTTATTTATTTACCTCAGGATCACTTTTTCCATTAAGCTGAAAAAGCATGCATCAGATGAAAAATAGTTCATAGTGATACACAGGGGAGGTTCTTGGAAGTGGGTCTCTAGGCCTGTTGTTTGCATCTAGTGTAATAGTTCATGGAACTGCCAGTTGGGTAATTTTTTGAAATCACTTCCAGCAGGTGACAATACTAATGTGACACATTCTCACAGATTTCTGTGGACACAGGAACAATGAAAGAAGCATAAGGAAGCACAGCATGAAGACAGTGGAAAACACAAGAAATCATATTGCCACAACAACAACAACAACAAAATACAAACAAACAAATTTTGCTACCTAGGACTTAAAACTTTCAGATAAAGCATTTGGATTCCAACCAGAAGAGCCTTCTAGGAGAAGTGTTGGCACTGAGCAGTATTGCACCAAGTAGGTCCTCTGTGGTAAAAATGAAATCAATGGGGCAGTTACATCTCTTGAGGCTGGTGGGATTGGCCAACTGTGAAAAGAGGAACTTTTGCTGTCCCTCAACACCAACACACTTCCTCATCAGCACTGAACTTGATAACATGGTCTGTAAAAGACTTCTGTTTTCCCCGTCCCTTACTGATAACAGCATGTACTCTACACCAGGCACTGAGATCTGCAAACTCTATGAAGATGTGCTCTGCTCCAGGAATTGTCTTACCAACCGCCCCCTGCCCCACTGTTCCTTGACAATGATTATCTTTTCTGGGGAGTCCTGATGTCTGTCCTGAAAAATTCAAGGAGAAACAGGAAAGAGCCCAGATCTCCTGTTTTGCTGAAAGGGAGACTATGTGGGAAGACTTAGAGATGATTGTGGAAAAGGGAGCTTGAAATTAGAAAGTTGAAAATCAAAAAAAAGCCCCTTCAGTTATTCTGGAAATAACAGAAAGTACACATAATGATGGGAGCAGTTTGGATTTTCCCATTTAGACCATGCCCCTTGGCTTTCTCATTCACCTATGGTAAATGCTGACTGCAGATATGAAAGGGAAAGGTCGATGGTCCTAGAAAAAAATATCTGTCACATTTACTTGGTTGATGTGATTTAGTTCAAGGCTATACAGGCAGCCTTCGGGCAAGAAAGATAAAAAGGATCCAGTGGGGTCTTCACAGCACCTGGTGTTGAGAGAGCAGAACTGGTCTGTGGAGTGGTGACTCTGCAAGGTGCCAGAAAGGCTCCCCAGGGAGGCAGAGTGGGAGTGGAGGTGCAGGTTTCACAAGGTTAAGCACTGCATGTTCAATAGAGCTTTTCTCCTCTGAGAGTTACTTGTATTTTTTGCTAGCGGATGTGTCCTGTTTGCCACTGGAAGTGCTCAGCTGGCTGAGCTCCTCTGCCCTGATCAGATGATGTTGTTCTGCAAGCAGGCACGATAAGGCGTGTGAATCACACTATCCTAAATGCTTGGCATCCGCATGAATCATTGTTTTGCTGCCATGCTTTACAATTCCTTCCTGTTTTGCAGTATCTGGGGGTTTGTTGTCCTTGTGACCTGCCCACAGCACTTTGAAAACTTCTGAGGTTCAAATGTAAGAGCTGGCTAGGCACAGTCTTTTTTGTGTCTAAGGAAATCTGACAATTGCAGAATGTTTCAAAGAAGAACAAAATTAGAAAAAAAAAAAACCCTTTTAAATACCCCAAAGGAATAAATATTTTGAAAGTTTCTTTGGTTGACTGGCTTTTTAATACATCTTGAGGCCTTTTCGATATTAAAATATTTTTCTTCTACTCTAAGTTGTTTTAAGGCTTTTAAACTTATACTAAATAAACACCAAAAATTGCTTGAACTGAAAAATCAGTTTCCTTTATTAAAATGTCACTAGCAAGTTTTGACACTACCAAAACACAACACTTTAAAAATAAGAACAATATAGGCCCTATTTTGAATGATTTTGACAGAAAAAAACCCCAAAAACTCCCTATTATTTCTGCCAAAATGATCAATCAAAATATTTTTGGGCTATCTCTTTGTATACAGCTGAATACATGCAGAGATCAGCAAACACAAAAAACTTGGCAGAAACAAAAGATGGAAATTCAGAAACATAAACATGCAAATTTCAAGTTATCATATGTTGGAGTCCAGGGCATCCCTCTGGACGTCCTGGGAAGTCAGAGACCTCAGTAGAGAGGCCTGAGACCTGAGAAAGAGGGTCTGGGGTCTGTGCAGGGGGGTTTGCCTGGCACAGAGCCCAGGAAGACACAGTCTTTGATTTTGGTCCATGAGATAAACATCTAACAGAGAGAAGAATTGCAAGTCACAAAGGTGTTACTGAGAGTAGTGTAGTTATCACTGTGCAGAAGATTTTGTAGTTTTCGGTTTTTAGAATGTAGATGCAAAGGGACAAGATGGAGATTTTTGGGCGGTGCCCTGGGTTCTTCTTCTTCTCCCTTGGCATCCATCTTCTGCAGTGATGTGGGCACAAAGTAGTTTCAGTGGATTGGATCAAAGTAGACATGACCCTGTTAGTATAGGTGATAGACATTGGCACAGAATTGTAAACAATGGGTAGGTAGTTATCTGCATAAGAGGTAGCGACCTCCCATCACAGGGGGAGTCCCCTCGTGTCCAGGCTGCTGTGAACATCTTGGCTGGACACTGAGAATTGTAAGATAAGAACTAATAAACAACACGAGAAACCAAGAAAACCAAGATCTTGAGACTCCTCATCATTCTCGCGCCGAACACCGAGCACCGAGCTCAGCACAGAACACAGAGACACAGAGTCAGACAGCAGACCCTAAATCCTTCAGAGGTCAAGAGGGAAAATCACTCCCTCGAGCCCACACGAACCACCACCAGCCTTGGAATCTCGGGTGAGAAACAACCAGACTAAACCTGAGAATCATAGTTTTATACATTTTGAAGAAAATATTGAAGTCCTTTTCCCATTTCCATTCCATTAAGCTTAAATCTAATACCCTTGATACTTTGCCAGTAACTTAAGAAAAAAAATAAATGAAATGGCTATAATCTAAATTCTTAATAAGACAAATATTGATAGTTACAAGAGATTACATTGTGGATTTTGCAATCAGATCTAAATATTTAGGTAAGTGCAATAGCATATGTTGGCTCAGGATAAGAAAGTAGGCATCAAGGACTAAATAGGAATCAGTGACAAGATATTTGTGGGTGGCATGTAAGCAAGTTCCCCCTGTCATGCCAGTACTAAAATAGCCTGAGACATGTATTGGGAAGTATTAAGTTGAAATTAAGCTTTCCCCACCCCTGCCGCTTATTTAATATATGCCACCAGTGCAACTATTTCTGCAGTGTTATTAAAGATGTTGGTAAAGTACAAAGGGTTCATGGCAGAGCCACAGGGATGAGTAATGATTTCAAAAACGTGTCCCACATTAGGAAACTCAAAATAGTTGGCTTACTGAAGAGGAAGTTAGGAGATGAGCTGGTCCCAGAGGGTCAACACTCACAGAGTGAGCAAACCATTGACTTTGTCTCTAAAGCCTGGCAGATGAAAATATCACAGGAACCAGAGAACAACAAGTGAAGGTTAGAAATAAATCACGGATTTTCAGCAGCAAGTCTAAATAACATTGAAACAACATTTCAAAAAATGGGACAGGTTTTTCAGCTGAAAGTTTCAATTTGAAATTTAGGTATTTAAAAGTGAAAGAAAAACACTTTTGTCAGATAAAAAATGTTTCAGAGAAATTTGGTGATATATGTTATTTAAGAGGCTATCCAGCTGTCAGGACAAATCCCTTTTGGCCTTACACTCTAGAAATTGTTGGTCCTTGTTTATCATCATCTTAATTTGGTGTTCTTTCCATCAAGAAGGTGTGATGGATGGTGTTTGTGTTGCTTGGGTGCTTGCAGTATGTCTTGGTTTGGATAGATAGGTATCTGCTAAGGAAGATTGGAGTCTCCCTTGGAATGTAAGCCTCCCCCTCATCCTTTTCAAATTATTACAAATTTGCAATTAAAAGGCTGCCAGGCAAAGATTTTGGGAATAGGTATAGCAGTTCTTTACTAGGGATATTAAAAATACAAATGTTGTAGTACAAAAGAATAAGCAAACAAACAAACAAGGAATCCTGGAAAACCTTGACAGAGTCAGAAATACAACCTGACACCCTGTTGGTCAGGGTGTTGGAAACAGTCCAAAGTCAGCCCTCCTGGAGTGGCAGATGTGGGCCTGTTGGAAGCAGAGATGATGATCCTGTGGGCCAGGGGTCCCGAGGTGGGTCCGGTCTTCCTTTGGGAGTCCCGTGGGAACACCGGAGTGCCTGGTGACACTTGTGGCTCTTTAATGGTTTGGCTCCTTCTCCCTGGGTGGAGCATCTCACAATAGGATGATGAAATGTGTCATGCCATTAGTGAGCTTTAATGGTTCATTAACAGAAAATATTCCCATGGGGACAGTGGAAGACTGAGCAGAGATAAGAAATAAAGCTCCACCTGGTTTTAACAGCTAGCTTGTTATCAGAGAAGGCAGTTACCCCCTCCCTTCTGGAGTTACAACAGATAAAGAAAAACCTCCCCAGCCGAGCTTTGGCCATCTCTTTGTTTTGGTCAAGAATTCTTTAAGTATCCAACACTTCGTCTCCTTGGTAACTTATGGGGAAAAATTCTTTCAAGTAAAAAAGAAGCAAACCTAACCCCCAACACAGTGATGTATTGAATTCCATTAAAAAGTGAAGAGGTTGGTTTCAACCCTCTAGAAAGAAAAGCAGTTTAGGGCACTCTTGCCTAGGGAGAGATCAGACATCCAAGCACCAGAGGATTGGAGAAGAAGAGCAAATTTCCTAGAGGCTACTGGGAAAAATCTAGTGCTGCTCAAAAAGTCAATGAGTTGGCTACAACCAGCCATGGACATGAGGATCTGCCTGAAGAGATACAGTGGGCTGGGGAAGGAATTCACATCAACCTTTCCATTTCCAAACTATCTGAATTAGTAGCTGGGAGTTTTCCCAATTAAGAAAGTGAACTGTTCTAATTTCATTTCTATTAAAACTAAGCTCTTCTCACTAAACTTGATGTTTGGTGGTTCTTTAAGTCTCTAATTTTGGATGAGGGTCTAGAGACACAGCCTTTAAGACTGAGCTTTGAGGATACCCTTGCCCTTTTCTTTGTTTATTTAATCCCCTCAATCCTTCCAGAAGTATTAAAAACTTTGATACTGCATCTCTACTGTGCAGTGCACCTGTGACATTCTGGAAAGTCTAGACGGTTCAGGCTCAAATCTTGGTCATCTTCTTCCCCGTGACAGTTACTAGTGAGGATTATCTGTTGGCCGTGTTTACAATAGTGTTTTGTTGGAGAGATTAGACTTCTCAGACTCCCTGGGTGACCTGAGACATCCAGACTTATCTGATCTTAACATCCCTTAGTGCATGCTCCCTAAACTTGTCACTCTTACTGTTTTCCTAGCCTCCCCTTTATCCCCTTTATCCTCTCTCAAGTGGATGAGCCTATGGATCTCAGTTTTTCTTTACCAGCTTTATTTTGTAGCCTTCTGATCATCCTCATTCTCTTTCTTCTCTTACAGATCTCCAGTTGTAATGTATGTATTGTAAGAATATTTCACCTTAAGACAGGATGCCTAAATTTGAGCGCAAAAATTATTTGGAGATCTATCAGCAGAGCACAAGCAATTTCTCCCTGGGTCTCATGTTAGCCACTTGATCCTGTGTCCAGTGGGACAGCTTTGGTTTCAAAACCATCTCCCTTCAGATGCCCTTCTGCAGAGCTACAATTGCCCATTATTTCCTACCCTGCATTTACATTATTTGATTGCCATTTTTTTTGTCTAAAATTTTGCATTTTTCACCACTGAAAACTGAACCCAGTGTTTCCAGACCTTTTCTTCGATGTTCAAAAACTACTCTAATCTTGCTTTCTAGCACATCTAACCTTCCAGCTCATACAACACTGATGGTGCAACACATTTACTCATCCACCATCCAAGTGGCTAACAAGAACATAGAATATCTACCTGGGGAAAACCCAAGGAAAACTTATTTGATACATGCATCCTGTTTGACAACATTTTTTTGTCACCATTGCTTGAAGTGTGCTTTCCAAAAACGCATAGCAACCATCCCGAAATGGTATAATCCAAACTGTATGAACTTTAAAAAATGCCATATTGGACTGTGCTTCAAAATTCTTATTTAAATCTAGACCTCTGAAAAATTGAAATGCTTATCAGTGTACACCTAGCATGCTTTTCCTTTATTTCCAGGACCTAATGTCCTCATTTCATGCAAATACCCACTTTTGCTTTGATATTAAGTTTATATTACCTTCAAACATCTAGAATGATGCAGATTTTTAACTACTAAATGAGACATAGAAAAGTAGCAACTGTCACTGCAACCATTGCTTTTTATTACATGAAAACCATGATTTTTGATTTCTTAGAAAAACTCTCATAAAGGGACTAATTTGGATGGGATCTTAACACAAACAAGATAAAAAACCCTAGTGTTCTAGTAATAATACCATGCATTTGTAAAATTACTTTCTTCAATACCCTCTATAAATCTTCTATAGTCATTGTACCTAAATATGCCTAAATGGATAAAGGAGAAAGAGTGATCCATCATAACTTTCAGTGGGGTGGAAAGATGCAAAGGCGAGATTCGCAACAGGAAAACTCCTTCAAATCTTTCATGAATGGTATTCCATATGCCCTGAATTAATACATTGATATCTTGGAACACTAATAGTAACAACAATCTGTATCAGTTGCAGCATCACTAGCTGCAAATGCAACTGATAGAAGAAGAATGAGCACAGGAGTTCCCCGTGGGAGCAGCAAAAGCAAAAACTGTGGGATGCACTCATCGGCCTAGGGAAACTGTTGTTATCTGCTTTCCACACATCAAGAATAATGGGGCTGTGAATTGGATGGATAAAGACGGTTATAACCCTCCTAAAGTGTAAGATCTCCTGCTTCTTGTCCTCATTGTATCCTTGCAATGCTTGTATTCTATTCCCACAGTTTTCCTGTCAGTCACATGGAGGTTCCCAACAAATACATATCATCCTACTGCACAACTCACCAATCCCCCTTGTTTGGGATCCCAAATGCTCTATTTTGTTATAAGGGGTGCAGTCCAGTTGCTCTAACATTTACCTCTATCCTCAATAATGGAGCTGCAGTCAGGAAGGAGCTGGGATCTGGGGACTATAGCATACATAAATTAACTTCAAATTACTGAAATCTCTGCACTTTCAGCTGCAGAGGATGAAATTCAGGTAACAAAACTTGAGATGCTCTTTAAGTCCATTGGTCTTGCTTTGCATTCTGAGATCAGCTCAGCATCTCAAAGTTTGGCATGGCTCAGTCACATCATTCTTTCAAGGCAGGCATTCACTCTCATCAACCAGTTCATGAATTTGAGAATGCAGGTCTTTCTCTGGCCCTGATGTTTGTCACAATCTGAAATTTATTGCTTTGTAAACCATTTACACTGACCTGCTCTATTTTCTTTTCCATCAAAGCCCAAGCCACAGTCTGAGAAACTACCTAAGTTCAGCTGAACAGGATATTTAGAGATATTCAGCCTTTGCTTTGAGAAATATGTGGCTGAACAGGCTTCAGTATTCCCCTGCACTGTTAGCTAGGTGTTAAACAGCAGGTGAATGCCTTGGCATGTCTCCAGAGAAGCTCTGTGGAAAGGCCAAATAGCTTTACTGACAGCAGCAGCAGCAGACTGTACTTTCAACCTGTGTATATTTGTTTTCCCCTTTCAGACCACTTTTCTTTGAAGTTTTCCCATAAGAACTTCTGTATTCTACAGTGGATTGAGCTCAATATTTCTCTTTTGGAGGAGAGGTGATGTATCCGCTGAAGGATTTCCAAGAAGAGAGAACTTCACTTTAATTTTCAGTATACTGTTGATGTTAGATCAACAGCTTGATCAGTAAGGAGCTTATTGAGATAAGAGTAAAATAAAGATACATTATTTACATTACAGGTCCTATCCGAAGAACTCTCAAGATTTCAGCCCAATCACCTTTTCTGCTGACCATCAGTGAAGAGAGGTATTATATCCTTGCACCAAAGTGTCAATATTGCACCTTTCTGTGCAAACAACAGTTTCACAAGTGTTTTTGCTTTAGCTGTGATTGTCAAAAAGGAAGTGTCAAACAGGATGCAATCAGATGGTTCATAAAATGGGCAAGATTGTCTCACCGGAACAGTTACAGTGAGGTGAACTTACCATTGTTGCTAAAACTTTGTCCAAATATATTAATGTATGCTTAGTCTGGGGCTTTGGCAGGAAGTTTTAATGCAGAAACAGCATGCCCTTCCGTCCTCTGTGTGTTTGAAAGCTCTTTCAGTGTGAGTCATTGGAATCCTGTGGTTTGTGTATCCTGAGAGGAGAGGAGAGGAGTCCTCTGTGGTTATCACACACTATGAAAAAGCAGCATTGGAAATAAAACTATAAGGAAGCGCATTATTTCATAGGAAATGTTTACTAACGACTTTTTTTCCCCCTAATTTCTCTTCTTGGTTTACTGTCATGTGTGGAGGTCTTGTGTCTGTACACAGTCCTCTCTAGTTTGGCTTCAGAGACATGTGTCACTTTCCAGAAGTGCTACTGATTGATAGAGGAGGCTCTCCTTATGCACTGAAGGAATTAAGATTTAGGAAATCACACACCTTGAAACAAGGGAATTATCCTATATGGTGGTCTAATTCCTGAAATGATGTGCAGATGTGTGCTACTGTGTGATACTTTTCAGTAAGTGTCAAGGTGCACCTTATCTTACAATATCTGATGGGAAAGGTGTCCACTGTTATGACCTCTGTTAGTGCCCCCGTGACACACAACAGACTAAACCAAATATGTTTTTCCAAAGTGATGTGGATTTCTTGTTATGCTTTCTCAACATGGTTCTCAGCAATTTCGTTTGTCTTTACATCCTCCTAAAATCAATGCCCTGTGATTGTGTTGTATTGCTGTGGCATTAACATTAACAAAATTAACAAAAGCATTAACAAAATGTTCAAATGGGATGAAGAATTAAAAATTTCTGTCTTTTTCAATTTCCTGTTATGTCTAGAGTTGTTATTATGTGGGACCTCCAGCCTTTTACAAAACTATTTCACAAAAGAGCAGTAAGAGAATGCTCTCGCTGACATGTTTGGGATGTATTTGCCTGAGGGGATCATTGAGCAACAGGAGTACTCTTGAGAAAACTCTTCTCTTTTTGGAAGAGGAAAAAAAGAGGCATAAATTAACTCCGCGGAACTGATCATTGCTGACTAGTTCAGCAAGCTCGTGAAGCTGAACAACATGTAGGAGAACTGTGGTATGTGAGTTTTCTTAGAGAAATAAAGGTCTCATAACCTTTCCAAAGATTTAATCCCACAGGAGGCCTTCTAATAATAATTTAGAGAAAATCCAAATTCTAGGAAGTGTCTGGAACACATGGAAGCCATGTGTAATATCTGAAGAATGATTTACAGAGTCTGTAGGCTGAACTTGAACTGATGTTCTTAGCTTCTTTTTCTGTATTTAAAAGGATTATTTATGAATAGCAGTCAAGTTGCTGTTTCACTGGAGAATGTGTACATGCCACCTCCCATCCCCTACCCCAGCACACAGGCTCATTAGCATCAATAATAACTCTGTGAAGGACCTGATGACCACAGCAGTGTTGCAGTGGTATGGACTGCAGCTATACAGGTATTTAGACAAGAGCAACCAAGCCCACAGCATTTGAATGGCCACTATGCCATATTGTTTAAGTAGGAGCCTCTTACTCTGTGAATAAAATCAATAGTCTATCCAGTGTAGTAAAGTGAGTTGTAGTTTGAAGTAGTAACTGCTTTTCTTTGTGTCTTAGAAGAAGCTTATTCTCCACACAACCTTTATCTTGACAGTCACTTTATCCATAGCAACAAGAATGCACATCACTTCTAGAAAATGTGATTAGACATTCAGGGTTATAAAGGACTGCCAAGTCTTTTTATGGCTACAAGACATCAATGAAGTCAGTCTCAAATAAAGAAAAATATAATTTATGTGAACATCTGGGTGACATCTAAAGTCTTTGGTTAAATAGAATTACACAAAGAAGAGAGTTGCAGCCAGTAAAATACTGGTAATAACAAAGTTAGATACAGTTGATGAAATTCTTCTCAGATGAGGTAAATACAATAGACTACCCTTTAATTTTCATTTGGGCAGTATTTAATTCTGAACCCAGCAATTTAGGGAAGCAAAATTTAAAATATGGGTGATCTGGAAAAAGGCAAAAATTTGTATGAAGCATTACCCAGGAGAATGCAAATGAACTCTATTTAACCCAGAATCTTGTGTAACTGTGATTCCATTACAGAGGACACAACAGTTATTTACAGGATATTGATTAATTCTTAAATCTGATAGGGGCTCTCCATAAAACTCCCAAGACATACACAGAAAACCAGTCATATGCTCTGTTAGTCTTCTTCAGTAACATTAGAAAATGTAACTCAACATCTCATTTCCCACAGAGAGACTGATGTACTCAAAATGTTCATAAACATTTGCAGTGGTTTGGTTGTTTGTTGTTCTTCTAAACATATAAGATTCACTTTTGCAACCTTATAGACTATTTGCCAGTGTTAATCACCTGCATCATATACACTGGGGAGGAATTTGTCATGAAGCGGTTTGCAAGCTATTGTAGATTTTAGGGTAATTTGAAATTATAACCTAAATGGCAGTTCTAGAAAATACAGGCCTTGGATATATGTATAAACAACAGTATCATATCTTGTAATATTTTATTGCTACGCAATTAATTCTAAATCACAAATCACAGCATTCCTTTCTATTTTGCATTAAGTATTTTCCTACCTTATCTTTCCGGTATTGAGTGAAGTCAGGACAGAAACTTTCATCACTAGATGGAATTTGTTTCATTATAGGAAATTAAATAACAGAATGCCTCAGAACAATTAGAAAACCTATTTGTGTGCTGATATGAATGTGCAGATACATTTGATTCTGGTTCAATAAATATTTCAGTAAGTATGGTGTTTTATCAAAACTGGCCTTGGTGTTGACAGTGTCAAAAGTTAGTGAGAACTACTCAACTTCTGGACTGCCCCAAACAGCTGACATATGTTGGTGGGGTCTTGTTTTCCACACCTCTACCAGACTGACATTTTTATGACTCCTTATTCCATTCAGAAATAATATTCATGAAGGATACTTCCATTCTGCAGGTTTCCACTCTGAGTGGAAAACTTTAGAATGCAAGTTACAAACATCAAGTGTATTGCTGAAGTGAGGCTAATGAGATTTGACTCCAAGCTCTCTCCTTCCTTACAAGCAAGATAAAAAACAGAAAAGGCGTTTGTAAGTGAATGGCGTCATTACATGGGCCTTTTCTGGTTATTAAAGTGGTGCAACTCACCATTTAGGGGTTTTATTGGTAGCAGTTGAAAGCCTGTACAAATTGCCAGTTGATGCAGAGCTCTTGGAGATACCTTATGTTTAGAAGGAATTTAGAAGGACAATATACTACATTTTATGGTAGCTATAATATACACACTTTTATGTACAACATACTGAGTCTCATTTCTTTCGGAGCATGTCAACAACCAAAGCAAAATTTCAGTGAAATATTTTTTCAGCCTTTGCTGGAATCCTTCTTACAGCCATTCAGCTTCATTTATAGAGTGATCTTTAATCTATCTTTGGTCATGGTCCTACAAGGCTCTCAAGGCTCGCCCACCCACCCCAGGCCCTTGCATTTTTGTTAAATAGAGAAAGTCTTTCTACTGCCAGGACCTTGAATATCTCTGACTTGGATTTGAATCACCTGTCCCCCTCACAACCTTTAAATCTTCTTTCTTTTCACTAGACATACCAAATTCAAGAGTTCATTAAATCCTTTTCCTGCTTTTTCCTACATTTCTTCCCAGGCATCTGACCAGTTTCCACAGCAGAAAATATTCCTACTTTCCTGCAAATGAATTGTTTCTCCAGACTTTACATCAGCTTTCCCAAAGCACCAGTCTTCCTCAGTAAAAGGTCATCTCCAACTTGTTCATTTGTGCATTAGACAGAGCAAGGGCAGAGCTTGCAGTTAAGGATGGCATGAGACACACAATGCCCAGAAAGATGAGCAGAGACAACAGCATGTGCACTCTGTAAAAGTGGAGAAAGGAAGCAAGGATGTTCAGCAAAGTGCAATCAAATTATGAGGAGCAAAGTCAAGCCAACACAGTTAATGTGAAGGAAAGTAAAGAGTTAAGTTTCCAATTTCGCCCTGGGTGTCTGAGTGGAAATCAGTTTGCTTTATGATTAAGAATGTTCTTTTCAGGTGTCTGTGAGAGGAATGTGAAATTCAGCAATAGAAAGATGAATCAGAGTCTGTTGCGGTTAGTTTGTAAATTCCCAGTGTATAGCATAAGATAACAACACTCAGCCCTGAATTCCTCCACGTTGAGGAAGCCCAACAACAGCACCAAGGCAAGCTTATTTCTGCACATATGGATGTACATGCCTTGAAATCATGGAGCAAATTCCCTGTAAAGCAGGATCTGAAAGGCTGTGTGAGGGAGCAAACAGGTCACAGAGAAATTATTATACAGTCCAGTAACTATGGAAGCACCTTATTGTGGGTTGCTTAGTAAATGACAGTGGATTTTTGTGGAAGACAGTTCTTGTGGATAACAAGCATGAAAGGTATCCACAAGAAAGATTTGAAGTGTATATAAATGATTCTGGTGAGATCAGTCACTTGGTTCAAAAATATTTGTCATATGTCCCCATAACATATGTATGAAATTCTAAGACTCACAGTAACATTGTATTTCAATTAGTGCTGTGTTAATTGGTGTGACAGATGACAGAGTACATTTTAGTATGTTTAAAATCTTGTCACTAATTTAGGTGTTAGTGACCACAATACCTAGAGACTTGTCAAATACAGATGATTTCCCTCAAGATAACTTCAGACAGACACTCAAGGGAAAATAATATAAAATAAATAGTGCATTAAAGACATTTTAGGAGGGTAGTACAACAAATGACATTACAAAATATGGGAAAGCTACCTGCAGTGTGTTAGATTAATAACCACTGACTGTTTCTCTTGTGTTAACCTAAAAACTGTAAAACTTTATCCTTTTCTGTTGTGCCCCAAAGCACTAATTTTTGCAGTGTTAACAAGAAAGCCTGACTTAAAAGTTATTGAACTTATTGAACATTAAACCTTCTATATTCTTGAATCTCTTTGGCCTCAAATTTTGCTATTGATTCTGCCTTACAGTATCCTCATTTTTAGTGACCAACTCCTCCAGGCAAAGAAAGAAGACTTTGTGGTTGGAAGTTGGAGATAGATTGAGAATTCTTTTGGTAGATAAAGTGGGAACTGGAGGTCACTTACATACTATGTCCTGCCTCTAGAACCCAGGCTGCAAGTTTCTTGTGGAGTTTGCAGCTCGAGTTGCCCAAGACCAATCTTGAATGAGAAGTGGGCTCTTTTCCATGCATTTCACATTCCACGTAAGTCCATAAATGGGGCCTATCCACTTTACCTGGGGATTCTCATTCAGAAGCTGCACTCGAACCCCACTGGAACTTGTGCTGTTGCACATGTGCATGTTGTTGTGGGCCAGCCAGGTACTCTTTTATTTTCCACTAGAACTGTTCTGAGGCAGCATTTTCAATTAAGTGGTGGAGCCACTAGAAAAATAAGGTATTGTAATATTTTTCTGTTCACAACTGAATGTTGTATCCTCTTCCTTTGATCTCTGTTAGTGCTGTTGAAGCTGGGTAGAACATATTGAACTCTTTTTCACCCATTGCATTGGTTTTGCTGTTGGCAGTATTTACTCTGAGTGCAAATCCTCAAACAGCCATATAACAAACAGTCTTTTGTTTGATACCACACTCTACTTTCTCATCTGTTTTTTCTTTCAATGCCAGCTTGTCTGCAGCATATTGATATGATAACTTTTTGCTGATCTAACAAGATACTGTCTGCCTGGCAGCAACATGAGGCAACAAAATTCCTTCCCCTTATGCAGCAACATTTAACCCGCTCAGCAAGGGAAAAGACAATGTTTGTTTGAAATGCAGATGCACATGTCTGTGGTGGAGGCTATGTGACGCTTCAGTGGAAACATTCAGGCCTTGTGGCACACTCATGGCACTCAGAGTCAGGGAAACACAGCAAAATCAGTTATCACTGCTTCAGGACATGGATCCCTGCCACTGGGTGTGACAAAAAAATTTCAGTCATAATCAGAAAAGTTATTCCAGGCTAGGGCTGGGTGATTAATTCTTTTTTGTCATGCTGACTGAATGGGAAGGACTGCTGACTGAACAAGGAATAGAAATTAAATAAAGTCTGACTGAAACAGAATTATTTTCTGCAAAGCAAGCCAGGCATGAGCTCATTTATTTGGGTTCTTTCTAAACCTAAATATTTTGCATATTTCTACTAACACAAATTCCTTATTTCTAGATTTCTTAACCTGGTTCTTTTTTCCCCTCCTTCCTCCTAAGTTAAGTCCCATTTTCGAATTACAAAAAAACCCACAAAAAACATTTTCAAAACTAAAAGTGTTTTGTTTTGAAAAGAGGTAATAAATGAAGAACATTTCTAAATGGAAGGCACATGAAAAGCAAACTGTGGTGAAGTTTTTAAAAATCTTCCCATGCTCCTTTCTTAGACAAGTCTTGATGAATTAATGCATGATTTGTGAATCACTTTTCTCCCTGTGCTACCTCTTTTTCCAGTGAAGTAATAATTTATTTAACTGTTTAGTCCAGCTCTGTTCCAGCCACTTACTTGTTGCATGCAAAACTGAAAGACACTTCAGCATTATCTGTGCTGCTTTGTTCCTTGGATGTGGTGCAAAGCAAGGAAAGAGGAACCACCTTACTTAAAGAGTTATGTGTTAGTTACTATTAATTTCCTGCAAAAGTGTAGTTTAAGCATATTCACCAAACCACTCTTACTTGTACCATTCCCAGTTCAGTTATTAATGTTCCTGCTGCACATTACTTCAGAAGATCAGGCGGCCTGTTGATCTTCAGGGAAACCCCTAGATTTCCTTCCTTATTATTCATGGGGATTTCCCTGTATACTGCAGAAAAACAAGGATCAAAGTGTTTTACATGCTGCATCATGTCTCCAGATTCTTCATCACACTTAAATGCCTAAGGAAATGAGTGGCCATAAACACAATTCTTGGAACACTAGGAGTGGGTGCAACACAAGCATATTTTACAAATGTTTTATTAAAACAACATTAAAAGTATCTTAAAGTTTTGGTGGTCTTTTTCATACTACACCAGGGAGCAAAGAAAGTAAATCTGTTGTTTTATAATTGCACTTTTTTTTAATTAGTAAAGTAAGTAGGAGAGAGACAACAAACGTAGGAAGATGTCTTAAAGCAAAATTAATTAGAGACAGGCCTGTGTGCAGTCTTCGAGATACGTCTGTGCGATCAGCTTGTTTAATGACAAAGTGTTCCATAACACTGATTGTTCAAACAAATGGGGCATTGGGCTATAGTGTGGATTTCTGCCTGTGTTGCTTGTTAAATCCAGAAGGAGAACAGCCCATGTTTGCTCTGGGTTTTAGGAGCCACAGGTCTCCCTCTCACACATCCAGTGTGGTGTCCCTGCCTCCCACAGCTCACCAAGCTGGTTAAATAAGTGCCATGTTTAATGCAACTTCCCTTAAATGCAGTAGAAAAGAATGTGGTACTCAGAGAAGGTATCTTCACAGGCCATGGCTGATTGATACCTTGTTTTCCAACAGTGACTCTGTTGAAAATGTTGACTTCTGGTCACTGCCTAGAGACACTACGTGTCTTAGGTAAAAAAAGAGACAGATAGAAACTTTGCCAGAACACATCCTGCATGCCATTAATCATTCCTTGACAGTTCTGAATTTCCATTCTCCTGCTGAACCTTGTATTTGAGACAGGCATTAGTTATAGTTAGTGTAAACAAATACTTAAATATTTAAATTAATAAGTGTAATGGTGCTGTTACAGTCCATTAGAGATAGGAACTCCTTTTAGGTGCGAAACTTATTTGCTTATGTTTTTAAAACAAATGTGAAATCAAGATGAAAGAAGTTAATTTCTCACTGAAGTCTGCTGTGAGCAAGACTGCCCACATCTCTGTTCTAGCAATAGTACACTGTTCTTACTCCCTACTAATTTTGAACTTGGGTTTTCTTTGCATGACTCTCATCAAATTTTGGTATCAAGAGAAAAGACAAGAAATATGTGTGCATACACTACTGATCATAGCCATTATTGTTCAGCTTTTCAGGAGTATAGGGATGGTTGCAGTCCATCTGAACATGTGCAAAACCTTCCTTGTTTGTCTTTAACTAACACATATGTGCCTGTAATTACATCTAGTTGTTTAAAACATAAGGAATTTGAAAACACAAGAAAGGTAACAATGTTTACCCTAGATGAAAATCTGTCACCATAAGGGCTGAAATTCACTGCAGGCTGCTTGAAATATGGTGAATGTAATTTCAGAAAAGGTCATATTTAGGAATAAAAATAGCAAGTATTAAATAACTATGTTTCTGTGTATTTTGAGAATAATGGGCCAAGTAAACCTTAGTAAGTGATATTTTAATGGAGTTAATCATAGGCTTGATGACTCTTTTCTTCTTAAATTTGATTCTGCTGAGTTCTTAATGAAAAAACCCAAATGACTACAGTTCTATGCTAAGAATTGGTGGAACTGCACAGGAGCTAATTGTATATATCTGGGGAATCTAAAGGCTTAGACTGCTTGGGACAGAGTTACCTAAGAAATATAACTGCCCAGCATGTTCCCAGGCTATAGAGAGATGCTGGAATAAGCTGCCTTCACCTAGAATTGCTGCAGGAGCAAGAGGCTCTCTGCTTTGTCTCACTTCTCTTCCTAACAGAGTCACTTAGACTTTCTCTACAAATTAGGTAATTTGTACCTAATTTCTTGGAAAGATGGTCTCTGATATGTTTCATTTGTTGTCATCCAGGTTGTTTGCTTTACGCTTTATCCTGATGAAGGACGTAGCTACAATTTTGGCAACTTTTCCGTCAACTTTTGTCCTGTCCTACTGTGGTGGGGTAAAATTTTAAGAGGCTGAGACACAATGTGCTTTTTCCAAATGACAACGCTAGATGGTGTCCCTACACTTCCCCAAAAAACCACACAGCCCAGCCTCGGCTTGGAAATCTCAGAAACAGTGAAAACAGTGGAGTGATGTGGAGTGATATGACGTGATATGATGTGATATGATGTGATGTCTTACGTGAGCATATGTTGCTGTGTTTAAAGCCTCACATGCACCATTTATATGCTTAGTTAATAACATGTGAAGCTATTTTCTCTGTTAGTCTCTGGTAATAACAATTTTAAGCACATGTGTGTGTTTCCTTTCCTGTTTTCCCCCAACACCCACACAGATCCGGAGGACAGTTAATTTGAGGAGGTGATAATGATAATTCCAGAAGATAGGACAGATGTTAGTGGTTCTGGTCCCAATCAAGTGAATGCTCTCTGCATAAGGGGCAGCTCTCCTAATCCAAGCTACCTTGAATTCCAGTGTAGTGTTTGTGCACATATGTCCCTGCCAGACCGAGACCTGCATGTCCACAAATGTCTCTCTAATGTTTTCTACCCACTCTGCTGAACCTACAGCACTAGAGAGTGCTGTTTGTTCTCTCAGAGAGCCATACAGAGCTTCATTTCTGAGTGAAAAAATCCAGTCTAAAAACTTGGATAGTAAGGACTTTAAACCTTTGTTTTACAGTGTTTTGGGGTTTTTTGGGGTATTTCTGGATTTCAGCAAGGAGCATGGAAATTGCAGGAAGACATGTAGATTGCAGTGTGGTTAAATTAGGAATATTGAATACTTCCTGCAGCACCCTGCAAGCTCTTGTCCCAGGGCTGTAACAGCTCAGCTAAGCTGGATCTTGCAGCTAGTCTGACTTATTCATCTGGGAACTCTCTGCTGCTTGCACATCCCTGAAGGAAGAGATGGGAAGTGAGTGATGGAGACTAAAGCATAGATAGGCCCTGAACAGTGTCTTGCTATAAGCAACACAGAGCAAGCAGGCAACACATCCTCTCAGGCTTCTCTGTAGTTGTGCTGTAAATTACAGTGTCCTCCCCTGACAGTGCAGTGGTGGGGCTGAGTGACAGCCCTGGAGGCAAAGCCAGAATTGTGCTCCCAGTGCCCAGGAAAAACAGCAGCCAGTGGTTGGGTTGGGTGTGTTTTGGTTCAGTTTCTGCCCCTGTCTGCCAGGCATGCTGAGGGTTCCCTCCTCCCTTCCACACACCTGGGCCATACCAGCCCTTTCCATGCCTATGGCAGGAACTTCTGAGCGTGGTTAATTCCCTTCTTGATGGTGGTCAAATGGTGAGCCCTGCTGAGGCCAGGGTGCCATCCAATTTCAGCCCTTCTGCTGTTCATACAGTCTTGCACTTGGTGCTCTAGGGTTAAGGGTTACTTAAATGAGATGATTGTTCTGGACCTTAAGGGGAGGTAAAGTAACTGCTGCAAGGAGAGGATGTTAACAAGCTGTGCAGCTGCTTCCCCTGGCAGCATTCAGCGCTGATATTAGCAAATACCACCAGTTTGTATCTCTCTGGTTAAGGACATGGTGAGTTTTAGGGTTAGGTTTTTGGGAAAATATGAAGTGTCAATCTGGGTAATTTATTTTAGTTTTAGAAGGTGGAGTCAGATTAAGGTTCTGAAAGCAATGTGGTTTGTTCACAGTATACTTGGGAATAGAAGGTGCTGATGTCTTAGAGGAGGTGACTATGCTGGTCACCAATATATTGGTAAGACTTCCTTAGGGAAGGAGAAGGCATGAATGAAGAGCAAGCTTCATTTGTATTCAACTATCTCTCCTTGTTGCCCTTTTTTCCAATTGAATAGGTAAACTCTAAGGCTGGGACTACAGCCTGGGTTACTAAAGTACTCTGAATAGTTGAGGTAGCTCTAATTCAGGATTAGTTTTAGTTAAGAACACTGATCAGTGTCAGACTTGGGCTAAAATAGCTCACAATGAGTGAACTATTTCTTCTTTGAAAGGGAATACCACGGGGAGATGGAAGAAAGGACTGGCATATCTGTGAAATTAATCTTCTCTGTTGTGCTGAAAATTTCCTGATATATGCCCCTGACAATCTTCAAAAATGCAATTCTAAGTCTTGGTAGTAGCCTCTAGCTTAACTCCTTGTCTTTCAAGCTCTTGGCATGTTCTTAGTACTTCTGTGCAGGTACACAGAGATACACTTGTGAGCCAAGGACAAATCAAAATGAGTGAAATGTTCCTAGTTGTACATTTCTGCAGAAAGTAAGAGATGACCTCCTTATTTTGTTGAGTGAAGCATGCATAAGTAGGATCCACAGGAATTTTCTCTCTCTTAAATCCTCATTGTCACAGATTTGTCTCTTCCATGTGTGTCTTAACAACAGAGGACATACTCTGAAAATTCACCAAAGACCTATCACAAGGCGTGTGTCTGTGTGCCTGTGTTTGTCTGTGTGTCTAAGTACAACCATGCAAAAAGCAGTGACTTGTTTAAAGGCCTAAAAGGCCCTGCCACCCAGATTTCCAAAATTTGGATGAACAAGGAAGGGAATAAAATAGAAGTATTCTTTCTAAAGCACTCTGCAATTGTTATACTGAATGCTCAAATGGAAAAAAGACAGCTGAGAGAAGGCGATATTTCATAGGAAAAAAAGTGCCATAACTTGCCTTTTGTTGGTCTGTGTGACTTTATGAGAAATCAATAAAATGTTTACAGGTATAGCTGGTTAAGTATATAGACAAAGAGCCAGACACTGCCCATCAGTGTCCAGTGAAAAGACAAGAAACAATGCACACAAAGTAAAATAAAGGAAATTCTACTTAAACAAAATAATTTTTTTTTCTTTTTTTTTCTTTTTTTTTTTCTTTTTTTTTTTTTTCACCGTAAAGGTAATTCAGCACAAGAGTCTTCGTTCTAGGAAATATTAAAAAAACTGAGGGGAAACAAGTTTGGACAATCTGATTGACCCTATTTTGAGAAGAGAACTGAACTAGGTAATTTCCAGAGGTGCTTCCACCCACAGCCATTCTGTCACTTTGGGAAATAATTTTTCATACAGAGTAACTTCTACAATTTTACATTAACCACAGAAATAAAAAAGAAGAATGTTAATACACTAACAGTAAACTGCCAAGGAAATTCAAAACCTTAGAAATTTGAAAATCTATGACTGAGATTTTAAGACCAATGTGTCACAAGTCTGTCTTGAGATCTCACTATATGACCTATCTGGGTCTATATTAATTTGCAAATCTGTTTTTGTGGTCCTTGATCTCTTGGCTTATTTTGAAAAAACATACTTCAAAACTCCTGCTTTCCTGGAGTTGTATGGAAATTGAGCTTTATACTGAAGTTCCACTGTGAACTATTGAGCACTTTTTGCAGGCATGCTTTAACGGCTTGATGTGGTACCAACATGCATAAACTGCTACTTGATTCAACATTAACATTGACAGAGAAACCATTTATCTTCACAGTGCTTTATCACCTGTTGTAGTGATGCTTAAAATTATTAGCTTATTGTTTAAGGCTTTGTGATTTTTTTCAGAAGACAATTTAGAGCCAGTCAAACTAAGTCAAAAGGGTCAGACTTACTGCACTTCAATGTTTTCTTCTAGAATTGCTTCCTTAGAAGGGTAACAAACTGACTCCTTAATTTCAACTTTCATTAAACACCAGTCATACCCATTCAGCACACTAATAATTCTTGTAATTATAGTATTACAGAGTGCAGGGGTACCTTCCCATGTAGGATTATGTCATTGTGAGATTGATCAAGAACTCCGTGCAATGATGAGCTCTGAGGGGTATCTTGGTTTAATTTTGGTTTGGGTTTTTTGGTTTTGTTTTTGAGGGGTTTTTTTGTGATTAGAAGTATTACATTTGAAAAAGACTCCTGTTTTACTGTCATGAGATATACACTCAGCAGTGTCTGTATGAATAACACTGTACCTTAACCATTGCTTAATTCATGTTCCCAGTGGAGGGAGGTCTGACCCCTCTGGGTGATCATGTCCTCAGTGAGTGACTTTGCTAAACACTGCAGGTGAGCTCGTGGCCCTCCTGAGACATAGGCCAGCAGTGCCTGCACCACAGGAACAGGGAGTCTGGGAGCTGTTCTCTCCACTTTCCTCACAGATCTTCCAAACTCACAACCAATTTGAGTTTTTTTCTCAGGGGAAGACCTTGCCTAGTAGATATGTTAAAAACAGCTATGTACAAGCCACAGAGACCAGTATGTACCATTGGTTTCCTAGCTTCTGAGCTCATAATCCATGGCAAGTCACAGATTTCTGTCCATTATCCAGAACACGATTAGCTATTTCTGAAATACACTAGCAAGCAAAACTGGGTTATCAACTACAGATCGATGTCAACAAAATCAAAATGCCTTGTTTTAACAGAGTGTCACTTGTTTCATGGAGCAGTTAGCCTTCATGCTGTGGCACTTCCATAAACCATCTTTTAGCAACTGGGCAGTAGGATCATGAGGGAATTCAGGAAATGTGAGAAGTTGCTGACAATTATTACTGCTAATTCAATGAGAACTGTGCCTTCATGCTTATGTGATTTTATTGGATAATACCAGTGTATGCTTTCAGGGTAGACCACCATAGAGCTGGTCATTGCTGAGGGATTTTGGGATTGCTTCTCTACTTGCTATTTGATTACAGGTCAGGGATATACCTACTGAGGTGATATTGCATTAGTGGAAATATAGCCTGAGAGGATAAACTGGGGTTAAAGTAATTGTGAGACCCATGTGAGTCATCCTGCACTTAGGCCAGTGGCTAAGGAATTAAAAGATTTAGGAGGAGAGGCTGAGGTCACTTGTTCTGTACACTTTGGAGAGAAGAAGGCTGAGGGGTAACACCATCACAGTCTACACCTTCCTCAAGGGGGACAGCAGAGAGGGAAGTGTTGATCTCTCCCTGATGATCAGCAATAGGGCCTAAGGGAAGAGAATGAAGCTGTATCAGGGGAGTTCAAATTAGGACATTTTTCTGGAACCTCTGGCATTTGAATAAACACCTAGTATGCATGCTCAGTTTAAGCATTTGCAGTCATTCATTCATTCATTCATTCATTCATTCATTCACTCACCCAAAGATGAGGCCAAAGGAGACACAGACACAGCTATATTGATACACACAGACAAACTTCCTTGCATGAACAATCCTATTTTGTAAGTGTTGCTCTGCTTGAGAAAGGTGGTAGAGCTCCCACTGACTTCCACAGCAGAGGCTTTTACCCCTCAATCCAACCGATTATCATGTGAACAACAGTTTGGTGCAAACAAAGCCATGCAGTACGTGACTCCAGTGGCTGTGCCACAGCAGCACACCTGAAGTCTGTGTTCATCAGCTGAGCACCTGCTCTACCCGTGGTGTGGAGGAACCAAGAATTTGCCTGGGTGCAGGTGGGCTTTAATACCATGAAAACACTTGATGTGCAAGAAACCTAGCCTCAAGGCACCTATGTGGTAAGCAAGACTGTGCCAAAGGGACACCAGACTGAGAGGTAAAAATATGACATCCTGTGTATCAGGATTTACTTAACAAATTGAGCACCCATCAAGACACAGAGTTCAGGCTGTTCCTCTTCACATCTGCCAATGTGCATTGCAGGAGGAGCTATATGACTTTCTTAATGGGCTCATATCCTTAGACTAAAAAATGTTTCACAGTTTTTACACTAATTCCAATTCTCATTTAGAAATTCATAATTTCATAATAGAGGGATGTTCATTTTCATGGGGTGGTTCATGTTAATGTACTTTTCCTAGGTGGAACCTGGTATTATTTATTTTTCCTCAGCAGACCTTCTCCTCAAAGACACTTACTGGGATGTATGTCCCACTGTGTGCATACACACGGCTTTGAGAAATTACTGAACAGAGCATTCTCTACCTAAAGTCTACAACAGATAATGATGAGGCTAGCAACAAATCCCACCCAATTTCTCCTACAAAGTTTGTTTCATTGCTCCTTTGCACATCAGGCATTATGCACTTATTTTTACATTTTTGCTAAGGCCACAGGTAAGTTCCAGGACGTTTGACTTGACTGGTAATTATTACTATTTCCTATTAATGACCACATATGGGAGGGACTCCTTCTGGCTAGTCAAACCTGTAAAGACTCCAATGCACATTAATCAGTGGAACATAATTCCTTTTTACTACCTATGGGACATGAGTGCACTGAATACTATAGGGAATGCACAAGATCATTTCAGAGATTTACTTCCCAGTATGAGCCTTCTAACAAAAAATTAGACAGTAAAATAATTGAGATAATGAAGATTTGGGCATATTCAGCTGCTGTCAGTCATAAATGCCTCTTATCATTCTGTTGCACTAGTTTCCATGATTTAAAAAAATTTCCTGGGCAAACAGCTCCTGCAAATTTTGGAGAAGAGGACTGTGCAGTACAAAATGCCTGTTGAAAACCAGGACTTGAATAGCATATATGTTGAAAGACATTGACAAAGACATTTTACAAATCCTGTAAAAATAAATTTAGCTCCCAGATGGGCAAGGTTTATCAGTTAGCAGCACTGAACAGCCCTGCTGGCAGCACTCACTAATCTGCTTCATACAACATGAAACATTAACAACCATTGTTAGCTCCCTCTACTCTTTGCTGTTTCTTTGTATGTTCAGCTCTTGTATTCAGGTGCAGTTTCTGTCTCGCTGTATCAGGACCTAAAGTGCTTGAGACAAAATACACTAGAATAAAAACTGATCTTCATTTCACAGGGAAGGCTGAAAGCATTACAGGAGATTCAAGCCTACTCCAAATGTAGTAGTATCTTGAAGATTTGAAGAAGACAGTATCTTGAAGACTTCCCTTAAGTCAAAGATAAGAATGTCACAAGGACAATTTCTCTGTTACAAAACTACTTATGTGCTGTGCTGAGTTCCTGACACACAACAGGCAAAGATAATTCAAATATTTTTTTTCCTCTATTTCTAGTCTTTTGCCTTGCAAAGAGTAAAAGTAAACTCTAGTATAATTTTATTGTCTTCTAAGATCTCTGCAGCGTGTCTTCCCATGCCTTTGTGAATGGAATATAAAAGTCTTCAGAAAAGAGAAAGAGCATTTTAAGGTGGAAAAAAGAATTTTAAACAGACATCATGTTTTCTTCTCAAGAAACAAAATGTCATGCAAAACATCACTTTGAAAGACAGTTGCTGCTCTTATGGGTTAACTCAAAGGAAGGTTCAATGGGATCAGATGGAGGAGTCACCAAGGAATGAGAAAGGCAGTGTTTGTTCAAAAGGTGTTTCAGACCCTTGGTTTAGAGCCAGAGACCTGTGAGGATTTTGCAAGAGAGTTAGTAGATAGTGCAGTGACACAATCAGCCCAGCACCTTATCTTGTTTTGAGGCATACCAATGCATTCTGCAGTAATGAAAGGATTAGGAATTGCAGCCCTCCTTGTCTGCTGTTTTCTATCAAAAACTTTATGTGTTTCTCCTGCCACAACAAAACCTACTATCTGGTCTCTTATTACCCAACACTAATTACAATTTAATAATTGCATTTCATTTTTTTTTAATATTCTCTGCATGGTGGATGATTATTGAGGAACTTACAGAAACAGGCAGTTTTAAAGATCACCTTAGATGCCTTCTGTAGAAATAAAGCTATGCTCAGAAAGCCGCCACTCTCTTGACTTTTGGTCAAGTGCGATTCAAGTCTCGATCAACAGAGGGAGATACAGCATAGCTTATCAACACATTTCTCAGGCCGTATACTGTCAGTTCAAGTCTTCCACACAAAACTCAAGGGATTTAGCAAATCTAATTAATTTTGTATTGATGTTGATAGTTACTGTGTCTTAACTGCTCATCATACATATCATATTACACTCTCAGGATATCAAAGAGCTACTTTGGGTCTCAATGTCAAAGCAACCCTTGCTTTTGTGCATTTTACTTTACTCAGCATTAGGCATGGAAAGCTGAAGCAGGAGTCTGTGCACGTTGCAATCAAGGACATTGTGAGGAATGGAGAATCCCTGGGAACTGAGGTAGAATATGCAAAGAGCCATCCTGGGAAACAAGCACTCTGGTTGCCCCAGGGACCTCACCTGCTGCCAGGTCCCCTTGCCCTCAGCAGTCTCACTCCTGTGACTGGAGGCAATTTAGTCCTTAAACAGAGACATCAACCCACAAGCAGCTTTCTTGCATAATGATGGAAAGAAGGTCTCTGAAATGCCTGGTTTATTAAATTGGGATATACCAATATCCTCTTGACTTACAGAATAAAAATGCAATTGCCCATGGAAGTCCTGCTGCCCTTCACCTATTCTGTTGCAGCAATCCACGTGTTGCTCAGGCTCATGCTGTCTGGCATCAGGTTTATACAACAAACCAACCAACCAACCAACCAACCAACCAACCAACGGTTTTTGCGAAGCTCCCTAATGACCTTAACAGCCTTTTGAAAAGAACTGTACTTTCTTCATGTACTGTGAAACCACAGAATCACAGAACAAATTAGCCTGGAAAGCACCTTTGAGATGATTGGGTCCAACCTCTGACCACCTTGTCAACCACACCTTGGCACTAAGTGCCACACCCACTCTTTTCTTAAATATCTTCAGGGGTGGGTCACCAGGGAGATTCCTCCACTTCCCTGGGCATCCTATTCCAATGCCCAATCACTCTTCCAATAGACAGAAGACTTAAGAGAAAGGAAAGGAAGGATATTAAATACTTGGGAGTAAAAGTGGACTACGAAGAGTAGAAAAAGAAACGTCAGTGCCTTCCTCAATGCCCCTCTTCTGCCCTGCTACCCCCTGTCCATCCAGCACAAGGCCATGACTCAGTGCTCTTGTGTTGGCAGGCTTCAGAAAGCAGGAATCTTGTTGGGCCAGTCGCTGTCAGTCGGCTGTTTGAGCATGGCACAGCCGCTCAGCACGGGGTGAGAGGGAAGTTTGCATCCGGGGTTGCCATGTTCTAGCAGCACTTCTGACTGTGGCTGCTTTCTGCCCTGCAACAGGACTGCCCATTTGGCAAGCCTTCTCCTTTGACGTCCAACTGCCTGATCCATTGTCTAAAAGCTTTTAGAAGTGTTTAAAAACAAAACCCCAAAACAACAACCACAACAAAAAACCCCCTCCCCCCCATAAAACCACAACAGGATACAGCCCATAAAAGCTCGTTCATGTTTTTCCGGGGACAAGAGGGAAGAGAAGTTGGGCCGATGCGTTTACTCCCACTTCTTCGCTGTGCTTTTTCTCACCCTGGCAGCCGCAGGAACGGGCTGGGCACAGCCTTTCCAACCGTATCCATGGTTGGGATGCAATGGGTGTTTGGGGTGGGGATGGCGGTCCCCTTTTTATTTTGCTAAGGAGAGATGCAACCGGAAAACTGCGCTCCCCTTCCAGATCGCTTTCAGTTTCCATTCCTCAGCCGGACTGGAGTTTCTCTTTCCCATCTCTCCCTGCCGGGGGGCGGCTCCCGCTCGCTCCCTGCCCGCTGTACCCGCGGCGGGGCTGGGCGGGCTCCGCGGGGCTGCCACAGAGGCCGCCATCGGGGCCGCCATCGGGGCCGCAGTCCGGGCCGCCATCGGGGCCGCCATCGGGGCCGCCATCGGGGCCGCCATCGGGGCCGCAGTCCGGGCCGCCATCGGGGCCGCAGTCCGGGCCGCCATCGGGGCCGCAGTCCGGGCCGCCATCGGGGCCGCCATCGGGGCCGCAGTCCGGGCCGCCATCGGGGCCGCAGTCCGGGCCGCGGCCGGCGTCGCCATGACGGCGGAGGAGAAGCGGAACCTGCAGTGCTACCGGCGGTACATCGAGAGGATCCTGAACCCCGTGTACATCCTCAGCAACATGACGGACTGGCTGTCCGACGGTGAGAGCCGGCAGCGGCGCTGCCCCCGCGCCCCCCGCCCTGCCCCCGCCCGGTCCCCTCACGGCCTGTGTTGGCTTCTTGCCAGAGGTGAAGGAGCGAGTCCGAAAGGAGGAGGAGAAGGGGGTGACGGCGGCCGCCGCGCTGTTCCTGGATGCCGTGCTGGTGCTGGAGGCGGAGGGCTGGCTGCGGGGCTTCCTGGACGCGCTGGTTGCGGCAGGTGGGCGCCGTTCCCGGCGGGGTTTGCCGCCGCTGGGCAGGGCCGGGAGCGCAGGGCCCGTTCTGTCCCGCCGGGGCTGATGCCGCAGGAAAAGGCAGGCTGACAGAGTCTGGGAATACGCCTGTTGGGAAGTGAAGCAGCTGGAACAATGCTGAGGATGGAGAAAGCCTCATTGGCAGGAGAGTTGTCTGTCTCAGAGCCTTTAGAAAAGAAACAAGACAGCCATTTCCCTCACCGAGTACAGGGAAAGGAGGCTTTACCCTCTGAAACAGAAAGCCAGATGGGTTTCGGGAGGTGCGTGGGCATTGACTGGTAGCGTGGGATAACTTCACTCAACGACAGAGTCTTAAATTACTTTTTAATTTTTCTAAAAGATTACTCAGTGACACTGAAAGTCTTCTGAATGTAGTTACTTCTAAGTAACTAATGTTTACTTACTTTCAAGAAGTAAGTAACCATTAGTAGTTTATAAGGATGATAGTTCCAGGGTAGCTGTAACTACTTGATGTGTAAGTTCCTAATCCAGTTTCCTTTATGAAATGGAACAGGAGATTGTGAAAGTATAAAATTAGCAGCATCTGCCAGCTTTCTTCTGTACATGTATATCATATCCTAGATTCTTGTTGGTGATTTATTAGACATGTTGAACCCCACAATCTCATGCCATAAGCTACTTTTGCTTTCATTTCCTCACCGTTAATTGTAAATAATTATCTCAGTGAACACATATTACAAAGTTTATTGTCACTTGGATGTAGCCCATCCATCCCTTAAAGCAAGTACTATGTCCAGACCAACCTTTTTACAGTCTGTGATAATCCTGATTTCTGAATTTCAGAACTATCTACTTTGAGCTTCCTAGTAGTGTTCAGTTTGGTGTATCTTCAGCAAAAATTTAAGACAGTTAGCCTGCTGTTTCAAAGTGCTATCTCAAGTACTTGTTAATTGGGCCAGAGACTAGAATTTAGGATTACTCTGCTTTTTGGCAGATGCAGGGATAAGTAATACTTAGGCTAAAGACATTATGGTGGTAAGTATCCACACGACTCTCCTGCTCTTCTAAAAGGAAAGAAGAAGTTAGGCAAATTCCTTCTGTTTGCCCACAAGTTCTTCTGGGACCCTGTTGTACTTTTTTCCACTTCAGAAGCCTACACAGCAAATCACTAGTCCTTAAAATATGCTTTCCTGCCACTGTCTGTTCCAGGAGAGTATTTTCAGCTGTTTAATGACTGTCTAGGTTGCAGGTGTCTGTACTGCTTTCAGTCATGGACTGGCTCTAATCCAGTACAGTAGGGATTTTTGAAGAAGAGTGGAGCCAAGGACAAGAGTAAAAGATAAAATGCTGGTAAATAAAAGAAAAGGTCACAAAAGCATCTCGTGATTCTGAGTAGTGTCCTTTGCTCTGGGAATCCTGTGGAAGAGTATAATGGAATAGAAGAATTTCAAGGATTACATGATTGAAAGACAGGGGTGGATATAGTTGCTTGGGTGATGTGACCTGTGACACAGTGTGACTCTTTTTTGTTTTTGCAGGTGCTACTGCTCTTTCAGTAAAGGCGTATTAGACATACAAGTGCTATAAAGGAAAATAGTCACTTATTAGATACAATTTGTATGTGGTTCACTTAGATTTTTTATCATTTACAGCACAAAACAATTTTAATTTCTCCATGGCTGAGAAAATGTTTTTTCAGCTTGTTCCTACCTATTCTAGGTAGAGATTGAATTCACAGTATTGATTTGTCTCTTTTTCTGAAAGGTTACACTGGACTGGCAGAAGCAATTGAAAACTGGGACTTCAGCAAACTGGAAAAACTGGAGCTGCACAGGCAGCTGTTGAAACGGATAGAAGCAACAATGATAGAAATTGATCCTGTGGCAATCATGCCATACATAAACACATGCCTGATAGAAAGGGAGTGTGATGAGATCCTGCAGGTATGGTAAAATCCTGGTAGTTGCCAAGTTTTGCTTCAGAGAAGTGCTGGCTGCCTCACTTGTGGGATGAATCAGTGCCTGTGTGACAGGTGGCTGGGTGGGGAGGATGGCTGGCCATAGGACCACCATAATTTTTATCATTTTTTCTTTTCCTAGTCTAAAATGGAAAACCTCAGAATTTTATGGCAGGCAGAGTTTATTACAAGGACTCTGCCAGACAGAAATTGACACAATAACTCTGTGATGTTTCACACCATTTACAAATATTCAAACAAACAGCCTGCCTATTGTTACAGTCCAGCTAAGTTTAGTGTGTGACTACACTGGCAGAATTTAAGCTGTAGTGGGTAAGTGGCTGAATCCTATTGTAAAGTTTTTATTCATTGAGAAGGAAATGCAGTTTTCAACTGAACATCAAATGTAATAAATTCTCCTACTAAGCAAAGAGCAGTAGGTTTTATTGCTCAGAACCTACAGCAGTTTCTGTTTGTGGTGTGTGCAGATCAGTGAATACAGAAGCAAAGCAGCTGGGATAACTAAACTCATTGAATGCCTCTGTCGTTCGGATAAGGAAAACTGGCCCAAAAGTCTTCAGCTGGCTTTGGATAATGCAGGATATTACAATGCAAGTGAACTTTGGAATATAAGAGAAGGTAAAATGTGAATTGTTTTTATGATACTCTTTTCCCGTTCTTGTACCAGACAGTAATTTTTTTCAGGAGAATCAGACTAATTTAGAAGGATACTATCTGACTACTTTGTGGTCTAAAAAAACACCCTTTTAAAAATTTATTTTATACGTCTTTTGGTCTAAGAAAACACCCCTTTAAAAATTTATTTTATACGTCTTTTATATATCATTAAATACAAGTATTATACTTTGAACAGACAGAATTTCGTTTTTAACCGTTTTTCCTCCCAAATGGTTAGGCATGGTACCTTTTTTTGGTAAGGAGAATCAGATGGCACAGGCTCTGAAAACTTAAAAATAACCAAATAGTTATCTTTTTTCTTCCCTTCTTAATTCAACTTTTGCAATTTTTGGTTGCTTGACTTGTGATAGATGCAATATTTTCTGGTAAAATATTATTTATAATGTTATAGTCCAAGAGCATTTCTGTAATCCCCAGAGCAGATAATATATCTTTTTCTAGAGAAATCGATAAGCAGTCGTTACCAAGTTATTATGTTCATATTTTCTAAAAGTGCAGAATTGTCTCTCGTAAGATTTTGCTTTTGTCATTGAATTTACCTTTCCCTCCTTGAAAAATGCTTGTATAAGTAACCTGCAGCATAGGAGAATTTATAGAAGAATACATTATTTTCCTACTAAAAAAGTGATTTTTAGATAAAATGGACTGTATATCTTCATATATACATTTGCTGTCTCCCTAGGTGCTTGTTTATTTTAAATTTGGGGTTTTTTTAGTTATCAACAGGGATAGGCTATATTTAAGCGGCTTTCTAAACTGTATTTCCTATTTTGAAATTTTTAATGACTGCAGTCAAAGTGTGTAATTTCTTATCTGGAGAATTAATTATTATCTATGCATAAGGTTGTATACATAAGTAATAAATTTATTAAAATATATGTAAAATAATACATAAGAGTAATACCTATATGTATATAGATATTATTTTATGTTGCTGGTGGTTATACATATTATTTGTTGATAGTTACATTTTTTAAGGTGAAGTTATCATTGTCTTTCGGGGCAGCTTCCTCTAATGTCCAACTCAGCAAAGCCAAAGTCAGCCTACTGAAGAAGCGTTGTCCGTGTTGGAAGCATTTTACTGCTGGCAGTTAAGAAGAGTCAGTACTGGAAATTAATTGCAGATATTGTGTGCTTTATGGAGCTGGATTGATGTGTAGATGTGCTCCTTCTCATGCCCCAAAAGCAGTGCTTTGTGATCATATGTTCTGTTTGCAAAGAGACTCTTCATGCAGGGCCCAGGGACAGTTCTTTGAGAAAGTATTAATTATAACATCAAAGAAAATTTCTCTTTGGATCATTGAGTAATACAGAGAATAGAGATATTCTTACAATTTCTAGGTGCTCTCAGAAGATGGGGAGAAAGTGAGAGCAGAATCTCGAATTTACAAAGCTTCTTTGAATTCCTAAGAATTTTTCATGCTTGTGGTTAATGCCCATGTTACACAGTGACTTCTTTTTGCTAAACACAGAGGATAAAGTTGCCTTCCAATCTATTGTCTCCTTTGTTTTTTGGAGGTTGTTACACTTGCATTTTGTTTTTCTAAAACCAAGCTTCTCAGCGCTATCCATCTTCCTTGAAAAGGAGCCTGTGTGCATCATCATTTTATGTAGTGTTTTTCTTCCAGCAATCAGCTCCTTCACCTTGTCATGACAAATGACAAGCAAATATGTTTTAAAACCATGAAGATCAACAACATGGCTTTTTCATCATTTATACAGATAATGGCAAATATGTTGATGGTGAAATGACAGATGCCTCTGAGACTCAGTTTGAAACCTTGATGACATTTTCTGAAGAAGCAGAATGTGATAATCTCAGTGAAAATCTCTCTTCAGCTTCAGGTAAATCTTAAGAATGTAAAAGTTTGTGGTTGGTATTTTCTGTTTCCTTAGAATTCCTGAAAGACACACGTGCAGTATATGCCACAATGAAAGGTACTGAGGAATTAGTACAAATCTCTGACTTGATTTAGCTGTCTTCTGTTTTAATGTTTAAAGGATCTCATGCTGGGCATTACAAATGTTAAGGGTTGCACCTCATTTATCATATTTCTAGTGAAGAGTTGTTTTGTCAACACATTATCAAAAAAGGTTCTCAAACACCAACCTACTGTTTATGCACCTCTTCTCTGAAATAATTAATTCACACATGACCTGATATTAACCATTTTAGAGAACTGAATGTGACTGCAAAGGATCTGTGCAGTGACTGTCATGGCAGATTTTGCTCCACCAGTAGTTCCTACCTCCTGTTTCATAAGTCCAAATACTCTGACAAGACCACAGTTTAAGAGACTAATAACTTCAAAAGTCTGTAGACCATAAGGCTAAAATAAATCCTGTGCATGTATTTAGAGAAAAATAATCCCTTGTGTTTTCATTCTGAGTTGAAAAAAGACCAGTTGAAATGAGTGTTGTCAGCCAAGACCTTGAAATGAGTTCATTTTATGAGTCAGTTAAGGAGTAATGAAAGTGTTACCATCAGACTCACACAAAATTCTTGTTTGGTGCATCTGTCCTCGTAAAAGGTTTGTCTGTCAGAGAATGTTCTGTGTAGACTGCAAGGACTCTTGTACCTTTATCATTTTAGATAGCAACTGTATGGGGCACAGTGGTTTTTTAAAATTTTTTATTGCAACACTCTTCACAAAAGCATTGTTTTATTCTAGAAAGCATCTATGAGTCTTCATCTGTTTATGAACCAAAGAAGGCTCGGAGTTACCAGATTGAGCTTGCACAGCCTGCTATTGATGGGAAAAACACATTGATTTGTGCCCCCACAGGTAAAGAGACAGACATTTCTTAGAAAAATTCTCTTGATGCCTATGGCTATGAAGGATAGGGAATGGTAAAGGTTGAATCAGACTTCTTCAGCCATTCATTTCAACACGTCCTCCTTGCAGTAGATCAAGATCTACCCTGCAGTTAATGACCATGGACAGCACAGAGGCTGGCAAGACAAACATGTCTGTTGGCACGTCAGTGCTTGTATTCAGCACATTCAGCATTCATTCCATGTTCTGACTTCTGCTTTCTCACTCCTCAGTGTGGATTTTTCAGTTAAAGCCAGTACTAATCTTTTCAGATATTTAATAAATTTGTCTTGCAAGTTGAAGGAAAAATAGGGTGAGTTAGCCTAAGGCTCCCCTCTCTTCTCTACTGAAATGCCTACAACATCCAGACAGCCTGATTTTCCCCTGAGCTCTGGAGAGGCAAGTGGGATAAGGGAGGTAGGGGCTGAGAAGAGTTCTGGGGAGCCTGCACAGTGAGCCTGAGGGCCAAAGGAAAACAAGTGGGAGAGGAGCAAGGCTGCATAGGGAAGGATGGAAACTGAAAGGGCCTGGTGTCTATATATGGTCTGATTTGATATAAGAACACATGCTAAGAGTGAAAAACAGACTCTGTTTTCAGTGATTTCAAAGAATTCAAATACAACTGTAAATGGATTTTAATCCCCAGTGACTGTTTAATGGGCTTTACAGACTGAGACTGTGAGAGAGAAAGTGATGATTCCAGACCTGAGTAAGCAACATGCTTGTGTTCAAATCTGTTCCAGTTATGTTCAAGTCTGGAAGAGTAATGGCCCCATTGCCAGCTCCCCTTTGTTACAAGGCATTTAGATGAGACAAGCTACTGCTTACAGATGCATCTTTTCATATTAGTCCTTTACATTTCATGTTTTTTGTTTGAAGGATCTGGGAAAACTTTTGTGGCACTTATGATTTGTGAACATCATTTGCAAAATGTTCCCTCTGGACAAAAGGCAAAAGTTGTCTTCCTTGCAACCAAAGTGCCAGTGTATGAGCAACAGAAAAATGTATTCAGGCAGCATTTTGAAAGAAGAGGGTAAGTGTAATTCTACGTGGTGGCTTCCTCCGCAGAAAATAAACTGCCCTATAAGTCAGCTGTGGCTAGGGCAAGATGTGGTGGGTTTACTGGTGAACACGAATGTTTGACAGTAATATCAGGATGATGTGTAGCTGCAAGAATGGCATTGCTGTAGCAGACTTAGTTTGGAAATTCTGAAGTCTGGTTTTGGAGAGTTTAAGCACTCGTTGCATGTCTGTGGAAATGGTGAAAGCATTTCTATACTTGAAGGGTGAGGTGTGTTCTCTCTTGAGACACCTTTCACACCTGTTTCCAAAGCTGAGGCAGTTCCGGGCAAGTAGTAGTGGGTTTCCTCTTGCCATTCTCTCTTTTCTAAACGGAGGGACCCAAACTTCTTTTTTGTTACAACTCTTAGTCAGAAAATGATAGTCCACCTCTCAGACATGACTGCAAATTGCTTAGAGGGGCATTAACAACCTATATCTTCAGATTTTGAGGGAACTGGTTACTGACCATCCACATATGTATCCTTATAGCTATGGGAAAGGGAAGCTGCTGGGCAGAAACAGTCCTAGATGATGCCAGACGTACACAAAAGGGATGTTACGTGTGAACTGAAAAATGCAGCTTGAATGTACAAGTTAATCACTCCTCAAATATGATATGTTTTTGTTAATGGTAGTTGAAAATCCATTTATTTACCCTCAGCTTTTTTTCTCTCAGCTTCTGTGGTCAAACTACCAGCTCCAACTCTTTGCCATTTGAAACTTAATAACTGACTTTCAAGTTCCCTGCTTTTCTAGCTTTACTTGTCCTGCAAGATATCCTTTTTCATATCCTATTCTTTGCCTCTTCTTTCCAGATACTCTGTTCAAGGAATTTGTGGTGAAACAGTTGCAAATATGTCTGTAGAAAATGTTATACAGGACAGTGACATCATTGTGCTAACACCCCAGATTCTTGTGAATAGCATGGAGAAAGGCATCCTTAGCTCCCTCTCCATCTTCACTCTGATGATATTTGATGAGTGCCACAACACTACAGGCAACCACCCTTACAATGTGTTGATGGCCAGATACCTGGATCAAAAATTTGACTCCTCTGCAAACCAGCTGCCTCAGGTAAGGCCCAGCCCATCAGTGGTGGATACATTAGAGGAAAGTGTTTTGCAATGCAGTCAGCAAAGTCTTGCCTTTTGTGCTGATCCAGTTCAAAAAGTTCCAGTTCCTTCAACAATGGCTGCAAATGGAAATGGTAGCATCTGGAATATTTTTTCATTCTTGGACACTTCCAGGCTTTTTTCCCATGTTACATCTTCGCTACAGCTGTCAAGGAAGACTGCTCAAGCATGGCAAAGACTGGAGTATTTGAGAGCAAATGGAAGAGCTGAACTGGGAAGAAAGCATGTAATTTAGTAATCTCCTTGTTACTTCTCTGTTGCTGTTTTCTGCCCCATAAAATGGGGCCACCACCGCTGCTGGCATGAGGTTTTCATCCAGCTGAGAAGACATTTCTGAATGAATGGAAAGGATGGATCAGGGTGTGGGTTTGCTCTTCCTCTCTATGATAAGCATTGACAGATACAGCTCGTTATAGATTTAAGTGGCTGGATAGTTTAAGTTTAAATACTCTGAGTGCCTTGGAGAGGGCATGAGTGTTACAGGTACTGGTTTTTAGGATTTTGTACCTGCTTCTTGTTTACTTCTGCTGCCTGTTTTGTCTCCATGTGTTTGAAGATGGTTGCAATTTGGTGACTGGTAACAGTATCTCCTGGTTTTACTCCATTTGTGACAAAGGAGCAACCACTGCTATTCATGTGTGTGCTTAGATTGTAGGTTTAACTGCTTCTGTTGGAGTTGGTAATGCCAAGAGCACTAATGAAACTGTAGAGCACATCTGTACCCTCTGCTCCTACCTTGATATAAAGGCCATATCCACTGTCAGAGAGAACAAAGAAGATCTGCAGAGGTTTGGAAACAAGCCAGAAACACGTAAGCGTGCTTCCTTTTTATTTTCCTGGGAGTTGCAAAGCACCATGATTATGGCAGATACCCAATTCCCTTTTCTTTTAGATTAACATAAAAGCTTAAAACTAAGCTGGAGCTTTGCTTCCGGCTAGCTTGAAAGAAGTTTAGGCTTGCAATCTCCTGCAGTAAGGCAGTGCCCACTTGGGCATATTTTTTCTTTGCTCTTGATGCACCATCTCTAGTTTTTATTCAGTTCTGCCAGTGAGGATTGGGGACTGCTTTTTCTGTGCACCTGCAGTGCTCATTAGTAAACTTGATTGTGATTGCATGGAGCACCATGTGTAGCATTCTTCTGGACAAGAATTTGTTCTGTGCTTCCTGAGGAAATGCTTTACTTATTCAGCATACTGACTTACATTTCTCTTCTCTAGATATCAGATGGGTTAAAATGCAAGCTAGGAATCGCTTTGCAGACATTATCTCAGGTCTGATGTCTGAGACAGAGGTGTTGATGAGGAAGACTTACTCAGTGGGTAAGATGCTGTAATATGCCTATATTGCAGTCCAGTATTTGATTGAATCAGTGTGGATCCTTATAGCTGCTCTATAGAACAGACACTCTTTTTTCACTTCCTTTCTCCTTAATTTTTAGCTGCATTTAACCAATATTTCCTAAATAACAGATCACAGATAAGAGATTCAACTATTTTCCTGTTACACCTGATTAGTTTGACCATCATAAATATTTTTGCTTGAATTTCAGCCTGTTACATGAAACTAAAAGTGGTGTGCTTTTGCCACTGTCAAATCCTACTGAATTTAAAGAATCTGAAACAAAAGGGCTTGCATTCAAAATGCAGTGGGCTGGATTTCATTGATAGAGATACCTGTATGTTCTTATTTAAACATTTCTCCAAATTCTTCACACCCAGTCTGCCTCTGTTAGGAAAATAAGAAACATCACAGTGGTATTACTCTGAATGCTGTAATTTTTTCCCTACAGCAAAAGTTAATTTTCACACTGCTGCTCTGACACTCCATGTGTTTTCTCTGGTCAGAGAACTGCACTCAGAGTTATTTCTGGGGTTGCTCTGGCCACCTTTTTTGGTCAGCATTCTTATGCTTCTGGGTACTCCTATTTCTACTTTTTACCAGGTCTCCATTATTTTCCTTTGAAAAACCTTTGAGGTAATGTTTCATAATAGGATCTGTGCAACATGAACATCACTGGAGAGAGGATATGGCTACCCAAGAAAGGAAACAATTGTCAGTAGAGTTCCAGTTTCAGGAGCTACTCTGGTGGGAAGGTTTGCAGAGAGGCGATACGTGATTGTGAAAAGAAAACGAGTCTTGTGATCATGAGATTATTTTATAACCCTTCAGAAATAAATTGATCTGTTCTGCTTCTGCAGAGTTCCTAAGTGGTAATCCAGTAAGTGGCTTATCTAAAAAATTGGAGCACAGAAGGGAGTATGGATGGTTATGTTCAGGATCAGCCTTGGTCTCTCCAGCTCCGGATTAAAGGATGTTGTCTGTGCTTAGACTGTTTTTTGCACACTGACTGCAGTACCTTAAACCTGTTTACCTCAGTTGTAGATGTTGCCCCTGCCCTCCCCTTCCCAGATATTTGAGAATGAACTATATTCTGGGACTGGAAGGGAGAATTAAAACCCCCATGCCACCAAGAAAAAAAAATTCAACAAAACAACCCAAAACCCAAGAAGCCTGATCAAAGAACAAAGATGTTTTCAAAATTGATGTTACATTAAGCAAACACTTCTGAAGCTTATTTTGCATAGCCGTTCCTCTTGCACGAATGGCAGTGGCTTCCTTTCTGTGGAGTCTGTGGTTACTGAAGCCCGTGAAGCACTCAAGCAGAGTATGTATGCAGCAAACAGGTACTGCCTAGTTCTGCTTCAAGGAGAGCCCTTTGGACAATATGCTGCTGGACTACTTAATGAATGAATATAAACTATTGAGTAGCTGGTAATTCAAGGAACAAATGTGCATGCAGTTTTTTAAATACTGTAGGCTTCTTACAGATAAGTGAGCTCTAATTTTCTTACTAAAGTCCCTGCAGATGTGTGTATGTACATAGATCCTCAGTTGAATTGTACTGGGTTAATTTTAGGTTAACATCTGTGTATCCATTGAAACACAGGGAGTGAAGAAGACAGAGCCAGACACTGCATAGGTGGTTCCCAGAGGCTGAACAAGAGGCAGTGGGCACAAACAGAAATATTTAAACAACAGGAAGAACTTTTTTGCTGTAAGGTGGTCAAACACTGGAACACGTTGCCCAGAGAAGTTGTAGACTCTCTGTCCTTGGAAGCACTCGAAGCCCATTTGAACTGAGTGACCTGCTCTAGGTGATCTGCTTTGAGCAGAGGGTTGAACTAAAGACTTCCACAGGTGCCTTCCAACCTCAGGGGTTCTGTGATTGTATCATAAAACTGTTCTTTTGCATAGGCTTTTAAGAGCCAATATTAGTGGGAAGTCTGTTATCCTCTAGCTAATGTTTTTTATTTGTTATTCGAGATGAACTATTTTTCTTTTCTCTCCTTTAATAGCTAACATCTCCCAAATCAACAAGAATAACTTTGGAACACAGGGATATGAACACTGGATAGTTTCCACTCAGAGGAAATGCAGACTGTTGCAACTGGAAGATAAGGAGAAGGAGAGCAATATTTGTAGAGACATTTTCATTTGTACTGAACATTTACGGGTAGGTGTGTATCCTCTTTCCTTCCATGCAGAGGTAGAGTCATTCTCTTCCGTCTGATATAGGTATGTTCGCCTAGAAGCAGATTTTGAACCAAACGTTCTATTTAGAATCCTAGAATATAAGCAGAGTTGGAAGGGACCCCCAAGGATCACTGAGTCCAGCTCCTGTCCCTGCAGAGGACATCCTCACCATAAGCCAAATTTCATTGTCCAAGCACTTCTTGAGCTCTGTCAGGCTGGTGCTGGGACCACTTCCCTGGGGAGCCTGTTCCATTTCCCAACCATGCTCTGGGTGAAAAGGCTTTTCCTGATATCCAGTCTAAACCTCCCCTGACTCAGCTTCAAGCTGTTTCCATGAGTCCTGTCACTGGTCACAACAGTGACAGGACTGTACTTGCCTCTCCACTAAGTGAGGATGGTGAAGACTGCAACAAGTTGACACAGGCTAAAACATAAGATATGTAAGAGATATCTCTACATTACTCACCAGGGACAGATTAGTGCAGAGGAGACTTTGCAGTGCTTGTGTTGTCATGGAAATGGAAGAACACCACAAGTTTACAACACTTAATCTAGCTAAATACAATTTGTGTTCATACCACCCTGTGGAAAATGAGGCCTAAATGCATGTGTCTCTTTCCGAGCAGAAATTCAACGATGCTGTCATTATCAGTGAAGATGCCCGCATCGAAGATGCTTTAGCCTACCTAAATGAATTTTTCACAAATGTAAAAAATGGACCATATACAGAGTTGGAGAAGCAACTGACGGAGAAATTTCAAGGTATTTCCCACAGTACCTGTGACAGTTGCAGGGGAGAAGAGAGCTTGTGGTAGGATGGTCCAAGTCTTTTCTTCAGAGTAAGTGCAGTTGTTTTTCCTGCACTTTCCAGAGGATGTGGTGACTGCATGGATGCAAGTGCAGTGTTAGGGCAGGTGGGGGGGGACTAAATTTCTGGGACTGTAAGCTTCTAGTGCAGAAGCTGATAAAATAGTAATAATTGTGCCTGGATGCTGTAGTTAGTTCTTACATGCCTGGCTTGGAGACAAAGCAACAGTGAGTGCCCTTAGGGCTGTGCCCCACAGTAGGCGGATGGTCTACAGTCATGGATGCTGGTAGCATTAGATGAGCCAACATGCACTGCTCAGTACACTGCCTAGCCTCCTGGCCAGTCCCAGTCTTCTGGGGAGCAGCAGGTGGCCCTTGTACCCTTGTCATTGGAAGTCAGAGGTTGTCTCTGCTCTCTGACTTCTCATTTAGTTAGCAATAGGCTATATTCCAGCCTGTAGTCTGGTGTGTTGCAGTGTTGACCACAATTTTAAATCATTGGGCAGTCTGCCCTTGAGTGTCAGTTGTTTTCTAGGAAGAAACAGCACAAGAGCTGAGTTTGTTTTGTTGCTATCTTTTGATACACAGTATATCACATAAGTTCTCATGTCAATTTGCTACCAAACATGAGATATTCATAATTTTGTTTTTTTCCTGGGATTTTGTTGCATTTAACCCACAGATTTCCCTGCTTGCATCTGAAAGAATGCAATAGAAAATAAAAAAAGAAGCTAAAGAGAGTATGTATGCTGTTTGAAAGTAGGTTGTGTGGGAATTCTACTTTCTGCATTAAAAAAAGTAAATTTTTCAAGAAACATTCTTTCTTTCTTTCAGAGAAAGAACAAGAGCTGACTGCCCTTTCAAAAGATGAATCAAATGAGAATCCAAAGTTGGAAGAGCTCACTTGCATCCTGGATGAAGCATACCGCTATAACCCAGAGACTCGCACTATTCTCTTTGCCAAGACAAGAGCCTTAGTAGCTGTATGACATTCGTTTTTAAAACTCCTAAAATGGAAAGTGGGAAAATAAAATGCCTCATCTATTACCCTTCCCATTTTCATCTGAAATAGAAAAATGTGCATGTATTTGATCTTTCTAATTTATTTTACTGTCTACCTAAGCCCTGATGCTCTGAGGCAGGATTTTTTTCTTTTTCTGAAAACTACAGTACAGCTATGGTGCCTGTCATGACATCTTACTACATGTCATAGTTGATCATTAAGCCATCAGATTTTTATTTTAGGCCTCAAGTCAATTACAACAAGATGTGTTTTAAGGGTTTTGGCTTTAAGTAGTGGTGTTATGAATCAGCAGTTCTACTTCATTACTGAGGTATTTATACATTTCTCAGAGGATTCTTATAGACCTAAAGAAGGTCTGTGCCCTAGCACCTGTTTTTGATCAAGAAAAAGGAAAAACGTTGTGCAGCAGATGTTTTCTTGATGGCTCTTACCTCTGGTCTATTTCATACTTGCCTATGACCAAGGACCTAGGCTGGATAATGTTTTTTTCCCTTACAGTACCTTGCTCTCAGAAAAAGGTTTGTGCTTGAAGTTAATGTGCTGCTAATCATTAGCAGGAGTAGATTAAAACATTTACTGCAAATATCAGCTGTCTCTGTCTACTGTAAACAGATTTATCAGCTGAATGACCCACCCTCCCTTTTTATCCTTTTCATCCACACATGCTGGATGAATTGCAAACCAGAAAAAGTTAAAAGCAGGCTAAAGTCCAAAGCTTGGCTGAATTTTGTTGTTCTTTAAGAAGAGTTTGAATGTGCTACTGTCACTGTGTAGCAGAAGTTCAGTTTGAAAATAGCAACTACTTTCCTTTGATGCCAGTGGTGTAGCATTCAGTGACCTATTAGTTTATAAGAGAAAAATGCAAACTTTTTAGTAGTGAAAGTGCTCTCTAGCCAGCCATTAAGTTGCAGGAGTAGAAAAAGGGGAAATATGTCTGGCATAGTTTAATCTGGCATCATGGTGTGATCCTTGCTTTCTCACCTATTAAAAAATATTCCCTCCTGACACACAAGTTACATCTTGTTGTCTGCTTTTGGGTCTTCTTTTGGAAGTATTAATTGACTAGGCAAGCATAGAAAAGATCTACCTATCTCAAACCAGCATTTTATCTGCACAGGGAATCTAACTCCCTCATTTGCTCTGCAGGCTTTGAAGAAGTGGATAGACGCAAACCCTGTACTTAGCCACATAAAGACAGATGTGTTGATGGGTAAGGGAAGAAGAGATCATAAAACAGGTATGCAGATTTGCACTGAGATATGCTAAACCAGTGGTGGCTATGCTGCTAAAACTGTTCTGCTTTTCTTGTGTTCATCTTCTGTGCCCTTAAACAGAGGAAGGTCATGCAGATTTGCACTTGCATTCTTCCATATTGAGAAGACCTTGAATGCATCCTAAGGAGATGCTTGCCTTTTCTGTCCAGCACCTTTGGTTAAAGCAGCCATAACACTGTCAGTGATACTTCTATGCAGGATTCTTCTGCTGGTTCAGAAGCAGTTTAGAAACTTCACTAGCTTCTTGTGAATAATTCTCATATTATCTCTGTTACTTTTATAAATCCCTCTCTTATTTTGTGTTTGATGGCAGAAAGACATTTTAAGATAGAATAGGAACTATAGCTGAAATGAACTGCCTATGGCTTGAGTTAAGAGTTAGCTTGAGTTTTAACTAAGCTGCGTGTGTGTTTTCAGTAAGGATCTGGGTGTTGTGTCTAAAATGTTGTTTCACAGGTTGGTAATTCCTGTGACACATACACAGGAGTCTGTGGTTAGTGGGTATACACCCCAGCTGCATATCAAACTTGAAGCAGTTTTCTGAATCAAAAGGATGTACTAATTTCTAATCACTTAAGTAAAAGCTAATGTGGGTATCTTGCTCAAGGAGCTCTTCAGGTTTTTTTTCCTGACACAGTTTCTCGGTACTGTAGGTATGACCCTGCCAATGCAGAAGTGTGTACTGGATGCATTCAGAAATGACAAAGACATCAGATTGCTAGTTGCTACATCTGTTGCTGATGAAGGCATTGATATTAGCGAGTGCAACCTTGTGGTTCTCTATGAATACTTCGGAAATGTCACCAAAATGATCCAAGTCAGAGGTATGGAATTTCAGAGCTATTACTGATACCTCAAGCAGACAATTACACATATAAGCAGAACTATGACTAGAAGAACTGTTGTCAGAAATATTACAAATCATTCTGTGACAATTTACAAAGGACTGCTGCAATGGAATTTCTTGTATTGCCTTGGCTTCTGAAAGCCTTCCCCAGCCCAGTGGTTTATTACCAGCCCAGCTGCTCCCAGGTACATAAGGCCTTCTCCTGTGTGGATCTCTAATATTTAAGACCAAAAGAAAGACACCCTGTTTCTGTCTTCCATGCTTGTCCAGAGAAGACTTTGGCTCTAAATTTGGTGATTTTACAGTATGGCCAGTAGAGGGGAATGAAAAGCCACACTAAATACTGATTCTGCTTCACATTCCTAAATGACATAAAACTACCTACTCTTTTAAGGGTGCATATGCAATATTTTATCCTATTTCCCAAGCAGTTAACATCATAATTTAAAGTGAAGTGATTTCCATTGTACTTACTTTGTACTCTCCTTTCAGGGTTTTTGTGTTGTGACCTTCTTATCTGTGTTTTGTAATAAAATAATTGGCCCAGAATGAAAAGATAGTGTTTATTATTAAAAAGCCATTAAAGGTGCAAAGAAAAGAGGTTATGTCAGTTTCAAACCACATACAATTGTGATTTTTGTGGAGTAGAAGATCAAAAGAAAATGTGAACAGTTTTTATAACGGAAATACTGCTAAACTGGTATGAGTTGCCAGTAGTTCTAGGTTTCCCTGTGTCACAGCTTTAATAAACAGGCAGGCAGTAGGCATAGTCAGGTAGAAGAGAAGGCACTTGCTGTTGTTGTTTGTGTTCCTGTTAGCACTATATTTCCAGTTTCTTAGGTTTTTGTGATATATGGGGTTTTTTTAAGACACCAATTAGCAGGGCTGAAAATTAATAAGTAAGACTGAGATGAACTTTTCTCCTTTATCTTTTTTTTTATTATTATTTTTTACATGACAAGAAGGCAGCAAGGTGCTACACAAAAGTTTTATTTTAAGGCATGCCTGAACTCAACACAGGGAGGCCACAGAAGCAGGCAATAGAGTTCTGGATAGGGTATATCCATGAAGATACCTGAAGGGGGCATCTCATTGTGGTTTGTTATTGAAGAATGCACTTCAGAAGGAGCATTATCTGAATCTGAACGTGGCAAACAAAAGCAGCCATACAGAAGGCCCTTAATAGTCTAATGCCAGACCTGTCACTTTTGCACATGTTGTAAAGAGTAACTAAAGAGTATAAATGTGTTGCTATATAGGTCGTGGAAGGGCAAAAGACAGCAAGTGCATCCTTGTGACAAGCAAAACAGAAGTGGTTGAGAATGAAAAACTAAACCGTTACAAGGAAGAAATGATGAATGCAGCTATTGAAAAGCTACAGAACTGGGATGAAACAACATTTGCAAGAACGGTTTGTGATTTGTGCAGTTTTCATACTCAAATTTTAAAGGCATAATCTATATCAGCCTTCACCTACTAAGGCTTCATGTGGGGCCAAGTGATAATCTGAGTGAAGCGTTCATTGTACTTGATCTCTGACAAAGGCTAGGTCAGCAAAGGAGGGATCGTGTGTACTGCCAGTTTGTGAATGTCAACTGTACAGTAACTGCAAAAAACTTGAGTGTGAGGTAGAATTTATGACCTGTTGCTTATGAAACAAGAAGGACTCATGATGGAGGCTCTCTTGGGCACAGTGTACAAAGATCTTGTGATGTTTTGCAGCTGAAAATCAGGAAGGCCAAAGCCCAACTGGATATTCATATGGACCATCACCAAGGGCTAAGGAAAAATCTCTATTCTTTATTGGATATCGAGGGAAACATAGTGACAAAGATGAAGAGACTGAGGTGCTTAATACCTTGTTTGCCTCTGTAAGACTGGTTGTTCCCAGGATATCCAGCTTCTTGAGCTGGAAGAAAGAGATAGGGAGCAGGATGAAGGCTCCATAATCCAAAAGGAACTGGTTAGTGACCTGCTACACGACTGCAACACACACAGGTTTATGGGGACAGATGGGATCCACCCAAGGGTAGTGAGGGAGCTGGTGGAAAAGCTCATCAATCCACTTTTAAGTATTTATCAGCAGCCCTGGATAATCAAGGAGATCCCAGGTGACTGGAGGTTGGTCAGTGTGACCACCCATCTGCAAGAAGGACCAGAAGGATCTGGGGAACTACAGCCCTGTCAGCCTGACCTTGGTGCCAGGGAATGTTATGGAGCAGATCATCTTGAGTGCTATTACCCATCACATACAGGACAACCAGGGATCAGGCTCACCTGGGATGGGTTTATGAAAGGCAGGTCCTGCCTGAGCAGCTTGATTTTTCTTCTGTGACAGTGTGACCTGCGTAATGGATGTGGGGAAGGCTCTGGTTGGTGTCTATCTGAACTTCAGTAAGGACCTTGACACCATTTCCCACAGCATTCTCCTGCAGAAACTGGCTGTTCTTGGCTTGGATGGGTGCACTCTTTGCTCGGTAAAAAAGTGGCTGGATGGCTGGGCCCACAGAGTGTGAGTGACTGGAGTTAAATACAGCTGGTGGCTGGTATCAGTGGTGCTCCCCAGGGCTCAGGAAAGCCTGGAATAAGCCAGTGGCAGGCACTACTAATGAAAAAGCTTTTTACACAGTTCTCCCATGCCCCCCAAATACAGATCATCCTGTGTTTCCAGACAGTCTTTCAGAGATTGAGCTGTGCAACAAAAGCCCCCTGGCCTTTGTGAAATTTCTTCTCCCACCTGCAAGGCTTGATGTGGTTGCGCCTGCTTCTTCTCAGAGCATTCCATTTCTGTATTTCGTTCTCAGCTCCAGGCTGTGCCTTGTTGCTTCTCTCTCTGCCTGCAGTTTCTGTGATCTCTGTAGCTTTCTTTACAAACCATGAGATGCCCAGAGCAGCAGCGTTAATTGTTCTGTAGGGTCTCACATGATTAAGTGTTCACATGATATACTAGCCTTAAGAATAGGGGGCTGTTGGGAGCTAGAAAGGAGGAAGGAACAAACAGTTTAAATGTTGTCCATCACTTTTCATTCTAGCCATGCATTCCAACTTGACAAATGTACCCTGTTCTTTCTTGGTATGAGTTGCTAGAAGAAGGTGTGTTTTGTGGGCTTTAAGTATTAGGTTCTTAGATGTTACATGCCCATGTAACATCTAGGAACCTAAAAGTCATGTTTAGGCTGACATTGGGACTTCATTTCATAATTATCTTGATTTTTATTTATTAAAGATACATCAGCTGCAAATTAAGGAAAAGATACTACGGGATTCCAGAAAGAAAGAAACAAAACATAAAGTAGTGGAAGGGAAAAAGAACCTTTTGTGTGGAAAATGCAAAGCATATGTCTGCAGTACAGATGACATCAGAATTATAAAGGTATGTTTCTGTACAGGAACCTACATCCATGACCACCAGGGAAGTCAGCATTATTGAACTAACTGCATTGTTTATCAGTGGGTTATTTTGTGCAAACTGGAGGAGAATAGAAATTCTGAGTAAATCAGTAAGTCACAGGAACAGTTGTGACTACTTCTGTAGTATGATATGAGTTGATGTTGTCCAAGGTGTGCAAATTCGGGATACAGAAGGAATCACTTCAGTTTTCCTGAAGCCTTTCTGATGAATTTTGTTGAAAACCTCAATCTTCAACTACCTTCTAACCTTCTAGAGTTACTACTGGATATTAACTTTCCTGATTAGCATCAGATGAAAGTCTCGCTGCTGTTGAGATATTTCTCCCACGATTTGTGTTGACTGAAAGCTATCTACACAAAGTACTGGAATCAGCATGCAAACTCCTTGTCTTATAGGTCAATTTGAGTTTTGAAAAGCAAGGTAAACCATGGTTTCACAAGAAGAGCCCTACAGTTCTTCAGTATCATTTTGTTTTCCATTCTGTAGGTGTAGTTCATATTGCTTCTGTGTATATACTGGGGACATTTTGATTGTACTCTTTCTGAACATGAAAACTTACTCTGTAGACAAAAGAAGAAAATACTCTTTAGACACAGAAAGTGGTGGTCATGGAAGAGACACTTTTCTGAACATTTTGAGCCTTTATAGTTCTGCCTTTTGTTCTTTTGAAGCTACTTCTATTTGTGCTGCTCTGAAAAGTGCAGTTGCAATGTGATAAGGGCCTTCAGGCCACAGGTGAGCATAACCGTGAGCATGCCTTCAGGCCCTTGCCAATTTTTTGTTTCTTTTTACCACCTGTTTTTGGAATGTAGATGGTGCTCACTACTTCTCTGCAAGGAGCTGGGAATAGCTCGGCTTTGTGAAAATTTGCTTACATTTCTTTGTCAAAAAACAAGTGCTATCTAAAGCATCTCTGACTTTTACTGTATTTTGTACTCCTGGCTTATCACCTATATCTGTGCAAATAGATCCAAGAATTCAGAAAACTTTCCAGTAAGTGGTTTTGCTTAGTACTCTGCAAATAACCCCTCAGTTTTTAAAATAATCCCTACAAATTGCATTTCCAGGAGGATCTACCATTTTCAGACTCACACTCAGATTGTAAATATGCTTTCAAATCAGGCTGTTAATTTCTTTAATCTTGTATTAATATGTTATAAACAACTGTAGGTCCTAATCTTTGTTAGGGTTATTTTTTCTACCACTCCAAAGTAATTGCACGACCCCTGATGAGAAACAGGAGTCTCTCAAACTTGTCCATTGTCTGAATTACTCTCTTCATTTCATGGATGTGGCTCAAACACTGCAAACACAGTTTTTTAAAAGTTTACTAAGTTCAAATATGTGTAAGCTGGTGACTGGGGGTACATAGTAATTTTTTTTTGGTTTTGATAAGCCCAGACCTGGGTCCTTCTAGAACCAGATATTCCATGATTGGGGAAAAAAAAAAAAAGAGCAATGAGCCAAAGAGGCTGGAAGGTGAGTCTCCTGGATGATAGCAAGTGCCTTAAAAGAGAGAACATGTATTTGAGAAGGGAAATGACAAGAAAAACAAGTAATGTTGTTTCTTATATTGTTTCTTGCATGTGTTGTTTCAGGAATCCCATCACACTGTCCTAGGTGACGCATTCAAGGAGCGTTATATAACAAAGCCCCACAGAAAACCGGTTCAGTTTGATGGTTTTGAGAAAAAAAGCAAGATGCATTGCCGAAATACTGAGTGCCAGCATGACTGGGGGATCACAGTGAAGTACAAGACATTTGATAATCTACCAGTAATCAAAATCAAAAGCTTTGTACTAGAGAATGTTGAAACTGGGACACAAATGGATTTTCAGAAATGGAAAAGTATTAATTTGTCTTTGAAGAATTTTGATGAAGAAACATCCATCTGAACTCAACATTTTAATGGATATATTGTTCTTGTGCACTATGGTGAAATAGCAGATAATCAGTTTTCTTCAAAAACTACTGTTCTTTGTGCTAGGCCCCTCATCTGCATCTGGCTAGATTATAAAAGGCTGGTAAGCCCACTAAAAGCAATGTTTGCTATAATGAAATACTTCTCCAGAAGGACAGACATGAACCTAGGTGTCTAGATCCAAATCATTATGGCTATGAGTAACCTGGTCTAAAAAAAAGTAAGATCAAGTTGAATGACCAACTAAATATCCAACTTTAGGTGACAGGCTACACCTTCAAGAATTGAGGTGCAAATCAGCAGTACTACTAACATGTTGTTGGATTGCACATCCTTGCAAACAGCATGGCTTACTAGGATTTCAGGCACTGCTCTAGCTACTTTTGAAACTTTAAAAAAAGTTACTTTTAATGTTCTAGACGTAGATATATAAAATTGAAAGAAAAATGTCCAGTAACTTTTCTGTAAGGAAGATACTGCATCTCTTAAATCAGTCTTTAATAGGAAATGCTTCTGCAACAGTAAAAAATGCAGTAGGGCAGAAAGCCCTCTTGGGGATTCATCCTTGTGATTAAAATGGTAGCACTTTTTTATATCACTGCACCTTGATCAAGTTGCTGTTGTTCAAGTTGCAGAATGGGCACCCTCCTGTGTTGCTGAACTGAACAAGCCCTAATATGGACAAGACAGTGCCCTGGATTCATGCATAGAGGTTCAGTTTGGATGGAGATTAGCACTTACCTGGATGCCTTGTCTCATGGATTACCCAGATCCCAGAACTTCTCTGGGAAAAACAGAAATCCCTACAGAGTTTTGAAATGTTCTATTTGTACTTTTTAAAGGACCTGCTGATTCTACATATCTTCAATGAGCTTAGTATTCAGTATTTCTGGAACTAAAAGCAAATGTATTTTAAGTTTACTTTGCTTATTTGACAGTGTGGTAAGGTATGTATGTGCAAAAACTATGTTACAAAACACCATAACTAATTTTAAAAATAAAACCCCCAAAACATAACCCAATCCTCCCAACCTAATTCAAGAGTTTAAAAAAATGAACCTAAATTTATGAGTTCAAAAATTATTTTAAACTGCCTAAATCCTACCCAGTGAAGCTTGTGGTGATTGTGTAAAGTGTTGCGTGGCATTAAAAGCAAAAGTACTTTGTAAGCACTACTTTATGTTCCACCCCAGTCCATGGCTTTTACTGTGAAAGCTGTTTGCACTGTACAGGAAGGCTGAATCTCAGTCCTACAGTAACTTCCTCTGTACTTAGTTTTTACCTAAAAGGAAACACAGAACAATGAATAAAGATGATTTATGTTTAGATAATGCCTCCCCTCCAAAAATACTAGGAACAAAATATTTTTGAACAAGGCTGGTTTAGCACTGTCAGATTAAAAGTACATGGAAAAATCACAGTTCTCAAGTATCAAATGGCTCTGTGAAAGGACCATGTGCTTTGGGACTCTTGGCATAAAAAAAAATCAGTCCATAATTCTAGTTTATAGTAGTAACTACTGGGAAGTTGAACTTGAAAGGTTTTGGTATTTTCTTATTCTTTGAACACAAGGATTTTAGACTAAAACAACTTTGCAATTCAGCCTTAATGAGTACCAAAGGCTGATGGGATAACACATTAATAAGAATTCAGCTCAATACAAGAAGCCTTTCCTTCAGTACACAGTGGAGATGGGAGGGTGGGGAAGAATACCAGCACTCTGTTTGGCCTTTGAGAATCTGATTTTTTTAAAAAAATTGAAGCTGAAATGGCATATTTCTTACTAAGGTTACTGCCATATTAACAACACTCTGTTTGCAGAATCACAGAAAAGCTATGGTTGGGAGGGACGTATAAAGGTCATCTTGTGACCCAAGGGATTGCCCAGGACAATGTCCACATGTCCAGACAGAATCCCAACATCTCCAAGGACAGAGACACCACAACTTCTCTTGGCAATCTCCTCCCATTAGTGCTTGGTCCCTCACAGTGAAAAAGTGTCTCTGGTTGTTCACAGGGAACATCCTGTGTTTCACACTGTTTGTGCCCACTGCTTCTTGCTGTCATTAAACACCACTGAAAAGAGCCTGGCTGCATATTCTTTTGTGCCCTCCATTCAGATATTTGCACACAAACAGCAGAGATATCCCTGAGCCTTCCCATCACTAGACTAAACAGTCCTGGCTCTCAGCTTCTTCTCAGGAGAGACACTTCAGACCCTGCAACATTGTGGTAGGCCTCTGTTGGATTTACTAGAGGAGCTCTGTCACAATCAAGCAATAGCCTGTTTCAGGTACAGTGTAATCTTTGTGCCTTCCTTAAGTGTCTTCTTTCATAACTATTTTAATAGTTGTTTTTTTAATCCAGAAACAGCCCGACCTGACTGCTCTGAAAACACATTAGGAAATTATTTTGAAATAATTTCTCCACTATGTTAATTGTTGCAGCAGTTGCTGTAAATATGGTTAAGAGTGAGAATTAGTATTATAACCTTGTTTATCTCTGAGTAAGAGTAGTTTGTTATCCCTCTAAATATATTCACATTGCACTGTTGAGTGAGCAGTCACTGACTGCACTGAGTGCATGAATGTAATTACTGGTTGTTAACTGACTTAGAAATTGTTGACAAGGATCTACAAAGTGTGGAGACTGTTTTCTTGAGGGTACAAAACAGAGGGAATTGTATCATGCCATATTCTGGTAGGTTACAGAAGACTGCCAGTATCTGATGGTATTTGTATTTATTCTATCTTACACAAACTTGTCAAACTTGGAAAGTCAAGACTTACATGATTCCGTTCCTACAGAACAGGGACCATGAGAAGAGTGTAAATCCAAGTTTTGCTCTGCATCCCAAGAATAAAGATAAAATGACAGAACCACCAAACTTTTTAAAAATAAACATAATTTTATGTATTAGAAATATCCCCAGTAAGTCCACCTTTCCACAAAGGCTTAGATTTCAAACAGAGTTCACATTTTTTAGAATTAATAAACAGCGAAATAATTCCAATATTAGATTCAGATTCTGTTTAACTGAATAAGAAAGCAAGTCAGTGTCAGGTAATCAGGAAGGAATAATTCTTTTTATATTGTCAGTTAATTTCTAGGTCACTGATATGAGCATAGAACTTAACTTCAGGGTCAAACTAAGTGGATCAAATACATGAAATCAGCACGTGATCTTCAATGGTTCTACAGATGCCAGCAGTATTTTAATGGCTTTTACACTGTATTCTATGGTAAGTCAAGCCAATTGCCATACAAAACAGTTAATAAATGCTGTTTACTTTATATAGCTGTGTACAGTTTCCTGATACACAGAAAAATTCAGCACTGTAAACAAGCCTTCTAACACAATCCACAGAAAAAAACTGTTCACTTTATGGTTCACACTTTGAAATGCATGATTATTATAGTTTCATTGTGCTCAGGAGAAGCAGGCTTGTACCTGAACCTTTTTGCTTAATTTTTTTTTTATTAGGATGCCATTTTCCGGATCATGTAGTTCAGAATGCCGCCATTGTGGAAGTAAGTGAGCTCCACGTCAGTGTCAAATCTCATGATGGCATGAAAGGCTTTCCCGGTGTTCAGCTGTTAGGGTCAAAGAAAGTCATTCAAGCAGCAGAACCTTGCACGTGTTACTTGACATCATAGTAAAACAAGGACTACTAGGATAGTTTTGTGATCTTAAAAAATTACGAACAGGTACCAGTACTTCTAGCTACACCAGACTACATGAAGCTACTTGAGAGGAAAAGTGGTTTGAAACAAACCATAACACACACACACTTATGGAGTCTCATTGCATTTGCTGCTTCATTTATAACTGAGACATTTATAGTGGACTTTGAGTGACTTTGGTCCAGAACACAGGATGGCTTTGTGTCAATTAAAACAGTTTGAGCATCCTGCTTTTATATCCTGTCATAGTAAATCATAGAATGGTTTGGGCTGAAAAGGACATTATGGATCACCTAGTTTGAACCCTCACTGCCATGGGCAGGAAACTAGAGAAAGTTGCTTAAAGCCTTATCCAACCTTTAGCTGTTCCAGAGAGAAAGGTTGACCTTGAACCCTTCCAGAGGGAAGGAATCCACAGCTTCTTTAGGCAGTAGTTCAGTGCCTCATCTCAAATTATTCCTTGTATCTAACCTAATTCTACCTTCCTTCAGTTTAATTCCTATTAGAATAGCTGCTCTAATCTCCTTTGCCATCTCAATTCTTCTCCCTGTTTTAAACTAATCTGATTGCCATACAACACATCATATGTTTTGAAGAGACAATTAATTTTGAGTAAAATTACAGTGATTGAGAAAATTCAGCTCTTAGGTGTCTCATACCTTAATCTGGACATTCATCTGTGGTTTTAGTTTTTCAGGAATGATAATGGTATAACGCTCCCGTCCAGTGAGTCCTAAAGTTCCTGCATCCTCTCCAGGTAAATACTGCAGAGGAATCACTCCCATTCCTACTAGGTTGCTTCGATGAATTCTCTCATAGCTTTCAGCAAGCACAGCCTTGACACCCTGGGAAATACACAACAGATTGAGTAATTTCATAGTTCAGAGCAGTATTTCTATACTCAAAACTGATTTGTTTGTGGTCCACTCTATTTCATTTACCAACTACTGGTAGAGTCAGCAGGTCTGTTTGACAGTGAACTGTCCAGGATGATTGTACATGTACTTGATTGTACATTCACTTTCACACCTCTTTGAAAGAAGCCTGACTCAAAAAATAATGTGTTTTCTCAGGAATCCTACATCTACTTTAATATATCTTATGCAGAGCAGCACTAGTCATTTCCATAATTCTTCCTAATTCAGTGTTGCCCTCCTATAAACACCAGCGTGCAGTTTAATTAATTTTGAAAATTTTACATGTTAGTACATTTAACACAAAAGCTCATTCCTAGAAAAAAACTTCAAAAACCTTGATGAAACTTAAACACCAACTCATAAAACTTCTCCTAATAATGCAAAAAAGCTTGAAGCAGAGTTCTTGCTGTAAACAGTGTAAGACTAGACAGACACAGAAAAAAACAGGTTATTTCACTGTATGCGGATCTCTATTGGCCCCCAAGGTGAAGACATGCGAAATTTAATTTACACTGATACTCCTCTCTTACACTTTCTAGTTTCCTTGCTAAGTGAGATTAAGGATGCCGCTGAAAGCAGACCTATGGTTTATGGACAGGGTTATGGAAAGTGAAAGTAAAGAAATTGGCCTTTCTAGTGTGGCCTTGTGGATTTCTAGATGAAGAGCAGTCAAACCTTCCAGTCAGAACAAGATCTATTAATATTAAATAGCTTTTGCAATGCTACTGTGGCTCTTGGAGGCAGCTAAGATTTCAAAGTAGCTCTTGCTACCAAAAGTGAGAATAAGCAACCCAGGATTTGGTCATAAGATAGTCTTACTGACAAATTAATGCACTATTAACACTGCCCTCCCTAGCTTACTGTAGCCACTCACCAAGAGGAATGGTCCTTTAGCAGCCCAGTCTCTGGAACTTCCTGCACCATATTCCTTCCCAGCCAGCACAATCAGAGGATGACCAGCCTGCTTGTATCTTTCTGCAGCATCAAACACGTCCAGCTGGAATAAAAATGCCAAATGCTTTGTAAACTTTTTGTGAGTGGAAGTACAGATCCAGGGAAAGGAGGAAAAAAAATGTCCCCACATAAACAACTGAAGCCCACAACTTCCACCAAGTAGTACTTTGAGGATATTGATCACACAGCACTTTGTGGCTTCTAGTCTGATCTCACTCCCAACACAAACCTGCACCTTCCACTGGTGCTTTTACAGTGATTACACTCTCCACTGATATGCCTGAAAGCACCAGATTGCATAGGTACACATGACTGCTTCCCTGAGTCAGCTCCTGCTCCCACAATAAGCCTTACTTAAAAGGTATTGAAGTAAGAACCTAAGCTGGTAAGAAAGAAAGCCAGCACTAATTCACTCTGTTGTCAGTGATACACAGTTTAGAGCAGTATGTATACTTACAATTTCCCCAGAAGGGAAATGGATCGTCTGAGGTCCTTGTTTATCAATAAACTTGTTGACCAAACGAATGTTTGCAAATGTCCCTCTGGCCATGACAGCATCATTCCCTCTGCGGGAGCCGTAAGAATTGAATTCTCGAGGAGTCAAGCTATTAAGAGAAAAGAAGAACAGAAACCATGGTGGTTTTAGACTAAAAGCACTCTGCTCTAAAAAAATCCATTCTCTTTCTAAAAAAAAAAAAGCAATAAACTGGTGTTTCTGAGGCAGGTATGTATATAGTTCCCACTCTGGCAGTAGCATGCAGTTAGCCAATACTTTTCCTTTGAAATGTTTTGAAGGAAAAGAAAAGTAATTTACAAATAGCTACAGTTTGGTCAGAAAAAGCAACTTCCATAATATTTTCTATTTTTACCCTAGAAATAGTATCCAACAGTAATGCAACGATATAATTTACATTAAGTAAGCAGATGCAACACTATTTTTTTCTTAATAGCTGGTGCCTGAAGATCCTCATTATTTATACTACTATAACATCTAGAACAAAGACAGAGCACTCTGCTAAATATCTAAAAGGCAGCAAGAATCTGCTGCAAATTAGAACTACAGAAGAAAAATTTCACTTGCAAACAGAAATATGAGAATGATGGGACACTCCAGCCTAACCAGCAAGCAAAAAATGCACTGGAACGTGACAGAAAATTGGACTGTTTGCATTGGGCTACATCCAAACCATAGCTATGACACACAATATCTATTTTGTAATGCATGTAGGACTATTTAAATTTCCAAGTAACTCATAGCAGGGAGTCAGAGAGTCTAGGGCAGTTGGTTTTCAGTATATCACACTGTTTTAATCCATTCTCTTTCCAAAATTATTAGATCTAATGAGTTAGGACTTTTTTTTAATGTCAGTGCTGTTGCTTAAAACACCACTGAAGCTGTAAGAAGTGCCGAATGAGAGAATAAAAGCATTTCATTACCTGTGAAGTCTGAATAGGTCAACTTGATAAGTCCAAATCTTGCCTTAAGTTGAACTCAAGTTACTAAATCGACAGACTGGCCATAGAAGAAGATGAACATTTTACAGCAGTTTGGACTCCAATCACAATAGTTATTGCAGCTGCACTGAAACCTAAACTTCTGGATGTTCTGTAGTGCCTAAGAGCCTAGATATGTGAAATAGTTGCAGATGCTAGAAGAAATTAATATAAAACTCAATTTCGACACTAACAAAAAAGAGTCATTTGCTTTGACAGGGAGACAAATCCAGATTCCCTTATTTATGAATAAACGTACAGGCTAGTTTTTGCAGTAAGTCATCTTCTTCCCTTATCGCCATAAAAAGGTCTTTAGCTCTACAGTGATAACAGTTGTATACACTCTATTGTGTGTACATATTGTGTGTACACTTCTTACTTCTTTAATGAGAGCTGCTGAAGCAGCAGAAAGAGAGTTGCTTTTCTTTCTTAATTTATATGTTGTCCGGGCAGCTGTCAAGGTATACAAGTGTATGTAAACAGACAGAAAGGACGTGTGCCTGTAACATGGTATAATAGTTGTGGTTTGTTTTCTCTTCCCAATGTATGATAAGAAGAAGAAGAAGAAGAAGCAGTACTTACCCTCTGCTGGTCAAATAACGGGCTGCAGGACTATTTCTTGCTATGTTCCCAGCTGGAGATATGTGGTCAGTTGTCACAGAATCCCCAAAACTCAACAGGACATAAGCATCTTCTATTGTTTTTGGGGTCTGAAGAGCCAAAGTCTAAGCCACCATAAGTACAAACAAAACAATTAATGTATGAAAAATAATTCCTTTGCTTTCTCAAAAAAAGTGCAAATTGCAAAATAAAGTTTCTCTTTTTACACAAGTTAGGAAAAAGAAAAACTCAACACTATTAAAAATGTTTGTTCTTGAAGAAATATGATGCTCTGGCTGTCTGCCAGCAGGTTCATGCATGAAGAAAAAAACCAGCCAAGGCTTCCTGTGATACATTCATGAAAATCGAGGATCCCTAGACATGTGCATGCACTAAAATCTCCTTTTATTTAAATGGTACTGGATTAGCAATCCAAACACTGAACTATTTGGTGCAAGATGCAAGATGGCAGAACAGTGCATTTCATTTTCTGTTCTTTTTCTTCACTTGCTTTGTGACTATTTAGAAGTATTTCAACTTAAAAATAAAACGAGACTTTTCAAGAGCTCTGAAGTGAAAGGGAATCCTTACAATTCTGAGATGCACTCATGCCTTTATATTAAAATGAACACAATAGCACAATTCTAACATTTAAGAACCAAGGCCTCAATAGGCTGTTATGAATCCTCTCAGGCCCCTTCAAGAGGCTTTGCTTCACCTTCAATATGAGTCAGAATTACTGCACACTTTGGCTTGATTCAAAGGGAAAGCACATACATACCAGACCATCAAAGAAAGGAGGAGACTTGATATAAGTAGACTTGGGATTCCAAGTATACAGTTTATCTGAAGGAGCATCTAAGGCATTCCAAGCCTTGTTTACTGTCTGAAAAACACACAAAATCCTTTCATTGGTTTCTAAGTTTTCAGAAACAACATAATTACTTCAGAATACAGGTAAAATTACAAATTTGGCTTTAGCAAAAGCCTTATGTATTTCTTAGAGCATTTTGAAAAATTCACATCTCAATCTATGTTATGTTTGGAGGTGTTTTTTTAATGATTCTATCTATTAAAACGTTTAGGAAGATCCTCACTTCATTGCAAAAGAAGAGGCATTCATCCTGTTTTTTGAGAATAACCTGTATTATGTACACAGGTGACACTTTATAATTCTCTATTGTATTTGTAAGTAATCTTAAGAAGCTTCCCTAACATAAAAACCATAGGAATATTTTGTTTCAACACTTGTGAAAGATTTCCAGGAAGACATTACCAAGTACAATTCCTTTTTCTGATATCAATCCTATTAGTTAATGTAAATTAATTTTATGTCAGCTGCAAAAAAACAAACATCTGTGAAGCTGGAATATTCCACCTTCTAGTATCAGCTGGGGATGGCTGTTGAAAGCACATCATCTACATGTTACATTAAAAATATCTTAAGGAGCAATTTTCAAAACATGACTGTCTGAAAGAATGAATTAATTATCCAGAAGATTTTTTTTTTAAAGAAAAAAAATCTCATTTGAATATCTGTCAGAACAAGAGCAAAACCGAGAGATGAAAAAGTTTCATTTCATTATCATGATCATCTCATTTAATATCTTCAGAATAGCATAGTACATTAATCAAACTACTGGCAGGAGGATTAATTCACCTCTATTTTTTCGTAGACCTCCTTAAACATCCCAGGAATAACAAATTGACGCTCAACAGCCTGAATCTCATTTCTTGTTGGCCAGATATCTTTCAGGAAAATCTTCTTCCCCGAAGCATTTATTCCTGTATAAAATGGTATTGTCAATTTTGTTGCATAAATTTTTCATCAAGAAGAAAGGAAAGTTTACCACTGTTCTCTGGCTATGTGTTCCTTATAACACTCACAAGACACACTTTATTTCACTAAAATAGTCTGACAGAAAAGTCACAAAATTGATACTACCTGAACATAACCCTTCCTTTGTGATTTCCAATGGCCTTCCAGAATATTTTAAAGGATCATTTACGCTGGAAAGGATCTTAGAAGGTTGTCTGCCAAAGAAAATCTGCTAACTCAGGTTGGCTCATGAAAGACTGTCACCCAGGTATAACCAAAAATATGACCCAGTGTAATTAGGGGGAAGCCAAGCCTAAGCATTATTCTTTCTCCATCATACTGACTCCTTGCTGCCCTGACTCTTAAGAATTGCATAATTTGTCTCCCAGAGGTTCTTTGTACTTTAGAGCACTTCCTGAGGACAAATGTTTCTGAAGTGCTTAATTCCAAAGAATTTAGTTCATAAGCTGAAAAGAAGCATCCCAATGCTGTCTTACCTAAAGGCTCTTTTTCAAAGTCGATCCGGATGGTCCCTGCAATTGCATAGGCTATCACCAGCGGCGGGGAGGCCAGGTAGTTAGCACGGGTGTTGGGATGGACACGGCCCTCAAAATTTCTATTGCCAGACAACACGCCCACTGCCACAAGGTCTCCCTGTAAGATGGGGTTTGAGACAAAGACAGGTCAGGTATTTGCTGAATCCACACACACTGCAAGTCTGCAGAGCCTCACTGCACTGCGACAACAATGACCAGTCACTGATCTTGAACAATTCCAAAATATTTCCCACAGAAAAGAGAATATAGACTCAATTTATTTTGTACAGAGCTGAGAAGAGTCTACACGCAGTATAATACAACTCAGAACAGCACACAGCAGAGAACAGTTTACATAAATGAGCTGCACAGGAAAAACTGCATACCTGTGTAATGGCCTCAACAACAGACTCTGGTAGGGGTCCACTATTGCCAATACATGTCATACAGCCATAACCCACCACGTCAAACCTATACAAAGCACAAAAACAATGGTGGACAAAAAAGCTACCTTGGAGCAAGACATTTAACTGCTCAGCAGCTGACAATGATTACTTTCAGGAGAAGTACTGCTTTAACAAATCAAATGCTGCTGAAAACAGCATTTTTAAATGCCCTGTTTTTACCATTGCAGTGACTGTCTATGCAAACAGAATGGGAAATGAGTTACCTAGCAAGAGGAACAACAATATAGTGTGATTTACACTGTTTCAAAACAATTAGTCCTGAAAAACACCCATTCTCTTCCTTAAGAACATAAGTCTTCAAGAAGTTACAGCAGGCCTTCATCATTGGTACAAAGCCAGCCAGCAAAACAGCAATGTGTTCACTCATGCAGGATCACACCATAAGGTACCTGCAATATCTTTTAGGCTGTACAGAGGAATAGTTATTCTATTGCATCACTTGTTGATAATGCTTTAGCTAAGCAGCCATAGGACAACAGTAAGGAAAGCACTCCTACCCCAGTTGAGAAAGGTAATGCATTACTCCACTCTCCCTCAGATAGTAAGTGACGACCCCGCTTCCTGGGGACAGGCTAGTTTTAATGTATGGCTTCACTGTCAAACCAGCTTCAACAGCTTTCTTAGCAAGCAATCCTGAAAAATACAGAGCATAGTTGCAGGTTTTCCGGGAAGTGAGACAATTTGGAGCATAAGCATGTTAAGAGAAGTACCATTAAATAACTGGGAACAGAAAAGGCACCAGCAATGAAATGGTACAGCGAGCCGACAGCACTAATTTTGTGATAACCAGCTAGAGGAGAAGTGCTCTGTTGAACTGTAGATCCAGCCTGCAATTTCTGTTCCACTAGAAAGCTGATGGATTTTGCATTCAATAAGATGCACTCACTGAGGCAGCAAGTAGACATTCAAAACTTCAGAATACTACATGTAAAACAAATGTCTCACCAAAAATGCAATGAAGAACTGCTAAGTTCCCACTTACTATGGTCTCGTAACCCAGAGAATAAACAACTGCCAGGATAGGACCTGCTGTCCTCAAGAGCAGAAGGCTATGAGAACATCAATGCTGGCTCTTGCCACAAACAAGCCATCTCATAATCCACAGCTTGTTGCACAAGTGCTGTTTTACCACTCCTGCATTTGTAATATGCATAGAGATATTTCAGTGGAACATGTTACTAGACACATATATATCCTGAATTCCTTCCTTTGAAATGAATTGTCAGAGAGGAACGTTCAGAAAACAAGTTCTCTACAGCTCTTTTCCAGGATGAACATAAAAGAAGCAGCAGAGAGCCAAACTGTGCAAAACTTCACATTCCCATGCTGTATTTTCCTGCTCACATATGACATTCATCTAGATAAGAAAATACACATAAGATGTGCTTTGATCCAACATGATCTCCAACAGGAAGATGTCATCAAACTGTTTTGTCTTTGCCAGCTGGCAAAGCTCTGTCTGGCAGCTCTGTTAGACATGACCTGGACCATGACACTTTAAAATGTTGTATGAGATCGCCTGCACACATGAATTTAAAGCAGCAGTCCTATTCCTGAAATTGCTGAGGTTCCTTGGCTACTAGAGTAATCTGCAGAAACCGGAGCTCTTGAATACTTCTGCAAATGAGACTATGAACTAACGATCATCCTAGGAACTGAGAGTTTGACAGCTTGTTTGAAAATGTTGGCTTCTGTCTTGCTGCTTATACCAGTTCTGAAAAGACAGCATAGTCAAACTCTCAAAGCTGGCAAGAAAATGCCAGAACTTTAGCTCCTCTGAGCAACCTTAATCCAACACCTTTATAAAGTCAGATTAGGCTGTCAAAGTTCCTATAGCACACATCCACTATCCCCCAGACACACAGCCTCTGCCTAGTGCACAGCATATAGCAGTAGTTTGAAAGAACTGCTCCATGTCCTGGATTTTTTCAGCTTGGTTACTTATTTGGGAACACTGCATGCTCGTTTACTTTCATTTGAAACCTCATCCTGAAAGCCAAATTATTGTGTTTCTTGAGGGCATCTGAGAGGTCCTCAACACTGCTGTTTACCAACAGTTATCAGAGACTGGCAGAATTTTTCCTTCCTTGTCAAGGTTGAAACATAAATGCTACTGTACAGAAAGGCAGCAAAAGTCAGAGTAGCCACTATATCTGAGCACATACACCAAGATCCTTAGGACTACATTCTTCAGGATGCTGTGCATTATATAGCAGTGAATGCACTCAAAGTACAAACTCTATTTGTATCTGCAGAGCATTTTACACTTTGAACTCAGAGCTATTAAGCCAAGAGGGTTGAAAGATCAGTATCCCTGCTGCTGCAGGGAAGGTTAAAAACGTATGTCATTAGCCCGGGAGCCAAACAGTAGTGGAAACTATCCTCAACAGGCACAACTAAGGGATACACCTACCTAGAACTAAGGGAATAGAGTCTGCCTGAGAAAACCTGCTTCTTGATCCTTGGAAGAAAGAAATACAGCTCTATTTTCATGATAATGCAGAATAGACCTGAGGAAAGAGGTATGCTGCTTTGACTGTCCTGTTAAGGGCCAGTACTATGGACTGAGACACCTTGCTCAATTCTATTCCTCTCAAAGTTGTAAGATAATGAGCAGGTCTCTCCTCTGATTCTCTTTTGCCCCACACCTTAGTTCATGACGGACTTTGAACCTATTGCTGCAGTTTAAAAAACCTTTGGCCAAGGAGGGGGGTGAACTGCTGGTATATAAAGTATGCAAAGGTAGATGCTAGTCTAAAAACAGGTGAGAAATATCACATCAAAAAGCCAAACGCAAAGTTACTGTTGACAGAGACTGTTGACAACCCACAAGCTTCCCAGCACCACACAAGAACAAATTATATTACTTTAACTAGGAAGCAATCCTCTCTGGTGAAGGGTTCGTATAGCCCATTGCACATCCCTTCTGACCTTCGTATGAATAAAGTCTGCATCACATGAACAGTCTGACAGACCAGTAAGCCTTTATGCAGCAATGATCCTACAGTGACAGATATCATCTATGTATGTTTGCAGAGGAGAGAAAGAAATATGTAAACATGTAGCCAAATACCAGGGAGACTGGGCCAAATTTGTCCAGTATAGACTGAACTCTTCGAGCTGACACTCTTCATTCCTATTTTGTTCCCAGAAGCCCACATCAGGAATGATAAATTTTACACCCAGACTAGTCATATTAAAAATGAACAATCCCCTGACCTGAAATTTTACACAACCAAGTCAGACTAACTTATCTGTAGTGATGCATACCAAGCTCACCTCTGGTCTCCTCTTGGATGCAGTTAAGATGTAAATGAAAAGGCTCTGAAAGCTGAAAATCCCTGAGTAAATAATTTGCTTTCTCTATTCACACCTACCATACCCTCAAACTCTCGTAACAACTTGAGAAGGCAAGTGCTAGCTAAATGTGTGCTTTTCACTCTGCTGACAGATCAGAGCACCTTCAGACTTGCCCCAAAAGACCATTCTTCACTGCCCCTCTTCTGGCTTTGACTTTCAACAGTCTCTTCTTAGCTCTGTATATCAGCTTCTGTGCATTTGACAAAGTATCAGAAGTGTTGGTTAATTAAGTTCCATGTTGCCTTGTAGAGAAGACAGTGCAGGAAGAATACATTTTTGTCAATCTACATTTCTATCTACCACTTCTACAAGTCCTTCTGTTACTTTTAGAAACTAAGCCCAGTTTTAGCACTCCAAATGACAAAATCAGCACTGCACCCATTGATTTACATCAGTGGTGTTGTTGTCTTTAGGACACACATCGAGAGCCATAGAGAAACTACTGCACTTTAGGCAAATCAGCTTACCTGCACCCAACATAACTGAGGGATTACTGGTGTTCGTGCAGCTTGTAATGGCAGCAATCACTACTGAACCATGAGCAAGCTCAAAGTCACGTCCCTCAAAATTAAATTTGACTATGCTGTTGTGTCGGTCTGGGGCAATTTGAAATCCCTTGAATCCTTGCTGTAGGAAGAGAAAATAAGAATAAAAAGGAGTGGTTAATGTAAACATTTGGACCTAACATTAGTATGGGCTGTTTTTTCGCCCATGAGAAGCATTTGTTAGTCACATCCGTGCTTATGTTTTTATGTCTGATGGTGAAGGCTGCATCTCTGGTCAACCAAAATGGTGGACATTTTTTTTTTTTTTCTGGAGTTTTTCCTCTTCTTTGTTTACTGGTAAAACAGGCAGCCTTTCCAGCAATACATATTTGTATTTTCTTCCTGCATGAATACATCCTTCTTCAGATTTCTCAGATGCCTCTTACTCCTGTATGTTACATATTTCTGATCACACATAGTCTTAGTACATAATCTAGTCCTGAGATTTTAGCATAACACATAAAATTTTTAAGCCAGGATTATCAAACAGCTTGAATGTATAACAGTAGCTGGTTTGAGAGGTAAAGGTCTGACAGATGGAAATAAAGAGCAAGAAGGCACTGTTCATGCTATGAAAAATTACATATAGAGATCTGAAAGCATAAGATCACCTAATGGAGTTTGGAAAATGTAACAAACCAAGAATTACTGGGAACTACGTTAGTTTAGGTTTCTTGATTTACATCACTAGAGTTCTGTAATGCCTTTAACAAGGATGGTTATTGTACCAGGTAAGAACTCAAACTGATTTAGAAAGCTTAAGTATCCAGGAATATTCATTCAAATATAAATCTAGCTCTTCTTTCAATGACCACTTTTGACTGGATGATGCAGAATGTAGTCATTGTTTTCTGTCTTTACCACCAACATCAAAGAGTAACGGAGATACATGCAGTTCTGCTCTGCTGAACAGACTCAATACTTAGTGGAAAACTACATTGTGGATTCAGGGCATAACCTGCTTGGAATGCTTGGAGAGCTGAAAAGCTGGGTAGTTATCCCAGAACTCAGTGCAGTAGGTATTTTGTCCCATCTATTAACAACCCCTCATCGTGGCAGGGTTTATAAATCTCTAGTCTATATCAATACCATGTTGGGCCTAAGATCAGAAAGAAATATTACTCCAGTAGGACATGAACATTTTCATGCAAGAGAAGCAACATCTCAATTTTAAACCACTTATTGCTTCTTTGAAACTGCAGTCAAATATCCTAATTTATTTTTCAGTAGGCAAACAAACAGCGCACAACACCAGAGCGTAGTTCCTGAACACCAGACAGCTTTTAGAAGCACACATTGGTTTGTTTGCCCAAATGTTCCCAGTCCCCACCTTGGCTCCCAGACAAGTCTCAAAGTCCTTCTGCATATCTGACACAGCAACTTTGTCCTGAGGTCGTTTTGGTCCACTGCAGCAAGGCACAACAGTACAGAGATCCAACTCAACAACCTGTTCAAGTAAGATAAACAGAGAGTGGTTGGGCACTGCCTGAAAGGTTGAAGCCAGGTAAGCCACAGGTATGCTTACCCCTGCTGTTGAATCAATGCTAAGTCTGCACACCTTTATTTGCAGAAATTTTTAAAGACACCTGAGAATGAGAAGATCAGAAGAAAAGGAACAATTCTAATTTCAGATGCTGCCAGCTCACAGGTATGGCTATCAAAGGTATTAAAGTTACTGAAAAAGCCAATGTAACTAAAGCATCTAAGCATTATGAATTATTTTTTGTCTTTTCACATGCCTGAAGTGGGTTAAAAAATGATGCAAAGAAATACTGATACAAACCAAAGCAGACTATTAATCTATTCCTCACACATTTTCCAACTTTGTTTTCATAATGTGCTACATCCTTCCAAATCTACTAAGATTTTTTAACAATCATGCAGACCCAAACACAAGTGTCAAGATTAAATTTTAGAGTAGAGAAAACCAGGAATATTCTTGAGTTTCCTGGACACAGAATAAGATCTTAATTTTCTGGCACAGAAAATTACTTGTGTGCTCTGTGATTATCACACAGAGCTTCTAAGGGTCCTGATTCACATAGCAAAATAACTGGTTGAACAGACAAATAATAAAACTGCAAACAAGGCTAACAACCAACATCCACATTATCTCCATAGTTACACTTAAAAATATTCTTCAGAGCCTGGAAGGACTTCTGAAAACTTCATGGAACAAACAGCAGAATCTGCACCAGCTGGAGGTCAATTGAGAGCTGATCTATACCTACATCCAAGTTTTCACACCTAAAGAGCCAGCTGATTCATTCCACTGGGCCTTAAAATAAGACAGCTGTGCAGACCAAACCAAAGAACAGGGAATCCCTTGACTAATTCTTAGTTTCAGTGAAAAACAGACAATCCTCACAATAAAATAGGACAGGCCACAAAGCAAAAAGCCAGAAGACAGAGTAGTTTCTAACCTGCGTGAAGTCTGGATCCTGAGAGGAGCTCTTGAAATCTCTCAGCATTCCCACAGCCTCAAGATATGTTTTTGTGCACATAACCTTCTCTTTGTTGCGGCCTAAAATGAAAGCCAGATACAGCAAAACCAAAATGCAAGTGAAATGGAGAAACCACCATCTGCTAGAAAAAGCACATAACAGGCATGCTGTCAATAGCACTACAAGACCCTTTCAAGACAAATATTAGAGATCCACTAAAAACAATGCAATTGAGCAGACTTTGTGGCTTTTGCAGAACAAAATCTTAGGTTCCTATTTCTGTCAACTGGACAATCTAGGTTGAGGTTTTTGGCAGGCTGCCAAAAGTTTAGCATTCAGCTCTTCCTAAACATAGATCCTAAGTACAAAAACCAGCCTCAACAAGCAAATATCAATTTAAAAAAATGAACTGAAGCTCAGAAGGCTTCACCTGATTCAATCCTACTGCTAATGTCATACAGCTCTGGAGTCCTTTCAATTATCCTTTAACTTGTGGTTTCTTCTTATACTCACCAGTTTGTATCAGGTACCCAATGCTAATATCATCCACTGGGAAATAGGCAGCTGTTGCTCCATACTCTGGACACATATTGGCAATGGTGGCTCGGTCAGCAATCGACAGCTGGGCAACACCAGGTCCAAAAAACTCCACAAATTTACCCACAACTCCAACTTGGCGAAGATGCTGTTATAAAATTACAGTGCCTGTGTCATTGCTATGTGTCAAATGACATGAGCATGTCTGTTATGAAATCCAGCTTTTGACTCAGAAAAATCTCTCGTGAAGATTTCTACAACCATTTGAAACCAGGAATCATGAAGATGAGGACACAGACATGTAAAGTTTTAATAAGGTACAACATGGGACCCTATTTCCTCTAAAACTTGCTCTTCCTTTCATTTAAACGAGACTATCTTACAATTGTATTTTCTTAACATGATGTTCTAAGAGGAGGAGAACTGTGTGGAGAGTCTTCAGACAACAAACCCAGGAAGATGGCAAAACAGGAGAACCAACTGCACAAGTACATGAGTCAAACCATAACATACACAATATCTGAATAAAATAATGAAAAAAAGTTTGCTTTCCCCATTTGAAGGTCTCTTTGTAGACAGCATTCCATTATTAACTTATGTACCACATTTCTGACTTCCAACAACACTAATGCTGACCAGTAATACTCCTAATTCAGAGACAATGCACAGAGTGAGTAAACATATTATGAATATATGACATGAGTCAAACACCTGCACATGAAATAAATCAGACTGCAATGCTTACTGTCTAGTTTTCAGCTTTTATATTGCCTTATTTTAGGTGGTGAATTCAAAAACAAGTCATCAGGGTTTTTTTGAGGAAGAGGAAAAAGCACTGTCACTCCAAAACATTACCAAATTTCAAAATATCCCAACATATATTTTGTGTGGCTTCTGGGAAACAGATTTGCCTAGAAAAATTGTCCCTAATGAGCTGATTCCAATCCACAGTGATGAAGCTTTTTAAAAGTTCAAAATTACTACCTGGAAGCACACACAGAGTTCTTAAACATGTATGTACAGTGGCTCCATCCTACAGAATGTGTTTAGCTCTCAGCAGTAATGGAAAAATATCTAATCTTGGTAATTTACCTTGGTAATGGTGAGCACAATATCAGTGGATGTTACCAGTGGCTGAGGGTTTCCTATCAGCTTATAGCCAACCACCTCAGGAAGCACCATGCTGATCGGCTGTCCCAACATCACTGCTTCTGCTTCAATGCCACCCACACCTGCACACAACAGGAGGATACAATGTGACTATTCAGAAAGACAGTACCATGTCAGAGATAAACACTGAACTGCCTGATGAGTACTCTCATTATTTAAGGTGTGAAAGAGGAGAGAAAGCAGACAGCCTGAGTCTGCTAAGAGGCACTCCTCACCTTGCTGCTGTTTCTGCAAGGTTGGGTTTTTTAATTTAATTTTGTTTCATATTTTCATCCTTGTTCCTAAGCCATTAACTGGGATATTAAGTGAATCTAAGTAACTTACTCTAAGGATGCTTGGCCTTTACAATAACAGATTTTTTAATTTAATATCTTAAACATGTAACATAACAAACCAAGAATTACTGACATGGCTCTGAACATGATGTGCTGTGAGTGAAACATATGCAGATCATGATTGCTGGTCACCAAATGAAAACTCAGAAGTTTTTTTGAAAGACATAAATGTTACTAAAGAAGGCTAACAGAAAAAATACCTGTTCAGACAGAAGTATCTTCCCTTTTGTCCACTAAGTTTCAACAGGGTTTGGGAAAGTGTAGGTGGGAACTTTTGAATAAGCACACCTTAATTATTAGAATTCCAGCTACTGCTTAATATTGCTAATTTATTAAGGCAACGTATCAAGATGTCAGAGTCATATGCAATCTAACAAAGCCAGGATGTTTGTTAACTAGCAATTTGGCATTAAGCAGTCAAAGCATTAAGCAGTTTTATAAATTTTCGGCTGTAGAAAGTCCCTCATATATTTATCTTCTCTTTCTAAAACTCCTACTTTTTATTTAGCCTAATGAACACTGAGCCAGAAAAAACTGCCTGTAATAGGTGCTTATGAATGCCAAATCACTACTCCAATCCTTTTTCCCACTTAATCTAAGACGGGTTCTGAAAAATAATTTCTAATTTCTTTTGTTCAAAATTATATGCCTCTGTTAATTTAAAAGATAATGCTGTTACAGATCCAGTTGTGTGGCTCCTTTCACTGGGTGTTGAATCACACTTTTAAACAGTCAAGTAAGTCGACATAACTGACTGACTACCACTGAGAGTCATGAACCAAGTTCAACTTCACCAGCCTCTGGAAAAAAATGTTGGATCCAAGAGTATGATTTTTGAGCACATACACTATGGATTGTCTCCAGCCATACTTTCCATATTCTGAAGAAAAAACAAGGCTAAGAGTCACACCTTTTCAAGCACCTTTTAGTGCTACAACTTGATCTAAATGATGGCTCCGTGCATATGCTACAACTAAATATAGAATAAGAGATGTGTCTAACCCCAAAGATGTCATGCTTTAGATACACTGAACTTGTTTACCTTTGTATTCTAAGCCAGAGACTCTTTCACCCTTGATTTGGAAAGTTTCACTCAACCAATATTGCTGCAGTAGTATAGGCAGGTTATCAAAAACAGGAAGTCCTATCATATGTGGTGCTCAGAACTTCACAAGCACATTCATGAACAACTAGCAAATACTCTTTAAAAACACAGTGTGTTCTATACTTGTAAAACAGTTGTTTTAACAGTGCTGCTATCACCATATCACAGGAAAATAAAGGCTCAGCTGAAGTCTTTGCTACTGTGTGGGATGATTACAAATACTTCCACTCCATAGTTACCTATTTCTTCAATCATTCAAGAACTTCAGTTCACTACTACAGGGAAAAATAAATTATTTACATCTATTCCCATAACAAATATTGTGCAGAGTACAGGCATTAGAACATCACAGTTCTGTTTTCCATAATGTGCACTCCAACCAGTAAATCTGAATGACTATATAGTTACTCAGATTTAATTTTCAGCACCTTCCACCTAATAGATTTGTACTTGCAGTAATTTTTGGATAATCCAACACTTTTAAAGTAGCCAAGTGACACCAGAAAAACTGGATGGTCAGTGATACTTCAATTCCCTTTTATTTAATATTGTCCTTACCTACTTCCTTGTAATTTAAATGCAGAATAGAAAAGAATATATTAAAAACCCAAACAAAGCCAACAACACATGTAGCAGAAATCATCTAAGGCAGTTAGCTGAAAGGGGACCTTAGTACAAAGTCTTATGTAACTGTAAGAGACCTTATCAGGTTACTTGCATTTGGGGTTAGGCTATGTAATTGTGTCTAGCTGGCACAGAGATAACTTTTCTTCACAGCAGCCCATATAGAGCCATGTTTCAGATTTGTGACCAAACTGTTGTTGACAGCACACCATTTTTAGCTATTGCTAAGCAGTTCTTACACAGTATCGATGCACTTTGTTTTGCACCCTGCCTCTCAGCAAGTAAGCTAGGGTGGGGAAAACACTAGGAGAGGCACAGGCAGGACAACTGACCAGAGCTGAACAATGAGCCATAAAACATCAGGCTCAGCACCAACTGAGGTGGGCTTCCCAAAGTAGCAAATGCCCAGGGACTGGCTGGACTTTGGTGTGCTGACAGGAGCTGGTGACTGACTGGTTTTGTATCACTTCTTTCATTTCCTTTCCCTACACTCACCTCTCTTCACCTGAAAATATCTTTGTTTCTACCCATTAGTTTTATCTTGCCTTTGGACTAATAATTCTCTTCCCTCATTGTGCTAGCAGGAGGAATGAGGAAGTGATTGGGTGGGGGTGATCTGCCAGCCAGGGTCAACTCACCAGAGCCCAAAACACAGCTGCCTAAGCCAAGAGACTGCTCATGATACACTGCTGTACATACCCCAGCCAAGCACTCCCAAGCCATCTATCATGGTGGTGTGTGAGTCAGTGCCCACCACACTGTCTGGGTAGTAGTAGCCATCCTGATCCATTACCACTCTTGCCAAATACTCCAGGTTCACTTGGTGGATGATGCCAGAGCCTGGCGGAATAATCCTCAAGTTTTTAAAAGCTTGAGAGCCCCACTGAAAAAAAAGGAATTAGAGTAAAAAATTTTCAGCATGAGCACTTGAAGAACTGAACTTTTCTCCATGCAAATATGATTATTTTTGTCAGTACCTTTAGGAATTCAAATCTTTCTTTGTTCCTTTCAAATTCCAGGTCCTGATTTTTTTGCAAGCTGTCTGGCCTGCAAGGGAAAATAATCAGCTGTCAGAACCACCTGAATTTTACATCTAGTCAAATATATCCAAAGGTTGCAAGAAAATAAGATTTATTAGCTAATGTGAATGCTGATCCATTGCACCATTTTAATATCACTACAGGCAACCAATGAAAAGAATTCAAGAAATCTTAAGAGATAATACCTGAACTCTGCTTCAAATGTGAACACTAATCTGCATTTGGCAGTCCTAAATGTTGTAGCCTGAGATAAGCAACAGTGCATGTTAGCAAAATATGACTTTTCCAATACCTAAATCAGAAGCAATCAGCAAGGCAGTAAAAGGAAACTGGAACACAACTGTCCTGCAACTTCATTTAAAAAGGTTGTCACTATGATACAGTGCTGTCTGAAGCCTCTGTTTCAAGGCAGACTGTCTTCACCACAATCAGCTGCCTAACTTAGGTCTGCAGAGTTCGAAAGAACTGAAGCATAAGTCTCCCCAATGTTCTCTATATGAGAGAAAAATCTCTATTTTCTTACATTTGCTAATGAGGCTAAAACATACCAAAAAACTTCAAGAAGGTGGAAGGAAATCACCATAAAATGTGTGATTGAAGCATCTGTTTGGAAGATTAGTTCAGTAGGCCCATATTTATGTATCTTGGAGGGTAGAAGGACCTCTGTATAGAGTCCTTATATTTCACTGTGGGTCTAGTGAATCCTAGTGAGTCTTTATATCTTTGCTCTCAGCATGCTGAGGACTGAATAGCCCTATGTTTCTTTCCAGGATTCATAAGGGCCATAGTAAGCAGTGTGTCAGGCTCTTCTGCTTGGAGGCACTGAAGCAGAAAGCAGTTCCTCAGAGCTGACACTACTGTATTCTTAGACAAGTGAGGAAGAAAGGAAATACTCTCATTTGTCCTTTCTAAAAACCCTTACGGGTCAAAAAAGTGCATGGGAAAAAAAGCCATTTCTGAGGGATTAATAATAATGCTGCATTATTAACAAGAAGTACAATAAACACAGGCCTGGAATGAGTCTGTTTCTATCAACATTAAGTACAGGGCTTGTGCTGCTGAGAAGATGCACCACAGATAGAGAAAATTCTCCCCCAACTGACCGCAGCTGATACAACAGATTAACTTTAAAATTTGTTAATATCTGGAATGTTGTAGTACAAATGCTAACGGTATCAACAGTACAACTACCTTGATGACCAGTAATGGATTCAGTTTACTTACTACCATTAAGACATAAAGAGTTTTTTATTCTTACTGCCTGTTAAAATCAACCTGGATGGAGTGATCTATCACGAGATCAGCAGGACAGATAGGATTGATTTTTTCAGGGTCCCCACCAAGTTTCTTCACAGCATCACGCATTGCAGCAAAGTCAACCACAGCAGGCACCCCACTACAACAGAAACAAAATGGGCATGATGAAACAATTTGGATAAGAGAAAAAAAACCCACAATAACCAATCCCAAGATAGAGAACTACTGTCACATATAAAGCAAACTGCACTCCTCCATCTTCAATGCAAGCAAATAATGAGTAGCAACCAGAATTTCTGTCACATTAACACCTGACTTATCTAAGAGATTATATGCTTTTCAGTATTTCTTTTAACACAGCTTCTGACACTTCTCTGCACACACATTCTCAGTTTTCTACTGAGGTATGTTCTACCATGATATCTTCGACTAGCGTGGAAAACCCCCTTATGTACTGATTTTGCTGGCTGCTAAAACAAAAAGAGTTCTCTGATGTGCTCATAAGGATATGGCATCAATGAACAACTCACTGAAAAACTACATTTCTGTAAGAGCAGCCCAAAGCAGTAAGGCTTTATATTTTCAACTCTGACCATAAGAATGCTATTACATTTTTTTAAATATCAGAAACCATGAAACAAGAGCAGTAAGAGGCTTCTCAGTTCCTACTGAATTTTACCTTGAAAATCCTGAATAATTACCAAAAAATAAACAGGAAAAAGGATCCACATTATCTAACCTGGATACAATTAATTGATGTTGTTCAGCACTTTGACATCCCAAGATAAGCTTTTTATAAGAAAAATAGGAAATTCTATGTTATTCTACTGAGAGGAATTTGAGGGAGGGGGATAGGAGGAAAGAAGCACAAGAGCTATTTTGCCAAGTTACAAATGTTATACAATTGATATGGAACAGACAATATCCTTCTACTGCCTTAGAACAACTCAGGATAATTACAGAATAATCCTAACTAGGAAATTAGATAATTCTAAACCAGGACAACCTGAATGTAATTGTTGTATGGCTTTTGGAAAATTGCCAAAGTTGCATTTTTCAAAAAGGTCCTCAGAGGCCTGTCCAAGAGCTTGTTTTTCAGGAATGCAGTTGCTCTGCAGACCTATAGGTACAATTTTAAAACTCAGCAGGAGTAGGGGGCAAGAAAGAAGAGCAGCAAAAGAAGGAAAAATGTTTGCTTGAAAGTTCAGGTTCCTCTACGCTCCAGTTTTTCAAAACATTAACAACAGCTAGTGGATGAAAAATAGCTAGGAAATCAGCACTTCTTTCATTTGAAGTTTTGCCAATTTTTTCTAATGTCTTTAAAAGTTGAGCTGTACTAGGTCTCTAGCACTTTGGCGACCTCTGTGAAAATTCAAAACAGAGGGTATGACAGCTAACTGGGGGAATGACACAAACAGAGGGTATGACACTTCGCCGTTGAGGAAGAAAACTAACTGGCAGCACAACTGCATTGGGCTTGCCATGGATGTACTAAAATATGTTATTAAGACAGAGGATAAGGATACAAAGAACTTGATATTTGCAAGTCAAATGCTGTATTAGAACAGATCCAATTGTTTCACTTGACTTCTGACATTGAACAGGGACTATTAAATGATTATTACTGACACCCAAAGATTTACTGCAGTAACAAGGCCCAGTTTTCAGAGTCCATTAGGTAGGAATCTCAATTTGCATTTCTGGGAAAAATAATACGCTCATTTTTTCAAGAACAGAGAAGTCTTTAAAAATATATTTATAACAATACTGATTTAGAAGAAGAAGTGATGATGTGGGTTATAAATGAGAACTGAAATAGGTAGAAAACTGAAAGCATGAGCCCCTGGGGAACAAAAACAAACAAACAAACAAGCAAACAAATGAGACAGAGAGAGAGAGAGAGAGAGAGAGAATAGACTATACCACCCCTTCAAATAATAACTTGTAAATAACAAACTTCCTCACTTTGATGCAATTTACCAATCCCATTTTCCTCCCCCATTTTGTGAAGTTTTGTGAAGATAATTACTTCTCCATCTCAGAAGCGTTCCTCTCAATGCTCTTATTCTGAGTGTTTGCTTCTTCAAGTGCTGTCTGTAGCATGACATCCAGGAAAGTTGAAAAAGGCTATTCTTCCCCTCAGCTCACCCCTCCACCCCAAGCTGCCCATTGCTACACTCTCAAAAGCCCCTTTTCCTCACTTTGGAGAGCATCAGACTCACGTGAAGTCTTGCAGAATAACTCTTGCAGGCTTAAATGGCACTTCAACATTCTTGTGTTGCATTACTTTCCAGTTGAGAATATTCTCAACATCTTCTTTCTTCACTAGGAACTCATCACAGTTACGGATTGCTGCTTCCAGGAGGATTCGAATGGAAAACGGCAGACGAGCTGCATGGGTAAGAGGCAAGAAACAAATTCATTTTTTACCTTAGGGCATATGTCAGTGAGTGCAAAGTTCCGTGCCTGGGGCAGAAAGGTCCTCATATTCTCACAAGGCTTTATCCTGATCCAAACCCTTTTTCCAGCCTCCAGCTCTGCCAGGAGGTAAGTACTAACTGACCTGTTCCACCTGATGCTTTCAGCAGGTTTATTATCTCAGCTCCTGTGACACAGTAGACATCTTTGCTGAGGGACTTTTCCACAGCTTTTCCATCCTCTATAGCACAGCTACCCCGAAAACATGATCACCTTATTTTTCTGCAGTTTGCTCTCAGTCTTGTCACTGAACACAGACATATAAACGTGCTAGGAAAAGCATAGTTTTCTGTCTGCCACGTTGGAAAGCACAGCTTTAGTGGTTTATGCAGTCTCTTTGTCTCAAGACATGAAGACAAAACTGAATCAAAGTCAGACTGTGCATTTAGTAATCTTCTTTTACTTCAAAATAGAAATATTTAAAGAAGATGATGCAAAATACTATTAGAGCAGTCCTGAGAGCTCTGCTACAAGGAATGAGTGTGAAGAAAAAACCCAAACACGTCTCGGTCCTTCCTCCTCTGGTCCACTTTAATCAGAGTTGTTTGATTGCCTCTCAGAATATTTACAGTTTCAAAATCTTTTGAGAAGTTCCAACTTTCTACACAGGCTGGCCCCCAGGACATAAAAGTCACTTAATCACACTGAGATCTCATTAGTGCTATTGTAAAAAAACCCTATCTATTATTCAGGACACAGTAATTCAGAACAGTTTGGGTTGGTTGTTGTTTGGGGTTTTTTCAGAGGGGATTTTGTTCATTTGGGAGTTTTGGGAGTTATTGTTACTGTTGTTGTTTTGGAGTTTTTTAGAATCTTCTCCTGCCTTTCTCTGCTAAACTACTGCCTTTTTAAGCTGTATAATGAAAATTGGATCCTTTTTGCTTTAAAGAATCTGGAAGTTGTCATTCTCGGAATCCTGGAATGGATCAGTTGATAACACCATAAGTGTATTTGTCTATTCCTTAAGACTCGTCTCTGCTTTTCACCCACCAAGACTGACATTAATTGGTCACTTATTGAAGCCTGTAATGGATATGCTTTGCTGACATTCAGAGAAAGTGTTCCTCCTCTTGTTCCCTGAATTCTCCTCAATCGACTGTTTCCTTTTGAAACACCGAACACCACCATAGACAACTCCAAGCTATAGATATTCACTTTCTAAGTCAATGGCACAGACACTAGGAGTTTTACCAGTACGGCTGAAAGATTTGGTAAATGTCAGAGGAACTAAGAAAAGTGCCTGCTAAGAAAATATTTGCTGTTTTTAAAGCTGAAAAAAAAAATCTTTGTGATTGGTTCAGTCATATATATAGTGTTAGACCCTTTCCAGTCTTTAGCAGTATAAGAAAACTTGTGCTCTTAGTTTTGCCTAGCTCTCTTCACCCACTCAGGAAAAACAAGAGCGCTGTGTGCACAGTATGCTGAGAAAATACTGCTGTGATCATGCCAATATTTCTGTTGTTCTAAATTTCAAGAAAAAAAAAATTGCTAAAATTTTGTTTTCAAGATCCACCTTTTGAATTCATAGTTCTCTCCAGAGATCAAGTATCATCCAACGTGACAAAGTCTGTTCAGGTTCTGTTCACCAGTATTAACAAAATGCTTCTCTTATGTTGTCAACATACCATATCTCACGTCCTCCAATTTGGTCAGATTAAAGAATTTCTTCAGAGGCTGTTTTGGGTCCAGTGGCTCCACAATCCGTACGAAGGGGTTGCTCATGGTTGTTGAAGACCGTTAGTGTCCCTAAAACAAAAGAAAAATCAAAGACATTTTCATGACATCTGTACTGCATACAAAGTACATGTCCCACAGTCTACATTGTATCTATCCCACAGACAAAGGCCTGTACCAGGGAAAAAGGTAATGTCAGTCATTCCCCTTCCACCACAAATCTCCTTGTAACACATCCTCAGAGATAAAAGGTCTGAAGGAGTATTGTGGAAAACACAGATACACCACATGGTTTGGAATCACAGAATTTTAAAAGCTGTAAACAACTTCTAAGATCATCAAGTCCAACTGTTAACTGAGCATCAACGTATCCAACACTAAACCATGCCCTCAAGTGCCACATCCACACACTTTTTGATGATGAATCCATCACTTCTCTGGGCAGCCTATTCCACTGACTGGAATAAATTTTTCCTAATTTGAAATATAAACCTCTCCTGGTGTAGCTTGAGACATGTTTCATCCTGTCTCTAGCTGCCTGGGAGAAGAGACTGACCCCATCCTGGCTACACACTCCTTTCAGGGAGTTGTAGAGAGTGATAAGGTCTCCTCTGAGCCTCTTTTTCCCCAGGCTAAACAACCTCAGCTACCTCAGCCACTCCTCACAGAACCTGTGCTCCAGCCTCCTCACCATCTTTGTTGCCCTTCTGTGGACACAATTTCACAAACAAAATTCAATGTCTCCATTATTCTCTTCTTTATGCTGTTTCTAGACAGTCATTTGTGCCTCTGTGATTCATAGACCACCATGACAACACAGTCTCATTTCTTAAGTGTGTTGTGGTTTAACCCCTGGCAGCAACTAAGCACCCACAGCCACTACCCCACTCCTTTTTGGTGGAAAAAGGAAGAGAATCAGAGCAGCAAAATTGCAAAATTCCTGGGTTGAGATAGAGATGGTTTGATAAATAAAGCAAAAGCTAGACCTGCCAGCAAAGCAAAACAAGGAATTCATCCACCTCTTCCATGGGCAGGCAGGTGTTCAGCCCTCTCCAAGACAGCAGGGCACCATCACACCTCACCTTGGGTAAGCTGGGGTCAGCTGTCCCAGCTGTGTCCCCTCCAAGCTCCCTGCACACCCCCAACCCCCTCACTGGTGAGGTGGGTGAGGAGCTGCAAAGGCTCTGTGTAAGCCCTGCTCAGCAGGAACTAAAACATCTCTATGTTATCAACCCTGTTTCCAGCACAAATTCAAAGCACAGCTATTAGGGACAAAATTAACTGTATCCCAGCCAAAACCAACAGAAGTGGTGTTGATCTAAAGTTAAACAGACAGACATTTGAATTCAAAGTTAAAAACAATTAAACAAAACCAGAAGACACTATTGTTTTGAAAGAGAAAGTATTGTAGACTAAGATTACAAATGCTATCAGAGACAAAAAGAATCCTTCTAATTTCAGAAAGATTTGTTAGGTTACCACCAAAAAGAAAATTTATATAGGCTCTATTGTAAACATCATTTTAGTTTGATATATTTTCCTTTTTTGTTGTTGCTTACTGATTTACTGTTTTTTGTGGTGTAATGGTTTGCTGGATAAAACATTCCTCTGGGACCTAGGACTCTTAGGTTCACATACAGAAGTTAAAGGACCCTGAGATATTCCCCGTATCAAGGCCAACTAGCAGAAAGGGGCCTACATTCAGTACAGAAATGTCTCTTAATGTCCAGAAAAAGTTATCCATATGCAAACTACTTAATGGAACACTTCCTAGGACACATTGAAGACCTGAACTCTGTCCAAGTCTCTTCTGGAAGCATTGGCTTAGGCCAACACATGCCAAGGACCAAGCTAACAAATTAACAGTGAGAACAATTCTCTTGCAGTGCCTGGCAACATTCCCAGTCACTATTAAATTTTTTTTTAGAAGAGAGATAATCATGGGCCCGATTTCTAGATCTGTTGTTTTCCCAGATTACTGTTCTTGTCTTCATTCAAGTAACATTATTTTCTCTTGTCACAGTTTTTCAAACAAGAAACTCACCACAACGCAGGAGATAGACATGGCAGACCTGGGACACTGGTGTAAAAGGATGCACAAAGTCCAGTATTCGTTAAAAACAGACAATGCAAGGCCAAAGAATTAATTTATTTATCTCATCTGCTAGTTTCATGGAATGTTCAGGAAATACTACTATGTGGAACATATTTATGGGAGATTTTTAAAGTATTCCAGCATCTTCAAGAATCTTCAAGTTCAGAAGACAACCAAGGAGAAATAGCAAAAACGGTAACAAAAGATGGTCTAGGGTGTAAAGCAGCAAGATAATGTAAGAGAAAGAAAGATTTCCAGGATTTCTTTAAGGAAAAAAATGGATGCTTCTAGATAAAAAGCTGAATGCCTAGGGAAGCTGGAAGGCCAGCAAAAGAACACACTGCAAACATACGCACAACCTCAAATGCATCACCTCTCACATTTCCATTGACAAGTTGCTTTCTGAAACTCCTCTTCCCAGCTGTGCAGATACTCACCCTGCACAAAAACCCCTAAAGTTTTAGGTGTCATGATCTTTAAACAGCATGAACTACTAGTTATTCCTCCAAGTAAAGTCTGTGCTTCTGTAACTGAGCATGATCAAAATTAATTTCTTCCTTCCTCTTCTTGCCAGCTACCCTCCTATTAAGATTTACTTTTTTGCATTCCACTATGAGAACTTTATTTTATGCATATCAATTTCTCATGGGAAAGTCTAAGAGTAGCTGTAGATAGAAAATATTCGGATATCCCCTGACAGATAAAGCAAACCATTAATTTGATATGACCATGAGTCCACTCAGTTCACGTATCTCATCCAAGTGTAAATTACAGCTTGAACATTTTGCATCCAGGTCCACGTCTTGGCAAATCAAAGAAGAAATTCAAGATGTTATGACACATTATCTGTGTGTTAACATTACTTTACCAGACATCACTCTCTTCCCTGGACAGAGATTTTTTTAGTTCACAGTAAGAGATATTTCAGTACACAAATAAGCCAAACTGTGGGCTGACCAAGACCAAATCACAAATTCTTTTCATCTGCCTGGTCACACTGACATGAACAACACTGTTACAAACCTGGAAGCCATTCAGGAACACCTGAAAAGAGGTAAAACCTTTAGAAAAAATACCAACTAGCAGCACTGCTGTAGCAAATTTCACAGAGCCAGGGAAGCCTCAGTCATACCAACTACTATTTTCACACACTAAATTATAAACCAAGCAGCCACAGCACAGAACTCTGAATTAGTGATTTGACAAAAAGAAGTCTGGGGGCAATACTCTGCACACTGAGCATACCAAAGCTTTTAAAGTCATCCTCACTATAGATAGAGGTTACCTTTTTTCTTAACTTGATACAGTTTAACTTCTGATTGGAGCACAAAATATTTATTCATGTTTTGCAGGCACTGAAATGTAAACATGCAAACATGGGGGAGGAGACATGTGTCTGCCTGGAACTGCTGCAGCACAGAGTCACATGCGTTGACCATGGCCAGTGCATGACCACATCAATATCTGCTCAGACATACCAAAACAAGCACTTGATCTTCTGCCCAACAACTTTAAAACTGTTTGTGTGGAGATTACATTAAATAACGTGGATTATTCAAACCTGAAAATGCAGAATAGGATTTTAAAAGGAGTATCTCATTACTGACATAGACTCACAGAATATTTTGAGTTGGGACACACAAGGATCACCAAGTCCAAGTGAATGGCCCCTATGGTGTTCTAATCCACAATCTTGGCATTATAAGTGCCATGTTCTGACCAACAGAGCTAATCTCAGGGTACTGGAACTTTCTTAAAGGGTTGCATGACTTGTATGAAGTGTACCAGACAAACAACAGCCTTATTTTAGCCCTTTCTTGGTGCCTACTATTAAAATTCTGAGAACACCTACAATTTGGCCCACACTAATGCTGATCATCTTTGAATTTGAACTCCCTATCAATATTGTTTTCCACTCATCTTGTTACATCAATGCAGTAGATTATTACTCTGCCACCGCACTCAATCTCTTGTTAGAATGCACCTCAACTCACCCAGACTGCACATCAGCTCACCACAGAAAGTCTGATTTCTGTTCTTTCTCTCTCCTTCAGAGAAGCAGAAGTGCAGAAAGATTGTAACCATGAATACCAGGAGGGGCAAATTTGGATAAGGCCATAGCTTTCCAAATATAAAAATAGGAAGCTGTTTTTTGCAAATGCAACATCTTGACCTTTAGGGTAGAGAATGAACCCTTAGCCACAGCAGCTGTCTCTTGTTGTTTGTATCCCTATATATGACACAGGACAGTTTAAATTTCTCTGGAAACACAAGTTTTACACTGTGATATTCTAATAAAGCATTTGAACAAAATTTAGTACAACATTCCTCACTTCATCCGTATTGAGTGTAGCAGCAAACTCAGCTTTTACCATGAGACCTCAGACGCTCACCAGCACCAGAAGATCATTGCAAAGATGCCTGCTGGTTGTACCATCTGACACGATGGTGTCCTGTCTCTCTGGTGTCCTGAAGGGTAAACCATTTGATGATGATGACATAAGAAACACGCACAAATCCAAGGGGACAGAAGGAAAGAGGTGTCTGTCCATCCTCTTCCCGTGTCCTCTCTTACTTGTTCATCAACTACACAAGATACATTTAAAGTATATTAAAGTCTCATGTGGATCTCCATAAAAAGGATTTAAGTAAGTAACATAAAATCTTTTCTTTAAAAAAAAACCAAACAAAACCCCCCACGTTTTCAGAAGACTCCAATATATGTTGTATGTGTGTTTTCAAATCATCAGCTGTTGTATCTTTCTGAGTATCTAACATAAATACAATACTAGTCACATCACAACAACATTGATTAGAAAAGGACTTGGTTCAGTTTAAAGCACATTCTTGATTGACAGTGACTCCTTGTCTCTACTGTAGAGCCCTTTAAAAGCAGTTGTGTAACTTGGAACAATGACAACAAATAAACTCCACTGAAATTCGTGGAATTTCAAAATAATAATAAACATAATAATGTATGTAATTTTGCACTTGCAGAAATTCTCATGAAGATCATGGAGAGGTAAAAAATGTATTTAGCCCCTTGCTATACCTGAGAAAAAGTCTGAAAACTGTTCTAGACTTCACTTTATAACATACTATTCTATTCTCTTTAGAGTTGAAGGTGAAACCAAACACAGCTAGCCAGACTAAAAGCAGCAATCTCACATCACAAAAAAAGAGATTATTTTTTAAAAGCACAACTTCACATCTACTCATTGACTGCAAACAGACCCAAACTATCAATAGTATGTATTGTTTGGGGTTTTTTTAGGGATATCAGAGCATTCCACTCATCTCTTGCCATCCAGAACAAGAGAAAACCATGGCACACATGGTAGTTTCCTACATACATGCTGACAGTAAACCATGCTCTTTCTGTAGTACATGACACTTATGTTAAAAAAAGATTCATGATCAGTAATAATCACATTTATTACAGAAATACTCGATGACAAACCAAAGACACAGACTGTTTAACCTGCAGAAAGGAAAAAGGCTCTAGATGAGACAACTTCTGTCTAAGCTTCGGGCCATAAAGTAGGAACAAACCAGCCATGGTTATTTAGCATTTTAGTACACACATATATTTAATCTCACTTGGAAAAACATGTTTCCACAACTGTTTTTTCTATTCCATCTTTCGTTTCTTAGTTACTGTTTTTCCAATAAAGAAAGGGTCTCTGTGTTATTAATGATAAGAGGTAAAATTTAGACATCTTTTTATAAAACTAAACGCCTAGCATCTTAACTAAAACGGATTTCAAGTAGTAAATGCTCTTTTTCCTGAAATGTGGGTAAATTCCTGGCCATTGCTGGGAAGCACACACTCAGCAAAGAATCAGTTCAATTTGAACATTTTATCGGACTCTGGAAATGCAAAAAGGATTACACTTAGGCAAAGCAAGGTCACAATTTTATCAGTCATCAAGAAAAAGGGGAAGGTTCAGACTTGCTGGTACTTGCAGGAAATTCGAGAAGAAACATGACAAAATATGATGTGTCTGTGATGAAATTTCCAGGTGAAAACTGGGGAAAAAGGTGAGCTGGCAGGACCACCATGATAAAAGTCCTTGCCTGGTGATAAGGCAGGACATAGGCAGCATCCATGGCCTTGCTTGAAAAATGCAACATTTTTCATCCATGCTGAATCTGATCTGACCACCTTCTGTTGCAATTATCACTCCTACACCTACAAGTTATTTCCCTTGGTTTTGTCCACTGCAATGACTGCCACTGTATGTATTTGTACTTAGCTGCCAAGTTTTCAAGAAGCGCCTCCACACTGCAAAAGCAAGCAACTTAAAAAATCTAAGCAGAGCTGCAGCAGGGCAGGAGGCTACTGAGTTATAAATTCTTCACCACAACATTAAGCATGCACTTTGTGACATTACTAGCAGTTACATATAGCTGAACAGCACTTCTTTAATAAAGGCCTATTGCTCAATTACCCTGAGCCTGTAAAACTTTCATAGCTCTTCTCATGGTTTCACATTCTACTCAGCAGGGGGCCTCCATAAAAAAAAAAAAATTATGACTAATTCCAGTTTACCTAAGTTATAGATGGCACAGCCATGAATAAAGATTTCTAAGCAGGTCCAGCATGTAGGAACTTCCATCATATTGGAATTGTACCCTGTTCTGTACATGCCTACCTTACCCAAAAACCAAGGAGGGAGAATACCTATGTTAAGCATGTTGACAAAACTCTGCATTTTTGATATGGAAAGGCAACCTCTTCAGTATCCATCAGATGTTTAAAGTAGTAAAACTGCACTAAGTAAATCCATCCACAATCCAAGACAGTTTAGAAAGAAAATCCTAATAAATAAATTTTTGTAGCAGGAATTTCTTTAAATTTAAATATCCAAGTTGCCTAAGAAAAATGTTTTTGTTACACTGGGTAAATTGAGTGGCAGATAGAGATACAGATACTTGACAACACAACAACAAAAAAACCCATCTACCCACCAAAAAATGGCAAAAAACCAACCAAACAAACCACAAGCAAAAAAAGCCTCAAGTCCACGCATGCCCCCAAGCATTTGGATACACTTCAACACCAGAAGTAGAACAAGCAGAGTCTTGTTTTATAAAAAATATAAAATGCTATAATTACTTTTGGACGTACAAAGAACAGATGAGTGCAATTACTGTGGCAATAAACACAGGTTTCTTGCTTTGATTTAGAGAAGCTCTTTTTATTTAACACTTACTCTACCTATGGCAGATAAGGCCATTATGTAACAAATATACACCACTGCATTGCTGCTAACAGACACTGAAGAGATTTCAATAGTTAAAGAATCTGGAGAAAGAATCCTTGTGTTTCTTCGTTACACAGAAAAGTCTATCATTACACACATATCTTTAAAGCGATATATATATATCTTTAACAATTTGATGACTGAGCAGTATAAACTACATCAGTATTCCACAATGGAAAACAAGCAGTAATACAAAAAAGCAGGGTTTCTTAAATAATTTCTAGTCAAAGTTTTAGCGAACCCTTTTCAACTCTAATGCTCAAGAGGAACACTGTACTGGAACAAACAGAGCTTTAGATTGCAGATGCTCCTGCTTTGTCCTGCTGCCTGAAACTTTTGACTGCAATCCTAAAATACTTATTTAGTCAGATCCATAAAGTGCTAAACTTCCAACACACTGAACAGGTTGCTAATTGCATAGTCCCATAATCTGTGTATTTCATAGGCTGTCATAAGTATTAATGTCCATTTCACTTTGTTAGCAATGCTGCATTGCACATAATGAAAGTTCAGGTCAGAGATCAAGTTTGTGAAATCAAACATTGAGGTCTTTAAGTAACTCCAGCTCCAAGTGAGCTGGAAGTTTAGATGCATGCCCAGTTCCAAAATGTAGATATTAAACTCCTTCAAGTCATCCCTCCAGAAAGCCAAATGCTACCTCCTCCCTCACTTCAACACAGGTACTGTACACTTACAGCTTAGAGGGACAGTCAAAATACTTCTCTCACACAGATCTCACCGGCCTTTGGTAGCCCAGGCAAGCACACATATGCAGTGTGCTCTCATGTGCTCTCAGACAGCCTCTGAAATGCAATCCAGTCTTAACAAAATCCAGATCATAATTAAGCAGGTGTAAGTGTTAAGGGACTGCTTTGTCAGCACACTCACCACTGAGTGTCACAGATAAAAGTAGAGACTAATTTTCCTTTTCTGCTACAGGAAAATGAGCAGCACTACACCTGAGAATAAAAGGAAGCTTATCTGGAGACTACCAGACACTGAAAAATTAAGTGTTGAAATTTTTTTCCCACCTTATGAAAGAGCATCTCTGAACTTTAAACTACTTCCTACCTCTCTACAAACTTGCTGGTTTTTTACCCTATGCTTGTAGTCTCAGACTGTTTATAACAAATATGCAATTTGGATCAGTTTTAACAAAGAACTAGCTTTCAGAGTTAGTTAGAAAAAACACAAAACGAACATGGAAGTGCTGCAAGAAGTGTGGAATATAGAATAGAACATGTGTACAAAGATTTGGTCTTCGAAATTTTGTTTCAATTTCAAAAGGTGGGATTAAAAGACATCTCAGTATTGGTCTGTTAGATTCAAAAGACTCCTGTGAGAGGTGAAGAAATGCAGCAGAGGTGCATGGGAAAGGCAAACAAAATGAGAGTATTGTGAATCAGCTCTGTACTCATGCCATTACCATTATACCAGCTCTATAAACTGTTCTCAGAAAAACTCCTTTTCTACAACTTGAAATCTGAAGTGTTTCAGAGCTACTGAAGATATGTAGGTGGAAGGATTCCTTTCAGGATGAAGAACTGATGAGAGGATTAGCTCTGTTGTGAAATAATCTGACACTGTGAGGTCCTAACTTTTCACACCATTTCAAGACAAATCCTGAATTTGTGGTCTGGAAATAAAGACAGTTTTCTTACACCAAAAGCTGCTACCTGCAATCTCAGCAGCCATTCAACTATTTGTGTAGATGAATCCAATTTTCAAACACCCACATCTTCAGTCTGTAAGGAGAACAAGTGTGTGTCTGACACAATTTCACAAACTCACACTAGCTGTTAGCAGAGTTTACCGCCCAAGCGCCTTGAGGAGGCAAATTAAGTTCCACTAAACATTTTTACATCAACTTTTTCATAACAGTTTTCACACAGAAAGGGTGTGCAAAAAACCACCCCAAACAACCAAAATTAACACCTTCTTTCACAAGCATTTGAAGTCCTGAGCCTACAGCTGTGGGACATCCCAACTCTTTCAAGGAAGTGCCAAATACCTGGAGGAAAGCTTCTGAATTAATCAATCCCTAAGGCAGCAGTGAAAGCAAAAACCCTGAAAAAAAATCTATTCCTTTTCACAGAATTAAAACTCCTCTTTGCCTTCTCTATATCTCAAGACACAAAGGGACCACTCTTCAACTCACATCTTTCCACTTAGCTTAAGTGGATTGTTACTCCAAGGAGGGAGCAAATTTCCAGCTTTTACTCTCACTAACAATCCTACAGTCTATGCTGGAAAACACTAACAAGAGATTTGTTCCATTTTTTACTATTCAGTTGTTATTTCTTCTCTAATTTTCTTCATTTAATGTTTTTGTTCTTCCACTATTACTATAGAAACGTCACCAAATAGTATCAAAGTTGAGTGTATCATCCTCTGGCCAAAGATAACCAGAGAGGAAGAATGGTGCTAAACTACAAACATGATATGACAAAACCCTGCAGTTTGAAAGCCCTATGGTCCTTGCAATTCAGCAATAGTCTGCATGACATAATCAGTAAAGTACTGCTAAGCGATCAGACTTCTTTTTATGTAGAAAGCTTCTCCAGGAATCTCTCCTATCTTATAAAGTCTGAGATGAGTAAAGTACTAATAATTTTCCTAATAACTCCTCACACACACCATAGATCCTGGAAGGCACAAGACTCAGCTGCACTTCCTACTCTATGCCCACTACACTCCTCTTACTTTCTTTGAAGCAGTAACAATCCCCAGAAGTTTATTAGGACATTCTGATGAAGCACAATTGCTTTTAAGCAAAGCATTACTAAATAAACATTCCGGTGTTAATACTTCTCTAGGGTGGTCTTCCTTTACTTCGGTTTTGTAGATTGATAAAGCCAGTCTGAACAATAGCGACACTACTGAGTGCTCAGAGATATTAATTCAATTCCAACTGTTTGGAGAGAGAATCCTCTGTTTTAGACCAAGTTTCCTGCTGATACAAAAAAATACTAAACCCAGACCTCTGCTTTCCCCTTTACCCCCCTCCCCCCACCTTCACAAGCTTTAGAGGTGGAAACTAAGTATCAAAGTACAACCTCCAGTTAAAAAATAAATGTGGTGATGTTACGAAACATGGAAACATCCCGAACATAAACAGGGACCGATCCAAACACGTACCTGATCCAGTTACTGAAACTGGGCATCTCCACAGCCACAGTCCTAAGTCAAGTTAATTAGAAGGCAAATACCCGCGGCTCTGCTACGACCTCCACAACTGTTACAGAACACCTGCACCTGCAGTCTGTGCCATGAACGTGAAACAGATTATTTTGTCACCCAAAATTATTAAAACCTGGCACTTTATAGGCACCACCTTCCAATTATTTTCTTCCGTCCTTTCCCTGTCCCACTTACGCTGCAATCTACTGAGTTTTTTTGCAACACAGAGGAGTTGTGCTGTGTGCTTGATATGTACACTCTGCACTATCTTCTACTATTTAGACACTACTGAAAATACCAACATATAATACTCGAGACAAGGCTCGAGTAGTTCTAGGAAGAAAATCAATGTTTAAAGCTTCACCTACATAAGGACAGGGCAGTACAACTTCTCTTCCACTCCCGTTCTTCTCGAGCTAAACCTATTCCTCTTTCTCCGTTCCGCAAAGGCCGCCCCTCGCACCCGCTGTGAGCCGGCCCCAGCCGGGGGGGTCTGGAGACACCCGCGGTCTCCAGCCGGGCCCGGGGCCGCACAGCCCCCGCTGCTGTACGAGACGGGGCCTCGCAGGGGCTGCTCCGCCAGAGCCGCCCTCCCTCCCTCCGCAGCATCCAACGGCCCCTTCCAGCCGCCACCGCAGAAGCCGGGAGACGGCCGGATCCCCGTCCTGCCGCCGGCCCTTGCTGGCAGCCGGGCCCTGCGAGCCGCCGGCCCCCGCCCTCCGCCCGGGCCCGCTCTGCCCCGAGGGACGCCCCCCGCCCCGCCACCTCGCCCCGGGGCCGCCGGGGACACACACGCCGCGCCCGGGGAAGCGGCTCCGGGCCCCCGAGGCGGCGGCGGCGGTGGGGCCCGCACTCACCGGAGCGAGGAGCACAAACCGCCGCTCGCCGTCAGGGCCGCGGGCGCAGGGAGAAGGGGCGGTGGCGGGCCGGCTCCGCCCCGCGCCCCAAGGCCACAGCGGCGGCGGGATGGCCGCCAGCCGCCCGAGCAGGGGCTGGGAGGGGAGGGGAGGGAGGACGAGCGGTGGCCGGCCGGGCGGCGGGGGCGCGGGGCGGGCTTCCCCTCACGCCTGCAGCCCTGGCCCGCAGAGAGCCGCTGCTTCCCGCGTCCAGCCCCTTTCCCCTGGATATAGGAGGAGGAGAGGGAGCGCTGGGAGTGTGGGGGGTGGGTAAGAGGGTGGTGGCGAGGCCAAGGCCAGATCTGCTGCAGGGTTATCGGAAAGACGGGCGCTGTAACACGGGTGTGGGCAGTCAGCTGCGCCACCTGCTCACAGCCCCGAGAGCTTCCTCGGGCTTCGGAGAGTCCAGAGGGGCTGTCAGTGGAGCCGGGCCCGGGAGGGAACAGGTGTCGCTCGGGGCACCGCCTGACACACAGCACTGCATCCTCATCCTCATGGCCGCGCTATAGAGCGGGACCCCCTGTTGTTTCTCTTGGCAGGGGGAGAGCTGACTGGCCCGGCTGTTGGCAGAAACAGACTGTTACTGAAGAAGCTGGTCAAGATCAATATAATGACGTCAGCATTAAAGAACAATATCAGAGTAGAGGACATCCTAGAGGACATAATTTACATCACTCCCATAGTTGAGTGCCATGGAGAGTTTATCAGTGTCCAGCATGTTCCCAGTAGAACAGTATATGGTTTGAGCCTGAATAACATTGAGGAATACATTCAGCACAAGTAGTTGGGCGTGAGCTCTGGATAGCAGGAGCCAGAAGTAAGAGGCCAGGAGCTGGCACTGACCCAACAAAGGGTGCACAACTCTGTAGCCCAGTTAGCTGAGCAGACACTGAGAGACACAGCAGGAGTCAATGCTTCAGATGGAAGACCCCAGACTTTCATATGCTTAGACTGTGAGAGTATAAAAGCCCAGGGTTTGCTTTGCTCAGGGTCCCTCCTCTGAGACACTTGCTTGAGCTGTTATTTTGTCGCTACACCATGATTAAACCACTGTAAGAATCCAGGAGTCTGAGACTCTGTCAAGGGAAACCTGGGGTCCAGCCATAAGGAAACTCGGTCTGGCTGGGTGAGAGTGGAGTGTGCAGGGAGTCAAACAGGGCACCCCTCAGCTCACTGGAGCCACCCATTGTGAGGCGACCTCGTTCCAGGTCATGTGGTCTGAGTGTGCCTGCCAGCATGATTCCTGGACGGCAGACAGGAAACTTTCCTTAACAAGTAAGTAAACTAGAAAGTATCTAATTCCAAGAAAATAATTGTATACATAGTAAAGAGGAGTTTCTGTGAGGAATGTAAATATTCTGCAAGTCTTGGTAAGGTCTTGGAGAGCACTGACTAGGAGACATGCTAACCACTGACAGTTGGAGTAAAACAAGATCAGTAATGTTTTGTTTTTACTTGAAGAAAGTTTGGGCTAAGAGGAAACTGAGCTTGCTGGCTTTGCTGCACAGGAGCGAGTCTCAGGTGAGTGAAAATGGAAGTGCTTAACTCTACTTGTAAAGAAGGATGAAACATAGAAAATGCCCATTATGTGCCACCTGGATGTTTGTGGGTTGGATTTCTGCACATTGACATGTGCTGACAAATCCTCCTGCCTACACTGTCCAGGTGGAACTGTCAAACCAGGAGAAATCAGAGGGAAGGACCCTAAGATCTAGCAAAAAAAAAAAATATGCATTGAGTAGGTTTTTAGGGTTTGGTTTTTGTTTTTTATTTTAGCTAAATGTGGAAATCCTGGATTTGGCATACCTGCTACTACTATTTCACTAGAATACTTAAAACTTCAAGAGACTCTCTGTAGTTAAACCTGCTATTCTCTGAACTGATGGCTTTAAATAGCCTGTAATCCGCAACACACAGTACTTCCAATTTATTGCTCAAAATCTCTTCCAGGTTGGCCTGTTTTCTGTTCAGCAGAAATACCACATGGAGGAATTCACTTGCACTAAGCTCTTCTTTTAGAATTCTATTGGTTTTTAGAAGATAGAATTTGCTTTACCCAAATGGTTAACATGGAACTGGACATTAATTCATAATATTGTTTTCAAACCTTTGGCCAGAGAGGTTCCTAAGGCTGAGTTTGGCAGAGCAGAGTTATGTTTGTAGTTTGGCTTTGGCTCTTGAAGTTGGAAGCTCATCTTTCTATATGACACCACAAAACAGTAGATGACTCTCATGGTCTGAAAAGCCAGAGAATTTCTAAAACCTCTTACAGCTTTAAATGCTTCTTTATTTGATAAAAGTGGGGTTTTTTAAATATGTTTAATTAATAGTAATAAAACATTTCAAATATGTTCCTCTTTGTGGGGTTAAGTCCTGTAATACTTCTCTGGGTCACTTCCTTTAAAAAGAAAATTAAAAAATTTTAATTTGGTTGTTGTTGTTTCTAACAGAACAGACTTACAAGACTCATGTGTATCACTAAGTTTTGAATTATGAATCAAATCCTCCATACCTAGATAACAATGCAATTGCTGCAAAATCTGATTGACCTAAAATCTCTTGTACAGAAAGCAAAGACTAGTGAAAATAGCAGGTCAGCAGCAGAAATGGGAAATTGATACACGAGCTCTGATTTTTCCCAGTGAATATCTACAAGGTTTGTACTTTCTGTTCTGTGGGGAGGAAAGGCCACTGAGGATGAGCATAGAAGGGAAGATTTTATATCCTAGGAGGAGAGACAGAACTGCTTCAGCTTCTACTGGTTCTTTGTAAGGACACAGAGGCTATCATGGGGTTGGAAGACAGGCTGTTCATTGAAGGGTTTACGGCAATGCTGTGTGAGTGTTTTTGCTAGTGTTTCCAGCATTTGAGTATTCTTCTCACTGGGGCTGACTTCTCTGTTGTGTCTCTCAACATATTTCACTCTTTCTGATCCTATCAAGTAGTTACAAATACTTGGAATTCCCAGGAGATAGCTTTCAGCCAATAAAGTCTTAATATACAACAGTAGACTTCAGTGTTGTAGCAATCTTCCACACAGGCTCAGCTGATCACTGAGGTTGCAGCAATCACAGGATTGCTGCAATCAGTCTCAAGCTGGGCTAGGATAAGGCTGACAGGGAGGCAATAAACTTGAGCAGGCAGCCTAGAGGACCCAGACCTTTGGAGCTGCCATCAAGAAGTGTCTGCATGTGTTCTGCTTTTCCTGGCTCTCTCTAGTATAATGAAAAGGCCTGATGAGGTTTGCTCTGGACTGCTGTGTGCCCATAAACAGCTCCTAAGAGTACATTATTTAACATACTGTGTTCTACAGAACATATGAATTGATATATTTAAATGAGTTCAACACTCAGTAGAAGCATTCCTGACTCCAGGAAGCCATCTGTGGATGAACTGAAGAACTGGTGAGATGGTAGCTTGCAGGTTATGGCCTATAGCTTGTCCTGGGTACCGAAAAATATGTTTGGTGCCTCACGAGGGAGTTCATGCTGAAATTTTGTTGTTAGCAATAACTGTTTTAAGCTGTTCAAATTTTCAGCGTGCAAGAGGAGTACAAGTCTGAAAATAGACAGTTTGACAGCTCATGGAAGACCTCTCAGAAATACCATAGTAGATTCTGGTTATTGAACTAAGTGAGCAAATACTGCATCTCCCTCTTTAATTAGATGATTGTGCACTCTCTAAAGAAAATTCTGTGGTCGGCATATTTTAAGAATATGTTATAATTTGCTTCTTCTTCAAATTTACTTATTTTTCTTTTTTTTTAAATTATTTTATTTTTAAAGAGTCTTCAGAAAATTACAGTAACTTTTATTGAACTTCAGTTTCAGCAGCAAAACAAAGATTTAACTTCTGCCATCTACTGGTTAAACGGAGTTTAGCGGAGGCTCCTACCGGTAAGAGAGCATTGATTTGGGAGTTCAGATCCTCTGCTTAGTCCCGAGTAGAAACTCACACAAGTGTATTGTCAAGGAATAATATTGTTTTCCTGCAGAATAAAAGCATTTGTTCGACTGTAGCACAGGAACTGAAGAAAAGGGAGTTGAGGATGGGACTATGTACCCAAAATTAAAGAATAAATTGCCTGAGACAAGTAAAACTCTTCACTGTCAGCACTGCACCTTCAGCACCAGACTGTGTAATGTTTTGGAGAATTTCTTCCCAAGTAGATAATCTACGATCAGCTTATAGTTGCTGTATGGAGCATGAGAAAGAAAAACTGTTTGTACCATAGAGGTGGAAGGATTGTTCTTGTCCGTTTCAAAAGTAATGATATAACTCCCAGTAAATGCAGAAGTCTTTGCTGACCACAGTGTATTTCCCTGAATATCTGGAATGGTGTAGAGGACTTTTACCCAGACTAGATTTCTGTGAATGCTCAACTGGAAACAACCCATATTCAAAATGTTATTTAAACTTTTGGCGTATAGACAATGTACAACGCACAGTAAGCCTGGACTTGTGCTGTTCATAGTTTGTGTTGCATTTGTACCAACACTCACTGACCTCAGGACTCTGGCAGAACATGCTACTAACCTGATACAGCAGGATGAAGTGGGGAGTAAACTAGTCCAGAAAGTTGGTGGAGGAAACAAACTGTAGAGCCCAGGCAATTTATAATCAATCACGTGGCTAGTCTAAGATAGAGTTTTTCACTTTGCCACTGTACCTGCCTAAAGAACTTGTGTACACAGTCACTAACCCTTACCTAAGAGGCACCTGCTCCCTACTACATGCTTGCTGCATGCATTTGGTGACTGGTAAACGTAACAACCTTGGACATTTACTGCAGCAGCACCCTTTCCTTCCCTGTACTTACTAGTAATTGCTGATAGTTGCTCTGACGTCTAGAACTTTACTAAAAATAACTGGCACCTTATAGAAAGCAATGAAAAAAGAGGTCTACATTTTATGCTACCTATACAAACACATTTTGCTCAAAGAGCATTAAAGATGCACAGAAGAGCAGTAGGAATTCCTTTGCTGCACTCTAATGGTAGACTGTTGTTGCAGTGTGCGGACCCACAGGAATAACTCATTTATGTGGTTATCTGAAGAGCAGGCTGGCCAGGAGATCAGCTCAGAAGAAACCATAGACTGGTTTTTGTAACATTTTACTTATTGTTATGCCTAAACATGAGTGACTGTTCTTAACTACTTTTCAGTGAAAAATTGGATACTGCCTATTTTTTTCCCAAGATGTTTATACTCGTACTTTGCTTTTGGATTCCTCAATTTTCTCATAGTAAATTAACATGCTGAATAAAAACAGCAATCACAATTTAAGAATATTCCATTTAGTTGCTTCCAAGGCTTTCTGAACAGAGTAGATCCGACCATCAGATCACCTATGATACGTCACAGTCAGGATGGACGCTTCCCTGACATATTTTCCTGCCTCTGAGGGCAGAGAAATGCACAAATGCACAAATGCATTGTGACAGATACACCCTGACCGCTAATGAAAGTGAGAGCACAGAGCCAAATTACATCTCACAAAAACTTCTTTTTGCCTGTTTGTAGTTCAAATCTTTGCACACAAACACAGAACAGGGGGATAACCTGGCAAAGAAGACAGAGGTTGGTGGGCTTTTTTACCCTGTTTCTGAGCACAACATCTAGATACCATGAGAGTTGGAAATCCTCTACTACTGCTCTATACGCAAAGAGTACCTCTATTGTTAATCTCTCTTCAGTGAACAGACTGCCTCATTTACCAGAGACCTTAATGAAAAGCTGTGGCTGTTTCAAGAGAAAGTTATCCAATGGGATCTCCTAGGAAATGTTAACTTGAGTGTTAGCAGGCCCTCAGTCCTTCATTTCCATCAGCGAAATCTCATTCACCTTTTTTCCTAATGCACTTCAACACTTCAGTGCTTAGATTTCCATGATGTCAGTGGTCAGTGGTGGAAATCTGCATGATTTATGGCAATTCTGTCCTGTAACCAGTCTGGAGGTGGGTCCCTAGATTTAGGATGAGCTTTCAGCTTCTCTCCAGGCCCGTCACAGCTTTGGTGCTGGAGGTGCTGGTACCTGTTCCCATATGGTATGGCACAGGTGCAGGATTGCTGTTAACTTAGTGGTAGGCCCCTTTTTAAGCTGGATGCTCATTTCTTTTGGCTTATGGGGAATTTAAGGACATCAATTCTGCAATAATAAGGGTCACCACCACATTTCCTTCCCTGGCTGACCCTCTGAAATGTCACACTGTTGCCCAAGTGATCAGCTGCCCTGAAAATTTCCACCAGTAACTGCCTACTGGTCCTGTCTGGTTATGTCACAGAGCACACAAGCAAGTTTTTAATTGTTCTACTTGCAGCATGGATTGGAAAACTCACTTTCTTTCTGAATCTTGAACTGAGTTACATATTGTAAAGTTTTGTCTGCATAACAAGGTGATAAAGCAAGTCCACAGTTCTGCTTGGAGAATGTGGAGGACTGCTTTAATATCGAACTTGGATTTACCTTTAAGGTGGCCCCTGCTCTGAGCTCCAGGGTACTCTCCTATTCCACATTAATTAATGAAATGAACACCTACAAAACCAGTGCTTGCAGCAGCATTCACATGAATTATCTTTTCACAGAACCCATTTTAGTTACGATCTGTTATAGAACAGAAGAAGGAAATGTAGTAGTAACCACGGGTAGCAAATGAGGACTTGGCACCTAACAGTCCAGTTTTTATTTTTCACAGATAGAGATATGCTGCTGCCCCTCCTTCTGTTTTCCTTATTGTGGAACACAGCAGCTCTAAGTCCATGCTTTCCTGGTCAGGGGGTGTTTACTTCTGTTCAGTTGTGCCAGAGGAGAGCAGTGACCCATTGGTGAGGGGCAGATGGCTTTAGCACAGCACTCCCATTACAGGGGACACCAAGTGCGCACAGAAGAACTCCTGAAGACTGTGCTGGAGCCAGCATGATAGAATGCCCCTTAGCACCAGCCCAGATGCTAGTCCAAGAGAACACGGAGGGCCCTGCAGGTGTAGGCTTATATGGAGTGCCAGGTGCCTCTTCCCAGGGTGATACTGGGGAGGCTGAGGTCTGGCTGAGGTACAGGGCTCAGGTACAGAGCTGCCTGGTGCAGAAGCTATGGGAGAAGGCAGCACCCCACATAGCACCAGGGAGGATGAGCAGGAAGGCAACAGGATCCCTCAAAGGAGGTGCCCGTGCAGAGGTAAGTGCTGGAGCCCCCTGCAGCAGCAATGGGTGCAGGACTCTGGCTGCGTGAGCAGCACTTTGGTTCAGGCATCGCCACCGGTCAGCCCTGCTGTGCACACCCAGAGAACTGTGCCAGGCCATTCACTTGTCAGGAGCCAAGGAGCCTAGACCACAATTTATCAGGACCTAACAACCATCCTGAGCAGGACTAGCCAAAAGTGAAACTGCTGTGGTTGTACTCCTGTGCCAAGGCAGGCTAACTACAAATCAACCACATTACACAACAGACATCTCTAGCCCCATCCTGAGGCCATTGAGCTCTCCTGTACAGCAGTGGGCTGCAGTTGTTTAATCACATTACTATTTAATTATCATTCAATAATTGTTTAATTATAATTTTATAATGATTTAATCATCAACAAACCCCTTTAACTCCACAGTGATTTCGTATTTTAAGAATTTATATGCAACAGCTGCTTAAAAGGTGGGACAGCTAAAAGGCTATACTGGACTCTGTAGTAGGTTTGGATACACAAGGTGCAAAGGTTCAGACTCCCAAGGTGGAAATGCTGGGAGCTTGTGACTCCTGGCAACAGGAGAATGACTCCTTTTGGTCATCTAGTTATGAACTGAAGGCACTCAGCTGCAATACTCAATAAACAGAAATAAGCTTGGTTGGGTAAGACATCTGAGCCCCTCATGAGGACAGAGCAAGTCATGGTGGCTGGAGACTTTACTTTTGCTGACCTCTCTGTCTTAGAAGGTTTGCTGCTTGCCAGGGCCTTTGATCTGGGGTGCTTTTGTCAAGCCCTTAGACCATGACCTCCTGTCATCCACGTGGGCACTGGTGACACAGCCAAAGAAGAATCTCATGCATAAGCACACCACTCTGGATTCTAGCATACATGGTATTTCTTTACATTCTTGCTGGTGAAGGAGTAGATCTATCCTGTAGGCCAGATAGGTGTCTGTCAGACATAGAAATAAATAATGCTACATATTTATACATATACACATATATTCAGAAATGCTGTATATTCTGGGTTTCTGATACATTATTAGGGTGTAGAGTCAGAAATTGCAATGTGGTTTTAACAACAAGACTTGGACATTTTATTTTCAGACTACACAACTCTTACTAAACCTTAACAGCAATCTGTTGCTCCTTATGTGGATATTTCTGCATATTTTGTATTTCAGAATGCATTAAGCTACTCTATTCATAAACATTGCTTTCATGTTCCCTAGGTCCAGAGACAAAACATGATTAAATAAGTTAAACTGACAATCCTTTACAATAAATAAATAAATCAAACTCTAGCTGGTTTTTTTGGTTGATTGGTTGGTATTTTTCTCCCAGAGAAGTGATTCATTAACTCTGAGAAAATCCCTTATGTACCCTGTCAGGAAGTTATTTGTTCTAAAACTTAAGAGCTGGAAATAAGCTATTAAATATTAAAATCAGTATATTTGAAGCACAAATAAGTTGCCTGTCATGTCATCATATTTGCTAGCTGGCTGAGTCTAAAATTTCGACCTCTTGAATTTGCTGTGTTGTTACACAGTTTACTTTCAGCTCTGATATGGCTTATTACTTACTAAGTCTCAGTTTTGTTAGCAGAACTAGAGAAACGCCTCAAATAGTAAGAAGTGTAAATGCTAAAATTAAATATGAGTTCTGTAGTTATGTCTGCTTGTGATAAACGTATCTACCTTTTCATTATATACTTACTACTGCTGACTATAATGATTTTGGTGAAATAAAGGTATATTACTTGATAGGACCTCTGTAGGTTTTTTTTTCCCACAGGAGATGGATAAATTTGAATGGAAGGATTTTCTTATCTTTTAAGTCTCTTTACCCATGCGAAAAGTGTGCATATATTTGATCTATAAATACTAATACATAATTTTGTTTAGATTATGCAGTCTAATGTGTTCCTTATTATAACCTTTATTTGAAAAGGTATAGTCTTTTAATCTGGCTAAATAAAGAATCAATTAAAAAGTTGAAAGACATACCATATCTTACTGCATAACTTGGAACTGACCCAGAACTTTCTGCTAGCTTTCCATAGCAGGGCTTTCACTTCTCTTACTCCAGGGCAGCTGGTGCTTTTAACTAACAAGTCAGCATTTGATTTACTTCTATTGTGATTAGAACAACTGTTTTAAAGACTTTTTTTTTTCAGAAACTGTAGAGCTATTATGAAGAAACAAAAAAAAAAGAAAAAAGTATATATATATATATACACACATATACACTAGTTATATGTTAGGTACTTGCCTTTTTTAATTTTTTTTTTTGTACTGTAGGCATAAGAAATTGAATTTCTCTTTTGTTTTCCATTGCAAGATAAAGAGTGCACCAACAGGATCAAATACTTTTGTTTCTCTTCAGCTGTGAGATTTTGGGGATAGAAGAAAGGCATCCTATTTAAATGAACATCAGGATTTTCTTTTGATTCAGATATCACCAACTTGGAGAGGTGAAAAAACTTCTTGCTTAGGAAGGTGATACTTCATCAGCCACTTCCTTTCATGAGCCAAAACAGCATTGTCCCTCAAATTCCAAATATCGATGTGCTGCTTTAAACCAAACAAAACCAACTCCCCTGTAGCTCTTCTTCCCTGTTAGGTGCCAACAAGAAGGCACATTCAAAGTACCTCCTATATTTTAAATACTTGGTTCCTAGAAACCACAATTTATTTTAAATTTTTCCTTTCAACCTCTGCATATGGTTCGTGTCATTCCTCACTTCCAGTTCCTTGTGGTAATGAAGAGAATTCAGAAAACAGAAGGCAACAATATAGAAGATTCCAGTAATCTAGAAAGGCTTTTGCTTATGGCTCTGTGGGATAGGTACCACTGGATTTCACACTTTCACACTTTACCAACATGTAAAGAACACATTTTATAGAAACAGAAATTTAGCAAAATTATCTGGCATTTGAGAAGCTAATGACTCCCACTCCTGTCATGTGAGTGGATGGATTAAATTGTTCATAGCTCTCTGAGAATTAGGAAATGGGAAGGCCAGGACAGTCCACTAAAAAACAGCACAGCTCCATCTATTTTTCACCCACTACTTCCATATTTATACAGTCTTATAAAATCCTCTCTGAATCCCACCTGGATCTGACATAATTATTTATTTTTAGGTTTTTTGAAGCTTGCTTACAAATAAATTGTTTAATGAAAGAATTGAGTAACTGAATTTCATCATACTGAGTGTCAAGATAACTCTGGTATAATTAACCGTATTCCTTAAAGGATAAAAACATGATGTGATATTGACATCACATCAAACTTATTTAATTTTACACATAAATTTGCAATGATGTACCAGAACTTTCATTTCTCAGTTGTAGCAAAGGCTGCCTATCTGTAGCAGTATGTTTTCTCTTCAAATGTAGAGAATACAAGAAGGTTACAAAAGGTTTAGAAGATCCAAGGTGCAAAGCTTGCTCCATTTACCAAATACACCTCTACCAAGCCAAGAAACCTGTAAAAATTACATTTTTCCTGTACTGCTGGCCCTGGAGTTGTGTAAATTGAGTTTAATGAGGTTATAGAGTCCAAAGTGCCACAAAATGTTTATCAGGACATAAAAAGAAGTCAATTTTTTTTTCAGAGTCCTTATATTTTTTTCTCAATCTTGTCTTACTAATCTTGTCAAAACAAAGACAAGATGCTCAAAGAATTTTGTTTGTTTTCATCTGTGAGCACTTCTTTATTAAAAAAAAAATGAAGGTATACCTAAGAAGTAGCAGTTTTATCCTGTTTGTTTCACCTTTCAGTTACTAGTCTGTCGAGCAACAACTCCTGGATAAGGAAAAAAACACTTCTAATGAATTATCACATTTGTAAATGTGACACCTCCAGTAATAATTCTTTACCTCACTTTTTTTCTACTGTCTAGGGCAGCAGGTGTACTACACACATGAAAGGGAAAGGATGGCTAGCCTTCAACTGCTGCCATACTCCATAGATGTTGGCAGCAGATATTTTGGCAGACTTGGCTGAAGACAACCATTGGATGGTTTAGGTTGTTTTGACTGGTGATACAGGTTGCTCAGAGATAAGATGGGAAGTTAGAGCACAAAAAGTTTAGTTCTTGCCCCTGTCTTACAGCTTATACATATGTATCTGAAGAGTCAGTTGTTAAAAAATAGCCAAAATCTCACACTTCATTTACATCGCAAGTATAAAAACTACCATTCTATAGTTTTCTGTTAAAGAAGCCCTATAACTACCTGCCCTGGTAAGTGATTCAGTAATGCATGTCATTATTTCTTAATTAAATGCATTTTGACTTTTTATAAAAAGACTAATTGATTATTTCCTCAGGATTTTGAAGTAGTCAGATTCTGATACAATTAAAAAGTAGCTTCCCAAATTGGAGGAAAGACTTGTTCATATGAGTGTCAGCTTCCCAAATCTTGGGCCTCTTAAGAGGGGATTCTTGAATCTTAAGAGGGGAAGAACTCTTAGATCAATGCAAAAGAAACACATTTCGAGAGGTCAGGCTATGTTGAAAAGAAACTCAGGACATGTCAATGGAACTTCACTTAACCTCCTCGTCTGCTTGACTCCCTTTAAGGTAAAGAGGTTTCTCCTCAAATCCAGCCTGAACACCTAGTTTGAAGTTCTGCTCTTTGTCTTGTCCTCACAGTGTGCATTCCTGTAAAGAACCTTGGTCAATCCTCTTTAAAACCTTTGTGTCAGTACTAGGGGGGTGCTATGAGATCTCCTGGAAACTGTCTTTTCTTCAGGCAGAGTAAGCCCTGCTACCTCAGCCTTCTCTGCACAGCACAAGTGCATGAACCCCTAACCACCCTCATGGTTCTCCACTGAACTTTCTCCAGCAGCTTGTCATGCATTTCCTTTATGGAGGTCAAAACTGAATGCAATAGTCTAATTTTGTAGTGCTGAGGAGACAGTAATAATCCCTTCTCTCACCTGACTAGTTGTGCTTCTGGACAGCACAGTACGCTGTTGATGCTGGTTGTTGCCAGTACGCACAGCTGGCTCATTGAAAACCACTTTTCTACAGTGCTACCCTGCTGTCTGTCTGCTCATTTGGAGGTCAAAGAAGGTGTCCCCTGATAGACAATGCTGGTAACAACAACTGAGGGGACAGCTGAGGTACTCAGCAACTTCTTTTGCTGCAGTCTTCAATGGTAACTCCTCTTCCCACATCTCTTGAGTGGACAAACAGCAGGATGGGGACTGGGGAGCAAAGTCTCTCCCACTCTAAGTAAAGATCAGGTTCATGGCCACCTGAACGTACTTAAAATCTACAGGCAGCAGTGAGATGCATCCTAGAGTCCTGAGGGAATCAGCTGATGTAATTGCTAAACCACTCTCCACGACATTTGAAAAGTTGTGGCTGTCAGGTGAAGTCCCAGGTGACTGGAAAAGGGAAAACACTTGTACCCATCTTTAAAGTGTAGAAAGGAGGACCACTGGAACAACTGACCTGTGAGCATTACCTCTGTGCCTGGGAAGATCATGGAACAGATCCTGTTGGAAGCTGTGCTAAGGCACATGGAGGACAGGGATGTGATTTGGGACAGCCAGCATGGCTTTACCAAGGGCAAGTCCTACCTGACCAATCTGCAGGCCTTCTGTGGTGGGGTGATTCCACTAGTGGACAAGGGAAGGGCAGCAAGTGTCATTTATCAGGACTTTGACATGGTCCTCCACAACATCCTTCTCTCTAAACTGGAGACAGATGGATTTGATGGGTGAACTGTTCATGGACAAGAAATCAGTAGCATCCAGAGGGTAGTGGTCAACAGCTCAGAGTTCCAATGGACATCGGTGACCAGTGGTGTAGCTCAGGGATCTGTATTGGGACCGGTGTTATTTCATAGATTAAGTGCACCCTCATCAAATTTGCAGATGACACCAAACCAAGTGGTGAGGTTGACATTCCTGAAGGACAGGATGCCATCCAGAGGGACCTGGACAAGCTCAAGAAGGGGTCCATAGGAATCTCATGAAATTTAACAAGGCCAAGTTCAAGGTGCTGCACCTGGGTCAGGACAGCCCCCAGCACCAGCACAGGCTGAGGCTGCACAGATGGAGAGCAGCCCAGTGAGAAGGACTTGGGGGTGCTGGTGGGTGAGAGGCTGGACATGACCCAGCCATGGGCACTCCCAGCCCAGAAAGCCAAACGTGTCCTGGGCTGCATCCAGAGCAGTGTGGGCAGCAGGAGAGGGAGGGGATTCTGCCCCTCTGCTCTGCCCTGGTGAGACCCCACCTGGAACCCTGCACCCAGCTCTGGGGTGCCAGCACAGGAACAACATGGAACTGCTGGAATGAGTCCAGAGGAGAGACACCAAGGTGATTAGAGAGAGGGAGCATCTCTCCCATAAGGAAAAGCAGAGAGAATTGGGATTGTGCAGCCTGGAGAAGAGAACGGACCTAAACTGTAGCCTTCCAGTACCCGAGGGGAGCTTACAAGAGAGCTGGAGAGGGACTTCTTGAACTCCCTCTCTAGGGACTTTAGGAATAAATAAAGGTGTATATTGGCAGAACAAGGAGGAAAGGGCTTCAAACTGAGAGTAGGTTTAGATTGGATATTATGAAAAAAAAAAATAATAAATCTATTTTGTGAGGGTGCTGAGGCACTGGAAACCGTCACCCAGATGCCCCAGCCCTGGATGTGTTCATGGTCAAGCTGGATGGGACTTTGAGCAAATTGGTCTAATGAAAGGTGTTCCTGCACATGGCAGAAGAGTTAGATGATCTTTAAGGTTCCTGCCAACCCAAACCAATGCTTAGATTCTATGATATGATTCATTTCTCCTGTCTGTTCAAGTCCCTATAGATTGCAGGGTAATGACTGTTCCCTCAGCTTGGTGTCATGTGTGAACTTGACACCACTTGACAATACCTGTCTGGCTCTCTGTCACCTTCTCATCATCTTGATAACCATGCTCAATGCCCCCTGTAATATTCCTCCCATTATGGGCCTCCAGGCAGAGTTCAAGTATGACCCATTAACTCCTACCTGCTGAGCTCAACCATCCAACCAGTTTTTTACCCATCTAGTTGTCCACCCATGCAGAACCAGAACGTTCTGCTTTGGATACAAGAATATTGTGGAAGAGCAAGTCATAAACCTTGCTGAAATCAAGGTTATACTAGTGTCCCCTCCCACAAAGATCTATATATTTTCATGGAAAGCAACCAAGTAGGTGAGGCAGCACTGACCCTTGTCAAATCCAGTATTGGCTGTTCCTCTCTGTCTTCTTCACCAAGAGCCCAGAAATGTGTTCCAGGAGTGCTATGATTTTTAGGAAGTATAAAGCAAGGCTGAGTTTGTGGAAGATGAGACCTATCAGTATGTGCTTTGGCTGATTCATTGTCTTCAGCAGGCACACATCCTCAAACAAAGGGGCTTCACACTGTTTCCCTCTTCCCTATCCTCTGCTATATCTGGGGATTCGTACAGCTCTGTGGTAGCTTAGATACATTTTCTAAATCATGTTTGTAGAAGCAATTAGAAGTATTTCAAAGCTTATGTACGCAACTACTCACTCTTTTTCCCACTGTAAAAAGATATAGTAGGCTTTCTTTGGTCTCTTAATTATTTCTACTGTTTCTCCTTGAGAAGGTCAAATCCTTCTGATCATAACTACTTTCATATTCACAACACAGGGAGGAGACTTAAAGTAAGAGTACTAGAAACTAGAAGACACTAAGAAATTTTAGAACTTTGCTGTTGGTTGACAGGACAAGGATTTATTACACAAGAGGTTTCTTAAACCAGCTTATTACACCCTTCACCAAAAACCAGATAAATCAGAGCCAGGAACAACAATTTTAACTACCCTTTCTTGTTCTCTCATTGCTTAATGGAGGTGCCTGGATGTTGTTTTGAACAGGTCAGTGGAGATTCTCAGTACAAAGCTGAGATCAAGGACCCAGTCAGGCAAGCTGAGATGCAGACAGCATAGATCTATATACACAAAATCCAAAGGGATAGCCTCCTTTCTTGTCCCATCCTACTCCATCCATAATAGCTTACCCAATAAGTCAGAGAAACAGAAACATTCCAGAGACTGGCAACATGGAAACATCCAGATGTGTACACATTTTCCAAACTAGCAACAAGAAGGTTAAGTGAACCTTTTTGAGGACAAAAAGGACAAAACCCCCCTGTGTTGTGGAGGAGGGAGGCTTTGCAGAACCCCTTACCTTTTCTCATGATGTCAGAGATGGTGAGTGTGTAAGTCAAAACCTAGGGCAAACCATTTTCTTCTGCCAATGCATCATCACAAAACTTCTTGAGGTGGAGCTTTGTGTGCTCTAAAATGGCATGATGATGGGATAGCAAGACCTTCCAGATGATTGTTATGGCAAGAAACTGGAGGTCTTACCTCTGGATCCAGAGAAGAGCAAGTGTGATAAATGTGACATTGGGGTAAAAATTCGTGATAAAAGAATATAGAAATATGTTAGATTGGTGTTAATATAAAAAATGTGAAAAGGTGTAGTCTGTAGAACAATTTCCTCCAAGCTAGCCGGCTGTCATTTCCCAGCCCGAAACAAAGAATGGGACAGGAGCCATCAGGAGGAACAAAAACACTAGCCAACCCAGATAAGAATCGGCATCACACCCAGACAGAGAAATTCCTCCCCGAACGAAAAAGAGAATTCTCCGACGAGGAATACACATTGAAATAACCATGGACCAGCGAGCTCCATCCGCATGTGAAAGGACCTTCCTGGAATATGGTCTGCAAAGTTCGACAAATCCATCCATTTGGACTATTTGCCGGACTATCCCAGGCACCTGTTTTGCCTCGGGACATGAAAAACCCTATAAAACCCCGGGCTGCGATCTGCTCCGTGTGGATTTGGGAAATCTGTACCTTAGGGTGCGGACCCCTGTCCACCCAGCGCTGCGCTGCCCGTCTATTTGTGGTTTCTCTCTTGGTCGGTGATTGGGATCGTTTTTCTAATAAATTGTTTCTTTATTAATCCAATTTTTGCCGTTGCATTTATAACACAAGGAAGATGGTGAAGGAGCTGGAGCACACGTCTTAGGAGCGGCGGCTGAGGGAGCTGGGGTTATTTATCCCGGGGAAAAGGAGGCTCAGGGGTGACTTTAGCACTCTCTAAACTCCCTGAGAGGAGCTCGTACCGAGGCGGGGGTCGGTCCCTTCTCTGAGGCAGCCAGAGACAGGAGGGAGAGCACACTCTCCGGCTGCCAGGGGAGGTGTGGGACGGGCGCTGGAGGAGTTTCTCCCCGGGCCGCGCGGTGCAATACCGGGCCGGGCCGCGCGGGCGGCGCTGCAGGACAAGGGGCCGGGCGCGGGCTGAGGGCGCGGCCGGTAGGGGGCAGCACGCGCCGCCCGCCGGCGCTCCGGGCCCCGCCCCCGCCCGCCCCGCCCCGCCCCCTCCCCGCGGCGGAAGCGCGGGCGGGCGCACGGGCCGGCGAGAGGCGGCGGCGGCGGCGCGGAGGGGAGGGGGCGCCCGGCGGGAATGGCGGACGGGGCGCGCTCGCTGCGCGGAGGCGGAGGCGGTGGCGGTGGCGGCAGCCCGGCCTCCAGCCCCGTGCTGGGCGGGCGGAGCCGCGCCGCGGCGGGGGGCAGCAGCCCGCCGGGCCACGCGTTCCGCAGGGTGACCCTGACCAAGCCCACCTTCTGCCACTACTGCACCGACTTCATCTGGGGGCTGGCCGGCTACCAGTGCGAGGGTAAGGCTCCGCCGGGGCGGGCGGGACCGGCCGGGGACGCCTCCGGGGCCGGGCGGGGAGGAAATATTGCCTAAACCCGCCGCTGATAAAAACTCTATTCGTCATTAGTATCAGCAAACTGCAGTACTAAAATCTAATTTTGAAATCTAATGCAAAACCACAGCAGTAAAACACAGTGCTGAAATACAGTAATGAAAATAGCGCATTCCATCACAAAAAAGAAGTATCTAATGGTAGTAATCAAAATTCTGGTAATTGTAATTGTCTAATAACAGTCGTAAATGGCAAAAAATTAAGTCTGAAAACAACAGTAGTGCTGAAAATTCTGCTCCTATTAAAAATTACAGGAGTAATTTCTAATAATAATAATTCTAACAGAAATAAGATAAAATGGGAGCTGTGTCACTGCTGTGCGGTGACAGCAGTGCGTGCTGTGGTCCAGCAGTGCCCCAGCCCATCCTGGGCAGACACAGGGTGTGTGAGCAGCCAGGCCCCCCAGCAGCCCTCCCTGCATCCATCCCTGCTGAAATGCCTCAGCCCATGGGGAACCCGAGACCTCTGTGGAGTTTGGACCTTTTAAACCTTAGCTCACACCAGGAAGGGGAGAAGGAATTGCTCGGTTTCCTTGCTGGCCTACACGGCTGCTGAGGTTCTTGAAAGGAACAAAAATTAACTTGTTCTGATGCAGCAAAATCCAGTGGTGTCGTAGCAGAAAGAGTGGAACTCTGTGTCCTGCTTTAAAGGAAAACAAACACACAACCACCAACAAAAAACCCAAACAAAACAGCACAAAATGTGGTGTCTTCATGAGCATTTGCCGTCCAGCTGGCTTGGGTTGCAGTTCCCAGGCCAGGTCCAAAGAGTCAGGTTGTACAAGAGCCTCATTGTTTGGGTGGGTGTCCGATGAAGCTGTAGGTGTAGAACGAGTACCCTGCAGTTCTTGAAATAGGTCCTGGCTTTTGTCATTGCCAGGGGTAAAGAGAGTGCAGGATTAAGTAAGGTGGAAGCCACGTTCCTGTGTGGTACAAAGCAAGTCTTGTAAAGATGGTTTCGTATTTGCTTAAGTTTTCTGGGAGAAGTGTCGTTCTGTCTGTGTAGCATTAGGTCACTGCTTATCCTAACAAGCAAAAAAGCCTCAAGCTCACAAGGTAATTTCTTTCATTGTGAAAATGCACAAAGCCAGTCTTCTGTGGTCTCTTCCATCACTGACTTAAAAAATGGCAAATTTTTGGAGTCATAAAACTGGGCATTCAGGTGCCAGTTTAAGATCTGAACAGTTTTTTGGTAATGCTAACAGGTAATGCTAGCAAAACATGAAAGGACGAGAATGTCTCTTTTTTTTCTTTTTCCACTCACATATAACTTGCTTAAAGTTAGTGTATTGCTGCAAATTGCATTTAGGATTTTTTTTCCTAGTTTTCCACTGCATTTGATGTTCTGGAACTGTTCCTCCCCTTTGGCTTTTGCAGCAGAATTCAGAATAAGCATCCTTAGCACCACTCTCTAATGGCCATATGCTTATGAGGCACTAAAAGCTGCGTGCTTAAAATATTCCTATTAAAACTACATCTGAAAACTCCACCCCAAACAAGTCACCTCTGTGAGGAGTAATACAAGAGAGAGGAAATACTCTTAAGTTTTCATTCGTTCTAACATTCTCTCCTCAGGGTATATAGGAAAAACCCTGTAATGGCACCTGGCGCATCAGTGTCTCCACTGGGTGAAGAATAAGAATTGACTTTTTGTTTTCTTGTTTGGTTTTGTTTGTTTTTTCTCCTTTCCTCTGTTTTCAACCATCTATGCCTAGAGTCATGTTTGTCTTTCCAGCAACTTACTGCTAAACAACAAATCTCAAAACTGATGGGTCCTTTGCTCATGTGTCTGCTGTTGTCAAGTTCCAAGTAATTTAATAAATGCTAATATGATTTCTTAAACAGTATTTTAAGTAAATTCCATTTAATAGTTACCTCCTTGTCGTATTTACCTTAACTAATGGAGTTTGATCATTGCGCTTTAGAAAGTGATAGAAGGAGTGCCAGGCTGTTAAAACAAAAAAGTAACCCACCCAGTTATTAGAGAAGGAAACACTTGCTGTAGACTTGAAAAACACAGTAGATAATTGCTGTCTCTTTTTTTTTTGCAGAGAGTCTAAGTTTGCAGGTGTAATTGCAGCTATCTTTGGACTCAGTTTGCTAAACCACCTACAAGCTTCAACATGTAGCCATTGAGGTGCCTTTTTCTGAGTGGATTTGCAGTGGTTGCTCTTCCAGATCCGTAGGTTGAGATGTTCGGTGTCCTGATGCTGTTTGTACTGATGTTCCCTGAAGCTGGTTGTTATCAAAACATATGGTTTCCAATATTTGAAGGGAACCAGGCGTGCCTGTGGTGTGACTCTGCCAGTTATTGAAATGAAAGAAAACAAACAAACAAACAAAAAACCACCAAACCAAAAAAGCCCACCTCTTATCTGTCATTAGCTTGAGTAGTTGTATGGCCTAAATGACCTGGATTTGTGTTTTAATTGTGATTGACCTTTAGACCCTTAGAGAATGGCATCTTCTATGTGTGAATGATCAAGTTTGCGAAGCTTTTCTGTAAACTTCATCAACTACTCAGTGGACTGGCATGTGTCCATGTGGCTTACATAGCTGTGAGGCAAAAGTACAAGAAAATGGCATGAATTATCAGAACATTTCTGATTGTGGAGGCCAAGATGGTCCTTGGGTTTTCTCTGTGAATTCCAAAAAAATACATGGAAGAGAGATGCTCTGATGCTCTCCATACAAGGCACAAAGTGGTCTATATCTAATGTGATTGTTGAAAAGTAAGATACTATTTCCCACTGCAGTTCAGGGCCAGACCACTGTCACTAGCACTTTGTATGAGATTGAAGGTACTCCAGGGCAGAATTGCAGCTCTCTTGCTTAGATTGGCAAGGTACTTTTACAAATGAAATTTTATAGGGAGTGCAATAGTCTTCCTGTGTAGAATAGGTGTCCAGTTGTGTCTGAAGATGTCACTGTATTAAGCATCTGTGCACATATTTAGTGTAACATCAGTCGACCAGGCTTGCATCTGTGGTTTATTCACATGTCCTTCCTGCCCCAACAAATCTGTTGTCTGTAAATCTTTTGTAAAGAGCTGTTTTTCTTAGCACTTTGCTATTTGTCGCTGTGACTTCCTTTGATAAGTGTGTATGTATGTGTGACAGAACAAGTGAAACTTGAGTTGTAGCATGAAAACTGCACTCTTACGTTGCTCTTGCTTTCCTAAGCATGGTCATTTTAGGTTTGAGTAGGTTTAAACTTCCTCAAGCTTGGAAAATAAGAGGCAGTGTAAAATGAGGTTTTGTGCATGTGTGTATGCATCTTAAAAATGAAAAATACTAGATATATGAATTCTGTATAAGAAGTGTAAAGAGAGCTCTTGCTGGTGGTTCACAGAAGGACCAAATTCATGCGCTAAAAGGTAGCTAATGGATATTTTATACTGAAGTTTGGGATTAGTTTTAATCACCAATAAAAACATTTCACAGTGCTTTTATTTTACATAAAACACTTCAAGAAAAAAAGTTGGAAGAATTGTGGATCAGTACATTTCAGGGGCTACAGATATTTCCAGTTCTATAAACCTTTCCAATGTAAAGTCTCTTTGGTTTATTTTAGCCAAGGATAGAATGTAGGGGATTTAGTAATAAGCAAGTTTGATTGCAAATTTACAATCATTTAACCATTTTAGGAGCTTTATATCTATATATTTCATTAGAATATTTATGAGAAGCTGCAGTCATGGACTTCTTGGTATGTGTTTGAGCAGATAAGGCACTTGTCTTGATATGAAGACTCTAAGTCAAATAATGTTTTGAAAAACAACATCTTTGTTTTCTGTTTTTGTTTTCAGAGGAGGAGTTGAGGGGATTTCGGGGGGTGGGAGGTTGAATTACTTTTTTAGGTTTCTAAGCAGAGCCTCCAAACTTATTCCAAGATGTATAAAGCTTTATTTCTCTTATTCTGATTTAGATGTTGGCTGACAACACCACAGCTTTTCCAGAATAAAATGTAAACGGTGGATCTGAGTTAGATTTATTCCATAAATCTCAGATTTGGCAAGACAGCGAGAAAGCTGCCGTGATTTATATGGGCATGTCCCAGATAAGGGATAAGCTATGTTGTTCTTTGTTGATTTAGGAGAGCCTGGAGATGTTCAGACAGCATTTGCAGCAGTCTTCAGATGCATATTTTGGACAAATTTTGTATACAGTCTGTTAAATTTAAAGACTGTTCTAATAAAATAGTCAGATAGGGAACGTGTGTTAAAGCTGGGAGTTTGTTGAGGTATGGAAGTAGTAGCAGGGAATGAGGGGACAAGGGGCAATCTCCTTGGACTCTCATCCTTTCTAGTTCTGTTGTTGAGACAGACATGTGAAACATCCTTGACCCTACAGGTTTCATTCAGATCTGTTTTGAAGGAAGTGAGTGATATATGAGAGTCCTCCAAGAGTCTTAATTCTTTCAGTTCAGAAGGAAAAACATATTCTTCCTTCTTGTGGTGAGCTTCACTTGCTTTTGATGCCTTTTGAACTGAAAATAAAAGCTGAAAGAAGGTAAAACCACAATACAATTTTGCTTCTATCCTCCGATCAGTTTGCATTTTCAAGACTTCGCTGCCTTTATTCTTCAGTGGCTTTCTTGTCAGTGGTGGGGCCTTTCTGCGCAACAAGATTTTTGGTTCTGAGATATTTGAGTGAATGTGACTTTGCTGCGTTTAAAACTTAGATGGAGCAAATAAAGACTGAAAAAAAAAAAAAAAAAAAAAAAAAGAAAAAAAAAAACACAAACACCCCCCAAAAGTTCCACAAAATAAAACCTTACACAGAAACTTGACTCAGTTAAGCCGATATACATGTTGAGAAAAATGTCTGGAACGTTGACTGACACATTGAAAAATGCAGTTTACTGGTCTGGATTTGAAGGATAATCCATTTTGTGCTGAAGAGAATTCATGCTTTTCTTTTCCCTGCCTCCATCTGACAGTGCCTCAGAGGAAAATATCACTGTCACCCTCAGTGATGCAGAGAAAAGGACAGGGTGCTTTGTGAGAATGCACACAGCTTTTGTAGCTGGAAGCCATAGTTTGCGTTGATAGCATTAGCCCAGATTTCAGTCCAGAAACTCAATTAGGTAGTAAATAACTTACTGCAGAAAGTGCTAAAGCCTGTAATCCAATACCAAGCCTTGCACAGCACTTTCATGTATCATCTGTGTTACTGCCTCAGTCTGAGTCGTTGAGCAGTGACAAAAGCACTAAGGAAGGTGCTTGTCAACCTGTCATGGTGTGAAATGACTGTGGCTGGTGCTCTGCAGGTTCTCTTTCTAGATGATAATTTATCAAATACACCTTAGACATAATATATTCAGGTGTTTCTCAGCCATCTTTGAGGTTAGTATCCTGGGCTCCTTTTAATCTTGCACAAAATCTTTCGGTCTTCCTCTGCTAAGTTTCTTTCATGCAGATGTGTGGGAGATAAATGCTTGAATAGTTGTTTCTTTGGGGTAAGCAAAAGACAGTAAACTCTAAAGCTTTGCCCATAAAACTGAGCCTTTTAACAGCATTTTGTTTAAAATTTGTTCAGTATTTCAGTCAGAAGTTACCTCAGTACTTAATGGGTAAAGAAGCACTTGCGTGTTCCAATTTTCAGTGATGTGTATGTGCATTTGCTGGGTGCTAATGCAGTTCCTGCTTCAGGTTTCCTTTCTTTTTGGAAACCAGTACGTTTTGATAACACTTCCCCTTGCTCTAGAGATGGCATGCATTTCTTCTTTATAGATCTAGAAGTCTGTATTAACATGGTTTGCTTGCACACCTCTGTCTGGTTACTCAGTCCTCCTTCAGTTTAGTGCTCAACAATTTTTTATGGTGATGATGTTAGTTGTATTTCGATGTTTTTCTGACAATGTTAGTTAATATCCTGATTTTCCGTGTGAAATAACCCCATTAAACAATCACTTTCCATTGACAATTGCTTTACAACAGGGACCATGCTATGTTCAATGGGGATTAATTACCTAGTTATAATTGTAACTCAAGGTGGGGCCTCCTTACATTTACAGCCAGGGGGAATTGCATGCAAGGTTTTTAGTTTTCATTCTCCTCTGGTCAGTTTGTAAAAAATGTTTCTGTTGATTCCACCCACCATCACCACCTATACTCAGAATTATAAATCCAGGGATAAGAAGCTTTGCCTAATTTTTTTTTGTGGGTTCCCTCTAAACAAGGTGCCTTTGCTGGTCTGTTTTCTCCTTTTTTGGTTACATGCAGTTTATATATTGCTTTCCTTCTTAGTATTTTGTAGAAAGCCAGTTCTCTTCCTGATTTTAGAGTACCCTTCTCACATGGCAGCTCTGAATTTTCATTGAACCATGCTGTTCTTGGATGACCTTTACATTTTGGTTATGTCACTGATTTCTTCCAGAGGTGTTCCTAAGTCTGAATTTCATTAGGTCAAACTAACTTCCTTCTGGGCTACTTGTTGCTCAATTATGTCCATCCTCAGCTGGCTCTTGAAAGTACCTTTGGTGAAACTGCTTTTGCAACACTTAGAGAAAACAGGTGACTAAGTTACTTGAATATGTTTAATTTGACTCAACTCAAGTGGGGAAAGAGCAGATTGCGTATTTAGTATGTACACCTTTCTAAAGGATTAAACAATACATGTTGATCAGCTCCTCTTCTTTTTGCATTTTCCCCCTTCCAGCCTTTTTATTTAATGGTAACTTTCAGTTTGTGAGAAGCCTGTTAGGAAACACTCCCAAGCAGAGAGCAAAACCTAACATGTTTATATCATTGTGTGATAAGAAACATGTTGGAAGCACGCTTCTTTTTTTTTTCCTAAGTGTGCCAGCACAGTATTCTTCCTTATTGTTGCCTACTGTTGTCTCAGTTATGGATGTTTGTTATTCAGCAGAGTGTAGTCAACCTCTTACTTCCTGTTCTTATTTAAGTCTTTTTGTTTGCTTAGCTCTAGGAGGATGGGGGTGGGGTTGTGTATATTCATACATATATATATTCATATATATTTATGTAACTTTGTTGCTTTCTTTCCTGTTTAAAATTGAATATCAGTAGTTTATTTGGAAATAATGTTTAGGATTATTAATGTGATGCGCTGCTATCACTCGCCTGCTTGGCTTTTTTTTAAATACCAGTTGTATGATATAGTTGTCATTGCACTTACTATTGTAAAAATAGCATTGTTTAAGATCTAAACCAGCTAACAGAATAAACAATATTGTATTTGACCACAATTTAATCCATCCCTGGAGGTTTTACATGCACAGTACTAGAGGCTTCCTGAATATTTAGCTAAACAGATTTTCTTGTAAGAGATTATTGAATTATTGAATAATCTGAACTTCAGGGGTTAAAATAGGAGCATTGTGTTGTTCTGCAGGGTAGTATTAGGTTATGGTGGCTATTTTCTAGCCACCATAACCTAATACTAAGGAACATCATAATACTAAGTGACATCCAGTTTAAGTGCAACAATGCATAGAAAAAAATCTCAGTTCCTCATTGCTTTTATTTTTGCTTGGCAAATTGTGTCATTTTTTAGTGTCTTGATTTGCTATGGTAAAATTTAGGAAATAAATCTTTCCTTCTTGTGCAATACTTTCTCTGCAGAATGTGAAAATAATAACTGGTAACACCTTGTTAACCAGTGAATATCAGAGTCCAGGGCATCCCTCTGGGCGCCCTGGAAAGTCACAGACCTTGGTAGAGAAGCCTGAGACCTGAGAAAGAGGGTCTGGGGTCTTGCCAGGGGGAGTTTGCCTGGCACAGAGCCCAGGAAGACACAGTCTTTATTTTGGTCCATGAGAAAAACATCTAACAGAGAGAAGAATTGCAAGTCACAAATGTGTGACTGAGAGTAGTGTAGTTATCACCATGTAGAAAGTTTTGTAGGTTTGGGATTTTTAGAATGTAGATGCAAAGGGACAAGATGGTGGAATTAGGGGGTACCCTGAGTTCTTCTTGTTCTCCCTTGGCATCCATTTTCTGCAGTGACCTGGGCACAAGGTAGTTTGATAGGATTGCGTCAAAGTAGACATGACCCTTCTTGTATAGGTGTTAGGCACTGGCACAGAATTGTAAATAAGAGACACGTAGTGATCTATATAAAAGCAGAGCGACCTCCCATCATGGGACGAGTCACATCGTGTCCGAGCTGCTGTGAACATCTTGGTCGGGCACAAAGAACTTGTAAGATAAGAATTAATAAACAACGCGAGAAACCAAGAAAACCAAGACCTTGAGACTCCCTTCCTTCATTCTCGCGCCGAGCACAGACCCAAAGCCTTCAGAGGTCACAAAGAGAGCAGAGGGCAGGAAAAGACACACTCGAACCACCAGCCTTGAAATCTCAGGTTGGAAAAGAAACCAAAAACCCAAGAAGTGAACCAGTTCCTTAAGTAAGTTCAAGCAAAAATACTTCCTCAGGGCTGAAACCATTATGTGATTGGGATCTTTGCCTGGGATCATCATAAATACAGGGAAATTGGTAAGATTCCTCTAAGCATGAGGATAGCATGAGGGAAGACCCTGAACATAAAGTGAAAAGCCTGATTGTATTTGAGATTGTGGATGCTTTCTTTCAGAATAAAAAAAGCTTTTTGTGAGATGACAGATTTTTTTCAGAACCTAGTTAGGAGTGAGTGTAAATCATCACACATACAAATTTGCATGGGAAGCTGGTTGAGACTAGCAATCCTGGAATGCATCTGCTATAAAAAGAATCTCTTAGAATTAAAACAAATGTGTGGGCTGAGCAACAACCTAGGAGAAACTGCTTTTTCACATTCAACCTCTTCTCAAAACAGTATTGATACAGAGTACTGGAAAAGCTGATTTAAAAAATTTTGGATAGTCACATAATTTAAAACTCTCAAGACAGTTTTGCAAGTTTTTGCCCAGATTTTGAGTAGATGCTGTTGGATTTCCCAGTGGCATAGTACAGTGCTGGAACAGTTGTGCCTGGCAGGTGTGCACACGAGGTGTGAGCAGAGTGTCTGCCCTCGCTGCTGACAGTTGTCATTGGTAGTAATAGCAGCCCTTCCAAAAAGGAGTCACAATCCCTTTTCTTAGAAGGGGTTGGAAATGGTGCTTGAAATTATGTTTGATGCTCCAACTGTCTGCTTGGATGATGGGCATACTTAATCCTGTAAACAGAAGATGCTGAGTGAGAAACCTAACACATGATCCAAGATGAGGAGGTGTGAAAGAAAAGATATAATCTTAAACAAGAAGAACCTAAAAGATTCCTGTTTCAATTTCTGTGCAGAAATCAAGTACGGACTTAGATGTTCATATGTTAAGATGTTAACTAACAGCAGCAAGGATTATTAGGCCTTGATTGCCAAATCCTTTTTTTAAAAATAGGCTGAAGTAGAAGGTTAAAATACTATAATGTTAAAAATATTCTTCAAAATAACCAAATATTGTTGTGCCCATTTTGATTTTGACCTCTATTATTTTGTTTTTATTATATTCTCTTTGCTCCAGAGAAGCTCCTGTTTGTCAAATGCCTAGAGATTTCTTGATGCTATTGTGTTTGTCATTCAACCACTTTTTCTTCAGCTGAACCAAATAAATTATTTTAAAACAAAACCATTAGATAGTGGAAATATATTACATTTCTTTGGTTTTACTTTCTCACTTTTGCTCAATGTAACTTTTTTCTTAAATATGCTGTCCTGGGAAACTTTAAGAACCTTTCAGTATGTGTTGAAAATTCATGTGCATAAATTAATAACTGATTATGCTACATGGTAAATTAAGATCAAGTGCTACAATAACTTTGATCAATTGAAAAGACCACACTAAACAACACTAAACTGAGATGAATATATGAGCCTTGATATAATTTGGTCGCTTTTTGGGAAAGTTTTATAGCTATTCAGGGATGAATTTTGAATTTTAGTGTTTATGAACAGAGTCATTTTATCTTGGAAAGTCTGATGTATTTGCCGATGGTATATATAACTTATGCTGCAGGCTTCTGATCTCCAGGTAGATGTAAACACTCATTTTCTAGGAATTTTATATGATCTTAGACATGTGAGACTGTTGCCTTAATTCAGGATAAATATAGTCTTCGATCTCATCAATGACTCAAGCCTAAGTGGTGGAATTTAAATCCTCTCACCTTCTTAAAAGGAATCTTTCTACAATGCTTGAGGTGAATAAAATTAAGAATCGGGATTAAAAAAAAATCATGGAGATCAGCACTTTCAGTTTGCTTTTTGGAAATTGTGCCTTGTGAGTTTTGTTTTCCTGATTCACCACTGTGTGAATTATTTGCCTTTAGTTTCCTGACCATGTCAATACCTTTGTAGTAACCACATTGGAGAAAATACTGAATTACCCAGTTGGCACAGGATTCTATTTCTTTCCTTTTTACATTTTTTGCTCCTCTATTCTTTCCAGAGCTGAGGCTTTTTTCACTCAAATCCTATAGTTTTATACACTTCTGAGTGTGATGCAATTTGGAAATGAAACACTATAAGAATGACAAGTAAAGGTTGCCATGGCAGCTCTGAGGTATCTTGTTTTTTTCCTTGTTTTGTGTTGCTAGGAAGTGTTGAGATGCCTAAGATAATCCAGGGATTACTCAAATTAAAAGTGGAAGAAAATTTCTCCTGGGGTTATGTAGATTAATAATGAGACCTATGTTTTAATTATACCCAACTTTTCTTGGAAAATTGGAACTGTGCTGTGGAGGTATGTGGGTGTTTCTGTAGCTAAGCTTAGCAGTGATTTTTCTTCTAGTATCTTCAGGATTTTTTATTGTATTTTTATGTTCTGTGTTCAGTTTTTAAGAGGCGGAAGAGGGATTGCAAACCTCCTGTCTGCTGGTTATATCACTGAGTGGAAAAAACTGGGTTTTCGTGAAATGCTGCCTGGCTCTCCTTGATCGAGTCAACATCTTATGTGTGTTTTGGAGGGAATTCTCAGTTTCCCTCACTGCTAAGGGCACAGAGCTAACTCACTGAGTCCCTGTGTGCATGGGATACATGGGGTTTACCTTGTGTGTCACGGGTGATATGCCCCATAGGTGCAGAACTGGTGTGTATTACAGCTGGTGTGTAGCCTGTAATGTTGAGAATATCTCCAAGTCATTGGGTACTGTGAGAGTGTCCAGGCCGCTGTGTCAGAATCACATCTTTCTGCCAAAATTCTGTCATAGCTTATGAAGTCCTACTGTGCATTAAGTTCAACTAAGATCCACCTTTTTTATTTAAGTGTAATTTGAATTCTTCTTTTTCAAAGTTGGACATGCGCTACTGTCATTTCCATTTTATATGTGTGGAGGCATTTTGGCATAAGTATGTCTAATGTAGCAAAAGTGTTAACAGGACTGTTTTTTTCATAGGAGACATCTGTATTGTTACTGAGGAGGATGACACTGACATGGCAGTGTGTGGAGTTAGTTGTGCTGTACTGAGTAATGAGTGATAGTGTTTCAGGAGGCCACACGTTTGAGGACTGGAATCTTGCAGTGTTCATGCAGGGTGCCTAGGCATGATCCTCTCATGAAGCCACCAAGTCCAAGGGCAAGGTGCTGCAATTGGCTAGGGACAATCCCAGATAAAAGTACATACTGGGAGAAGAAGTCAGTTGACAACAGCCCTGTGATGAAGAACTTGAGAGCTGTCAAGGATGAAAAGCTGGACTCAAGTTGGCAATGCCAGATCCAAGCACATCCTAGACTGCATCGAAAGCAGTGCGGCCAGCAGGTCAAGGTAGATGATTCTGTTCCTTTACTCTGCCCCTGTGCAACTCCACCTGGAACACTGCGTCCAGCTTGGGATCCTCAACACAAGAAAGACATGGACCTCTTAAAATGTGTCCAGAGGAGGATCATGAAGATGATGGAGTACCTCTGCAGTAAAGACTGTCTGAGAGCTGGAGTTATTCAGCCTGGAGAAAGGAAGGCTTTCAGTAGCTTAAGAGGAGGTTATAAAAATGAGGAAGAGGGCCTTTTTACATGGGCAGATAGTGACAGGAAAAGAGACAATGATTTTAAACTGAAAAAGAGTACCTTTAGATTAGATGTTAGGAAGAATTTCTTTGCCCAGAGACTGGAACAGATGGCCCAAAGAAACTGAACACCTCATTCCTGAAGATGTTCAAGGCTAGGTTGAATAGTCTGCTAAGCAGCCTGGTGTGGTGAATGGCAGGATGAATTGAAACTACATGATCTTCAAGGTCTCTTTCAGCCCTAACCATTCTATGATTCTATAATGAAGTTTTTGTTGCAAGGATGCTTGCAGTAAATCTCAAATTAATTTACTGCATTTTCCTTTAAATTGAGGGCTGGATCAGTCCTCCTTGTAATTTTTGTTGTGCTGTTCTGAATGCTGTAAGCTATAGCTCGTTGTTTTGACTATAGCTCTTTGTTTTGACCAGTAGTTGTCAGTCAGCTGGACAGTGCTGATAAACAATTGACAAAGTTTTTCTTTGTAAGGCATCACCCTGAAAACAGTGACTTGGAGAAGCTGTTGCAAACAACAGCTGCAGGATGGTAAGCATTTATGACACTGGTGTGCATGCCCTGCAGTACGTGGTTCTGTGGTCCAGCTGGATCTTCTTGTTCCTCTAGTTTTAACCATTTCATGTTTCTCTGCCCTGTCTGTCCAATTTCATTTACACCTGCTGCCAAGCTGGCACATCTCTGCTCCAGCCACTGGCATTCAGTTGATTGCATGGGCACGCTGCAGCAAAAGACAGGAGGCACCAGCTTAAGACAGAGCCAGGAGAAATTTCTGTTTGCTAAATGGTCTTCAAGAGGCTTTTAGTGGTATCTGGTACTTGATTTTCTTATCCCCATGGCATCTTGCTGAAACTATCAGTTGGGTGTCATTGGAGGACCTTTTTCTTTGAAGGTTGTTAGGATCTACAGCCTTTCACTGCATGTGCAGGGAGTGTGATCAGAGGTTTTTCTGTCAGCCTTCGAACTGGCTTGACCCTTTTTAGCTGTGTAAAGGCTGCGGTCTGGAAAACCTGGGAAAAAGCCACAACTGTGTTACATGGTCTTGCATCTGGCTTGTGTGGGCAACCTTCGTCTTTTTGCCTGCACAAAAGAGCTGCTCAAGTGCTTAATTGTTTGCCTTCAGACAGAAAGATTTCTGTGATTCAGAGACAATTTCTTTTTGGACTCCTGCCTTCAGCATTCCCAAAGACTGCTGATAGCCGGTATGATTGGGAGCCTGCTGGGAGAAGAGTCACAGTCAATGGTCTCTTGCTCTTACATTGTTGGTGGCAAAAACTGTGTCCCTTCAGGTTCCCTATGCAACTTCACTTTGTTAGTGGGAGGCCTCTTCCTCTGAAGGATCTCCTTTTTTGGAATTGTCAGGAGATGAATTGCTGAACTCTTCCCTGATATAGCTCTTTTGGAGATTTTTTGTTTTCCATCAGTGGACCAGCGCCTTGTCCCACAGCACTGTCCTATCTTTGGCTTAATCTTCAAGAAAAGAGAAGGTGTTGGTGCTTTCTGGATGTGAATGCAAGTTTGAGACTAGTCATCTTCCATCTCTCTGAGGAAGAAAGCACTCTTAATACTAGGGACCTGTTCAGTAACTAAAACTGTATGCTTCTGAAATTCTATGTTCACCCTAATTTTGCTGGTGGAAAGTCTGAGCCAGCTGTCTTTCAAGAGGAAAAAAAGTAAAGTCTATGCAGAACTCACCTTTCTCATAAAATTTCACATAATAGAATCACAGAATAGTATGGATTGGAAGTGCTCTTAAGAATTACCTAGCTCAGCTCTCCACTCCCACACATCCTGCGCAACAAACAAGGACATTTTCAACTAGATCAGGTTTCTCAAAGCCCTTTTCAACTTGACTTTGAATGTTCCCAGAGATGGGGCATCTGCCAGCTTTCTGGACAATCTGTGCCAGTGTTTCACCACCTCTATCATATCAAATTTCTTCTTTACATCCAGTTCAAATCTACCCTCTTCTAGTTTAAAAGTGTTACCTCATGTCCTATTGCAATGGGCCCTGCTATCTTCCTAGTATGCCCCATGTAAGTGTTAAAAATCTGCACTAAGGTCTTCCTAGAGCCTTTACTTTCCAGGCTGAATAATCCCAGTGTCTTAGCCTTTCAAAGGAGAGGTGCTCCAGCCATCTGATAATTTCTGTGACCCTTCTTTAAGACCTGTTCAAGTGTATCCATTCTTTCCTTTGCTGAGGATCTCAGAGCTGGATGCAGTGTTCCGGGCTGGGTCTCGTGAGAACAGGGTAAAAGTGCAGAATCACCTCCTTGGACCTCCTGGCCATGCTTTCTCAGCTTTTTATCCACTAACATCCCCAAGTGCTTCTCAGCAGGGCTGCTCTCTTTCTGTTCACATCTCAGCCTATATTCATCTGGGCTGTATCCTTATTTACCCTACTGTACAGACTGGAGAGAGAGTGAACTGCAGCATCTTAACTGGAGTGGATATACCCTTCTTCTGTGTATACACACAGCTGGTAGGATGTCTAGATTTTCTGATGGCTGTGGTTATCACTGAGAAAAGCCTCTTGACCAAGTGGAGATGACTTTTTTTTGCTGCTGTGATGTAACTTCTCTGTGCAGTTATTTTCTCTTTAGAGTGCAAAGTCTTGGTGGGACTGAGCATACAGCGTAGATGCCTTTGTCTCTAGCTGTTGGTGCTCTGGCTTTTCCTGCTTAGCAAGATCTAAGAAACCCTCTCTGGGCAGAGTCAGGAGATGGGAGGATGGAGAGAGTTCTGTTTTGGCAGGTGAGGTTCCTTTAGTTCATTTGTCAGTACTCGTTTTACAGTACCAGAAGGATGGAGAAAGCAAGATACCTTGTTGTAGGCTTCAGAGTATTTTTACAGCCTTAGGGGTGAGAGAGTGAGAAGTGCTGAGATTGCAGGTGCTTTGAGAGGCTGCTACAATTCAAGCAAACCTACTATAACCAAATGATTGATAGTTCAAGTATATTGCTGAACTTACATGGCTGTTTCTTTAATAAGTAGCTTGTCTTATTTTCACTTCAGTTGTTACTTTGTTATTTTCTACCAGCATATCTGAAATATAAGTGAATAGGAATTCAGATGTGCTGCCATGCTGCCTTGAAGTTACAGAGGTCAGATGCTACAAAAACATTTTTTGGAGTATCTGTTCCTGTAAAGAGAGGTATTCTCATGCAGATAATTCTGGAAATACAAAGTGTAAATTCACATTGTGTGGAGGCAAACTGCATTTTTATCAGATAGAGTATATACTGGTATCTCCATTTAAAGCAGAAGCAGGTAGGTATGACAGGCTAGTTGACAAGACCAGCGAATCCTGGAGAGAGAAAAGAGCTGTTGAATACAGGTGATCTATAAGGATACTCAGTAGGTGTCTGGAAAACCTTAACAAGGTTTTCATTTGGATTTTCTAAGGAAGAGTATTTACAGTGTGGTTTAGTTGAACTTTAAGACAAGCAAAAGCCTGAAGTTTCTCACCACAGTGAGAAAGGAGGGTCTTTTGAATGCTTGACTTATTAAAGATTTCAGAGATTTTTCCATTCCTCTCTCACCATTGCTTGAAATATTCTGGGAAGACCAAAGCTTCTAGTGACAGCTTTCCTGGTGACATTTACCAAGCATTGCACAACAGACTTCTAAACTTAAACTGGGCTGTGTTTTTATCTTGTTTGTGTTTTGAGAGAGCACACCAATATTGCATACAGGTCTTTGCATGTTTCTGCTGAATTGGGAAATAAGCTGGTGAAGTCCGTGTACTGCATCCAGCATTCCTTTCAGTGAATAGTCACAGTATTCAGACTGGCCTGTGGTCACAGTTGTAAACAAAAACGCTAAATGCGTCTGTGTTGGCAAGCTGTTACAAAGGAAAAGTATCTCAAAGCTGTGTAACAAATGTAAAAGTTGAATCCCACAAACTTACAGTAAAATTAAAGTGTTGCTTTTAAGTTACTCATTAAAATAGTGACTCCTCCACCAGCTTGAATGATCTTACCTGGATAAGCTGTCTGTAAGTGTTTTTGGTATAATTTGAGAACACTGTGATAGAAAAAAATAAAAGTATTTTTCTCCAATCTGTGACTAATTAGTCCATGGGCATTTTCCAAAAGCTATTGTCTTTGTACTGTCAATAGATCTCTTCAGTGAAGGCAAAGGCAGTCCTGCTGAATAAAATAAGCCTGCTTGCACACCAAGAGTAACTTCAGAATGGAGTGATAAAGCCATTGAAGGAGAGCGGCAGATTAAACACGTATTTTGGCTTCTGTTGTGTCAGGCACATGCTATGGAAGAGCAGGCAGAGCAGAGGAAATAACCTACTTAGTTTTGACCAAAATAAAACTTTTTTTTGAAAGAGTTATATTGATTTAGGCTGAATTGTCTTGGTGCTGATATGCCCTTTAAGTCCCACTGATTCATTGTTTGGAAAGTAGAGATTGTTATTGTTGTCTTGCATAACAGCTTTGAAGCTTTTGGTTTACTCCCTGGCTTTGCTAGATTTCTCGTTTGTTTTCCTCTGTCTACAGGCAGTTGTCCTTCCTCCTTCTGTCTTTTAAGCATGCTGCAGTAGCTGTGCCTCCTGCAGTGGCCATCTTTGCCGTTGTGTCCCTGGGGGACTTTTATTAACTAATCTGGTCAAACTAATTCTTCCACATTCAGCACTTCTGTACCTGTCTTCTTCCCCAGGCACTTGTCAACAGCTTCTTTATATAAGCCAGTGATGCAATTTCATGACTAGGAGTCCTGGCAGAACCAAAGTGAAAGCTATGACATCTCTGTGAATGATGGCAAACAAAATGGGAATTTTGGAAGACCTTCCAGGTTCTGGAGTAAAACAGTTTGGTTTGGTGATCCACCAAAAGGCAGAGTGCTCGACTATGCTTCAGGGCAACCCTGGGGGTATTAGCTGGACTGAATAAGTATTTGCATCTTCTTCCTGAATAAGATGGACAATAAAAGAACATCTTGTTTTCTCATATTCTAGCTGTGATTGACAGTGCTCTTTAAAAAAGCTGTTTTTTCAGTTGCTAAGCACTATCTTGTTTTGTTTGAGGTTTTGTTTTTTTTCAGTGAGGAGAGGGGTGAGAATGACTACTTGAAAGACTGCAGTGCAGGTGAATTCCAATGTTTCCTCTTGTTCTGGATTGTTGAATGCCTTATATAAGTTAGTGACAAATGGAACAAAGATTCATCATAATTGCATCTGTTTAAGAGAAATATTTATATTGCTAGAAGTAGTGATGGCTGTCTATTCAAATCACTAAGCTTTACAGAAAGCCTGGTAATGTTTTGAGGGTTTAGTTTTACTATTAATTATTTCATTTTGATAAAAGCAAGATGTATGCTACATGATCAAATTTATAATCTGGTGTATTGACTTGAAGTTAAAAATCTTTGGTTTTGGTAAATTGTTATGCTTTAGCAAACTGAAAGTAGTTGTGCTGATTTACAGCATGTGAGAATGTGACTGTAACTCTTCAGACTGTGTAGTCAGATGTAGTTGTAGCACACTCTTAACAGTAATGCTCTCTTTACTGGAGCTACTGAAAATGAAAATTACTGGAAGTATTGAAAAGAAATTCAATAGTCTCTGCTGGAATGAATTATCTCTCTGGAGTAAATGGTAAGAGCCATTATTCCCTCTGTAGTACCTGTTGCATATAAAACATAGCCATGCTTGCTGTGAAGCACGAGGCTTGAACTGCAGTGGCACATCCTTCTGCCCTGAGGAAACTGCTGCCAGGCTTCATTTGTTGCAGAGGTTGCTGCTCTGTTGCACCAGGTGAGAGGTAAGGTGAAAAATGACTATGCTGTCACCTTCCCAGGGGGTCCACTGAATCCCAGCAGTTCTTTGGGTAACAAACTAAATCCTGCTCGTGGTGCTTGTCGTTCTGGAATTCGCAGCCATGATATGATTGGCTCTTGGAACTCTGTGCTAGCAATTCAGGCTCTGGCTGAAGCTACCACAAGGTGCATGTCCTTTTGCCACCTGTAGGAAACTGAACTTCTCGTGTACATCTCCTGGACTTCTTGTGTACCCTTTTGTGACAATCAGAGTTTGGGGTAGTTGTGGCTTGCTGCAGTCTCATTACAGCTAAGTCTGTAAATGTGTGGTGGGAAGTGTTAAGGGGCATGGTCCTGTCATTTCAGAGACCTGCCAGTCTTTGATTGGTGGAAAATGTTGCTTCTTGCAGCTAGGACATGTTCAGAAGAAAAAAGGGTGTGACTACAGATGAGTTTCATTTGCTGTGCAAAGTACAGTAAAGGGTTAAAGACTGTCATGTGAAAAAGGCGGGTGGAGAGTCTTGGGGTGTGAAAGTTTATTTGTGAGTACAGAGAGACACTTCAGAGTAAGAGTTAAGTTACATTTTAGATACCTGATGAGAACTTTGTCCATGTGTTTCCATCCTTTGCTTCATCATTTTTAAAAATAGCCTTTTTAAGATGATGTATTTGGAAAGAGATATTCTATAACACTTGCAAACATCTGTTAAAAAAACCCAAATTGTTCAATATTTAATCTGGTAGAAACTTTATTTTATTTCATCCTATAAAATTTTCATGTGCTTAGGAAGATACATACAACATTCACCTGGCCACCCGAGTCAAGTGCCAGAGTAAGCTGGTAACCATAACCACAGCCTTCTCTTGGCCTTGCTTTTCTGAGCATCTTAGTAGAAAACGGATATAAATAGATAGACAGATAGATACATATAAAAGATATTGTTCATGGAAGGTTCCCCCTGGAACTGAAAGTTGGCGTTCACAGCGTGTGAAATGCTAAAATAAAAACACACTGACTGCATGCCCAGGTCTGGATGTCAGCTAAAAGCAATAGAGGGAAGCAATGAACTCAGTCAAGGCTGCACATGGATTTGTGGCAGTGCGGGGCTTGTGCTGCACAACTCTTCCATTAACAGTCCACAACCTCCTCTATAAAGGCCAGTAGTGAGATGAGAGCTCACACTGACACCAGCTGCTGAGGATTACAGAAGTATATTTCAGTCTATCATTTTATTGCTTGGGATGGTTGAATGTGAAGTGCTGGTGATGAAGGGGAGGAAAAGTTCTCCTACAAGCTGCTGAGTCTTTAGTCTGCTTTTACAGATAGGCAGGAAAGGATCTTAGAGTTGTAATGGTGCATCCAGGGAAATACGTTCACATTGTGTAATTGTCAAAAAAAGGCAACTTGAATGCTAGACATTATTAGGAAAAGACTGGGGAGGAGTGGCACAAAAGCCACCTCTGTGCCACAGTATAAAATCAGCGTGCTGTTCCCTCTGTGCAATTGCTGAGCTGCTGCAGAGTGTACAGGTATCTGATGCAGGATTAGATCTTGAATGTTTTCCTTTCTCTGTTTTATTTTAGTCCCTTTGTAATTCTTTCATATAATCTATGTACATTTATAGGGCTTTTTGTAGAGAACTGTAGAGATTTTCCATTTATGTAACACTTCTACATATATCAGGCCGTCCGTTTGAGTAAACTCTCTATAAGACAGGCTCTTCTTCCAAGTCTTACATTTAACAAGATGCCTCAGAGAATTACTGCATTTAATTTAGTAGTATTTATATTCACATTAGTAAGCTGGGTATGTTCTTTAATGCATTGCACTTAAATTTTTCCCAAAATGAAAAACATAGTGTGCTGTCATAGCTGGGAAAAAGAATTCTGAGTTTCTAAACCGTTTGTTACTGATTTAATGTTTTGTTTCAAAACCAAAAATAAGCCCTTCAGTCAACTAGGTCATTTAGTAATCTGTAACCTTTGTTACAAGATTAGAAGAAACTTTGCAGGCACTCGCTGGGAGTTGAAGTTGGTGAAAGTGAGCAGAATGCAAGCAAGTTATGGCAGTCACAAATTATGCCGAGTCAAATGAAATTATTATTTGCCAAGTTGTCCAGGCAATATTGAGGACCTGTGGTACTGTCACTTTATGTCAGAATATGACATGTTCCCTTGTGGTGACTCTGTGACAAGGCTGAAGCAGTGTGTTGTTTCCTGTGAGTTACTGGGTGTGCTTGGAGAGAGAACTGGCTGCATGAACTCCCCTTTATCTTCCAGGACCTATCTCTTCTTGGGAGTCATCGACAGGACCTATGGCAATGATAATGTTGATGGCTCTGGTGCTCAAAACAAGCTGCAAAACCCAAGCTGATGGCACCCTGCAGTGAGGACAGCAGGAGGGAATTGCTGGAAGAAGTAGATAGTTACTGCTGCTTGTAGTACTGGAGCAAGTTAATTGAGAAGTAAAAACGTGAGGCAGAGGGGGCAGGAGGTGACTGGCAGGAAAATAATCCAGACAAAGGAAGATTAGAGGAGGGACTGCAAGTTACTTTGCAAGTGCTTTTGTTAAGATCAAAATTAGTGCTCTCTCTGGGCAGATGCACAGTAAGCCTTGTGTTGAACTGATCACACTTCCTGGAGAGTATCAAATCCATTTTGTTCTTGTGTTGATAATCCTTTTTCCTCTCTAGAGAGCAATTTGATAGTTCTATTTATGAAAATGTTTAGCAAATGCAAAGTTAGACTCCAGTGTTAAAGATAAAAGAAAAAAATAAATAAAACCTAACATGTTAAAATACAAATATACAAATAAATTTCTGTTTGAAAAACACCAAAACTGGATTATGGTGACTATTTTCCCAAAGAGGAAACAAAAGTAATTTTTAACACCTTCTAGAGTTTTCCTCAGGACTGAGTGGCCTTTTCAAAAGGAGGAGAAGATTTTGTGTTATATCTGGTATTTCATGAGCAATTCTCACCCAGCTGCCATTTGCATGGGACACTAATACATAGCTAGGGGCCTACAGGGCATAATTCACTGTTTTCTTCTTCCTACTTTTGGATTCTTCTTTGAAGCCTGTCTTGAGGACACAGAGAAAAATGCTTATGTGGAAAAAGAGTGACATATTGGAGGGTATAAATAGCCATTGTTTTTCTAGGAAGTGTTACACAGCTCATGAGTTCCAGTGTTCCCAGCTTTTATGTCCTGCCTTGCTGGGGAGGTCTGGAGGGAGATGTTTTCTGTTTCTTTTCAAGTGTATGTTGGAGAGCTGCTGGTTGTACGTTGCATGAGTTGCCATGTGTATACATGGCCTTTATTAAAACACCAACTCAAACAGAATATAGTAGGAAAAGTGGCCCAGGAAGTGATGGCTTATGGGCAGAGCCTGCTGTAAAGCCAGATCTGTACTCCATGTGGACAGGGAGCAGCACTGTGATGCCAGTGGCCATTGGGCTGTAGATGGGAAGTTTGAAGCACTTGGAGTGTTGTCAGATACTTGTGAAACTTAGAAATGCTTATGAAAAGCAGAGTCGGGAAAACCCCTGTGTACAGCAAATTGCTGCTGCTGGGTGATCTTCTGCCATGGCACTAGGAGAGGTCAGAGATTCCACTCAAGAGATCAGGACCTGAACATCTGTCCAAGGCTTTAAGTTTGAACTGGTGGAGAGTGAGTCTGAAAGAAAGAGGACTCTAAATCCTTAGCTGCATGGCTTATTAGTTCCTAATTAATCAGAGGTGGTGAGAATGAAATAAAGAATCCCTTGTTTTCTTCACACAGCTTAATGTAATGCAAATTCATGGTAAGAAGCTGTGGAAAATATCTCCTCCATGAGAAATGATTTTTAAAACACTGTCATCCTTGAAAGCGTGCTTTGTGGAGGTTGGATGGAATTATAAACCTGTAATAAAAGAAATAGTTACTCTTGACTTTCAAAGCTGCCTATAATTGGTGACCTTGAATTTTGTCTCATTCATCTGTTACACTTAGTTTGTTAAAAATACTTTGTGTTCTCACATTTATACATTTCTACATGTACTAGCTTGTAGAATAATTCACTTGAAAACATGTCCTTCTACTTTGGCTACATCAAAGAACTGTTTTACACTGTTTAAAACTTTTTTTGAAATTTAAGAATTCATTTTGATGCTCAGAGTGTGGGAGGACATGACTTGCAGTAGGTTTGTACTGTTCTGGGATAAACTCTCCTTCCTTTTCCATTGCCAGCGTCTTAGTAGCAAAACAACTTAGAGTTCACACACTGCTCAGTTGTGTACATTCTCAATCCTAGGGGATAGCAAACATGTTTAAAAAGATGTATTCCTAATTTGTTTTATTTTGTTTGATTGTCTGTGTTTCTTAAAGTGCCTTGCTTGTAAAGAGTTGCTCACGGTTCTTATTTTATTTCCTCAGTTTGCAACTTCATGTCTCATGAAAAGTGCCTCAAGAATGTCAAGATACCGTGTTCATGTATTGCTCCCAGCCTTGTAAGGGTGAGTAAAGAGATACTAGCTTGTCTCTTCCTTGGGGTAATACCACACACTTATCACTAATGAACATGGTGTCGTATAGCAGTGGGGTTTTTTCATATCATAATGCAAAAATTGTATTAGTCATCATTGAAGCTTTTATATCTGCTCACAGGCAAAGTTACACTTCCTTTGAAAAGTCTGATGTGAGCAATTGTAGATAGTCTGTCTTTGAAGATCAGTTATTTGCATTCTTGAAACATTACTAGATGTTCTTATTGTGTGTCATTACCTGGAAGTCTCGCAATATTGGAGGGAATGACTGATGAAAACTGCACCATGTGTCATAAAGATGAACTGTGTATTGTTGGGGTCCAGGACATCCCTTTGGATGACCTGGGACCCGAGAAAGAGAATTTGAGCCCTGGACAGGGGGGTGTGGAGCCGGTCCAGGGGAGTTGGAGACCTTGGCACAGAGCCCAGGAAGACACTGAGTTTGATCTTAGCCCATGGGAGAAACTTCCAGCATTAGGAGAGGAATTGCAAATCACCAGGAAGTGAAAATAGTAGAACATGCAAAATTCAGTAGTTTTAGGATTTTTACCTTTATTCTAAAGGTAAATGGGGGACAAGATGGTGGAATTTGGGTGGTACCTCGTGTCCCTCTCCTTCTTCCTCGTCCTCCATCTTCTGGGGTGGTGATGATATAAGGTAGTTGAGTGGATTGGGTCAAAGCAGAAGTGACCCTTTTAGTGTAAGCACTAGGCATTGGTACAAAACAGTAAATAACCTACACATAGTTATCTGTATAAATGTAAGGTGACGTCCCATCGGGGGGCAGTCGCCTCGTGTCTCAGCTGCTGTCCGGACCTCGGCTGGGAGCGGAGAAAAACTCTGAGATATCAAATAATAAACAACATGAGAAACCAGAAAACAAGGCCTTGAAGACTCCACTTCTTTGTACCAACGCGACTCAGGGCTTTTAGAGGGCCAAGGACTTTAAACAACTTGAATCTTGGGTGAGAAGACCAACCCGAGAGTATATATCACCAGGTTTTTTACAGCTATTACATATTAAGCTGCTCTGCCTAGCTAAGGAGCTGTGTTTGTCTTCTATTGATTGCTGCATCTTAAGAAGCTTCATGTTTATTGTGTCTAGAGAATAAAATTGTTGCATTTTAAGTATAGGATTTGAAAGCCAAAAAAAGAGGGCAGGACTTCAATTCATTACAGTGAGTCAAAAATTATTTTGATAAGTAATAAAGTACTTGCTTGCAGATGGCTTGTGACCTTCTCCCACAAGACTTTATGTTTAAGAGGTTGATTCAAAGGGTGTGGAACATGAATCAACTTTACAGAAGATAAAAGGATACAACTAAGGTATTAAGAAGCTAAACTGAAGAGAAAACAAAGTGTGTTATCCACTTGGGGAAAGATGACAGATGAGGAACAAAAGGGGAGAAGGACATAGGAAATTTACTAGAGAAGTAGTAAAACATTACAAATACCTTAAGGAGCCACAGGCAAAAGTCGAATGAGACATGGCTGTAAAATCAGTCATGCTCATTACAGACCTTGCTGACTCAAAGTACATTTATGGGCGTACATTGTGTAGACCTATGAAGGGGAGCTGATTCCGTTCTATGTGTCATAAAATGTTTTACAAGTTCCTTTTTGTTGTGGAAGCCTGTGTAGGGGGTCAGATGTGGAAGTTTGAAAACAACATGCAATTTGAGTTACAGGGATTGGATAGAGAGAAATTACCCATTGGTTTTTCTTCAGTATGCTTTGTCTAGGTAATAAAGCTGCTAGGCTTTGCCAACACAAAATTTTGCTTTTTCTCTTTTTTGCTTTTCCTTTCATCTTATGTACCTTTCATCTTGAGAGGTGTCAAAAAGGTGTCTAATACATAGAAATTTGCCAATGAAACAGTGAGAAATACTGCTGTAAGTCTTAGAAACTACATTAAAGAGACATGTTGGTAGTGAGAAATGCTTTTACTAAGAATTAGCATATTCTACTGTTTCAGTATGCTCACAATCAGTCATTGTAGCAAAAGGAATAATGAGTCAGATGATATGGGTATCTACAAGGGCCTTTAGGGGGATGACAAAAATCCACCTGGAAAACAGTAATTTTATTCAGAGTGTGGGTGTTGTAAACATTAATGATTCCTTCTTTTGTGGACTTGCTCTGAATTTAATTCATTGTTCAAAAAAGTATTTGTTCTTTTGCTTTTATATGGTAAAAATCCTCCATTTAATCTTACTAATGTTCCCATCTACACCAACTGTAGACATCAGTGTAGTTTTTTTTTCTCTTATGTCGGTCCCTGTAATCTATCTGCCCCAAAACATAATTTTTATCTTGTGATTTATCTGTAAACAATAAACACAAATTGTACTGCACAGTGAGGATAGCTATTTGGTGGTGTTAGTCTTTGAAACCTTTGCAGTTCAGCGTTGCCGTGTTTAGCTGCGAAGAGTCTTCTGTGTTTTCTGTCTTGAGTTGTAATGATTTTATTTTGAAAACTCTGGATTGTACTGTTCGTTCTGGACAGTCGTGTCCTCCTTGATGTGGTCATCCAAGTTGCATTAATCCTGATCAGCTGTACAAGTGAAGTCTGCCATATGGGAGATGTTGTTTTGCATGCAGGCTCTGTCAAAGCAAATACCAGACTTGGCATTTGCGTAAAAAATATAACAGAGTGAAAAATAAATGACAGCCATTTATACAATTTGTGGAAAGTTTATTTTCCTAATCTCTCCTTTCAGATTATTTATTTATTAAAAGATCTGACGTAGGAGGGAACAGTGGTGGGATTTTTTTCTGATAGCTCCTTCAGTTATGTCAATATTCAGTATATTACAGAAATGAGACTTTTTTTTTTTTTTTTAACTAGCCTGGATTTCATCTAGAGAAGATGGCATTTGTAAAAGCTCATCAGAATGTGTGTCATTGGATACTAAGTCAACCCATCAGAGAATAATTTTTCAGCAGATGTTTGGTGGAAACTTTTTTTCCTGACAGTAGGGTTTCCTTCCCAGGGTCAAGTAAAGGCTCACAAAGTCATAAGCATGCCACAACTGCATGCAGCCTCAGATGATTCTTGATTAATTCATTCTTAAGGCTGACCTATGAATTTTTTTAATCTGTTGTAAATCACTGTCACCTGAATTTAGTATTCCAGAGTGGATCCAGGTCATGATGTTTCTAAACAAGCCTTTGTGGATCAGTCTTCTGAAAAGTTTGCAGGGCATATGATTTGTTCCAATGATAAAGTCTCAGCAACTTTTTTTCAAATTCAAACTCTCTCTTTCCTACATTCCCATAAGTATTTACCTACTTTGCAGTACATATTTAAAAAAAAAAAAGGGAGGAAGGTAGGACAAAAAATAATCCACACCCAAACACCAACACAAAACAAAATCACAGTAAAGACAAAAGCTTTTTGGGGGTGAAATGTGAAGTTTTGTTTTCCCTTCTTAGGCTGGAATTGAAGCTGTATTGCAGCTGTGTAGAAGTGTATATGTATTTTTTATATAACTGTTCTTGGAAAACTAAGTTGAAATGAGATCAGATGAAGAATGGTTTAGTGATGTTCAGCATTTGCTATGCTTATTTTTCCTTGTTGGTGTGTTGGTGCATTGCTCTAATGGTTTCTAAACATTTCCATTTTAAGAAGGTTTTAAAGTCTGCTCATGAGGCTTTGTTGTGTGCTGTCGTTCTTAAAGCCAGGTTGTCTAAAATGGGAAAATGCTTGTCTAGGTTATCAGCTTCTGAATCTTTTCCTGCTAAAAATAAAACTTTCCTTTGTAGGGAAAGCTGTATTCATCAGCTGGGGTAAGGAATGGGAGGGCTGTGGTGCTTGCAGGTGTCTCTGCTCTTGTCTGCTGACCTAAGTTTCTCCCTCTGGTTGCTGGGTTCAGCTGTGTGCAGCGTGGTTATTTGGGTCAATAACAAGGATCTGAAAGTAGAACATCTTTCTGGGTTGGCCCACAACAATGGGATGAGGGTTAATGGTTTTAAACTAAAAGCAGATGCATTCTGACTGGATTTAAGGAAAGAATTTTTACGATAAGGGTGGTGAAATGCTGTCACATCTTGCTCAGAGATGCGGTAGATGCCCCATCCCTGGAAGTCTTCAAGAGCAGATTGGACAGGGCTCTGAGCAACCTGATCTAATTGAAGGTGTCCCTGTTTTCTCCACATGCATTTGGACTAAATGACTTTTAAAAGTTCTCTTCCAACCCAAGCTGTTCTGTGACTCTGTGATTTTATCTGGGCCCTTGCTGGGTAGCACTGACCACACTCTGTCAAGAAGATCTCTCTCCAGCTCTCCAGCACTTGACCTATGCTTGTGTTGCTTCAGCAAGGCTGTTGCTCGGAGACAGTCACATGGCATAATTTAGAATCCAAATGAAGGTTAAAATTGCTTGCTGGTAATCTTGGCAATGCACCAAAGTTTTCTCCTTTTTCTCCCTGAAGTGGAACCTCAGAGTTTAAGGGAAGGAAGGGCTAGCTCCTCCTAGTTTGTAAACTCAGGAGAGTTTATTATGCTCTCTTGAAACTTGATCTGAACTCCCAGATGAGCTCTGCAGCTGTATCAGTGACTCTTCAGTTTCAGAAGCATTATGGGATGTCACTGTGTTTGTTTCAATTCTTAATCTTTGTCTTGATAAAAGGACATGGACATTGATTTCCTCTGCAGCAATAGAAGCAAGGAGTGAGTGACTTTTGGATTTAATTTTTTTCTTTATAGTACAAAAAATACTAGGCCAAGCAACTCTTAATTGCAGGGGAAAGTTTATACACAAGCCTTACGTTTGAGTAGAAGTATAATATAATTCTGGTTTGAAATAGTATAGGATGCAGTATCTATTGCAAAGGGTCCTTGAGACCTTGGAGCATATAAGGCCAAATGAACTGTCACAGAGATCTGTAGGATGAAGAAAAATAATCATGTATATAGTGGGATAGCGTATAGATGTGTGTTTTATTCCCTTGCATTAGCCCAAATTAAAATTTTGATAATTAAGTATTTGATTTTGTCCTCCTGTCCTCTCCTCTCCTATGTGTTGAGACACCAGTTAACTTTGTATTCTTATTTCATTTCAGAAGTATCATATGGAATGCATACTTATATTGCCTTTAAACACCAGCCAATAAATGAAGCGCTCAGAGCAAGAATGTCAGTTTGGACACAAGTGAAGGGTAGTTGATAGGCATTGTCCCTAAAAGGTGAAAGAAAGAGAGGACATCCCAGAGCGCACAGTGTATTCAAGTGGCAGAAATACTTTGCTACTAAATAAGTAGCTATTTGTGATTACTGAGTAATAAGGAAGGAATTGAAAAGATGTCAATAAGGGCAAAAGTTGAATCACAACAATCAGAGAGGGTATAGTCTAAGCCCAGACAGAACAGTCATGGGGTGTAATGAAGTGTATTTACCTTATCAACCTCCCTAGAGCAAAGGTTTATGGCGGTGGAGTGAACATTAGAAACTTTAGATAGGGAAGTGCTTCTACACTTAAACATCCATATATGTTTTTGTTTCAGAAACACCATTTTATTTTTTTTCAGCAAATTTTTTTTGGCCTTATGTTTGGAGCAGTCTTTGAGAATGACCCTGTGTGACTGCCCTTGTGGGAGTCTGAAGGTCATTGCTTCCAAGCTGCTTGTGCTTTTCCTTAAAATGCAACAGTGTTTTAGAACTGCAAGCTAGTGATCTTAAGGTAAATTCCTTTTACTCAACCTTTGGAGGTGTTATTGAGAGTGTTAGTATCCTTCCTGTGTACCCCTGGCTACTTGGAAGCTGTTCAGCCCCACACTACTTTAGGTCCTGCCACCATGGTTTCTTAATCTCTCCAGTATTCTTTACAAAGTTATGCCAAATGCAAGTCACTCTGATGTAATGGAGGACATGCATGGGCAAAATAATATCTAGACATAGGCCTAGGAAAAGTTTTTAGTAGCTAATTCCTTTTTAAGACTTTTGCCCAAGATAGCAGCTGTGACACTGGTATTTGGTATATCTGTATTTCTCTCATTGCCCTTTGAGCCTGGAAGGCTTTGCCTAATGATTCAAGATGAAGCTTTCTTCTACCTGCTGCTGGGTGAAAAACAGGCCTTCCTGGAGCTGTATTTTTCACTCTGCTGAGGCATTCTGAAGGCTGCAGACCAGTAAGACAGCCTGGCCTGACTCTGTAGACAAATCAGAGGGGCTGGAAGGTAGCTGGGCCACTCTGTGCAAAGTGACTCCACTTTAGCGGAAGAGTACTTGAATTCATGATGTACTGTTGGTCACATGCTTGATATCCTACGACATTTCAGGATGAGGAGCATTTTTAAAAGGCACTATCAAAAGAAAGTAATCATATCATTTGCTTTACTTCCAAAGTGTGGATTTTAAAAGCAGTTTGTTGCCATTCTTTTTGGTTAATGCATAACTGATGTGCACTTGCACAGATTGCACTGAAAGAGTTAGAATCTAAGTATTAGGTTTCTATAGGATTAAATTGTATTACAGGCTGATAGGAACATTTACAGAAACGTATTACATTCTCTAATGCCTTGCATTTCTTAACAGATGGCAGGAAATAGAACAGGAACTAGGAATATCTTGTCCCTGAGTTCAGAATCATTCTGGAGATCATGCCATTATGCTTTCTGTTACCATTATACTTTCTGTTAATACTCTTCTGATCAATATTGTAAGGGCACTTAGATGTCATTTAATGGTATTACTAGAAGAAATTTTCTATATTTTTCTGTGGAAATCGATTTTCGTGGTTTTCATAAGGTAGTTTAAGTAGATGGATTGGAAAAGCAGTTTTAAATTCTCATAAATTATTAATATTTTCTCTGTAGGCCACCTTATGCTTCTGTACTTTGCTGTACTTACGGAGGTGGATATAAGCTAGGCACTAACATAACATCCTTTATTCTTTCATGATGTCTCACTGGCTTTTCTAATCTGAGTATTAAGTATGGTTTTTGTACATATATATATGTATGTATTTGTATTAGGTGCTTGGAACTTGTTCAGTGACCAAAACATGTTGAGAGAAACATTATGTAATTGATGTGTTTGTTATGTTGTTCTCACTCTTTTACCTTTCTTCTTTTTCTATCTTGCTCCCATCTCATTTTACATCAGGCTCTGCATTGCTTTTATACCAATTATCTTCCAAAGCATGTTAGAAAGAGCATTCATGATAGACAAAGTTTCTTTGGCTTGATTTGTAAGAAAAAAATGAAAGAAAATTTTTTTCTCTTTTTTTTCCCCTTCTCCACCCCCCCTTAACATTCAAATCGGCAAGTTCCCTTCTTTTTGACAGTGACTTGAGACTTCAGAAAATTGTTACCATGGTCTGAACAGCTGAAGAATTTAGACTTGGTCTCTTTTCCTTGAGTTTTCTAGATAAGTACAGTCAGACCCTGGATAAGTTTGCCTTCTCTCAAAGTCCTTTCTCACAATTTTTCCCAAAATAAACACTGTTTTTCACATGTTCTTTTTTTCAGTGGAACCCCTCTGTGACAGAAGAGTTCCCTGTGTTCCAAACCTGGGTTGTTGAGGGTGTTGGATGCTCATGGTGTCCAAAGCAGTTTGTTCACCTCCTTGGAGCTAAAGGAGGTCTTCCCTGTGTCTGATTTCAGGGGGAATTCTTCTCACTTGGGTAGCCACCCAAGGGGCTGCATCATGATTGAGGCTGTGGCAGGGGTTAGAACATTTAAAGATGACACTGAAACCTGAAAGACAGGTTGGGATGTGCAGAAAGACTTGCCTGAAGAAATCCCACTAGGGCTTTTCAGTACTCCTCACAGTTGTAGTGTCTGGGTTGGGTTGTGCTCACACAGCCATTTCTTACCAACTTTCTGCACATAAATTCATTGTGCAGGATGAATTTTATGCAAGTCACCTTCTCTGAGCAAACTTTTTTTGGAGCAGTTTAAGTGAGAAGACAGCCCTGGCACTTTACCTCCACAATAACTGAGTCCAGGTAATTTGTATGTCACTGTACAGAAAGGTTTGTTACTTCCTTTTCTTGAAGAAGTAGCAGGATGGGCAGGGATTGTAAGCCTTAAACTTAATCTGGGATAGTTTGTTTGAAGCTTCTTAGGCTTTCCAGGATATTTTGCACACTGCCTCCCGCCCCTTGCAAGGATATATATTCTTTTTGCAAACCTACATTATATGACTAGAGTACTCTAATTTTAAAAAAAAAGGGAAAAAAAAAACCCCAAACACATAAGCCAGCTATGAACATTATGTCAGAGATGGAGGGCTGCAGAGAATGAAATTTTGGTTTGGGCTGGTGGGAGTAGGATATGAACCCAAAAATAATCTTTTTTTGTACATGAAGTTAAAACTTGAAGCTTTTGGAGGCGATGCTGTTATATATTGTATTGGAAATACTGATATGAAGTCTTTTTTGTAGGCTGCCTGTCAGCCCAGCTTAGTGGGTAGCCTGAGATCTGAATGGGCAGTTTCCTGGTCAGTCAGGGACCCAGGATTCCTCCTGAGAATGTGGTCTGCTGGGGCAGTGAGCTGATGACTGATTCAGTGGTCAGCTGCTGCGCACTATCCTGTTCATGTTTGGTAATGCAAGCATATTTCATACCTCTCTTGGTCCTCTTTAATCTCCCAAAGCTTAATTCTGAGGAGCAGTGGAGGAACCACATGCTTTGCAGCTTGGGGGTTACTGATTTTTCTTGATTAAACTTCTGGCATTGTTCTTTTCTTCTTGCATCTGGCAAAACTTTATCTCACTTCTTTCATTGTTCGTGCTTGAATTACAGGATTGTTTGATGTAACTATCCCCATACTTTCTCAGGCAGAAAATTATTGTGGGAATTGGATGTTTATAACTGGAAGCAACTCCTTGGGTCATCAAATTCTGTGTTCACAGTATGTGTCAGATTTGTTCCTAATGGTTCTCAGGAAAACCTCAATATACAAGGAGAAAAATTCAAATCCTGATGAATAACCTTGAAGGCTTTTTGCCAGTATATCTGAGAGGAAAAGCTGCTATCTGTGACTACATGTGTTTGAAGTCATTATTTCCAAAGTTTTACTGGGAACGAATAATTTAATTTGAAACCTAAATAATAATTTGTCAGCTTTTACCAGAAATACAACCACAAGATAAACTTGATGTGTTTATTATAGCAAGAAGAGCATGTGAAATGCATAACACTAATTACACAAATCGTGGCAAACTTTTGTGGAACTTACTTGGATTCTAGGACTTTAAACATGCATTTATGTTCCTTCCGTCTAGTGAATGTTACTTTAGCAAAGCTGTGCATCTTGTAGGAAGTGTAGTCTCTAGAACAGGTATGAAGCTTAAGTATGTTTCTTATTCTTTAGTTTGCTTCTTTTCTTTTGTTGTTGCTTTGGTACTGTCACTTCCCCTCTTCATTATTAATCCCTAAGCAAGAGAAAAATAATTTAAGGTAAGTGAATAGTAAGAAACACAAAATTGTTTATACAGACAGCTCTTGCAAGAGAAAATGGTAGTGTATCATTTTCAACAGTCAAGAGGAACCTCAGTCTGGATGTACTTCAGGAGCTGGTTCTCTGTACCATTCAGGCTTTCAAGCTTTGGATAAGTCAGGGCGAGACCAACCAATCCCTTTGTCCTGATCAGCCAGTGGCCAGGCTGTATTCAGAGAGGAAGTGAAAGGCACGTTGAGAGCACTGAACTGTGGCAGCACTGAGATGTTAAAAGTTGCCTTTGTATGTCTTTAGGGTATTTTGTTTGCCTGTGCAATAATTACTCTTTAATTGTCCTTGATTCAATTAAAAATGCTTAGAAGAGCAACTGCCATTACAGGTAGGTCCCAAGAGAAGCCTTTGGATTTGTGTTGTTGTGAATCATCAAGAAGCTAATCAGCACTTAAAAACATATACAATGCATATTAATTCCCAAGAATTTAAAAAACAGTTAAAGTATTTAAAATATATTTCTAAGCATGATTATTTTTTAAAGAATGATTCATCTGTGTGTTTATTCTTGTGCTTAGTTAACTTTTCATTTTCATTCTCTGTTGTTGCAAGATAAAGCGTCTTCTCTGAATTTTAACTGACACTTTGGAAGTTGAAATTGATGATGTCTTATGTGTTCTTCGCTGGCAGGTTCCAGTTGCACACTGTTTTGGGCCTCCAGGACATTATAAAAGAAAGTTTTGCACTGTGTGCAGGAAGTCCCTAGAGTCACTTGCCTTTCGATGTGAAGGTAACATAAATCCTACTTACAGCATCTGTGTGTCACCCAGTAACCTAGTTTCCTTACACTGCATACCTCAAGTGCTTAAGAAATTTTTGGTTCATTTGTTATCCGTTCATTGGTTGTGGAAAGTGTACTTCAAACTAAGGAGTAATAAATTGACCACCTTCAATAAACCGCAAACTTTGTCAAACCTGTACACTCTTTCATCTTTCCTCCAATTTACTTTGAGTGAGTCTGTGGGGGTGTGCAATGAGTCCTGCCTGAGATGGGCAAAGAATGAGGAGCTATTATGGTGAAAGAAAAACTTGCGCTGTTGGAGTAATTTATTTCTGTTTCCAGTGGAAACTTTTGATACAGAGAATCATCAGGTATATATTTCTAGAAAAGAATGTAGAATTTACTGTGTTACTAGTCTCAGATATCAGTTACTTATAATGAGGATGAAGTACCTTCAATGGAAAGATATTTGAAAATATTATTTGTCAAAATAGTACTGCTCTCAGTGTTCTGACATGGATTCTCTGAAAAAACCGTAATTTAAAAAATCACCCAAATACCATATTTTTTTATTTGAAATACATGTTGGCATGAGTACATGACTGATTTTGATGTAGGACAGCTCTTCATTTCTCCCTTGTCTTAAATGCCTATTAGTTGTTCAGTTGAGTTGTGACGTTAAATAGAATTTACTGTTTTATAGGAATATTACCTCTGAACTATTAAAAAAAAAGTCTAATGAATGAAGAACCAATTCTTCAGAGAATTGAGTTGCTTCCAAAATTGCTGTTTTGCTAAAGATAATGTCTTATTTAATATGATTTTTCTAGGTGTATATGTAGGGGAAGCAATCCTCTTTGATCAGAGTATTTAGACTTAGAATGGCATGGTATTTCTGTTTCTGCTTTTGTCTGTTGAGTTGCATAATGGAGCCAAACTGTTCTTCTGACTAGGGAATATGTCACTTTTAAATCCAGATGGAGATACTGAACTTTCTTCCTTTTTTTTTTTCTTTTTTTCTTTTTTTTTTTTTTTCCTAATGACTTAGCTTAATACTACAAATCTAGTCTTGTTTATGATGTTCATGTCTGATACTAAAATTAAGAACTTTTCCTGGACTCTTTACCATAATTAGGATGAAAAAGAGGGTTCAGATGGAGTTACCTTTTCTAAATAAATCATTGACATCATTAAATGTACTTGTAAAATAATTTTAATCACTTGTTTTGCAGTGTTTATATCTTAAAATAGAATAAACTTTCGTGAAAGGAAATAAAAGGTTTCACGCCATGTAAATGTGGGCGCGCAGGAGGGGAACCTGTTCTCAGAAAGGAGCATGCATGTGTATTAATCCGTGATGAAATAAATACATACATTTTGTAGGTAAAAATGCTGGTGACAGTTACTGATTGCTTTGGATAGCTGTTTTTGCTACCAGATTTCACTGGTGTCTGTTGAATCCAGAATCATGATGATGAGAGATGCTCTTCCTTTTATTTCCGAGAAGAAGGGATGGAAAGTAAAAAAAAAATAAATTGAAGTAATCCAAACTTTTTTTTGTGCTGAATTTTTTACAAAAGTTTCTTATTAAGCATTGACTAGGATCAGCAGATTTACTGGAGAAGGAGGCAATTAACATTTTAAAGGCTCTTCTCTCAAGTTTATGCATTTGAAATTAATCAGCTTGGGCTTTTTGACACCCATAAAGAACTTTCATAACTAGCTTGAACAGAAGATTGTGATTCTTTTAAGAGTTAAAAACTGTACAATTTGTGGGATGGCTGATAAAGATGAAATTTCTTTTTGTAGGACCTCTAATTTCATCTTTACATTCAAAAACATCCTCTGTCCTACACCAGGATAGTGAGTTTAAGGGATTAACTCCTATGACACTCCCACCGTTTTTGGGAACATATTTCTTACTGTTTCTGGGCTAGAGTTGGTGCTAGAAGCAGCAGATGTGAATTAAACCAAGGGTAAAACCTCCTCTGTGGTCTTACAAAGAATACCAAAGGGCAGTGCATGCCTGTGTTAGCAGAATTAACAATAAACACCCCAAAGCTTCTGTAAATTCCTTGAAGCTATAACTTTGTCTGTGGACACTTTAAGCATTAGCAAGAATATGATCCAAATGATCTATTTTGCCTGGTTAGTTGAACTGGCAAAACTGCAAAATATTCCTGTTATATCTATGAACAGAGGGAAATGTGAGTGGAGGAGGGACTGTGCCTCAGCTCAAAGAGAAGTCCATGTGTGCAGTGAAGACACTGATCATGGGGACCTGTGTGTGTTTGTGAATGAGTTAGTCATGAGTCTTTGCTTCAGTGTGATGGTAGAGTATGTCTGCTGTGAAATTAACACAATGTTAATTCTGCTCTGGAAGAGTCCAAAGACATTTCAAATTGGGTATTGTTCTCTGAGTAAATTAATAATGTTGTTTTCAAGATACTTTCAGATAATGTGCTAATGCGTGCAGTTGCTACCTTTCAATTTTCAGGTTATAGTTCTCATATTTTTGTGATATGCTTGGAGAAATAACCTGTTTAACCAGAAATGAAAAAAATATTTGAAAAATTCAGTGATTGTCACTTGCTTTCCTTTACTTGATGAAAAGTCAGATGCCTTCCCAGAACAACACAAGTATTTACAAAGCAGCTACAGGAGGATCTTTTTCATCCATCTCTGTCCCTGATGCCCACAGAGAACCCTCCTTAATCTTGAAATGATGAAGCTAGGTATTGAGATCTAATAGTTGTTGTTTTGAGGAGTGGGTTTTGTAACTCATCTTTTGTATCATAACTGCAGATTCTTTTCTTTCACATCTGGTATTTCAACTCAGCTTTTAAATAATGAAGATATTTTAAAATTAAAACTTACCTAAACTTTACAGGGCTCAGTAAAATTTCTTCCACCTGCAGTACCTACAATATTTTGGAAGGCAGTGTTAACCTTACTTAGGAGACTGCTCTGAAAAAATAACTTCCTTTTTTTTGACAATGAAATAGTGATTTACCTTATATATGGTGACTGAATCAAAATGGCCTTCAGTATGTTGGAGAAGGCAGCAATTCCCGTGAAACTGTGCGACAAAGCTGAGCAGTTCTACACATTTAACTTGCTGTAATTGGAGGAAATATGACAAGTGCTACTTATGAGCAAAATTAGCTCAGCCTTTCCTTTGTATTTGCTGCATCTTTTTAACACAATGGAAGTGAAGGAACACACAAAACAATGCTGGTAAGCTTCTTTGCTGAATATAAGGAACATGAAGGCGAGAAAGGGTGGTGTGGAACGGGTAGTGGAGGAGTATTAAAGGGAGGGAGGAAGGAGATGCAGAAAATCCCTGGGCTTTCCAGCCTAAAGAAGTTTTCTTGTTTTTGTGCTTTTAGTTTGTGAGCTGCATGTGCACACAGACTGTATCCTGTTTGCTTGCAGTGACTGCCGGCAGTGTCACCAGGATGGGCACCTGGACCATGTAAGTGCAAATGCCTCTGCAGGGGAAGGTGGGTGTGCATTTTGTGGACTAGAGAAGGAGCAGTCTTGGTCTTTAGTTTCACATGCTGCCAGTTGTCAAAGCACTTTGTTCCTTGTTGGCAGGCAAAGGACATATGTGACTTCAGAATATACTACAAAGAGTGAGATGAACTTAAATGCTGGTATATTCATGATACTTTTGAACTCTTCCTGAAAAGTCTATGGAGTGTGTACAACCTCCAAATTAAAAATTTTTTAAAAATCAAGCATCATATAAAAGTTTGCTTTGCAAAAGCTGGCGTGGAACTTTTTTTTTTTTTTTTTTTTTTTTTTTTATATTGAGCTGTTTGCTGCTTTGCATCCCTGGCAAACATGCTCTTATCCTTGTGCTTCCTGCAGTCTAGCTAAGGCAAGACTACCTATTTTCTTAGCTTCTCACAGTACAGTAGATACAGAATACTGATATTGTAGGGTGATTTTTTAAAAGAATTTTTTTTTAGTGGACTGTGAAGAAAAAACACTGGGATAAATTTTTTGATAGTTTGATTTTTTCTTTTAGTGAAATTTAAGATTGCTTAAGATTTATATTTATCTTGAGAAAAACTTAATGTCCTAGTCTCTGTTGCTATTTCCTCAGAACTATTTGAATTACTGATTTTAAAATTGTATTGAAGATGCAGCTCTATCTGATTGTGTAATGCTAAGTCATGATGTGTTCCCTCAGGATACTTACCACCACCACTGGAGGGAGGGAAACCTTTCTTCAAGTGCTCGATGTGAATTTTGCAAAAAAACCTGTGGGTCTTCTGAGGTGCTCTCTGGCATGAGATGTGAATGGTGTGGCATCTTGGTATGTTCTGCTGCTGCATGTATTTGTGGGAACCACATATATACAGGCATGTGCTTATTTGAGCACTGGATATAAACATAATGGATTCACGAGTGCTATAAATACACATTTTGTACACCCTTTGTATATACACTTAATCTATACACTTACTTATTTAAAAATATATATGTGTTAGATGGGAAATCTGATTTTTTAAATCCTCTTCATAGTCATGATGAGCAACTCTCAAAGTCATAGTGAAGCTTTGTGTAAATCAAATGGAATGTAACACGGACTAATTGTTGTAGATCTGTGGTTGGAAGCCTGCAGTCACTTTCTGTGTTAAATCAGAATTTCTTTCAAATCATGAATTCTGCAAGGTTAACGACTTACCATTCTAGTATGTTTACTCTTATTTCAGTATAGAATCTTAAGCTGTGTGATTGGGTTTTTTTAAGCTGTCAGTATCAGTTTCTATGTTTTTTCTATTTACATGATATATGTTTATTTCCTGTGCTAGCTGATAGTAGCCTTCAGTAATTCTTCTGGAAACCACAGCCTTTTCACATAGTGATAAACAGTGTACAGTGCAGATAACAATTAGTCCATTCACTTAATGCCACCTTGTATTAAAATTTGATGGAAGTGAAAGCACCAGATGAGAGGGGAACTGAAAAATGTATGTAGGAAATCATTAATTTGCTACTTTATGCTAGATGAGGTACTCCATTTAGTGATAATTTAAAATAAAACTCTAGAGGTTATTCAGTATTTCAGGTATGATTTCAGTGATTTTTTTTTTTTTAATATTGTGGGGTTTGTATTTTAATCTGAGACATAATTTCTGAGGTGGGAGGGACTGTCTTTGAAAACAGTGTAAGAAATGGCACATGCTGTGTGGCCACACATACAAATGTATGTGTATTCAATAATGGGAGAAGATTTGCAACACTGTAAAGGCAGGAACTATCCAGTCACCCTTTGGAATAAAACTGAAAACAGCTTTACCTTGGAGTCTGCAAGTGGGTAGAGCTATGTAAGAGGATACAAGCTCGTTTCAAGCTATTCAATATTGTGCACCTTTTCCATTTCCCCCAGTAAATATCCACATAGAGTGGAAGATCAGAGTTTGAGACCAAAACTTTAAACTTCTCCATGTAGCTGTATAAAAACCTTTCCTTTTCAATAGAACAGGTTTGTAGTCCTTGAAAGTTTCTTGACATATTAAGACTCCCCATTACTGGTAATACAAAACCTGACTTAAACAAATTAAAGTCTAGGGTGAAAGATGGGCCATTCATTAATGAAGGTGATTTACAGAAGGTCTATATTCAGAAGGCCTATGACAATTTCAGTCCTAGTTTGTTATAAATAAATTCACTTTCTATGTGTATCACAACTTCTTAAATGATGCTGTTGTTTATAGGCTCATGCTGCTTGCTACGTAATTGTCACACCAGAATGTACCTTTGGAAGATTAAGGAATATGATTCTTCCTCCAAATTGTGTTCAATTGTTTTCTCGCAACTTCAGCAAATTGCATTGTTTTCGAATATCAGAAAATTTGCATACAGAAACAGGTAAAAATTTCAAAGTTGAATGCAACTAATTGATGAGTGTATTTAACCTAGTCTCATAATTCAAATAAGTATATTATTGCTAATTTTTACTGGCTTTTTTGACAATACTGTAACTTCTTGCTATTTCTGAAACAGGTTAGATATTTTTTTAATGGACACTGTGCAAAATGCAGAAACTTCTGTTTACTGGTGCAGGGCAATTTGTGCACTATTCTTAAACAAAGTGAAAACCTAAAACCAGAAATTTTGTCGTATTAGTGTTATTGCTGAAAACACTTCTTAAATCAAGTGTACAGATAGTTTTGTCTCTTGGATTAAGCATCTGTCCTTTTTAAGACTTCTGTGCTGAAACAATACCATGTATCTAGGCAGGGTAATGTTCTGCTGCCATCTAGAGTGAATGTTTGATTAACAGCTCTTCAGGAACAAGAATTTTTTTTAAGCCTGAGATACACTGAAGTATTTTTTAATTTATATTTTGATTATTATGCACCTGTAAAACCTTTCTTTTGGTGCTTGAATAGAATAGAAAAGGAAATAAAAGGTAGGTAAAATGCAGATCATGAAAGTTAAATATTTGCAACTGATCTTTTCTCAACCTGGCAAATTGCTCTTGAACTTACTGCTCTGAACTCAGGTTTGGTTTTGGTAAGGAGAGATGATCATGAGCAAGACTCCTGTGTTCTGTGTGCAGAAGCAGTAGCAGAAGTCCTGCTCCTGCATGAACTGCATTACCTGAGGTGTATATAACCCAGACACACTCCAGTGACCTGTCAAAGGCAGAGAGCAGAGAGGAGGCATTAGGCTGCTTTTGTGGATTGGGTTTTTTTCAGTAAGTGTTTTTTCTTTTTTGGTGAATTTGCTTGCTAGCAGTCGAAGATGTAGTATAGTTACTTGAAAATCATGGAGTTCCTAATGCTTCCAAAATAAGAAGTAACGAAAGAGTCTGATGAGCTTGCTGCAAGACTCACTGTGAACTTTGATTCAGGTCTGTTGTTAGGTGTTTCACAAGTGTCCCAAAGATTTAATGAAAATAAAGTTGTATTATTATAACTAAGAGAACTTAATCACAAACCTTTAAAACAGAGTCTTTGGTTTGACTTTCCTGATGTTAAACTAAGTTTCTTCCTTCAACAGTGGTGTGTTCTTTTAGTATGTTAGACTTAACTTTCTCCTTTTTTTTATTTTTAAATCACCTCTTAATAAAAATTGAACATGGAGCACCTTAAATGAAAGAATGCAGGGTTTTAGCTGCACTTTGTAGGCTCTTCCTTCAATATTTTAAGAGATGGAAGAAAAGGTTTTCTATTTCAGGACTTAAGCTATATGCTAAGTGTGTTAGTTCATGTTATGCGTGGTTGAGTTTTATTAAAGTAAGAATGTCTCTTTTGCATTTGTTTAATGGAAAAGTGTCTGGCATTTTGAATTGAGAGAATAAGCATATACATAGGGATGGAGAAATACTCACTAACTTGATTTGGACCATTTCCAGTGCTTTACTGTGATATGAAGGGAAAAAAATCAAATGAAATTAAAACTCACCTTGTTTGGAAAGCCAGAATACATTTTTATAGTCCTTAGCCTGCATATCACAGAGGTATAGTATAGCAATACCTTGAAAAATCTCATTTCTAATACAGGGTATCTTTTCTGTGGCCTATGAGAATTTCTGCCCCTTGGGCTCAGCTCCCCATCATCCAATGGGCAGCAGCCTCTCAGGATGGAGAGGCTGCTGATACGCAGGGAGCAGGGGCTGAGCCATGGTGATGCTCCCCTTTCCTCCTGCTGTAGGTATGTTGCATACCTGTGAACTTCACAGCTGCCTGAGCAATTGACCTCTTCCTTTTTTTTCATGATTGGTGGACTACAGTTGTGGCTCAGCACAAGGCATGGTGACTAATATTTGTGGTGCACCTGCCTTGCACTCCACTGTTGCAGCAGCCCTTTCGTTGAGGGTAGAAATGAGCCAAGACACAGATTTCTTGTTTATCACATGGAAAGGGTTCTGGTTTATTCGTCTTCACAGCTGAGCCATCTTGACTACAACTCTTCACTGACTCTGGCTGCAGCAAGGTCCTTCTGTAGGTTTCCCTTGCAGCCTCTGAGTGCTGGTTATTTCTTGCTAAACTGTGACTACATATATTAGTTTGCAGACTCTGAATGCAGGCTTTTACCTCACTAGACTATGAATGCAGGTTCCAGCAACAGGCTCTAATTGCAGACCCAGACTGATCTCACAGCAGAGATTTTCCCCTCCTGTTTTGCCCAGTCCTTCTGGATCATTCCTTCAGTATCTCCTTCCTCAGGATTATTCGTTTTCCTCAAGAACCTCCCGTGACCAGCCAGCCCACCCCTTGTATCACACTTATCTTCAGTGGCTATAGCTGTGACTCATCAGGGGCGAGGCTGTATTGGGTGATTAATACAGCTGTTACTTACCAGGGGCGAGGTTACCTGTATTCCTTTCTCCTACACTCCGCTGTGCATAAAGTGTTTTGTTCTGTGTTTCTGTAGCTGACAGTGCTTTTTAGCGCCTTGGTTTAGCACCTACATGCTGAATGTTTGGGTACTAGTCTGGTGTCCCCACATGTGACTCCTTTTACCCATCCACATCCTGCTGAGTCTTACTTTGAGACCTGTTGCTGGATGTTTGCCATTCTCAGACATCTCCTGAAGATCAGGTGTCTGCAGGTCACTGCCAAAAGCACCAGATACCATTACTATATGCTCTTTTTCTTTGTCCAAATTCTTCCTCAAAAGCAGAGCCAAGAATTGGCTTCAACTAAATCTCACATCATCCTGTGTCAAGGAAACACAGTGCTTTAGCCTTTTAGTCCTTCTTGTTACCCGTGTCCACAGAACAGATCTTCATTTCCTTACAAAAGCCCTCTAGTTCCTGGCATGTGCTGAAAGTTATCAAGATGTGTCATGAATCCAGCAGCTCCCTGATATTCTCTTAGGATGTATTTGGTGCTCCTCTGACAACAAAGCAGCTCAGGATGGCTGAGAAATTGCTCAGGAGTTGCTGTGCTTTTCCAGGGGAAGGGCATAGACTATGGATGGCAGATCTTGTTAAAGATTGTGTTCGTGTTAGTCATGTTTTAGGAGAGCAAGGAACTCCTTTGTCGGCAGATAATCTGTGTGATGACAAGCTCATTAAGTTCTCCTGAGGCAGCATGCACTGAGGGTGCTCCTCTGTTGCCAGAGCTGACAAAGGACATCACTCATAAGATTGTGAAAAGACCAGTCTGAGGTACCAAAGAAGTGTTGGCAGTTGCCTGGATGAGTTGACTGCTGCAGGCATAGATCTTCCCAAGCTGGTGGTTGGGAAGTGCCAGATGACTTGTCCCATGCAGTGGATGAGCACAGCCATCATCTCTGACCTCCTGGGGACCATTTGTCCCAAGCAGCTTTTGCCACTGTGTAAATGCTAAGCTTCATGACCAATATTCGGCAAACATCTTTGTGCTGAAAGACGCTTCTTTTAAACTCTTGAGCTAGCAGGAGATGCAATAGCAGAGCAGTGTAGAGCCCCTTCCTCCAAATGACTCCTGTAATAACAAATGTTAAAAAAGTCATTGAACTTCACTGGAATAGTTTCAAGATGCTGTTGCTGTAGATTTCTCTACTTTTAATATTTTTTGTATAGTTTTATGAGGGTGCATTATTTTCTGACATGTTAGCTCCTAGCTGTAGTGAGAGTGATGAGCCTACTGTCTAAGTCCTCTTCTGGAGAGCAGCAATTTCTTTCTCTTTGGGTGTCAATAACTTTGATTTTCAGTTGTGGAAATTCTATAACACCATTATTTCTGACTGAAAGGCTAGATTGATTTGGTAATTTAAAACTTAGTGGAAATCATCCATTCTTCAGTGACAGTCAAACATCATAACTTCAGAAAAGGATGAAATGCAGTAGTTGCAATAATAAAGATAATGGTATAAGAATCTCATGTATGCATTCACTGTAGCTACATGACAATGCAGATTTTGGGTTTTTTAAATGCTGCTTTAATACTATTAATTATTATGATAAAATAAGTAGAAAAAGAAAGCGTGTTTTTCTAATTGGTTCCTTTTGTGTTACATTTTTTGATGGAAACTTTTCTTAAATGATAAACACCTTCTCCCCTCCATTTAAATTAACAAAAATCCTTTCTTAAAATGTCTCTGCTTTTACAGATGAAGATGATGATATTGACGGGTCAACACAAGGATCAGCAAAAGATATCCAAATTTCAACAGATTCAAGTAAGCAAAATTTTAGTAAGGGATGAATAGTCACCCATTTCTTTATTCATATAATAATCTTAATTTGTATTGCCTTATGACAAAATATTAAGTGGTTATTTTTTTAACATTAGGTTTTGATTTCAGGCCCAAAGTTTTTGTCCAAAATATTTATGCAGGGCCTTACAAATATCTCCTTGATATTTTCCATTGGTAGGTTGGCAGTCTCTTCATTACCTTGACAAATAAGTCATTTCTCTCAGCTTGGTAATTGAAGAAAGAAAACCTGGTCTTAATAATCCTTAGATAAGCAACAAATTTAAAGGGCAGACAGCAATGTGTTTTCAGAGCCTTTTGCTTCTCAGTTCAGTGGATCCAGATTTTGCTGAGGACATCAGATTTTTTTTTTTTTTTTTTTTTTTTTTTTTTTTTTTTTTTTTTTTTTTTTTTTTGCTTGAGCATGTTGCAGTAAACATTTTGAGCTGGACTGGCTGCTTTTTATGCAGTTAAATTTTTAAGCATGTGGAGTTTTCTGGGTTTGTAACAACCAAATTATGATGAGTTAAAATGCAATTTAAGAGCTTTCCACCCCTATATCCATGCTTGCTAATGCAAGCAGAACAACATGGTTCATGCTACCAAATGTAGCTGCATGGATTGTTGTAAAAAAGGCCATTTCAAATCAATAAGTACTTTTTTTTTTTTTGATCTTGAAGTTCTTGCAAAATTTAGAGGCTAATTGTGCAAATGCTATTTGGAATTTTTAAAAATTCAGTTCAATAAGTAGTTAAATCTGTTATAGAAGAGATCTCAAGCATCCTCTTGTTTCACTTTCTTAGTTCCTGAATGACTTCAAGTTATGATCCACCATACTTTCTTATTATGGGAAAACGCTCTAACTGCAGTTAATCTAAACAGCTTTCACTTTTTCCAGTGTTTTAAGTGACTTATGTGGTTGAATGTGAGGACTTTATATTTCAACAATTAAGCCTCTTTCCCTTATGACTGTCAAGAAGAGCAAATTATGTATACAGATATTTCAACTGGATTCATTGAAAGCATTAGTAGATGCCAGTTCAGCTTTAGTTTAGCCTTCCCAAAAGAAGAAAAAAGATACGAAAATTCAGGGCAGGATACAAACTTTAATATGTCATTTGTTCAAGCCATCTCTGGACTGGAGAAAGCAGCAGTAGATGACACATTTTTAAGCATCATGTAAAGTATCATTAGTTATGTTTTAAAAAGAACAGTAGCATAAAAAATTGCTTTCTCATAATGCATTTTCACAAAACATAGGTCAGTGTAGAGCCCAGTAACCTCGCTGTGATTTAGAAACCTCAGCTAAAACTACACTCTCAAAAACAGTCAGAATTAACATTTACTGATAAGACATGACAGACTGGTGATGTGGTCCAGGACATGGCCATGCAGTACCAACAACCAACTTCTGTAAATGTGATCAGCTTCCTTTGTCTTTTTATCCTTCTATTTTCCCAGACTAGTTTTTCCCCAAACCACTTTGATGTCTCACTTTGATTCCTCTCCTAAAGTTCCCCTAACAACCCTTGTACCATCCCATAATGCTTTTCACATGTATCTCATACATCCCTGCAAACTGAGCGACCTCCCTGGTCAGTGAGGTGTCCTACAGAACTTCCCTCATGGACTCATCAGGTGTGTGCCACCCCCAGACAATGGGATTGATGACCTTGTGTCAGCTCAGGACATGGCTTCTTTGATAACTTACTTGATAAAGTTATTGAGGTTCACCTGTTTTCCTGTTGTGCCTCTGTGTGTGTGGGGAGTCATATGCTATGAATATGAATACAACATGAATTTAACATGGCAATGACACAGTTGTAGGGGGCTGGACCACTTTCACCAGTCTCTGGATAACACTGTATAACATGGGTCAAGGAGGAGCTGCTCACTGCTTCTGTGTGTTGACTCAGTACATCTGCCATGTCTTTTGAGATGTTACCATGCTCTCCCTCAAGAGTGTCTGAACTCAGTTACATTCCAGAATATTTGGCTTTTCTTAATTCCAGCTCTCTGTGTTTTAGGGGTATGTACTTCTAAAAACTATGAAAACAAGTCAGAACAAATTGAATAATATCAATGTGGAAAGACACCTTTTTCCACAGAAAAGGATACCAAGTCTGTAGTTTAGTATTGGTAGAAGATTTGAATTAGTAGTCTACATTATTTTTTGTTTCTTTGCTATTGTAATGGGCTTGTTGAGTGAAATCTAAAGGTAGAAGATCTAAGTCTTAATATTGGTAGCTTAAATGTATTAAATCAACTACTATATTTAGCCTACCAAGATACTGAAACCAAAAGCATAAAATTAACATAAAAACAAGCATAGAGTTTCTGAGTTGATAGATTTAACAGACATACAAGTGGGTTTGGCAGAGGACTCTCTCTGCCCTGTGAGAGTCTCTCAGGGCTACCTGGCTGCAAGTGAACGGTCTGATTCAACATGTGTCCATCTTCTGCAGGACAAAATTCAGCCATCAGTGAAAACCTGTTCTGGAGGAGGTTTTAGAGGAATCTGTCTACAAGAGAAATGGGGGCTGCAGTGCTGTCAGCAAACAGATGTTTCACAGCATGTCCTTCCACAGCCTCTGTTTTGCCTTGCTCAGGTTGCTATTCATCTGCTGAGTAAGAGATAAAATGGTTTTGTATTAGACAAACTCAAGTCATTAGCTTAGAGTTTGCTTATGTCTTGTCCCAAACCCGCTGACAGTGCACAGGAGACCTCCACTGTAATTCTGCAAGCAGAACAAACTGTTTTCCAGAAGAAGCAAGGACAGCATATGAGGCGGGATTTTTTTTCCCTAAAGATACTGAAGAAAACTTGAAGCTTTCATACAAATGACCATTGTGTTCTTCTATAGTTGCATACAGATAACTAAACATTCCACATGTTCCTCGGCAGATGCTTGGAAAAGCTCTAAAATTAAGAGACGTAGGGTTAAGAAGTGGCTACCAAAATGGGAGGACAGCTGTTAACCAGATTTGTGCTTCAAAATTGTCTTGAAACTAGAGGAGTTTGAGCTGCTCAAGAAAACAAGTTCAGAATAGGCACACACCTGCAAATGGCTCTCCCAGAAGAGAAAGAGCCAGAGGAAGAAGGAAGGAAAGAAAAGGAAGGGAAGAAAGAGTGGGAGGAAGGAATCTAGGATTCTTAAAGGCTCTCTCCAATAGCAGTAAAAGAAAAAATACATAATTCTTACATACATAAATGCCATCTTGTAGGTTATGAATCCCAATACTGAAATAAACCAAAATTTGATAGTCCTCACTGTTGTAATATGAAATAGCAGTAGAGAAGGAGAGCATAAAGCATGTAAATAACACAAGTTGTTTGGGGACGGGTCTTGCGACATAAGCTATGTTGATAGAATTTAGTCTTTTTAAAGTAATTTTCACAAATACAAATCAGTAAAAGTCTCTAGCCTTCTTAAGTGACAAAATGATTCAGGACCACGTTATTTTCCTATCTCAGTCACAAGCCATATGTAAGTGTTTTCAGAAGCCATGTCCTGTCTGTGGGTATTTGGAAGTCAAAGGGAACATGAACTTTGGACTCATTCAATGCTGTTTTATCCTTTTCCCAGGAAAACTTGGTATCTTAGCCTCTGAAATCAAATTCCACACTTAGGTAAATTATGCCTGGAGTTAACCTTTTGTAGTTACTTTCGTCTTGGGAAGGGTAAGCATGACTAACAGATTATTTTCAGCTTATTTTATCCCATGGTAAGAAAAAAAATTTCTCCTGCTTTTCAGGAGAAAGTACTGAATCTCTACTCTGATTCAACAGGGAAAGATAAAAGACATTTAGCAGTGAGGTGCCAATATTACAAAACAGGCAGTAACTCCTTGAAATACCACAATTTGATAAGTGCATCTATTGCATATTAGCAAGCGGTTTTGTATATAAATATATATATACATACACATACATATATCTTTACGTATATACATACACTAATTAGGGGTATGTAGACTTCACTGTAACTGGGTCATTTTCTAATATTTAAAAATTTGAACAGGTGGAAGGAAGAGCTTTACTTAACTTCCAGAGTGGTTATAGCTGAGCTTCTCGCCAGGGCTAGTTAGACAAATCAGGCTGCCATAAGACACACCTTAACTTACATGTGTTGGATGTGCTCTTGACTCAGTGGAGAAATATATTTCCGGATGACTAATTGTATGTAGCTGTTTGTTCTTTTGTTAATGTGCTTCCAGAAGCTGGTGTGCAAGCAAGCCATTTTTAACTGAGTTGCAGTAAAAGTGTTCCCTGTGAGGAGGACAGGGACAAAGTTAAATGTGATTTTTCACTGATGAAGTTGAGGAGGTTTTTTGTGTGATGGATACCAGATTAGCAGCATTATGTTTATGTAGCTAAGAAATATGCTTGAGCTTAGGACATAACTACTGGTCCTTAGATCTAAACTTGTTCTTGTAAACCAGTTTATTTTGAGAGTCAATCCAACTGTTCTTTGACTGTTCGTAACTCATGGAGAGCTCATTAAAAATTCTCCAGTTACAATTGCTAGGAATTCACTTAGGCCAACTAATATCTCATAAGAGCAGATTACAAAGGCATTTCAAATGAAAACGAGTACTAGAACTTGGATGAATGTTTTTATTCTCAGATGGTTGTCTACTTTCTGGATTGCTAGAGAAAACAACAGAGATTTTGATAGTGTTATGAAAGTTCATACTCAGAACATCAGCTGTGCTGTCAGAAACCAGTTTTCACTTGTTTTCTCAGGTTGTGTTAGCTCTAAAGAAGGTCACCCAGGACACAGTGTGTCTTTTGGTTAACATTTGTCTATGCTGTAGTTACCATGGAGATCCCTCTGACAGAAATCTGTGTCTAAAAGAATTCTACTCCTCCTGGCATAGAACCAGCAGAATTTAAAGGAGTAGGTCACTTTCTGATATGTGCTATGGCCTCAATGCAGTGGTTGTTGACTTTCAAGGGTACCTTAGAAGTAAGAATTGATGATATTTGTAACTTCTTTACACTGTGATTAAAAAGAAATTGACAACAGACACAAGCACTATGATAATTAGAAAACTGAAAATCTAAAGTAATACTACTTTTCATCTCAACAAAAAGAATTGAAAACTCACAATGTTATCATACTAGATTGGATGTGGCTCTGAGCAACCTGATCTAGTGAAAGATGTCCCTGTCAGGATTCTTGTACTCCATGATCCTTGAAGGTCCCTTCCAACTTGAACTATTTTATAATTCTGTGATTTTATTTATTCTGGTTTTGTCTGTTTTTCTTTGTACATGTATCTGCTATACAGGCTTCCCTCCAAAGAGTCACAGCATGGCTGAGGTTGGAGGCAGTATGGAGGTTGACTAAGACAGCCTCCTGCTCTAGCAAGATCACTCAGAGCAGTTTGTCATGTTCAGTAAGGTTTTGAATATCATAGTGTCATAGAATGGTTTGAGTTAGAAGAGACCTCAAAGATCATCTTGTCTCAATCCCCCTGACATGGGTAGCGACACCTTCCACTAGACCAGTCAACATGGCCAGTTTTGTCCCCGAAGTCTAGGATGACTTTGGAGCAGCATGGAAGGCTATACTGGGGACTGCTTTGCTGTGCAATGAGGTCTTCATTTTATGTAATGAGAATGTCCTTGCACACACATTGTGCAGTGGAACTGATAATGAGGAAGTACCCTTAAGAAATGGACAAGTCTACGCTGAAAAAGAAGTCCAAGTGTAGCTGTCACATCTCAGAATAATGAGAAATAAAGATATGAGAATTAAGGTATCATGATTTTTCTTTGAGGGTAAGAATCTCATTTTTAAAAGACTGCTTTCATATGTAAGTACTAGATAATCCTTTAGTTCTGTGTATTGGCTTTTGAGTGAAGTTAAGAACATACACTGAAGCAGAAACAGGTGGATTAGACACAACATACTTAGTTTCAGGTGGTTCAAGAGACCTAGCACTGAAGTGTCTTTGCTAAGTAGTTATACTCTGCAGTCTTTCCTCATAATCTACCACTGCAACATCGAGATACCTAGTGATGCACATTTCTGCCTGGATTCTTGCTTGCTTTTATCAGTCATCAGTTATAGGTGGTTTGGTGGTTTTCTTCCTCCAGCTCCAGTTCTCCTTTTCAATTCTTCTGTGGTAAATGGTAATTTGCTAGTGCGTTTCATTGAACCTAAATGCTGATATTATTTGAGAGCAAAAGGCTCTTAGTATTTTATTCTGTGCTACAAAGTATTACCAAGCTGTAAGGGAAGCGTGGAAGTAGGCTCCAGCATGTAACATATCTCCTTTACAATGTGTGTTAACAGACTGCGTGATTAACCAGAATTGGTAGTGCTTTGGCAGTTGTTCTGAAGGGGATGGCACTTTGTCTTGGTCTTCAAGTTGTCCAACTTGTCAATAATAATTGCAGTCTTGAATGCTGGGGTTGAAGAAGTGATAACATACGAAGTCAGGTTATAACGGTTATATCAAAAGCCAAGATAAAACTGTGATTACTCGTCCCTGTTTCCTCTCTGAACGAGAGGAAAATGCTTTTTCAGATGAACAGTAACAAAATTTAAAATACTCAGCCTCAAAGCTTGTCCTATGACAAAGAATGTTCCCAAGAAGAAACATTTCAGTGGGTTAAAAGCAGGTGTTTAGTTATATTATACCCTTCTTGTTTCAGGTAGCTTTCTGATTCAAGGTTTGTGCTAATGAAATACATGTTTCCATTCAGGTAAACAAACACTAAAGATATTTGATGGGAATGATGCAGTGAAACGCAATCAATTTCGACTAATTTCAGTTCCAAGGATTGCAAAAAATGAAGAAGTTGTGGTAAGATACCCAGTGAGGGTCAGTTTTCCATTTTGATATGTATAATTTCATATTACAATAGTAAAAAGCTAAGTTTTAGAAATGTAACTCAACAACAACAACAAAAATCTGTGAATGGGCTATAATATTACAACATAATTTAACTTCTTCATGTAGTGCTCTTATTTTAGAGCATCTGGGGAAATGGTGGTTTACATATCTGTAGCATAATGGCGATCACAAACCCAAACAAAAACAGTCATTCTCCTTCCTGGTGTTTCTCTGAAGCCTGATTTTACTAATACAAGCAATACAATGTAACCAGCTCCTTAGATCTTGCTCCTTTTCTGTAGTAGTGGTTTGATATTTATCCTGGACAGCTACCAATGTTTCACTTGAGTTAAACAGCTTTGAACACCAATGCTTGTTATAGTTATCTCCACCCCTTGGCTGTGAAAATAATCAATTATTGATCATGTTGTATCATCAATATTGAGCATTGGCCACTCCCTAACTTTTCTAGTGCTCCATCTGGGATGGAGAAATTTCTTAGTACCAAATCAAGTGTGCTGTACATATCTTTATTTACTGGGCTAAGCAGGGACCCCACAGTGTGAGAGAGAAATCCCAGAGAGGGAATAGGGTGATTCACAATAAGATTGTGCATGTTGAAGTCTCAGAGTCGTAACAGACTTGGCAAAGAAGTCTGAAGAACATATTACATCAGAATTTTGACAATATAAAGCTAAGGATCATGAGAATTTTTATCTTGATGCTGTGCTCAAAATCAAAAGGAGTTTTGCAAAGGGTTTGTAGTGTTCTGCATGTCAAAGATCTTTTAAGAAACACTATGTACAGGACTGAAAACACTTTTATTTAGGAGTGCTACTTGCCTTTTAAGCGCATTTTACCAGGCTGGTGCTTTTAATACTAGAGAAGAGGAATACAAGTTTCTTTAACTGAGCTGTAAGCTCTGTGTTAGCAGAGGTGCTGTAGGCATGGGCCCATTATTGATTCCTGTGTGCATCTTGCAAGGACAGCCCTTCCTTTTCCTCTTCACAGGTGTTTGGGTTCAGGGCAGCTTGGCTGAGAAGCTCACTAATTTTTGGCATCCCTTAGTGCCGGAAGACTGAATAGGCAGAGTTGGGTTCAATCATTTTTGATTGAAAGATTTATTGGACCTGATCTTTTACATTTGGTCTTAAAATGACTATCACTTGCCAAAAATGCTGTGGATTGTGTTCAAATACATTGATATCTCAAGTTTTTTTCTTTCATGTTCACTGAAATTTGTTTTCAAAACTTCACTCTTGTTTTGATTTTTTTTTTTTTTTTTTTTGCCACTGCCATGAGGTTAGAACATGCATTAAAAGTTCAATTCATAAATCAGGTATTTATAATGTCTGTGGCTGTAAAGGTATTAACAGTGTTTTTTCAAGTAAATGTTAATTTATCTTGCTCTGTTTTAGGAGGCTGCTTTGAGGGCGTACTATATAAATGATGACCAGCAGGAGTATGAGCTTCAGACCTTTACGCAGCAGGTGCTGCTCTCTGATGATGTTATCAACAGGAATGATGCTGCAGAAGACAGTAACTTGGGCTCAGTATTCCGAGAATCTGTTCCTGAAGCTTGGATCATCAGAGCCAAACCAAAGGATGAGGAAGTGATCAGAATTTATCCTGCCTGGCTAAAGTGAGTATTTTCCTTCTTGATCACAAGGTTATACTGTGTTTGGATACATTTGTCCTCTCTAGTCTAGCCCTGTTTGCTTTAGTTATTGAAGCTGCAGAACTCTAATAGAAAGTGTAGTTTATTTTTCTGTATTTCAGGATTCTTCTGTTAATTTTTCTGAATGGGTAGTATGCACAACATTCATTTCCATGGCTAGAAACTCTTGGGTTTCCTTACATGCATGGAACATACAGTGCAACTTGTGCAGTTCTATGATCATGTGTTTGGTTAGAAAGATGCAACTTTACATTAAGTACATCTGTAAACAAATAATGACATACATGTCACTTGAAAAATTGATGGATTTTTTCAAAGAAATGTGAAGTAAGGAAGAACTACACTACAACTTCCCATGTGAGATGAGGAGGGGGAAAAAAACCCAAACAAAACAAAAACAAACAAACAAACAAAAAACAAACAAACAAACAAACAAAAAAAACAAAACACAAAAAAAACCACCCTATTCAATTTACCACTGAGACAGTATGAATTTTATGCAGATTTAGTAGTGGAAACAAAATGGTCTGGACTTACTGATTTCTGAAGACCTATGGGATAAAAAATTAACCCAAATTAAAATTAAAAATTAAAATGTGTTCATTTTGCTGTTGCAACTGCATTGACAAGTTTTATAAAAATTGCAGGTTATCTCTGTGATTATGAAGAGGCTAATCTGTAGTGCTACAATTGTATTTAGCAGTTTCTTGAGATGAAAGTGTTTTCTTGTCTGTGGCTCTGATACCACATCTGCCAGGAGCCTCAGTGAACAACCTTCTTCAACCAATACAAATATATTTGAGAAAATTCTATACTTAGTTTTAAAAGGTACACACAGGATAGGTCCTAAAATAAGTATTTTTCTCCTTAGGGTAGGAATGGCATATGTTTCTCTACGAGTAAATAAGGATAGCACGGTGCAGACTGTGATGAAAGAAGTGCTCCCATTACTTGGAAGGCAGGTAAGTGAAAGATCCTAAGCATGTGCATATACCACCTGAGTGACCCTGAAAGTATATATTTTTCTCCTCAGAAAAATTACAGTCCCTTAATTCACAGCTATTGTAAATGTTGTTAGCATTTGGTAGATGATCTTTTGTGACTGACATGCTCCTCAAAGTTTAACACAATCTTCAGGGTAGGTAGGCATGGTTGCTCTGTACTTGAGGTACCATGAGTGTTTCTGGGTCAAGCACATTTACACGCATGAACACTATGATTCGTGCACTGCAGCATATTTTTACTGGTTGTTTATGTCTTGAGATATTTTAAACACATGTATGTAGCTACTCTGCTAATTTTACCTTGTTGGAAAATTGGCAGTCATTGTTAGGATGATCATGCTTGTCTCCTAATTCTTTATGTTGCTCTGAAGAAAATTGCAAAATCACAGAACATCTCAAGTTGGAAAGGACTCATAAAAGTCACTAAGTCCAACTTCCTACTCCTTGCAGGATTACCTAAAGGTGAAGTGTATGACTAACAGCATTGTCCAGACACCTCTTGAACTCTCACAAACTTGCTGCCATGAACACTTTCCTAGGGATCCTGTTCCAGTAACCAGCCATGCTTTCAGTGAAGAACCTTTTCCTAACATCTAATTTGAACTCCCCTTAATGTAGCTTCATTCTCTTTTCCTTGGGTCCTATCACTGGTCACCAGAGAGAGAAGTGGCCAGTGATAGGACCCAAGGAAAAGAGAATTCACACCTCTCCCTTCACTGTGCGCCTTAAGGAAGCTGTTGACCATGATGAGGTCACCCCTCAGCCTCCTTTACTCCAGGGTGAACAAACCAAGTGACCACAGAGAAGTCCTTCCAAGTCTTGACCTTGAGACTTTTCATCATCTTGGTCACTCTGCTCTGGACACATTCAGATGGGCTGATGTCCATCTTATACTGTGGCACCCAAAACTGCCCCCACAGTGGAGGTGAGGCTGCCCCAGAGCAGAGCAGGACAGTCCCCTCCCTTACCCGGCTGTGATGCTGTGCCTGATGCACCCCAGGACACAGGTGGCCCTGCCGGCTGCCAGGACACTGCTGTTCAACTTGCCACTGACACTCATGTTCACACTCATGTTCAACTTGCCATTGACCCAGTCTATGACATCTTGTCCCACAGGGCTGCTATCCAGCTCTCATCCCTCAGTTTGTATTTTAAACCAGGATTACTCTGTCTGAGATTGAGAATCTGGCGGTAGCTCTTGTTAAAAATTATATATGGTTGGTGATTGCCCAGCTCTCTAGCACATCCACATCTCCCTACCTTTGAGGGTGTCCACAGTTTCTCCTAGGATCATCAGGAAACTCACAGTTCATTTGATTTATTCATCCAGACAATTTGTAAAAACATTAAAGAGCACTGCAGATATTTTCTTCCTACAGTGGCAAGCAGCATCTCTGTAGCCCCCAAGGGCTGCAATGAAGGACTCAAGGTTGAAACAGCACCCACATTCTTTAAAGTCTGCATTGCTTCCCACATCATTGGAAAATTCTAGATACATCTTGTAATCTTGTAGATGCACAGTCTTTCCTTGGAAGATAATCTCTTTTCAGTCTGCCTGTCCTTTGTAGGGTTGATGCCAAAACAAGATGACTTTCAGGAGACATGTTAGGAAACTTTGCTACCTTGTCAAGCCATTGGCAGGCCCAACTCACCAGTGTGGAGACACAAAGCTGTAGTGTGCACATTTTAGTCAGCACCTGGGGCTTGTGAGCAAACCAGCTAATCAGCACAGTTCCACTGCTCCAGGGCATAGCCGTGCTTGCAAGAGGGTGACTGCTGCCCTTTGTGGTTATTTACAGGGTACACAGGAACATTCATGTGACTAGCTCTCTGCAGTAAGGGATAATCATGGATCTGTCTAGGTGTATCCAGCTGTTTAAAGCATGCAGCTTGTTTTGGCTACAGGATACTTCCAGGATTTGTTGTCTGTCCATTTCCTCAAGTGCTGTGGACCTTTTAATAAAAATAGGAACAACCATATCTGAAGTTTTGTCTCTTCTGAAAAAAGCAACTGTCAAACAGTATAGTTGGAAATTCCATTAGGGAAAAATCTTCACATCTCTATATTTGAGCAGCCAGCCATATACTATAAGAGACTTAATTCTTTAGATCAATTGCAATTTCTCCACTAGTGGTTTTTCTTTGCGTTACGGCAATTTTTAAATGCTCTACTTGTTTCTCTGTATAAACACGCATATACAGGAAATGTTTTTTTAATGTCCAGAATCTGCCTGTGCTCCAAGTTACTTTCATCACGTATCAGGTAAAGCACATGTAGGCAGTTGAGGCTCTTAACACCCCCATTCATGAGATGTAAAGCAAAATAAATTGTCTCTTAAGTCTCAAGGCCAAAATTTAAGACCCTTCCTTAATCCTGAGTGTGATATATTTGCAGGGTTTCAGTCATCGTAAATGGTTCAGCTCTTGGCTGTGCCAGCTCTTCTGGTCCAGCTGCAAGGAACACTTGTGTGGTCCTTGGCAGTAGCTTGGAGAAGAGACTGTGGCACATGTGAAGAGGATTTTGTTCCATCAATGCCTGGAGTGTGCCAGGAGATGGGGAATGGTCAGCCTGCTTTTGCCAAGCTAGTTCCTGGGCTGTCTGTCGCAGTGCCTCTTTGTGCCGCTCGCCTCGGCCAGCCCTGACACCGCGGCAACACCGGGGCTCTTGGTGCAGCGAAGGCGCAGAATAAGTGAGAGATGGGACTCTCTTGAAGGTTAACCAGCTGGGTTTATTGCAGGGATCCTGCTCCCAGGGTGGTGCCTCACGAGAGACCCTGAACCCCTGGGTGCAGCAACTTATAAAGGGGGGTGGATCTCAGGGCAGGGTAGAACATGGGACCAATAAGAACAAACCAAAGAGTGGCTCAGGGGGTGACAGTCATGAGAAACAACGAATAAGAACTAGGAGGGGGACCCCTGGACCCTGACCAATCACCTGAAGCCTCTCCTGGAACTTTCCAGGTGTGGGGTGAGGCCCCAGAATGACTGGCAGGACCAGTGGGTTATATAACATGTGATTGACACATAACAGAAGGAGGGAGAGACCATTAGGGATTAACAGGAGGGGTTACAAAGAACATACCATTTGAAACCTACAGAAAACATTGCCAAACAATCGGAACTGGTTTTCACACTCCCACAGCTGTCTTCTTCCAGAGCAGGCTCATTCCCAGTCCTGCATGCTTTCTCTGGAAGGACACTCAAGAAATACTGCAGATGAGCTGCTCATCACTGAAGCAGGAATGAGATGAACTGTGCTCATTTTCACAGTGTGGCTGTGCAAATGCCAATGTTTTAGGAGCATGGAAGTACGATGTCATGAGTGTGTAAAATGAAGATTATTCCTGTCTTGGAAGGAGTTGGTTAGAGGAAGAACATCATAGTTGATTTAAAAGTACTTAACTTCTAAAAAATGTTTAATTTTCCATGCTCTGTTATACACTATGTACAGGATATAACACATAGTAATGTAAACATCTGGCAAAATTATGTCAATCAGAAGCTGCATTTACATGCTGTCTCTTTTGGCAGATGGAGTGCCTCCAGAATTTCAAATTGGTGGAAGTGCTTATGGGTAGTAAGCAAGGTAAGCGAAGGAGCATTGGCCAAAGACACATCAGATCTCCGTGGGATTTTTTTTCCCCATTCTAACAGTCACAGTCCATATCCTAGAATAAAAAACACAAATGAAATTTCATAATGATGTTTAAATACCTAATCAGAAGTGATGCTGATTCTTTTCAGTCTTGTGTGTCCTGTGGGAATAACGTTCCCTTTCATTATTACATAAAAACTCATTTGTGGTTTCTGGTGAATATTAACATTTTTGCCTTGTTTTGGGGAGCTATGTTTAACAGACATAATTTTCTTAATTGGAGTTATTTATTAAAGATTAATTGTAAAGGTCACATGGCTCCCTTCCTCTGTCTTCTTTCCTCCTGACATAGCCCCTGAAGAAGAGTAACTTTGAGTCCTAAGGCAGTCCAAGTAATGTGTTTGTGTGTTAGGATGCACAGAATTCTGCAGTCCTAGCACTGCTCAAGTGTTTTGTGATCCTGCAGGAGCTGGGCTTGTGTTCCCCAAGTTGACATCCCTTTGTGTTTCAGTATTTGTAAGGTTGCATGGAGAAATAAATAAAGACATTGAAGTAGTCTAATACTCTGACCACAGCTGAATAAATATCTTTGTAGTTCAAATACTGTTCGATGCTTTGCCTTATTTTAGGGCATTATTGGGAAGTTGTTTTATAAAGGTTATTTTAGCTTTGTGAATGTCATAACCTTGATCGGTTTCTGGTGCTCCGTTTTGAAGCATCATTTGCAACTTTACATTCACTGAAAGTTCTTAGAATTGTTTTAATACTTTGATAAAACACAGAAGTTGCTTATTATTTTACTTGTTCAAAATTTAGTTTTAAAAGTCTTTGGTCAAACCGTTAGATTATGACTAGAGTGCTGCTTATCTTTTGAGTGGGTTCAGGCTGTTTCTGCCATTTTTTAAAGGAGAGTGATATTTAAGAACTGTGGAAAAAGACTGTTCCAAGCACCTATGTGTTTTTATTGTTAGATAAGAAGTAGCTCACATCTGCATGGTCCTTTATGAGAAAATTAGTTGTATGCAGAGCTGTACTTTTTCCCTAATTTTTTCTTCTTACTGTTTTTGTGTAATTGAGCCTGGTACAAATTTACATGCTTCCTAACATGATTAATATTCTTGCCCTCTCCAGTTCAACGCATGGTCTTGGACAATCAGGAACTGATTCTTAACAGACTCAAGGACATAAGAAAGGTAAATCTGAAAAAGAAACATGTTTTTGGTTTATTTTTAGCAAGTGGGAGTCCCCTTCCTTTCAGAAAAATGAATCATTGGTCACCCCTTAAGCAGGCTCAAATGTAGAGAAGCTAAGGCTTGAACTGAAGTTGGTTTCTGTTTCTGATATTCTCTAGGCATAGACGACATGATTACTAAGTGCAGAACTATTTTGGATTTTGCTTCACAATATCTTTTTGCCAGATGTCATGTCATTTATTTTCCTTTATTTTGGTAGACTTCAATACGTCAGATGAATCAAACAAGATTTTACATTGTGGAAAACAGTAAATCCATTGTACAAGTAAATTTATTTGTTGGTGGCCTTCCACCTCAGCTTTCCCCTGAAGAATACACAAATATTCTCAAGGAAGAATTAGCTATCAAAAGTAAGTAAACCAGGTACATTTTCAGATACATTAGACATTCAGACACATTTGTTCTCCTGTACAGAACAAAATGTAGTAGCATCAATTGCTTGTTTTTCTTGTAATTTTACCTTTTTCTGACCTGATTTTTAAAAAAATGTTCTACCACTTAACTCTCATGTGGGCTTTTTTAATCATTTTAACATGCTCACAGTTGCAGGAGAGATATAACAGCTCATTATTTATAGAATAATTATTACATTACTTTAGTTATATGTGACTACACCTTTTTTTTTTTTTTGTATGTTTGTGTGAAAAAGCATCACTTTTTAGAAGACATACCTTATACATACCTTAAACCATGTGCAGAATATCCCTTGGTTTTTTTAACCTGACACTTTTTGCCTGGTCCATTCTCCGTGTTAGTCATGAGCTCTGTGCCCCATCACAGAGAAGTATGAGCAGTGTGTGCACACACATACGGACAAACACTCAGGGAAAAGAATTTATTTTTCTTTTTCAAAGAAGTGTAATTGAATTTTCATAATACTACTTCAACCAGTAATTTGTATAAACAGCGTCAGGAATGTGTCATGCTTTTTGTTGCAGGAAACAAAGCATTTTTCCCAGTCTTTTATGTCACTTCAAGAGGAATTAAACTTGAAATGCCAGGAAGAATTCTTAGTCACCTTTTATGAAAATCAGTTTAGCTTTTCTTACTTGCAAAGTAAACATGAGAGGGAAAGTGTTAGCTGGAGGTTCTCCCTGTATTTGTATAACGTTTAATATTTATTTATATTATATTTATGTAACTTTTTAAAATACTTTAAATATTTACTCTAAATGTACCCAAGGTTTTATGTGTTTATATTTTTACCCTTTGCAGCAAATGTAGTATCCGTGAGTCATGTTTATCAAGCACAAGGTAAGCATTAAAATTTTTAGTCTTGCAAACAATGTTTATGTTCAAAACTGCAGCTTAGTACCGGAGGCTGGAAGCTCAGAGTATGTTAGTCTTTCTGCATAAGCAAAAAGCCCTTCAGGTAAAATGTAGCATGTTGTATTTATGAAGAGCAGTGGATTAGTGTTACCTTATTAAAAAAAGTTAAAAGATCGGCTTCATGCCTTGTGTACCAGAAGGAGGTAATATCTCATCACAAAAATGAGTTTTGAAGTTGCACTTCAACTGAATAATATAACACCGCAGATCTGTTAAAAATCCTTCAAGTGTTCTGTTCTATCTTTGACTTTGAGAATACTAAAATTTGGTACTGCTTTTGGACTCAGTGGGACTGTTTCATGGTCACTGTTTCCTAGCAGTGTTAAGAGCTAGAGTTCAATGGCTGAAAGTTGAAGAAAATAAATGCATTCATCCTTTGAGCTGTTTCTTTGCTTTTGCTGTATGAATTTTATTTCAGTGAGGTCGGAGAAGCCATGAGGCTTCTGACAGCTGGAGCAGCAGTGGCTCTGGGCAGCTTTAGTGCAGTGCTCAGGTAGAGATCTGCATTTGGTAAAAATTTAAAGTGTGGAATTTTCTCTTTTTTATGTTTAGGTGTCTGTAGCTGAGGTGTTTCACATCCTTTGGCAGGCTTAACTTCCACGTGTCTGCTAAATGGGTTTTTGTATAGCATGGTTTTGAAGACTGGTGTGTGCTTCTTTTGTGTTATTTGCTGTCTCCATGTGACTAATTGATTGATTTTGATCTTTTCATAGGAAAATCTGTAAAGCTTTCAGATGTACCTTCTCCTTTCCATGCTTTTCAGTCGCAAATACTTGATTTTGTGCTGCTTGTCTCATGTCACAGCATCATTAAACCAAATTTACATGCATGCGGTTTTAGATGTTTCTTCTTGTATGTGATTTTTATTGCCACTTTCCTCTTATGTTTGTATTTTTGTGGTTCTCATAACTTCCTAACTTTCCCTTTCTGTCACAGCCAGGTTATGTTACCAGTCTACATCTCATATAGTGTCCATTATGCATTTTTGTCTTATCCTGCCCTATTTTCCTCCTCACCAAATATCTTACTTTACACTAACTTGTCAGTGTTTGTCTTTTCTCTTTTGTCTTCCCTTCTTCCCCAACTTCTCCATTCAGAACCTAAGCCCTAAACTTGATTATCAGCCCAAATATTTGCTTGCAGTAATTCTTACTATGATATTATTAATGAACAGAACTAATGGATCTTTAATAATTGGATGCAAAATGAAACCTGATACCTCTGCCACTTGTACATGATCAAAACAGAATGTTAGTCATGATAAAGAGTATGCAAATAGGCCCTACCCCTGAAGCTCAAAGGAAATCTTTCAATATGCATTAGTTCTGTGCTGCAGTTCTTGTCTTCAAGTTGCTTCATTTTAACAGAAATCTGAGATCTGTTTGAAGGTAGGAAGGAAGGTTTAAAAACAGAACAGTGCAATTCAACTGATAACAAACCGCTGCATAATAAGTTCTGCTGAATTATGTCCTTGATAAACTGAGTAAACTTTTGCTGTAATATGAGACCTATTTTCTAATAATAATAATTGAAAATATAAAAAGTAGTTCTGATGCCTCTTTACAGGTGCTGTTGTACTCCAAATTTCATGTTTTTCTGAAGCTGAAAGAATATATATGCTAGTTAAAGATACTGTTGTCAATGACAAGCCTCTGTATGCTGTGGTGATTCCTACAGTTATGGTAAGAGACAGGTTTGAATTTAAAAAAAATGTCTTTAAAAGAAAAAACACAACTACCTTAAAACTCTTTCTTCTAGAACACAATGAAAATACATTTAATCAAAGAGGCCATATTATTAGTGTGACAAAAAAAATGCTTCACAGCCTGTACTTCATGTATATGACATATTCAGTGAATTAAGTAATTTGTGCTATGAATGTTCAATTGGCAATCTACAGCTGCCTAACTATACAACTATAAAGGGGAGGGAAACAGTTATTTTTCTTTGTTTCTTTCAATGATCAAAACGTTAAGTGGGGTTTCAGTTTCAGCTGGTATGTCTTAAAATGCTTACAAAACTTTGTTATGGGAGCTAAACGTGTTTCCTCACTAGCCGTGAGGTAAAATACTTCTGCTTATTTTCACTGTGACATTATCTTCATTTCCCCCATTCTGTAACAGAGACAGTTTGACCTTGTTTACCCTTTGAGGATTTCAGAATAACATAGTCTTCTGAAAGACTTAGTGCAAGAATCCTTTCACAAATTCAGGCTTGATTCTGATTATTCATGCTGTTACTAATCCCTTTCATGTGAATCATTTTGTTTAAAAGAGATTTAATGTTAATAAAGTAGAGTCAACATGAGAAGAGGAAAATTATTAACTGAGTGAAGTGATATTTTAAACCAGGATTATGTAGGTTCATTCCAAAAAAGAGTATTGCTGTAGTTACTTTCTGCTGAGGTGTTGTGTATCTTGCAGTTACTGTCTTTCTGGAACTGTGTTATGGCAAGCAAAGTGAGAGTCTTGGTTTGACTTCTTGAACATCACAGAAGGTCAAAAAAATTACATTATTAGTGGGAATTATGAAACAACTTTCTATAGGAGGGTATCAAGTTTAATGGCCCTAGTTGCTTTCTCACATACCTGCTTTCACAGTTTAAAAATGAGTCCTCCACTTGTCCAGGCTTTCTAAAACTATGGTTTTTAGATGAGTAGATACTAGTGGTAGTGCTCACATGCAACTGGCAAAATCAAAAGTAACAAAAAGTTACACCCCCTCCTAAAAAATTGAGAGCTTTGTTCTTATGTGTGCATAGGAATTGTATTTTGTCAAGTCCTTAGAAATCAAAGCCACCTTGTCCAAACTAAGTTTCAGAGTGCCTGTTATGAGAAACAGAAAGCAGCTATGAACTTTTGGATACTTGTTTTTGGTGTTTTATAGGCAAACGCATTATGGGCCTGTTATGAATAAAAATGGGCGGAGAAAATATTAATCTCCATAAACGCCTTTATTAATCAGCTCTTATTAATATTCGCCCGAGGGGTTTGATCGCCGTGGAGGAGGAGGGCTTTATCAGCTCTGCTGCATGCAATTCAACAGAGCTGGAGGACTGGCCCTCGCTGGGAAGCAATCCCAGAGTCCTGTCAGTTCTTTGTTTTCTCCTGTGGTCTCATCTCCGGTTTGGTCTTTTTAACTTACGGCTAGTAAGCTAAACCGGAGAAATTAGCTCTTCTGATTCTCTAGGGTCTACACGGCTGAGCATTAGTTCTTATCTGTTTTAATTTTACTTGGTTTTTATTTGATAAGGGTTTTTTTATGTTAGATTTCATCCCGGGACGCTTTTGGAGTTCTTAATTTGCATGCGGGATCACCGGGGCGGGGGCTTGGAGCTCTTTGCGGCCATGGGGTAGTTTTTGCCGCAGAAATGGCGTCCCAGTCTCATGCCGCTCCCCAGCGGCGGCAGTGCTGTGGGGGGGGTGGAACGTGGTGGGTGTGGGGTTTTTCTTTTGAAGCGGGGCAGAGGTCCGGCCGGCTCGGGGGACGCTTCATCTGGCCGAGGCGGCTGACCGCGTGGTGGCTGCGGCGACTTGTACGGGGAGCATGGCATCTGCGGGCAGACGGGCGGCCGGGGCTCTTTTCTCCGCTCCGGCACGGGGAACGGCTGGGGCTTGGGGAAAGGCTGCTCCTCGGCTGCGGGCGGGGGGAGAGGCTTCTCCGCGGCTGGAACTCTTTGTGCTGGGCTTGGGGGGGGAAAGCGGCCGGCTCCTCTCTGCTCTGGCGGCGGCGGCGGGGGTTGGGACCTCCCCGTGCCAGACGGCCGACTGTCCCGCGGCTGGAGCTCTGCTGAGGCGGGAGCCAGGCGGGCGGCTCCGCGGGCTGGGTTTTCTCCCCCCCCGCCGGCTCCCAGCCGCGGACGGCGCTGGGAAGGGGCTTTTCTGCAGCGAACCGGGGGGGAGACGGGGCGGCATGGGGGGGGGAAAGCGGCCGGCTTCTCTCCGCTTCGGCGGCGGCGGCGGCGGGGGTCGGGACTTCCCCGTGCCAGACGGCCGACTGTTTTGCGGCTGGAGCTCCGTTGAGGCAGGCAGCTCCACTGCGGTTCCTTCGCCCCATCTCTGACCTGGGGTGGGGGCGCGGTGCTTGAGCTTTGATGGGAACGGGTTTTTTGTTTTTGAGGTGGTCTGGGAGGAAAGGTGCCACGTGCCACTGAGGTGGCTTTCCACTGTTACATCATAGGACAAACACCCCAAATTTCATTTTTAACAGGCCTATATTGGGTGTCCGTGGTGTGAAGTTGAACATATTCCACACTGTTGATTACATATGTTTGTTTTTCTGACATTGGATATGTTTTAAGATGACTTCTTGATGCCAGGAAAATGTGGATATTGCTGTCTCTTACCTGATGCAAGATATTTTTTAGAAACTCCACTTCAGGGGACTCCTAGGCATCAATTTCTAATACATAAGCAGGAGAGAGGGTACTAAGGCACAAACACTGTGTTTCCATTTCAGCATGTGTTGTTTATATTTGGTCATCTCACTGAAAGGAGCCTAGAGTTAATTTAAATGATATTTCAAGTGTTGCTTTTTGTATGGTTGTTCACCCAGCTTATGCCTTTCACTAATTACCTAGGTAGAGTAATGATTGATTATTGTCTTTACTTTGGGTAGCAGTTGGACTAAATGACTTCCTGTGGTACTTTCCAACCCAGGCTATCTTTTTAGCCTATGATAATATTAGTCTTTGTTTATGTGTGTGATAATTTAAATACAGTACCAGGAAATACAGTTGTATGAGGCCAATACCAGCACAAGTTTTTGTGGCTTTATCACTAATGCCTTTTATTAGTGGAATGCCCTCTGGTGTACTGCCAGATTCATTAAGAGTAGCAGGAAAATATGTAGAAGGTTCCCAAATAGATGAAACTTTCAATTTCATTCATTCTACTAAATCCTCACACAAATATTTACATCTTAAAAGCACAGTAGTTAAATGAGCATTTTAGCCAAAACATGAGTGACTACTTTACACCCTTCTGAAAGGGTGTGACACCCTTCTGAAAGGGTGTGACACCCTTCTGAAAGGGTGTGACACCCTTCTGAAAGGGTGTGACACCCTTCTGAAAGGGTGTCACCTTTTTCACCCTTTGCTGGAAGAGTTTTCAAGCATTAGATTAGACTGCCCTGGGAAGCAGTGAGGTCACCAATCCCTGGAGGTGTTCAGGAAATGACTGGACATGGCACTTAGTGCTGTGGTCTAGTCAACAACGTGGTATTCAGTTAAAGGTTGGAATTGATGATGTTACAGGTCTTCTTTCAACTTTTATGATTCTATGATTCTTCCATTTCTGCAATATGCCAAAAAATAAAGAAAAGGCTTGGGGGTTGACCCAACTGCTGCTCCAGTAGTGTTGTGACATCTTGCACGTAATTTCTCATCAGGTAATGAGTCCTTTCTGGCCTGAGGGTGAAGAAAATTTTGTGCTTGGGGCATTGTGAGTCCTTCCACGTGGAAGATGGTGGCAGCTGTTTGCAAATGTTGCATTCTACTTGTCAGAGGTATCTGCAGTTTCTGGAGACAGTCCACCATCCGGGAAGATGTGCTGTGGTTGTCACACCAGTAGGCTGGTGGCACAGAACGCCTTGTTCTGCTTTGTTGTTAGATATGATTACACAGTACAGTCAATGGAGAGGGGATTAGCATGGATAATAAACATCTTGCCCTAGTTTAAAGCAATGTTGTGCTATTCCGAACAAATTAAGCAATTTACAGTGACTGTCAGAATGTCTAAGTCATGCAGCCTCCTTCAGCTGTCTCTAAGAAAGAAGCAATAAATTCCTTCCTGAATGCCATCCAACACAAAACTTTTCTGCAGATTTCACTCCTCAAGCACAGCACTGAAGCCAGGGCTAAAGGGGGAAGTGAGTCCTTGGGCTGTGAATCACATACGGTCTTCTGCCCAGTAAAAAACTCACTCGTCTGTCCCCTATGGGGTTTTATTAAGGAAAATTTTTAAATTGTGCTGCATGAGGGTGCTACACTTTTGGCTGTCTGTAATTGTAACAAAGAGTGTGCTCTTGAGAAAGCAAAGCAGCAGCTCTGCTCTACAGTACAAACTGTCAAGAGTTTTTAATCTTTATCAAAAAATAATTGTTTTCTTAGAAGCTGGATTTTATCTCGGGATTTAGCAGTGTTTCTTACTCCTTTAAGCTTAATGAAGAGTTGTGTTGGGAAGCAAGTTCACTGTAAAGACAAGCACTTTCTTGAACACTTATTTTTATTCTGAATAGCTGCATCTAAATGTGTATAGTTAGGAATTTACATTGGAAGATATCTTAACAAAGGTGGGTTTGAGTAAACTGAGCAGTTTACACTACATACAGATTTCAGTTTACGCTACATAAAGATTTTTTACTAGTTCCAGACATTTGCTTGTGAATCTTAGTAGCATTCAGGGTATTTAACTGGTTTGGGTTTTTTTAGTTAGAGTATTGACACTTGATAAGAAATATAGTTGGCAATTTACAGTAAAAACTGTCAATATGTATTTGCAACAATGTTACTTGGGTAAGATCTCAGACAACTCTACAAAACACAGCTGTGCTTTTGAATGGTTTACAGTGTACCATGTCTCAGAAATAGTTGTGATTCCATTAAGTTGCTTTTTAATTATTTCAGTTACTTGGTTTTAAACCAAATGCATTATAACATGCCTGTAAAAGCAAGTAATATAAAACATGTGTTCAGCGTGTCACTTCTGAATGTCCCAAACCAGTATTTTTAGAAACTGATTTCCTGAAGAAGAGAAGATAATCAAATGTTCTTGTTCTATTCAGGTGAGGTATTTGTTAGACTTCAGTGTTCAGCCGGTCTCTTTGCTCTTACTCTTTTTTGAAAATGTTTTTGTTTACTTCAAGCTGCAGAACTTCATATTTTTTTCATTTTATTATCCCATTAACCCCCCTTTTTTAAACCCCACAAATGTACAGGCATTATACCAAGCCTGAGGTTTCAGGTTGCTGGTATTGTTCAGAAAATTGAAATGGCTGGAGATTAAATTTAGATACTTAAAAAGCTCTGACGAGGAAGAAATGGAAAGTGGACAGGAGAGACAGTAGGGCAGAGTAAAAGCTGGACAAGGAGTGCTAGAAGGGAACAGTATGCTCTGTTACCCCATGGGACATGATATTTCCTTTCAGAGCTGCTCTGCCTTCTGTTGCTCATAGGATTTAACCCCATACAGCACTACAGGCTGGGCAGAGTGGCTGGAAAGTGTCCCAGTGCAAAAGGACCTTGGAATGCTGATCAACATCTGGCTGAACATGAGCCAGGAGTGTGCCCAGGTGGCCAGGAATGCCAATGGCATCCTGGTCTGTATCAGAAATAGTGGCCAGCAGGACCAGGGCAGGGATTGTCCCCCTGTACTCAGCACTGGTGAGGCCACACCTCAAATCCTGTGTCCAGTTCTGGCCCTTCACTTTAAAAAGGACATTGGTGTGCTGGAGTGTGTCCAGAGAAGGGAACAATGATCACAAGAGGACCAGAAAACAAAGTGTCTTATGAGAAATGGTTGAAGGAGCTGGGGTTTAGTCTCCAGAAGAGGAGGCTCAGGGGGTGACTGCATCGCCCTCTAAAACTCCTTGAAAGGAAGGTGTGGGGTCAGTCTGAAAGGATGTAGGGGTCACTCTCTCCTGCTGTGCCTGCAGTGAGACAACAAGAGGGAATGGCCTTAATCTGAGACACAAGATACTGAGATCAGATATTAGAAAAAAAAATTATCAGTGTCACAGTGGTCAGGCATTGGAAAAGGTTACTCAGGGAGGTCACCATTCCTGCAGGTGTTTAAGAGGCATCTGGATCTGGTGCTGGTGATGTGGTTGAGTGGTTTAGGCATTACAGTGGCAATGTTGGGTTGAAGGTTGGACTTGATCCTAAAGTTGTGTTTCAACTTCGATGATTCTGTGATTATCAAAGGGCTATTCTAAGTGGGTTACTGATGATGATGATGCAGGAACTGATGGAATAACAAGATAGCCTTTACTTCTGAAAACATTAGAGCTCTGTCTGCTTACTCTTCCATTAATGCTTGGAATGGCTCTAGGGGATGAAATCCTCTTGTCTCTTTGGGATGTGTGGATCCTTGAGCTGTTGACTTAATACTCAAGGAATCCTTTTTGTGACAGTGGCAGGCATTATGTTCCACAGACTTCCTTTGCTGCCTACAAATATCCTTTCCATGTGCTTAACAGAAATGAATATATTACCCTTGTTATGTGTTGGACATGCTTTAAGTGATTGTTTCTCCTTTCCAATAATGCCTTAATGTCGAGGGCAAAGGTGTTTTGACTTCAGTTGTCAGTTTAGCATGAAGGTGGTTCCTTTGGAGAGAGCTGTGTGCACAGCTTTCAGCCTCTTTATCATCAGCCTACTTGTTTTGCCTGCAGTGGAACCTTTCCAGTAAAATAAAACATTGAGGTTCTTTCAGCTCTTTGTCCCCTAAAACAGCCCTTGTTTGGCTCATTTATTTTTCAAGAGAACAGATATATTTTCAGGCTGAATGTCTCGTAGAATCTGAAGGATGAGTAAAGAAGGGGCAGTGTGTGCCTGCTTCACCAGCCTTTATACTGCTTAGTGTTCCTTTTCTGAATGTATTTTCTCTTTATCAAGAGACAAGTCACACTGGGTGGTAGTGAGCATTTCTCATGCAGGCAGTGTTAGAGAAGGATTTTTATGTGTTTGTCAGCATCTTGACACATCTGGCAGGGTGTGAGTTGCAGTAAGAACATTAAAGGAAATTCCTCAAGTACTGTGAAGACCCAAACAATCATTTGTTTGTAAAGTCCCTAAATCAGCTCACAAGTCTGGGGTATCTCAATGTCAGACTCTATTTTGCATCCCCACAAATTTAACTCATTAATTTGACCTGATTTCTCTGTTGGTCATCTCAGATCATGGTCTCCGGTGGTCACTCACAGGCAGCAGCTGAAGGGCTGTCTGAGTGCTGCCTCCTCCTGTCTGTAGCTATTGGTATCTCTCCACATGCTTTCACGCTGTGGTCATGCTGCTGCCTCACCGACCCCTGAATCATTCTTGTCTAAATTGACTTATATTTAGCACTGTTGTTCTGTTCCCTGAATCCATCCGGTCAGCTGCGTGACAAATTGCTGTTTCCTGAATGCCGTCCAATTTGTAAATAAGAATTACCACAACTTAGGGACTATGGCAAATGTTTCTGTTTAGAAGCGCAGTTGTTGAAATGTCCAATGGACTTTCCTGGCATATACCTGCACCCCTGCCTTGTGGCATGATGGATGAAAGGTGTGCTGGTGTTTTCTAACCTTTCTAGAATCATTTACAAATCATTTTACAGAACTATTTATGGGTGAACAAGCTGGGTGAAAACTAGTCCCAAGGTGCATCCTGTTGGCTACAAGTTTTGACCTTGAGTGAGGCTGCAGATATTGTTTCTTTGCAGTCCATGGAGTGCTCTAGGAAATCTCACCTCTGCCAAGTCCAGTGGCCTCCTCTGCAGTTTCTGGAGGCTTTGAGAGTCCTTTTAGCAGTGGCTTCAATAGGTCATAAGACACTGGCCCCCGTGAGTAAATCCTCATGATGAAAAAGCTTGGCCTATGTATTTTTTAAAGAAGCTTTCAGCTTCTAATTTCACAGGGAGAGCTACACCACTCTCTGCCCCAAACATCTTCATTTTTAAATGCTTTGTCTTTGTAAATTGATATGCATTCTAAGGCAACCACAAAACTAAAGAAAGATTTTTCAGTTGGTTTGGGGAGATGTTCTCACTCTTCAAGGAAAGTGTTTTAATTGTCCTCTTATCCCTCACACTGTTCTTTGGCCTAAACTGTTTACTAAAAATGTGTAGGAAGGGCTGCTTACAATGCCTTTGTTTCTAATGTTAGGCTCAAATGTGTACTTGGAGTGGACTAAGGAGCCCTCAATTCCTAGGGAAGCAAGATCAGCAGTTAACCTGTCCATTGGCTGGACATTGAATCTTTTTATTTATAGAGTCTGGATTTTTTTTTTAGTAGGCATCAAGGAAGCATCAGGTAATATTTCTGAGATGCAGAAGTAATTTTTCTGCCTTTTCATGTTACTGACTAATCTTTTTTCTTGTTTTCTTTCAGGCTTCCAAGATACCGCAGAATTCTTGCCCATTGCTTGTATTTGTGAATCCAAAAAGTGGTGGTCTAAAAGGTCGGGATCTGCTGTACAGTTTTAGAAAGCTGCTGAACCCACATCAAGTCTTTGAACTTACCAATGGGGGCCCATTGCCTGGGTAAGTCATAATGTTTTAAAATTTTTTTAAATGTACATTGTTTTGTTATTTTTTGAAAGGGTAGACTAGATTCACTTATTTCGAAGATCTAAATGGCTTCTGTTCTGTGCCTGAAGACCAGGGCAGTGGATAATTTCCTTCTGACTGTTCTTATGAGAACATATTTCTAGGGTTCTCTAAAGAAAAGAGAATGGAGTAGTTCCTGATGTATGTACTTCTGTCAAATCTAGCAGAGTCTGACCCTGGAAAAGTTATATGCACTTTACAATAGCACTTACTTAATAATTATTGAAAATAAATAGATTATATATTTGAATGGAAAGGGAAAGAGAAATGTCACATTTCCTAATGAGGGTGGAAATTTGCATTTATTTCTTCTGATGTTTCATGGGAACTACCGGGAAAGTATAATAAAATTTTCTATTTTGACTCTTGAAACTTGGCCACAGTTGCAGAATTAACAGGGTCTGCCTGATCACAGCTGCAACGTTTCTACAAGGAACAGAACATAATGTGCTTGTAGGAAGACAGGAATTGATGACTTGATTTAATGAAGCCCACTTTGTTACAGCTTCATAAAACTGAAAGCAATAGTTGTAGCCTATTCCTCATTCCTTAACTACTACTTCAATAAAAAACTTGTTATGACAAGATCTTTAGAAAAAAAGCTTTGTGGGAAAAATGCAGCTTGTATAGGAGACAAGATAAGCTACACAAATTATTTTTTCTGTCAGAACTTACAATTCTGTTGTCTTTTTAATGCACTTCAAACTGCAACTTCAGTAACTAGTTCGTTTTGTTTGGGCTTTGGAATCTTTCTGTAGCTTTATGGCAAAATGCTCCCACTTGTTCATTGCTTCTTGTGCAGTGGGAAATAACAATTCTTTTGCATCATATGTTGGTATATGGGATGAAAAGCCACAAAAGGTAAGCATCACCAGGAAAACAGTACTATGAAGAAGAAAATGTACTGTGATTCCTATGACTAAGTACAAAAACACCACCAATAATCAACATCTCCTCTAGGATTTAGAGAGTTACAGATGTTCATATGACTAGTTTGGTCTCTGTGTCCTTGAAAAAGAAAGTGATTAACCATATAGTTCTGTCTGTGAAGAATCTTAGAGGAATATGGTTTTCACTCTTTTTAAAATCATCTTTATCTACCACTTCATAATTTTCCATTTACTTTGTTGAATTTAATGCAGGAAATGATGGCAAAGGGGCTGGGCAGAAATCAAATAATACTGGGTTACTTTAAATAGCGTATTGGGACCTTGCATTTCCTGTATTCCATTGTAACTTTTCCCCTGTGCTTCACTTCACAATGGAGGTTCCACACGTTCTCCAAAGTCCCCTCCTTCCGAGTGCTGGTGTGTGGAGGGGACGGCACCGTTGGCTGGGTCCTGGGTGCGCTTGAGGAGATCAGGCACAAGCTGGTGTGCTCCGAGCCTTCAGTTGCCATCTTACCTTTGGGAACAGGTGAGAATCACAGCAAGAACCATTCTTCTGCTGAGCTCAGAAGCCTCTGGGAAGTTTTATCTTTATCTGTCTGACATAGGACATAGTTTTGCAGCTGAGATGCTGTGAGATACAGTTCTAGCTGGTGCTGGAAAGTAAACCACAGTATCAGCTTTTCAAGGAAATATCAGTCATGCTTTCGGTAAAACAGCATCAGGAAAAACAAGTCAACAGGAGTGTTGATACATGTGTGTGTGGGTGGGTGGGCAGGAGTTGGGAGGGCAAATTATCCTCCTCCAACAACCACGAGTTCATCAGCCATTGCTGTAAGACAGCAAACTCAGTTGCCCCCTGGCATCTCAACTGCATTACAGGTTTTTCTGCCACTTTTTGTGGAAATGCTCCAGTGTGTCTGTATGCAATGATAAGCCCTTGTGCAGACACAACACAACTTAGATTTTATTTTTTTTCTGCTAGTTAACTTTTCCTTCCAAACAAACTAATTCTGTGACTTGATTGGAGCAGCTTGGTGCAGTGTGATTTGTAAAACAGGGCTGATGCACTGATGGTGAAACACGGTCATGTTTTGGTGTTCTTCACTGTTGCCCAGGTAATGACTTGGGGAGAGTCTTGCGCTGGGGAGCTGGCTACAGCGGGGAGGACCCGTACTCTATTTTGGTTTCTGTGGATGAGGCGGATGATGTTCTTATGGATCGCTGGACTATCCTTTTGGATGCAGAAGAGCCAGCTGAAGGTGCAGAAAATGGCATTGTAGAACCTGAGCCTCCCAAGGTGAGCTGAGCATCTTTTGGGTGTGATTCTTAGGAACTGTTGTTCTAGTGAAAATCACAAAGAGGATGGTTATTAACGTAGTTTAATTTTACTGCTCACTTGTGTTTGTGCTTGGGCCTTACTGTGCTGTTTCCTAGTGAATACAGCATACATCTGGCCCTAGTGTTTTGGTTTTGGCAGGGCTAGTTGACTGCAGAGCACGTTTTGTAGCTGTTTAGCAAAAAGCATCTGATAGAGGATTAATTCACATGGCAATGGCATTCCTATTTGCTTCAGCTGAACAGAAAATTATTTCTCAAATAAGAAAAGGCTTTGGAAGGAATGCCAAAACACTTTCCAAAACAGTTGTAAAACTGGAATGTCAACCAAAAACACTCCCTTCCCCAACAGGTACTCTCATCTTTCCTTTCACTGTTTAAGAAGTTATTAGGAGTTGCTAGCATGTACAGGAAGTAAATCCTTGTGTCATTTTACTGCTATTGTGTGCCTGTATATGTGCTATCTCTTATTTGATGGGGGTTTTTTTGTGAAACTCACTGTCAGTTGGTTCATAGGAGCTTGTTTCTGTTTAGGAAATAAAAATCTAGATTGTAGATGGTGATTTTGGAGCTGTATATGAATCCTGGTTCTGTCTCTTTTCAGATTAAAGAAAGAAATTGGACAAGGAGGCTTGGAAAAAAAAGAGTGGTAGCAATTGTCCAAGATTTTAGTCTGGTTACTGGAAAATCCTGGCATTATAAGTCAGTTGGAGGATTTAAGATGCTCAGGTTCCAGCTACTTTTCACTTGGTGGACACAGGCTTTTTTTCCTATGGTGCCTAATCTGCTTTTTAAAGATGAAGGATGGGAGAGTAAGGCCTAGGATAAAAGAGCTGTGGAATTAACTAGCATGCAAAGGAAGATTTAACAAAAGAAATGGTCAAAATCTGTAGGAACTTGAGGCTGGCATATAGGTAGCTAGTTAAAATGCAGCTGAGTAGGTGAAGTGAAGCTGGTCATCTTCCAAAGTAAGTAAGTCTTCCCAATGATGCAATCTAAATCCATGGCTGATGCCAAAAGTAATAGTGGCATTAATGTTCAGCAGCTTGTGAAGTTATTGCATAGAACTGCTTTGAGAAATTGAGTTGGTTTTATTTCTGCATTTGTTTTTATTTCTTCCTTATTATGCTTGTTACTTTTAATTAAGATGAAATTTTCAGGTTTCTGATACTTTGGAAATAATGACTACACATGTCAACAGTTGTTCATGCAGCTTTATTTTTAGTGTAGTGTTTCTGGAAAAATGTTTTCCAGAATCTTGTCAAGATGCAAGTGACTTGGAAGAGTCATCTGCAAAGCTTGCTTTTGTTGAAAAGCTTTGGAATTTCTTCATTTTTCATTTATAAATGTAAGCAGGAAATGATACCTTTTCTTTTCCTTTTGGTCAGATTGTACAAATGAACAATTATTGTGGTCTTGGCATTGATGCAGAATTGAGCTTGGACTTCCATCATGCTAGAGAAGAAGAACCAGGGAAATTTAATAGCAGGTAATCCTGGGGAAACCAGGTGTGAAGGTCAATTCTGTGGTATTGCATTACTTCCAATTTACACTACAACTGATAATCTTAAATGCGACAGGATGCTCCACTAATATTGCTTGTGGCAGAGCTGGGAGAAGGAGGAATTAAGCTAGGCCAGGAAGTCACAGACACAAAATTGCTGTGTTTTGTTGGTTTGGGTTTGGTTTGGGTTTTTTTTTTTTTTCTCTTCCAAGAGAGAGCACCAAAGCAGTTTTTGGAAGCCATGTCATTGTTATTCAGTATTCTTAGTTTGACAATAACTGTATTGTTGAGTTCAGTGAAATTTTGAGATAGTGGAAGTATCTCTTGCTCAAAGTCTTTAGGAAGAGTGAGGACAGTGCTGCTACATGAGCAATAAGCATGGTTCAGAAGTGTTCAGAACTTCTTCTGTACCTTTTCCATTTTTGCCTAGTGCTGTTGCAGCACCTACATGCTGGTATTAAGGATAAAAAACTCTCTGTATCTCAAGTGAAAATGTTATTAAAAACGTGTTAACAGAGACCTTCTTCCTCTCTGGCATGCATATCAACCAATAATGGGACATTTTCTTCTTCCCATAATTGCTGAAATTGATGAGCAAAACAAATCATGTCTATGTAATTAATTAGTAATTCCTTACAGAAACTGTTTTTGTTTGCTTTCCCCTATGTTTGTGATTAAACGCCTTCTAAATTGTCTCTTGGTTGCCAGACTTACAGCCAGTTACAACTATGCAGTGTTCAAACTGTAACTGTTAAAAATATTCTCTGACTGTTATGAGTGCAATGATGTGTAATCTGACCTATCCTGTAGTGTTCTGTCTGTCATTACAGGCATTGCTCATCGTGCTTTTCTTAAAAGCTGACTAATACAGTTGTTGATGTAAAGATGGTTCCTGGTACATAAATTAATGTTAGGCACTGGTTTGCATTTTCAATACACTTGACTGAAAAGCATCTTAGGTAGTAAAATCAGGCAATGCTTTTGTGAATGGCAATGTCCATTCTAATAGGTGAAACTTTTCTAGATGGACTTGTGCAGTTAATGTGCAAGTTATGTTCATTCTTTCTTCAAAGTATACTGCTCCATGTTTGCAAAGCTGCAGCATTTCAAAAGATGCATCCTCTTCTTATTGCCACTGCATTTAAGGGATATACTTTGATTGCTATTGCCGTGTGTGTTTTTCATCCCTGTCATCTTCATCTCAGTCATTTCCCAGTGTGCAGCATCTGTAGTGAAGTGGACAATGTCTTGGTATCATTCTTGCAGGGGTGATGTGAAGAACTTGTGGAAAAGAAGAGAATTTTTTTTTCCCCCAAATCTGAAGGGCTGTATACTTCTGAAAAGGAAACATGAAATAATGAATTGATACTGAGGTACATTTTTGCAGAAGCCAAAAGCTTGTGCATGCTAACAGTGGTGACACATGATACTTACATTTGACTGCCTGTGAAAATGACTGCTAAAATAGTTGAATTTATGCTTCCCCATGATAAGCAAGTGCACACTCTATAGTCAGTAAGTAATATTAGCTTTTAAAAAAATTATTTCCAGTAAATTAACTAAAAATGTTATCTACTTAATGCAAGATGCAGCAGCTGCTGGCTGGTGAACTGGCTACTCTTGAGTGCAGAACAGTAAGATTGAGGTTGTGGCAACAGAAATTGCAGGTAGTCCTTGGAAGAAATATGGGCTTGATAAATGTCTCAAAAGCTGTGTGCTCTCTGGCCTCACTCAGTAGTCTCTTTACACATTCTGGACTGCTTACATTTAGCTAGCAGCTCAAAGTGCAGTGATAACATCCCTGCAGGAATTCAACACTGATCTTGCATTGCAGGGCAGATAAAAATAGTGTATATTGTGACATTGATGGTCTTTGCCTTGGTGAGTGCCAAACTATATGAGGTTTTCTTCACAGTGTAAAATTTAATGATAGATCATCCACCTTCATTCACAGAATCACAGACTGGGTCAGGTTGGAAGAGACTGGGTGGGTATATGGTCCAACCTCTGCTCAAACAGGGTCGTCCCAGAGCACTTGGCACGGAATTGCATTCCAGATGGTTCTTGATATTTCCAGTGAGGGGGGCTCTACACCCTCTCTGGACAATCTGTTCCAGTGCTCGGTTACCCACACAGTAAAGAAATTCTTCCTCGTGTTCAGATTGAACTTCTGTGTATCAGCTTCTGCCTGTTGTCTCTTGTCCTTGCTTGCTCCCTGGCTCTGTCGTCTTGACGCTGTCCCTTCAGATACTTACAGACATTGATAAGGTTTCCTCTCTTCTTGAGGCTGAACAGGCCCAACTCCCTCAGCCTTTCCTGGTTAAAGAGATGTTCCAGTCCCTTAATCATCTTTGTTGCCCTCCACTGGACTTATTCCAGGACCTCCATGTTTCTCTTGTACTGAGAGCCCAAAACTGGACCCAGACTGAAGATGTACCTCACCAGCACTGAGCAAAGGGGCAGGATCACCTCCCTTGACCTGCAGGTGACCTTCACCTCTTCCTAATGCACCCAGGATCCAATTGGTCTCTTGGTCCCCAGGACACACAGTGGGCTCATAGACAGCTTGTGGTTTACCAGGACCCCCAGGTCCTTCTCCTCAGAGCTGCCTTCCAGCAGATTGCCTCCAGCCTGTGCTGGTTCATGGGGTTATTCCTCCCTAGGTGCAGGACTCTTCCTTTGCTCTTTGTTGAATTTCAGATAGTTTCTCTCTACCCATCTCCCCAGCCTGTCAAGGTCTCTCTGAATGGCTGCAGAGCTGTCTGGGATATGAACCACTCTTCCCAGCTTTGTGTTGTCAGTGAACTTGCTGAGGAGGCATCTGGCTCTTCATCCAAATCATTCCCATGGGATCCTGGAGCAGTTTTTAGGATTGCACACTACAGAAGAGATCTCATCTTGTTTGAACCATCCAAAATGGCAGGAGATTGCTGTGGCAAGCAGTTTCCTAAATGCAAGGTTCAGGAAAAAATTTTACACAATCTAATGCAACTTTAGACTTATTTTACAGAGATGTACAAGTGTTCTGCAGTTAGGGCACTGTGAAGTATTTCTTGAGTTTCTGAAGGCTTCCTTCTTCATGCAACAAAAATTTATACTTCTTGGGGATATTGCAAGTGTTATGTTTCCTACTGTTATTCCAGTATTTTCCAGTTGTATCCAAATTAGATAAAACCTGTCTTAGCATAGACATCTTGCATAGAGCAGAAGTGTGTGTTAAATGGTGTTACATGAGGTATATTTAATTTGGTGCTATTTTAAACTGTTAAGACATAGGACTAATCATTCCCAATGTAATAATTTAAGATGACTGAAAAGTCTCTGTCTGAAGACTCGGCTGTAACCTTCACTGGCTGTTTTCCCCACTTTAATATCTATGGTATTTAGACATAATGCTAGAGAGATTTGCAGAGTTGAATTCCAATGACACCCAATGTACTAGTAGGGTCAAATAATGGAAATTTATGCTTTTTATTTTAAGGTTGCCCTGAAGGCCATGTATCCAAAGGTTTCCATTATAGAAGAAAATAGTCTGTGTGTTTAACTGACTTTTGTTTATGTTATTCTTAAAATATTTGACCATTTCTAGGGATGGCATAAAAAATCTTACTCATTTTTTTTATTCTAAATTTAGAGATGTTAGAGCTCTGTCACAAGTTGAGATTACTAAGCCTGTTTTAAATTTCTGCAGCTAAGTATATTTCAAATTAATTAGGAATGTGTGAAGCAAAGATTTTCAAAGGTTTTTTTGCCATAAGTATTGTAGCACTGCACAAAAAAACAATTTTAAAAGGGTCATGATGACCTCTAAGTCTTAATCAAAAATGTAATCTTCAAACCTGGGAATTTACATTTCAAAGAGGCATTGTATTTAGGCAATGCTTCAAGAAGGGACAATTTTTCTGTAATAAAATTTCACAATTGGCACATGCCTCAAGAGCAGAATCATCCCTTATGTAAAGGTATGTGAAATAGCAGTTCATGGTTTATGCTTTGTTTCTGCAGTAAAGCTAGAAGAATTTGAAATGTGTTTTAATTGAAAAACTCTTTAAACATACCTGCTGGAGAACAATAGTGGTATACGTACAGGAAAGAGTGCTGTGTGTGGCCTTACTTTTTAGTTACAAGATGCTTGTCTGCTCCTAGGTTTCACAACAAGGGAGTTTATGTGAAAGTTGGGCTGCAGAAGATCAGTCACACTAGAAACCTTCACAAGGATATAAAGCTGCAAGTGGACCAGCACGAGGTGGAGTTACCAAGTATAGAAGGACTCATTTTTATTAATATACCCAGGTAAAAACAAGAGGAAGGATCCCTTGTGGATTCATGCTGGACTGTGTGTGTAGAATTGCTGCTTGGTATTTGAGCATCAAAAGTCAAATGGTTAAGTAACAGGTACAGGATCAAAAGCAATCGACTTGCAATCAACAATCAAACCTGCACACACTTTCTGACATGCTGGGGATTGGGTACCAAAGTAGTTCCTGCAGTGAAGGCCAGATCTATTTCAACCCCAGGTCCTACAGGCAGCTGGTCAATATACATGGAGTGTGTGATGCTACCTGTAGCCATGGAAGACCACACCTTTACAGGCCTGTAAGTGCTTCCTTGACACCTGTGTGGACCTAAAGTAACTTGTGGAAGCTAAACCCACAAGAGATCTGGCTTCCTTACATGTGATGTTGATAGAGGCATGTTTTTTGTTTGCATAAAACCAGCAGGTAATTACCCTGCCATACTTTTATTTTTTCAAGTACCATCTTGTCTTAAACAACCTGTATCTCTTTGTATTTTAGTCTGAAAATGTTGTATTCAAATACTTCTTTTTACATGTACACACATGCACATACATTGCACATGTACACCAATGTACAAATATACATTGCACATGAGAGCTGCGGAGAAGAAAAGATCCCAATTAAGCAATGAGAAGTTCATGTGCCAAAACAGTAAGCAAGTGATTTGAGTGGGAAAAGTCAGTACTGCACAAAAAGCAGCATGGTTGAAAGTGTCAGAAGCATTTCAGAGGACTGAAGTGCATGAAAGAATATCTGCTTAACTACAAGTGCTTTCGCTCAGGTACAAGAATGAAATCTTTAGCTTTAGTTTCTCTTAAGTAACTTCCGTGAATGTTGTCAAGACCAGTAAGAGCTATTTTAAGTTCTTTAATCTTGAAAATTAAGGGTTAGTTTAGCTGTAACCTGTATTTCCCAGCAAACTAAAACTCTACAGAGTTACCTTCTTCATTTTATTTCCAATGGAAGCTATTTACTTTGCTCCTTTTATGAAAAGATCTGATAAAAATTCTTCCATATTTTAGAAAAACATTTCCTGCTTTTACAGTGCAGGAAAACTGCTCCCTCCAGCTGGTGGGGGAGCAGAGTGTGTAGTTTTTGAAGCCTGAGAAACCAGCCACCCTTAGCAGGGCACCACAGAGTGTGCCCAGGGGCAGCCCACAGGGTGGTCACTGGTGTGCTCTCCACACAGCTGGGGCTCTGGGGCCGACCTCTGGGGGTCTGAGAGTGACAACCGCTTTGAGAAACCGCGCATTGATGACGGCCTGCTGGAGGTGGTTGGTGTGACTGGCGTCGTTCACATGGTGAGTTGGCATCCCAGCAAGCACAGAAGAAACATTTATTTTATAGGACAGGCTTGTTTCTGTAACAAACAGTGCATTGCAAGTGCACAGTCCTAAAAATTACGCCTCTTTGTTAAGGTTGGGTAAGAAGTAACAGGAATTGAGAACTTGTTAAAAATCAGTGGGGAAATGCTTCATAACTTAACTAGACTTTGAACCAAGTAGATAAACATACATGTGTGCATATATGTATATTTTTTAAATTATACATTTTTAATATATATATATTTATATATATATGTATGTATTATGGAATGCACTAGCTTTCTTATAACAGATATCATGGTGTCCAAATGGAACAGTTCATGGGATGAAAACAAGATTTTATTCTAATATTACAAAAATATGCACCTTTCACCTAGTATGTTTGCAAAAAGTCTTGTTGTACCTCATCACAATCACAGTGGAGATTCCATCAAGACAGGTTGCTTCATAATCATCTGCCACAGGCTTTTCAACACCTGTCACTGAGAATTTGATACTTGCTGCTCTTGATTTGAATGCTGCATCAAGCAGGTGGTATGCTGTTCTGCAAAGAATATTATGACTCAACTTATGCAATTCTTTTTTAATTCTTTCATGTATTACATATTTTACAATGGTCTGCTATTAGTAACTCAGTCTTGTGGGATGGTAGGTTATTTTTTTATTCATATCTTACCACTATTTAAAGAAATCTGCTGCTGAGAAAGTATATGGGGTCAGGTAACTAGAGATAACTAATCCAAAAAGATGAGTGCTTACATATTGTGGAGCTCAAACTTTGGTGTTGGTAAACTTTATTTTGTAATTTAGATCTTCTAAAATACACTGAAGAGTTGTTTTGGTAGAGATTCTTAAATCTTTTGTGACAGTAGAAGCAGCTTTGGAGTATAAATGTTAACAAACCTGTATTTTGGGTTTGTGATATTAAGGTTTTTACTCCCATTTTTGGTTTCCACTCACATTCGCCAAGAGTATGTGCAGCAGTAAAGTTCACTTTGCTTCACTTCTACAGTTAACTCTAAAAGTTAACTCAGCTGTTAAGTTGTAGTTGAGTATGTGTATAAGAAATTCAGTGTTTGTATGTATGTATTTCTGTAGCTATATGGTGTTGAGTTTGGAAAAACTCTCTCTCTGATTAATAAACTGCTTTTAGACTTTGGAATTTCACATGTGCTGAGGTATGTGTGTATAATTAGGTGTTTTTAGAAGTATTTACTGTGTTACCAACGGCGAAGCCAAAGCAAACAAGACCTTTGTGAGTGTATGCTTCTTGGTCAACCTTTGTGTACAGCCAGCTTTGCTTTTGGAGTTGTTTTGCCTCCCGCAGCCTGCAGGGGTATCCAGCTTCTCCCTCCTGGACTAGCTGAAAAAAATTAATGCTAGGGCTGTAAAGGCATCCTCGTTTTGCCTAAACAGTTTTTTAGCTGAAACTTAAAATGTCAGGTGAGAATAAAATAATATCCACCTACTTTAATTGCAGCTAGTATTTGTACTGCTTGTTAGTTGGAGTGATTGATATCCTGGCTTTTATTCCCTGACAGGGTCAAGTCCAAGGTGGTTTTCGATCAGGAATCCGCATAGCCCAAGGCTCGTATTTCCGTGTAACACTCCTAAAGCCAATTCCAGTTCAAGTTGATGGAGAGCCTTGGATTCAGGCACCTGGCCAGATCATAATTTCTGCTGCAGGACCAAAGGTACTGGGTGTAGATTTCTCTTAGCAATTTGACTTCGTTCCTACACTGGATGTTACTGTATTATCTTGCTTAACCATAAAGGAGCTGCTTAGCACTGTGTGGTAACTGACATACCAATTTCTAAAGAGGATGGTTTAAAGGCTCTGTCCACTGGCTCAGACGAGGCTCATGTTTAAAAAAATAGTCCCTGAGCTTTGGCCTAGTGACTCAAGTTTTCCTCTGTATTGAGATATGCCGACAGTGTTTCTTTTCTTGAAGTAGGGCAGTTATAAAGGCCATGGTAGTAGTGCAGTGTGCAAGGTAGGAGTCAGTCTGCTGGAGAAGGGAAGGTCTGTCAAACAGTAGTAGCAAAGGAGAAAAATGAATAAGAGAGGAACAGGGTCTGTGAAAAAGAGACTCGAGTAGTCAGTGTCTACTTTTTCTTGATTATCTCCATTTGTACATAAAAGATAACATCAGCTCCCTAATAATTTAACTTCTCTGTTGACTTTGAAATTGTGAAATAAACATTTTGCAGTAGGTGACTGTGGTGCACACCAGTCTGCACATTTGCCTGCTACTTTAAGAATGGCTTTCCAACTCACAGACATTTGCTGCTATAGGCAAGCTCAGAGGATATGTAGCTGTACTGGGAAGGCTACCAGAACAATTCCCCTTGCTGAGGAGGATTGAAAGAGAGGGTCATATCTCAGAGTTCCAGAATTTGTTAAAACTTTTTCTTTTCATGAGAAGAAGTGGGAGGATAATGGAAAGAGAGCAAATCTAACTTGTCCTTCAGTGAGAAACATTTCTTCTTCTACCAGGTTACTGACTAGTTATCTCTATATATGGGTATATATGTGTGTGTGTGTGTGTGTGTGTGTGTGTACAGGATTATGTATGCACACACATACATATACATAATGTTTACATATATGTATACATAATGTGTATATGTTTATGTAAAAAAAGCAGTAAATCGTATAGCTTTACAAGGATAGGTGCACCAGATAGTTGTGTATTTAAATATTTTTCTGTTGCAGTTCAGCTTGTTGCTTGGTTATTAGTTAGTTGCCTTAGATCAACTTATTGACTTATTGACTACAGATACTTTAATACTCAACTTCCTTTAAATTTTTCAATTTTAGGTCCATATGTTGAAAAAATCCAAGCAGAAGCAGAAAAAAACTGGAAGCCTGAAAGAGCTGAAAGTGGACAGTATGTTAGTCTCTGAAGGAGGACGCTAAGGGGGACCTGTGGTAGATACCACCCTTGTTCAGTAAAACTGAGTGCAGACAAATCATGAAGAGTGTTGCCTATGAGTGTGCCTTTCATTACATTTTGATAGTACTGGGTTCTTCTTTGTCTTTCAAAGATAGTACCTCATTGTCACAAGTAACTATTATGTACCACTTGTCTCATATGAAATGTTTACTTGGGGTTGCTTTTCTGTAAGCTGTTTCCCAGCCAAAAAGAGATTCCAAGATACTGAGATTTCTGCATTTGCCTTCACAAAATAGCCTTCCCTCCTCCCAGTTCATTCTTAAAGAAAATCCATAGATTTTTTTAAATTGTTCTATAACTGAAAATGTATTCCTTTAAATTAATGCTCACAATAGCATACAAACAAACAAACAAACAAACAAACAAACAAACAAAAAAACAAAAAAAAAAAAAAAAAAAAAAAAAGGCAAAACCATGAGCTGCTGAAAACTACTTAGATCAGTCCAAATAGCACAGCTGAAACAGTACAAGTGTAAAGAGAAAAACACAAAACACAGGAGAGATTATTTCTGTAAAAGGATCCCAGTGCACTGGGAAGAGAGAAAGTGCTAGAACAGTTGAGTCAAAATATTTCAGAGCATTTACTTCAACAGTATTTGGACAGCATGAATGAAGGGGAAACAGCCTGTATAGCAATTTTTCAACTGTAGCTTAGTTTCTCATTATTCAGCCAAAGCCTTTTTTAACAGGCATTTGAATTTAATCAGCTACAATTCTCAAAAAAAGAACAAGAATACTCAAGGCAGTAGTATGTTATACCAATTCTTTTCTATCATTGAAACAGTTAGCTTTGACATCAGACTTTTTGTCTTCAGTTGTGTTGTTTAATTTTCATTCATTTGGATTGTAATATAACAGCAAGCTCACAAATCATCAATTAGGTTAAAAGAAGTACCACTTACTGTTCAATTAGGTAAATTAGCACAGTCATATGTTAGAGCTGAACTGATGTACAGCATCACTTTGCTGAGAAGCCTTAGCAGCTATTGAAGCCTCTAGTGTGCATGTAGCATGCTCTAGGCTTCAAATAACTGGGAATACGAGAGGCATCATGAAAATACACTTACCTCGTCAGGCCTCTCAAGTCTTTTTGGGTGTTGTTATTAGATGTGGGCCCAGAGACACACTGACTGTGTTTTCTCACTTGGAAGAGTGTGTGCTCTTCAGAGCTATTTCTCCATCAGTTCCTATGAGGCCAAGACCACCTGTCCGTGTTTACCCATCTGCTGAAGGTGTGGGGATCCAGTACTTTTACAGCTTTGTGCTGGAGACTGGCGCTGGAGCAGCCATGCTGGTCCTGCCATACACTATCTGCATCTGCTATCCATGGCTGTAGTCATGTTGTTCCTCACTCACATCTCTGCTGTCTCATCTCACCTGGTTCCCCAGGGACTGAACCTTTCCCTTTTGGTCAACATCATGCACAAAGGCTCTGTGAGCCACTTGTGGGTGGGGCCTGCAAGGTTTTGCCACTTGTATGCATCTGCTGTTAAATCATGTTGGCTAGAGCCCACTTAGCCATATGGTGGGCTTACTTGTCCTCTGTTGCACAGTAATAACTCTTTCAGTTGTGGGTGACATGAGTTCATCACTGGAGTGTCAGCCTTAGGGGCATTCCTCTTGCCAGTGCGTCTAGCAAAACATCTCTAGCTGCTTCAGGGGACTTAAGTGTAACTTTGAAATACACAAAAGTTGTTTTGTGATGAAGCCATTTATGTGCTGAGGCAGTTCTCACTGGGTCTTGTTGATGAGTCTGTACTCAGCACTGTGCCAGCTTCAGCAACAGCTGATCATTACATGTGCTTTCTACTTTCCAGTCATGGTGCAACATGGGTCCGAATGTTATCTATAGCAACAGAATGATGCAGCTAAAGCTATGAAGAGAGACAAAACAGCTATGGAAAATGGCAGATGCCTGAAGCTTCTCCTTTCAATCTAGTGATTCATTCTCAGTTTTCTGATAGAGATGCAGTTGGAGGAATGACTTCTGTTTTCAGTTAAACCTTTTCTTAATTGTTTAAATTCTTAATTTAAATTTGGGGATGTTCTTCAGGTCCCACAGTGTGGACTACAACTTAAGTTTTATTCAACATGAAAACTGGATTCATGCTATGAAGGAAATAGTTTGGATAGTACAGACCTAAAAGCCTTGTCTTCCTGATCATTAAACACAGGGTTGTCTTAGAACCTGGGCATGAGGGATCAGTCCCATGGACCTCTTCTAGCATCCTGGTACCAGCATTACAAAGTAGGGAGGATGAAGTGTTGTATTTCAGGATGTGCACACTCTGAATGAAGCTCACAAATTAGAGAGCAAATATGGAATGGGCTGCTGTTTCATAATTGTCCAGAAGGACAGAGAAACTGTTTTGTATCCTTGGGGCAGCAGAAAGAATGCATGGTCTACTTTCCAGTTGCTGACTCAGTAATGGAAGCTGGGCTTTTTCTTAGAGAAAACATGCATAAATTTTAAGATTGCTGGTACTTAAAATTGTCTTTTGCAGCCCAAGTTAATAACTGTGTCTTAGTATTTTTACAGGCATATATAATCCTGCACCATGTAGCTGACAGTGTTTCAAGTTCTTGGCTTGTTGAGGACCTGGCTGTCTCTCCTTTTGCTCTGTCTCTGTTATCTGAAATAGCATGAAACTCACAGGTTGTTTTAATACTTGAATCAGACAGCCCCTTGCTTTGGCATATTCTTCCTGGAGATTTCCCATCCCTGGAACTCTGTACAAGCCTGTTTTGGGATAGCAAGGTGACATGGTAGCAAGGTGACACTGAAATATGAATGTAAGCTCTTCCCAGGTTCCAGAGGGGGTTCTGGTGGAGGACAAAAAGGCTTTGAGTTTTGTTTTTCCTTCCTTTTTCTTTTTTTTTTTTTTTCCCAGAAACCAACTGCCATATATTTGAGGAGATGAGTGCCACACTGGAATGAAAACATAGCTTAAGAAAAACACGCTTAGTATATAAGGCCTCTGTGCATCAAAAGATGATGCTTAATGTGTTTTGGTGGCAAAACAGATTCCAGTTGAGATAGGAAATGCCCTGTAAAGCTTTTAAAAGGAGAAACTCACCATTAAGCCCTCTATTAAGATGTTCTAGTTTCAAGTTCTGTAAAGGCCATTATATCAAGAATATATGTATGTGTGTGTGTGTATTTTTTCTTTCTCACATTTTCATTGCATATGATGTCTGAGAAGGTCTCATATTTTCTTCTAAAGTATGCAAGGCCTGCATGAAGGGAGGGGATAACTCTTTGCAGTTACTATGAAACATTTAGACTTAGCCTTTCCACTGAACATAACAATGCAGTTAATCTATGTGATAGTGGACAGATAGATGATTCTCCCTACTGACTGAGTAGTATTGTTTGAGAACCTAGTGGTCACATGGCCAAGTACTTCAAATAATCCAGCAACAAAAGTGTTGAGGAAGAGGCTCAGTTATGTCAACAGGTGTTAAGTAACATCAGGGACACAGGACCAGGAGCTGTAACTGTGGACAGAGAAGAGATGTAGGTTGTTTGCTATCCTGAGCACACTCCATCCTCTCTCCACTGCCTGTTTACTTTGCCTATAAACCATGGCAGGCACAAATAACACAATTAGCATCTCTCCTGCTGAGGTACACTCTCCTGATCTTTTACTAGTGTCCTACTTAGGCATTGCCAGCACTGGGGAGAGAAAGGTCCTGAAAACCTGGTTCCTTTCAAATACCCCAATGCCACAGATTAGTGAAGTTGATTAAAATCTATTTTGATTGATAAATGTATTACCTCTGCCTTGGATTAGCAGAACCAAAATTTAAAAGCTCATCCCTGAGATACAGGTGCTACTTCAGAAAATTTGCTGCTTTTTTCCCATGGCTTTTACCCTTGATTTGTACAGTTTAAATTGCTGGTGTTTTCACTGCATTGATTTTTAGGCGATAAGGTTATTTTGCCAAAAACCTTTTGTTTATATATGTGTATATATGTATGTGTACATACATGTGCACACCCCCTTTAAGGATACGCCTTATTCTATTTCCTTCCACAGTGCCTAATTATACAGCTTTTGCCCTGTTACAGCATTCTGATAGCACTCACTTCTGGATCTTTCTCTCACTGGTTGTGGACATGAGGCAGGACCTGCATTTTCCAACAAGACGTGATGGGAATATAGTGAAAGCACAACTGTGTTTAGGGTACATTCTCTGCATTTATGCAGTTTGAGCTCTGCTTGCTGTTTCTAGATTTTAGTCAAGCATCTGTGTGTCTAAAACCAATGGCAATGGCTATTGTAGCATTTTAAAAACTAGGAAGAAGCTGTCACTGCAAGACTTAACTAAGGAACAAAACTAAATGAATTGTTACAGACGATTGTTATAAATCTTCACGATTACCCTCTTACAAATATTGTATGAATTTCATTTCTTTAAAGAGAAAATAATGTATTTGATCTGAATATCACGTTTCAAATTGCTAAGCATTTATGCGTGCCTGTGATTCTGTAGCAGTCTATTGGCATATAAACATCATTATCAAATGAAACATTTATAATTAAATCATTATCTTTTTGTGGGAGGAGAAGCTAAGAGAAGCTGTTGTGACACTTAAAAGGCTTTACATTGAAGACACAACAGATTTGGTTGCAGATGTATTTAATAATGTACTGATGGTAGGTATGCTCTGTCTTGCATAGTCTCCAGTCTATATTCCAGCAACAGTACTGGGGGCTCATTGGAGTCGTGCCCTGGCAGTAGACACTCTTTCAGCCTGCACCTCAAAAGTCTTCCTTACTACCTTCAGAGTGACTGTACATCTTCCTCTTTCTGCCAGGCTGCCCTCTTGCCCCTTGGGCCTCGCTCTGTACCAAAACTAGTAATGAAGGTATGAGCATGTGCTGGTGAATGTGTGCGGAGAGTGGGGGAATGGAGTTCCTGCTCTGAATGCTGCTCTGTCAGTTTGGCTTAGACTATTCTTTAATTTCTACTTCAGCTTCTCCTTTAGCCATCTAACAGCTGTGCATCAAAGATTTGGCAACTATTGAATTGCCTCGGATTCACCGGCGACAACGTTGCCTCATTTTCAGGCTTCAATCTTATATGTGTCAGAATATGTATAACTTCGTTATACTTTTTGCACTTAACAGAAAATGCAGGTTAGATAGGCGTAGGGTGTGGCAAAATTGCAATGTTTGTACTTTTTTTGTAAATATGGGGATGATTCTACAGATACAAAAATGCACTTTCAGATAACAATGAGAACAAGTTTGTAAAATACAATTGTTTAGGAGTTTCTCTGGCTGCATTGTTCCTGATCCCTATCCATGTCTAACACTGTGTTCTCCTTGAAAGCCTGCTTGGGGATAGAGATTGCTTCTCACATTGCAGAATGTATTTATAGCTGACTGACTGAAAGTTCATGTACATTTTTGAGCAAATTTGCTGCTATTCTATGGTTTAGATTTTACTAGACTGCTTTTATAATGCATAAAATAATGTTCAGGTTTTATTTATAATGTCAACACTTACTGATTTGACACTTAGTTGCAGGAGACATGCAGCTCAAAGCCTTCATTCCTTTTGCTATTTAATGGTTTTGGGGTTGGTTTTTTTGAGTTGTTTTGTTTTGTTTTTGTTTTTGTTTTGGGGGGGAATGTTTTGTTTTAGGGTTTTGTTTTGGGATGGGTTTGAGGGGGGGGTTGTTTTTGTTAGTGTAGGTATTGTACGTGTGGACTGCAGTGAAACAAATGCAAATTACTAACCTTAACCTGCAGTTAGAGCAGCAGTTTCAATGTTTACAGGACAGTGACTATTGATTGTAAACCCATATATGTGCACTGAAACAGTGCACTCTTTGTGTGTTTTGGAAGCATTGTTTCTGCTTACCATGGTAATTAATGGAGTAGTTCCCTTCTAGTTTTAGAGTCCTGGTTATGTTGCTTTGGAGAGATTTCAGTGTTGGTTATGGCTTCTCTGTCTGGAGACACAGGAGAGAATTTGTACTAATGCAAGTGTGTTATATTGAACATATGTTTTCTGAAAGAGCGACTTTATTTTTTGGGAAGATAGTTTATGAAAAGGTTTTGTAGCAGATCAGTGCTGAAAAAGTTAAGTCTTGAAATAAACATTTGTAGATATTAAAGATCTATCCCAAAGCAAAGTATTTTTGAATAGGGCAGTGTTACTGGTGTAATTATCCCTCTGAGCTCTCCTGGGAGCATACCCGTGTCGCATGTCACTCTGCACTAGTCAAGTGTGTTATTTAGGGGACAACCTGATTTCAGAAGATACGGCTTCATTTATATTGTGCATATCTATCCCTATTACACCTCTGGCAGTAACTCCCAATATAAACATCAGCCATACAAGGCAGAGCTTCTTCCCCATACAGATCATTGCAGGTTGAAAAGCAGAGAGCCTGTCCTCGTGCTTGACTGCAGAAAGGTTGTAAGTCTGGTGACTTACAGTCCTTTCTCTCACCATCACAGAGTGTGCCACACAAACTCTTTTGCTTTCTGAAGGCAAGCAGGCACAAATCAAGGGTGCCCGAGTCAAACTTAACACCTTGTCTCACTGTGGCATTCATTTCTTAGTGCTGCTTATCTTGCCAAATTGGGTAGCAAGAGGTGCTTGAAGTATTATTGAGTATTTATTGTGTAATTCTGGGTGCTTATAAAGCCTTCACTGCTATTTTAAAGCAAAATTTGGGGATCTGTAGCATAGCAATAGCTGTATAACTCTAGCATTCCAAACATGCCCAAAGCAAGTTATCCTTGTGATAGTTTAGTTAGCAATGGTGTAGCTAGCAGCAATCAGTATCTTGAAGCTACAAGTTCTGAGTATTGGAAGACAACATCTCTACTTTGAATACAAAGCATTAAAGTTTGTAATTCACTATAGATTTCAGCATCTATCCTACTTATGAATGACTGATGACATCTTAATTCTTCTTAAACTATAAATTAACTATTGCTTAAATAATTGTTTTTCACCTCTGGTTATTTAAATCATCCAATTTACACAGTTGTATGAATGCTGTTTTATTATCAGGATACTCTTAAGGTGTCTCATAGCATTTCTTGTGAATGTTCTAATACATTGATAATAAAGAATCCTGAACCAATAAACTAATGTAAGCTGACAAGTTATTGTCTATTGTCTAGTGCTTATTCCTTTTGCATCTGCCTACTTCTCTGAGGAGGAAAAAAAAAAAAAAAAGCGTATAAGTATAAGCATTTAAGTGTTTGAAAATGGTTTCCACACTCTGTGCCTCAAACTAGTAATGCATTGTCACACACTTACTTGTGGATTTGTCTCAAAAACTAGCTTTTAATGCTATAACTTGTTTCTCAATGTCTGCCTTGAAAATTACATGTCACTATATTGTGGTAACTTGTCTACAAGCAACATACCTAGTGTAGTAATAGATTTTTTTAAAATGTAATTTATAAAAGATGGAGTTTTTCTCTTGTATTTAAACATCTGCTCATCCTTGCGTTCTGTTAGTAGAACAATTCTGTATATTTTGCAATACATGTTCTGTGTTTGACTGTACATTTTGCACCAATATGAAATATTGTATTCTAAGTATTATTTACAAGTTCCAGAGATCTGTAATTAGAATTTGATGTGAAAAATACATCTCTTCTACCCTAGATGCTTGTGGAGTAGTTATGCTTTAAATTAAAAAAGCAGAATACACTTCTGGAGAAACAAACATTCTTTATCTCAGCTGGGTACTTTTATAGGAATTCTGTTGTCTTGCTGTTTGAGATTGGGTCATGCCCTGTGAAAGGATGGCTGTGTTCTAACAGCATGATTTCATATGTTTTCATTTGTGAGATGACATCTAAGTTTGATCCCTGCAACATTCAAGCACCTCTAGAACCTTTATTTCTGTGGATAGCACAATAGCACTGTAATTGGTAGTCTTTCTGTGATGGGACCATGGTGTGTTAAGCATTTCTGGTGTTTTGAATTACTTTAATGATGATCCAGATTTTCCAAGGTATTTTTGTACAATTCCTTGCCCTGTTTGCACTCCTCTAGAAACACGACCTGGTGTTTTCAGGCTGTGGGTAACAGGCCATGCATAGCCTTGTGCTTGGCTCAGGTGAGCAGAGGTCTGGCCTGCACAACTCAAGGGCCAGACCTCATGGACATTGGCTTGGAGGGACTCACCTGCAACAAGTGTCCACTGAGCCAGGCCCAGGTGGAAACTCTGGGAAACTGTGGGTGGACAGCTCACCCCTCCTTGGAGATTAAGGTCTGCCTTCATGGCTGGGGGGGTGGTCCATCAGCTTGAGATGTCTCTGCTGCAGTAATCTTGCCTCTGGCAATGGGAAATTGGTTCTCCCTGCTCTGTTCAACAATTGACTACAGAACTGAGGCCTTGGTTATGTCACAACACCTCTGGACAAACTTACTGTTCCTTACTGGACTGCAAATCAACAAGCTCTGAAGCAGCTACAATTACATTCAAAAACCATACATGGAAAACCTCAGTTTGGAGCTACAGTTCTGGAAAAAGATGGGAAGGAAACAAAACACCTATCTTCACACAGAGAAAAGAAAAAAAAAAAACACAAAACATCCAAACCTGAAACGAATTTTACTCCTGCCCTCTTCTGGGCTGAGAGAACAGCAAGAGGAGTAGACAACTGCCAGCAGTCCCTCCCTGCCTATACAATCTGGCTAATACCGCCTTCTCATCAAGGGGAACTGGTGTCTGAGAATGAGAAAGAATGGTCCATGATAAATCCCAGCTTAACTTCAGTGTGCATTTAGCCACCAGTTAGACAATACTCTTTGAAGCACAGCTAAACAAAAACACTTTTTAGGTAAATAGTAAGTCACAAGAGAATTAAATTTAAGGGTTAATGGAATCATTTTGGACATCAAATTGATCATCAGATGACAGCTTTGGGTGACAACTGTTCACAACAAGAAAACAGATGCTTTGTAGCATCTGTGGTCCCTCCTGCTGAATAACCAAATGCTGGAACACGCAGCGGTGGTGGCATCAGCATCTTGAAAACAAATCCATGCAGAGAGAGCAGTGCCTATGCAGGTGCCCACATACAGACGAGCAGTCATGACATGAGTAATACAAATAGGTCAAACCTGTGTCTCCTCATCAACATTCACTCCTGAATGAATCTCTATCTCTCACAATTTCCCCAGACTTTTCTTTCAGCTGGAATCATACCATCTTGGTCTATCCAGCAGCTGGCTTTCAGGTTCTGGAAACCAAAAAATCCAGCCTAAAAGTCTACTAGGGAATCACAGAAAGGGAGGGAGGGAGGAACGGGAAAACCAAGAGCAACAAAATTATTATAGACAGGTTAGAGAGGTAGAACAGCCTGCACAGATGAGGCACAGTCTGCCCAGACAAGTGCTCTGACCAGAAGCCTGCTGACTCAATGCACTCAATGACTCCCTTGTAATTGGAGGCAGGGTTGGGGTCAGGGTGGGCATCAGAAAACATACACAGTGAAACTGCACACAAACAACGCCTCCATACCAGAAAATCAGGTAAGGACGAGCTCTGTCACCTTCAGGACTTCTCTCAGCCAACTCGTGCTGTTAAACAGTGATCATTTACCACAATTAGCCACCTGCACAGGCAAGCACTCGCACCTCTGCTGGAACAGTTCCCTTGAGTATGTGCCAGATAACTAGGAGGCTGCTGTCAGTCCAGTATTTCTGGGGATGCTGCTCACAACTCCAGTCATTAGCAGTGTTTTGAGGTCAGTACCTCCTGGGTCAAAGAAGCTTTCCCTACTGCAATTTACAAAGTACAAGCAGCTCAGAAGGCACAAAACATTCCCAGCAGCAAGGACATGAGGATCTTGCCAGTCCTGCTTCAAACTGGCTAAGTTGAATAAATTAATCCTGTTACATGGTCACTACACAGCCTTGCACTGAAAGTCCTGCTCCCATATCTTTCTGTCACACAGGATTGGCTTGGTGTCCTCTGATGCAGCAGCCTCCTCTACAAAACGTGGAGCAGAGCTAGTCTTCTATGACTGACTCTCAGTCTCATAAACCACAATCCTCACAGGCAAACCCCAATATCTCCCATCCAGAAAAAACTTATGGAGTCTGAGGTAACCATCTGACAGAGTCTCAGCATGTCTGCAACAAAGGTGTGGAAATGGTACTCATCTAAGGCATGCCAGAATTGAAGAGACTCCACCAGAACTGTTAAAGAAAGAAGACTGCTTCAGTTGACTGGGTGGCACATTTTTTTTCTGCACTTCAGCTTCCTAGTCTTTGGCCCCTGCCAGCACCTCCTCTTCCTAACTCCTCATCAGCCATCATAGGACTTGTCATCACTCCTGTACTAGTGCTGTCTACAATGTCATATTTGTCATATTTGCTCTCCTCCAGAAACATTTAACACCTTTTTCAGGCTTCTTTGGGCTACAAGTGAACCTCTTGAGGATTTTTTCAGTCTTTTAAAGTTTGTAAACATGGTGGTGTGTCAGCAGTGCTGGTCATAAACTTTAACCTGCATCCTGCTAAAACCTGTCCAAGATCTCAGTTGTACCTGCCTGTTAGAGGAAGCTGCTTGAGTTTCTGTTAATTATAAATAACCTTCTAGGTGTCTGCCAAGTTTTATGAGTGTTGGCACAAAAATGAAGCAGTGTCAACAAAGTACCATGCTACTAAAACAGAGACTTCAGTTCTGGCAGTTCTTTTTTAATACAAACACGGACATTTGCAGCTGGGCACAGATCGCTTCATGATTTTCCTGGCTAGTTAACTCACTGTTAAACTGGAGGTTGCTGCCCTCTTGCTTTCCTACTGAGGATAGCAAAACCCTCCCCTGACTTTGGAAAGGCTTTCAGGAACTGCCCAGGCACTACGGCTGTGGTTTGAAAATTATTTTAAGAGAAACAGTGTGCCGTAGTTATGCAAAGATATTCATGTTTTAACTATTTGGTTCATGGATTTTAAAAGTTTGTTCCATCTTTCTTTAAGTAATCCTTCTCTGAAATTATAATCAATTTGGGGAAGAAAACAAATGGCAGTATGGTGGAGTACTGAGGGCAAAGGTTTCTAAGACTGCTCTCCCAATGTTGCTGAGGACTGGTGTCACCAGCAGGTCTTGCTGGGTCTCGTTGGGCAGTGAGGTGGTCCAGCCCACGAAGCAGTAGCAGCATTGCTGGGAGGAGCAGCAGAAAGGTGTGGGGTGCTGCTCTGCAGGTGCCATTCCCCTCTAGAAGTGGGCAGGTGCTGGGGAAGCATTGGCAAGCTGTGTCCTGGGGGTGGCCTACCACAGGAAGGGCACAAGGGACCTAGGCCCTTGTGCGGGACAAGTTGGAGGGGAAGTTTGGCTCTCTGAAATTTGCCTGCAAAGGGACACAGGGCAGCCAAAGGGCATGGCCCAGCAGCCAGTCTCAGTGTTGCTTGGCTTGAGGTGAGCTGGGGTGTGCTGGTTTCTACCAGGATAGAGTGAGTTTTCTTCACAGTGGCTAGAATAGGGCTGAGTTTTGGGTTTGTGCTGCATGCAGGGTTGATAACATAGAGATGTTTTAGTTATTCTTGAGCATGGCTTACACAGAGGCAAGGCCTTTTCTGGCCTGTAGTACTGCCACTCTGGGGAGGAAGTTGGAGGTACATTGGAGGTTGAACTGGACAAAGGGATATTCCACACCATTTGACATCCTGCTCAGTATTTAAAGCTGGGCACAAGAAGGAGGAAGGAGGGGACATTTGGAGTGACAGCATTTGTGTCCCCAAGTCACCGTGAGGTGGGAGGGAGCCTCTGAAGATGGCTGAAGAGCTGCCTGCCCATGGGAAGTGATGAATGAATTCTTTGGAGTTTTTTTGCTTATGTCCTTTTTATATTTGCTGTTGCTTTCCATATTATTTAAACCTTATTATTCTGGTTCTCTCCCCACTGGTGAGGCAGTGACTGAATGGCTGTGTGTGATGCCTGGTGGCCAGATGGGATTAAATCAAGACAAGGAGGAACAATGTTTTACACAGCCAGGGGGAAGGCCATGACATTTGACAGCATGGGGACCAAGCCGCAGCATTCAGCACATGAGATTCAGGCAGGTGAGCGGGGCAGATGTGCCTGTTTTCTGTGGCTCTTCCAGAAAGAGCAGGCACCACAGCAGGATTAAGCTGTTGTGCTGCTCTGGGCCACTTCACAGCTACGCCGCCGTGGAAGTGGCATGCCACTGCCATTTCCATTCAACACCAGGCTGACTTCCAGACTTCCAACCCAGCCTGGGCTGGAGTCCTCCCCCTGCAGAGGATTACCACCACAATCACAGCTCCAGCAGACTTAGCACAGCCACAATGAGCAACAGCAAACACTTTCTCACCACCGTCAGCTGATGGCCCAGGGCAGCTGAAAACAACACAGAAAGAAATGATGGGGCAGCAGCTGACTAAGCCACCTGGATTAGAGAGGCTCAAATGGGCCTGGAAAAGCAGCATGTACCGCTAACCCAGCAGAACTGCAGCTCCAGCTCTCATCTCACTTCACCCAAACATGATCAGGTGGCTGCTGGCTCCAAGCAGCTAAGAAGGTGCACAAACACTGACACTGCAACACAGAAGTCAGGCAAGAGGGAAAGAGCAGCCACCTGCATCACCCTCAATACACACATCACCTGTCAGGGTAGCTATGGCAGCATCCAAAAAGGTAAAGGGTTGTCTGTCTCTGTCCTGGTGTACAGACCCACAGACCAGCTGTGGGTCTCTGCACTATAGAACTGTGGCTTGCATCCAGGGATTCACAAACCACAATCTCCACCACCACACTGTAAAGAGACCCATCTGCCCATACAGCCTTGGAACAGCCATGCACCTGGAAGATGCCACAACAGATTAGATCTCAGGTGAAAGACACAGGGTTCACTTTGCAAAACTGCACACTTGATACTCTGCAAACCTCAGCTCTGCCTTTAAGGTGGTGGTACAGCCTGAAAAATGGCCCTTAATGGGGCCAGCACTGTTGTGTTGCTACCCATGGCCCTCAGCAAACATCAGAGATTATCATTTTGCACAGAGCAGGGCAAGAGAAATTCAGGGACTTCGCCACCATTTCTGAAATTTAGCAAACAGCAACTCCAAAAAGGATCTCCTCTCACTACCAAGACAGGGCAGTCAAAGCAGAAAACCAACAAAAGCAAGAGATTGCTAAGCAGCAACAGCTTGTTCCAGGGATCTTCTCAAGTCTCCCAGGGCGACGCAAATAGCCCAGGAAATCATGGGCAATGGATGATGACACTAGAAACCAGGCAGTTCCTCCAGCAGTGCTCTCCAGCTCATCCTTCTCCCTCCTCTTCCCCTCCTCTGCTGCACACCCAGCACCTTTGCTGGGTTGGCTCAACACAGAGCCACTGCAGAGATGGCCTGTCCTTCTGAGGGACAGCTCTCCTACCCCAGGAGCTCCTGCTTAAAAATCAGACAGTGTCCCTGCTGTACAGTCAGTACTGATAAAAATAGCAATCCTGCAGTGTCAGAGCTTGAACAGGCAGTTTTGTCTGTGCTTCAATTTAAACAGGCACAAGGCATATATGCAATATGACCACACAAAGGCAAAGAATCCCTTCTTCTTCCACCATGTTCCAAAGGGGTATACAAAACATTCAAAAGCAGTCCCAGCTGTGACCAGCCAATGCCAATTCACAACTACGCTTACCAGCTCACCAGCTGGTCATTATGTGCCCAGACCAGAGTCCTTTAGTATGTATTTCCATGGATGGATTGGAATTGACCTTGAGAAATCTGACACTAGCATTTGCCTGAAAATCACCTCAGAGCATGGGCAGGAAGAGGATGGGTGTGTGAACATGAAGCTCAACCTCCAACAAAAAGATGTTGGAGACCACAGCAGTCTGCCATGCAGCCGTTTTGCCTTGCTCAGCAGCTCTGCCTCTATCCAACCCAACCCAGCCACATGCACCAGGAGATTCTCAGAAAAATACAAAGAATCATCCCTATTATTCAAAACTAAAGGCCCTACCAGACATTTATAACCATCATTCTGCTCCTCTGAGCCCCTAATCGTGGTGTGAGCTGAAAAGGTCTGCAACACTCCAATTCTCATAATGATCCACTTACCTTTTCCTCAGGAGTTCTGCTCCTTATGGACCTTGCAGTAACTGTTGTCCAACAGGACAGACTTCATTGCATGCTGAGTCTCCTGAGTTTCATCTACAAAAGTGACTTAGGTATAAAGAATGACATGCAGACTTTTGGAGGAGCCTCTTCATGTCTTTTCCTCATTGTGCCCAGGCATGTGATCCTCTGACACAGGGATTTTGTTCTGGCCTTCTGATTTTCTCACTCAAGTCTGGCAGGGCCATGGGAGACCCAGAGCCTGCCCCAGGGATGTGCACTGCATGACCATCCCACCGGGCTCTGCCCAGGCACGGAGCCTTCTCAGCCTGGATTGAGGGACAGACCTCTTCCAGGGACATCACACGGTGCTTGCTGAGGCCAGCCTGGCAGTCACCTCACACAGCTCCACAGGCCTCGGGCACATCCCAGTGCTCTGTGACACTTCTTGGTTGCTCCCCTGAAGCATTAATTTAGAAGAAATAAGGACTTTAGCTAAACTAGATATTGCTGAGGTAAGATAGATGAGGTTCTCTTTTGTTAACAAAAGTTAGATTTAAGGAACTGATAAATCATGAAGCCTGTCAAACTATGTTTGTGCATTCTGACTAATCAATAGACTCCAAGAATACAATACAATCATAAATCAAACAGTCCTGGAAAAACGGGATTCAGCTGTCACGCAACACTAAAAGGTTAAAAAGTCAAAGCGAGGAAGACCATCTTACTTCATCATTTTGGGACCCTGCCCCATAAAAAGGACCACTGATCCATTTCAAAGAACAAACTACGCATGCTTGATGGCTTTTTGGCTAATTACCATACGAAGCGGGGAATGGGATGTACCAGAGTTATGAATATGCATTTGTGGTTTGTGTATTCAATACTCCTGTACATAAAAGACCCTGTGATGATCTGTAAATTGCGGTGTGTATTTGGGAGCCATCCCACATGCTGCCCGGCATCGTAATAAACATACACTTTCTAACTTTAAACTGTTAGAGAGTCTTCGTATGTCATAGTTGGATATTGGTATTAGATCAATATCCATAGTTTTTTAATAAATCGACCCGAACAGCTCAGGGCTTTTTCAGCAGCCACGCAAAGTGGAATGCCTGAACCTGCCTTTTATCTTTGTGCAATGCATTTCATTCACATCTACAGACTCATTCCATCGGCTCTAAAGAAAGACTGTTTTATCTACCTCACGCTTAGGATTTTACCATTACAAATGTCTCATTTATATACCTCTAGAAATGTATATCATTAGCATATCTAAGCATAAATCTACTGATTCACTCCTTCATACTGACATCTCTAACTATCTACATAACCTAGGCATGTGCTGCATATAAATATTTTGCTATCTGAGTACTTCCTGGTACAACGAAGCAGGAGCTGCAAACACTGGACAAAATGGCAGCTCCCTCCCACAAAATGGTGGCAGAAAACTTCCAGCCAGGGCTCTGGCCTCAGAAGTCTGGGCAGCGCGGGAGGCGGCTTCCAAGCGGGAGCCAGCACTACCTAAAGCCCTCCCAGCCCCTCGACTCACAGGCCTGCACACACTTGGGCCTTCTCCAGAAGCACCCAGCTACGCCCACGGAACACTGGGGAGCGCCAGGCCCAAGTGCTGCAGGGCAGGCTCTGCGCTCCCAGCTGGGCAGCTCCTCCCGGGCGCCCGCTCAACGCAGGGATGCTCCTGCCACAGGAACCTCCCTGCCACGGCCACCGTGGATCAAAGCCGCACGGAGCTCTCGCACAACCCGGCAACAACCCCGCTCTCAAAGTGCATACTGCACGCAGGCTCCATCCGGCACTGAGCACGGCACACTGGTGCACCTCAAACGCCTCCTCTTCACCCCCCAGCAACTAATGTGACCCGTGAGCAGAGCCGGTGCCTCGGGTAAAGGCCACCTCACTCTCCTCAGGATGCTCCAGCCCCAGGCACAACACCAGAGTGCCCCTCCTCCACCACACCAAGGCCAAACACTGCTGCCTACACACCTGCCCGAGGCACTCTCAAATCTGCACTGCTGCCACAAGGGACCCCGTGAAAGGCTGCTCTGCACCGCTCTCCGCAGAAAAGACCCATCGCTGTGGCCTTCCTGGGGAAGTCACCCTGGGCAACAACACACCAAGTCCAAAAGGAAGAGAAATCCCAACCCTCAGCACATTTCAGACGCCACAACACACACTTCAGTCTCTCCCTTCCTGCAGCCAACTTCACAATGGTCCAGCTCCACGGCCAGGCAAGGAGGCACAGCATCAAGTCCTTTTCTGCACCGCTCCTTGAACAGTTTCATTTCATGCACACACAGCACTCCACTAACCCAACCGTACCTCTTGCTCTGCACACTCAGATTTGCACACAGGTACACCCATGTCCCTGCACCCACACAGACAGCACAGCCAACACCTGTCTTCACACACACACGGTTCCTTAACCCTGCAGTTTCCACCCTCGCTGCTCCAGCGGCTCTCACTGACTGATCCTGCAACACCTCCCTCAGCAACAGCTGCCCTCAGGCTGCCCTCTGCTTAACACAGACACTGCCCACGACGAGGAGCACATGCTGAACCTGCACATCTCCACACAGCAATGGGCAAATCTACACTGGACACTTGCATCCTTCTCCCATCCTTTCAGAGACTTTGCAGCTGGTGCACTGAGCTTCAAAGAGTCAGAAGACGTGATTGCCACCTGCCAGAAGAAAAAGACACACGAGTTTCATATCTCCTTTGGACCCACTGATTTTCAAATAACATCATGCACCAGAGAAAGGAAATGCAGAATCTCATCTTGGATTTAAAACCTTGGAATTAAAAAGCATTCAAGGTCTTCTCCTATGTGTGCCTGCCCATCATCCTATCCTGAGGTTGTCAGGGGTTCTCATGGTTGTTGCAGCACCAAAGGAAATGAGGGGAATTGCCCCACACTGCCACTTGCAGCAGTTTTGGATACCTGCCTGGCAGGTGCAGGTTTTAGTCCTATGCAGTCCAACGAACCATAACCTCAGTGTACTTGGGGCACTGTGAGAAGAAGTTGCTCTCACAGCTGTGTCATGTGCCTTTCTCACAGCACAAAATTCCAATGCGACCTGTTACTGGTGGTATATCTGATTACCAAGCTACATGAGGTCTTCATTGTAAAACTCATTTTGTCTGGAATTTTGTCTCAGTCCTGGAAATGCAAGCCTGCAGGGGATTGTGCCCTGGGTGAACATGTCCATTCACCTGCCCAGACTGGCAGAGGGCCAACAGCAGCCTTTGCAAACCAAATCCTGAATTAAACCTTTGTGCACTTGCTGGAAATTACAGAACTTTAAATTTTTTTTCATGTAAATTTGGTCAGGAATTTGTTTGCCTTTGCCCGGGGGGGTGGGGGGGAATTGAAGTTTCTCTTCAAAAGATCCTTTTCACCAGGCATGGCTCTATGGTCTTAACATCTACAGATTCTGTGTAGCCAGAAGAGACACAGGAGATAAACCATTAACAAAGCATTAACAACTATTAACAAACATTAATGAACATTACTACTTCTAGTGCAGATGGAGACACCTGGACTGGGAAAAGATTGTTAAGAGAACTGAAGAATGAAGATGCAATTAGCATCAAAGGTGATCAATAATCAAGAGGAAATAGAATACTAAGAATTGTGTAATTTAATACCAATACCAATGAATACGAATTTCTTTGGGGTTTAATGTATAAATATGTGAAAAGTCTGGTAAAAACCATATGTGATGGAATAATTTTCCCTGCACAATCCAGGCATGTGTGGATGAAATAATTCTGTTGCACATGCTGGTCAGAAAAACATCTTGTGCGGAATAAAGTAATGCCTTGATTCTCTAACACTGAAATCATGTTGCTGGAGAGTTTCTGTTTTCCCGCAGTTTCTGTGACACCTTCTCTTTACACTTCATGACTGTATTTCTCTATGCTTCTTGCTTTTCAGTCTTCACAGCTGGCCCCTATTTATTTCATGACATCATTGTGTTAATGCTGCAAATATCTCATTTGACATAGAACAAGAATGTCCAACAACTATCTATACAAAATTATGGCCACATTAGACAAAGAGAAGTAAAAACAAAACAAAACAAAACAAAACAAACCCACAAAAAACACCCCCCCAACAAAAACAAACACAAACAAACAAACAAAAAAACCACCACCAAAAGACCCCACACACACCCACCTGCTTTTCAAGGCCCAGGATAATGTTCTGGACAGTGGCATAGGTACTATTTACAAGTCCTTGGGCTGCTGGCTGTGAAGCTTGCTCTGTACAAACTTCTCTTGGCCTATAACCTTGTTTTACTTATTTTAGCTATGACAGTTAGATTTAGCAGAATTAAGCACAAAATTGTCAGCAAACTCTGAATAAAGAACCTTTAAAGAGTGCTCCAGCCCCAAGTTGGTTGCAACACACACACTCCCTCCTAGCAGTTAAAGGCAGTGTTGTAACAATATGCATAATCTAGAGGCCACTTACGAGATTCACAACTGTATTGTGCTTCTGAAATATACTGGAAATGCTAGAGTCTGCAAAATTTAATATGCATTTTTACTGTAACTGCCGTATTGTCCTACTGAATGGAAAGCCCTCGTAAATGAAATAGCCTCAAATGAGTAAACTTTGTATTAAACATTGGATCCTCCATGTGTAGATTTTCTAAAAATGCTTTGTCAGGGGATACTGGACTCTGGTGGCAAGCAGTCTCCGGAGGCCGCAGCAGTCATAGCAGATGTTGGTACTCACCATTGGGAGCCCCTTGCAAGCACACCCCTGTGAGGTTCAGCAGCTCCACCTCCGCCCTGGCACGTGCCCCTCTGTGGGACCAACCTCTGGCTTGGTTTTGGGAGACCTCCACTATTAAGTGACCATGCCGCTTGGCCTGGTGCTGCTTCCAGACTGGCTCTCAGAAGTGACCATCTACAGAGAGGAATGCTGCTGCAGGCAACATGCAGGGTCCCTTGATACAGGATGTTGAGGGACTCTCCATCCCTAGTAACCACTTGCCTGGGGAACAAATCAGTCATGTGCTTGGAATACTGGAGAACACAGTGAAAGCTGAACCTGTGGGTCTACAGCTTTCAAGTACGTGGCACTGCCCGAGGTGCTTATGCAGATGCATACCACCTGGAGATTGGCAGCAACCTGGATATGGGCCAGGCAAGCATGGCCCTCCTAAGAAGGGCTGCAGGCCCAAGGCAGTGCAGGCAGGCACTCACCAACACCTCCTTATGGCAAATAGGTATGATTTGTGCTGACAAAATTGAAACAGTAATCAATATTTTAGAAAAATATAATAGTAGTTAAATGTAATACCAAGGAGGAGAGGGAGGGGTGTCCCCCCCTTCTCTGCAGATGTGCAAGTGAAGAGTAGAAAAACGGGAATAAACTGAGATAAGAATAGCTAAAATTATCTGGGAGACGGGAGATTTGGGGGAACTCCAGGAAATCTGCTAATTATATAAAATTTATGGCCTTAATGTTCAAATTTGGTATTCACTGACATTATACAGGCTTAATGTGCATGTGTAATCAAAGAGGTTACTGGGAGGACAAGCAAGGAAGATGATGAGCCTTAGTCCCTACGACCCTCAAAGGTGGGGAGACCCCCTAAAAAGGGGATGATGGAGCATTTGTAGTAAAAGCGGTGATGGGCGGAAATGAGGGCAGTAACGTAGATCTTACGAATCGAAAATGGGATGGGATGGGATGGGGGGTGACACACACTATAAAAGGGGTCAAACAGATTATTTTGCATTGTATGCGAGGCAGGACAAGTCCTGCTCCGTATCCCACGGCCCATTTGCTTATGTATTATTTTTAGAACCAATATATTATTTTTAGAACCAATATATTACTTACTATTATCAAATTATTGTAACTTTTAAACTGCTCAAATTAAAATTGCTGCTACATTGAATTTTGTTTGGGGTTTTTTTTTGGATTGGATAATTAGGCAGCAAATACACTTATAACATCCTTGATGGAACATGCATCTGTGGAGTGGTTTTTGTACAAGGTGACAAGAGAGACCACCACCTGCAGAACTAAATTCAGTGGCTTTTGGTACTCTGAAACTGAGGCATTTAAATAAATTAATTAAAGATCTGCAGGAGTACTGCATACAATTCTGGTGCCCCTAACCTAAGAAGGACATGGAACTATTGGAATAAGTCCAGAGGAGGTTCACAAAGCTGCTGAAAAGACTGGAGCACCGTCCCTATGAAGACAGGCTGAGAAAGCTGGGGGCTTTTCAACCTGGAGAAGACAAAGATATGTGAGATGTCATTGCAACCGGTATCTGAAGGGTTATATAGGGAAGCCAAAAAGGCACTGTCAGGAACTCTAGTGGCAGGACAAGGATAATCAAGTACAAATTAAAAGAGAGGAAAATTAGGTCAGGCATTAATAGGAAACTCTTTGCTGTGAAGGTGGTGAGAGACTAGGACAGACTGGATGCCCCAACCCTGGCAGTGTCCAAGGCCAGACGGATTAGGCCTTCAGCAACTTGATCTGGTGGGAGGTGTCCCTGCCCATGGCAGGGCAGCTTGGGACTAGACACTCATTGAGACCCTTTCCAACCCCTTAACATTCTTGATTCTCTGCTGAAAAGGAGCACGGAGCTGTTATTCCTTAGTCAGTCCCTCTAGAAAGCGAGGGTCTTTGGCTGCTGTCTTGTGACAGGACTGAGATTTCACCAGTTGCGTGGGGAGACGACACGGCGCCCAGAGGCGGGCGGGCGGGCGCGGCCCAGGGGCAGCCCCACCGAGGGCGGCGCGGCGGTACCCGGCTGCCCCGGCCCGAGGCACACGTGGCCCTTCCCCGGGGCGGCAGGACAAGGCGGCACGGTGACACCCGGCCCCCACGTGGCCCTGCCCCGGGGCGGCAGGACGGGGCGGCGCAGGCGCCCGGGGCCGGGCCCGGGGCGGGCGGGGCGGAGGCGGCGGGCGGGCCGGGCCTCACCGCGGCGGGCGGTGGCGCCGGGAGCGGCCGCGCAGCCCCTCAGTCCCCGGGCCCGCGCAGGGAGGCGGTGGCTCCATCAAGCTCCGGCCCGGCCCACGGCGGCTGCGGCAGCAACACGGGAAGAGGTTTTGGCCGGTTCCTGAAAGCCCCGGGTGGAGGAAGTGGAAAGGAGCAAGCGGAGGCCCGCCGGGCGTAAGTGCTCCCGGTCTGAGGGAAAGAGGCGGCGCGGAGGGACGGGCTCTGCCGGCCCGCGGGGGGCTGCTCCTCCCCAGGCTCTGCGCGGTGACAGTGTCTCGTCTTCAGCGGGTTAGTGGATGCTCTCCACCTTCGGAGTCACTCGGGGGAGTGTTTGCATTCTGCGAAAAGCGAGGCTACCGGGGAGCGCATTCCTCCCTGCGGGAGAGCTGTCCGCATTTCCTCTTTTCCTTAGCCCGGCTAATGATCCGCAGCGCGGCTCATGCGTTCTGATCATTCCCATAAAGTTTGGGTTCAGATGCTGGCAGAGGTGGTTTGAGCGATGGGCGCTGACTTGGTGATGATGAGGCGGTTCGGACTCTGTTTCCAGGGAAGTGTCCTGCTGTCTGGAGGCAGTGAACCGCCGGGAAAATGTCTTCACGGCTGAATGACCTAATGTTAAAGCAGCTTAACTCAAAAACGATTTTTAAAAAGCTTCGGAAGCTACTCTGAGCTGTGTAGCTTTCTGTTAATGTATGGGTGTGGTCACAATTACTGCCTTGCAAGTCTTCTGCGTAATTGCTGACTGTAGGAATGGGAAGATTGTAAGGTGTGGGTTGAGACTGGATTCAGTTTAACCTTTGTACCCTAGTATCTGTCACCCCGTTTAACTTGCCCTTGTGACTACTCCTTACAATATAGTTTAGGGGGATAGACTTTACAATATGCCGTTTGCTGTTTCCTATACCATAAGACTGTTGCATTGGTATACAACTAATATATGTGCCCAGTGTTGACATGATGTATAACCAATGCCTGACACTGGTATGATGACATTCCTCCATGATCCTCCGGGTTTTTTTAAGTGAAGTTTTTTCTTTTGAATCAACTTTTGAAACTGCCATTCTAGGTTATTTTAAATTTTCTTCATAAATCCTTAGATGTAGCACATATACTGTTAATTTCACCTGAGCAGGAAGATAAACTCAGGAGGTTTAGGCAAGAGAACTTTCAAGAGCCATGTTAACCAAATAAGAAACTGTCTCTTATTTAAGAGACAGTAGAGAAAAATGCCACAAAAAAAGTTTCTCATCAGCTTTTCCATGTCTCCTGAATGAATGTGGCTTGAAAAACAGTTGTAGACAGAACTGCATTTTATGTTCTAGTTCTCAATGATGGAGTGTTTGGGATTGTTTTATATTGTTACGACTTCACACCATATACACCTTTCTCTGGTGCATGATGTTATTTGAAAATCAGTGGGACCAAAGGAGATATGAAACTCGTGTGTCTTTTTCTTCTGGCAGGTGGCAATCACGTCTTCTGACTCTTTGAAGCTCAGTGCACCAGCTGCAAAGTCTCTGAAAGGATGGGAGAAGGATGCAAGTGTCCAGTGTAGATTTGCCCATTGCTGTGTGGAGATGTGCAGGTTCAGCATGTGCTCCTCGTCGTGGGCAGTGTCTGTGTTAAGCAGAGGGCAGCCTGAGGGCAGCTGTTGCTGAGGGAGGTGTTGCAGGATCAGTCAGTGAGAGCCGCTGGAGCAGCGAGGGTGGAATCTACAGGGTTAAGGAACCGTGTGTGTGTGAAGACAGGTGTTGGCTGTGCTGTCTGTGTGGGTGCAGGGACATGGGTGTACCTGTGTGCAAATCTGAGTGTGCAGAGCAAGAGGTACGGTTGGGTTAGTGGAGTGCTGTGTGTGCATGAAATGAAACTGTTCAAGGAGCGGTGCAGAAAAGGACTTGATGCTGTGCCTCCTTGCCTGGCCGTGGAGCTGGACCATTGTGAAGTTGGCTGCAGGAAGGGAGAGACTGAAGTGTGTGTTGTGGCGTCTGAAATGTGCTGAGGGTTGGGATTTCTCTTCCTTTTGGACTTGGTGTGTTGTTGCCCAGGGTGACTTCCCCAGGAAGGCCACAGCGATGGGTCTTTTCTGCGGAGAGCGGTGCAGAGCAGCCTTTCACGGGGTCCCTTGTGGCAGCAGTGCAGATTTGAGAGTGCCTCGGGCAGGTGTGTAGGCAGCAGTGTTTGGCCTTGGTGTGGTGGAGGAGGGGCACTCTGGTGTTGTGCCTGGGGCTGGAGCATCCTGAGGAGAGTGAGGTGGCCTTTACCCAAGGCACCGGCTCTGCTCACGGGTCACATTAGTTGCTGGGGGGTGAAGAGGAGGCGTTTGAGGTGCACCAGTGTGCCGTGCTCAGTGCTGGATGGAGCCTGCGTGCAGTATGCACTTTGAGAGCGGGGTTGTTGCCGGGTTGTGCGAGAGCTCCGTGCGGCTTTGATCCACGGTGGCCGTGGCAGGGAGGTTCCTGTGGCAGGAGCATCCCTGCGTTGAGCGGGCGCCCGGGAGGAGCTGCCCAGCTGGGAGCGCAGAGCCTGCCCTGCAGCACTTGGGCCTGGCGCTCCCCAGTGTTCCGTGGGCGTAGCTGGGTGCTTCTGGAGAAGGCCCAAGTGTGTGCAGGCCTGTGAGTCGAGGGGCTGGGAGGGCTTTAGGTAGTGCTGGCTCCCGCTTGGAAGCCGCCTCCCGCGCTGCCCAGACTTCTGAGGCCAGAGCCCTGGCTGGAAGTTTTCTGCCACCATTTTGTGGGAGGGAGCTGCCATTTTGTCCAGTGTTTGCAGCTCCTGCTTCGTTGTACCAGGAAGTACTCAGATAGCAAAATATTTATATGCAGCACATGCCTAGGTTATGTAGATAGTTAGAGATGTCAGTATGAAGGAGTGAATCAGTAGATTTATGCTTAGATATGCTAATGATATACATTTCTAGAGGTATATAAATGAGACATTTGTAATGGTAAAATCCTAAGCGTGAGGTAGATAAAACAGTCTTTCTTTAGAGCCGATGGAATGAGTCTGTAGATGTGAATGAAATGCATTGCACAAAGATAAAAGGCAGGTTCAGGCATTCCGCTTTGCGTGGCTGCCGAAAAAGCCCTGAGCTGTTCGGGGAGCAGCCAAGAAGTGTCACAGAGCACTGGGATGTGCCCGAGGGCTGTGGAGCTGTGTGAGGTGACTGCCAGGCTGGCCTCAGCAAGCACCGTGTGATGTCCCTGGAAGAGGTCTGTCCCTCAATCCAGGCTGAGAAGGCTCCGTGCCTGGGCAGAGCCCGGTGGGACGGTCATGCAGTGCACATCCCTGGGGCAGGCTCTGGGTCTCCCATGGCCCTGCCAGACATGAGCAAGAAAGGTTGAAAAATCAGAAGGCCAGAACAAAATCCCTGTGTCAGAGGATCATGTGCCTGGGGACTTAAGTTGTGTTTTCTCTCTGAAGAGTCTGTGGAGTCGAGGCGTTGTGCACTTGTGGGTAAGATGTTGCATGCCTCAGATGCATGCTGTTTCCATGGTAGAATTGAGATGTGGGCACTGGTGCAGGTGCTGGCTCAGGGGCATGTGGAGCAGCTCTGTTCTCTGTAGAGGGACACCCTGCACCTCAGCATGTGGGTGTCTGTGGCAGGGGGTGTTGGTTGTGCTCTGTCTCACTTCCAGTGGAAATTCTAACCTTGCAGGTAGTAAGGTGTCATCAAATCACAGAATATCCTGAATTGGACGAGACCTACAGGATCATCTAAATCCATCTTCTGGCCCTGTGCATGAGACTTACTGAATCTCACCATGTGCCTTAGACCATTGTTTACACGCTTCTTGAACTCTGTCAGACCTGGTGCTGTGACCACTTCTGTGGGGAGCCTGTTCTAGTGCTCAGTCACCCTCTGGGTGAAGAACCTTCTCCTTATATTCAGTCTAAACCTTCTCTGACACAAGAGAAGGTCAAAAGAGTGTAGATATCAGTGTCTGCCACTCCTTTTCCCCTCACAAGGAAGTTGAAGACTGCAATGTGGTCTCTCCTCAGTCTTCTCTTCTCTAGACTGAAGAGACCAAGTGACCTCAGCCAGTCCTCATAGGGGTTCTCCTCATGGCCCTTCACAATCTTTGTTGCCCACCTTTGGACACTCTATTAACAGCTCAATGTCTTTCTCATACTGTGACACCCAAAACTGCCCCCAGCACTTGAGGTGAGGCTGCCCCAGAGCAGAGCAGAGCAGGACAGTCCCCTCCCTTGCCCAGCTGTGATGCTGTGCCTGATGCACCCCAGGACACAGGTGGCCCTCCCGGCTGCCAGGGCACTGCTGACTTATGTTCAACTTGCTGTTGGCAGGACACCCAGGCTACTTTCCAGAGTGCCTCTCATTCCTCAATTACACAACCAGAATTGCCCTGTCCCAGGTAACAGTTCTTCAGTACTTATCTGTGGTAGGTCAATTGCTTAGCAGCACCTCCCCCTCTTCTGGCCCTGTGGTGTCTGACAGAGCCAACCTGTGCATGATGGCTGCTGTGCTCCTTTGTCAGCACTTTTTGACAATGTCATTCCCCGTGTGTTCCATACTGTATTATGCTTGGCTTGCACAACCATGGCCCTACAACTCTACCCCGAAGTATCACTGTCTTCAGAGATGGGCCACTGAGTTGCTGCATTCTAGCTTGTTGAGGGAGGGAGCTTGAATAATAAAAGCTGGTGATTTTAACGTGTGTTCGTAAAAATGCTTTTTTCCCCTTCTTTTTTTCTTTTGGGCGCAGGGGTATAGGTGAAGATGCAGGAGCCAGAATTTGTCACGAAAGCCCTACGAGCTGTTCTTCATGCCTTTAAAAGTGGTGTACGTTTGTCAGAACTTCAAAGTGAATACAGATCCCTGACCAATGAGTTGATTCCCTTCAGGCATCTAGGATATGACACACTGGAAGGCTACTTGGAGAGTATCCCAGGAGTAGTCAGAATGGAAGAGAACAAAATGGGAGAGGTAAGAATCAGAAATGGTTTTTGTGTTTGCAGAATGTTCCTGGTTCATAGCTTTACTTCCTTTTGTGCTGTGGATTTCTGTAGAATGCATATGGTGCACTAATTCTGGGAGAGCTGGAAGCTGGGACATAAGATAATAAGTGCTCCTTATTTTCCTGCCTCTGCCCTCCATACCCAAGGTTGTGTATGCAAAAAGTGTAGAGTTGCAGGGCTTTTTCCTGGAAATGTGAATTCTGTATGGGAAGATCATTTGTGTGACTGAAGATCTGGCCCCTTTCTCAGCATTTCTGACTTTGGAGGAGATACTAGTGGCTTGTCCTGGAACCTTAAAGAAAGTTAACTTGTGTATGTTTGTGACCACCTCACACAGAGGGGTCACAGGTTGTGATGTGGGTGCAGACCCACACAGAGGACAGCAGGCAGCAGCAGGTCAGACACGGAAAGCTTCTTTATTTTTCTGACTCCATCAACTTACATACACTGTTTAGAGAAGGCCAGGATTGGCCAAAGAAGGTTACAATCTCATGACCTAATTGGTAACTTTGACTATCAATCAAGTTTTTCTCTCAGAGAAGAACTATGCCAAACACAAGACAATTTCTAAAAATATGTATAGTTTACATGAGAGTGTAAAGAATCAGTGTGAGAATCAGACTGCAAAGATTCAAACACTTGAAAGCAAGAAAATGTGTTAATCATCTCTTCTCAGTGGGGTTTAGCATTATTTTTTGCCTACAGTGAAACTCTTGGGTGCTGTTGCTTATAAGTCTGACAGTGCTTGCTTTGGACTTAGGATTCTTGTTTGTTACGGGTTGCAGTGCAGCAGGACTGCAAATATGTGCCGAGGTGAGGAAGAGCTCCTGTAAGTGAGGTACCTTGCTGCTACAGTTGCAAATGCCTCAGCTTGACAAGCCTGCAAGGGATAAAGGGTCATCACACAGATCAAGAAAGAGAAGCAGATCTTAGCAGAGGATTGGTGTGGTAGAAGAGTTGTCCCTTATTCCTTGCTCTTGCTGCACTAACCTGTGTCTCCTGGTGGCTGCCACCTTGGAAAGCAGCTTGCTAGGACCACAGACTGCCTTGCCCCAATAGTCTGGACTTCCTGGTTTGAAGTCAGAATTGTGTAGGTGTGTGACTTGCAGATAATCTACATGGCAAGCTTGAAGCCTCTCCCTTGTTGGAGCTATGTCTGGGCTCCGGAAATCTTTGTAGCCTTAGGCAGGGCAAAAAGCTAGTAGATGGTTGGCACAATGTATGGCTGTCATAGCAGGTCTAAAGAGACAGGAGGTTAAGGGTGAGCTTCTTTGTTTGCTCAGCTGGATCAAGATGGCATCTGGGAATTCAGAACTAGGTCTCTGTCATTAGCTGTGTGATGAGAATACAGTGAGAGGTATCCTGGGTTTTGTCCTGATACCTGAAAATGTGGCTGGTTTTGAGCAACAGATTCCCGTTCTGCGTATTTACATCAGAATTTGCCCTGTTACAGCAGATAAACAAGTTTGGGATTCCTTTTCTCCAAAGCCTGCATCAGCTGCAGCTACATCAGTAACAGGATTGCAGGTGCCTCAGGTCTGGGAACATTCCTGATCCTGCAATTAAATGCTTCCTTGTAGCAGTTCTGGCAGATAGCCATCTGTTTCTAACTAGGGCTTGCAGGGTGTAATCTGGTATCCTCCCATTCCCTTGAGAGCCTTGTTTATCCACTAATACGATGTGTGCTGAGAGCCTTGTGAACTCTTGGATAGCACTAAGGGCAGTGGCTTCTTTGTGGTAGCTGTTACAAGAGAGTGAAATGTGGCTTTAGGAGGTGAAAAAGGAGAAAGTGAGTATACAGGGGTCTTGAGGTACTTGAGGAGGACTCACTCTGGTTCAGAAGTGCCAGCTATGCTCTGCGTGACTGAAACAGCTGAGAGGAAGCACCTTAATGAACACCTGGGAGGCAGGAGAGGTGCAAAGACTGAACCCATGTTGCTGTTTGATGACCCTCCTGTTGCCATTGTCCATAGTGTCCCCATGGCAGACATTAAGCAGAGGGTGGCAAGATGACTATGCAGTGATGATGGCTGCTAATCTGCCTGGAGCTGCTCCCATGAGCTTTCCTGTTACAGGACCTAGGCTATATGTTATTACAAGCCTGTTCTCTTTGTTCACCTCTCTCCAGAATACTTGAGCTCCATTATAGGCTGATACTGTAGCTCACAGTCCACACGAGGCTGCTGCAAGAGCATGCAGTCAGCCAGTCTCTTCATGGCTCTGGAGTACCCTGACCTCCAAAATGTCTGTCAAGACCCTTGTCTGTTCCTTTAATCCCCTTGTGGACAGTGGGACAGAACAGCAAAGACATGCACAGCACAGGGGTCTGGTAGCAGTTGATGATGCTGCCTGCAGTCTAGATAGTCTTAAAAGGACTTTCCTTACTGCTAGGTCAGCTGTCCCAGACACAAGAAATGCATTCAACAAGGAATAGTATAAAGTAAGCAGGAAATAATACAAATTGGTCTCGAAGTGCCACATGTTATGTGCTGCCTTAAGTATTTGTGGATGTGGATATTAGCTAGGTAACTGAGGCTGAATAGCCTGATTATCTTGGAAAGGCAATGATATAAATTGTCCTTTGTTCCTCTTGCTACTGAACACTAATTTAGCTACTGTCTTGAATGTGGAAAAAATTAAAGCTGATGACTTTGTCTTTATGCAGTAGGTATGTCCTCCAGTTTCCACAGAAGATGAGAATTAAGTTCAGTATTCAGAAAACATTGCAGGGGAACCCATTGAAATACTGTGCACCTGCAACAGGTGGTTGCATCATTTGAAGGAACCCTACTTTGCTTCGCTTCATGTTCATTTATGAGAAGTGTTCTGTTGCACCTTCCTCTAAGAAAACTTTGACTTCTGCTTGCATCATTAAGCCCCTTCAAAAGGAGAAATTTGAAGACTGTTTTGTTCTGATTATCTACCCCATCCCTTTTTACATCTGATTTTGTTTTAATTCAAACCATTTTATTAAACTTTATCATTATGAAATGAGGGAAGGAAATGCTAAAAATTACTTAGAACATTAATTAAACACAGAAAAAACCTGAAGTGTAGCAAAGATGTGAAAATGTGCATTTATAAAACTATGATAAACTGTGTAGGGAAAAAAACCCTTTTATATTGAGACTTTGAGAACAAAGGTCAAGTGATCCATCCCATGCATCCACTCCTCTTAGGTAGGAGTTTGAGGAAGGCTCTCATACGCTTTTTGGAAGTGGGCACAACTGAGCATCTCTCTGAAGTGCCAGTACACGACTGTCCACAGTTTGGGCTGCAGCCAGAAGAAACTGGAGATCTTGGTGTTCTTCAGGGCTGTGATCTCGTTTGAAGTCATGGAGAGTTGTCGCAACAGGTCACACAACCAGCGTGCTGCTGTGAGTTGACACTGGCTGCTGAGGAGTCATGGGCTGCAGTGGTGAATAGAAGGAGTTCCTGTGAGACCTTCCAAGTTTGGGAGCAGTGGGAATGCTAGGAGCTCTGTCTTGAAACAGATGATGAGACAGCAAGAGCTTATGAGTAGTGGACAGACTACTGTATGGGCAATGTGACGGCTGTCTGCTACAAATGTCTTAGCTGGGAAGAAGTGGTAGACAAAGCAGATGATGCCTTCTTCTGGCAACCACAAGGGGCCTTAGATTTGCAGCTTTGATCCTCATGGGGTACTTGGGCCACTGCCATACCTGCTGTAGGGACAAGACATCCTAAGTATGAGCAATCCAGGATATTTCTGGGGTCTGCTGCTCTCAGCATCCTGACATACGCAATGAATCAGTGAGGAGAGGTGCTCTGCTGGACACAGTCCTTGAAAACAAGGAACGGCAACTGCAAATGTAAAGGCTGGGAAGAGCCCGGTCTGTGGCTAGATGGTGCCTGTGTGCCTGAAAAGAGAAAAACAAAGCAAAAAGTAGGATCAACAATCAACTTCAGGAGTGCAGACTTTGGCCTGTTCAGGAATCTGCTTGGAAGACTCATGGAATACAGTCCTGAAGAGAATGATCCAGGAGAGGTAGTGAGCTTTCAAGGATTGCCATCTTGAGTTTCAAGGATGGTATGTTCCAACAGTTGGGGAAAAAAGCAAAGGGAGCAGGAGTGCTGACAAAACTGAGCCATAAATAGAAACATACATGAGGAGGGAGAAGCAGTCTGGAAGGATTATACAGATGCTACCCAAACAATCGTGCATGGACCTAAGAAAGACTTGTTTACTATTGATTATTTGAACAACTTGAAGACCAAGACCAAGTGCCATGCCCTTGAGAACAGCTCCCAGAGCACTGCCAGTTCTGAGAAAGTGCTTCCATAGAAAGTCCTTGAAATAGCTGGTTAAGTGCACAGGCAATGGGAGGAAACAGGGATACAGGGAGAACCGGAAAAATGGAAGAAAGAAGATACAGCAAATTAAGACTTTCAGGCTTTTGCTGTGTTTCACTTCACTAAAGCCTTATCAAGTCCAGGCTCACGCTGTTGAGCACAGATTGTTGCACAGACATCTGTGAAAGGGTGAAGGGTTCACCTTTCACAAAGATGAGTTATGACTCAGGTACAGGCTGCTGTATGATGAAGTCTCTCTCTTAAGCAAGGTTGGAGAAGGTACGTGTGGATGAAGAAGGAGCTCCTGACTTAAGTCTACCATTGCAAACATGCACACAGGAGAGCACACAGGAGATAGAAGCAGAGTTGGGTGAGCTGGAAGGGGTGTAGAGATACTATGGAAATAGGCAGAGGAAAGTGCAGAGCAAGGAAGTCTTAACCTTGTTGAGGGAGGATTAAGAGAGGGAACATTTGGAAAAATTGAACATGCGCAAGTCCATGAGTTTATTGCAGTGTACCCCCAGGTGTCAGTTACGTGGGAAGGGTCATGGTAGTTTGTGGGAGGTTCTTGAGGACTGAAAGAAAGCACTACCCTTCACTGGGAAAGAGTTGGAAGATCTGCCTGATGTTGAGCTATGGGAAAGTTTTAAGTGTCTAATCCTGGAAAGCTGTTCCAGACACTTGAAAGCCAAGAGGGCAAGTCAGTATGGATATATGAAGTTAAAATCATGTGACCAAATAAATATCCTTTCAAATTGAGATGATTGGTTGAATGAAAAGCAATGGAGGTACTTTAACTGAATTTTGGTAGGGCTTGTAATATCCTCTTCCATAACAGTAGTACAAAACCCATTGGGAGACCACTTAAGAGTGATGTGTCCTGGGAATAGATGCTCAGGAACTGCTGTCTTACATGTTCATGAATGACTTAGGTGGTGGGATAGACATCATCCTCAGAAAGTCTGTAGATGACAGGAGAGACTGATAGAGCAGACAAATGTGCTTGTTGTTCAGAGGGATCTCAAGAAGCTGGAGAAATGGAGCATCAGGAACACAATGAAGTTCAGTATAGAGAAATGCCAAGTGCACCTGGGGAAGAAAAACCCTATGTTCCTGTATAGTTTTGGAGCTGACCAACTGAAAAGCAGCTTGGCAGAGAAATGCCCTGGAGTTCTGGTAGGTGCAAAGTTCACAGCGAGCAGGGTGCCATTGCAGCAAAGGAGACCAACAGCATACTGGGATTCATTAGGAAGAGTTGGCAGTACTCTGATGGGGGTGATTATTCCCCCCTGCTCAGCAGCAATGAAACTACATCCTGTACTAAGCTTCCCAGAACAAGACAGACATAGCTGCATTGAAGCAAGTTCATGGAAGATTGTGAAGATTAAGAAGGGGCTGGAACATAACATCTCTGATACAGGGCTCAGAGAGCAGGAATTGTTTGTGCTGGAAAAGAGAAAGTTCAGAGAAATCTTATCCATTTGTCTGTTAAAGAGAGTAAAAAAACCATGGAGCCAGATTCCATCTGCAGTTCTCATTGGTATTCAGTGAACAGTCGAGACAACGGAAGCCAAGTGAAATAAAAGCAGTCCCATGTAAACATTAAACTGACCACTTTTTTTTATAGTGAGGCTGGCTAAACAATGGAAGAAGTTGTCCAGAGTGGTTGAGAGTTCTTTGTCCTTGGAGATATTCCACCAGCTGACTAACTAGGTCTAGTTGATGCTCCTTTGAGCAAAGATGCTGTATGACATGAACTGTAGCAATGTTTCCCAGCATCAATTTTTCTGTGGCTCCTGGCATTTAATTATAACAGTGGTGAGACTGCAGGATTGCTATTTTTATCAGTACTGACTGTACAGCAGGGACACTGTCTGATTTTTAAGCAGGAGCTCCTGGGGTAGGAGAGCTGTCCCTCAGAAGGACAGGCCATCCCTGCGTTGGCTCTGTGTTGAGCCAACCCAGCAAAGGTGCTGGGTGTGCAGCAGAGGAGGGGAGGAGGAGGGGGAAGGATGAGCTGGAGAGCACTGCTGGAGGAACTGCCTGGTTTCTAGTGTCATCATCCATTGCCCATGATTTCCTGGGCTGTTTGCGTCGCCCTGGGAGACTTGAGAAGATCCCTGGAACAAGCTGTTGCTGCTTAGCAATCTCTTGCTTTTGTTGGTTTTCTGCTTTGACTGCCCGGTCTTGGTAGTGAGAGAAGATCCTTTTTGGAGTTGCTGTTTGCTAAATTTCAGAAATGGTGGCGAAGTCCCTGAATTTCTCTTGCTCTGCTCTGTGCAAAATGATCATCTCTGATGTTTGCCGAGGGCCATGGGTAGCAACACAACAGTGCTGGATCTATGGCACTGCTGAGAAAGGGGCCCTTTCTCAATCTCCACCATCACCAAAGGACATGGCTGAGACCACAGACTTTCATTTTTAACTTTGTGCTTTTGGGCTAACCGCCTGTGTCCTTACGGAGTCCTGGAGGAGTACTCACCCAGCTTCCTTTGCAGCAGTTGAATGGCCCAAGAGTTTGGACTTCAATCCTCTTTATGAGGCAAAGTTCATGCTAGGCACATGGTTTGGTGTCCTGTCAATGCCAGGTTGCTGTGTCCATCCATGGGATGTCCTGTGGTGAGCGGATATTAAGGCAAGAGGCCATGAAGTTGGGCAGGGAGATAGCTGTGGGCTTGTCCAAGGCTGGACTGTTGTTGGAGGCCAGCCCAGTGCATGTGAGGCGCTCGGTGCAGCCAGGATAGTTGTGCAGTTTCTTTGGTAAGTGGGACAAAGGCAGCCTTGCTCCACAGGGTCAGCATGGTGCCAGCGCCTCTAGTGAGCCTTGGCAGGAGGAACAAGGACAGGCTGCATCCTCATGGCTTCCTGGAGTTATGAAGTGAGATTATGGGCCTGTGGGATGGGAGATAGAAACCAGCTGTTTCTCAGAGGGGCCCAACCAAATGTGGAAAGGTGATGGAGAGGCTCTGGCTGTCTGGTTTGCCGATTTCTGAGGTTCACTGAGGTTTCTTCTGGGGTTTCACAAAAGGAGAGTGAGATCTCCAAGATCTGTGTCTGCTGCTGAAGCCTTTCCTGAGCTGCCTGCTGGCCAGTGTGATCTAGCAGTTACAGGCTTGGAAAGGGATACAGGTGATTCTGAGGGCTGTGGATGAGTATGGGTCTCACTGACTGCTTTTTCCCTGTCCCTTTCCTGCTCCAACAAGGTTATTTGCCATGCTGTTAGTTGCAGTGAAACTGTAAGAGTTGCTCAGCTGGTGGCCCGACAGAGGAGTTCCAAGAAGAAAACAGTCCGGCAGGTGAACTGTCAGATGAGGCTGAAGAACACATCTCCAGTCAGTTTATCAGGTAAGCCACAGACAGCTCTAGAGGGCCTGCCTTTATGAAAGAACTGTGCAGCTGCTCCAGTAAAAGTCTTGGCTGTGAGCGCGTGTCACCTACAGCCATGAGTTACACGGTCCAGGGGGAGAGTTCTTGGGAGAATGAGTGTTCTTCACAAGGGTGTTTATATCTGAAAGCCATAATCAGAGAGAAGGCCTTTTTCAGGTCTATATGTGAATAATCTTGAAAAACAAAGTCCTTGTAGGACACTTGGCTTCACTTTCATGTGCTCCTGCTTCTGTGAGAAACGCAGTTGAGATGCAGGCAAGAAATGTGGCAGTGAGCCTTCTTGTTCTTTAAGGCTGGCCTTGGCCTGTCATGGAGTGGGAGGATTGAACCATTCCCTCACAGTGAGGAGTCCCTGCAGGATTATCTGTGGCTGATACAGTGGCTCCTGTTGCTGATGCCAGTGCCACTGTACCACAGTTCTGATGCCCATTTTCAGCTCTTTTTACCTCCTACCTTTTGCAAAAGCTGCTGTAGCAGTGTTTCCCTAAAGCGTGGGGCAGGTTTTCCTCACTGCTGTACTGTTGTGTGGCTGTCTGTGGAATTGGGCCCAGGATTAAGCCCGAGCATGACCCATTTGCTTGCAGGCTGTCAGCCTGGAAAAACAGTAGTTCTCAGTTTGTGGGCACTGTTGTCTGTACTGAAGTGTTTGCTGCTTCTTGCTTTTCTACAAGGATGCCAGTTGGGAAGCAAAACTAATGGCTAATATCCCAGTTAAATGACAGGGATTAGAAAAGCAGGTTGATTCACATCAATCCCCTTGGAAGAGTGTGAAACCTCCAAAACTGATGCGGCATATCCAGCATATGTGACCAAGAGCTTGTTTATCCCATTGTGGCCTGAATGCTAAAGTGGTGTGTTCCTCCGTGGGTGTGACTTGGCCACCTCTGCTGTGTGGTGGGAGTTCAGGTGCCCACAAGCCCCAGTAGAGAAGAAACCCTTTGGATGGCAGTGCAGGAGGTACCCCAGGAGGTGGAGGTAGTCTAGAGGGAGGAGAATGCTACTCATGGCTGTCTCTGCAAACCCTTTAGGAAAGCCCAAAGGAACTTTGCGGCAGCCTCGGTCTTTGAACATGTCAGAAGAAGGCAGTAAGAGGCCTGTTCCTCGCCTGCCCCGAGGCAGAGAAGTGGCATGTGGAGGTGTGAAACCTGTTGTGGAGAGTGCACGATCTGCTGTACCTTCGGCTGCTGGGAGTGGATCACCTAAAGAAATCCCCATGCAGAGACATGTCACTGTGGTAAACAGGTCAGTGTATGTGTGTGTGTGTGTGTGCACAAGTGAGGGGAGATAAAGTGTGATGGACCCTTGGGTGCCACCTTGGCTTCTGGGATCTAGTGGGACTCCAGGCTCCTGCCCTTGCATCAGGTGAAGTCTGAACGTGGGATGGTACCCCAGGAAGGAGACAGGTGATGTTTTGCCTTTTTGGATTCTGCCATAGCTGACCTGTGCTCTTGGCCTGTTCCCATGTTTTCTGGGGAGAAATGTGGCCAAAGGTGTCACAGCAAGAGTGTGAGGCTGTTGCATGGGCCCAGGAGAGAGCTGTTGTGGCCAGTGTGACAGAAAGCAGGAGGAGCAGATTTGTGTGGAGGGACAGGTGATGTGTGTATTGAGGGTGATGCAGGTGGCTGCTCTTTCCCTCTTGCCTGACTTCTGTGTTGCAGTGTCAATGTTTGTGCGCCTTCTTAGCTGCTTGGAGCCAGCAGCCACCTGATCATGTTTGGGTGAAGTGAGATGAGAGCTGGAGCTGCAGTTCTGCTGGGTTAGCGGTACATGCTGCTTTTCCAGGCCCATTTGAGCCTCTCTAATCCAGGTGGCTTAGTCAGCTGCTGCCCCATCATTTCTTTCTGTGTTGTTTTCAGCTGCCCTGGGCCATCAGCTGACGGTGGTGAGAAAGTGTTTGCTGTTGCTCATTGTGGCTGTGCTAAGTCTGCTGGAGCTGTGATTGTGGTGGTAATCCTCTGCAGGGGGAGGACTCCAGCCCAGGCTGGGTTGGAAGTCTGGAAGTCAGCCTGGTGTTGAATGGAAATGGCAGTGGCATGCCACTTCCACGGCGGCGTAGCTGTGAAGTGGCCCAGAGCAGCACAACAGCTTAATCCTGCTGTGGTGCCTGCTCTTTCTGGAAGAGCCACAGAAAGCAGGCACATCTGCCCCGCTCACCTGCATAAGTTCCATGTGCCGTCAGGGGTCTGTTGTACAGAGCAGAGAAGGACCAAGCCATCCTGCTGTAACTCAGAAATGTAGGAGAAGCTGTGCTTGGGCCTTCCCTTTTCTCTGTGTGCAGGTGAGTTGCATTTATTTAAGTGGCAGTTCCATAAAAGGTAGAGGCACTTTGCCTGAGGCAAAGCAAAAAGAACACTTAAGGTTTCCTCCAAGTTAGTTGCTATAAGGAAAATACAGGAAGTATTTTATAACTTTTAAAGATTTGTAATGCATTAAAAAAAATGAAGTAAATGTCACCCCTCTTCTGGCTATTCCTAATGTAGTCTGATATATCTTGTGTTATCTTCGTCTCTGGCAGTCTCTCCTGAGCTCCTTGTAGGTGGGTGTTCTGCTCTTCTTTCTGCTGCCTGTTTCTGCCTGCACTGCAGGAGAAACTACAAGTAAAGTCTGCTTTGGCCCACATATTTTTGGAGGAGTCACTATCTTGTGCATTTGCAAAGAGTCCAGATGCTGTCCTCTTAGCTTGGGTACACAGTGAAGGGAGAGTTCGTGGAAGTGAGATTCATATTCTGTTTGAATACAGGGTTGTATAGTGGCCATGTGACTGGATTAATTTGTTTCAACTTGGCCAGTATGAAGCAGGACTGGCAAGATCCAAGTGTTCTTGTTGCTGGGGACATTTTGTACCTCCTGAACTGTTGTAGTTGCTTGTACTTTGGGAATTGCAGGAGGGAAAGCTTCTTGAAGGCTGGAGGCCCTGACTTGAAAAAACATTTTGCGAATGAGTGAAGTTAAGAACAGCATCTCCAAAAATCCTGGGCTGACAGCAGCCTCATAGTTATCTAGCACAGACTTGAGGGCACTGTTCCAGCAGGAGTGTCAGCACTTGTCTGTGAGAGTGGCTGAGCCTTCACAGCACAGGTTGACTGAGGAAGTCCTGAAGGTGACAGACTGTCTCTGCCCCACTTCCGAGTTTGGAGTGAGCTGTTATCTATGTGCAGTTTTTTACTTTCTGTTACCCACCCTGCCACGCCACGTACAGGAAAGGACATCCATGCTCTTGTGGTTGCACATCGAAATCTCTGTTTTCTCCTTTTTTGTTGAACATCTGTCCTGTCTAGCAGATGTGTGTTCCTTGCCTTGACACAATGTCCTGCCAGTGACAAACTTTGTTTGGATGCTGACAGCTATGCATGCTCCGCATAGTATTGTGTAGTGAAGCTCCTGAGTGAGGCTGCAGATGGTGGTTTCATTGTGACTGCCAAAGTCTATTTCCAGCCCTATAGCATTCTGTGATTTTTTTTTTTTTCAGAGATATTCATGATCACAGTTTCAGGGGCTTGTCCCTATGTAGCATTAGGTGGAAAGGAAATAGGTTGTTTGTTGTCCTGGTTCTGTCACACATGACAACAGAGAAATGCTGAAGGTAGTTGTGTGAGGCTTTCTTGCAGGTGCTGTGGCAGGGTCTGAGGCTTGTCTTTATAGCAGCAATCTCTCAGGTTATCCTGACTATGTTGCTGTGGATGTTTAGAAGCAGGGAGAGCCCTTGCTGGTAAGGCTAACTGCAGAGATCATTGAAGCTAGAAAGCATGGGTGAGGACAGGTTCTGGTGCTTGGTGACCCCCTTGCTTGGAGAAGCAGGAGTTGTTCACTGCTGGCCAACACCTGGCCTTCCCGCTTAGATCGCGGTGTCCAAGGGCCAAAGAGCAGATGGGGTGGCATAGGCCTTACCAAGGTAAGGAAATGGGCAGGGAAGAGCACTTCTCCCCTTCATTGTGAGGCAGTGATGTGTGGCAGTGAGACGTGACTAGCTGCTCAGCTGGAGCTACACATGGGGAATTGGCAGGGCTGCGTGGCTGGTCAGGCATTTGTGAAGGGCCAGGCTGCTAATGTGGCTAGGAGGCCTCCTGCTGGGAGCAGCTTCTAGCAGCTGAGGAACATGGGACCTTCCAAGTAGCTGAGCTGTCCATCCCTGCAAAAATGAAGGGAAGCATGTTGGCTCTTGCACCGTCTGGCCGTATTCCATCTTGTTGGAGACGTATGACCATCATGATCTGTGTGAGCAAGCAGCACGTCACACAATAATTGTCTGATTGCAGGGCTCAGAATTGGTGATGGCTGGGCTCAGTGCCAGTGTCAGCACCACGTTGTGGGAAACAGTTGAACCACAACAGAAAGCACAGGAAGACCTTACATGTAGTCTCTTAATACTGAGAGAATCCCAAATCCAATTAGCTTTTACATGCGGCAGAAGGAAATCATCAGTCCTCTGTTCCAGGTTCCTTTCGAGGGTGTTCACATGACATGGCTCAAGCAGGGAGCATCTACCCTCTTCGTCACTGAAACTTTCCTGCAGTTCTGGCTGGCCTACCCTGCAGTCACATCATTTGTGTCACCTGATGCGGGGCTTAAGGTGATACAGACATACATGGCATGGAGGACCAGAACAGAGCTATGGATTGCTTTTGGCAGCCAGGGGTAGCAGGACAGCCTCCATTACCCATGAGGCTATTTCATAGGGTTGTTTTGCCTTCTGCCTAGCAAAGATGGTAGACTCTTTAGAGTCTGCTTCCATTAAGAGCAGTTTTTTAGCTTGAGTATCTGTTCTGCTTAGAGTTGTCCTTACTGATAGATACGTGTACAAAGTGGGATCCTGGATTTCTCATAGCATCTGCATGGGCAGCCACAGCACCTTCTAAGAGACCACTGCTGCTTTGTGTGGGCATCTGAGCTGTGCCCAGAAAGTAGAGGGTTTTTCTGTAATGCAGATGAAGTGTTGTAAGAGGCTTTTCAGATACCCAGCAAGTGCCAGGTGTGAGCCTAAGTATTGATTTTGTGTGGGTGGCTTTGCTTTTGTACTTTCTAAGTTTCATAAATGTGCTTGTAGTTGGTCTGCTGCTGTCTAGCACTTCTGGGCATGACTCTTTGTAAGTTGCCAAGTTGGGCAGTGCCTGTCCTCACAGCTAGTGCTGTGGGAAATGACTCAGAAAGGTATTGTCTTTGGTACAAGTGATATCCCATAGCCCATGGAGGAGCAATGGTTTCATTTAATAGGGATAGCATAAAAGCAGGGGAGACAAATTAATGTTAAATCTTTTGAGATCATCCTGAGAAGACATGTGAATGTGGGAGGTCTCTTTGTCATTCATGGATATGCTCTGATGAAAAGTCAATGTGATGACACGTAGGGCTACTTGGTCTTGACTTCCTGTTACATCTAGCCTCACCATCATCCTTGAACTGCTGTCCTACCTTCTCAGAGTCCAAGTGAAGCTGTGAAAATCACCCTTGGTGTTTCTGCAGCTGATGAGGTTTATGGGTTGCTCCACTGTTGTCCCTGCATTACTAAACTGGCCCTGGGCAGAGATCTTCTGCACAGCCTGCCCAGTACATGTGCAGAGTCTGCTCTGGTCAGGAGGTACCTGGTTCAGAGCAACCGGCTGTGCTGTGTTGGAGATGTTGCATAGTCTTTGAATTCCCTTTTGCTTCCAGTGTATATAATTATTCCACAGCTGATTTTTTTGCAGGTCTTTGTGTGCTACACAGTGTTGTGCCCTCTTCAGTGTCAGGAGCTCATTTTGGTGTCTGTATTCCCAACTAGAAGCTGCTGCTTTCTGGAGGACTCCAGAAGAACACCTGCGAGCATGACATTTATGTACTTATGGTGGGAGAGATCTTCAGAGAAGAATCTGTTAGACAGCATGCACATATAACCAACAGCATGCACAAAAAGACCTTGAATGCCTTTGTGTTCCTAGATGCTTCCCCTTTGCTAATGTCTTTTTACTGTGTTTTGTTTCTCACAACAATGAAAAAAATGAGTAAAAACTAGAAACCACTTGCTGATCAGTCCTATTACTGCAGATCAGGTTGTCTTCCTGACAAGGACATTGCGACTACACATCTTGTGCAGGAGGCCCTCTCGGAGTGTGTGGAATGCATCTTACTTTATGTTTAACTCTTAGAAGCAAATGGAATGTTATTTAGAGACAGAAGAGTGATTCTATGCAATTTTCTTTCCAATTTTAGGTCTGAGAAAAGATTGACTGTCCCACCACGGTTTCAAAAGGAGTTGCAAGTTCACCTGTCTAGAAGCTCTTCCACAGATTCAAGTGGTATGCCCATTAAGAAATTATTTGTTGACTACTCAGAGTGGGTTTCATCTTAAAAATATCCATCTTAATAGTTGTTTTAATGAACATATGTTTGGATGAGGAATCAAGTTCTGTGAGTGAACCTTTTCACTCTTATTTCGTTGTGCTGAGGAAATGTGTGTTTGCTTGTCTGCCTCTCAGCCTTCTAGGAAAAACATTGAGCAGTGTCAAAGCCAATCACAAAGCCTGTGTGAGGAGTTTGGAAACAGGAGGAGTAAGCTTAACTTCACTGGTGGAGTAGGAATCTGGTATAAGGATGAAATCCTGGCTTTCAGGAGTAAGCAGCCTTACTAATATATCTGTCCAGCAAATACTCTTCTGCCTGCATGGCTCAACAGTTGTGCAGCTGATGAGCTTGCAAAATGATGGTTACATTCTTTGAGACTTGTCAGCCTGATTCATGAAGCTTCAGGTCTGGTAGCAAATACACCCCACCAAAGGGAGGAATAGAGATGAGGTAGCAGGTAAGCTAGTGATGTGAACCTTCCCCTAGAATAATGACTGCCTGATTCCTAAACACAATGTATGAAACTGCCCAGAGCAGTTGAATAGTTTTCACTTTCCTTGCTCCAGTGAAGGGCTTCCTTGAATGCAGTAACACAGAAAAGCTACCTGCTGGGTGGAGACTTTTCCTCAGGACATATCTTGGAATGAAAGGCAAATCACTGGTCTGATTTGTATGCCAGTCTTAATATAGAATAGCATTCTTGGTTGTTGTGCAATGTCTTTGGTGTGTTTATACTCATGAAGAAATTACCTTGTGCCCTTCTTGGGATTCTGCCTTCTCTGCTTCTCAGTGTCTCAGCTGCGGTGGGGCTGAGGTTTCTGTATCTTCTTCCAAAATCCCTGCAGAAGTAACATGTAGCAGCATCTTATGAAAATAACTACAATGATTAAAAATCCATTTTTAGGTAGTTACTAAATGTCTGAGATTTCCATAGTTCTTTGCCATAGGAATTGACTGAACCAGCCATGCTGGGCAGGAGAGCCACAGTTTAGAGTTGGTGCTATGCTGGCAGCTCCCATATCTGGTTTTTAAGTATGGAGGTGATTTGTAGGGCTGTGTTTACTTTGAGGCTGTATTTTTTTTAACAGATAGCTTGAATACATCCACTGCAGAGACACATACTGTTGCCCCTGGCTCTTCTGCTGCCGATGTCCATGAACTTCAAAGTCGCATTAAGGAGCTTCTGAGCAAGTACAGCAGTGGTGTCAGGTTGTCAAAGATGCCTCAGATCTATCGGGAAATGTACTGGGAGGACCTTAGCACAGAAATGCTCTGTCAGCTTGAGAACTGGCCTCACGTGTGCACAGTGAGTATTACGCCATTTTTATGGAAGATGCCTGTTCCCTATAGATGTCCAAGCGTTCATTTGCCAAATGTTATTTTATGTGTACGTGCACTTCCCTTTATGCTCTGTAGCAGTGACAAAAAAAAACCACACCCCCACCACCACAGTCCCAAGTTGTAACAATGCCTTTTGAAACCCCAGAAAATCACTGTTGACTGGACTAGTGTTTTGAAGAAAGAACGTCACCCTCTTTGGTGTTCTGGAGCAAGTGCTTGAGGTTGCTGACTTGTCGGCTTTAACTGACCCCATTTCTGACAACTCAAATAGCTGATGACACATGATCCCCATGCCATGTTTGTTGTTGGTTTGGGTTTTTTCCCCAGTTGCTTTTTATGCTTTTCCTTGTTGATGGGTTTACCTCCTCCTAAAGCTACAAGCTGCTAACATCCTTTTTGAACAGTCTGAGGTCTAACTGTATTTATCTTTCTATAGATTTATAGGTCTTTCTCATGTCTTAAGCCAGGAAATTTTGCTGTGTAAGTTAGGTTTATGATACAATAATAGATGAAATTGAAGAGTGGTAACACTGGGAGGAGAGATTACAGCTAAGCCCTTTCTGCCCTCCTGCTGATGCCTGTTACCCCTTGATTACCAAGAGTGTCATTGCTTCTCTTATTAGGAACTGGTATCTGGCTGAGTATCCACTTAGAAGTCTGACATGAGTTTCCATGACCACTCAGTGGAGGGTCTTCAACTGCTGTACTTCTGTCTCTTCTTTTGATCCATGGGTCATTTATGGTGTCATGCAACTTTGCATCAAGGCTTTGTTTAGCTTTACTTTAACAGGCCAGTGATATCAATGAATACTTCCAACTTCTTTGGTATTTGTCAAACTTCGGCACAGAAGAGTATTGAAGTAATACTTTGTCTTCTTGAAATGCATTTTTTGTATGTCCTACTAAGTCTTTTCTCAGGTAAAAGCATTAAATGTCAAAAAAAAAAAAGAAGAAGAAATTAGTTGAATAAATGCTCTTCAGGAATAACACCATTTGCATGCATGTATGGTATTCTCACAGATACATAAAATGTGTTTGTAACACCTTACTACCTACACTAGAAATGTATGCAGTCAGCAGCAATTTGTTTTAATGGTTGATGATTGGTTCCAGTGTTATCAATAGAGCAAGTTATGTCTTGAATTGCTTAATTCATGCAGCAAATTTCAGTCTTTTTTGTAGCTAATATTCCAGTCAGTCCTGTTCATCCAGGATCTTTGTTCTGTATTCATTATCCATTTGCTTGTTATCTGTTGGGTCTCTTTCTTTCTAGCATGCAAATAGTCATTTAAACAAAAATAAGCACTGATTAAATCCATGGAAACATTGTAATACAATGAGCACAGTACAACAGCAGTCAGAACTATCAAGTTATTTTGGCACAATCAGTCTTATTGTAGAGAACTGTTAATGAGCTTCTAAAGCCCGTCTCAGTTTACTGGCTTACAAAATTGTAATTATGGCTCAGGCGTGGAGAAGTTTGAACTGAGACTTCTTGTATGAAAGCTACATCTCTTGCATATAATCCCTTCCTGGTTCAAACATTGTCTGCAGGTGTACAGCTCTGTAGAACCTTCAAAATGCAGAAGACAGACTGTACTCTTCAGTGAAAGTAAAGATATCTGAATTATTTCTGTCTTACTGGTTTCTTACACTGGGAGTGTCTGCCAAGCTCAGAAACATGCTTGGTGTTTCTTTTATTATCTTCTTAAAGAAGAATACATTCTTTTTGTACTTACTCTGACCGGTGTAGGATAGTTACAAACCAGCAGACAACAAACCTAATACACTTTCAGTGTATTCAGTGTCTCCAGGTGTTTAATTTGAGGACTGTGCCTTGGTATCACTGCTGAAAAACTTTGCATTTCTAAAACTTCGGTTTGAAAAGAAGGAATTTTATCTAGGAAATTGTAATTTCTGTTTTTACAACCACAGGTAATGGACGTCTTTCCCGTTTAGTGAGTTCAAGTCTCCAACTATCACTGTAAGTTGCAGGCTGATGATCTTTTTTTCAGTCTTCACCTTTCAGGCAGGAGGTATTGAGGCTGACTTTGTTTTCATTTGTCTATTACCTCCCTTTTTTAGGTCAGTTTGCTTGAGCATCTTTCTTGTAGCAACATATTTTGCACAGCTAAATGCAGTAGTACAGTTACCAAGTAGTGACTAGCAGTCACAGATTGTAGCCCAGCCTTCATGGACAATGGGGCTAACAATAAATATGCTTACAAGTCTTTGTTGTCTAGACAGATCTCAGCTGGGAGAAGAATCTGCTTCAACAGCTTTGGGCAGATCCATAGTGTTGCTGAATTGTTTGCCTTTACCTCCAGCACTAGCGCTTTGAAAAACGTGATGACCCTCCCACCGTCATCTCTTTTAATCAGAATTTTTTACCTTTTTATTTGACTCATTACTTTGCCATGTGTCTTTGAGCAGCTAGTGATCCCTTTTTTAGACTTCCAATTCCTGTCTCGTTTCTTATCTTTCTACATATTTTTGTCACAAGTCTTTCTCACAGCTTAGCTGTTTTCTTAGAATTGAGTCAAAGTTACATAGTTTTACTGTGTTTGAGCTCAGCCTTGAATCCTTGAGATGCAGGCAGCTGAACTCCAGAGGGAGGGAGAACATTGCAGCAGAGGTGTGAGAGGCATGTAGGCATGTAAGTTCAGAAGTTTTGTTGGGGTTTTTTTGTAAGTCACAACCCAAAAAGTAATAATAAATTTGTATTTGGTACTGACAACATGAGAAAATGGTTCCCTTTTAAGTCCAAATATAAACCTCCCTACTGAGCTGTATGTATGTTTAAGGGACTTTTTTCTTGTACATGCCCAGCTCTCCTCAGTTACTTGAACTCTCTGAATGATTCAGGCACAATGTGATGGTGATTTAGATACGGCAGTGCAAGAGAAGCCTAAACTCTTAGATCTTCTCTCAGAACTTTTGCTTGAATTTCCATGGTTCTTTTCCAAAAGCTTTTAGAGAATAAGGTGGCCCTAGGATATTAGGGAATGTCCTTGCATGGATGTTTAGTTGATTTAAAGACTGGAAATGGAGCAAGCCTGATATGATTTACCTTCAGAAAGACAGGAAGTCATGGTGCAGTTCCTCAGGGGTAACACTTGAACACATGCTGGTCAGAATTGTAACAAGTGAGTTGGTAAGGGATGCAAATACAAAGTTCAGCTGGCTAATAATACAGGTTTGTTCAGAGTTACAAAGACCAGGGCACTCTGAACATGATATGAACTTCTCATATCATGTTTCTGGCCCATAAAATTTCATTGTAATCTTAATTACAGCCATGGATAGGAAAGACTCTCACTACATTAAAAAAAAAAAGTGAGTTTTTTGTGTGGACCTTTAAGCTTGGGCAAAAGGGATCTTGGCATTTACAATAGCTTCATGCAAATGTTGACTCAGTATGGAAAAATGTAAGTGACAAGTATTCTCCAAATAAATAAGAAAGGAGTATTTCAGTTGGAAGGAGTCTATCAGTGATCACATAGTCCAATTGCCTGACCGCTTCAGGACCAAAAGTTAAAACATGTTACTAAGGGCATTATCCAAATATCGTTTGAACACTGTCAGGCTTGGGGCATCAACTAAGGAGACTGTTCCAGTGTTTGACCATCTCTTGGCAAAGAAATGCTTCCTAATATCAAGCCTGAACCTCCCCTGACACAATCCTCTTCCTTGGAGGTCATATTGACTCACTGAAGACTTGTGACTGGAAGTTATTTCCTGGGAAACTTCACACATTTCCCAGATTTGCTTGTCACAGCAGTACAGTGTTCACTGTATGTGTCTGGGAAGTTGCAATCTCCAGTAAGCTCAAGGTATCAACCCAGAGATTTCTCCTGAGTGCCTCTTGGTAGCAGACACTACAACACAGAAACCAGGGTCTCGCACCTACGTCATTGGTAACAGTAAGGACTGTGCAGTCAAGCCTCCTCTTTTCATACAGTGCAACTCCTCCTTGCGCTTCCTCTCCCTCCTGAAGAGCCTGCAGCCCTCCATCCCAGCATGCCAGGTGTGGCACTTGTTCCACCAAGCCTTGCCAATACCACAGAAGTCATAGCTGGGAACTAGCCAGTGCTTGATATTTATCTTGTTTGTTTCTCATACATCCTGTGTGTTGGAGTACAACAAGTGTTTCAGATATGCTGCAAGATGAAGTCCAACCTTTGACCAAACACCGTATTGTCATGGTACTGGCACTGGTTGTCAATCCAGTCATTTATTGAATACCTCCAGGGATGGTAGCCTCCTTTGGCAGTTTGTGAAATGCCTGACCCCCTTTTCAGTGAAGAAATTGCTCTTAATCACCAACCTGAACCCCCTCAGGGTGCAGCTTGAGTCTGTGTCCTCTTGTCCTGTCACTGGTTGCCCGGGAGAAGAGACGGACCCATACCTGGCTACAGCCTTCTCAAAGGGAGTTGCAGAGAGTGATAAAGTCAGCCCTGACCCTCCTTTTCCTCAGGCTAAACCCCAGCTCTTTCAGTCACTCCTCATAGGAATTACCCTCTCCAGCTCCAGCCCTTCACCAGCACCTAAATGTGTTTCTTGTCATGAGGGGCCCAGGACTGGACACACAACTTGTGGCCTCACCAGTGTTGAATATAGAAGGACAATCCCTGCCCTGGTCCTGCTGGCCACACTATTGCTGATAGAGGCCAGGATGCTCTTGGCCTTCTTGGCCACCTGGGCACAGTCCAAGTACATGTTCAGATGCTGTTGACCAGCATCCCCCTTTTCTGCTGGGCAGCTTTCCAGGCACTCTGCCCCAGCCCGTAGCACTGCATGCGGTTGTGGTCACCCAAGGGCAGGATCTTAAGACACTGTCAGTGACACTTGACCTTGTTGAACCTCACACCTTTGGTCTTGGCCCATTGATCCGGCCTGTCCAGATCCCTCTGCAGAGTCTTTCTGCCCTCCAGCAGATCGGCACTCCCGCACAGCTTGCTGTCATCAGTGAATTTACTGAGAATACAGTCAATCTCATACAGATCATCAGTAAAGATTTCAAATGGATTTGGGCCAAATAGTGATTCCTGAGGAACACCACAGGTGACCTGCCCCCATCTGGATGCAGCACCATTCACCTCCCTTCTCTGGGCATGGCCGTGAAGCCAGTTTCTAACTCAGCAAAGAGTGCTCCTGTCCAAGCTGTGGGCTGCCAGCTTTTTCAGGAAAATGCTGTGGGAGACAGTGTCAAAGGCTTTGCTCAAGTCTAGGTAGTCAACATCCACAGTCTTTCCCTCATCCTCTGGGGAGGTCACCTGGTCATAAAAGGAGATCAGGTTGGTCAGGTGAGACTTGCCTTTCCCCAAACCTGTGGCAGCTGGGCCTGATCCCTTGGTGGTCTGGCATGTGCTGTGTGATCACACTCAAGATGTTCCATAGCCTTTGCTAGCACCAAAGGCAAGCTGACAGGCCCGTAAGTTCTCCAGATCTTCCTTATAACCCTTCTGTTGGTAGGCATCACCTTAGCCAACCTAAAGTCATCAGACCTCCTTGGTTATCCAGGACTGATGATAAAAGATGGAGAGCATCTTGACAAGTGCTTCTTCCAGGTATCTTAGTACTCTCAGGTGAATCCTGTCCATAGGTTTGTGTCTGAGTGGCATGGTGGGTCACTTACAGCCAAAAATGCATTTCATCCACCAAGATAGATGGATCCTGTCACATTCTATCATACCTTGTGCCTCAGAAGTTCTTCCATGTTTGTAAAACTCAATGTTTTGGTGAAAACACCAGTCCTAGAGCTGGTTTTCTTTTGTAGAATGAATAACAAGCAGACACCTTTTAATTGCCAGAACGAAGGGATATATGCATATTGAATTGATCCTAGAGTTATCTTAGGGTAATGACTGCCTTAGTCTTTCTGTTTTCTGAAGGAGCTGGTAGAAAAATAACTACCATTCTGAATTTCGAAATTCCATTTGTGCTGGAAGAGGTGCATTTGCTTTGCATTTGCTGTTCTTCCAGAACAAAGATGTTCCTTTCCATAAAATACTCTGCTGACTCTGGCTACGTACCAGATTAACTATTAATCTGTTGTTGTCAGAGGACAGTTTTATATCTGTAATCTAACATTCTTCAGTCAGGTTTCTTACTGCTTTTTAATAAACATAAAGCTAAATAATATGTATCACATGAGCATATTCTTTAGTGACCTTAAACACTGTATTGCCTGGTACTGTGTGAATAGGCTCCTCAGACTGGAGAACATTTACTTGGTTGTTTATTATGAGGAGGAGGCTTTACAGGGTAAAGGAAAGCTCAGTTTTCTTCACTTAATCTCTTGGATATCTGGTAAGGTGTTGGACAGGTCCTGCAGTCTGTCAGTCTTGAAAGTACATAACTGGAAAAAAAGTCTTGGAGAAATTAAGGGGGAAATTAGCATATTTTTGTTGACTAGTTTGGGGGTGTTAACTGGTTTGTTGTTTGGTTTTTGGTTTGGTCTTTCTTTCTTTGTAGTAGTCACTACAAGTTTAAGTTTATCCCTACGGAAAGGTAGAGGATTTTTTAGATAAGAATGAGACCTGCAAAAGGCAACTGAGATAATTGCCTAATTGACTAGTTGGATATTTTGTTTATTTTATCTTTTTTTAGCTGTATTTAGTTCTCAGATTATTATTAATATTTTACATTTATACATGTTGGGACTTCTTGGATAAAGTGAAACTAAAGGCTTGGGGGGCCAGATTAGATGGTAAACAAATTTACAGAAATAGGACTAAGACTGTTGTTTTCTGAATCTGGTCCTGGGCATTACACCATGTCTTGACAAAATAGGTACTACATACGAATGCATCAGGCATTATGAGTTTTTACTGTAACATTCAGAGTGAATTAAACAGGTATACTCAACCTGTTCAACAGAACAGAGAAGGGTTCGAGCAGAAAAGAGAAGGATTGCCACAGTAGAGAGTTGTATTCCTTGAGAAATTTTAGTTTTGTCAGTCTTTACACTCAAAGAAGGAATTTCTGTATTGCATTTAAGCTGTGTGAAGCAGAAGTCATCCTTCTGAACAGAGAAACAGACTTGAAAGTATAAAGAAATCCAACTCTAATGTACTTTGCACATGGAGCAGACAACGGAGCAGGCTATCACATCTGGTGGTATGTATGAATGAAAGCTCACAGTTTTGCACATACCCTAAAGGCTGTTTCCAGTAGATGAGCTCTTGGATTACGGTAACTTTCTTTTGCCATGGTCATTGAAGAAATCTGTGTTTAGACACAGAGCCACTAGCCACTTAGAACAGAGTTCAGAGTACACAAGACATGTCTTACCTAAAATGTAATTAGATGTGTTTCAGCACAGCGCAGACTACAGTTGGTGTCAGCCTCACTGAGAAGATGGTGTTGTAGCATATGTGGAAATGAGCCAGTTGAGGACAGAAGGTCCAGAATAACTTCGCTGTCCAAACACAGTGCTAGAACAGGCTGTAAATCAATATACCTCAGTCCTGGTGATGAGTGGTTAGACAACATGATGAGCTACCAAATGAAGTCAGAGTCCATTTGACAGCATCCTTCCTTATTTCTGCAACCTGTGCATCTCTTGTGTGTTAAATCTTGCACTTTTCTGACCTTGTAGGAGAACTTCAGTGCACTATGAGGTAAAGGTTATTACAGCCAAAAAGAACTTCTGACAAAATTGTCTGCTTATCCTCAGTGCTGGTATAAAAATGTGAGGAATAGGGGTAATATTCAATAGTATGGAGTTGTTAGATTGACTCAGCTGTCTTATTGCATCACAGTTTCCTTTTAATTGTGCATTTTCAGAAGCCAGAGTCTTGTAAGCACAAGAAACTGGAGAACAAGTATCTTTACTGTGATGTGCAGGGTAATGAAGTGGGAGGGCAAAGAGGATGGGCAGAAGAGGGCAATCTAAAGACACTCTTGAACTTTACAGAGCTTATTATCCCAGCCCTGAGCATTGGCTGAACCTGAACAGTGGATATCTTGACAACAGGGGTTCTTTAGTTTAACAGCAAAAGAAAATACAAAAATATACCCGGTATGACTTGTATTCTAGCATTTCAGTTAAGTACAGAAGAAATTACAATTAGAGAGAGAATCACAAAATCACTGAGAGAGGAAGGGACCTCTTTTGATTACCTAATGCAACCCCCATATTCATGCAGGGTCACCTGCAGTCTGTCCAGTCTGTATCCAGTCATTTTTTAACAATCAACATGTTGCAGCTTTTATGGCCAACGTATTCCAGTCCTGTTTCAACCTTCCAGTTCACATGAGGCTTGGCTAAAATTATTTGATGTGTTCTTTCATTGTTTAGGGTAAGAAGTATCATAGCTTCCCATGCAAAATAATTAATTGCATATCAGACTAGAAGCTGTACAAGCTGGAGCGGATTCCAAGGATTAGCTGTAACTGGATGATGTAAGAAGCTTCCACATCCTTGTAAAGAAAAGCTCCTTACTGAGTGATGCCACCATGTGCAGTGGGGATCTTCAGCCTTTGAAGAATACTGGCCAAGACTGGTTTTTTTCCCCAGATTTTGTTGCTCTGGGTACATACTCAGCAGTTTGGTAGCTTAAACTCTACTGCTTTCAGAAGCAGCTACTTGGAAGAGCAGGGAGGAGCTGAATGTTAATGTTGAAGCAGCATCTCACCATTGCCTGGGGAGACCTGTACTGTAGAGGGATGGGCAAAACCAGTGGGACCTGAAGTTGTGGTGGCTGCCAGTGGCATAGGAGGGATGCTGTCAGCCAGTGTGTGGATGCAAGGTAGTGCTGATCAAGGCCAGAAATCCTTCCTTACTGCTTTGAGTGCCAGCTTGCTAGGAGTTGAAATTCATGTACTGTTGAGGAAAGTCAGGTAGATAAGAGTTGCCTTCATGCCATTTGTCTAAAGTAACTGTCACTAAAATGTTTCTGTAGCATCTGTGGTATGTGTAGCATGGCAGTTGGCTTCCCCATTGCATATTTAAATCCGATCTGAAAGAACTCCTGCACCACACTTCTAACAAATTCTTACTGGGTCAGAGTGATAGTTCTGATTTGTATTTTAGAGGCATCTTTGAGAACCTGTTGGATACCAAGAATTGTGGAGCCAGACATCTTGTTTGCAACATAAGATGAGACTCTGTCTCTGACATTAAATGTTAACTTCCTTTGCAGGTTCTCTTTTCCTACCTTGCAGAAGAATGGCAGAAAATAATTGCATATGCTAGTTTGAATGTAACTTTGAAGGACATTTATTCTAACCAGAAACTCTCATTTCAAGGATGTGTTTTTCCAGTTCCTTCTTGGAAACTGTTGATGCCGCAGGAGGTTACCAGTATGTTGTTATCACTGTGCCCATTATTAAGCAAGGCTGGCATTGGAAAGTGGATACTTTCTTTAGTTTATATATGTTAGTGCAATGGTTTTTTTTGAATGTTATTAAACATATATGTGCAAAGCTCTTGTCCTACCAACACATACAGGAGCATTTCTGCCTTTGTCCTCGTTATATGTATATGTCAAAACAAGGGAACTTGCTCTTTTGCATTCTTTGCAGTTGCAGTGTCAGTATTTATCTTGGGAGTATTTTTTTATTTGAAATTTTATTATTTAAGTCTGCAGATGTCAGTTTTTAAGAGCTGCTTCTTTTTATTCGAGCCCAGGACAAAAATATTAGTCTCCAGTGTAGAACGGCTTTACTCTCTGTTGCCCTGATAATTCATTCTGCCAGCTGTTGCCTCTGCTTTGTGCTCTGTAATGGAGAGGTGACAAGAGGCATGGTCGCAGCATCACAGAATATTCTGAGTTATAAGGGACCCACAGTGATCACTGAATACAAATCTTATCCCTGCACATGACATCCCCAGGAATTACACCATGTGCCTAAGAGCGATGTCCAAGTGCTTTTTGAGCCCTGTCAGGGTTGGTGCTGTGAGCACATCCTTTGGGAGCCTGTTCCAGTGCTCCAACCACCCTCTGGGTGAAAAAGATTTTTTCCTGATATCCAAACCTAAACCTCTCCTGACACAACTTCAGGCGATTCCCTCTGGTTCTGTCACTGGTTGCCAGAGAGAAGAGACCAGTGCCTGCCCCTCTTCCCCTCACAAGGAAGTTGTAGACTGCAACTCAGTCTCCTCTTCTCCAGGCTGAACAGACCAAATGACCTCAGCTACTCCTTCATATAGCCTTCACCTAAGGCCCTTTTGTGCCTTCATTGCCCTCCTTAGGACACTCTCCAATAGTTCAATGTCTTTTTTCAATTGTGTCACCCAGAACTGCCCCCAGCACTTGAGGTGAGGCTGCCCCAGAGCAGAGCAGAGGGGACAATCCCCTCCCTTACCCGGCTGTGATGCTGTGCCTGATGCCCCCCAGGACACAGGTGGCTCTCCCGGCTGCCAGGACACTGCTGGCTCATGTTCAACTTGTCATTGACCAGGACCCCCAGGTCCCATTCCATGGAGCTGCTCTCCAACCTCTTGTTCCCCAGTCTTTACACTCATCCAGGTTTGCCCCATCCCAGGTGCAGAATCCAGAACTTCCCCATGTTAAACTTCACACTGTTGGCTGCCCAGCCCTCTAACTGATAAAGGTCAGTCTGCAAGGCCTCTCTGCCTGTGAGGGGGTCAACAGCTCCTCCCAGTTGTGTATCTTCTGTGAACTTGCTTAGTACTTCTTCCAAGGGTTCTAAGCATCCAGGTCATTTATGAAAATTGAAGAGCACAGGGCTGAGGATGGAGCCCTGTGGAACCCCATCCATGACAGGTCTCCAGTCCCATTCACTTGTAACCCTTTGTGCCCAACCTGTGAGCTAGTTGCTCACCCACCCCATGATGTGTTTACCCAGGTATGTGCTGGATGTTTTGTCCAGAAGGACACTGTGAGAGCCGGTCTGGAAAGCTTTACTGAAATCCAAAAGGATTATATCCACTGGATCAGCTAGGCGGGTTATCTTGTCATAAAATGAAATTAAGTTTGACAAGAAGGACTTCACCCTCAAAAACCTGTGCTGGCTGTGACAAATGACTGTGTTGTCTTTCAGGTGTTTTTCAGTACTTCCCAGAATAATACTGTAGTTGCAGAACTGGGCTGTCAGCCATACTATTGGGCAGTACCTTGAAGGCAGATCTATAAGCTTGACAAAAACCTGGTTGAAGCATTCGTGCCTAAGAAAGAGTATCTGTTTTGAAGTGCTGCTCAAAAGTGATGGCATTTGCTTGTTATTAAAAGTTTGTGTGGTCCTGAAGGTGACGTGGTTCCTGGAGATGGCCTGTGGAGGGCTGTGATTTGGACTCAGTGATTCTTGTGGGTTGCTTCTAACTCAGGATGTTCTATGACTCTGTGATTCTAGTGATGTCAGCCTGGGCTTATTTATACTGAAATAATCTGAAACAATTTATTGAAATAGCATTTTGCTGTATCTAAATGGTTTGTGCAGTCAGCACATACAGTCCCTTCAAAACTGAACTTCAGTGCCTAGAAAACCTCAGAGCTATTATTGGAGTTAAGAGGCTTAAAGATCTCTGAGGATCTTCTCTCCTCAGTCTGCTGTTGGTCTCTAGTGTGTAAGGGTTTATCGTCCTGTCAGCAAAATTTATTCAGCTCTCTTGCAGCTCTATTTAAAGAGCACTAGCCAAGAGAACAGGTACATAAAGGTAGACCTCTGCATCCAGCCTCTTCCAGGATGAACTACCATACATTCCAACACAGCCTTCTCAAACAATTTTTTGTCTTGATAATGTTAAGTATTTTCTGGAGCTAAAAGTTTCCTTGACTGCTCATGTAAATGAATTCCGCAGTCTTGTGCATAGACACATGGAACTTCCTTATCAATCCTTCTCTATCTAGGATGTCATTATTTGCCAAGATGGCATGCTCTTGATTTTTTTTATCTATGTTACTTGATATACTTTGATCTCCTGACCATGTATCAAAGCCTTTGCAAGGCTTTGGTAAGTTTTTTGTTTGGTTCTATTTTAAACTGAACTCCTTTCTTCTCCTGTGGTACAAAGGGCACAGTAAGATTCCTCATAGCAGAGGGTACAAATACAGATGTTCTCTGTTGGGTATCAGTGAAGGCATCTTTGGTCCTTCTAGGTTTCACTGCCAGACATGTTCATTCTCTCTTACATCAGGCTGACTAGCAGAGATGCCCAAGAACTTTGCTTTCTTATCTCTTATTCTTGCAGAAATTATTTCTATTTTGGTTTTTCACTGATAGAGAATAATTTAGGCATGCTACCAGGAATATGTGAGAGTTCTCTAACATAGTTAATATTTTTTAATATCTATGAAGACTGTTTCCTTTGTGTCATGCTAGTGTTCATGGAAGTTGACCAAGACCTATTCCAAGAACTTTTTCACAGATTGTTTTTGCACCAGCCTAGACACTGTAATGCAGAGCAAGTGTATGGAAATGCACTTACATAGTTCATTTCCTGACTCTTAACTCAGATCGTCATGTGGTAATTTTGTTTAAGTGTGACGAGGTATGCACAGGACAAAATACATGGTTCTAGACAAAGGCCATTTTTTTTTCAATTTATTGCATAGTATTTGTTTCTTGCTAATGTTCTCTTGCTAATGAGTGATATGTGTTACTCTTTTTCTGTAAGATAATACCTGAAGTCTTGTTCATTATGCTTTGATTTTATGTTGCTAGGTCAGAGCTGCAAAGAATTACTTGGGCAAGGTTTATAAAGTTCTTATGGGTATTGACATTAGTAGGGTGGAGGTGAATGCTACTCTTGAGTAGTAGCAACTAATTCAAATGCTCCATGTTTTTTCATTGATCTGTTTTTGAAAATGACTTGGATTAGAATTGTTTCCTCTGACAAAGGAACTTCAAAGTGGAGCTACATAAAGCTTAGTAACTTCCTTTATTTTTCTTGCTTCAGGACCAATGTAAAAACACTAAGACCTTTTCTTATCTCAATTTTACATAGGATTCCTGCTAAGCTATGGTTTGATCAATCTAGGTTGAAACTGCAAAGCTTTAGGAAGCAGAATTTTAATGTGAGTTTGTGGCTACAGTTCTCAAACAGTACTTTCAATGTTGTGACTTCAGACTATGTGGTATGCTTATTCTTGAGCTTAGCAAAGGGTGGAAATGTAGGGACTGGCAAAATATCTGGTTCTGAAGGAGGCTGGGGGCATGATTTAAAAGGGTCTAATCAATTTTATTATGAAATTTATTACGAACCAGAAATTTCTTCCTTAATTCCAGAACTTTGTAAAGAAAAACAATTCCCTGAGCATGACAGCAGATAGCCTGCCTGACAGCACTGCCTGGCAAGTGTCCTCTTGTTTCTGAAGTATAGAATCACATCTCCTTTCTCTCAGTAAACTGAGTGAAACCTTTGTTTATGATCTGCTTGCCTGTGGGGAAGATGGGGGAGGTTAATGTGCAAAAGATGTAAATTTATGAAGGGTGTCATCATCTTCTGGTCCTCCTAGGAGGAAAGACAAGACAGTACTTCTTTGTGAGTGAGTCTCAGTTGTATGGCATAGATTAGATACTTGCTTATTACTGATGTACTCATTTATATTTGGAACCCTTCAAAACAGAGGAGAAGCATTACAGGAAATGCTAACCTGTAGTAACTGCCTCAAGCTTAGATCCCTGTGGATGTTCTCTTGAAAATCTGTATAAAATGCATGTTGTAAAAATGTAATTGGCAAAACAATTTAGTGTTAGAGATGCAACTGATTATTGACTCTCTTTTTTGTTTTCCAAGGTGGAGAAAATACACAGAGGTGATCCAATGGATGGACTTATTTATCCTGCTAAGAAAATACCACCTGTAGCAAAAAGTGATACTGAGCAAGAAAAGGCATCTCAGAATGTTACTTCATCAAAAACAGACCCTTTGTTAAAACCAAATATGGAGACCACACCAACATCATTCAGTAGTGACCTCAAGGCAAAAGTTGTCAGCATCTTGCTGAAGTATTCCAGTGGTCTTTGGGCTCATGCACTTCCCAAAGTGTACCAAGATACTTACCAAGTAAAATTTCCAGAAGACATTCTAAATAATCTAGAGCTGCTGTCAGATGTATGTATTGTGGACTACGTATCCGAAGTCCCCAGAAAGGCAATCCTCTATGCTAAACCCCAAAGATGCATTGATGAAAATCTGAATGTCACTGAGAAGGTCAAGAGGCATGATGGTGTGAAGGCCACAGCTGAACAGCAGTATGAAGAATCCAAGGACCAGTATCTAGAAAACGTAACTGTTCCTTCTCTAGTCATTCCATCAGAAGGATCTGTGTCCATCATGGTGTTAGAATTGAAAAACACTAATGAGGTCCTAATTAGGCAAGTTTTTTGGAATCTACCTTTTTTGCTTTATTTATAAATCCACATGTTCATATTATGCAGGTCTGCCAGAAAAGAATAGATGAACAAGACATTTCAGGACTTTATTATTTACTTATTTTGGTAATGACAATTAGGAATCCTTTTGTTTGTGTGTTTAAATGGAAATTTTCTGAAACTTTTTCTGTCCTGAAACAATCACATGTATCATTAGCTTCAGCTTGTCTGTGAATCAAGGCAGATTTGGAAGACTTTCTAAAATAATACCACTACAACACAAAATAGCAGTCCAATATTACTCTTGTGCTTATTAAAATACTTTTTACTTCCATAACTTATACTTACTCGGCCTGACTTGAGTGCACTCGGATTCTACTTATGGAAAGATGAGCTTTCATCCAGCAAAAAACTACTAGTGTTTCTTGATTTGGTTCCTAATCAGCCTAGTCTAAGAGGACAGTGTACAATGTGGACTGTGACATTACATCTATTACTTCAGCCTGCCGTGCACATGTAACTTAATTCTAAACTTTCCCGTATACTTTTTTAGTTCTGCATCATTTATAACTTACTGTACATGTGGAGTAATGGTTCACAGCTTGCTAGTCTGATATTTTAAGGATGTTTCCACTTAGTATTTGGGATGAATGCTTTGAGTACCGTGGATTAAAATACCATATGACACTGTTGAGATGAGGGTGATTGTGTAAAAATTTCTCTACAAAGCAGCCGTTCCCAAATTTTGAACCATGTAACTTGGACAGTACTGAAGTTTCTCAGTTTGTCAGCTCTGTGTAGGTACATGACGATAATTAGTGGTTTCTTGGTCCTAGTTACAAAAACTACTACTCAGTGTTATCCATGTACTTTATGGGCAAGGTCATTTATCCTGATATGATGAAACTAGCCCTGAAGGGACTAGGGGTTTTTGCCATGACAAGCAAAGTGTTCATGTGGACATATAGGGAGGATGGGCCTAGTGCATGGGTTCTTCTTTTCTTAGATGTCCTACCAGTCTCTTTCTGCTGATCTACACAAGAACTATGTAGCAGCTGTTGGTTGATGTTGATTTTTGCAGGACCAATAAAATAAAGATTCCTATTTCAATCTCAGGGAATGGAACAATATCACTTTACTTTCTTGGTATATGGCTAAGTTTTCTGTCTGAAGCCTTTCACCTGCAGTACAAATGAAGTCAAAGCTGAAAGGTGCTGGTTTTGGTGCTGTTTCTGTTTTGAGACATGGATCAATTCTCAAGAATTCTAATGTAGTTAGAATAAAAGTGAGATGTAGAAACACTCCTAGATATTTGCTAGATATTCACAACAGAGTATTTGAAGGCAGAGATGATGATACACTTGGTACTGCAGTTGAACTCTCACAAGAAATAATGAATAAAATAATGAGTGAGGCAGGAAATTCTGAAAGATTCTTCTGCTTTCTTTTGAGTTACTCCAACTGTCTATTAGGTATGTTCAGGAAACAGCTAAGTAGCACATATGTGACTGTCACCCCACTTTATCTGCTTGCGCAGAAACAGAAAGGCTGTTTGTAAGGAAACCACAGTTCCCTGTAATGTGGTCAGATTTAACATAATCTTTAAAACTGAGTTATTATATAGATACTGTAATATAACATGTATATCATGTTATATAATCTAAACTGTGTGGTAGAATTGAGTAGTATCATGCTCTCTAAGAACAAACTGAAATAGTAGCTACTAATACAGATTTGTGGCTGAGTTTTCCTTTTGTCTGCTCTAATCTGACTTGTTTTTGAAGTATTCAGAAATTCCCATTTGAATTTTCCAGAAAGTTTATATACTTGATTTAAGGAGACCTGTGTAACATAAACAGCATTAATATGAACCATTAGGTCAGCAGCCAAATATCAAGATAAATCTGGAGTATGAGAGTAAACAGCACTTGGTTTAACAGCTAATTTTTAAAGATATTTTAGATGGTTTGGTTTGAATCAAACTTAGTGAAAACCAGATTAAAATGGTGTTCGTTAGTGACAGAGTAACTTTTTTTTCTAAAAAGAGAAGAGTTTGGACTTGAATGTCTTAGAAAATATGTATCATGAGTTCCTGTATGCATGTAAATGTTCTTATGCTTTTATTCAGCTTTTTTGAAGTTGTATCCCAACTTTTGTGGGTTTTTGTTTGTTTTTTGTAAAATGTTGTAGGTATGTGGGCAAAGATTATTCTTCTGCCCAGGAACAAATGGAAGACGAAATGAAAGCATACTACAGTCAGAACAGTGCTGTGTCACCAGCTCAGTCTCTGAGTGTTGGGCAACTTGTTGCAGTACATGCTGAAGAAGATGCCTGGTTGCGTGCACGGATAATTTCTCTGGAAGACAACAGAGTAAAGGCAAGAAATTACCTCTTCTGGTACTTGGAGAAAGAATTGGGACAAGCTTGGTTTTTAGATACACAGTCAATTCTTAAATATGCCGCACTAGTATTCTTCCTTTCTTACCCTGAATTGCTTCTGTTTTCAGGTATATGAGAAATCAAGACCTTGTAGAAGTTATATGATGAACAAAATTAAACAATCTTTCAGGTTTTTTCCATAAATAGTCTGAATTTGGGAGTTTTGGTTTTGATTTTAAAGGGAGCTGGACCCTGTAGTACTGAACTACTGAAAATGTACCTTTGTGATTTGAGGAATGGTTTGAGGGAGTCACAGGAAGAGAAAGGAAAGGACAACATTCATTTGCTCCCAGATTTTGTCTGAAGTCTCGTACTGAAGTATCTCTAACATACACTTAATAGCAAGAAAAAAGATAAATATTATACTTTCCTCTTCCAGGCAGATCTAGTGTTTTGGGAGTTATGTCATTTGCATTTTAGTTAAACCTCACTGACATTATTTAACCCCTCTGTTAAACTTCTCGTGTGCCAAACAGACTCTTGCCATCTGCAGTGAAATTAGAATAAACATTAGAAGTATAAAAAGTTTAAAACTTCTCAGTTATTTCTTGTCTAGTCAATATTAATGATACCTCCTTAACATTTTTGTTTCTTTCCCCAGTTAAGTCACCCCGCCCTGCTTAACATACTTTTGAAATTGAACCATTTTATAAATACTGAAATAGCACATGTATTAGAATTGAGTTTTTTTCTGAAAGCTAGCATGATACCCTTCAGCTGTAGGTTGGAGTGGAGTGTCAGAACTTGGTTTTGTGAAAGATTGCTGGTTATCCTCTGGCACAGTGTTCAGACCTCCTTTTAATATTTGCTATGCAGCTATTTTTCAGGATAGAGTTTAGAAAAAAAAAATTGCAGGAAGTCCCATCAAAGCCTTCTTTCTCCAACTTTAGCTTCAGTTATTTGTTGCCTGTAGCAGTTTCTATACTAGTTTCCTGCATTGACTGTAGTATTTCTATCAAAGACAAGCTTAAATCAAATTGATTCTCTTAATGCTATAAAAACAATAGGCAAAACTTATAACAGCAGCTAAGCGATATTTGACTTTTCAACACTTTCAAAACTTTGTAAATAAAAATTGTGACTTTATTACCTTTTTTTCACGTAGTTTGAGATAATACACGCTGAATGTTTCCAGCACTGCTCCTGTTTAAAGCTGAGATTCTGTAGAACAGTTGGAGAGAATGGTTTTATAGAGATCTTGAGAAGGAGACTTTCCCTGAAAACATGAAATTAATGGTACTGAACTGCTAAAAAGTAATTTGTCTGTGTCTGTATAGAGAATGTGGTAACAGAATACATTCTTCCTAGACTCAAGCAAACATACTTAAAATTATATTCATGATCTTGTGCTTTTAATTCCCTTTCCCATTGTCAGGTATACTATGTTGATCATGGGTTCACTGAGTTTGTTGAAAGTAACAGCGTGTGCAGACTACAGAAACAGTTCCGATCGCTTCCTTTTCAAGCTGCAAAATGTAAATTGGCAGGTAAGAGAAAGCCAGTGCTGACTGCACGCATGCTTACTGCTGTGCTTACTGTTGGCACAGCGTATGGATTGAAGCCTCTATGAGTCTGGGAGTTCTGATCCTTGGTTGTAATAGTTCTGTATGTGTTTGATAAATTTTGTTCAGCTCAGCCAGTCTAAGCAGACACAGGTATGCATGGAAAGAAGGAAAAGGAAGGAAGAAAAGATATGAAGAAGAGTTTTACAGAGAATCCTTGATATCAGAAGACAGTTTTATCTTTTACCTCCGTAATGGAGCTTAATTGTTTCTGCACTTAACATGGATGTCATTGTCCCTTTAATGTATGTGAGCCTAAAGAAATAAAGGAAATGTTTGAAGTGAAGGAACCGTGTTGTGTGAAGCAATGTACACTAGCACAACATCTTTATCCATAAATGAGGTATATCTCTTGTGGCCAGATTAGGCAATATTTCTAAATATGGCCCTATTTAATTGTTTTGAAGTGTTCTTCCCCTTTCAGTACTTGCATACTTCCTAGATTCTGCTGAAATTTATTCACCTTTCTAAAACTAGTAGGCCTTTTTAAATTCTTAAAAACATTAAATTTTAAGTATGTGAAATTGCTGTGAATGAGCTTGGCTTTTTTTTTGGTTGGTAGGTTTCTTAATACTTGGATGTATTCCATTTTTCTTTACACATTTGCCTCAACTCCTTCTGAAGAGGGTCTTTTTCTTTTCTATTCTGCCCTGCCTCCAAAGATGGATTTCTTTGATAAAATGGTAGAAATTAAATAGATTGTAATTAGTAGGAGTAGTACAACTTCTGTACACAAAAAGGCATGGTGTGTGTTACAGGACTGGAAGCCTTCTGTGATGATCCTGTCCTAGTAAAGGCTGTGGAATCACAGACATGCTACAAGATATTTGCTGTGGAAGTACTGGAAAAGAGTGATACTCCTCTTCTTGTTCTCTATGACACCTCTGGAGAAGATGATATCAACATCAATGCTACTTGTCTGAAGGCATTGTATGACAAGTCCCTTGAACTGCACCTACAGGTAACATTGTCCTGTTTCCTCCTTAATCATGGAAAATCATTGACTGTTGAGGTCTTAGATGGACAAAAAACAGTACTGAGAAATTTCCTAAATTTTGTGTGGGATTTTTTTTTCCTGTTCTTGTCAAACTCTTACTGTTGTAGGTAGATGCACTATATACCAATGTCAGAGTAACCAGTGTTTCCTCTGATGGGAGCCTGTATTGTCAAGTACCATCCAAAGGCTTGTCCAGACTTTCTGAAATATTGCAGAAACTAGAAGACTACTTTCTTTACAAGGTAAGTTCCATGGTGAGGGAAGTGGTGAAGTCACGCAGCGTTGCTCCAGAGAGTACCAATAATTTTCCTCGCACACAAGTTCAAGTTTCTGTGGTAGCCACCGATTATTCAAAAAGGCTAAAAATTCTTTCTAGTTTGGGATTTTTTGAGGTGCACCTTTCAGCATGAAAAGCGTCTTACGATGCTTTCTTTTTCACAGGCACTCTCTAAGGCTTCAGTAACTACTTGCAACTTTACGTGAATAGTTAGAATAGTAACAGTATGGCTCTTAATGGAAAGCTTCCAATGGAAACTGCATGCAATTGGTATAAAGCCTGTAGAAATGCCTTTTTTTTTTTTCCCCTGGAAATTGTACATTATGAAGTTGATAGGTTGATAGTCAATAAACAGCTAGGTGTGTATGAAGTGGCAGTAAAAGCAGCATAATCAAGGTCTGTTCTTCTTAATATGGCTTCTTTAGAGATTCAGTGGCTTTGATCTGATATATCTGATTCTGTGTGTCTTGTCCTTGCATCCTTAGCTTTGGAATGTTGTGGCTAGTATCAACATCAAAGTGATGTATAGGAAACATTTTGAAAAGTCTTAAGTTGCTTTAAAATAGGCATGTGGCAGAGAAGTCTGACATTGCACCAGACATTTGCAGACACATGCAACAATCCTTATTAGACACAAGAGAATTTAGGCCAAAGAGAAGAAATCTTAAGAGAATCTAATTTGTAAGAATTAAGAGAATCAATTTTGTAATTCAGCTGAGCCTGACAAAATCAAATCATGCCATGCAGATCCTTGGAGGTCCTGTTAGAACTGCTGCCTGTGAAACTACTCTGTCAAAGTGCTTTAGGTGTAGAAGTTGAGCTTTAGACTTCTTGTGCGATCATCTGGAAATACTTTATACTGAAAGCATTTCATTTATCAAGATTCAGTTTCAAGCAAGCTAAAGACTGAAAGAAAGTCTATAAACCCTAAAATATTTAGCAACACAAAAACACTAAGGAAGGCAGCCATGTAGGTGTTTCAAGAATTGGTATTCTTTGGAGAGAGTACTTGTTATTTTCTTGCTGCTATCAAAAAAAGCAATTGTTCTTCAGATTATTTTAATATCTTTGCATATTAATATATCTAAAAGGCTTTGCAGCTTATCTGTAGGGTTTTAATTAATTTTGTCCAATAATTTAAACCTAGTAAGGTGTTGATTCTTCTTCAAATGGAGCTTTCCCATACATTTTATGGAGTAGCTGTTGTCTTGTTACATTATTTAGGATTATCTTGGTGACCATTACCCCTAGGAGACTTTCATTTGAGTCAGCAGTAAATTTGGTTTGTTATACATCTTAAGAAATTGTATATTCTAAAAGATAAGCTAGGAGCTTCTTCACTTGTCTGTCATAGCTCTTAACTGCCCTTGATTTTCAAGTCAAGTAATTGCTGGTGATTTCCTAGTCTGTTTCCAAATGCGGCTTTTTACCCCTGGCACTTCATATTCTCCCAATTTCCCTGTAGATACAGAGTTTGGGATTAAAAGATTTACCATTTGGGGAAGCTTAAAGCAATGTGATAAGAGGCGCTTCACTTTTTATTTGAAACAGAGGTTTTGCTCCTCAGTACTGTATGTGCCATGTGTTGCTTTTGAAATGGTTAGTTGAGAGCTAGATAGTAATAGCTCCATGCTTTTTGACTTCTGTTTTTGTATTTGCAGCAGACATCTGAGTTCAATGTATTGCTGCCTTTCTGTGGCAAAATCTGCTTGTTTCCTTCCAAAGGAAAATGGGCACGTGTAGAGGTAAGAAGTATTCAAAAAGCAGCTAGAGTTTGCCCACATAGAAATGTCTCTTCTTTTTGTTCAGCTCAAGCAGAATGTTTCATTTCCATGAAATATTTTATAATATGTGTCACTGTTGGGTTTTTAACCTCAAAATTATAGTCTTGCTTTCTTCTTTCAGATAAAAATTATTCACACTAGACGGGCACTTGATGTGCAGTTCATGGATAGTGGAACAGTTGCAACTGTAAAAGTATCAGAGCTCAAAGAAATCCCACCACAGTTCTTGAGAGAAGTAATTGCAATACCTCCTCAGGTATAACGACATGTTAAAGTTAACCTGTGTTTAATCTCTTGACAGTGTTTGTAGTGCTGCTACTTCAAGGTTTATGTACTGAAATTCTGTTTGTTTCACAGCATTCAACATTGCAGTGTATTTTGTTGTGCACCTTTGCCTGACATAAATCACAGTGTAGTTCTGTGAGCTGGTGATGTTGTGTATGTGTCATGGTACTGGATTTGTATTTTGCTCTGTCTCTTTCTGTCTGTCAATCATATCTGTTTGTCAGTCATATATGATTGACCCTGTCAGCATTATTCCATGAATTGGAACATACAGACCAGCTTTCATATTACTAAATTATACCTTGTATACTTCATTCTGTTCTTAGGCTTTAAAATGCTGTCTGGCAGATCTGCCTCCTAACACTGGCATGTGGACTCCAGATGCTGTACTGTGGCTGAGAGATGTTGTAATAAATTGTCCTGAATTTAGCATGAAGGTAAGTAGTCAAAATGCCTGTGAGACCTGAAATCACATAGAGATGTGAAAAGAACATTGGACGAACAACTTTAAAAGCTTAACAACTCATCAGATTGGTTTTTGTTACAGAAGTGTAGAAGTTTGTAACCAGCTAAAGGACATAAATTCTATACAAAGTTCTTTTCCTAGGAAATTTATCATAAAACTTACTTGCTTAAGCCTGTTAGAATCTTCTCTTTTCCCCTCTGCTGTGAATTTAGCAACTGTCACAGTAGTTTTTCACATTTTGCTGTCCAAGTCCAAATATGCAGTTAGAGTTATTTTGCCACTGATAAGAAAGAAACACAGTTGTCATGCTTCAACACATAAAAATATGCAGCTTCTGAGTTAGTCTTGAATTACTTTTTTGCCTCTTGGGAGCAAAGCTTTTTCTCCTTTTGGTCTTTTGAGAGCAGGTTGGGTTTTTTTGTTTGTTTGCTTTCTCTAATCAACTTTATTTTAGTACATGCTTTATATACTTAGAATTTCTCTTATCTTTGAGATAAAATTATTTCCATTTGCGATGTATCCTAGCCACTTTAACTAAATGAAAATACCCTCCTAAAGGAAATCTTACACTGACTACAGGCTAAACAAAGATAAATTCCTCTTAACCTTTTGATTCCAGCTACTGTCAGATACTTAGAAAAAGTGCTTTGTAGCTTTTCGTAACCTTTTTGCTCACTTTAGTCTAGATCTCTACTCTGAGATTTATACCTGTTGCACCTGGCTTAGAATTCTAGACATCCTCTTTCAAGAGAGTTTGATTTTGGTGCTAAGTTTTGTGGTATTAAATAATACACAGGAGATGCATGCTTTAATTGCAGAAAGTTTTTATTCCTGGCTAGTAACATAAACAGAAGAATCACTAAAGGAATGTTACATACTTTGTCAAATTAAAATTTAAGTGTTTTACTATTAATAATATTAGCATATCTGATGGTAAATAGGAAATATTTTTATGTCAGTGCTTGAAAATTATGTGTGAGAGAAACCTGGAAGCTTTTTTTCATTTTTTTTTTTCATCTAATTTAGCAGGCCTCATTTCCCATAATGACAGGAGGATTGTTTAAAGGATTAGATTAAATAAGTTATTTATTAATAATTAAATAAGTTATTTAGATCTGTGTGGACACTGGCTACTGTTCTTCTGAAAACAGGATTGTACACACAATACTGAGATTGAACCTGTTGGATGGAACAAAATTCAATTCAAGTTTTGTGTTTGCTTTAAATTAGTGGAATAGCTGCAGGTGCTTTTTTATCTTTTTATCTGCTGTGAATGGCTTATTACCCACAACTTCCGTAATATCTTTGGGAGAACACAGAAAATGTTTCTGTGCATAAGTGCAATGAACTGCTGCTGCTTTAATCTTCTGTACAAAATCAGATGTGCTTTTAATAGTTACTAACTGGTTGTTAAACTGTATTTTGTGTTTCAAGGTGATTAAACAGGATGCTTCAAAAGGAATTGCACACATTTACTTGTTTGCTCCAGAGAACTTCCCAGACATGGATCGTAGCATCAATAGACAGATCAAAAATGCAGACTTGTGGAAGCATCAGAAAGATGTTTTCTTGAGTGTAACACCCAGTGGGCCCAGCTCCACAAAAGCCATGGGTGATGCTGTTTCAGTTCTACAGTTATCTAGTGGGAAGCTGGAGAAGAGTTTCCCTGATGCAGGCAGAGAACCTGGCAGTGCAGTATCCACCATTGATATGCCTCCTCCTCTACCCTTGCCAAAGCCTGGTGACCTCATGGATATCTACGTCTCAGTGGCCTGCCATCCTGGTCATTTCATTGTCCAGCCTTGGAATGAACTAAACAGTCTGTACGCTCTAATGGAAGAAATGATCTTGTACTACAGCAGGGCAGAGGAGAAACCTGTGACCATTGAAAAAAACAAGCTGTATGCAGCTAAAATTGGAGATGAGTAAGTAGATGCTTAAATTACTTAAAATCTTTGAAAGCAAGCTTAACTCCGCTAAGCTAGGCAAGCCTAGCTTTGCTTAGTCTACATTGTTAACAACATAGCAGATGTCCAATGATATTTGAGAGATTAATGGAGTAAATGAGGTTGCAGTCTCTTCATGCTTCCAGATTGTAGCTGGGATAGTTGACTTTTATTCAGCTAAATCCAGATTTGGGAAGCCTGAAACATGTCGGTTAAGATCTTTTGCTTGTGCATTATTTTTCTGGTGCTTTGGCAGTGTGTGAATATGAATTCAAATGGTCTGTTCTTGTTCTCCCCCTTTTTAGGTGGTACAGGGTCATCATAAAAGGAATTCTTAGGAACGGGTTTTTGTCGGTGTATGAGCTGGATTACGGCAAACATGAGTTTGTCAGCATACGGAAAGTACAGCCGCTCCTGGATACATTTAGAAGACTGCCTTTCCAAGCTATCACAGCTCAGCTTGCAGGTAGGTATCAAGCATTTGTAATTGTTTTTGTTAAAGTCTTACATCAGTGGGCAAATGAAATGAACAGAAATGTACACTGGACAAAGTCAAAAGTTATGTAATTGGGTTTTTTTTCTACATGATTATGCCCTGCTTTTATTCTTGGCATAGGCCGTAATGATTCTACTTAATTATTTTTGTTGGTTTAATTTAATGCAGCAATTTAAGTTACCATCTTTGAGAATGAAGAGTGCTTAAACTTGCCCAGCAGGTGCTTTTTCATTGTCATAAAATACATCATTTAATGTGTGCAATATCTACTATGCAAAAGACACAGGGAAATAAAAAGCAGATAGTTTTGGGTCCTTTAACATAACAAATTACCAGTGTGAAAGTCACAATGTATCTGTTGATAAGAACCTCATGTTCTGATTGTCGTAGTTTACATAAAGTTAGGAAGCTAGATGCTGAATTTCTGGAGAATGTTTTTATATATAATCTTGACCCTATTGTAATTTACAGTTTTGCAGTGCCTATTTGGAATCCAGAGTTGCCTGAAATACACTGGTTTTCTCAAACAAGCAAAAAACTCCATGAGAGGATGTGGCTTTCAATAAGCTTAATAAGATAATTTCCTTGAGAATATGTTGCATAGAGAGTGTGCATACATCTGAGAGAATTTCAAAAATAAAGCTTGATCTCTCCTTGCTGTCTTTCTTTTCAAAAATTTTCCTTCATTTCTGTGTTGTGTTCAGATGTATACATCTTGTCTTAGCTGCTGCTTTCTGACACTGTTTGGTCAGCACTGCTCTAGATTTCAGTCACAGAATATGCTTGTTGGAAGTGACAGGCAAAAGAGTTAGTGCTCTGTGCCTTCTGTGGATTTGCTTTCCTGCATAGCCTCAGTGTGACCTTGGGGGTTACTCTAAACTGGTGATGGGTGATGGATGTGCTACCGACAGGCTGGGGTCCTCAGTCTGCAGTGCTGCAATGTGGCTGATTTCTAGCTGTGTCTGTCTTCTGGTGGATCCAGCTCAGCAAGCCTGCAAGTCATCCACTTTTCCACTGCTTCACTGAGTCTCCCAAGTAGCCAGTTAAGTTGCCTCTGAAGTTCTTCATATGGTCAAAGCAGGCCAGCTGAGCCTGGAAGATCAGTAACTATTGTCCTGCTATTCTTCCACTTTCTTCTCTCTGTTTTTCTGTCTCATGCCTCTTAGTCTCTAATCTGTTTCCTTATAAAATCCCAGGCTGACTATTGTGCTTCCACAAGAGTCTTTCCTAGCATTAATTACCCTTTCTTAAGTATTGATTAACTATTGGCTTTTAATTTCTTTTGTAGTCTGCAGGCAGCTGTGCTCCTGTGTTGTCCCGTCAGTGGAAAGCTGCTGCTAATAGTAAAACCAAAGTATCGGCATTTTGCTGTTCTGTTTCTGTTACCCATAAAGTGGCTTTTGGGTATTCCTCCATGATATTTGAGCACCTGTGTCTAGATGCTGTATACCAGCAGTGGTGTGGGGAACTGAATCCCAGGTCTGCAGGAGCCATTTATTTCTAGGTGGATTGCAGCCATTTTCAAAAACCTGTTTAGGTTCCAGCAGACTTGACTTTGTGAGATGCTGTTCTGAAAAAAGTAAGAGCAGTTTTGAGGCATCTAGGCATATTTTTTTTGTTTCTGCCTTCTGTATATCTAGTTTGAGACTTGAAGGTTTGGCAGGTGTTTTAGTAACTGATGCTGCTTAGAGATGAAGAAAATCTAAAGTAAGGCAAATGGGACAAGTAATGTCAGCACCCTCAGGCTGAAGATAAAGAGAGTTTGTTTTGAAAGGATCTTTAGTTTCCTTTTTGTCATGGTTCCTGATGAGCCCTGGTCATGCAAGGCAGGTAATTTTCTCTGGATTGCTCAGTGAGTCAGTGCATTTGCCTTTCATTTCTGCGAACACATCCGTATCTTAAGACTTAAAGAAACAAATAAATGTCCTAGTCTGTATAATAATTAATCTTGTTTGTGTGGGAGATGAGTAAGCTTATGTTTCCTTTCTAGATTTAAGTTGCATTCATTAGCACTTTAAAATCTGTTTTCTCAAGTATTTAAACTCACACCACTTCTTTATAAACTTATATTGGTCTGGTCTATAAATGACCTTCTGTTTTGCTTTACATTTATCCTAGGAGTGAAAAACCAGCAGTGGTCAGAAGAGGCATCAATAGTGTTTCGGAATCTTGTAGAGAAGAAACCTTTTGTGGCACAGATACAGGCAGTTAATGACAGCACTAACTCTTGGGATCGAAAAATAGTGACTTTTCTCGTGGACACATCTCTTCCACATATTGATACATGGATTCATGATTTTGTGTCTCAAAGTCTTGTGGAATTTTCAAAGGGTGATTAACCATCACTTCTGCAATGTAGCAGCTTAGCAATAAAGTAAGTAACAGGCTTTGAAGAGAAATATAACTACTACATGGCCTTGAAAACATAATGGGGATAAAATTGAAAAATCTGTGTTTTGTTTAACAAGTTTGGGTTCTGTTGACTTCAGTTGACTTTCTGAAATTTTCACGTTGTTTACCATTGTAATGCTAGAATACTTGAGTTAAATTATTTTAAAAGTAATTTATCAATAAAACAATGTTCAGTTTTGTTCTTGTGATCATTCCCTAATTTTGGAGGGCTTTTTATCTCATAGCTATTACTCAGAGCCATTACAGGATAGTCCTTCCTTTAACAAGTGTTTTTTATTTCTGAATTTATTGTCAGAGACGTGCACTGTTGTTGAGTTTTTCCCTTTTCCTTAACTTGGTAACCTTTGAATAGTGCCTTGTTTGGAATACCGCATTTGTGGGGTGGAGCATTCACATAAGGGTGTGTACCTACTGCTCTGTTTACTGTTCTTTAGCAGTGATACCAGTTTCCTGAATTCTCTGCTCCCCTCCTCACCCCACTCCCCTGACCAGCTGCTAAATTCAAAGCATTCCTTTCACTCTTTTTTCATAGTTTGTTTTCATGTATGCTTCTGAGAAACTTCAGAGGACTTCTGCACCCTGCAGATAGGAGAAAACAGTGTCCTAGAGCATGCAGATGGGTGCCTAAAGTCCCCTGAACACAGTATTTTCAGCCTACTTTAGAACCTACCTTATTTTAGTTCTTAGAAATATTTAGAAGAGGTGTACACATGATTGTATTTTACAGTCTGCTGTCTCAATTTAAATTTGCCTGCCACAGTCCCTCTAGATTGTTAAACACAGTATTAAAGCTTTACATGACAAATGCCAGCAATAGGATTTTTTTCTGCTGTGCATGGCTGTGTAGTATTTCTAGTAGTACACAGGCCAAGCTAAGAAATTCTGCTATAATGCTGTTTGCGGGAGTACAGGAGAGTGGACAGAAAGGGAAACAAGACTGAAAGGTGCTGTGCACGTGTAACAGTAGCGTGGGAGAGAAAAAATGCATACAAATACTCTGAGCAAACAAGCTGTTTCAGCATATAGGACTTATATTTGCACTCTCTTAGTCTAATTCTAGTGGTGGTCTGGAGAAGGTCTGGGCAAAGCAGCAAGGAGTCCTCTTGGAAGTCTGGTGTGTTTCTCTCTGCCTGATGTACACTGGGTATAGCACAGCCCTTACGATTAGAGGGGCAGTGATAAACCAGCAAACTGCTATTGTAATGCAAATTGCTACTTAACATGGTCCTCTCCATATTAAAGTGTGCTGAGGCTGAGACTCTTAAGTGTACTTGAGAGAGAGGTAGCATTAACAGTGAAGATAATAATTAGTTTTCCATATTAATCAACTTCTTCAGCAGCCATGGCAGAGAAGGTGAAGAATGCAAGTGAAGGAAGCCATGTGGTGATGTGGTAAGGTAAACTTCAATGCAAAGGTTCCCTCTTTGTTGGATGGTTTCTGAGTCTGAAAATTTCAATGATGTAGGACTGTAGAATGAGACAAGCACTCCCCTGAACCCTTGAAGAGAGATTTCCCATGTGTCTAAGACCATATCTCACCTTCACAATTGCACAGGCCGATGGCTACAAGCCATTTTCACGGCAATAGAGCATTTTGCTGGAACTATTTAGAAGTTTCATGAGAAATACGTGGGCTGTGTTTACATCCTTTAAGGCTTGAGGATCTGCTCTTTGCCAGAAGTTTATTTGCACCTCTATACTGATGAGGCAGAGTTTATGACTCTTCACATGTAGTATTAGAGGAAAAACCCTGGCAGATGTTCAAGAGAGATGGCTTCCAAGCTTGTCTGCCTCTTCTGAAATATGCCTCATCCCCTCCTTGATTGTTGGTGGCTAAATGCCCAGGTCAGAAGCAAGGACACATTCCTACAGTCCCACACATTTGCACAGCTCAGTACTGGAGTTCACAGAGGCTTCTTTGTGTGTTGGTATAACAGAGTCTAACTGATCGGCAAACCCACAGGCCCACTGTTAACGTGATGAATTGTTTTGTGCATGCATGGAGCATACACCCAACCCAAAGTCACTTACTGCATTCTGTTCATACACTGTATCCAGAGGAGCTGCACTGACATGTCTCTTCATTCCCAGGATACAGTGCCACTCCTGCCTTCAGCAGCTCCACTACTACTCCATTACAGTACAGGTACTGCTGTCTCCTTGTGCAGAACTACGATTTTCACAGAATCACAGAATATGTAGGTTGGAAGAGACCTTCAAGATCATCGAGTCCAACCCAGCCTTAACACCTCAACTAGGTCATGGTATCAAGTGCCACATCCAGTTTCCTTTTAAACACATCCAGGGATGGTGACTCCACCACCTCCCCGGGCAGACTATTCCAGTATTTAATCACTCTTTCAATGAAAAACTTCTTCCTAATATCCAACCTATATTTCCCTTGGTGCAGCTTAAGACTGTGTCCTCTCGTTCTGTCAGTTGCTGCCCTGGAGGAAGAGACCAACCCCCAGCTGTCTACAACTACCCTTCAGGAAATTACAGAGAGTGATAAGGTCACCTCTGAGTCTCCTTTTCTCCGGGCTAAACAACCCCAGCTCCCTCAGTCGTTCTTCATATGGTTTGTTTTCCAATCCCTTCACCAACTTTGTTGCCCTTCTCTGAACACGTTCAAGCATCTCAACATCCTTCCTAAACTGAGGGGCCCAGAACTGGACACAGCACTCAAGGTGTGGCCTCACCAGTGCCGAGTACAGGGGAAGAATGACCTCCCTGCTCCTGCTGGCCACACTATTCCTGATCCAGGCAAGGATGCCCTTGGTCTTCTTGGCCACCAGGGCACACTGCTGGCTCATGTTCAGCTGCTGACCAGAACCCCCAGGTCCCTTTCTGCTTGGGCACTGTCCAGCCACACTGTCCCCAGCCTATAACACTGCAGGGGGTTATTGTGGCCAAAGTGCAGGACTCAACACTTGGACTCATTAAACTTCATTTTGTTGGACTCTGCCCATTGACCATTCCAGATCTCTCTGCAGAGCCATCTTATCTTCCAAGCGGTCAACACAGGCACCCAGCTTAGTGTCATCCGCAAATTTACTAATGAAAGATTCAATGCCCTCATCCATGTCATCAATGAAAATATTGAACAGAGCTGGTCCCAGCACAGACTCCTGAGGGACACCACTGGTGACTGGCTGCCAGCTGGATGCAGCACCATTCACCACCACACTCTGGGCCTGGCCATGCAGCCAGTTCCTAACCCAGCAGAGTGCTCCTATCCAAGCCCCAGGCTGCCAGCTTATCCAGGGGTGTGCTGTGGGACACAGTGTCAAAGGCCTTGCTAAAGTCCAAATAGACAAAATCCGCAGCCCTTCCTGCATCCACCAAGCGGGTCACCTGGTCATAAAAGGAGATCAGATTGGTCAAACATGACCTACCTCTCCTAAACCCATGCTGGCTGGGCTGAGACCCTGGCTGTCCTGTAGGTGCTGTGTGATGACACTCACTATAAACTGTTCCATTATCTTGCCAGGCACTGAGGTCAGACTGACTGGTCTGTAATTACTGGGATCCTCCTTCCCACCCTTTTTGTGAATGGGTGTCACATTGGTCAGTTTCCAATCTTCCAGAACCTCACCAGTGAGCCACGACTGGTTGTAAATTATGGAGAGTGGCTTTGTAAGCTCATCTGCCAGCTCCCTCATCACCCTGGGATGAATCCCATCTGGGCCCATAGATTTATGAGTGTCCAAGCATTTCAGCTGTTCTCTGACTGCCTCCTCTTGGATAATGGGGGGGCCATTCTGTTCCCTGACATCATCTACCAGCCCAGGAGGACAGTTGTCCTGTAGGCAAGTCATCTGCCCACTGAAAACTGAGGCAAAGAAGACATTGAGCACTTCTGCCTTCTCATCAGTAGTTACTAAGTTCCCTTCCTTATCCAATAGAGAGCAGAGGTTCGTCTTACCTTTCCTTTTACCAGTAACGTATTTATAGAAACACTTTTTATTGTCCTTTACAGAAGTCGCAATTTGGAGTTCAAATTGAGCTTTGGCCTCCCTAATTTTTTTCCTACATTCTCTAGCAGCCCCCTTACATACTTCCCGAGGGACCTGGCCCTCCTTCCAAAAATGATACATCCTCTTTTTGTTCCTGATTTCATCCAAAACCTCCTTGCTTATCCAGGCTGGGCGTTTGCCTCATTGACTGGTCTTCCACACAGGGACAGTTTGTTCCTGTGCCCTCAAAAACTCTGTTTTGAAGAGCACCCAGTTTTCTTGAACTCCTTTGTTTTTAAGGGCTTCTTCCCAAGGAACTCTCTGAATAAGTCTTTTAAAAAGGCCAAAGTCTGCCCTCTGGAAGTCCAGTGCAAAAGTCTTATTGATGTACCTCCTGATTTCACCAAATATCAAGAGCTCTATAATTTCATGATCGCTCTGCCCCAGTCGTCCTCCAACCACCACATCTTCCACCAGCCCATCTCTATTTGTGAACAACAGATCCAACATAGTCTCTCCCCTGGTGGGCTCACCTACCAGCTGTGACAAAAAGTTATCATCCATGCACTCTAAAAATTTCCTGGACTGACACCTGCTTGTAGTGTTGCTCTCTTACCCCACATAAGATCCTGTCATGCATTTGCATACATCGACCTGCTAGTGCTCTTTGACACATTTCGTGCTCTGCTTTGAAAAATGTGCAGCACAACAGTATTGACCACTTTGAGATTGCTGAACTTTCCAAGCCATAAAATAACATAATTATTAGTCTGCTGTCCTTAGGAGTTACTAGACACTCCTGCTCTGTGGAAGTTGTTAATGCACACCGGATGCTGCATGGTTCTTCAGTTTGTCAGCAGTCCATGTTGCAGGGTGGTTGTGAATGGTTTTTCTGCTTTCATGAATGCATGGCACTTCACTAGGGCTGCATCCACGACCCATGTCTGAATCAGGCAGGTGATGGAGTTACTTTCCATTCTGACACCTATCGGAAAGGCCTCCACTGGAACCCTGCATGCAGTTCTGAGCACTGTCCTTCAGGGAAGACATGGATTAATCACAGAGAATGAAAGCAATAACAATGTCTAGAAACTCTGGTTTAAAATGATAGGATTTGCAGTTGATCTGGATGGAAGAAGGCTAAGGAGGGGAACACTTTCATAAGTTTTCACAGATAACTATTTTTATATGAAGATAAAATAAGGCATGTAAAAGCTTTAGTTGCAGGAAGAAAATGGCACAGCCAGGGAATTCACTGGAACTCCAGTTTTACTATAAATGCCAAAACCATGTAGGATGTACCTGCAGAAGCCCAGCTGATCATCCCTTGGAATGTGTAATACTTGGGCCCCACCCAGGATAATTTTACAACCAGAAAAGGGACTGCAGCATTGTTAAACATATTTTGTGGATCACTGTGAATTTTATGACATGGAAAATGAAGATGAGAAAAACAGATGATGCTGTAATAACTAAAACAGATGAACAAAGAGGTCTCTTACTTACCCAAGACTGTCAACAATAAGCAATTGCAAACTTTCTGTTTATTCCATCTCAGCTGTATTTTGTTATGTTTACAAAGTTTAAGTTTTTCCTGTTTTCATCTCCTAGTGTGTTCACTCCAGGTCATTTTGAGGAACTCTTGTTTTGTCAGAGAAACATGAGAACCCTCTTTGCCATCTCAAAATGAATTCCTGTCTCTAGGGTGTCCAATCCTGGACTTTTCTTTCCCCATTTAGGAAGACTTTTGTTGCAAAGATCTTTTGTCTCTGAGTTTTTACCACACTAAGCCTTTGGCCTCACAGTTGTGCATCAGGCACAGCTTTGAGAGCCTGGATTCTCATGTGCTGACTCTGTTAGACAAGAAAAGAGAAGAAAAATCATGCAATGAAAACCCATCACTTTAAACCTTCATAAAGCCTGAAAGCTCCCTTTTGTGTTTTTTTGTTCTCTGCTGATGTTTTCAGATTGGACTTAGATACTTAAAGAGGAGAATTGCACTGCTCTGTGAAGTTAGAGCTTGGCTAGGGCAAGAGGAGCTTGTGATCTGAGTGGACATGCTTCAAGCATGCCAAGCCACTTCCTGGAGAATGGTGATATAGCTCGGGGTTAGTGAAACTTGGTGTCTTGTGAAAATGTGATACTGTACATTACCTACTGCATTCCTTACCGCAATGTGTCATGGCAAACCGCTGAGAGAGTACTACCACTGATGTTCTGGAAACAAATGTGCTGAGAAGCTGAGTCCATGTCTTGCCTGATGGAGACAGGCTGAGTGCATTCTAAGGGGACCAAGACACCACGGATGAGGTTCTGGTGCCCACAATGCTATATCTGACAGCAGCCAGATGGGATAAAAAAGTGGATCAAATGTGTCTCTGAGTGCAAAACCAACGTGGGCTTGTAGGGAAGCTCAGTGGTGCCAGTGGATCACTTCCTGGGCTTCTCCCAGCTTGCACGCTCTGGAGAAAGGCATTTGGCAAACAGGTGGCATAGAAACTGGCATGCAGGTTTGTCTGATCTTGCACCTGTCAGGCTTCTTCAGCCTGAACAAAGAGACATTCGGATGAACTGGGTGGCTCTAAGTGCCCTCTTCTCTCCTGCCAGCAGCTGGGATGATGCCAGTGACTTGAGCCATAATCCTGCTCACCTCAATGAGACATGCACTGAGCCCAGTGCTTTGCACAGCCCCCTTTTGTATCCTTCATTTGTCCTAGCTAGGAGCAGTATTTTCAGAGCTAACTGCAGATCTTCCTCCAAATGCCACAGGACATGGAATTTCAGTGCCAGGCAGGTCATGTAAAAAAAAAAAAAAAAAAAAAAAAGCCAAGTACTATCTCATGGCAACTGGGGGCATTTTCAGATGAAGGTCACCATTAGGTCTGGGAAGTATGGGGCTGGAGAAGCATTCACATGGACTGGCCACCTCTGGTAAACCTGAGCCCTCTCCACTCTTGGTTTTTGGCTGCTGGTGGAGACCAGACAGCAGAGCTAAGGAGGAGCTTGGGGCTGACACTGTGTGGGAGGTTTGGTAAAAAATCATTAAAGGACAAATCCATGGGGCTTTAAAGTGACTCAAAGGTGAGATAGGGGAAAGGAGATTTGGCAGCAATGTTAAAACTTGATACTACAAGACTGGAAGGCAGCTCTCCTGGGCTGACTGCAGACTTGGAGTAGCTCTAGTGGCTGTCACTGGAGGTATGGAGCAAACTGACAGGGAGTAAAGTAAGGCATGGGATTAGTAGGTGCATTGATACAGATGGCATTTGTGGGGAAGTAGCTTTTATAAGGTGCCCATGACTACAGCTACAGGTCCCCAGCAGTGCTGGTAGTGGGGCCATCCAGCCAGTGGGCTTAGGTGGCCATGACTTGGTCTGGCTCAGCCTTGAGGCCTCCCTGTTCCCCCTGTCCCAGTGCTGCACCACTCCTCCCAGGAAAGTTTCCAGCCGCAGTCTCAGGGTGCTTTTCAGTGTCCTGGATCCCCAAGAAGATGCGTACATCTCGTGGGGTTTCCCAAAAAGGCAGTTTACCGAAGCATTGGCTCGGAACTCTGAAGAACCTTGTCACGGGACAAAAGGCAAGCTCCAGCGTATCTGAATCGTTAAAAATCAGGAAAGACTCTTTGGAAACAAATGCTGCCCTTGCTGCCGCCCTCCGCAGCGCCCCGCTGCTGCCCGGGGGATGGACGGAGCGCGCCTGCCATCCCGAGTGCGGACGGAGGGTAAGAACCGACCAAACCGGGGCCGGGGCGGGGGCCGAGCCGGGCGCAGCTGTTCTCAGCCGGGAGGGGCGGCGGGGCCGGCCCCCGCTGAGTGACGGCCGGGCCGGGGCCGCCACCGGGCCGGACCCCCGCCCCCGGCAGCGGCGGAGCCGGCGCGGCCAGGACGAGCCGCCGGGGCTCGGCGGGGCACGGCTCGGCTCGGCGCGGCGGGGCACGGCTCGGCTCGGCGCGGCGGAGGGGTGCGGTAAGCGGGCGGAGGGGCGGCGGGCCCGGCCCGGATCGGGGCGGAATATTTGGCCGGCACCGGGCGGCCCCGGCTCGACAGAAATAGCGGCCGCCACTGCGGTCTGGGCAGCGCGCAGGAAAGGGCACTGCTTGAGTGCTGAGTCGCCTCCCTGTCTGCCCGCATCTCTGCCTGCCCGCCGGGAGCCGTGCCCGGCGGTGGGAGCGCTGCGCGGGGATGCGCGGGGATGCGCGGGGCCGGCGGGCGCTGCGGCAGCAGCCGGGGATCCCCGCGGCGGGCAGGCGGAGGCGCTGGGAGGGATGGCAGCCCCCGGCGCTCACGCCTGTCCGCGGCACATCCCGGCCGGGATCGGAGATGCTGGCACGGTGAGAGGAGAGGGCCCTGCACGGCGCTGAGCGGGTTGCAGAGGGCACCAAGAGTTCTTTTTTACTGCTTGATTGCGTTCGTATTCAGGGAGCTCTTCTAGGAGATGATTTTCCAGATAATGTATCGCTAGGAAGCTGTGCTGCTGTTGTAAGGGAAAAGTGGGAATTAGCAGAGGGAAAGGTTCCTTGAGGCCGTTGTTCTATTTGCCTTGGCCCTACTTTATCCAGCTTGAAATAGTCGCTGCCTTGAAAGGTACTGCTTATCCGAAAGATAACCTTTCTTCATTCAGATGGACACAGCTTCTGCCCCCACTCGTGTGCTCATCTGTTGCCGTCTGGTTTTCAAATGGTCGTGGACCGTTTCTTGGGCAGAATCCATTGCCCTCTGCCTCCCTTCAGAGCTGGCTGCTCTACCCTTATGTGGAGGTCTTTTCTTCTTGCTCTACAACTTTCCTTGGGTGTTGGGCCTTGAGCCAGAGGGGTGCTCAGCCATGTGACTGAGGTTGTTTTTAAGTGTTTTTAATTTTTTTTAAAAATCCCTTTCTCATGTGTTACCTGCCAGATCATGCAGGAGTGAAGAGTGACTTCTTCATTTCTCATCAAAGAGACAAGATCTGTGCTGAGAGAGGGCACCTTTTCTTGATATCTGATACAGCAAATACTGGACAAGCTTTTTGTGCACACAACCCCTACTTCAGGCTATAGCAGTGAGCTCTTTTGCCCTCTTGAAAGGAGGAGCTTGGCTACAACATTAAGGCCAAACACCATCTTGCTCACACTGTGGTGCCCAGGGCCAAATGCCTTTTGCAGTGTTGCAGAAGTGTTTTCACTGTTGCCTCTCTACCTGTTGTCCTAATGTACACACAGCTGGGTATTCCAACAAGCACACTGCATCACAGGCTCACTGCTTCTCATTTCAGAGTCTCTATTTTCCCCCTGTCAGGGCTCTTCCCCCACCCCTCCTTCAGCATTCCACCCTGACTCATCTTGTTCTTCACACACTTCTCAGCTATGATGGTCTGCTGCATTTTCTCCAGATACCATGGTTTTGGATAATATTGGAAATATGTTGTTTGCTCCCCACTCCCCTTGGTGTATTTGTGAAAGTCAAACAGATATGGAAACAGTCTGGTCTATCTCATTACTCATTTTTTTTGCCCAGTTTTTGCTTTCATTCACCCAAAGGACCATTTGATTGATCTTTGCGAAAGATCCCGAATTAATCTTTTGTAAGGAGCACCAGTCCTCTGTTGCCAGATATGTAGCTCCTATTCCCCAGAGCTGTACTATGCTACTAAACATAGTGTTTGCAGATGAATTATTATACTTTTCTGTGTGCTGCTTCACTGTTCTTCAGGTGTGTGGAATTTTTGTGAAAGGAAGGAGACTGTGATTTGCCTTCTGATGCTTTTTTTCTCTATAGCTGACAGTCTTTTGCACATCATGAGCTAGGAAGACTGTCTTCACTTCTCTGTTTAGGCAGAGACCTGTAGACAGAATATCTTCACTTGGTAAAATTACCAGGCTCTTGGAAGAAACAGGACATAAAGTTGTGCTCCAGGACTCCATGGCACAAAATGCCCCTATGTTCTCAGGCACACAGGTCCAGCACAATGGGAGGCTCAGTGGTTCTCTAGCCCATCCCCAGCTCACAGCAGACCTCTCCTCAGATAAGGAGGTTCTGGCTTCATATGGCCTGTGTCTGCAAATCCCCAAAGATGGAGATCCCCCCTCCCTGAAGTCTTGCCTTATAGCTGCATCATCCTCCTGGGAGGGAATTCATCCTATTTGTTCATGGTAAATGAGATGAGCACATAACAGAGCCTATCCTGGGTCAGACCAAAGTCTGTACATCCCAGGATACTCTTGGCTGGCAGCAGCCTGATGAGCAGCTTGGAAGCAAGGTTGCAGTGATGCTTCCCCAGAGCTCTCCCCCATTCAGGTGTTGTGCAGTTTGGTGGCTCTCCCAGCTGGAGCTGGTTCCTTTGTTCCTGCAGGCCTTGCGTGATTGTGTGAGGGTCTCACCTCTGTTAAGTGCCTTGTTCAGGTTTGGTGCACACTGTACACTGCATGCTTATTGCTGCTGGAACAGTGCTCATTTTGCTTTGGTGTTAATTAAGCATTGACCTGCGTGGGGCTAATTAGCTGCTCCTTGGTGGGGCATTTCACTGCCGTTTCCTGTGCTTCAGCTACACTACCATAGGGTGGGATTGGAATGTGCAGATATATGTTACTACCAGCTCGCTGTGCTTTGGCTTCTGGCAGTCTAGCAAGGCTCTTTTACGGGACATGGCCATTGCCTGTCTAAGGATCTGAGGCACTGCTCAGTGTAAGACAGGAGCCTTTCTGCTCCTATATTCACAACGCACCCATCAGGTTTCCTGCAAAACCAGAGTGTGCCACAGAAACAGGGATGTCCATCTGAGGACTAAGAGAAACTCAGGCAAGAAACCCAGGATCACTTTCCAGAGGAGATTGTGCTGGCTGTGAATCTTCCAAGTGGAAGGGTTCAAGTTACAGAGCAGGAACTGAGTGCACAGTGTCACTAATGACTCAAGTGTGCCCACATGCTCTTCACAGGGATTAGTAATTAAGCAACTGAGTGCATGCCAGGTGCATGAGAGAACCTCACTCTGAATAGAAGAACACATAACTGTGTTTACAAGTGTGTGTCTTAAAAATATGTAAAGTGGGGGAGATACAGCTGGGATGCTTTTGTGTTTGGGCTTTGGTAGATCTTGGCCTGGTCACCTGACATCAAGGCTATTTGCTGATGAGAAAGACCACTTGGTGAGAGCTAGTACAGGATTGTGTGGCTTGCAGGCTGCACTATTGACAAGAGGAGAGTCAGGAGATACAGGCAGTCTCTGGATATCGGGTTAGGAGTTGGGTGAGCTGAAAAAACTGAGGAGAGTGTAAGCAGTTTGAGACTCCTCAGCACTAGTGGATAAAGGGAGAGGTCACTTAGCTTGAGCACAAGGAGCCTTCCCTAGTGTGTACATGACCTCAGACAACAAGCTGTTTGCTGTGGGGCTATCAAGTGCCAGAATGGGTGTGTCAGTTCTCACATGAGGATATTCGTGGGAATGAAGCTGCATCATCAGTAAGTCTTGGCCTATTGAACTTCACCACTGCAGGAGTTTGGGTGGTGACAATAACTCCAGATAGTGTTACGTGTTCTGCATGACTGGTGTGTCACTTCAAGAGTCAGAAGTCATGTGCTTTGATAGGCCCAAAATGCCTTCTTCCAGATGTTTCCTTTCAAATATGAATTTCAGGATGGAAACCTAGATCTTCCTTGGAAAAGTCTGAGTTTCCTGAAGGGACAGCAGATTGGCTGTTGGATTTCCTCCAGCGTGAGCCTCCTGCAGGAAGGCTGAGAGTGCCTCAGTCTTTCTTGTTGATGGCTGACTTACCTGGAGCAATGAGAATGTGTGCTCTCCTTTCTACATCTGCCATGGCAGAGCTTCTCACCATCTGGAGCATCCCCTGTCCTTTCTCTGTCCACTCTCTTCATTCAGACCATGGATTTGTGTTTTTTCTTCTTTAAAAGTCATTTCCCTTTAGGCAGCATGTGACTGATTGCAGTTGGGTCCATCTGCAGCCTTTCCCTCTCCAGGCTGAGTAAGTCCAATTCCCTTTGGTTGTTCAGCTTGGAAAGACTAATCTTCTACTAGAGGACATCAGATTGCATGCAGCATCCAGCTGCATGCTCAGTGGTGCAAAGCAGAGGGTTCCCTTTAGATCTCCCACATGGGTCTCCTGGATTGGCACTTTCTGATGCAGCGTGGACTGCAGAGTAGCGTAGTAGCAGAGTCTATTGAAAGCCTTTTGTAGCTTTGACAAGAGTTTTCATCATCTTGTACATTCAAGGTGGTGATGCAGAGCCTGGGCAGGCCTGCAGTGCAATGCTTGATGCTGCAGCCTGAGTGTGTGTTTATGGCTTGTTAAAATGATGCTTTTGTCTCTGACTAGAAAATGAGATCTGCTTGAAAAGGGATCTACAGAAATGTACAGGAGGCCATTACCTTAAAGGAGTGGCCTTAGGCATTTATCTTCCATTCATTTTAAGAAGAACAATGTTCATTTGAAGTGGAGTAAACTTTTGGATGTCTGTACCTCAGGTGGAGGGCATGTTGTCACTTGCAGAGCCACTACTGGACTCTGGTTGTGTCTGTGAGAGAAGAGACTGTGGGACCAAGGTCTGATGTTTGTACTTGTGTGCTGGGAGGAGACACACCCCTTCCAGCACATCTGCACTGACTTCCCTCCTGAACAGGGTAAATTGTGATAGCAAGCACCCAGCAGCAAAGACTTCTGTTGTGTATGGCTGTGTGATGACACTGGAGATGGATCCAGCTCCTCCTCTGCTCTGCTCTGATTTCCTACTAGATTTTGCACAAGTCACATAGATTCACATTTTTAGATGTGGTCTCAGTAGGAGCTGATGTGCATCTTTCCCTTCATTGCTACTGGATGTGGCCATAATTTGTTGGTCAGTTCCTTAACCTGCAGGTAACTGGTTATGTTTGGTCGCCCAGTAACTCAAAAAGCAGGGTTGACCGTGGAATCTCTAGCCCCAGTTATGCTGGGATGCAAGCTCAGGGTTTGAAAGTTGTCCCAGGAGGGGAGAATCAGCAGATACTCACTTTTTGGTAGATTGATCTCCTTCATCTCTACATCCTCACCGTGCCTGCTCCAGCACTAGGTGTGTAACAGCTACCCCTTCTACGAGTGCTTCTGGTACCCCACTTTGCTTTAGAGCACCGAGCCCCAGCTCTCCTTCACTTCCTGACTGTCAGCCAAAGGAGATCTCTAGGCTGACAGACCCTTGGCACACATGTGCAGCTTCCCAAGAAAGTAGAGTCTGGGTCCTGCATGAGATTTTGTTGAGGTTAGCTACTGGCTTTAAGGTTTGTCAGAGGACTGGCTGTATAAGAAGACAGCTTTCACTTACAAACAAGCTGGAGGTGATTTGTTCCTCTCATCTGCACAGCATGCATCTTGGATCTGCACTTGGGAGGCTCACTGAGATTTAAGTGTATGCACAGAAGGTACCTAGCTTCTCTTGAATTTATAGGAAATGGTCACTTGAGGTATGTATAGCTCCTCCATCAAAGAACCCCAGACCCTGGCATTTATCTTTTAAGTTATGCTGCAAGTCAAAGAAAAGAAAAAAAAAAAAGAAAAAAAAAAAAGATGATAGTAGCAACTATAGAGTGGACGGTTGATATTGGTTTGTTATTTTTATACTGCAAAAGTAATAGCTCTGAACTTTGACTCAGCTTTATACTTAAGCTGCAAAAAAAAAAAAAAAATCAATACCCCAAATGAGTCAAACAGGAACAGTTTCAAGCCATCCCTCATAATATGAATTCCTGCCTTCACTGCTCCTTAAATACAGCTTTCATCCTGAAAAGGCTTCTGCCTTCAAACTTGGCAGTTTTTTCAAGAATCCTCAATAGCTGTGCTGGTCACACTTGGCTACCTCCTTATCCCAAAACCCAAGCCCCATGGTCTGCTTTCACATTTCAGAGCACAGAAAAGGTTTTGCGGTAGATTCGAGGGTTGTCTGGGGTGAGGATGTTAATTTTTTCAGGCATGGCTCTCATTGTGTGGCAGAGTACGCACAATTCCTGTCCTCTGCCTTTGGTGGTTGTTGGGTTTGGTGGTGACCAGGGATGCCCCAAAGCCTCCCACATGCTGAGTCTTGGGCATGGTGACTGCATGCTGCAGCCTGCACAGACCCCCGAAGGCAGGGTTGGCTTGGACTGATAACAGCATTTATACCTGGAAAGCCCTACACCTTTGCTGGGGTTAGTTGCTCTTTCTCCTTGCATTTTGCATGGAAGGAAGTGCTTTCTGTGCTGTCCTGGTGTTGGCATGCTGGTGCAGGTGGGAGGTTGTGTGGGGAGGCGCTGGGCTGACTGGCAGTGTGCGCCAGGTCTGTCACACAGCATGCACCAGGTCTGTCACACAGCATGTGCCAAGTGTGTCACACAGCATGCCTGACACAGCACCCATGGCTTTCACTGTGACATTTTTGTATTTTCTTGAAATTTTCTTACTCCTGGTCATTTTACCCAATTCTTCCTCGTTTGTTTTTTTTCTGTGGCTGTTGGATCATGGGGGGATAATCCAGGAGACCCTTCAACTTGGCAGTATGGCTGCTGGTGCACCACTCCCTGAGCAGCCTGCTGCAGCCTAAGTCCATTGCTGCCCTGCTCCTGCCCTGCTCCTGCCCTCCCTGCATGCCCACCTGAAGAGCACAACCAAGTACTGATGCTTGTCCTCATCTGCGGGTGAAACACAGTGAGGCCACATGGGCCACTTTCCCGGATGGGTTTCCACTACTTTCCTGTGCAGACATCAGTGCTGCTCTCAGGTTTCGGCACCCCAAAAAGGTCATGGTGCTGCAGTGGGGTGTACCTATCCAATTAAATTTTTCTCCTTTAACAGTTTTAATGATCGTTGTGCATTCCAACCTGTGTGCTCTTCAGACTTGACAAGTGCGAGTGCTTGGGCTGTCTTCCTGTGTGTCTGACAAGTACTTCGAAAAATAAGTCTAATATCTTGCTATCTTTGTAATCTATATGAATTTCAATGTTTTGAGGACTTAAAGTTGCAATAGTGTCAGTTCTGTGCAGTGTCTGTATTTTGCACTTACATTCTTTTGTGATGCTTCCTTAGTTGATTGAATGAAGACTGATAGGGTTAGTGACAAAGAGAACTCAAGTTGTGCTGAAGGATCTTGTTTAGTTTGAACTCAGGTGAAGGAGAGACTTGTGTTAAACCATGTTTGTAACCCTGGCACAAGTCAGGGAGAGCTATTTGTGGTGGTGGGTGTTTCAATACTCTGTATAAATGAAAACAATTACACTTAGTCAGAATTTACCTGCTTTCTTATCACTGGCAGTTCAAAGCCCTCTTGCTATTTACAGCAGATGGGCTGGTTTGCTTTTTCTCCCAGCACTCATTAGCAAGATAGAATAGAAGAGGCCTGGGATGTGGAGATAAGGGAGTGCCAGTGAACATACTGGTCCTGGAGGCTGTGCTGGAGGACATGATGCTGAACGGCTGGTTCTGTGGGCAGGGAGTGGTACAGAATGTCCTGCTGCCGTGGGCAAGGCTGGAGCTCCTGACGAGCGGTCCTCCCAGCCTGCTCTCTGAGAGATGTGCGAGGGGCCAATGCTGTCTGGCTCCACCAGCAAGTCTGGGAGGGCATTGTGCCCCACAACACCTCTCTTTGGGGTATGTAGCAAATTAAATTCTCCCCACAGGGATTTCAGCTACGTTTCAGCAGGCTCTGCACCTGTCTCCAACCCTCAGGGCCTTTGCTATATGCAGCCCCGGCTTCATATCTCTGCAAGATGCTTTGAAACCTGAAGCGTTTTCCAGAAGTGTTGTCTGCGTGCACTGACATCCCATGTCTGTCCTGCCTTTCGCCTCTTGGTGCTGACATCTCTGCCCTTCTGGAAGGAAGCAACAAGGTCACCCTGCGGGGCTGTACTCTGGTCCCAGACAGGCCCCTGCTTGCAATCTTGCCTGCATTTCTGGGAAGGGTCTGTGGCTGCCTTTGGGAATAGTTGTCCTCATATAGCCAAGACAGATATTGCCATGTGTATGGCAGGTGTGGGTATTTTAAGCCATTACAGAGAATTTAGCAGCCTGGGGTGAGTTATTTTCTGCCTTCCTCCTTGGCCCTAGCTCCAGCTTCTTCCACAGCAGAATGGTCAAAACTACATATGGCCTATGAAATCCAGGCTAGTCATGGCTCATGCACTGCAATCTAAGGCTGCAGTAGCACAGCACGTATCCAGATCCAAGTCCAGGCTGCTTTTCTAGGATGTTCCACATCAGTATTCATGGGTAACTGCAGTAATGGCTCTGCCTTTCTCTATGCCTGCAAGATGGGCAGGCTTGCAGGGGCTGGCTGAGCTGCTGGACATGGCTCATAGACTGGCTGGTGTGTGGCTGCTGCCCACCAGCCTGACAGCACAGGGAGCCCTGCTCTGAGGGCTTTAGGGTACTGGGGAAGCACAGGAGTCTGGGGTTCCTTCCACCTCACTCAGCCAGACCCTCTGAGCCCCATGGCTCCTGCTTCTCCACCTTCTTGGCTGCCCTTGGCTCCAGTGCCCACAGCTGGGAGCAAACCAGGCCAATGAAAAGCTGATTTTCACCCTCTCAGTTCCCAGCTGAGGGAGCTTCAGGGGCCTTTTCTCCCATCAAGAAGGCACCATCTCCTCACACTTCACCTCCTAAGTGGTGAGTGGCAGGAATGTGAGTGATGCAGAAATTGCCATCATGCTAGTGGGGAACCAAACGTCTGACAAGATGACAGCTTCTAAATTTAAGGCTTGCTGTTGAGCAAGTATGTGTGCATTACTATGCCCTTTTGTGACCAAGCTAAAGATAATTTTCCGATCTGGAAGAGCAGCTGTGTTGTAACTAGCATTAAAAAACTTCTCCACTAATGAAGAGTGATCATAAAAGCATAATCTGTCCTGAGGGGACAAGCAAAGCTAGAGAGATGTGATTCAGGGTAGGGCTCTAATGCTCCACAGGAGCTGAAAAAAGACTATTTATATAAACTCAAAGGATATTTGGCTCCCTAAAAAATACACAGGCCTTGCTGTTATTTTTAATGTAAATGTCACTCAAAACTTAATAAAAGTTACCTTAAATTATCTAAGACTCAGTATTTTCTGCAAAAAAGCAAAAAAAAAAAAAAGTACATACAGTTCTGTGAAGCAGAAGGAGACTGTCAGCAAAAGAGCAGAGTTGGATATGCTTTTGTGTGTTATGCTGTGAGTGTGCTTTTAACCCACCTGCAAATTTTAAACAAATTAGCCTTTGTCTCTGCGGTCTTTTTGCTTGCAGAGGTCTAGTACATGCATGTGATTGTGTATGGCACACTAAATTAGGAGACATGGGACAAACCTCAGGGTCAGCAGGGATTATCCAGATAGACCATTCACTTCTCTTCTTGAAGGATTGGTTTGTTACATGCAGTAGCACACAGGTCAGCTGCTTAGCTGGCAGCAGTGCAAACATGTGTTGTCTCAGGAAAGGTGGGTCACTAAGTGGTACATTTAACTGGCAGCCTCCTGAACCTGAGTGGATAATACTTCCTGATCTCCTTGTGGCTTTAAAACATGGGAAGAAGTGCCATGCACTGTAGCCTTGTGGAGTTTTGCAGGGCTCAGAGGTACTCAGTGGTGCTACAAATCTGTTTTCCCATCTGGAAGCAATGTTATCTGGAGTGCCATGTGCAGGGCAGTGTTACTGGGGCCTTGTAAGGACATGCGAGCAGCACACTTTATACTTCTGGGTTGTCGTCCTTCAAAGAAATAAATGCCTAGGATGCTTCATTAACATTTAGCACTGTTTGCAGAAAGATATTCCTAGCTAGCGTCCTGTACAAAGAACTTCCTCAGTGCTGCCCTGTAAATCCGTGATGGGGCAATTTGGTGCCAGAGCTGCCCTACTCTCACGTCCGTGGTTGATTATGTGCGTGTAGGATATGAATGGGGGCCCTGAGCAGTCTTCTGAAATCAGCCATGCTTTAAGCATAAATCTGTGACTCTAGGGTGTTTAGTGCTCCCCAGCCAGGTGGACTGCATCATGCTTCATGTATTCAGTGTTAATGCTTCTTGTTTTCATATCAGGTTCTGTTACAGCATAGAAGTGAGATCCACAAGACTCCTCTAAGATGTCTTACAGAAAGGAGCTAGAAAAATACCGAGACCTAGATGAAGATCAAATCCTTGGAGCTCTGACAGAGGAGGAGCTCAGGAAGCTAGAGAATGAACTGGAAGAGCTGGATCCTGATGTAAGTAATTTTTAATTGAGATGCTAGGTAGTGAGTCTTAGTAATTGTGGGTGAGTGGGCTGCATTAGTAATCTGTATTTCAGTGGGATCCTTTGCAGAGCCTGTATTTGGTGCAAGAGTGGAAGAGAATGGCTGCAGATATACAGAAGAATTTTTTGCCATTGGAAGCACAGTCTATATGTGTGTCTTTGTTTCTCTCTTCCTGCCCTTTTCCCAGTGTGACAGGCAACTGTGACCTGCAGCAGCAATATGAGCCAGTGCTGGTGCAAGGCAGTAATCCTGTGGAAAATGGATCTCTGTTTCTGACCAGGCTACTGTGGAGGGAATGTTTTGCGGGTTGCTTGGTTTGAGGGTTTTCGGAGGGTTTTTTGGTGTTTCAGGTTTGGGATTTTTGTAACAAACTTCAGATGGCCTGTAATTTCCTCCATTTAGGCAGAAATCCAAATCCCAGAGTTTTGAAAAGTGGGACAGTTTATTTTTAGCAACCTCTTAGCATCAGCAGGAGCTGCACATACGCAAACATGGGGTCTGCTGGTGCCAAGCTGGTGAAAGGTTTTTGGAGCCAGCACTGTCCTGTTGCAGGGGATGTGCAGAGCCAACTGGCAGGCCTTTGGCTTACGGCAGTGTTACTCGAGGAGCTTGGGCACTGCCAAGTGAGAAATTCTTCCTGCAACATGCAGTTAGTGTTTCTGGAGTAAATTATGGGTAGTGTAGATTGCATCATCGATATTTTTAATTGCAATGCAGGAAAAAATTTGAGAGCTGGCAAGCTAGCTCCCAGGATTAAGTGTATGGGCTGATGGGCTGGTTACAGCTACCTCAGAAGACATAAAGTTAGGCAGCATTCTGTGAAAGATGAAGAAAGGTAAAATAATTATGGACATCTGTCAGTGCAGGTGTAGTCTGCTTGAAGATTGCATAGCTGCCTCTCACAGTATGAAGCCTGTGGAAGCAAGCTGTCTCCTATGCCTCCCTGCTTGTGCAATTCACACACTTCTATCTTGCCCTCCAGGTTGCCTGGGTCTAACTGCTTCCTATTAGTAATTTTCCTTCTCAGGCTTTTCACTGATACAGATATAAATTATAATGAACTACTTTTATCAGGCAGGCATGGAAAAATCTGTGTTTTTCAGCATCACCTTGGATGTCTTAAAAAATAAATGTTGACTTCTACCCAGTAAAGCTTTAAAGAACATGCTTAGTATCAGATCTGGGAATAGCCTTACTTACTGCATTAAGGCTGTTCTATATTTAAATATAAGCAGGTGTTTACGTGCCATATGTGTCAAGCACCAACCAACTTCCCGTGGCAGCTTACGTGACTGAATAACAAGGAGGCAGCTTGAAAAAAGGCTGAAGTTCACAGGAGTTTTGCTCTGCAACCAAGTGATCTCCCCTGTGAGACCCTGTCTGTAGTTTTGTGATGGATCCTGAAAGGCAGAAGAGACCACTACAACTCTCTGATCTGCTCTGTGAAAGATCATCAGATTTAACAGAACTGATTCTTGTTGGGACTCATGGGGCATTGTGGGCACTTGGACAGACTCATATAGTGGGGAGAAGATGGCTGAGAGACTCCAGAAAGAAAGGACTGGAGCTGATGTTGCAGAGAAACATTCACTGGGCAGCGTTTGAAACTGAAGGGGGGAGGGAGCATCACATATCTTGGGTGATCAGTGAGGCTGGATGAAGATAGCCTTTGAGACAAGAAGAAGCAAATTGTCCAGCAGTGTGGAGGAAGAGTGGTGCAATGAGGGAAGTGTAGAGGGGAGAGTGTTGGATGGATGGGGACTGTGGCCTGCAGAGATAACCTGTGTTTCTCACCTCCATGTCCAGAACGCACTGCTGCCAGCAGGGCTCAGGCAGCGGGATCAGACGCAAAAGCCACCAACTGGCCCATTCAAAAGGGAGGAACTCATGGCCCACCTAGAAAAGCAGGCAAAGGACATTAAAGACAGAGAAGACTTGGTTCCTTTCACAGGTGAAAAGAGAGGTATGGTCATCCTTTGCATTATGCTGGGTGCATCACAATGAATGCATAGTGGGTGCACAGCAGAAGGGTTGTGTCTGACCTGTGCTGATAAAACTTCTGACATTACTGAGGTGCTGAATCTGCTCTCTGCTGTCTAGCCCAAGGCCAGGCTGGCTGATAAACTGGAGTATGCCCCATAGGTCCCTGTGATTGCTGATTTGGGCACCACTGGTATGTTGTTAAATGCTGGACGGAAGTTGAACCACTGTGCAGTCTTCTCCCATCCCTATGCCACTGCATCTCTATCAGATTCTGGGAAAGAAATCATCTGCTATCCTCTCATTTTCCTCCTTGCCCTGTTCTCCTGTGAGCTCCTTAGGTTAAGCTCCGTGTTTCACTATTGCCTTTCACACTCCATCCTGACTCTCCGTAGAGAAACTCCACAGCTCTCCACAGCTGTGATGAGGCCCTGCAGTTCCCATCTAGTTTTCATCATCCCTTGACAACCCCAGCCTTATTTCCCAGTCTCCTACAGGTTGCTTGTTTGTGTCTTTCTGCACCATACCCTGCAGCAGCTGCTGCACTCCTGCTATGCATGGCCCTGAGGTGTCAGGGATTTTCCTCTGAGAATGGGGGTGTGAGCAGGGGTTTTCCTCTGCCTCTTTTCATCTCTTTCTGGCATCTTTTGCTGTTCTCCTCATATATGACCCATTATCCAAGTGACTTTCCTGTTCCTTCTACAACTGAATATCATCTGACATGAGACATGGGCTGGTCAGTCCCTGCCTCTGCATTCTAGGAACTTCTCAGCAGCTTTTTTCAGCTGTTGTGTCTCCTTCTGTATTGTGATCCCCCTGCAGCAGAAGATCTGGTTGTGTGCTATTCATGCTAATGGTTGCCCATTATGAAAAAAGAAGTGCATGAAAATGTGGGCATATGAGCATGTTTCCTAACTGAGGTCTTTCTGAAAGGTGTCCCCTTACTGACCCACATGGCTGTCTTAAAAAAGGCTTGTGTAAAATCTGTTCATTTAATAAAACCTGAGGTGGTATTTTTAGATTTAAAAAAAAAGTTATTGAGAGAAGTAAATTAGTAAATTGAGTATGAGTACTATCAGCAAGACTGGTTTGATACCTTTCAGATGTGTGGCAGTCCAGTGTTGCCTACCCACCTGGCTAGCCTAGAAGGTAGAAAAAGTGTTCTGCAGGAAAGAGAGGTATTTCAAGCATTTTGAGTCTGCAGCATCATACTTTGGTCTGTTGTGATCTCAAATGTATTAAATATATTTTCATTTGTAACACGCTGTTGAGAGAAGACATTACTCACATTGACTGTGAGCCAGAGATGGTAAATTACATATTCACAGCTGTGGTGAAGCTGTAAATAAACCACGTTTGCAGTTTGGAGGGTGATTTACTGGTTTGCCATGGGAGGTGCTTTCCCTGGCCATGCTGTGTGCAGACATACTGTGTTATGGCATAAAATGTCATGCATTGTCATCATCATGCATGCACCATTTAATTTAAAGTTCCATCAGTCCAAAGGAGGACTGAGATACAGAAGTTCCTAAAACTTAGAAATTGACTGGAATTAGGTGATTAAAATTAAACTAGAATTAAACCCCTGAAATGTTGATGTCACTGAGGTGTCAGAAGGAGTTATGGCATGACAGCAGAATCAAGTTTGCCCTGTTTCTCTTGTTCGATGCTGGTGTTGCACACACCAGATGGTACATCTAGTTTGCCTAGCCATGCATTTGGTGGGGCAGGGGTTCCAGATCTCCACACCAAGCCAGAGCAGACATTTTGCTGCTGAATATCCAGAACATGCCTGGCTGTACAGGCACATGACACTCTGCCTATTTTTGCAAGAGCAGCTGTGTCCCAGGAGGCAGATTCCTGCCCTCTCTGTCAGAGTGGCAGCACACAGGCAGAGGATGGGAGCAAAAGGCTGTTTATGACAGCCTCCATTTTGTCCCAGGGGACCCTGAGGTGCAGTTGCTTCTTCCTTGAGGCTAAATTTAGCCCCTTTCTGCATATCTCTAAGCAGCAGGATTGTTTCTCCCTTGTAGCACCACTGACTCTGGTTTCAGAGAGGTGACAAAAATAGTCCTGGCTGGCATGCTAGGCCAGGCCTTTTGCAGTCGCTGTCTCTGCAGTGATCCAGGACTATTTTAGGGGAGGGGACTGCTCCAAAATATTCCCAGAGCCCTCCTACCCCTGTCCCAGCAATGCTGGATTTACCCAGCAGACTGCTCACTGCTGTGGAATGTTAAAACATCACAAGCCTCTCTCTTTTCTTTAGGGCAGTCACAGGTGGATGCCGTGTTGTGAAATCCCAGACCTGGCCCATTCTGCCTCTGAGAAGAATCTGCTGCCCATTTGCAGCATGAGTGGTGAGGAGCTGGGAGCAGCTGTGCAGGGCCGTCAACTCTGTCCACTGCCCCATGCCTCCTGGGATGCAGCCTGCTCCAGCAGAGAAAGGGTTGTGGTTTGCCCAGTGATGGCCACAGGCAATGGGATGGGAGATTGGCAGGGAGCACACTGCCTTCAAAACTCTGTGTGGGAGCTCTCTTGTCCGTGTGGGCACTCCCCTTAAGAAAAGGTCATGAGTAAGCAGCTAAGATGACAAGTTTTCGTTACTAGCTGGACCTATGGATTTGCATCTTTGAATTGTAGGAAATAGGTCTGGTTTTTGGCCTTTTGCTGTCCAGAGAGATAAAGCACAGAGGTCTCCATCTGGCATGCTCTTTGCAACAGGTTCGAGCTGCCCTAAGCCTGCTTCTCCTTGCATCCCATGCATTCACTGAAGTGCTGTCTCTGCCTGCTGCCAGAGTCCTCTGCCACCTCCTTTCTGCCTCTTGACTAATGTGCCATCTGCCTTGCCCACATGCACGTGGAGTTAGCAGCAAGAGGTGTCTCAGTGATGGGACTGATCCTGCTGGGTACAGGCCTCTCTTGAATGCTGCCAAACCTTCACCCCTTTTGTGCAGCCTTCCAAGGGGAGTGAGGACCTTCAGGGTCAGGCTGTGCATGGCTTTTTGAATGCTGTGCTATGAACAGCCATGATCCTATACCAGTGTGCTGTTGGGTTTCCATAGATGCGGTGCTGGTGGAAGGGCTGAGCTCCACAGGTGCCTCTCCGTTCACATCACAGCAGGACTCAGACCAAGCTGATGGAAAGGGATTCAGCTTCTCATGTGCCCCCTCTGTCCTTTCTACGTTTCAAATCTCACAGCATGGAAATGCATCTGCAAGGGTAGCTGTGAATTAGGTGCTGTCGCTATACCAATAGTGACCTCACTTTGCATTTACAGGAAAAGCCTGGATTCCCAAGCAGAAGCCAATGGATCCCGTTTTGGAAAGCGTGACTCTGGAACCAGAACTGGAGGAAGCCCTTGCTAATGCCTCTGATGCAGAGCTCTGTGACATTGCTGGTAAAATAATTTCACAGTAATTGGGGGTCCAAATTGTTCAACTTCTAGGAGTTATTTTGCTCTTTTGTGGGAAATGAGATTTGCACTTTTTTCTGTTTATCTACATGCTGTCAGTTCTGACAGAATTTATTTACTTGCTAAAAAAAGTTACTCTTGGCCTATGTGATTTAATCAGGAGTGTAGACCGAAGCTGAGGAGGGAGAAGAAGCGTTTATCTATGGAACAGTGTGTGGTTTGGTCTTTTACTTTGTCACTACCACTGACTGTTGCTAATTCCAGTCTGTGCATTCAAGAGCACAGCATTCTTCAAACTAAACCTTAGGAAACAGTCAAGAAGACCCAGCGAGAATGTGGATTTCTAGTGCAACCTGTTAAAGGATCTGTCAAGTTACAGAACTCTTTCAGTGGACGCTCCAGGCCTGGTGGTTGTTAAGGAGGTTTTTCAACATATTGAAAGTGTTGGATTTCTTGTGATTCGTGTGGTCAGACAATCAGATGACAATATTGGTATGTTGCTGAAGCCCATAGTGTGGACTTAGTTCTGTGCTTGGGATAGGACGTGCCTTGGGAAAAGGAGCACATGGACACCCCATGATGCTTTATGAAGCTCACATGTGCTCTGCTGGTCTAGGAGTCAGTGAATATTTCAATGATACTGGCTTTTTTGTTTCCTTCAGGCTTCCATACTCCCTAGCAGTATTCTTCTTGCTGGAAGAAAGTCTGTAGAAAAACTTCACCAACTGGACATCTTCTACTTAATAATACCATTTTTTGGCTTACAAATGTGTTTCTGCATTAAGGCTCCCAAATATATGTACCCTGGCCAAGCATTGCATCTCTGGATTTTGCTTTTTTACTGTTGATCCTCAAGTCCTATAAAGCCCTATCCTATAAAATCTGCCTTTCTAAGCTCCAGATCTGTGCAGCAATTACTGTCGCACAGAAATGCTGTTCAGGGCAGCTTGTTCTACAGTTGCTGGGAGAATACGCTTAAGTGGGAGCAGGCACACTGATGTGATACAAACTGTGCTGAAATCTCAATATTGACAGTGACAGCCTTGCTCCTGCCTGCTTAGCAGGATTCATTTAGCAGGACCTCCTTTTGCTCCTACCTGTTTAGCAGGGATCATTGTGGACTGTGGTGTGTTGGATCCCTTGGCAAGGCCAGGAGGGTGGCTGTCAGTGGCCCTGGAAGGGCTCTCATGCCTTTGGTCAAGCGGGAGACAGAAGTGGGATGCCTTCATTCTGCTTGAGTTCCTTTGGAGAATACACCAGAAGCACAGACTTAGAAAGAGTGGGTTACTCATGTCTACCAACACAAACCTGAGCCCCCAAAATGCATGGTCATGACAGCAGATCCTTGCCATTCTCTGCAGTCCAGATACTCACACTCCAGGCTGCTGGAGATTTCATTGTCCAAATAAGCTGTAATTTGGGACTAACTGTGTTACCAAAAAGCTGAGCCTGCAAATTACTTTGCCAAGCTGTGTTGCACCCCTGAAAATTCCATCTGAAAGAAAATGACAGAGAAGAGAGCCAGCTAAAGTACAGACGAGCAAATCTGAAGTGCCCAACCTCACTCAGACTGTCAGATAGAGACCGCTTCGCCCTGTGAGATCCAGTTGGGAATGTGTCGGTGCCATGGGGAATTCACTGACACACTTTGCTGCTGGCTGTCCAGCCTGTGCCACCCAGACATGGAGTCACAATGAGTTGTCATTATAACAGATCCTATTCTTTTGCTGGGCTTCAAGGATATCTTTCTCCTGCAAATTCCAGCCTTTCTTGGCCGAAGCAACAGAACATGGTGACGGACTCATGCCAACCAAGTCTTAGAAGTGCCTTTGTTGGTGGCATGCTTGGATTTCAGGGAGAAATTTATTACTTTCACAACTGTGTCTCTCCAGAGATCAAGACTTGCTCAAATGTGTCTGTTTTAACAAGTATTCCTGTGTCTGCATTACTCTTTAGAAAGTCTTATAGCTATTAAAAAAAAGTTGTTGATTCAAAAATCAGTTTATCTTCAAACTTGATCTTTCTGTGTGTAGCAGGGTTACTTTTAGAAACAAACTCTTTACTCCAAAGTTCCTAAGCCACTGATTTCTTATTGGTCATTTGCAGCTATTTGCAGAAATTTCACTAGAGCCCGAAGACATGGTTCAATTTGCATTTGCATATTGGCTTTACAGCCTTGAGTCTGAGAGACACAAATTGGCTGAGTTTGTCTTTTGGGCTTTTACAGCATTTGAATGATGTTCATACCACCACAGTCTACATTTTGACCAAGCCAGCAGAGCTTTAGCTCCTCACAACGTCACCTTTCAAGCATACCAAGTTCACCACCGCAGCTTCTGTGGAGTGAAAACACAATGTGCATTGCTATGCTTCAGGTGACAGTCACCTCTGTGCTGCCTTGGGGTTGGTTTCACTCCATGTGGCGCACAGCTCTTCTCCAAAACTGGACTGTGGAATTGTGTGGCACATGCCCAGTGAGTGAGGGTGATGAGGATGTGAAGGCTCCTGCTGGACTGGGCCACTTAAATTAAAGTTTACCAATGGCATTTTTTTTAATTTTTACTGTCTTTTCCTCATCATTTTCATATGATGTTGAATCAGGTAGGCTGCTGTGAAGCTTTAAATGTTTGTTGTCCACAAGATGATGTTCCTCTTCTCCTATGGATCAGGCCACTCTGGAATAAACAAGGGAGCCCATTGGAGCACTGTTGTGTATTTATGTCAGCTGGGGGGCTTTGTCCTCCCTTTGTACGTTTTTCTGTGCTTGCACAGAGAAAGGTAGTGTGCTGTGTCTTCCTGGCTCTGGAGCCTACAATGAGTTGTGTTCTTCTGTTTCTGTAGCCATCCTTGGCATGCACACCTTGATGAGCAACCAGCAGTACTATGAGGCACTGGGGAGCAGCACCATCGTGAACAAAGAAGGCCTCAACAGTAAGTGATTTATGTTAGCAGGCTGCAGTATTTGGCTTTGAAGCTGCTAGCAGAGGCAAAGTGATGATTATTTTTAGGTTGAAGGTTAGAGCTTTGCACAGCAGAGCAGCCTTTGATTGCTGGGGCCATCTCTGGTGCATCCTTGCCCAGTGCCAGCCAGTGCAATCTCAGCCCTGGTGCCATCCGGGAGCAGGACAGCCCCATGCAGGCAGTGTGCCTTTTGTCACTCAGATTTGGACCTTAACAGCACACAGCAGCAGGCATTGGATGTCCTGTGCTGGGTGCCCCCAGTGGAGTGGCATCTCATCTTGTGGCTGTTTGCCAGGTGGTGCTCCCATCTCTCCACTTCTGGAAGAGGAGGAACACACTCAGAGAAAGGATAGTGCTACTCAGGGTGCTTTCATTTTCACATCTTGCTTTTCACTTGCAGGTGTGATTAAGCCCACACAGTACAAACCAGTTCCTGATGAGGAGCCAAACTCAACAGATGTGGAGGAAACTCTGAAACGAATACAAAAGAATGATCCTGACCTTGAGGAAGTCAACCTTAACAATATTATGGTATTTGCTCCTTCCTACTCTCCTCTCTTAGTAACAAGGCTAACTATCCAATGCACAGAAGGCAGACATTGAGTCTGTTTTGCTGCACAGTATCATAACACTTTATGTAGCCAGACAAGAAACACCAGTGCTCCCCATCTCCACTGTGGGCAGCAGAGTGGATTGTTACCTGCTGTGGGACAAAGGCCTGGGGTTGGTAGCAGGAGGATTCCTCTAAGTGCCTGGAAAAATGGAGCTATGTTGAGGATAGTCTGGGGAGACCCAAAACTGGCTGTCTGGTTAAAGCCATTTTAGGTTGCTTTAATGATTTAGACAGGCATATTTGATGGAGAGAATATTGATGTATATTATAAGATGGTGGGAGTAAAAAGGTTTCATAATCTAGATACTTGCCATGAAATATGAAGAAGCTGCCATTCTTCTTCCAGGTGTCTCTATCTCCCACCCCTCCCTTCTGTGGACTCCTTTACTTCCTGTAGAAAGCAAGTCAGGACATAGCACCACTTCTTATGTTGCCTTTGGGACACTTACACTAAAGAATAGTTTCTGTTTCATGCGGTCTGTTAAATGATGATATAGCTAAACAGCAAGAACATGGTTAACTGCACATGCACATCAAAGACATTTTTGCCGCACCTTTCTAAAACAGGAATATTTTTACTTTAATGAATTTTATTCAGGCTAGTGACCCCATCCCTTAAGGACACAAGGCTGAGAATCTGGCATGCAGGCACTATTTTTGTGTGTTGAACTCATGACCTTGGGATAGGATTTGGGGAACTGGGGAGTGACAGTGGAGATTCTAAGCTGCTGGGTGTTGTGTTATGGCTCTGCAGACAACTCTGAGTTGTAGATGATTCCACATGGTGGGATCCAAATGGTGTGGCAAGAAGTCCAAGGTGAGGATGCCACTTAAAATTTTAAGTGAAAATTTGCACATCTGAAAAGGGTATCTAAAGTTCTTCATAAGTGAACAATACTGATTTTGAGGGAACTCAGAAAAAGCAGCATGAATTTTTTTTTTGGGCTGAGACATAGCATGGCAAATGTTAGCCTGTAAGATGTTGTATAAAGCAGTCAGAGGTGTCTGTGATTTATGTTACAAGGAGATAATTTCAGGCCTTTCTGGATCAGTTCGTGTAGGTGGAACTTTCCTGAATATGACATGAATGTTTCTCAGTGCTGCCATTGGTACCAGAGAGCACAGGAGCAGTGCTTCGTAGGTTCACAGATCTTGGTTATAAACATCTCCACAATGCCCCTGTTCTTAGGTAGCTGAGTTTCTGAGAACTAAAGAGCAGAGATGTGGCTTCGAATCAAGGCAGTGAGCTTTTAGCAGAGTACAAAATAGGATGAAGACATTGCCATACTCCTTAGAACATGCTGGTTATAGCAAGAGAACTTGTAAAAACATTTTTCAACCCCTTCCTGAATTACTCTTGTGCATTTGATCATTTGACCTTGGTGAGAAAAGTACCTTTTACATGTATTGCACATTCATTTTATACAGATGATGGCCTAACACATGCTTTCTGCATTTCTTATCACAGAATATTCCCATACCAACTCTAAAAGCTTTTGCGGAAGCGCTGAAAAACAACACGTACGTGAAGAAGTTCAGCATAGTTGGGACTCGGAGCAATGATCCTGTTGCTTTTGTAAGTGCTGTGAGTTCATTGTCCTAGTGCTGTGACAGGACAAGGTGTTTTCAGGATTATTGACTGACTGCTTCCTCACCTTGTTTCGTGTTTGGCATGTTCCACACCTCTGGCTGTTTGCTCCAGTTTCAGGAGCACTAGTGGAAGCCAGCAACAGACAGGCTTTGGTTTCTTCACTTCATTTTTCATCTGTGGAGGTTTCAGGGTGCTGTCCTTTAATCCATGCAGCTTCCTATTTGTCCTCTAGGATCTCCTGGAAAAGGAGCAATATCCTGATGTCCTACCAGCATCTTCTAAAAGCAGTTTCTCTCTCTGGAGATTTGTTTCTGTTGGTACAAAGGTGTGCACATCTGCTGCTCCCCTCACACACATCTGCTCCAGCTGTACCTCATACATTCTTTGTGCAGATGTGTGCAGAAGCAGGACTCTGCATCCCCTAATGTCTGGCCTCTGTAGGTGATAATGGGTCATTCTGGCTGCTGTGGTTGATCTTGGGGATGCAGAGAGAAGCCAGTTGTTCTACTTGCCTTCATGCTGCCTTCCAGGCTGCATCTTTGCATCCTTCTCCAGCAGCATTGCAGTCAGTTTTTGCTCTCAGTCATGCAGGTTACCCCTGCCTACCTACCTACAAACACACACACACACACACACATACACACACACACACACACAAAAAAAAAAAAAAAAAAAAAAAAAAAAAAAAAAAAAAAAAAAAAAAAAGTGCACACCAGTTTCCTGCTAGAAAAAGAAACTTTCTGGAGGGCAAGTACTGCTCTTAAATTACTTCAGGCACTCTGGACTGGGGAGAAAGCTGGGAAGAAAGAAAGTGCAAGCAGGACAGGTGCTGTGTCAGAGCTTGAGGGGTGCTGTGCTGGGCTAGGGGAGCTGTGGGGCTAAATGCTGTGGGTGCAGGTCAGCCCTGTCATGTGTGCATCACCTTCTGGTTCATGATTTAGATGGATCCTCCCTTGCAGTTTATTTGAAGTGACATAATCTCATCAGGTCTGGGGCATTATGAGCTTTCCAGTCACTTCTGGTCTTGCCCACCAAGGGAAGCAAAAATGAATATTATGGTTGTGATGCTGTTTGAGAGGACACCTTGGATGTGGAGCATCCATTCTTGTTCAAGACAAATGCTCCTCTCTCTGCGTATTTTAGTGGCAAAGATCTCAACCCTGTGCATTGCAGGCAGGGACTCATCAGAATGGACGCAAGGCCAGTGCTGGCCAGCATCCTTGTTACACCATGCTGGCTTTAGAAGAGGGACAGATAAAGCTGTCACAGGGCAGCTGCAGGTGTGGACTGTCACTTTCTGGGATAGCCTCAAGTGTTTGTCCATGTGAGATTTTGCTGTGGTCTCCAGCATGCTCATGTTCAAGAATGCCCCTGTAGCAGCAAGGACTCCCTTCCCTCCACAAAGAGCACTTTGACCGAGTTGCAGTGAAACTGCACAGCATGTGGGATCCTCCAGGAGTGCTCTGGAGGTGAGAGGAACTGAAGATCTGCTGTCCTGTGGTGCTCTGCCCCTGCCTGTCTGACTGCCAGCTCTTCCTGCCCATCCCTGTCCACAGGCCCTGGCAGAAATGTTGAAGGTCAATAGCACACTGAAGAGCCTGAATGTGGAGTCAAACTTCATTTCTGGGTCTGGGATCCTGGCTATTGTTGAAGCATTAGAGGGCAACACGTCGCTTGTGGAGCTGCGCATTGACAACCAGGTAAAGCGTGTGTGGGTGACAGCTCTGGTCAGGTGAACGTGGCCTGTGGGGGGGAACCAATGTGTCCTGATACAGAGACTGGGGCAAGCCTAGCTCTTTGAACCAGCTGAGCCGTGGAGAACTTGGAGACAGCTGACTGAGAGACCAAAATCCTGGTTTCTCTGGATGTCCATTAGCTGCTAATCTGTTTAAGAAATAAAGTCTTTGGGCAAAAGGACTTGTGGGAATGTCTGCTGGATGAGTTGGAGCCTCTCAGTTGTAGCATGTATACAGGAACAGGCCAGCAGTTTGTTTTATGATCTCCAAGTCAGAAATGGACACAGGTTCAGAGAAATATCTGCAATCTCCACCCCTTCCCTCTAAGTGCGTGCTCTGAATCACCCTCTAGCCTGAATAGCTTGCTTTTCTGTTTCTGTTTTCAAAAGAGTCAGCCCTTGGGCAACAAAGTAGAAATGGAAATCGCAAATATATTGGAAAAGAACACCTCCCTTCTGAAGTTTGGGTACCATTTCACTCAGCAAGGTCCCCGGCTTCGTGCCTCCAATGCCATGATGAGTAACAACGACCTGGGTGAGTCAGGCTGGGTGCAAGCATGGGAGGGTCCTGTGGGCAATTCCTGGTGGGATTAGGGCAGAACTACTCACCTTAAAGACACATATGAATTGAATTAGAATGTGCCTCTTGAAGGGCCTGATGATGCTTTGCCCCTCAGGGAGGAAGGCAGCCTTCACCAGCTGATTCCTTACTGCAGCTGCTGTCAGCCAATGTTCTTTGCAAGTAATAGTGGGTTATTGTTGGGAAGAGCAGGAGCTGCCGATGTGGTTCAGTAGAGCTTGCAATACAGCATGTGGCACACGGGCTATGAACTGCTAGCATTTGTGATTCCTGCCAACTGCTTGTCTTCCTCCAGCTTCATTCCCACTTTAACAAGGAGATGAAAAGTAGTAGAGTTGAACTTTGACAGCAGTTAAGATTTGGCCTGTCTCCTTCAGCAAAACAAACAGGAACTGTTTCTAGGGATATGTGGGAAACCACATTGTTTTTTTATCTGTACACCCTCAATGAAGTGATCACAAGTGCTTGTGAAGCAAAATGTGGGCAAGTCTGCAAACTGCCATTTCAGCCAAAGCACGTGGCAGAGCCTTTCCTTGCTTGGCTACAAGCTGCTGTAAGAGCACTGGAAACCAGGCCAGCGGAGCAGTGCTGAGTGCAGCTAACACACCCACCACACTGTACTCAGCAGTACAATGTACAGCAGCTGTCCTATCTAGGCAGATGATAGATTTGTTGTGTTTTAAAAACAAATGAAAAAAATCCATCTTGCTTCAGCCAGTACTGTGCTCCTAAGAAGCACAGCCAAGCACAGGGGTATGTGCCAGTTCTTCACAGATCACACAGAATACTCAGAACCTGATCACTCAAGCACTGCACTTGGAAAGGCTTGCTATATTCTGTCCTTTGGAACAGAGCATGATTTTTAACGACTCTGCAGCACCTGGCATTAAAGTAATCAGTTCAAAGATTTAAAATCTAGTATTTTGATTGTTCCTCATGTTAAGAGGACAAATTTACAACTTGCTTTCCATGTAAGAGTTGTGTATTTTGCCTCCTTGACCACTAAGATCTGCATTTTTTTTTGTCTGATTTGGTTCTTGTTTGCAGCTTATATTCTTCGGTCTGATGGTCTCTGGCAATAGCATCTCAGCTCTACACCTGGACAATGTATAAGTAAAAACCCCTTTATTTTCCTCCCTGTTAGCAATAGCTCTGTGCTTGTGCTCCACTCCAGTGTTCTTGCCTATCAAATAATGCCACCAGAACATGGTTTGAGTCCCATAGCTTCTGTTCTCTAAGATGCTCTGTGTGAACCGACTGTGAAGACTTTTATATTCAACCTCATGAGCTAACTTCTCCATCCTCTTTATACATTTTTGCTCTGGTTTGGTTTCTTTCCCCCACACCTTTTTGGAAAGTCGTGAGTCTAGGTGTCAAGATATGTAAATCAACTTTTAAGACTAGATATGAGGCTGTATTGGCTATATTAACCATGATCAGAGGACTAGAGCCCAATGGCTTGGGATAAGAAGAGTTTTTGAGGTATTTTTCTGAAAAGGCAGATTTTCAATTTGAAAAACTAGCAGTGGAAAAACTGTGACATCTGTTTCTTGCTGTCTCTCCATCAGTCAGATGATGGACTGGCCAAAGTCCAATTACAAAGACAAACTGTGAAATATAATTAAGTACAGAATAAGAGAGGTAAGACTGAAAGTAGCTTCTGGTCTTAAAATGCATAGGGAAAAAACCCTCATCTTCCTTGATTTTACTGCGTAAGGCCGTGCCTGCTGCTTAAGGCAGGAATTCAGAAGCTGATGCTATCCTGTTTCTTTCCTGGCAGAAAGTACATCTCTCAGCTCCTTTCTACAGCTGTGAAGGCAAGCCTGCCCTCCACATTATCCTGTTGCCCTGACTGACTCCTCTTTCTCTTCTTTTTCAGTGAGGAAGAGAAGACTTGCAGAGGTGAATGGGCCTATTTTTCCCAAGTGCAGAACTGGAGTGTAGTTCCTGGCTATGGAGGTCATTCCCGGTGATCTGTGCTACACTGTGGAAATCTAAAGGCAATAAGTGCCTTGACAGAGTATTTGTGGTGCCTCAGTTCTGTTTTATGCACTAACAGTTGAAATTAATAGTGGCTATAGTTTTTATGAAGATTTTATCCAGTAGGACTGTTGATGTTTTCTGTAGAGTTGGAAACTATTCAATTCAATGTGTCCATTTTATGCAACCTCAGTTTAGAGTACAATCCAGTGCTAATGGGGATTAATTTTTCTATAAACTTCCTGCACGGTGTTTCATAAAGTTAGGATGTGGTATGCATGAGTGAAAGATGCAATTGCTTCACACAAATTATAGAAGTATTAAAAAAAATACTTTATTTTTTTTTTCAAAGTTGATCTCAAGTAACTACAGAGAAGTAACTAGTTTAACAAGCACTTCTAACATCTGGAAACATGGCTAATTTCAAGAACTGTGAGTTATATTTTTTTTACCAACATTTGCTGAATTATTTAATTGGAGATGCTGTTTCAAATGTATCCCAGTGTTTCTTACAAAAAAACTGACCTCCACCCCCTGATTAAATGGAACTTAAGGCCACCAAATATAAAAACAGACTCTCAAAAATCAGGTGGTTTAGATGGGAGAATATCCTTCAATCCCATGGACGTGTGAAGAAAACAGTCATTCTTAGAGGTGTGATGCAACACCCAGAGATGGTCAAACTAATCAGCAAATGAGAACCTTCTTTTCTACTCCCCACTCCTTTCAGTTTCCTAATGTTAAAAGCATTTGTCCAGTGTTTGTTTGATATTCACTGGAGACTGGTCAAATTCTCTGCCTTTGCTGTTTTGTCTAAATGATCATGTCCATTAATTAAATTTTGTTCTGCTAGGAATCACTTCTTTTACTGCTGTTCCTTATGTCCACATAAATGTAAGAATAAATGTTATGCCCTAAAAAAGCTGTGAAGTGAAATATCCCAGATCTGAACTTACACTACGTACGATCTCACAGCTTTTTGTTAGTGTACACTAATTATCCAGCCTGGGAGTATTTCCCCACAGGCTTGTGGATCTCCCAGACCTGCAGTGGACTTGGACCCAGCACATCCAACATTCTCACTGTTAATGTGGGTGGGATCTTGCTCAGTAAGAAGTCTCCATGGAAGAAGCATCGCTGTACTGAAACCTTAATGTTGGGCAGATCACATATCCTAGAAAATATTTTCCCTTGCTAGAAATCTGCTTTTAAGTGTCTGTTAAAGAGTGAAGTTTTTCAGCCTTTTACATACATTCTGGCAAAAGTCCCAGAGATTTCTTCAGAGCTTGTGCACAAACATCACTGATGATTTAGCTCTGATCAGCGAAACAGAGAAACGCTATTCAGCAATGTGGGAAACACACTTCTTGCTCTTCAAATCTTAATAAATGTGTCCGTGGTGTCACATTAAATGCTTTACTATAGTTTGTTTCCTTTACTGTGCAAGTTCTGTATCAGAAAATGAATGTGGAAGAAAAATACTTGAAAACATATTAAAATGAAAAAAACTGGCAGATGTAAAAAGTACTTCCTTCTATGTGCACTGTGAAGATTTTGAAATTACCAACTAAATCATCAAATTAGAACACACACTTTCAGCTGAGCCATCCACTCAGATTTCCATGACAGAGGCTTAGGTCTTCCCTTGGTTTTGGACTGTAAATGAATCTTATCCTGGAAATATGGTGATCTTATCCTAAAAATCCTGGTGATACTAGGAAGCACAGATATGCAAGGAGATGCATCTATTGACCAGGGAGCACTACCATGGATACTAATACAGCCCTTAAAAAAAAAAAATAAATAAGAACTTTGTCCTGTGTTTCACTGTAGCAGCATCCACATTAACCTTGAAGCCCAAAGGTATATCAAGCTGTCAGGATCATTCCAGGTTCCTCAGCTGATCCTCACAGAGCTGTTTTGCTGCAGGATACACCTGACAGCTGAGAGTGGTGCAGCAGAGACAGGTAGTGCTGAGGCATCAGGCCGTGTGGTGAAATGCTTTAAGCTGTGCAGCAATGGAGCTACAAAATGGTGATAGTTAAGAGCAAATGTATCCCTGTTTGGCCCAGCAGCTCCCTGGGAAAAGGGAGAAAAGCCATTTGGTGACTGCAGCATCTGGCAGTGACAGGCTATCCTGCTGAAAACTCTTTCCTCTCCTGGAGCTCATGTGATTTCTCTCAAGCATGACCACTGCGATGCCTTGATGCCACCACATAGCTTTTCACATGGGAAGTCCTTATTTGCATTAATCTGACAAAACTAACCCAGAAAACAGGACAGAGAGCCCCTTATGGGCTAACTTGCAGGAAGCAGATTAAGACAGTCTCTTATCCCCTTCTCTGCTCTCTGCAGCAGAGAGAACATGGCTTTATGGGACTCCTATCTGTACACCTCAAATCCTTCTCCTCCCTTGCCTTAGTGCAGCAAGGACCAGAAGAGGCCTCATGGCTCCATTCTGCCTTTGAGGTAGAATCTCCAGGTGCAAGGAGCTCTCAGGAGAACTGTAACTCGGTATGCAGTCTACCATGTGGCAGACTAGCTCGGTTTCAGTGTTTATCCAGCAGAATTAAGCACCTCCAGCATAACATGTGAAGCATATTTGTGCAGTACTTAAAAAAATTAATGGAAGCACTAAAAGCTATTTATCATAGATGTTTCAGAAATTTAGATATAAAATATAGTTGTTGCCATCCTGTACTGTTAAGTGATACAGAAGCAGCGTAACAAATTCATTACAGTGTTCCAGACCTGCTGATAGACTGAATTACAAAATTGTGTTCTTTTTAGCCTAACACAGGAAGATCATGGGGCAATCCCCATCAGTGCTTTAGACCAGACCCGTGAGTAGAGCCTGCATGTTTCTTCACAAATACTCCAGTCCTAAAACCACAGAGGTGAACTGGACAGCAGGGACCATGAAGCCAGAGAGACATTGGCACTGCTCAGACTTCTGCTGAAGGTGTCTACTGATGGGAATTTCCTAATTTCTTCTCAAGGATGGGTTGTTTACTATTAAATACTATCCTAGAAAGATTCCCAAGGTAAATATTCCTAAACTCCAGGGTTTTGCCTCATTAATGGAACTGTCATGAGGACAGTTGATGAACCGTTGATTTCATGGTAGCAATACTGGAAGCAAGAAGAAATGTTTGTCATGGCTTTAATGGAACCAATGCCCATATATTTAAGTTGCCAGTCAAGCCAACAATGAGGCCTTGCTGAATTAATAGCACCATGGGAGAAAGGTACAATCTATATGAAAATAACACAGCCCTGTCATTAGGCAGCCTAAGAAACCATTTTTTTGCTTTCAAAAGCATTTGCCAGTTAAAAAACCCCAAACCTATTAACTTAGATGTCCTAATGACTAACTGTTTAGTTCCCAGAATGACAGTAGATTTTGAAGATATTTTTCAGTCAAGACACATCTTCCACACTATTAATAAATCCTTTCTGTTCTACCGCATCAGGCACACAATACAGCACATTGGGCAGTATTTTAAGTTCATCTGCTATAGATCCCTTTCAAAGACAATTTCTCCACTAACAAATGCTGAAAATTGCATAAACATCTTGCAGCTTTTAAAAAACTCAACTCATGTTTAAAAAGCACAAATGCTCTCCAGAACTTGAATCATTTAACTTGGATAAAGGATCTTGCAGTCTGCCCATAGCTGTTGCTGACATTTATGCACACATGCATCACTTCCAGTGCCATGATGCTGGTTTTTTGACAGTCTCTCTGCTCCCCTCTTTGTGTGCTTGTTTAAATATGCTTCAAGCTGTCAGGTTTTTTTAGTGCAAGCAGAGCTGAGCCCGGCATATTTCATACACTGACAAGTTGAGGGGAAAAAACACTTCCCAGGGAGACTGAGCACTGGAAAGACTGGGTTTGCTGTTCATCCTACAGGTCACACAAGTATGGCTGGGCGAGAAGTATCTCTGGGCCTTTGTTTCAGCTCCTTATGCTGCCTTCAGCCAGTTTTAAAGGAGAGCTAAGTCAGTAATTTCGGGTAACTGCCCTGCTTCTCACCGGTATAAAGCAAAAGATGCCGGTCGATGGCGTGCATGTGGAATATATCTTCAGGATCTAATCTGGTTACATACCCACACCAAATTGATAAATCTGCTGTTTGCACACCTTACTACATGCTATTGAAGCAGATGCGTGATCCTTGGAGAGGTCATACAGGTTGATCTCCATGCAGGAAGAAAAAACCGGAATTGTTCTTGAATTCCTTCAGTCTCTTTTGAATTGTGAGCAGCTCTGTCACATTGCAGATACTCTGCTCCAAAATCCCCATGGTAAAGGCCACACTACAAGGCTGTACCCAGAGAGAGGAATCTTGTAGTGCTGGTGATGGATTGGGCACTCTGGTAATTTACAGGCAAGTAATGGATTGTTTTCAGGGCATATTGAAAGGCAGCATGAACAAGACTTTCCAAGCCAACATATTTTCATAATTTCCAAACCTAACTGATTAACAGATAGAAATCTGGTTACAGAAGCCCTTCATATGAGCACATGCCAGATTAACCAACGAAACAGCTTAATCTTTTCCTGTGTCCAGCATCCTTGGTGAGCCATGTTCAATTGGTACCCTTGGCCGTCTCCTTGTACATTCACATTCCTCTTTAAGTGTCTGTCCTGAAGCCCTTGAAGCCACCTTGAGCTCCTTCTCTTGACAAACAGGACAGCAAGCTGTAAGACCTTTGTTGCAACAACTTGGACATGTCAGGACAAGCTGCCGGCAGTGCTGACTGGAACAAAGTTTATATTGGTCCCAGAGCACCCCACAGTATCTGCATGCTGGAGGGAAGAGGAAAATAAAAAGTTAACACCCATACTGCTCTGGCTGTTCCCTTGCAGAGGGCTTGCCAAGACACCAGGGGGCTGCCAGCTCTCATTAAAGTGGCTATTGTCTTGCAGGTTTTTAATTCCTGTTTAGCTTGATCTTCTAGAATCTAGCTCATTTTAAAATATTTTTACATACTTAAGACAGCTTTCCCTCTGGAAAAGAGGTGAATGCTCACTGGTGCTTTCTCTATCTCTGAATTAGACAGATTTAGAGATTCTTACTGCCAAGAGAAGACATGCAGGTGGCAACTAAGCCAGTATACAGGAATGTCACCTGCTGAGTGACATGGAACCTCTTTTCATCTACAAAAAATGGCTTGTGCAGACAGGATGCCATTTGCAGTCCTGGTAGAGTCCTTCCAGAACATCAAAGGTTTTAACTCTTTAACTGAAAGCTACAGCCCAGTTTTAGCAGTACCAAGAAGGTACATACCACAGCACTTCCCCTTGAAACTTCTGTAGGGATGGCTGTGATGTATCCAGTGTGTGTTCTGATTCCACACCAAGTCAGGCCCCTTCAAGATGTATAGAGTAATTGCAGAGGAGGAATGGGAGGTTATGCTTGAAAGGTTATCAACTCAGAGAAAAAACAGCACTGCTTCCTTAAAAGAAGGGCTAGAGCTAAATTCCAGATACTTGTATCTGGCAACGGATAGCAAAGTAAGAGATTACTTTATTTGCAGTAATTGAAGAGCAATCCCAGCCAAATCAGGCAATGTTCTTAACAACTTTAACTAGAGGCCACTGAAATTCCATTGGATATAGAATTTCTTAAGCATGGTAATAACAAACTGCTGTAGAGCATAGTGCCACTACTCTCCTAATACCTTGAAGTCTTCGTTGATATTCTGTGAGACTGCTAGAGCAGAGGACTGCTGGCAGCAGGAGAACCAGTTAAGACTTTGGTCACTTGGTCAACCACAGCACTGTGGGCAACAAGCAGGTAACAACAGCTGTAGTGCTGGACTTAAATCTCCACAGGTGCAGATGGCTCATAACAGGGGATACTTCCTTCTACTACTCCAGTTTTAGTGAACTCTCGTTAGTGACCCCCTTTCCTCTCATTTCTGTTTTATATGTTAAAGCCACAGTGCTGATAGTCATCTCGAGAAGTGACAGCACTACAAGATCAAACCAAGTATGAGGAAAAACTACACAGGCCAGTTTGGCTGTCCCTATCCTGCACGCCTCTGGAAATGATTTCAATAGCTTCCCAGCCTTCTTCACTTACATTATCTAGTCCTACCTGAGATGATATCTTCATTGGAACAAATGGCGTAACGATCATCAAATACAAACAGCTTCCCCCTGTAGAATCCATCTGGAAACTCTTCTAGGTACTTGTGAATTCCACCTTTTAGCTGGTAAACTTCTCTGCACACTGCCTGTTTAAAGCATATACCAGAAAAGCTGAAGGAGACCACAGCAGTGGTGGTGTACCAGAGTTCCTAAAGCAAATGCTGTAAATGCCAGGGGTCAGTGAAAAGCAGCAGCTTCTCAGTGACCATCAGATGGCAGCATGTGCAGCCAAGCTCTAGGCAGTGCCACCAGGGAGTACCGGGCATTTTTGTTGGCACAAACCCAACTCTTCATTTAGTGTTAGACTCAAAAGAAGCTGGTAACCTCCTCATCTGAGGAAGGTGTGCTGCATGACAGATCAGCTACTTTTAAACCTCCATGAACTTCCTATTCAGGTTTTATTTAGTTAACAGTTAGTAGAAGCAGAATTTCACAGGGTCCACATTGATGCAGCGGAAAAATCCCCAAGGTTTAAATATCTGGAGAAGCTTTGTGTACTGTTCCCTTGATCCTTGAGAGAAGGACCCAGGAGAAGAGTGAGATGGGAATTTTCGAACACAATTAGAGCAATGCACTGTGCTGGATTTAGTTCCGCAACACTGGGAGAAACACTGACTGGCTAATTTTCACCACTCTGAGATGCTCAAGCTGTGCAGTAATGACCACAGAGCATAACCTAGACAGTCTGTGGAAACACTGCAGAGTATTTTCAAGCCCTCTCAAGTTCTACAAATACCTTTTCTCAGGAAATGGGTTATGTAATTATCTTCTCTGCTGTGACACTAGTCATCACAGGTCATACTGAGCCACACTGAACTATGCAAGTCCTTGACAGACAGCATGAGACAAGCACATGTCAGATGCATTTATCTCCCCACTTGCGTTCCACAGTTAGTGCACAGTAAGCATTCACCAGCAAAAGACAGGTGCCCTCCAAGCAACCTCAAGTCCCTGACACTTGTGCCCCCAGAATGACATCTTACCTTGCTCCTGAGGTAAGCAGAGCCTCTTTCACAACGAATGCCTCCAGTGCAATACATCAGTACACGCTTGTCTTTAAAAAGCTCCAGGTTTTCATCTACATAGCTTGGAAAATAGCTGAACTTCCTGATATCTGGAGCCAGACAGCCCTGGAAATGTCCCTGCAATTACAACAGGTGGCCATGCTACCGGTTAGAAGCACTGTGATGGGTAAGGTCTGTGCCTCAAACTAGAGGAAGTAACAAACCTTTGGGCTGGAATATTCAGCTCACTGCAGCTGTTTCAGGCAGCTCCTCAGCTGCATTTATGCATCAAAACATATGTTAAAATCTGTAGGAGGATTCTGGACACAGCAAGTCTCCTCATCGAAACAAAGAAGAGAGAGCTAAGCAGAACTGTCAGAGAGAGGACAAACCACAACAGTGTATGAGGGGTGGTGGTTGTGACAGCCCCTTTCTTTTTGACAGATGGGACAAGACAAAAAATGCTGAAAAACATCCCTACAAATTATGCTACTTCAAACATTCATGCTCACATTGTATGGACCATTTCATTTTCTTCCTGCCCCATGCTGTCTAAGCACTTGGCCAGGCAGGCTCCATCCTGAGTTGCTGAGGTTCACTACTGTTTGTGTCTAACATTCATTACTAAACTGCACTCTGTACACATCACAGTCAATCTGGAGTATGTAATCTCTTCTAACAGCAAGGTTACACCCTCACAATCGTAAATACTTCACCCCAGCACCTGTAAAGAAGCAGGCAAGCAGCACTTACTATTTTACTTTCATAGAAGTTCCGGCAGTCCAGCAAGATGGTATCACTTTGTCCTTGAGTGGCCTGAGACAAATACTGTTCTACTTCTCTATGAAATTCCTGAGGGGATAAATGGATTCCTTTAACAAAACAAAACAAAAAAACAAAAAAGAGGGAGGGAGGAAGAGAAGTGAGAAGCAGACCTATGAAACAATGTCACATATGAGATCACTGATCCAGATTCTTGTCAGATTTAAAAAAAAAACTTTTTTGTGATTGATCACAGACTTTTCATCCCAACTCAATCAGACAAGTTTATCCGTGTTTGGCTTCCTATTGTCAAATGAAAGAAAACACAACACTCTTCCATACGACAGAAGATGCAGCAGACAGGTACTTATCTCTATAATCTTTTTTTGCATCCCCCAGCTACTCTTACTGCTGTAGAAGAAGGAGTGACATTCTACTTCTCTCTGCTCATTTGTCATTATATTTGTAGGTGCAGAAATACAATTTTTTAAATTAAACTCTTCTTGATAACAATGGAAAATTTCCATAAACATTACTTGCAGTAATCCATAAAATACTACTTTCAGTACAACTTCAATTTACATGAAGTTTCTCAACTTTCAGGGCTTAGGACTCTTAATCTACTGAAAAACTAGAAAGCTCCGCCAGCATAAATCCTTTACTGTATTAGAAAATACACCTACAAGCAACCTGCCAGAGTAATAGGAACCATCTCCATAAAATGCTGCAAAATAGGAGGAAAAAGGGGAAAAAAGGAAAGAAATAGCCAAACATACACCCCACAAACTGGAATATATAAATATAAATACCAAAAAATGGGAACAAAAATAATCCTCTTCCAAACCCACAAAAAGATGCTGTAGAAGTTTGGCACTAACAAACCTCTTGTTGGAAAAAAAAGCCCAAAGCTGCTCTGTTAATTGCTATTTCCTGCACTCCTGCTTACCACCTGTATAAGCATCCTTAGAGCAAATCCACAGCCAGGAACACCTTATCAGGCATAATCCACACTAAGCAGCTACAGTTACCATAAAACATATGCAGTCAGATGGAGCTCATGCAGAACTTGGATCTGCTCAGTGCAAAAGGCAGGAGCATGGCTGCTGGCTCCAAAACAAGTGAAGCCAAGTAAGCAGTCCCTACGCCACAACAAGGTAACTGCTTCATGTCATCTCAACTTTCCTACAAAACCTTAAGTTAATTTTGAAATTTTCTGAGGCAGCTATACACTTGGCTAGCCAAAATTTGATCCAGCAAATTCTCTGCACCAGTAGCTTTTGACTACCAGTGAGATATTAAATTCTCTGTATCTATTTCTCCCGTGTCCCAGCTGTCGTGCAAAGGGAAGTATTTTAGATGAAGGTATTTTACTCTTCACTCACCTCTCACTTGGGTGAGAGGCTTTATTTTTCATTACATATACTTACCAGTTTCCTTATAAGACACTATCTTTGGATCAATGCCCATAGGTACAATTTCTTTGAATACTCCAACTCGAAGGTCTGGGAAACAGTGAGCTCCTCCTGCACTGGTCTAGGAAATCAAACACAAAAACAATTAACCAAAATTTACCTAGTGTCCAAATTAAAATTACCTACTCTCTTTAATTCTACAGCTCATTAGAATATGAAAATATCTTTGTGGCTGAGGAAAAGAAATGTCTTTCCTGCTGAAATTCACACTCTAAATTCTGATATTCAGGCAGTGGATCCCTAACATGACCTGGAAGTCAAGTGTCTTAGGCCCAATGACTACTCTGCAGGTGAGACAGACAGCATTTGGTTGGAAGTGCAGGGATGTAGACCAAATCTTAGCCAGAAACATGTTACAAGTGCTGATCACGATAAAGTTGAGGCCCCTACAAAAGAATGCTGATCCTGACAGGAATATTAAATAACATCTCCAGTAAGGGGTCATGTTGCCACATCCAGGCCCTGCAGTTCTCTTCATGCCTCTGGCACTGGACACAAGCACAGCTGTGCCTCCAGTCATGACATGTGTGATGGGAACTGCAGTGTTCATGCATGTGAAGGTGATGTATGGGAGGTCAGCCAGATGCAAAATTTGTTAACAGTGGAAGCTGGCACCTCCCCCTCTCCCCAAACTCAAGTGTGGGATTTCCCATTCAGAAGTCCTAGTAAGCCCTTTTTAGAGACACCCCTACTGCAGGCTACAGGGAGTGACAATTTCTGCAGGGCTGAGCCTCAAACACAGCTTAGGCACCATCAAGTCTATAAACACTCAAAGAAAAGTGCAGTGCTGTGCAGTACTGTTCCAACTATTATAGAAATCAGTCTGCAGGAACTGTAGTGGCCACTGGGCACATTCAAAGCCCCAAGCACAGTCCTCACTCCTCTATCCGAAGTCTCCATGGCACAGCAACCTGAAAGCCTCACTCACTTGGGCATACAACACTCGGGAGGAATTGTCAGGCAGCAAATACCATAGTCCACTAATGTATGAACACTGACGCCCAGAGAGATCGTGCAAGGTTGAAGATTTTGCCAAGGTCAGGGTAAAATTCCATCCCTATTCTGTTTTTGCATCTACATATGACTGTAACTAACAGAACTCCTCTTGACATTCAGCCAAGCATAACAGACACTTATAAAGCTAAGACTGAATCATCGCTGCAGCTCAGCACAGAATTTGAGTTTCCCAAGTTTCACTAACTCCTTTGATCTAGTTGCTTATGAAAAAATGATAGCACTCCCTGCAAATAAAACTGCAGAGAAGAGCTGCTACTTAAGCAGTTTTGCTTCCTTGCAGAGAAACCAGAACCTACACTGCTTGGCAGCCAAAGCCACCTAACAGAATGCCATACAGTGCCACCAGCCACTGCTGCCCTCACCACGTGAGGGCAGCAATCAGTAAGCATGGCACTAAGTGAAGTAGGAAGAAACCTCTTGACAGTCCCTGTGTCTTCTCTCTGGAAGATACCCAATCCATGGAACTGACAGTGCGGCTATATGGACACCAAAGCCTGCACGAACCTAAATCAGTAGTACTGCTTTCAGTCAAGGATCTCAAATCAGGGTGAAGAGGACAGAATGCAAACCCTTTGCTGGGCTAAGTGTATGTTGTGATGCCTGCTCAGTCTGGAGTAAATACTTATTGCAGAATAGTGGGGCTTAAGCACACTCCCTCACTCACCTGTATAGCAGGGCTTTGTGGCTGCACCCACAGCTGCCAAAGCTTGTAGCAGCTGATATCACTGCCAATAGAAACTCCTAATTCTGGCAAAAACCAGCAAAAGTTTTTGATACAGTTGAGATCCACCAACACAGGAAAGTAGTAGGGGAGCAGAACTGCTACAGCAGACATAACACTGTCAAGAAGGAAAATACTTATTTCTTGAAAATTAAATTACCTGCATTAACAAAGTCTATGTAAAAACTGTGTTTTCATACCTTGAAATCCTCTTGACACAAAATGTTTTTGAACAGAGGCTGGGAAAGCATAACTTTAATGTAGAGACTGGTAGCAACTTTGCTTCCACCAACTGTCCCATTAATCCCTTCTGAAGCAACTCGTACCTAGAAGGCAAGAGAAGAAACTGGGGCTGAGCCTTAGTTACAGCAAAACGGACCATAGTGAAATCAGCAAAATATGACTGGGTGACAAAGGGCAGGCACAGGAGTATGTTCAGAAAGAGACTACTGAATAGGGAAGGAAAATATGGTTAGACTGAAGTAGAACATAAAGACAATATACAGGAAAAAAGCCCTCAACAATCCAGTAATCACTTCTGAGCCATTTTAAAATAATCACATCAGGACAGTCAGAAAAGTCCACTCAATAATCAGACAAATGCTGTATAAACAGCAAAACTGCTGTCTCTAAGTCCTGCCATCAGCATTAGAATTCTCACTGGAAGTTGCCTCAGAAAGAACAATAGGCTTGTGCCCCATGACTCACACTAAAAGAGCTAAAAAAGAAAATGTGAATATGCATAGCATTGTATCTAATATTAAATCTCAGGATGAGTCATTTTATCTCCAGCACTGACAAATGAACAAAAGCTCTGAAGTGGGGGAGGGGGAAGGGGGAAATATTGAATAGAAGAAGCAAGGAAAAAACCAACTGACTGGGAAGGTAAATGCTGTACTTGTCTTGGAAATAAGATTTAAAAAAAGAAAGAAAAGAAACTCAAGCAAAACACCAACAACCAGGCAAGACAGCTGAGCAGAAAAAGGAGTGAATCCATGACAATATTTCACCCCCAGCCCTGTGCTGATGTACCACTGGCAGAGAGCAAGAAGCTGCTTTGGAAGACAAGTCACAGATAAAAGGAGTCTCCTGCTCCATGTTTCCCTCCTTCTCCCCACAGATTGCCTAAGGCTAAAATTCACCTTTTCCCACAGCCTCCAGAGGCCAGCTACACAAGCAATGCACATCCTTGTTTTAGTCTGCCAGGAATTAAGAGAACAGACTGTGCAGGAATAAGAACTGCTACGTTACGGTGTGTCTAAGGTGCTGGCTGCTCTCACCTAATTCCCCGGCAGCGTGGTTTACGGCTCGGTGTAGCCCCTCTGACTGGGAGCCCACTGTGCACTGAGGAGGGAGGACACAGGTGACCAGTGAGTGGAGCAAGCCCAGACCCATGCCACCCCTCCAGCTTGGCCTTCATGAAGGCTGCGCTGTGCTGCACATGCCCTTTAGCCACAGGACACACCCAGCCTGCCAATGCTAAATGAGACAGCAGCATGCAGCTCCCTGCTGACACCACTGGTTAAGCCACTTTCATTTCCTGGTCATTATCTAAAAGTGCATCACAAATTTCTCATGTGACTGTCCTTTCTGATTGACGGCAGGTGTGATAAAGAGACTCATTTTCCTGTTTCCATGTGTAACAGAGATGGAAATGAGATAACGCCTGCAAGGACAGGGTCTGCACAGTGTGCTGTCTGTGAGCATCACTCAATGCCAAACAACCCAAGCTTCCCTGCATAAAAAGGGACACAAAATTATCTGTATTTCATTGTATTGTCTGTATCTTTTGTTGTGATAGCTCCTAAACAGAATTCTAAAAGATACATTACCAAGTCCGAGTGCCTCTCTTAATGGGATCATAAAAGACTATCACTTCCTGGTGCAAAACACACCTAGTTCTCCACATACCCCATCAGCCTGCACTAAATAAAGATGTGGTGTTTGTTTCCTTAAGAATAGAACTATTGCTTGAAACCTTACCTTGCCAGTGAGATGTAGATGCTGACACAAAGCCTTTTGCCAAGCACAGAGTTTCTCTGGATCCATCACCTCACAGTAACAGTAATAGAGAAGTACTTCTCCCACCTGGCTGCCCACAACATGGCAAAGGTAAGCAAATAGAAATAGAATGTTAAGAAAGAACAAAATTATACTATTATACTATTACACTATTAGCAGTAATCAAAATTCAAAAAACAGACTATTTTCTTCCGGCAGATGTGTAAAACCCTCAAACAAACTTTGGAGGTATCAGCACTGCTGGTTTTGATTTATTTCAAACAGAAGGAATGTTAACCAAAAAAAGCTCCCACACTTGTAATTTTCAGGACTGGTTATAAAATTAGCTCCTCTGTACTCTCACTGCCAGTGGCCCATGACATGCTGTCCCCACACACAGAACACAAGAATTGCCGACTTTTGTGCACACAAGCATGCCATTAAATGCTCACTTGGCCAAAATGGCACTTGAAAACTCAAGCACTTGAGCTATCTAAATTTAAAAAGCCAAAATATTTTGTGATATTGTGATATTGCATGCTTCCACATTCTGTGCGGCACAGGCTGAACTCAGTCAGTCAGAAACATTTCTGTGAACCTTCTCTGTAACTAAATGAGCCCCCGAGGAACCTGAACGAGCAGCAGAAAGGAACTCGTGCAGAGCATATCTTGCTGTTCTGCTTTTTTCTGTTGTAGTCCTTCCTTACAGCTGTCAATCTGTCAAGCAACACTCATACAGGTCTGCTTTAATAGCACAGAACGATATAGCTCGGACAGTTCAATCCACCGTTAAAAACTGCAGTGGATCTAACTCTTTATACAAAAGATACCCAAATAACCCAAAGATCTACAGGAACATTGGGGAAGACTCTTACTGTACCTTGGGAGTGTCGCTTGACTGAATCTCATACGAAGTACTACTGGCAGATGATTAAGTGAAGCCGAGTACCCCACTCCCAGGCCTTCAGACCGCCTGAGGGGCTTCCTTACCTTGTCAGCTCCTGATGGCTGAGGTGGCTGGTGTCCGGGAGCACCCAGGAGATCTCCGGGCTGCTGCAGGAGTGCCCGCTGGGCCGGGCCCCGCTGCCCGCGGCCTCCGCCGGGCCGGGGCCGAGCGCGGCCTGCCGCCCCAGGTCCGCCGAGTGGTGCAGGGCCACGTGCCTGTGGATGCCGGGCAGCTCCTCGAACGCCTGCCGGCAGCACCGCCACCGCACGCCCTCTCCGCCGCCGGGACACCGCGCCGCGGCCGGCACCTCCTTGGCTTTGACGAACAGGGAGAAGGCCTGGAACCGCAAGCGTCCGCGTTACCGGGGTTACAGCGCCGCGCCCGGCCCCGCGCCCGGCCCCGACCCACCTTCCTGCGGGCGGCCGCGCGCTGCTTCCTGCCCGCCGCGGCCCCCTCGGCGCTGCCCCGCGGCGAGCCCGGCCCGGGCGGCGCCGCCTCGCCCGGCACCATCTCCGCCTCTCCGCCGGGAAGCGCCCGCTCCGCTCCGCTCCACCCCGCCCTCTCCCCCCTGCCCCGGAAGTGCTGGCGCTCCGCGGGGCAGCGGGCGGGAGGCGCCGGGCCCGCCCCGGAAACGGCGCGGCCGCGGGCGGGGAAGCAGCGCGCCTGCTCGGCCCGCGCGGGGTGTCTCGGCCCGGCGTTTCCCGCAGGTCCGCGGCGCTCCTCCCGCTCCTCAGCGCTTCCCACCGCCTCTCACCGCCCCTCAGCGCTCCTCATCGCCCCTCGCCGCTCCCCGCCGCCCCTCCCCGCCGCTCCCCGCCATGTCGCGGCGGCGGCACAGCGACGACAGCGATGGTGAGCCCCGCGTCCCCCCGGGTGGCCCGGCAGAGAGGGGGGATTGGGCGGGAGGGGGGAGCGGCGGGGCTCCCGCGGCGCCCGTAACGCTGCGCTCGGTGTGTCGTTGGAGCAGGGCAGCCCCACAAGAGGCGGAGGACGTCCGAGCCGTCGGAGATCGAGGAGAGGCTGGAGTCGCTCATCTGCAGGGTGGGAGAGAAGGTAGGCGGGCCGGCCCTCGGCGGGTTAAAGCCTTGTTTCCCTCCCGGGCCTGGCGCGGGACCGCTCCGTCCGCGGGAGCGACCCTCAAAAGAAAATACTTATTTTATGAGATGGATGGAAAGTTGCCGTTTTTTTGCGAAGCCACGTGCTGCGGCGGGCAAGAGCTTAAATGGTAGCGTGGTGTTTCCCGGGCAGCGATAAACGGCCCGAGAATAGTTACCTTTGTATCTAAAGGTGGTGTTGCTGATTCTGCCAAAGATGCGAAAGGATTCCTGGCCTGCCTGCGGCACACGTTTCCAGTCTCGACAATGGGGCTGATGGAGGAGGAGGTGGCAGAACAAGGGATGGCTGTGCTCTGAAAAACAAATGTTCTGCTTGGTGCTGTGCAGTTAATCAGTGCTGGGCCGCGCTACCGGGATGCTCCTGAGGTGATTTCAGATCCTGCATCCCTGGGGAGCGCTGCAGGTCCTAGCAGGGGGCGCTGGGCGGTCGGGTGCAGCTCTCATGAGCACTTGCTGCTCCTCTCAGGCACGAGAGAACAGATCTTCGCTGCTAATGGAACCGGAGTGTTGCCCTGTGAAATGAGGGGACATGAAAGGATGATCTTGTCCAGCTTCGTTGTCTTACACGTGAGAGTCGTTTTGCCTGGCTGATGATGAAACGGCTTTTTTATTTTCATTTTAGAGTAATTCATCACTGGAGAGCAACCTGGAGGGCCTAGCTGGTGTTTTGGAAGCTGATCTGCCAAATTACAAAAGCAAGATACTAAGAATATTGTGTACTGTGTATGTATTGAGGAGGTCTGGGAATATGGGATGTGCTTTCTTTGTGCATAAGTTCAGTGTTTGAGATAATTTAAAGACCATGAGTAGCTTTAGTTCCTGATTTCAAAGTTACTGGCTAATAGTTGTTTTCTGTAATGTTTTCTCACTGCTTTCTCTTCCCTGGCATTGATGTGCTCATGTTTTTGTAAGACCATTTGCTAGAGGAGAGGTGCTGGGAACGTGAGGAGCAGAAACCAGGCTCTCCGGTGGCTGCCAGCTCTCCTTCCTCACCCTCACAAAGTGCAAAGTGCTGGAACAGAGGTGCCATTGTCAGGGTCACTGAGTGGTATTGAGGGAGGGGTTCTGCAGGGTCGTTTGCAGTAAGTAAGAGAAGTCCAAATGAAGGAAGGGTGTGGTGCAGACTTTATAGCCTATGCTAAGGTTTTGCAGATACTTTTAAGTTTATTTTGTAGCAATATGTTTAATAAAAGGTAAGTAGTGTGCTTCCTTCCCCCATAGCAGAAAGACACTCCTGAAAGTACAGTTACATGCATACAAAAATGCTAGGGGAAAATTAGTTTTTTACAAAAAGGCCCTGGCCTTTTTGGTGGACCTGCCCTTCCCTGTGCTGTGTAATAACATTACTTCTAAACTGTGAACTTAAAACAAGTTCTTGCATTCTTGCAATATAATCTGTCACGGATATTACTTGTCCAGCCCTCTGGTGTACTCCGCAGTTAGATATAAATGAAAAGCAGATATTTTAGGTGTACTAGAAAGTGGCAACTGCCTTTCTGAATGTCTATGGTTAAAACAAAAAAAATGTTCTGTAGAAATTAACTGTGAGATAAAACTGTGAGATCACGTTTAGCTGTCTTTTCTCATTTCCTCATGAGACAAGTTTAACTTAAAACAAGCAGATTCTAAGATGCTATGCAGTGGCCAATTGGCACATGATGAATAAACAACTAACAGTATTTCTTCTTTTATGTCAGTGCACGTCTGCTACCAGAAAAGCTTACTGTTTACACAACATTGGTGGGGTTGCTGAATGCCAGGAACTACAATTTTGGCGGGGAATTTGTAGAAGCCATGATTCGTCAGCTTAAAGAATGTCTGAAAGTAAACATGTATAATGAAGCTGTGCATTTAGTAAGTGGAGTTTTGTTTGTCTGTTTCACATCCTTTTTCTTTCCTCCTTTCACGTTTTTGTTACAGAAGAGCTGAATCTTGCAATGTGTGTTACAGTGTCTATTGCCATCGATGTGGGGTACATTGTAAATATTCCAAGGGGAAATGTGTGTCATGTGAGAAATACTTTCTTCTTCAGGGGCAAGGACTCATATTACATTTGCAAAATTTACTTCCAACTGTCTCTTTTTCTCAGTGAAAAATTAAATTTGCATTAAACAGATATGCTTCTCGCTGCTTGTTCTTCAGTCAGATATAAAAGATGAAAGTTAATGTACTTTCCTAATATTCAGAGGTACATGGCAATCTTGTGGGTCCCATGAAAAAGAAATTGAAAAGAAAATGAACACTGCAGTTCTTAAAAGCCATTTTTGATGGCTGGTTTCATTCTCATGAGTGGTGAAGATCAAGCAGTCAGTTTTAAGTGCTAACTGTCCTTGAAACCATTTGTTCCATTCTTGCTGCTTATAGATTTTGTCTGCTGAAAGGTATTAAAACTTCAGCAGTGTCTGATTTAGAAGCCCACTGCCAAGTTCCCCACCGTCTTCTGAAACCCACTGGTGAAAATTAAGATTCTAGTCTAGAGACTGATATTCAGTCAACTATAGGATGCTTTTGCTAGTAAGATCTAATTGCTAGAATTTCTGTTATTTTAGTAATCTCAAACTGTATAGAATAGATAAAAGTACAAAGTTTTCTTCTGTAGTATCAGTTTGCCTATTTCCCGCCCTTGCTTAATTCGGAATATTATCCTTATGATGTTATTGCAGTTGGAGTGATTAAGGACATTATAATAAACATTATATTAGGCAGCATGTATCATGCTTGTCATTGCAGGCGAGTCTGTACAGTGTGCAGTATTTCAGCCTTTGTGGTACTAAATGAGTATTGTAATTCTATTGGTGGCTTGTTTTAATCATTTCAGTAATGTTTATTTGTTCTTGTGCAGCCAGTTTAAAAAATATTCATATAGAACATTTTTTTTCTCTTTAGGTGCGTTTTCTGTCTGATCTCGTGAATTGTCATGTGATAGCTGCACCTTCAATGGTAGCTATGTTTGAGAACTTTGTGGGTGTGACACAGGAGGAGGACGTACCCCAAGTGAGCAAAAGATCTGTAGGCTCTCTGGGCCTGTTTCACAATTTGTCTGTACCATTTGTTCTGTCCTTATGCTTAGAACAGGGAGGTGTTAAGGAGGGCAACCTAAATGGATTGACACACACTGTTTCCTGAGCATTAGTAAAAGGATTCTGTGGCAGTTGGGAAATAATGCATACAGTAAGAAAGTATAGTCCTTTATAGTGAAGTGGCTGAATTTAATTTATTTTACCTTACTCTGGCAATTGCAGAGTGCCTAGCTTTTCTGCTATATTGACAATATCCAGGAGAACGTTGAAAGTGATGCCATATATCCCATTTTTTAACTCTGTCTAATACAGTTCAAGTGAAAAATTCCACTTTTGAAGCATTAATATTTTTTCTCATGCCTTGCCTATCCAATCTGCAACTGCTGATCTTTACATTCCCCCAAAACAACTTGCTGATGTCTTAAATTAAAATGTGTGTGTACAAAATCTGCTGGAGCTTACTTGTATACTCAGGTTTTGGTATATTACCTTCCTGTAGGTGCGATGTGACTGGTATATGTTTGCATTTCTGTCATCTTTGCCTTGGGTTGGAAAGGAATTATATGAGAAAAAGGATGCTGAAATGGATCGTCTCTTGTCTCAGACAGAAAGTTATCTGAAGTAAGTTGTTACTGGTTAGAAACACTCTTTGGCATTTATTTAAGTGTGAAGTAATAGCGTTGATTATTGCTCACTTTAAAGTATTCTAAAGCTTAGGTGTGAACCATTTTGTGGGAGGAACGAAGTCCTAAAAATGCAGTAGGTGGAGAGATTTATGAATTTGAAAAGCTTTATGGTCTTGTCTAGTTTTAGGGTATGTTTAAAGGTCTTGTTCTGCTCATGCTGGAGCAGCTGGAGTTGTAAGTGTGCTCTTACTAGGAAGGATTGTTGCATTAGTGCTGTGCAGTGTCTGCTTTCTGTCTAGGTGCTTCAAGTTAATGTTGTCAAGATACTATAATAGAGATATTTTCAGTGATCACAAACCTGGTTTAATCTACTACAGTAGATTAAACCTGGTTTAATCTTCATCAGTTGGAGAGAATGAATAGTAGTACACTCACAATAAAAACAAAACTGCTGCCCTAAGTTAGTTTATTAAAGATCAGGTTTTCTCTCCTGTTTAAACAGACGCCGCCAGAAGATTCATGTACCCATGCTGCAAGTGTGGACTGCTGACAAACCACATCCACAAGAAGAGGTAGTTGGACTTTGCACTGCATTCCTTCAGAAAGTTGGAAAAATAATTTTTTACTAAGGTGTTCTTTTACCATGAAATTAGAAGCATCTCTAAGAGTGTGAATGCTTTGATTTGCCTGCCGTTTGCCGTTGATTCCAACAAATACTGTGTGGGGAATTCTTTTCCAAGTTTTGGGCCAAACTAAGAACTTGAGTTGAGTAAGGAGGGGACTCTGTTGTTTGTTGCAAGCCCCTGAGAAGTGTTACAAAGTAAATTGTCACGTTTGATTTTGAACTGCAGGTTGCAGGGCTTCATGTTAAAAGTACTTTTTGTGTGAAACAGAATGTACGTAATTTCTTACCCTTAAACGTTTTCCCTCTGCAAGAAAAAAACCTTTGTAGTGGCTTTGTTTTTTCTGAACTTTGGGAAAATGCTAAACAAATACATAGGAACTGTGTGCAGAAATTACTGTGCTATTTTTCTTTGCAATTAAGCCAAAAATACTGGAGATGAGAGGTGACATCTGGCTAGCTTAAAGTGGGATTTGGCTTTTTGTATATTCCTGAGGTTTTCTCTTTACCTTAACTTTCAGGACAAATGTTGGAAAGTGGGATCTATTTTTTGGGATATTTTGGAACTTAGTCCTTTTACATTCACAGATTTAGAAGTCACAGTCTTAAAAATTATCTTGTTAAACATAGTTTGGCCATTCTGATTATGATCAGTTTGTCTACATGAGCTTTTTGACAGCCCTAAATTATCTAAAGTATCTAAATTTTGTTACTTACTTCAGTAGAGGAGATATTAGCTGACTGTGTTTGAGACCCATAGTACTTGCAGAAATGACTGTTCACATCAGGTGCTAGTTGTTACTAGTTTTGTTCATGTTTGTAGTGTTACAATTTTAGTAAATGCAAAGCCCTTCCATGTAAAAATGTTTCTTGCAAATGTTATAACTTGAAACTTGCATGCAGTAAGGCCACAGGCCTCCGGACTTCTTGTAATAATTAAATAAAGCAAGGCTATTGCTAGTTGCACAGCTGTCAATGCCATCTCTGTGAGCATGCTGGGATATTATGACTCTTTTAATACTACCGACTGTTCACTACTGTAGTTTCACTGGGACTCCTGAGGTGCCTGTTGGTATTTTAAAAACTGCCAGCAGTTAAATTTTACTGACATAAGACTGTATGGACTTAGGAATAGTTCTTGCATTTAGAGTTCTTAAATTATTTGTTGGTTTACTGAATCAGCAATTTAAGAAACTTTGGTTTTTTCTGAATGTAGTATGGAATGTATACATTTCAGATAGTTGAGGAAACTGCCCTTTTTGTTCAGAAATTCAGCAGATCTAATGTTTCTCACCTTTTCTTTTCTCAGTATTTAGACTGCCTTTGGTCTCAGATTCAGAAATTAAAAAAGGACCGTTGGCAAGAGCGGCACATCCTGAGGCCCTACTTGGCTTTTGACAGTGTTCTGTGTGAGGCACTGCAGCACAATCTGCCTCCGTTCACACCCCCACCTCACACTGAAGATTCTGTATACCCGATGCCAAGGGTTATTTTTAGGATGTTTGACTATACAGATGACCCTGAGGTACGTGGTTGCTGTTGGGAATGGTGAGTGGATTTCACAGTTAGCTTCCTGGGGTGAAAATGTGATGTCCTCTCTCCCAGGACTGACAGTAGTTGGAAGGCCAGCAGCAGTTTGCTTTGGTACTTCTGCAGAAATGGACTAAGTGACCAAGATACTATAAAAAGCAAGTTTGAGAGGAGCAGAATTTAAGGAGTGAAATGTTGTGATGCTGTCATTTAGAGGACAATGTTGACTGAATTTGCTGATATATCTAGTAAAACTACATTCAGAGAGTTAGACTTTGCTTCCAAAAAGTTCATAACTCAAGTGTTTTTCTAAACTAGGTATTTGTTGCAATGTTTATCATCTCTTAACATTTGTTGAATGCATATTGTGGAACAGAGGAATGCAGGAAAAGAATATATATGGCTTTCCCCAAATGCTTTTATGCTTCCCTTTCGGAAGAGTCTGTTGCCTTTTACCTTCACTTACTGGCATCTGGTTTTTGCAGTGAAGAGGACCATGAGTGTGTATTCTTTCCACCCTATGGTTTTATCATAGTCTAGCTCGGCTGTGATTTTTTTTTCCCCAGGCTGCATGGTGGTAGCCTGTCCAGTGACTCCACAAAGCAAAGGAAGAAGTAGATGCTCTGTGAAATTAGAATCATGTTCTCTAATTTTGTACTTATCTCTTCTTGTAATGAGTCCTAGCATTCATTTTGTTTTAAACACGAGTGACTCAGGTTTGTGTAGAAATGTGTCATACCAGCTTTTCAGTTCTAAAGGATACAGGGCAGTTGAGACCTCATGGTGTTTATGTTGAAGTTGGACTACTTTTTTCTACCTGTGTATGTATAGCTTGCTGCCTGTGGTACCATTGCCTCTTCATGATTCTTTACTCTTTCTTACCAGGGTCCTGTCATGCCTGGCAGCCACTCCGTTGAGAGATTTGTAATAGAGGAGAACCTCCACTGCATCATCAAATCCCACTGGAAAGAGAGAAAGACTTGGTAGGAGGAGCTTAGTACTGGGGGACAGTGGCACTTTTTAAATGTTACCATGGCTTTGATGCCAGCAGGAATATGTCCTGCACGGGTTAAGCAAGAGCTCAAGATCAAACATTTCCTGAAGCTGGTGGAGAAAGTTTATTTGCTACATTTATCGGTGCTGAAACTGTTGCCTGGAATACTGTGTATCCATAACATCCAGATAACAGAGTCTGTGTAATCCAGAGGGCAGTGATTTCTTGGGAAGGGAATCCCTTGATAATGCAGAATGTGCTACAAAAAGTATGCAGACATGCCTTATTCCTCATGAGATCTCTGTGGAAAATGTGGTTGTGTTGTGCTTTCTGGAATGCTGATTAGCTGGGGCAGTGAGCATGGAGCTGGTTCATCTGCAGCTGACTGAGCATTGGTGTTTATGGACACCTCCTTGTTGTTCTTCCTGTGGGAATTACATGCCAGGGATAATTGAGTTCACTCTGGAGAGTCACTGCAGGGACAGATTTCGTAAGTTTCAATTCAGCTGTGCCAGGAGGCAGTCAGGGCACTTTTCTTCATTTCTGCCCAAACACTATCTGATGTGGGTAACTGATAAACCAAGATAGTTTGCCACAGCTGTCGCACTTCTGTATGAAAACTAGCAAATCCTTTATAATATGCATGAAATGGGCAGAAATAATGTTTTTTGGTGATGGCGTATGATAAGGTTTTGTGGTTGCAGCTGTTTCATCCAGCAGAAACTAGAAATTTGGTGGTGTCGGCATTACTGGGATAATCTTCATTAAGTCTCGGGAAAGTAAAAGACCAGGACAGATACAAGGTGTGCTAGAGAGGTAGTGGCTTACTTTGCACGAATGATAGATGATAATGACCTGATTAAAAGCATTTGAAACTTGAAAGTTTCTTATATAAGCCATTAGCTTATTTGTGCTTTCAAGTCATTCCAAACATTTAATTGTTTGTGGGTTGGTTTTTTTTTTCCTTTTTCATGTGCACATGCCACAATTACAGATCACTCTGACTTCTCTTGCTGGGTGTAGCAAGGATAGTGTTCAAGAGATGTTGCTGCTGCACAGAGAGTAGTACATTGTTACAGATTGGCGTTTAGGCAGTGGTAGAGAGTCCTTGTGCTCTGTGGGTTGAAAAAAAAAGATTTTGAAAGGATTATTGATTTGTTTGGTTCTGGTTTTATGGGAACTCTTGCCTAGAATTAAGCATTTTCTGTGATTCTCTTACTTGATTTTTATATCACATTTGTTGTGTTATGCTTGAATTAAATGTGCCTGTGGTTTTGCAGTGCTGCACAGCTGTTGAGCTATCCAGGAAATAACAAGATCCCTTTGAACTACCATATAGTAGAGGTATGGATTTTATAGATCACCTCTTTGGAGCTCCATCCATTATTTCATGACTAGCACATCCCTGATTTGGGAATCAACCAGAATTTTGTTAAATTCAACCAGTAGCTTTTAAATGAGCAGGTTATGTACAAGTCAAATGATAGGCTTGTGTTTTTGTTGTCATTTTAACTTGGTGCATTCATTTTTAAACTAAAATACAGGAGCAAATGTACACAAACTGAAATTCAAGAAACTCCATTTAAACATAAGAAAAATCTGTTTTTAATGTGAAGGTGATTAGGCATTGGAAGAGTTGCAGAAATTCAAAACCTAGCAGGACACAGCCCTAAGCAACCTGCTCTAGGTGACTCTGCATTATGCAAGGGGGCTTTGACTTGATGAGCTCCAGTTAGACTCAGCCATTCTGCATGATTATGTTTGGATCTTCTACATTATTTTGTCTTACTAGCCCTGAAAAGAACTTGTAGTGAAGTAGCAGCATGTCTCCTCCAGGACATTCTCCTTATTAGAGAAATCTAGATAACTGTTATGTGTACCAGCAGACTAGCATAGGTCTTCTTTTATTGCCTTCTTTGAAAAGAATGTTTTCAAGTTGCAGAGCTATGTAAAATTTCACTGATTTTCATGAAAAATTGAGCAGAATTAACAAATTATTGTAATAGCAACTTGTTGTATGAAGGCTTTATGAGGAAGTAACTGTAAGTATGAATTTCAGAACTAATTATGACAAGAAATAATCCTGTATATAATATTGATCTTAAAGTGGGATTAAGAATTCCTTTTGGCACCAGAAATGCCAAATATTCTGATTGCTGTGAAGTTGCATGAGTTTTGGTCACCTAGTTCTATTTTTTTACTTTGAATTCAGGACAGTATTAAATTTGTTTATTACATTAAACAGTATATTGTTATTTCTTATCTTGAAAAATGGAGCTATTTTCTGCCTAACAGAGTTCTCCCTACCTTTTGGCCATATATCTCTGAACCAAATGTCCAAATTAATGCTGACACAGAAAGGTTCCCCAGCATCTTATAGTCTCTTCATGCTTTCAAGTCCTTCCATAGAAAAACAAATTCTAGCCAATGTGTTTTCATGTGATGTTTTTGGAATCTCTAAATAGATACTGATTTCTTATACAAGTAAGACTTTCCAAAAAAAAAAAAAAAAGACTCCTTTAAACTTTATTCAGAAATTTAAAGAGGAAACTGATCAACTGTAATGAATCAAAGTTCCCCAATTTAAATTTAGTTGAGAGTGGAATACAAAATAAACAGAAACTCAGAGGTGGATGTTGTTGTACGGTGGTGACTATTTTTTCTAGCAGAGGTTGACATGCTGTTATTATAGGCAAATATTAAAATAAAAACACAAATGCTGACTGCAGGGTTATTTTCATGTTTCTTAGAAGGGTTTTTCCAAGGGGTAGTGAGCATATGTATTTGCTGTATGAAATGGTGGTTGTAAATCTCAGTTTAAAGTTGTGAATATTTATATATAGTTGGTATAGCAGAAAAGAGGAACAATGGAAAAGAGATAATGTAATTTTCATGCAAATATTATTTCCATACTAAATGGTTAGTCTTTATTATTTACTACTCAACAAGATCAAATTATTTCTGCATTTCTCAGATCATATGGTATAACTGCAGTAGGTTATATAACTATGCCCATTCCTACAGTTACATGCTATGTTTGTTAGACAAAATATATGTGTAATGCTGGTGTTGTGTTAGTATGAAATGATGAGAGCAGTTAGAGTAGACTGTATTAGTACAGTGTTGTGTTACAGCTACCTCTTATTGGTTCTCTCTTTTTCCTGGAACATACATTTGGTAGAAACATACAGGTCTTTTGGGATAGGTAATTACTTAAGATTGATGGCCACTTTTGTGAAGCTGTGAATTGTGCAGGCCACATTGGACTGTGCTCTTATTCTGTGATTTCCTCTCTCATAGGTAATATTTGCTGAGTTGTTTCAACTGCCATCTCCGCCACATATTGAAGTCATGTACACAACACTCCTCATTGAGCTGTGCAAACTTCAGCCTGGCTCTTTACCACAAGTTGTATCCTTTCTGTGCTCCTGAAGAGCATTTATGAAATGCAGTCTTTTGTTTGTTCTGTAGCTGATGGGACAGTAATAAATACTATTAATATGTTACAGTATCTGCAGGAAACGTTGCCTGTAACACTTGCATTGCTTGTTGCATGATATGAATTCTGTCCTTCTGTGGAAGATGCCAGCAGTCTTGTTGCAATAATGGAAGAACAGGTTGGGATTAGAGGCTGGAACTCACAATATTCTTCTCTTTTTTCACTGTGGATTGACTTGATTTACATAATTTTGGAGCAGGCTCATGGAGAGGAAGAACATCTGACTTACCTTTTCTTTTTTATAAACCTTAATAAGAAACCTTAAGCTTGCACAAGCCACAGAAATGCTCTACATGCGTTTGGACACAATGAATACAACATGTGTGGACAGGTAAATGTGTTTTGGAGAAGATGGAAAACATTCCTTGATATGCAGTGTAAAAGAAAAACAGAGAGGCTGTGGAAAGAGTAGTCATAAAGCCTTTTTAGAGCTACCTGATGTTATTCAAAATGTTTTGTGAGCTCTGGCTTTAAGTGACCTACAGAGAAGGGGGAGGATTTAGTGCTTGCCTCATCTCAGGAAGGCCTCCCTGGAGGTCACAAGACCGGCTGTCTATGCAGGACAGTTAAGATCGGTGACAGCCTTACCCTGTTAAAAATTGTTCATGGTTGTGTAGCACTGTTATACACTGCCTGCCCCTGGTGGTTGGGGGCGTGGCTTGGAAAGGAAGTTGATTGCATATGTGCCACCCAGAGGAGGAGAATGGTGGTGATATTACCCTTTCAGCGAAGTCTGCATAGGAGAGTGGTTAATGACTCATTAAAAATGTGGAAGTTGTGTATTCAAGGGAGTTTACATTTTAATTGGTAGTTGAATACTTCATCTCTTGGTGTGAAACGCATGACAGGCTATGTATCCATAAAACCTTCTTTCTGACTCCAAATTGAGTCTTTTGTATCTGTCAACATAAATGCCTGTTTAATGCTGTAATAGCTTAAAGAGTTTAGGCTCGTCTTGGAAAAGTAGAATGTATTTTTAAGAAAAGATCAACTGAAAGTTTTCCTGCACTTCTGACATTTAACAGAGCTTTCTTTTTCTTTTAATGAAGATTTATTAACTGGTTTTCTCACCACTTGAGCAACTTTCAGTTCCGTTGGAGCTGGGAAGACTGGTAAGTTTTACCCTTTGGATTCAAACGTGCTATTGCTAAAGCCTTAACATTTCAAACACATCCAGGAAGTGTCACTGTGTAGTGGCCCTGTTAATGGCTTTCCTCTGTCTTATCAGAGACCTTTTGTAATCTGTCCACCAGCGCCCAGTAGTAGATTATCTTGATAATCTCTTTAGTGTACTGTCCCTGATGAACCTTGTGGAAAATCTCAAGCCAGTGTAAGCATTCTTTAAAGAAGGGAAACAGGAATGTGATTTCTTTAATTTGTCCTGCACTTTCTGTCAGTTGCTAACAGACTTTCCAAAATGCCTCCCCATACCTTTACTTTCAATGGTTTATGCTCACTCTTCGTATCGTGTGTTCATTCTGTTGTTTTGCTCTCTGCCCTACCCTAAACCTTTCATTATAACTTTTATCCTTGAAACCTTGTGATCTTATTCCCACCTGCCAAATCCTAGTACGTGAAGTTCCATCAGAGTTTGCCCTGCCACTTGTTCTTACTGTGCCATCATTTGAACCTGCATCTCTAGCAGGAGCTCCCTGAGATTTCCATTCCAGGCACCCATGTAGTAAGGGAGATCCCCTTGAAGCTAAGTCCTCTGTGGGGTAGTTTCCACAGCCTGTGACTGTACCTGCTTTCTCTAGGTCATCTACCTGAGAGTCCTTGGAGGGGGGGATTCAGCCCTTCTTCTGATAGGGTTCTGTGGCTTTACTTAAGCTTCCTACACTGTCCTATTGTGGAGTTAAGGGCTTGATGGCTCTCCTGGCATACATCCATATTGACTTATGAGGCAGTGATGTTTAAAGAGATGATTTTAGTTTGCCTGGATGTTCCTTAATGGCAGCGCTTCAGTGGATCTCTCTCACAAGGTGCCATTTTTCACAGGTCTTGCAAGTAACTGTATTTCAGGCTTTTCTTTACCTGCATTTGAAATCCACCGGAAGAGCTGAGGGAGAAACAGACTATGAAATCACTCAAGGTTCCTTTCCTAAGGAAAGGGAAAGACAGCTAACCATAGCCACAAATTATTTTTAATGTGCTGGGGGAAAGGAAGTTATTTGAAAACTAATCACACAGAGATGAGATTCCAGGAATGCTAATTGCCAATAAGGACATAGTGATTAACTTACCTCAATGGCTTAAAAGTGCCTACACTCCAAGATTCCAGCACCCCCATTGTCTTCAGACTGAATGTTTTGTACTATCAGACCAAGCCAAAAAGAGACTTAATGCTTTTGCTAAAAGCCATTGCATTCTGTCCTTTCATAGGTCAGATTGTCTTACTCAGGACCTTGAAAAACCCAAACCCAAATTTGTGAGAGAGGTTTTGGAAAAGTGCATGCGGTAAGTAAGATCTTTCCATAGTTATGTTCAGGGCAGTTTCATCTGAATACTGCCACAGTCTTTTTAACTTGACTCTTGTCTTGGGCACATCTGTTCTTAAAATTTATTTTCAGTTAAAAGATGAGTCTGTTGTTTGTATGATTTTTTAATCTGGTTTACCTGCTGTGGGGCACTGCTTTAAAGAGAGGGAGAAACAGGTGATGTAGATGGTGGTGAGCTATCCATGCACACCCGTAGTTCCATAAAGACATGCTTCACCATAGGCATAGAAAGAAATAAATTTAGGCTAGATTCTTGGAAACTATTCAGCATTCACAGATACAGAGGGAACTGACCAATAATTGTACTAAAAATCGAGATTCTAGTCTTGATTCTTCTGGGTGCTTCTGATATTCATTTACTTTAAACTAACAAACAACTGTCTAAACAAGCAAAATCTCCGAACCCAACAAGACTACATAATCAGTAGTTCTGATAAGTAGTCTGGGCTTAAAATTGTTGAGATTAGGGCAGTGTAAGAAAGAGAGCAAAATGTTGAAAAAGCCTATTTTTTTCAGCATCCTACATGAAAACAGTCAAGTTTTGGGTGAATTACATCTCAGAAGTGTGAAAGTATTGTGCTGCACAACAAATGCATTTTTTTTCTGTGTCATTCTTCCATTTCACTGAAAACTCTGGTAGCAAATTAAGCCTTTGTGGGAATGAAATGAAGCTGGAGAGTAAAATGAAGATGTCTGGTTTAATATTTTTCCTGCTTTGAGTACTGACATCTTACTAGCTTTCTACAGCACGTCTCATGTTTTTGCATAAAACTACTTACCAGGCAACCTTTTCACAAGTCAAATTAATTGTATAAGGATGAAACTCTAGTATCACGCACTTAAAATAGAAAGCATCTGCTAGTAAGTTTGGTTTACTTAGCTCTTACTATCCAGAAGAAACTACCATTCTGTTGTATAGGCATCCTGAATCTTGTTTTGTGGACATTAAATACAGAAAAAACATTATAAAGCAGTCATTAGCCGTGGTGTTATTCCCTTTTTAATTCTACTACTGTGGAACTTGTTATTTCCAGACTCTCCTACCATCAGCGAATAATAGACATTGTTCCTGCAAGTTTTTCTGTCCTCAGTCCTGCTAATCCGGTATGCATTTACAAATATGGAGATGAGAGCAATAGTAAGTATTAAAATTACCAGTGGTCAAGTTGACGAAGTATTTCAGAGCAAGGGAGCACACTAGATTGACTGTAATATGAGTTGTCATCATAAAAAAGAATACAGGTCAAATAAATATGCATGATTTTCTTATGGGTAAATATGCTTCACATGAGCAATTAATATGTATTAAGCCTGGATCTCTCTAATAAAATCCTGTCTGCTACCTACGAAGCAAAGAATATCCAAAACCATCAAGCTACTATTGCTGATGTGGCTGTGGTGTTGTGCAGCATTATTTACCAAAAGTCTAAAATTGGACAATTCATCTGTTTCCCCTGTTCGGGCACACTACTGTAGAAAAGTCAGCATCTGAAGTGATAATGAGAAATTATTTTTTGAACTTCATGAAGCACTAGAATATTTTACCAGTAAACTTGATTTAATGAGCATACAGAAGGAACAGATACCATAAAGACTAAGGTAGGGAGGGACCTTATTATTCCTTTTATTGCTCACTGTAAATACAGTCCTAAGCATAAAAGTGTCATCATCAAAGATACAGTGAGGAAAAACAAGGAAGTGTAGTATTTTTAGAAACCTGTTGGAAACTGAAGTAAAACTTCAGTGAGGAACCTGATTGCCTGAGCTCAGGTCTAAAGGTCTGCTCCAAGTTTTGAATTTACCATGAAGACCACAAAATGTGTTGATAATTTTTTGGCATATTGAGGTGGACGATGATATTGGAAACACCAAGTTTTAGGTGCATCTGGGAGGGTGCTTGTTTCTCTGCAAGGCAGACTGAGGTTAAAAGTGTTCACTTACTTGCCTTTCCATATTTATGACCTCTCTGTTTTTGTTCAGGGTCTCTTCCTGGATATACTGTGGCACTCTGTTTAACAATTGCAATTAAAAATAAGGCCAGCAATGATGAAATCTTCAGCATTTTAAAAGATGTGCCTAATCCAAACCAGGATGATGATGATGGTAAGATACAAGCTGTTAGGCTTTGACAGGGTATCATTTATTGTGTGTGTGGACTCATCTGCCGTGCTTTGAAGCTATGAGTGTATTGGTTCACAGACCTGTATGCTTTTCTGTCTAGTATCTGGTTTCAATCTAGCAGTAAATACACTACTGCTAGCTTTTTTGTAAACATCTTACATGCAGAGACCAGCCTGTTTTTCCTAATAGAGATAACCTGGTGCATGTGTTTTCTTCGAATTATTGACAGAATAAAAGAATTTAATCACCCCCTTTGCTTTCAGCGGCAGAGGGCAGTACTGAAATTCCATGCTTCTGCCCTAAGAGCTTCCCTGCCCTCAGTGCACTCCCACAACAGATAAGACAGCCAGCCTGCCGGCTGGCATGTTCCACAGATGAAAAGTCACACTGGGGCTACTCATGTTCTCCTTAGCTTAGCAGCCACTGATTCCTAAAGCCTTAATGTTTTATAGAGTGAGGAATGTGAGAGAGAGTTAGAAGTGATCTAAACAATGGTGAATGCTTCATTGTTTTTGTAGTATTTGCAAGGGTTCAGATATACAGGCAGAGAGCAGCAATGATCTGGTGGATTTTTTTTCTCTAGGATTCACTGTCATGTTTCCTGGTTTGCTTTAGGCTTTACCCACTAATTAGTGCTCTCCTTTCTGCCTGTTTTCAACTGCAGAGGGGTACCTGCCACCATTCACAATAGTAGCTGTATTTGTTGTACATGCCCAGTGGACCTTTCTCCTATATCCTAAATGGTCAGCCTCTGTATTTTAATAATTCTTACCTTACCCCCTCCTCACCCACACCCCCATCTTTATGGCCTTCCAAGGCCCTCATGTTGGTGCACAGCTGCAGTTTCCCTTGCTGGCTTTCTGTGCTGCCATCATACTGTCACATGTTGGTGGGGTGGCTGTGTGTCTGATGGAATTCTGTGTTGGTGAAGAAGCTTTCTACACATTTTCTCCATGGCAAAATTGGAGCCTGAAACTGTGCATTTTGTGGGAGTCTTCACTAGCTCCTTGCTCAGCCCTGCAGCACTCTCTTGATGGAACGCTTGTGAAATGAGCTAAAACCATAAATTATCTCTACAGTTGTATGAGTAGCTTACATGCTTTACTTGCAGTATTTATTAGTTTCAACTTCAAATACTTTGCAGGTGAAGGATTTTCTTTCAACCCTCTGAAAATAGAAGTCTTTGTTCAGACTCTGCTCCATCTAGCTGCAAAGTCCTTTAGCCACTCCTTCAGTGCCCTGGCGAAGTAAGTATTTGTACATTATTTTGGGGCTCATTGAATAGTTTAATTCTGACAGTTGATTGCATAATAAAAGAAATGGAGTGCAAGCTTCAGCAGTGTTAGTACTCCACAAAGTGATATGACTAGGAGAGCTAATGACATTGCTTACTGAAGGAATTGTAGTGTAAATCCTAGATTATACATATGTGAATGGAATTAACATAAATATATACATGGCAGCCATATGATGTAAATGAAGTAAATGAAACAGGTTTGGAAAATTACTTCATTTTTGTATTGCTTATTTGCTGCTTATGGCAAGGAAAAAGGGATTCTCCCTGCATTTCAGTGACTGGGTGGCTGCCATCACAATATCTTGTACTATGAATATGAATCTAGGACAATTACATCTGTATTTAAAAAAAGGAAAGAAAAAGAAAACATGAAACTTCAAAACAGTCTGCTGCTAATTTCTTCTGTCTACCAAAGCAGAGTAAAATCTATCCTAAAATACTTTGAGTTCATCCCTTAAAGATGTGCTGGAACGGCACAGAATTTACTGCACCATTTTTAGCAAGATTAGAACAACATTTTTAATCCTGTGTATTTTGGAGTTGATTTTAAGTGGTTTCGTTACATGAAGGGTAGTCACATGCATCTTAATGAGTTATTTTTCTATCTGTCCCTAAAGATAGATAAAACTACTACAAAAACATGCACCTGGAAGTTCTACAGAGGCAATGTTGACAAGAAGCTGCAAGTAGTAACCTGCAGTTAGGAGTAAAAGAGGCAGGGTGATTCAAATACACTCAGACCATGGTATTTTCTCCAATGCACAACAGCAGTGGCAGCCAAGAGATCAAGAAGAGCCTCTTATGCTTTATAGTTATATTACAATAAGCTGGGCTATGAATGCTGTGCAGCAGTTACTCTAACTGTTAAAATAGATGCTTTTAGCAGCCTCTCCTTGGAAAAGAGGCCCTTAGGATAAGTGGCTGAAGTTGCGGAAACACGTTAAGAGGAAGGTCTAAGGCTCAAAAGGCAGCAAATTTTGTTTCAGCTGTGTATAGATAAGCACATGGAGGAGAAAAATGTCTCCTGCTTTTGAGAGCCTGAGAAATGTAGCCTGGCTTCAGGAAGTAGGTTCACCACTAAGATGTAAGTTGCTTTTAGGAGATATCATTTCTTTGTAGACTATTTTAGGTCAGAATGGTAATATTTTTTCGGGGAACAGTTGTCTAAGAAGTGCTGTAGATAGTCACATAATTTTCTTTTGGCCAATATAAACCACTTGCCTTATATCTGCTGCTCTTTTGACCAGGCCCCAGCCTATCCATTGACTACTTATTTCTATTAAAAGGTTTCATGAAGTCTTCAAAACACTTGCTGAAAGTGATGAGGGGAAACTTCATGTTCTGAGGGTTGTGTATGAGGTTTGGAAAAATCATCCACAGGTAAGAGGCTGGAATGTCAAGGATCTTTGGGTGTTTCAACTCACAGAGGTCATATATGAATAAAAAAATGTAGTTTGTTTTATATCCTTTAAAAATTACTTGTCTGTTGTCATTCTAAGGAAAGTTTAGATTGTGTTTAGTGTTCTTATTACTAAAATAAAGGCTGGGCATAAAATATATACCATCAGTGGTGCTGCTTCTTTCTCAAGAGTTCACTGTGGAAGTGCAAGGGCAGTCATTGAGACTCAGATTCATACTATGCTGGTTTTTGAACAAGAGAATAACTTTCGGCAAAACCACAGTTTTGTTCAGAGTCAGAAAGCAACATAAATATATAAATTTAAATAAGATGTAGATCTCATATCTAAAACAGGCCACAATTCTAGGAATGTGGAAGCCTAGGGATTTTTAGGGCTTTTTTTTTTCTCCCCAGCAATTGGTGAAAGCTGTCCAGTTATTACACAGAGCTCATCCTGGAGTCACTACTGTGTGTGGGCAGGGTTAGTAGAGCTGCAGTAGTGGCTGTTCAGAACAGATCAGTCTGACAGTGCTGTGATAATGTTTATTCTTGAGCCAGAGGAAATAACGCCCTAAAAGACCTACAAAAGATGCCTCAGTTGTTTAAGCTGTTCAGTTTCTTGACAGCAATTGTGTTTTACCTCAGCTGTCATTTTTCTGTGAATAGAAATCAATGAGAAATTCAGGCTGACTTTGCCTGTGTTAGTTACTTCACATATTCCTTGCCAGTTTGTTTGTATTGCTGGAAAATGGACTTCTGTGCTGGAAAGTGAGCTGTTCCTCTCAGTTGCACAGGCCAGACTATAAGAAGTGATGCCAGTGATAACCAGGACTAATCCTTGCATCTGCTACTAACCTGTGGTCCATTGTCTAGTGGAAAAAATGAGCACCTAGAAGATACGTTTGCAAACTGCTACCTCTTAAAAGCATCAAAAAAGGAGGATTTTAAAAAAATATTTATTTCATTTATTACCCAGTTTACTGACCTTGAAAATGTGACATTTACAGTCTGACCTACTTTTTGCTGCCATTTAACTGGATCAGAAGAAGATTCATTACTGCTATGTAATATCTGTATCAGCTTCCTCTTCATTCCTCTGTGTCGCAGCATTACCAGATTGAGATGGAGATTTCAAAACCAGACTAAATAGTCATGTTAAATTTTTATGAATAAATCAAGACCCCTTTAAAAAATCTCAAGAGCAAAACTTAGGAAAGTCTGTTTGCTGTTCTACTTAATCATGGAACTTTCTTTTATTGCTTTTACTGCAGTTCAGTGGTTTTTGCTTCCGATCGAGCACTTTTTTTCTTATACCCAAGTCCTCAGTCTCCTTGTTATACGGAAGGAGTGGTGCCTTCATGGCAGGGCACTTGTCCAGAGTCTGTTTTCAGGCTGTTCACCCTACTCCTATGTGTATGGGAACACCCTTTGATTTGGTTCAAACCAACAATGCTTACTTACATGGCTTAAATCACTAATGAGTGGTCTGTGCTGCAGGTAATGATTTAACAGCAGGAGTCAGTAGTCCATGGACTTAAAAGCAAGCTGGTGGTAGTGACTTCATAAAGAGAGACTTTAACATTGAGATTAAATATTTTCTCCAAATGCTACATGTGTTTTTTGGAAGACCAGGCTAAGTAATCAGAAATCCTTCTTGGCAATGCAGAAAGACAAATAGAGCATAGGATGCTATCCTGGGCCTTGAAAGTTGAGTGCTGAGTCCTCTGTATGATTCATTCAGTTATTTTAATTTTCCTTCCTTAAAAGGTGCTTTGTTACACATCCTCATTTGACAACGGGTGGTTGTAAGGATAAATACAGTGCAGGCTGTGGTTCTTAGATACTGTGGCATTCAATCACATGAGTAACTAAGATAAGCCCTTTTTTCTGAACAGCTTGCATCTTCTTTAGTCAGTAACTCTTCTCTGCAGTTGCCTGCTAGATGGCTTGCAACTCTTTCAGAATCATGGCAGTGCCTGTAGCAAGTAAGCCTTTCCGCTGATTCCACGATGCTCGTTCATTCTGTCCTGAACTTAATGGGCTCTGTAGAGAAAAGCTTACTGTCGTGTTTGAAGGCTGTTGCAGTTCATAGAGAGTAGGCTAACAGCAGCCCCTTCATTATGGTGATCTGACAAGTATATGTGCTCTGGTTGGAGTACTTTGATGTCAAATACTAGTACTCGTGTCTCTCAAGGCCTCTGTTACAAGTCTGATTCCTATATTTTTTGCTTTTGTATGGGAGTATATATGCTAACAAAGAGTGATACTTTCAGAAGTAGGTATGGTTGTTAACAAAATTAGAATGCTTTATGTAATTGATACAGATCCCCTCATTTGAAATGCTTTAAGCTTGGCTACCCAGTTTGATTAAGTATTTGAAATTACTTAGTAATATTGCTGATGTAGAGTTGCATTGAATCATCTCTGGTTTTATCCAAGGCTGGAATATTTTACACAGATTGTGTGTATATTATCTTTCACAAAATACAGATGATTGCTGTGCTTGTGGACAAGATGATTCGGACACAAATTGTTGATTGTGCTGCAGTAGCAAACTGGATCTTTTCTTCAGAGCTGGCACATGATTTTACTAGGTAACAGGAACTTGATTTGGGTTGTTATTTGTCTTTGATTTGCTATTTTAAATTGCCAGTACATGGTTCAGTCTTCAAAAACTCAGTAGTGGAATAAGGTACAATTAGGCTTTTGCCCTTTCTACAAAATATGTACTTAAACATTTTTCTTTCTGAGTTGGGGTATGACTATGTGACAGTCATACCCCAACTTGGTGCGACAGTGTAAGATTGCTGCTAGCGTGTCATTTTGTGAATAGTGTCTAAGCCTGCTAACATGGAACTGTTCCTGGACAGAGTCTGTTGCTGTGTGTTGTATGGCTGCTGGCTGGGCACGACCCTGGCCTTTGGGGGTGGTATGTAACTTTGCATATCGTTTGCATTGCATATTGAGATCAGGAGAACTGTTCAATCTGAGGAGTCAAGTTTGGTGTTAGTATCTTGCAGTGGGTATATGAAATAAAATTCTGACTCTGAAGTGTACTGCAACAAATAAGCAAGAACTGATTGTTAAGATTTCTTGCATTAAAGATATGCTTTCCTGTAGGTTGAGTGTTGATTCACTCTGGTAGATGTCTCCTTAAATGATACTAAGATTTTTTTTAATTCTCCTACTTGCATTTTTCTGTTAAGAAACTACATTTAGTTTCTTTTTTTTGTGTAGTGCGTAATGAGTTTTGTGTGTTTCCTAGGTTTTATATCTGGGAGATCTTACATTCCACAATTCGTAAGATGAATAAGCATGTCCTGAAGATTCACAAAGAACTGGAGGAGACTAAAGCAAGACTGGCCAGGCAGCACAAAAGAGTGAGTACTTTACTTGTAAATTTTAAACCAAGTTGTACAAGCATGCGTGCTGATGTACAAACACACAGTTGGTTTTGGGAAGAACTGAATACATACAATTCTTCAGGAAGCATGTCTGCAGAGATGTGGTCAGCTGTAGCACTGAGACATCAAAAATCATATGCATATTCTTGGTCTGCCTTTCTAATGATAGCTGTAATTTAAGGAATTTAGTAAAATCTTTTAAGGGAGTTCATACATATTTGGTCTATTCAAGTTCTCTCTCACAAGTTTCTCTTTGAATACGATCATGTCTTCCACTTGCCTTCTAATCTGGATTCCAATTACCTTATTAGAGAACAGTAAGAACAGTTACAAATTATTCATAGTAAGTTCTGTTAAAGAGTGCTCTTGTGGCTTCCATGCAGAAGTGCACAGAAACAGCTATTTGCGATTGAGAAGTTGGCTGTTACTGTTCTTCTGATGGATGCTGCTGGATTCTGACACTGACATGGCACTTCCTTCTTCCAGGTTATTTCCTGAATATGGTTGCATGATCTTGCATTATTAAATACAGCAAACTGATGAGGAAACAGCTGTTGTGTTCTGTTGTCTCAAGTGGGCCAGTAAAATGGGGCGAGTGTCTTCGTCTGTGGCAGCTGGAAGAGATGGGGCCCAAGGAAGCTTGGCTGAATGTAGTACTTAGTTATGACAGAATTAAGTCAGTTTATAAATACACTGAATTGCAGAAAGCAAGAGAGAATTCCTGTGTTTTCTTTGAGGTTTGTAACCATGTTTACCTGCATAAAACCCTTAACTAGCTCCAAAATTTTGAATGAGGTTAGTGTCAAAATGTGACACAGAGTCTGCTGATGTTTTTTGAAGAAGGCTCCTCAAGTCAGTCATTTGTCCAGAATCTTCTATTAAGAGATCATTAATAACTCACACCTTGCCAGTGTTGGTTCATCCCAGCACTTTCACTTTGTTTCCTTCACTCACAGCACAAGCCATCCTGCTTGCCTCCTGAGTCTACATTGATGAGCAGTTAATAAATGCCTGTGATTATGGAAGACTTAGATGCAGTCATTGATCTTACTGTGAGGCAAAGAGCTTCTCTGGCATCTCAATATACCAGTATTTTCTGTCCTCGTTTCTTGCTGCAGCTCTTTATTACTTAGGACTTTAAATGAGTATTGTGCCAGGAAGAAACATTTGTATGCAACAATGAGTAGGTCTGCAGGCTCTTGCACTGCTGCCATGACCGTTCCTTTTAGAGGAAGGAAGCCATCAAGTTTTGATGCTCCCAGCATGAAGGGAATGAGTCCAAGGCTTGCAGGTTTTATCTTGGTCCTTCAGTGTTTTGAGTTCAGAAAACCTCTATAGATGAGGAAAAGGCATGTTCCTATAGAGAGAATAGAATTCTTGCTTGCTCTGGTAAGTAGTTTCCATATTTTGCACTGATTCAGAGCTATACCTGTCTTCTGATTGTGAGGTTCATTTCCTATGCTGTAGGTGAGTTAACAAATGGCCCTGTATTTGTCTCAAATTACACATGCTTCTTTTACAGATATTTGAAGTTTCGAGCTGGTAATTTATGGATGTTTTTGCACAAAAACAACTGTATGATACTAAAGCAGGGTCTTGTGTTTGAATTTATCATAATCCATCAAATCCTACCTTTCCTCCTATATGCCATGTAGTCTTGTTTAAGACTTGGTCACCTGACCTTCCAAGGCTGCTACTTAGGTGTATTTTGTGGGTGGTGTTTTCGATGCAGTGAAGCATGCCGTGTTCCCAGTTAGTAAATCAGTTTCCATGCTGACCCTTTCTGCTACTACTCTGGAGAGTAACCTTTTTAATCATGAATACAGGGAGTCCCCACTTCAAAACCTGGCTCCAGTCTTTAGCCTTCCTGTTGTGCTAACCAGCTGGATTCATTTGAGTTCTTGCACTAAGTGCAGGAGAGAATTTGCACCAGGTGCATTATTTTTTGAAGCCCTGAGATTCCAGAACTCTTTATTTAATAAATTACCTGTCTTGCTGCAGTAGATAGAATTTGAAAAAATGCCAGATTATTTTTAAAAAGTTGTTCATTACCATATAATGATAATGTTAGCACGCATATTACCTTTCATTGTGTTTCCCTTAAATAAATTATGAAATCATAGAATGGTCTGAGTTGGAAGAGACCTCAAAGATCACCTGGTTTTAAGCCCTTGCCATGAGCAGGGACACCTTCCATAGACCAGCTTGCTCAGAGCTCTATCCAATCTGGCCTTGAATAGTCCTAGAAATGGGACATCCTCAGCTTCTCTGGGCAACCTCTTCCAATGTCTCACTACTCTCAGAGTAAAGAATTTCTTCCCTATTTCTTATCTAAACCTACTCTCTTTCAGTTTAAGGTCATTCATCCTTGTTCTACCACTGCATGCTCTTGTAATTAGTCCCTCTTTCTTGGAGGTTCACTTCAGGTACTGGAAGGCTGCAATTGTATCACCCCAGAGCCTTCTCTGCTCCAGGCTGAACAAACCCAATTCTCTCTGCCTTTCCCTCATAAGAGAGATGCTTCCTCCCTCTGATCACCTTGGTGTTTCTCCTCTGAACCCACTCTAGCAGTTCCATGTCTTTCCTGTGCTGGGACCCCAGAGCTGGGTGCAGGGTTCCAGGTGGAGTGTCACTAGAGCAGAGCAGAGAGGCAGAATCCCCTCCCTCCCCTGCTGCCCACACTGCTCTGGATGCAGCCCAGGACACGTTTGGCTTTCTGGGCTGGGAGTGCCCATGGCTGGGTCATGTCCAGCCTCTCACCCACCAGCACCCCCAAGTCCTTCTCACTGGGCTGCTCTCCATCTGTGCAGCCCCAGCCTGTGCTGGTGCTGGGGGCTGTCCTGACCCAGGTGCAGCACCTTGAACTTGGCCTTGTTAAACCTCATGAGATTCCTATGGACCCCTTCTTGAGCTTGTCCAGGTCCCTCTGATGACATTCTGTCCTTCAGAAGATCAGCAGCACCACTCAGTTTGGTGTTGTCTGCAAACTTGATGAGGGTGCACTTGACCCCTTCGTTATTAATCAAGATAACACTGGTCCCAATACAGATCCCTGAGCTACACCACTGGTCACCAATGTCCATTGGAACTCTGAGCTGTTGACCACTACCCTCTGGATGCTACTGATTTCTTGTCCATGAACAGTTCACCCATCAAATCCATCTGTCTCCAGTTTAGAGGGAAGGATGTTGTGGAGGACCATGTCAAAGTCCTGATAAATGACACTTGCTGCCCTTCCCTTGTCCACTAGTGGAGTCACCCCACCACAGAAGGCCTGCAGATTGGTCAGGTAGGACTTGCCCTTGGTAAAGCCATGCTGGCTGTCCCAAATCACATCCCTGTCCTCCATGTGCCTTAGCACAGCTTCCAACAGGATCTGTTCCATGATCTTCCCAGGCACAGAGGTAATGCTCACAGGTCAGTTGTTCCAGTGGTCCTCCTTTCTACACTTTAAAGATGGGTACAGTGTTTTCCCTTTTCCAGTCACCTGGGACTTCGCCTGACAGCCACAACTTTTCAAATGTCGTGGAGAGTGGTTTAGCAATTACATCAGCTGATTCCCTCAGGACTCTAGGATGCATCTCACTGCTGCCTGTAGATTTTAAGTACGCTCAGGTGGCCATGAACCTGATCTTTACTTAGAGTGGGAGAGACTTTGCTCCCCAGTCCCCATCCTGCTGTTTGTCCACTTGAGAGATGTGGGAAGAGGAGTTACCATTGAAGACTGCAGCAAAAGTTGTTGTTGAGTACCTCAGCCGTCCCCTCAGTCATTGTTACCAGTGTACCAGCATTGTCTGTCAGGACGCACCTTCTTTGACTTCCCTTTTCTGGCTGACATATGTTCCTGATATGTTCCTCTTTGTGTCCCTTGCCAGGTTCAGTTCCAGCTTTGCCTTGCCCTTCCTCACCCCATTCCTACTCAACCCAACTTTGTCTCTATGCTCTTCCCAGGTTACGTGTCCTTGTTTCCATTGCTTCTGCATTTGCTTCTTTGCTTTTAGTTTGACCAGCCATTTTTCCCTACTCAGCCATGTCAGTCTCCTGCCTTCATTGTGATCAGAAATCCTGATTTCTTGCTCATGGGGATTGCAAGCTCTTGCTCTCTTGTAGAGATTTGCCAGCTCTGTTCCTCTCCCCTGTCCCTGAGGGCAGTCTCCCAGGCCATCCCATTGACTGTGTCCCTGAAAAGCTGACTTTCCTAAAATTCAGGGCCATCTCTTGACTCCTTTCTTGACCCATATCCCTCAGGACTGTGAACTCCACCAAGGCATGTTCATTGCCTCCCAGGCTGCCTCCTGTCTTTACCTCCCCCATTAGCCCTCTTGTGCTGGTGAGCAAACAGATCCAGTGACACTTACCCCATTGTGGGACTACTTCCTGGGTCAGGAATTTATCCTCCATGCATTCCAAGAATCTCGAGGATTGCCTACAGCTACTTTTCCAGCATGTGCAGAGGTGGTTGAAGTCCCCCAGCAGCACAAGAGCCCGTGAGCAGGATGCCTCCTGTAGCTGGAGCAAGGAGGCTTCATCAGTGGTCTCTCCTTGGCTGGGAGCCTGTCCCAGACACCACCCAGAGGGGTCCCTTTGTCACCTTGGTCTGGGATCATCACCCACCAGCTTTGGACTTGCTCATGGCTGTTCTTTGGAGACTCTTCACACTCAATCCCAGTCTTGATGTAGAGGGCAATCCCTCTGTGTCTCTTTCATCCCAAGTCCCTTCTGAACAGCCTGTGGCCAATGTTAGTTACACTCCAGTCATGGGATCCATCCCACCAAATTTCAGGAATGACAGCAAGGTCATAATCGTCCAGCAGCACAGTGGCTTCCAACGCCTGTTTGTTGCCCATGCTACATGCCCTGGTGTAGGGGTACCTCAACTGGGCTGTCAGCCACAGCACCTTACTGGAGGAAAACACCTCAATTCTGATAAATCTCTATGCTTGCTCTAGTTTTTCCAAAATCTTAGTATTAATTTTTTTTTTCCCCAGCTTTCCCATATTAGCATTTTTCCTTCCAAATTTTTATCTGGAATTGTGTGCTGCTCTTCAGTTGTTCTGCAGACCTTTTCACACGTGGAACTGACTGGAGAGTATTAATTAAACACACTTGCCAAATTACTGGTTAAGTCATGTGTTGTTGCCATTTACAGCGAGACAGTGATGATGATGATGATGATGACGACCGAAGCACTGATCGGGAAGATGGACCACTGGAGGAGCAGATAGAGCGCTTGCAGGAAAAAGTAGAGTCAGCCCAGAGTGAGCAGAAGAATCTCTTTCTTGTTATATTCCAGGTAATGATAGTCAAAGTCTCTTTTTAGTTTAGGTTTCAAAGTTACTTGATCTATAAGCTTTTCAGCATCACTACTATCTTGGGCATTTTCTTGGAATAAGAATATGGAAAGGGGTTGATGAGTTTACCACGGGTTGGAGTCAATCCAGATTGTCCCTCTGCAAAGACTGGTTCTGGGCTGGATCTGATGAGATTCAAGTGCTTAGGAGCAGAGGAGTTCTGCTAGCACACAATTTCCTGAACAACCAGAAGGTAACTGGTTTATTTTCATACTTAATTCAGTATTTGCCAAGCAAAATAATGATTCTCACAGTGCTGTTCAAAGCTTCTGACACCCAGATACTCTTACCTGAGGTTGGGATTCTGCTTTAATTTGATGATACTTGAATAACTTTGTGTTTTTTCCCCTCTACTGCAGCGTTTCATTATGTTGTTAACCGAGCACTTAGTGCGCTGCGAGACTGGTGGAATTGATGTATTTACACCTTGGTACAAGAGCTGTATAGAGAGGTTGCAGCAGATCTTCCTGCAGGTCAGTTTCATTTCTCAGTTTGGAAGGGTGTTGGCAGGGCCATGCTTAATTGGGAAAGCTCAGTTGATGGAGGGCTGAGTGCTCCACGAGAATAGCAGTAGGTGGCAGCAGCACATTTTCCCCAGAGGCTGGTATGGGGCCAGGTCACAACTCTCAGGCTCTGGCCGAATCTCTGCCACAGTCTGGTGGAGTGACTGATCCTGAGTGGAGAATTCCCCCACTGTAAGCATGCTGCAAATGTATTTCAAGATGTGATTATGAATTTCACCGACTTCCACCTAACTGTGTTTTTTTTTTAGTAAGGGCAAAGTTGTGAACAAACAAGAATGCTAAAATAGACATGTTTTAAATAAGTGAATTAAAATATTGCAGGATTCCTTTTAGTGAGGTGCATAAATATCTATTTAACATGATTTTTGAATATTTGGCTCTGTAGTAAATCAGTTAAGAAGCACAAGTGTCTGGGTGAAAGCGATTAGTTACAGGAGGTTATACGTGTATGAGTACAAGATGTGTTGAAGAATGTGAGGAGTGGTGTAGTTCTCCCTTCCCTGGTAGTAGATATGTTCTGTGAGATGAACCCTTCCCTGGTAGTAGATATGTCTTCAGGGGAAAGGAAATACCATGATTCTCCTAAGATACCTGCAGTGGCATTGTGTCCTGCACACAATTCAGGATCTATGAGTGAAGGCTTACAAGAGAGCACAAGGTAGGATTTCAGCACAGGCTTTGTTCTTGCGGTCAGCAGTGCCTCTACGTTATGCTTTTCTTATCCATAGCTGCTAAATTAGATGTGCTAAACAATTCAGATAAGAATGTTTGTGGTTCTTATATATCTTGACTTCCCTGCCTATTCTGATATAAATATAAAAACAGTAAACATACCTGGTTTGTTTTTTGTTTTTTTATCTGGCAGCACCACCAGATAATCCAGCAGTACATGGTGACGCTAGAGAACCTCCTGTTTACGGCTGAACTGGACCACCACATTCTGGCTGTGTTTCAGCAGTTCTGTGCTCTGCAGGCCTGAGGGATCATTCGTGGACAGAGTCTTGTCTGCAGGACTTTAGTGAATTTAATTTTTTTTTTTAATGGCAGAACTTTACATGGGGATGGAAGAATTTTTTTGACTAAAACTGGCTTTCACGTGCTCCTATATAAAACAATAGAGGGTTCTAAAATAAAAACAAACTGTGTAAGCATCGTAAGCCTTAAAAAGATAGGACTAATAGGGGATATTTGTGAAGTAAAGTATTAATTCTTTTTGTTGTCTTTTAATTTAGTTTGGCTCTTCGCTTCATGATAGTAATTTTATTTCTCCTCTCTTGCCTATATAAAAATAAAAATCAGGCACACTCCTCCCCCAGAAAAATTCCTAACCTCACAACAAAAAAAGCCAACCCCAAGCAATTGTTATCTCTGCTTGTCCCTTAAATCAAACTAATTACAGAAATGAGGATCAATTTGTAGTGTTTTGTGAGTATGAAAGGGGATGCACCTCAGTGAACAGTGTGGTAAGTTCTCTAGTATATGACATAGGAAAACTGTCTTAACTTTGGGCATGTGAAACGCGTTTTCAAAGTAGCATAGAGCATACAAATTTGTTTTATTACCAAGCCAGATAGGTTTTCACAGTTTAAAAGAACATGTAATACAATTTAAATATGTTTTTAAAATGTGTTGTCTAGTGTCTTATTACAGTATCTGTAAACAGTCAGAGAAGCTTCATGGACCACTTCTGAAAAAATATGATTGTTTTTGCTTTGTGGTCAAGAAATCATGAAGTGCTCTTGGTAGGAGTCTTCACAAATAAATAGAGACAGTAAGCAAGAGTTGGAGTGGCACAAACTTCTGACTTCCATGCTGCAAGCCTTACCTGGGTGTTGGGAGCTCCAGCCCCAGATGCCAGGAAGGGGACAGGACGGTGCTGAGCTTGTTTTTTTTTCTTTCAGCATGTAACTCATTGGACCATCACATATATGCTGGGCTGGACCTGCAGGCTTGCGGGATTTCAGAAATCTTTTTTTCAGAAATCTTTCATTTCAGTGACAGTGAATGAACCAAGTGCTCTCCCCTCATCTGGCTTGGCAACAACTGCTGCATCTGCTATGCTTTCGTCGCTTTAAAATGTGACAGCATGTTGCTCCCATGTCTTCAGGAAGTGTTTTAATGCTGAATTAAGTGATACATTGCAGGAGACTTAGACTGGGAGAACACAACTGAGAATAGAACAGGCTTAGTTTTGAGTTAGGCCAATAATATGAGGTACATGAGAGCCAAACCAGAGTATTCTGTACCACCGTGAGCAGCAGTGAATGGCAAAGATGCTGCCTTAGGTGCTCAGGTCCATCAGAGTGTAGAGGGCTTCCAAGCTGTTTACGGTCCCTTCATTTTGAAGGTGAATGTTTTAAAGAATTTCATACCCAGTGCTATTTAGTTTTAGCTTAGGAAATTACGCGCTTTGAGTGAGTAATTTTGTTCCTGTACAATTTTTTTTTTTCTGGTATACCTAGAAATGCATTTCATCTGTACATTGACTAATGACCTCCTGACTAAGCAAGGAGGGTAAAAAATTGAAAATTTTGCTTTGACTGTTCCTCTAATTTTGTGTGTGGCCCGTAGCAATCTGATATATCCTCATAGACTTAGATCTGTTACTTCTACTTTTTCTGCTTGCCCTTTCTGACTTGACTGATTCCTCCCACCATTCTTTCAGGGTGTATTGTTATTTGTTGTAAATTTGCTTTATGCAAGGATTTTGTCAGTCATGCACGGACTTATGCTTCAGATCTTTCTCTGTTAATGTTCTTGAGTAATCAAATAGGGTTCATTGGGGGTTTTTTTATTTTTAGGAAACATTTAATACTTTAAAGGTTTTAATTGGAGTTTAATAGTTTTTTCACTGGCTTGGGTCAGTATCAGTTCTGATATTAACTAATAGTGAGGGTTCTGACTATAAATGTGACTTCTGTAAAACTGGTAATGCAGTTAGAACTTGCAAACCTGTAACTTTCTTTGAGCCTTGACAAATACTGATGCTGGGGATACAGTTGCAAATGCTTGAGTGTAATCCTGTGTTTTAAAACCAAATAGCAATGTCTTTCAAAATGGATTTAACTTCCAATCATGCCAAGCTTCGAGCATGGGCTTTGATTGCGTTTCTGAAGTCTGTTGAACACCTTCACCTTCTTTTAGGTCTAATGGTGTACACCTGACTTGACTGGGAAATTGTCTGGATCTGTAGGAAATAGAGTGAGACGCTTACATAGGATACCAGCAGCTAACTAGAGAAACTTGGAACTGATGAAATATGAAATGGTGGATAATGTAAAGATGCTGTAGAAATGTGGCATGGTTGGAAAAAAATGCACATGTAAAGACAGAAATAAATGAAGGTGAAGCAGGTTGTTGCTGAGTGTTTGTCCAATCTCTTTGGGGGATGCTGAAGCAAAGTAGTTATGCTGGATTATGCTGGTGTTAGATGCAGAGGTGTGTGAAGCAGTTCTGTTTCCCAGCACTCGTGCTGGTACCCTGAAACACACAAGCCTTCACCTCCTTGCACTACAGCTGGTCTAACACACTCCCCTCGCCCCCCCCCCCCCCCACCTGCAGCCATGAGAGGCAAGCATATGTGCTGCTAGGTGCAAGGAGGTGCTGATGTAGAAATTTTTCCTCTCCCTTGCCGCCTGTTGTCCTCTGGGAAGTGCTGCTGCAGGAGGTCAGGAGCGAGTGGGCTGGTGCTGCATGCTGTGTGGTGGGGCAGATGCTGCAGCGTGCCCACAGTAAGGGAGTAGTCAGTTACCACCCCCTTCTGCCCCAGAGAGGAGTTTAGGGACCCAAGATAACACTGGGTTGTGAAACCATGATGTGGAGGACTACCTCCAAAAGCCCTGCTGGGACCTGCTTCCTTCCTCTAGCCAAACCTCCATGCCATTTGCTTAGGATTTGCAAGGCCTTAAATCCTTCTCTGCTTGGTGGGCTGGCAGGTTACTGCGTAGCTGCAGAGGAGAAAATTGGAAAAGTGAAGACCTATTATTGGAAGCATCATCTGCCCTTCCCAGGCACCTTTTCTCCCAACAAAACCACAGAGTCAATTAGATTGGAAAAGACCTCTGAGGCTGTCAAATCCAGCCAATGACTGAACATCATCGTGTCTACTAGACATGGCACTGCCCTGTCTAGTCTTTCCTTGAACACCTCCAGGCATGGTGACTCCATCACCTCCCTGGGCAGCTCATTCCAATGTCTGATCATGCGTTCTGTAAAGAAATCTTCCTGATGTCTGACCTAAACCTCCCCTGATGCAGCTTGAGGCCACATGTCTTCTGTCTCTGATTGTCTGGGAGAAGAGACCTGACCCATACCTGGCTACAGCCTCCTTTCAGAGAGTTGCAGAGAGTCTGAGGTCACCCCTGAGCCTCCTTTTCTCCTGGCTGAACAAGCCTGGTTCCCTCAGCTTCTGTGCTCTTCACCATCTCCATCAATCATCTCTGGGCACACAACAGCACCTCACTGTTCTTCCTGAAGTAAGGTGCCCTGAACAGGACACAGATCTCAAAGTGTGACCTCACCAGTGCCAAGCTGGTCACACTATTGCTGATTCAGGCCAGGATGCCATTGGCCTTCTTGGCCACCTGGGCACACTCCCAGCCGGATGCTGGCCAGCACCCATCGGCTCTTTTTCCCTGGGCCTCTTTGCAGCCACCCTGCCCCAGGCTACACAGGGTTGTTGTTACCCCAGGGCAGGATCTGACACTTGGCCTTGTTGAACCTCACACCTTTGGCCTTGGCACATTGATCCGGCCTGTCCAGCTCCCTCTGCAGAGTCTTTCTGCCCTCCAGCAGATCAGCACTCCCACACAGCTTGCTGTCATCAGTGAATTTACTGAGTACAGTCGATCTCATACAGATCATCAGTAAAGATTTTAAATGGGTTTGGGCCAAATACTGATTCCTGAGGAACACCACAGGTGACCTGCCCCTGTCTGGATGCAGCGCCATTCACCTCCCCTCTCTGGGTGTGGCCATGCAACACAGCAAAGAGTGCTCCTGTCCAAGCTGTGGGCTGCCAGCTTTTCCAGGAAAATGCTGCGGGAGACAATGTCAAAGGCTTTGCTGAACTCCCAGTAAACATCTACAGTCTTTCCCTCATCCTCTGGGGAGGTCACCTGGTCATAAAAGGAGATCAGGTTGGTCAGGCAACCAAAACTCTGTTGGCTGGGCCCAATCCCCTGGTTTTCTGCATGTGCTGTGTGACCACACTCAAGATGACCTATCCCATCCCACTACTGAGGCCAAAAGCCTGTAGTTCCCAAATCCTCCTTTCAGTTCTTCTTGGGGCATCACACTGGCAAACCCCATCATCCCAGACCTCCCTGGTTATCCAGGACTGATGATAAATGATGCAGAGCAGCTTAGTGAGTTCTTCCACCAGCTCCCTCAGTGCCCTTAGGTGAATCCCATCTAGTCCCATGGACTTGGGTCTAATGCCTCAGCAGGTCACTAGCTACTTCCTCCTGTATTGCAGGAGCTCAGTGCTGCTCCCTGTCCCTGTGTACCAGCTCAGCATCTGGTTGCCCCAAGGATAACTGGTCTTTCTGTTAAAGACTGAGGCAAAGAACCCAAGTATCTCAACCTTTTCCTCAGCTCAATGGCAATGTCACCCCATGTGTCCAATAACCGATGGAGATTCTCCTTGGCTCTCCTTTTGTTTTTAAAGTATTTATAAAAACACTTTATATATTTCACAGTGGTGGTCAGATTGAGCTCCAGCTGAGCTTCCATCTTTATGATTTTCTCTCTACATGACCTACCATCATCCTTGTACTTTCCTTGAGTTGTCTGTCCCTTCTGTCAAAGGTCATGACCTCTTTTCCCTGAGTTACAGCAGAAGCATCCTGTTCAGCCAGGATGAACAGGAAGACCAGGCTGGTCTTCTTCCACAATGGCTCACCATTCAGCACATAGGGACAATCTGCCCATCTGCCTTTCAAGATTTCTTCTTTAAAGTGTGGCTAGTCTTCATGGGACCCCTTTGTTAAGGATTATTTCTCAAGGGACTCTGGACCACTGTCCTGAACAGGCCAAGGTCCACCCTCCAGAAACCCAAGGCAGAGGTTTTGTTGACCCCATGCCTTACTTACCAAGTGTAGAAAACTGTATCATTTCATGGTCACTGTGTCCAAGACAGCCTCCAACAACATGTCCCACCATCCCTTCTCTGTTCATGAACAGATCTACCAGGCCACTGCCCCTGGTATGTTCATGTTGTAGTTAGGAATGGTGTTCCCCAATTCAGCATTTCTACTGAAACACTCCAAACCATGCACAACTTGCTCACTCCTCCCAGCAGGAATGAGAATTAGAGGCACAAAATGTAAAGATCCAGGGTTGAGATACGAACAATTTACTGGAAACAGCAATGAGGTAAGAAACACACAGTATCAATATAATATTAATATAAATATTGTGTGCAAGAAAGATGATCAATTCACACACAAATGCCCACCTCTTGAAACCCAGTGTTACCCTGACTGGAAAGGACCCCCTTGTGCCCACCCAGCCCTGTGTTTGCTGTGAGGTGGTACAGCAAAACAGGGTCTGGGTCATGCCCCTCCTGACTACTGCAAAAAATAACTGTCCTGGCCAGAACCAGGACAGCTTGCTTGCCAGCTATCCTTTGTCTTCCACACACTCCAGGAACCTCCTAGACTGCAACCTCTCCCCTGCTGATGTTTTCAGCAGACATCCCACAAACTAAAATCTCCCACAAGAACAAGGGCTAGTGATAGTGAAACACCAGCCAGGTTCTTACAGGACATTGCATCTGCCCCTTTATCCTGTCTGGGTGGTCTGTAACAGACTTCCCATGGGATGTCTGCCTTGCTGGCCTTTCCTCAATCCTTACCCACAGGCACCCAACCTTATCACCACTGCCCTTGAGTTCTGCACAGTCAAAACTCTCCCCCAAAGTACAGAGCCACCCCACCACCTCTGCTTGCCCACCTGTCCCTTCTGAAGAGCTTATGACCATCACTGCAGCACTCCAGCCATGGGAGTCATCCCATCATGTTTCTGTGATGGCAAATATGTAGTCGTTTTCCTACTGATAATTTCAGTTCTGCACAGCCACAGTGGCCAAGGCTCACAAAGGAAGTCTCCAGAGACTTCTCAGAAATCTGCCATATTTACAATGGTGAATAAATGTAGAGCCACAATCCTAGAACATGTTCCTTCACTTCAGCAATTTCCACATGCATTCTCCAAAAGCTCTAAGGATGAGAAATTGAAATTTAGTATTTGAAGTAAATTGGTTCTACTGAAAGCAAACATCATTCAGGTGCAAATAAAGGAGCTCTGCCATGGAATGCTACTTCCCTCTTGCCCAAAGGACAGCTCTTGACCCTTGCCTTGGACTCAGCCTCAAAAGATGGGGGGAAAAAAAAAGAAGAAAACCAGCATGTAGGGAATATACCTAAGGACTCTCCTTAGGTAATGGCTGTGGGCTGCCATACGAAATATGGTAGAGACATGTCAGAACCTCCCAAGGAAGTAGGCAGGTTTCCTCTAAGAGGGAATTGTCCTTTATGGATTTGTGTATCCAAGCCAAAGGAGAACCTGCCTCAATATACGGTATCCCACCACCAGAAGGGCTGCTCTCTCAGCCTGTTGCCCTCTGCCTGCCCATGACCAGTAACTGAAAACCAGACAACAGTCAAGAGAAAATAGGGAGCCTTCCTCCTGATTGAAGCAGAAAAGCAGTAGGAAGGTCAACCTCATTTCATCAGTGCATCAATTACAATGATACAAAAGCTTATCTTTTGACCAAGAAGATAACAATTGTTGAATAGTTGCAAATGTGTGATATTATTTTCTATGCTAAGATCTAGCTTAAAAGCCAAAGCCTACTGTTCTTCACAGAGCTTCCTGCAACTGAAAAATATAACAATTCATAGAATTTGGCCAACAGCTTGTTCATAATAAGCTTTATTTGATTTTAATACAAAATACCATTAAAAATAAAGTAAAATTAAAAAAAGAAGTTAACACTACATCTTCTCATAAGTTAATTCATGGCCACATACAGTGCATGTCTTTCTATATGTATCTTCATCAATGTTTTCTTCTGGTCCGTATTCATGTTCATGGATACTAGCTTGTTTCTTCCACAAACTACTCCTCACAGCACGGCGGAGTTCTGGTAAGAAATACAAGAAAATTTTAAGATTTTAATAAATTTTAAATAATGTTCAATAAAACGCAAGCTAACCAGCTTCGTGAGGCCTACAGACGAAAGTATCCTTGCTTCCCATCTTCCACAAAGTCTGGGAAAGAATCTGCTCTTGCAAGAACAAGCTCTGACTTGCCTTGCAATCCTCACTCACCTTGTCTGCATACTTTAAAGGCCAAGAACTACACTGTCATGGGATCTCACAGGCAAAGGTTTTCTGTCTGGGCTAAGGACATGTTGACTGCTGCCTTTTTACACAAAGCCATTCAAAGGTATCCAAAAGGGTTAGGTGGAATGCAAAGGAAAAGTTTTTATAGAACACCTCATTTATTTTACATGACCAAGAAAGAGTCATTTTCATTCAGGTCACAGAAAGCCTCCCAAATGACTTGGCATTCTCTAAGCTTTATGCCCAATAATATGAGTTGCCTCTGCAGCATCCGCAGTGAAATCCGTGGGTTCTCTAGAGCGCACAAGCTGGCAGCAGGACCCAAGATATTATCCGGATGTTGCAAGCGGGTGGCAAGAATACTGAACAGCAAAATGTGGTCACAATTTTGAGCCAAGCCATTCAGGCAGCAAACTCTGTCACATTAAGGCCTGTACTTGCACTGTACTCTGGCATCTTGGCTACAGTCTGCTGCCAGTCCTTCTGTACACACAACATCAATGGCCCAGACAGGGGTTATTTGTGCACTCTCAAGTTCTGCCTCCTTCAGACAACACCGGTACAGCCAGCTTGAGCTTTCTGTCCTTTTCAATGTCACCCCAAAGCAAAGCATGGATGCTACAGGTGGTACAAAAGGTTCCACCCATCAAATACTCTTCTAAATACTAATTTATCAGGGAAAAATCTCAAAGGGTAATGTGCAGTAAAGACAGCAGCTAGGAATCCTGTGAATAACAGGAAAACTCATTTTCATTAGTCACTCCACCTAAAGGTTATCACAGAACTATAACCCACTGCCACAAATTCAAAAATATCAGGAACAATCCATGGCACATTCTGGGTCATACCCAAACCTCCGATGAACACTACAACGAACGACTGTAATTGATTTCTGTCACATCAAGTCCACAGGACAACAGGGGAATTCAAACTAGAAGGGATCTTAAGTCCTGTAGACCAACACTGCCCAAAATAGTCAGCTGTGAGGTCACACCACTGTTTCAGGCTCAACTCCCATCCTGAAAACATCCATTTTACCACACAGTATATTCTCAGTAATATAATCAGATAGAGACACAGGTTTAAAGAGAACTGTACTTCCCTTGAGGTACTGAAGTATGTAATTTTAACATTTTACCTTTAACTTTCTTGTCAAATTTCTTCTGTTTCATCTTCTCTCTGTTATCACGGCGTAGCTCCTTTGCTTCCTGCAATGCTTCCTCGCTACCCCAGACTTCAAGTGAACGCTCGATTACCTACAGGACGGACATAAATGCCTTTTTTTTTCCCCTGAAATGATAAAAGTAAACTATTCTAACTTACTAATTTCATTTTTCCCTACACATACATAAACCAACCAATCTTCCTCTGCCTCCCACCTGTCTCTGCTCTTGACTCACAAGACTACACTCTTTCCACAGGAAGCAACACTGGTTTTTAGTATCAGCTGGATGCAACTCAGGAAAACTTAAACCCAGCTCTAATTTTGCCCATGTTTTACTAAAACAATACGATTCCTATGAAGTACCAAACAAGAAATGACAAGAACCCTGGGAAATAACTTTCCTTTCCTGCTGTCTGCTGTCTCTGTGGGCAAAGCCTTGAACACAGCTACAAAGGGCCACACACAGCTGCAGCTGCCCCTTGCACTTCAGAGTAGAACTGATGGGCCATGTGCTTTTCGACTTGTAATTGTGCAACCCACTGAAGTTCTACTCAATGAACATCTTCAAAATGTTCTCAAAACCAGACATTTTCACATCTTGGACTGAAACCATTTAACTATAACAAGCTATACATAACACACTTAGCTTTAACAAAACCATTCAGGTTTTTTCCAGCAAGTGGCAACCAAAACTGTACAAAGGTAAAAAAAAGGTCTGAAACATGTTACATTTCTATACCTGTAGTTTTAAATAAAGTTTCATTTCACCCCATCGTGAATTATGAGGGTTTTTCTTCACAATGAATCTGAGCACTGGTTCCCTCTTGTCTAAGTCACAGTCCTTAAGAAGATACTCTTCTTTTGCTTCTGTCCTTGTTATAAGCTTATGTTTATCTTCAACGTCTCTGCAAGATGTAAAATAATGATGAGAAAGCTACACCCTAAAACCACTGGTTATTAACATCTAAATCCCGATCCCTTCTAACATTCCTGAAATACAGGTAGGCCTAATGCTCTCAGGCTTTTTATGCATGCAAATAACTTTGGATTCCAACAGCCTAGCTAAACTCCAGACTAGATTTACTGAAATTAAGTGTTTTAAATGTCCTCTGATTTCAGCAAACACAGGCTGAGAAGCCTGTTCTTCTAGAAAGGCTTTTCTTCTATTTTTCTAACAAGAGGGAATAACTGAAACTTAACATGAATATGAGTAATTTCAGGTATTCACCTAACCCAGATGCAATCCAAGAGGACAGAAGTACGAGCCTCACATGGTCAAGACACAAAGAATGTGTAATGTGAGACAGGTCAGATCACCTGAGAATATACACACTCCATATGCTTTTAGATCTCAGAAACTGATTAGCAACACAGACAGAGCACTTCTTTCTATAATGCAAGACAGTAGGCAGAGAAACCATAAAATAATGACTTTTAAGAGACTGTAGCCTTTACCAGATAGTAAATTAAAATCTCTGGGACCACAGCAGCATTTATGAGTTAACGGAAAAAATTACATTTACGCAATCCTGACTGAAGTACAACTTGAATTGCTTGAGCAAAACAATCTGCCAAACACTAAGCACTAACAACGGTCATCAAGAAAGTACTGCAGTAAATGTAGCTTTACTAGAATTCAAAGTTCACTGTTACAGTTAATGCACCAAGGACACTCCATTCATCAGCTACAAGAGTTTAGGCCCCAAGGTAGAGGACTCCAGAGGCTCAAAGTCCTGTCCTTAACGTCCCTTTCCTACCCACTGTAACTTCCGAGACAGAACTTTGCCTCCAACGTGACTGCGAATTGCCTGCACCACGTGCACGCCCTAACCACTCCCTGCAGTAAATGGGCAGCCTCCCAGAACAAACTCCCAACTGCCTTTTCTTTTCATTCACGCAATTCATTCTTACACACATGGGCGGCCGGCTGCTGCAGTTGGTTTCATTGCCCTGGTTATCTTGATGGCTTTTGGGGCATTTTTTTGTGTTAGAAGATAAGAGCTTGCTCTCCTCCCAAGGTCAAACTCCTGCTTACCTCACAGGCCAACCAGTAACCTCCCATGAGGGCTCTGCCCTCTGGCCGTTGTGCTGCCAGCATGCCCATGCTGACCAAAGTACCAACTTCACTCGAGTTAAAACACTGGGACAGCAAACACTCTCCTAATCCTTGCTCCAGGATATCTACTTCAGAGAGCAGATATTTGGGTTCCATCAGGTTTTCAAATGGCTCTCGATTGCAGCCAGGTATAAATTTTCACACGACAAACACATCAACTGCTCTCATAACATCCTATTTCCATCACGTTGTACGAAAATCCACTGATGTCCCCTATCCTAAGGCAGGCTTATGAGACAATCTGTGACTCAATTCCATAATGGAAAATGCAGAGGGTATCAGTCAACTTTATTTTTTCTTTAAGTTACTGAAATATGTCTCTCTGCTGCCAGTCTCTTTAAATGACTGTAACTCATGGAATTATAGCCAGCAATCTTTATCTAAAATAGTGTTTCTCTCTTCTGATTATGTGTAATACCTGCAATTATCACATGTTGCCCAATCAAAGTGCTGCATAAGGTAGGAGTCCATGAATTCTTTGCCACAGTCTCCACAGATGAGATAGTCAAATTCTAGTACGGGTGCTAATGGAAAGAAATATTTTTAAAGGGACTACAATGATAAAAACAAGCGTCTAGAATTGGTATTACAGGCAATTTTACTAGAATTCACATAAGCATGTTACAAACTACTTTCACTCTATCAAAGTTTTTCACAACAATACAGTACAAATTCAAACCCATTACCATACAATTCCATCTCTATTGGAATGTATTTTTGTTTAAAGTTCAGTGTTAAGTACTTAACTTTTAACATTTAAATGCACATTAACTTAGCCATGGTTAAAAAAAATTCCCCACATTTCTCCCACAAAGTGCTTGAAATCCTCTCCTGCCACTTCCTGTTCTGACCCTCCCAATATATGCCCTGATTTATAGAGGACACGTGGGCAGGGACACGAGGAAGCAGAGAAGGGTTCAGTTTGAAGAGGGTGGCCAGAGCAGGAAACTACAGGAGCTGCGCTGGAATCATAGTTTTCTCAGCTCTGCTCCAGTTTTTTTCCTAGCTCAGCCACACCTGCCTCTCCCTAAACAAGCTCAGTGGAAGCCTGGGGCAGTTGGCAAGGTTCTTGTCCGTTCCAGCTGGCAGAAACGGAGGTGGATGGCCAGAGAGCTGCTAGGAGTGGAATGGGGATGGAGCTCCACTACAATCCTCTCCCCAAGCCCTCTCAGCACTGCTCCAAGCCCAGACTCATCTCAGTGCCAGCCACTGCTTCTGGCCGCATCCTCAACGGGCGGATCACCTCCAGCGTCATCACCATCTGCTTTCATGTTCCATAGGACACCAAGAAACACCGATTCAGGGAAAAAAAGCTATAAGGAACATTCCTTGAACAGTAACATTGGAATTCTATCAGAAAATTAACATTTCTATACAGTTTTGAAATCTGAAAGCAAAGCAGTGCTGTGGAATTTTAGAAACACCTAAAGCAGAAGATTAACGGTAGACATGCAGCACCATACATTTTAATTGCGTTTGCATTTATAGCAGATTCGATCCAGCAAAGACGACATTTTATGTAAATTCAGTCCTACTAGCGACAGCCGGATGCTCAGTACTTCAGAGTCATTTCATACTCTTACATCACATTCCATCATTTAAGGCAGTGCTCCCGAACACGAAGACATTTTATTAAGACAATGACGTTATGAATTACACAGCAAAAAATACGCCCAGTGTAAAGGCATCCCAGATCTACTTTAATTTATTGTTAAACATTAGCCCATCAAAAGAAGTAGGGCTGCTAATTGTTTTCACTGTTAATGAAATCTGGTGCTGATTTCTAACAAAGAGATACACTGCACCAAGAGCCCCGCAGCTGATTCAAGCAGAACAAAGCAAGACAAAGACAATCCCAGAGAAGAAAGTCGATCTATTTTGGGACCCTTACTTCTCCATTTGCTTTTTTTGGTGGAGAGAATATTGGAAGGCAATGTGCTGAAAACCTCCACCGAACGATCAGTAACTTGGCGCCAGCACGTTTTATAACGATAAAAGCTGGCACTGCAGCAGCGCTCCGGTCTTGGCACAAACGACATAAATCCCAAAATTCCCACAACCGACGAAGCCGCGCAAATTTACCCTCGTGTCGATCTTAAAATTTAAATTCCGCGAAAGGAATAATGGAAATATCGTTTATGGAGGAGGAAAAAAAAATTAAAATGTGCTATACCCAAGGGCACTGGCTGTGTCCCACTTCTGCGGCTTAAAATTCTTCATTTTTAATTACCGCGCATTTGCTATAGCCGATTTAATGCTGAAAAGAATCGGACGCGCCACTAATCGAGCACATCCAGAAAAACGTGCTAAATAGGAAAAGGGGTGGCAATCAAAAAAAAAAAACGAAGAAAAAGGAAAAAAAAAAAAGAAAAAAAAAAGGAAAAAAAAAGAAAGAAAAATAGGGTAAGAAAGGAGAGTAAAAAAAGCCCGGGAAAAAAAAAAAAGGCGCCCATCCATCCCGCCCCGCTGGCGCGGCCGGAGCCGGCTCACTGTCGCCCCCGCGCCTTCCTGCCCTCCCCCGCCGGCCCCGCGCACGCGGCGCCGCCTCCTCCCGCCGCCTCCCCGCCAAACCCCCGCCGCTCCCTACAGGTTTTTTTTCTTAATTACCGGGTGGCTGCACGATCTTCTCGCCGGCGCCGCGCTCTTCATTCTCCTCGTTCTCCTCCTCCTCCAGGAAGAAACCCCCTCCCGTGTCCACGACCTTGGGGAGGGCCCGCGCCCGCCCGCCGCCGCCTGCGGGAGCACAAACGAGGCGGGCGCTGCGTTAAAGCGCCGCCGCCGACAGGGGGCGCGCGCGGCCGCCCCCACCGCGCCGCGCGCTAGGCGGGGGGCCGCGCGGAGAGCGCGCGCGTGCAAGAGCCCCCCCTCCCCCACACATGTGGGGGGAGGGGGGGGCCCCTCGCGCGCCGCGGCGAATTCTCTTCCCCCCCCCCCCCCCCCCCAACCTCCACGCCGTTCCAGCCGCCCTACCGCACCCTTCCCCTCCCCCCCCCCCTCCACCGCCGCCACCGCCTCACGCCCGGCGGCGCCCCTCTTTCCCCACATCTTTTCCCTCTCGAAACCTCCCCCCTAAAAAAGAGAAAAAAGGGCGCGGGGACTCGCCCGTTCCGCCGCCGCCGCCATCCGACCTGCGGCAGGGTAGGGCCGGGCCGCCAGCCGCGCCTGCCGCAGTGCCAGCGCCCGCTGCCGGTTCCGCTCGATCTTCGCCAGCGCCGCCGCCGAGAGGTGCGGCCGCTCGCCCGCCGCGGCCGAAAGCCCCTGCTCGTGGTCTTGCTCGTGGGCCGGGGCCGCGCCCGCCATGGCGGCGGCGGAGCGACGGAGCCCCGTGGTCCCCCCCGCTCCGGCAGCCGCTCTCGCCCTTCCCCTCGCCGATCCGCCGCCGCACTGCGCCTGCGCAGGGCGGGGGGCGGGGGTGGCCACAGAAGGGGCGAGGCCGCCCGCGCAGGCGCGTAGCCGCCGCCCCGCCCCTCCTCGCGAGCCGCCAGGGCGGGGGCCCCGCCCCGCCGCCGCCGCGCGGGGCGCGCCGGGAGGGCGCGCGAGGGGGGAGGGGAGGGGGGGGCGCGCGCGGCCAGGCGGCGGGGCGGGGCCCGGGGCCCGCGTGGCGCGAGGGGTGGGGGCGGGGGGGGGCGCGCGGGCCGGGGGGGGGCCGGTGTCGGGCCGGGGGGGGGCGGCCGTGCCGCCATCGGGACCGGACCGGGACCACGGGACCGGGGAGGGGACCGGCTGGGGGAGGGGAGCCCACGATGACCCTGCGCTTTCCGCACCGTCCCCCGCCTCGGGCCTGAGCGGCCCCGTGGAAAAAAAAAGCCATAAATCCCGCCCCGCCCGGCAGGAATTCCTCAGCAGCGTCACCCAGCAATGCCCCTTTTGTCCGCCCGGCCCGGCCCCGCCACAGCCCTGCGCGAGGCTGGTTCTCGGCCGGAAACGGCGCCGGCCACGTTTTCTGCCCTGAAAACTGCTGGAGCGGTCTCCCCGCTCCTGCCCCTGCTGTGCGCAGCCCGCCGTGGGGCCGGCCTCGCTCGGCACGGGCAGCGATCCCTTTCCTCACAAAATCCCCGTCCTGCCCTTACTGGTTTCGCGTGTTTAATGCGAGGCGGGCTAATGGAGGCTGCAGCCTCCCTTACAGACGAGGAACGCGCAAATGGCTTTGTCATGCAAATGTGGCTCTAAGCCACTTTCATATAAAGCCACTTAATGCCGAGCAGGCAGTGATCTCGGCCCGCCCGCCAGGCCGCGCCTGCCCTGTCCTTGACGGAACGGAAATGGAGGCACTGGCACAGAGGCGCGCTCCCGGCCTCCATGCTGGAACGGGATGACCTCAGCACGGGGAGAAGCCTTCCTTCCCTCCCCCCTGTACACCTCCCCACCCCCCGCACATCCCCCCTTCCCCAAAAAAAGAAAAGCTCGCTCTCTTCCGTGAAACTAAACTAGCTTCCTGCCAGCCCTTTCTTGCTGCTCGAATGCGTCCCTTGTGCCTCTCCGTTCAAATGCCCGCGGTAATTACCTGCATGGATTGTGTTTCTCCTGTGTCCTAAAACATTTTCTTTTTCGCTTGTCGTCCTCGCTTGGCATTAACTTTCGACAACAGCCAGCAGAGTGTGCTGTGAACGCTGAGAAAAGAACATCCTGCTTCTGGGAAATTTATATATATATCTCCATATATATATATATATATACACACGTATGTACAGAAATGCAGATGAAGACATTTTAAGTGGTTCTAATACTTGCATGAGTGGTAGGTAGCTCCTCCCATCAATTAAAATACTTCTCTTGTCGCAGATCACAGAACCTCTTCCTTAAAAATTAATAACCAAGTCATACTAAACCGTCTGCTTTCAGCGAGATTGCTTTCCAGTGTTTGTATAAAGTTGGAAAAGTGCCACAGTGGAGATGTCCAAATACGTTTCGCAGTCAGAGAGAAGGATCTAGAACACAAGGTATTTAATAGATGAAAATGCAAATCATACAGGAAGCAGTTTATACAATTATACAGTATGACCATACCTTTCTCCAACCTCATGACTCCCTTGTTTGGACTGACTTACAGACAGTGGAGTTGCAAACAGGTTAACTCTGTATAAATAAGTAAAATTAGAAAAAAGATTGAAAAAAAGTGTTTACTAGATGTCTTGGAAATTGAAATGTTTGCTTGAAAAGCAAACATACATATGCCTGGATTCCTTTTGCTATTCTGGTGTCTCTTCTTCCTTTTTTTGTAGGAGCAGACATTTAGGGAGGAGTGAACTGAGTTGTGCTTGTGGGGTAACAAATAGTTCTGTATCTTTCATAAACCGAAACTCCCTTAAAGCAAAGCCAAGTTTGAGACCCTGTGTAAGGGTTTTAAGGGCAAAAGGACGTTATTGTTATGCAACCAAACTGGAATTAGGATTTAAAGGAAATCAGAATACATGAACAAAAGCAAATTCAGAGGCAAGGCATTAAAATAAAATTTGCTGTGGGCTGCAACTACCTATGCAAGTGTTAAGTATTAAGTAAAACTGTTTTAGAAACATATACTAGAGAATTTTGGGTTTTTTTCTCTATCTCAGGGGCAGTCTGATAGGGCAATCAAAGCAGAATATTCTCCCCAGCTCTGCTTTTGACCAGAATGAATCAAATACAATGCTCCTAATTTTCATGGCCAAGAGAAGGTAATAAAATTAATAGTTGTATATTAGCAAGATGTTACAAACTGTCTCACATGCATTGCTCTGGTTGTGCAATAATATTTGTGCTTAATATTAAAAACATGTGGCTTAATGTATGTACATGAGAGAATAATTATAATGGTATCGGTGTTTTAATCAGCTTTTCAGGGTGGTGTATGCCAAGTAATATCAAGTAATACTAGGCTGCTGGTAGCCATGTATTAGAAGGTAGGCTGTCATTAATTGTCAAGCACAAATGTGCATTATTTCATACACACAAAGACCATCATCAGTGAGGAGTTGAGCACAAGGAGGCAGCTGAACAGTGCTTCACAATTCATCACTGCCATGGAGGAAACAGTGAGCAGCAAGACAAGAATGTTTGCTGACTATGCAAAACCTTTTAAAGTTAGCAGGGGGTGAGGGTCATCGGTAAAGAATTGTAAGTCATTAGGAAGTAAAAAAGTAGATTAAATACAGAGTAGATAAATGCAAGGTGATGTCATAATTAGCATTACATAAAAGGTAGGAATACCTGAATTAGTTGCTGCCACTCAGGACTTTAAATATGTATGCCCTGTATGAACACCATCTTTATGTTTGGAAAAAGCAAGCCACATTTCAAGAAAAGGGACAGAGAACAAAACCAGGAACATATTTATGGCGCTCCAGAAATCTGTGGTGAGTTTGCACCATGAGGACTGTTCCCTGTTGTATTTCCTGCTTCTTAGGAAAAAAATTGCTGGAACTAGAAAATAATAACAAGGATGCTTGGCTCTCTGATTTTGTGTCTCTTGAAAGGGACAATTGAGGCTTGGAGTTCTCACCGAAGAGGGAGGATGCATGAGGCCCGTCATACCCTAAGTAACTTTTAAAGGGTGGATGCCAGCTGACTTTCTGAGTACAAACCATCAGATTTGCAGTACCGGGAGCCCAAGTCTAAATAAACAAGAGGAGATGGTTCTTCGTTCAGTGCCTTTCTGAATGGTATGGTGAGTACAGGGTGTATTTCTCTAGGGTGCAGGGAAGATGGGCCAAGTATTTGGAAGAGGACTGTGTTGGGAGTTATTGAATGAACACCCCCTCACGCTCAGGAAATTCCCAGAGGTGAAAGCAGTTGGTAGCTGTGGGAGTGTTGCAGAGAAGATATCATATATTTGCCTTGCTTTTCCTCTTCCTTTGACGCTTGCCTGCGGCCTGTGGTGGAAACAGGATGTTAGGCTGAATGGGTTCTTCATCCGAGGCAGTATACCTCTTCCTCTGTATTCATGGAGGATCACACTGAAACATGTGGAGCCCCATAATAGCAATAAGCCTGTGCAATGGGGTCTTTCTAACCAAATTCACTGTTCATCTAGACCACGAGTTACTTATGGAGCAGCTGCTGGCCATATATTTCTATTTTGCCTCGTAATACACTTCTTTCTCTGTGTCCTCAAAATCTTAGTAGCAGTATGCATACAGCTGCATTGCAGTGGCATACCTACAACCAAACCATCCTTTTGTCCTTCCTCAGTAGAACATACTTGTTCCATGAGAAACAGACTTAACAGTCGTACTTTTTCTATGAGTTTGTGTTTTGAAGAAGCAGCTGTGGACAAAAATCTCTTTACTCCTCCCCCCACCCCTCCCCCCATCCCTCTCTCTTTGATGGTTCATGTGGTAGCATCAATTTTAGCCACATTCGAATTCAGTAGCCAGAAGCTGACTGGCCAATACACACAGGGTGTTGGGCTGCTGCCTCTGAGCATGACTAAGGCATTGGATTTTGTCCAATGATTTCAAATGCTTTTTCAATGGGAGAGAACAGTTCAATTGCATCCTTAGGAATGTAGGGCGAAAAATACCATGCCCTTTCTGATTTTGTTTCCATTGTGGGTTAGTTTGATGCACCCATTTCTTATGTTACTTTTACGAAATAAGTGGAGAAATAATGCTGGCTTCTTGGTGAAAAAGAAGTATGTGACTTATGAAAAACAAAGTGAACTTGTTAAAACCAAATAGTGCACCTGCTTGGATTTGTATGTTTTCTTTCTGAATTCACATATGCCATAGCTCATGGATCAGGAGTATACAGTGAATCATCCTGTTGGACAGAATGGGACATGCAGAGTAAGTTAGGTTTGTCAGCTCTCTGAGATTTTCTCCTTTGCTCACTACCTGTAGGAGAGGATTTTCATAGCAATGTGGCCTGTCTTCACGCTCCATTTATTGTACTCCAATTGATGTATGTAATCTTCGTTTAACAGATAGGTAATGGAGTAAACACATGAAGTGTTGAATGCCTAAGCAACACATCTGAAACAAACAGGTAGGAAAGAATCAAAGTACAAATGTTTAGAGACAAAAATTGATGTTATTCTCTGACATAAGATCTTAATGCAAGTTTGTTATGATTTTCTCTGTACAGGAGATGACAGAATTTGAAATTACAATGTAAATAGCTTTTATTTGCTAGCATTGTACAAGACTTTTCTATTTTATTCCTGAATAGGACTTTAATATGTTTGCCTTAATATCAATAGAAAACGTTCATTTCATATCTGTGGACAGGAAAGTATTGATGGCCACATGATGAAAAAATGCTGTTTACTGTTTCAGAGATTGCTAAAGCTGACTGCACACTTTTGCTATTGATTGATAATCCAGAAAGAGAAATCCTCTTCCAGTATTTTTCCAGAAAACGTCATCTTTCTCTTCCATGCTCATAAAGAGTGGGAAACCGTGGCAAAGCAGCAAACACATTCTGTAACTATGGTATGGCAGCCTTTGGCGATTTGGTATCTTCAATACAAAGGACAAAAAAACCTGTAGGAAAACTTGTATTTTTTTCTGAAATTAAGATACTAGAATATTTTTATTGCCCCACCAGAGGCTGGCAGAGGAGATTTTATAGAAATGTATTTGAAGGCCTGTCTGAGCTGTCATAAAGTTGAGCTATTCAGCTTTTGGGGCCTCTTTCCCAAGTGTGCAAGGAATAGTCACATATGATGTAAAAAGGATCTATATATTGATAGCTTTATTCTCCCTGCTAGTCTTTCTATATGGACACTTATTTAATCCATGCAAGAATCTTTCCTGTAGCAAGTTAGAAACATCAAGAAACTTTGCTGAATGTTTTAGTAACTTTTTGTTCTATTAAGAGCATCTTGGGCATTTCTAAGACAGAAAATAGGTACATCATCTGCTATAATAGTTTCCAAGACATGAGCTTTAATTGTATTGATGGTGAAAGGCTGAACATTCTGGAGAAAAGTTCAAAATCCAGGCCTTGCTGAAGTATTTAAGAAGATGGGGAATATAAGTATTTAAAAATAAATTCTTCATATTTCCACTTTATACTGTGCACTGTTTTATACCTTTTTTTTTTCCAAGCCATAATATAAAGATATTTTCTTACTATTGCTCCAAGTCAGTCTGACTTGTTCCTATGTACAGAGTACCTGGAATTGAAGACCATAGAACAGCTGACAAAGTCTGCTGTAGCAAGAAAATCATGTCCCAGTTACCAGGATTTAAGAAAGATGTGTCTCATCTGGGCCTTGCAAATCTCTGCAAAACATTTTGGTGTCGGTTTGATCAGATCTCTCTCTCCCGTTTTGTTTTCTCAATATTAGCTGCAAACATATGGTAAGTTCATATCTCAGTGCTGTCCATATGTGCCTCCGGGCCCCAGTCCTGCTCTTCAGGACAGACACCACCAAGAGCCATGATCATTTCAGTTCATTGAAGCATGAGAGGAGAAGGATAATATGGAACTGGTCTTAGAGTCTGTGCATTCTAGGTTCACACCAACCTACCTGTGAGAGAAATATGGAGCCAACATATGCCTTAAGCCCCCTAGTAATGCAGGACCAGTGGGAGGTGCTTCCAAGGGACTGTGCCATCAACAGAATTTGAATCTTGAACATAATGTGAATGTATCCTCTCAACATGATCAGAAAATAGTTTCTGATCAGGGTCTTGCTACTTGGATTACTTCAGGTAGTTGATTTTGTTGTCTTAGTTTTGATTGTTTTTTTTTTCTCCCTCATTGTGAAAACTTGGCTTTGCCTTGCCAGAAAGAGGAGCTGTGACCATAGCAATTTAAAACACGATTTAAACTGATTTCTCTCTTGGAACAGGGAAGAATGTATTCCAAAGGTTTTAGTACCTCTGATTAAGTTGAAACTGTTTATGAGTGAAAGAAAATAAAAAGAATTCATGATGCCACTCACTCCTTTCTTACAGGTTGACATATACGACATTCCTGTGTTACTTGCATTTCATCGTAATGTTCCTGGCTAAGCTGTCCAAATCAAACTTTCAGAATTTGTTCTCTTTGTAGAATAGGTACACTGAGCTTTGCTATTTACTGGAGCCCCCCCTTTTTTTTTTCCTTGAAAAACCGTGATATGCCTAGGGCATGGGTAGTAGTTTGTGAAGAAAAATGAGAGAGGGGGAAAAAAAGGAGATTTTTTTCTTCCTGACTAGATTTGGAATCTAGTTAAGTGATTTTGGAATCTTAGTGATCTAGTGACATAACAGTTATGTTGCAAGAGACTGCACTTTCTTGATTTTTTTCTCAGTGAGAGTTTTCTTTACAGCAGTGGTCAACAGTTTCCAATTTTCAGCATCTTCCTTGAATTTGGAGGCAATGAAACTGTTCACCACTGATTAGAAGCATCCTCAGCTGTCTAGGAAAGCATCCTGTCTAGAAGCTGACTATTCCTTGACTGAAAACTTGAGACACTCAGCTGCCAGCCATTGTAACTGATGTACTACCTGAACAGTCTCATGCCAGGAGGGATATGTTACTTGGTCTTGAGTCTGCGGGTGCTCTAGGTCTCTCTAAGGTGTGTCAGCATGGTTAAACTCAACCAGCTTGGATTTTCATCTGTCAACGTTTGCATCTTCCTCAAGTCCCATTTTTTAACTTCTTGTTTTTCTGGTTTTGAGGGTGCATTTGTTGTTCTGAGTGTTGCACATTTTCCTAGTTTATGTTTGAGATTTTTTTAAAAAAATATTTTGAGTTTCAACTTTTTTTGTTCCTTCACTTTTCTGAGAAAGCAAGAAAAGCAGAGTCGATGAAGTCTCAGCAACATTTCACAGATTCATTAACTTTTACCTTGGTGTCTACCAAAAACTGAAAGTGTCTGTACAAATCACCCCAAACATCCATGGTCTTAGACTGTTTGTCTGCACTAGCCACCCCATCTCTTCTCTGAGCAATGTAATTTCTCATGGTACATTCAAAAGTATTGGAACAGGCTATCCCAATGCCTTTATTTTCTGAGTGCGTGCCTCCTAGTGTCCATAGAAGTGGTCTTCTTGGAAAAAAGTGGAATATTTAGTGCTGCATAGTAAAACCTCAGTTTCTTCTCTAATACACTGATAATTTGAATACTTTCCCTGTTTGTTTCATCATTCCATTAATTGACTTCATACTGTGAAACTTGCTTCCTTGCTTTTCCTTATTTTTTGCAAAGTGATTGCTCAGAACTGCACACTGCAGTAATCTCCTATTACAGCATAAAATTTTCTTAACTGAGGTGGAATCCTGGTTGGAAATTTCCTCAGTACATCGGTTCTCTTGACTCATACATTTATGTGGCAAATCCCAGAGGACACACTCATTAAGTAGTATGCTGTCATAGTAGCAGGTAGCAAGAACTTTAGTTACTAACTTAATCAGGCAACATAATGATTAAATGAAGACCAATGTGATAATAATATGATATGGCAAATTCTTGAGGTGTAGTACATGTCTAGGGGGTGTGCTTGGAAATGAAATGCTGACAAAACATGCTTGCTGGCTACTTGGCATTCAAGATATTCTTCCTAATCTGCTTCCATAAAGACTATTTTCATCTGTCCCTTATCTTTGACAGTTTCTTATGCTATAACTCTCATATAGTCTATCCCATATAGTCTAACCAAAGCTAACCTGGCTGGAGCTGCCATAATTTGTTCAAACATTCCCAGCTGTTGGGAAAGATGGGACAGGAAGGACTTACGAATATGACTGCATGGTAAGAAATACTGTAGATGTAAAACCTGAGTGAAATAGGAATGAAAGCCAGTTCCGAGATGTGAGCCTGGCAGGCAGGAAGACGGTGATTAGCTGAAGACAGGAAAACAAAAGACAAGAATGTTGCCTTTTTACCTTGGCAAAGACATCCGGGAACAAATGCATAAGAAAGAAGTCTACAGAGTTTAGAATATAAAATGACATGGTAATGTAGTAGTTCTTACAGGCTGCATGCAAAGTTTGTAGGTTTTGTATCACACGCCAGTTGGTCACTGTAAATTAGAATATTCAACACAAAAAGAGATATAATGTAACAAAGTGATGGCTCGCTTCTCTCTTCCCCTCGCTCGCTTCTCCTCTCTTCCCCTCGCTTCTCCTCTCTTCCCCTCTCTTGTCCTGGCTCTCCTACCTTTTGCCCTTACCTCTCTCCTCTTCTGGCCCTCTCACCCTTCTTCCCTTACCTCTCTTGGCCCTTCTCCTCTCCTTTCGCTCACCTCACTTGCTCCTGTTTTCTCCCCACGTTTTTCCCCTGATCCTACCCGTTTTTACCCCTTAGCTCTCTTCTATCTCTCTCTCCCCGTTCTCTCTTTAGGGCTTTGCTCCAGCCCAGGCTGGTGGCTGGAAGCAGGCCCGCTTTACCCACGACCCTTGTAATAATAAAGCCACGTGTTTCTAGAACATCTCAGGTCTGCAAAGTTCCTTGTCCCAACCATCCACGGAAAAATTGCTACACCCACCTAGTACTTTTCATTCTGACAGTGTTTTATGTTTAATGACTATCAGACATTAATTTCTGTATTAAAGTAAATTCCATACTTAGGCATCTTAAGGAAAGTTATGATTAAATGGAAAGTCTACATGTTCCGCGATTGCTTCAGAGAACTGCAAAAGTTCTGTAAAGATCGCTTAATCATGACTCACTTTTACAGTAGCCACATTGCTTCCTTCTCAACAGATTGTCTTCATGCAGCTGTACATTAATTCCATCCTCTGATACAGTTTTTGCTAAGTTCTCTGGTGTGAAGACCAAACTTACTGCTCTATCATTTTTTGTATCCTTTCTGATGATTTCCTTGCCAATTTTGAATATGGCAAATAAAGGAATTACTTTTCTCTAAGCTGCATGAAATGTTAAAATATTTTTTATTTAAAAGCATACAACTTTCGGTGAATAGGCAAGGTAAAACCTTGCAGTTACATCTTTTTGGCAGATATAGAACAAATCATGTACAGCATATTCATGTGTATATTTTAATAAACTTTCTGGGTACTGTATTGGCATGAGAAAGCAGATACATTAACAGCTTACCATAAAAGGTTCAATTAACATCCGTAATAATGGCCACAAGAGGGTGCTCTTAATTACTGTTCCGTGAATGCTGTTGAACTTCAATCCTCAGAGCCAATGGGACAACTAATTTTAACATTTACAGAAAAATCAAGTGAATTAGTCATAAGTGGAATCTCCCTGAGTTATTTGAAACCAGCCATAATGCTTGGTCATATAATCCCCACCCAAATTCACTTTCCTCTAACTTGAAGCTAAACTAGACAGGATCTTAAGCTTTCCTTTCATGTGTGTTTTTCACATTAACGCATCTGTAAGAATAGTGAGAATTTTTGTTTACTTTTGTTGCAGCTCTCACACCTACAAAGTACATAATAAAACGTTTTGTATTTGATACAGAAGCCAATTTCTAAATGAAAATACTTTTTCGTGATGTCCAGTTGTTTTCCAAAAATGAAAAAGAATTTCTGTGTCTGGTACTGCAAGTACTTCGGGTTTGTGCATTGAATGGCCTACTGAAAAAGGGCTTGATTTGGCTTCACATGTTGTTGGTAATTTAACCAATAAAGGTTGACAATTAGCTTGCTGCTCCGTCTTGAAAGACACCTCATTTTCCACTCCCAGAATATATCATTTTTGTGAGCTTTATGTGTCTTTCTGTGTGGGAAATGAGAGTGTATTCATCTCAGTTTTAAAATGCCGTTTAAATTCCTGACAGAGAGTGGATGCAATGTTAAGAGTGCCACTTTCCGTGAAGTGGCGCTTCCCACTTGACAGCCAGTTAGTGGAGTACTTGTGTTAAACATCATTCAATACACAGGTAAGCCACTTCGTTTCAAATGCGGCCATCAGACCACGTTTGCGCACACATCACTATCTTTTGTGGCAGTTTGTGCTGAAACCATAACAACTTCCAAGCAGACCACCCACCTTGCAGTGCAGGAATGCATTTTGCACAACTGACAGACTTTGGATTCTTTTTTCTTTTCTTTTCTTTTCTTTTCTTTTCTTTTCTTTTCTTTTCTTTTCTTTTCTTTTCTTTTCTTTTCTTTTCTTTTCTTTTCTTTTCTTTTCTTTTCTTCTTTTCTTTCTCTTGTTCCTCTGAATCTGCCGTTCAAAGAACAATAGATTGATATAATGGCATCAGCATTGAGTTTTCTGTGTGTTCATGCTGCTGACAAAAGATCAAGAGTAAAAGAAGAGATTTTTGCCTCTGTAGAAGTTGAAACTGATGAGACTTACTCCTGCTGTAAGTCACACTGTGCAGTTTTGAATGAGACAGACAGCTTCTGGCTGGTTCTTTCCTCTATTTCTGTAAAACTGAAATGAGGCAGCCCTGAGAGAACAGTAACTGAAGTGAAAGCTGCTGCACTGCTGAATTAACCCAAACCATAACTCTGTCACTGGAGTCAGAAGTCCATGGCTTCTCTGCACTTTAGAACTGCCACCCAGCATGGCAATGCAGTGCAGGCTGTGTCCCCTCCTGATCAGGGGCTTCCAGCAGCATCAGGGTACCTGGCTGAGACCTGTGCTGCACCTGTGGCCATGGCTGTGCTGGGGATAGTGAGCACAGAGTCACTACCACATTAGAGATGACTTTGCTGACCTGATGCTACTCCAAAATGTCCATTCATTCATCCAGATAGGTACTATATGGCTATTTTGGCTCTTGTTTGTTGAAGCGTGTTTCCCAGAGCTTGCTACTAATGTTTAAAAAGGCAGGAAAACAGATGAGCAAAATGCATCCTTTCTGTGCATGTCACAGGGCAAACAGTGGTCTATCCTTCTGTAACTTTGTCAGCACCGAAGACTTGCAGAAATCATAGGCACATAATTCATTGTTCTCCAGCTGATGTGTCTTCAGTGACCTCTGTTGGGAGTGTCTGACACCACTAGTGAAGACAGCTGCTGGCAAGATGGTGCAAGAGAATATAAAAGATTAGGGGCACAGTTCTAGTAAAAATCTCTGGACACCTGTCAGAAGCAAAGAACCAGTCAATTAAACAGAACCTGCACTGGGTATTCTCCTGCTGGCTCACAGGATCCTCAAGCACTTGAAATCCTTACATTAAAATCACAGAACCACAAAATGGATCAGGTTGCAAGGGAGCAACCTCATCTGGCCCAACATTCCTGAGGCAAGGTCACCCTAGAACACATGGCACAGGACTGCATCCAGAAAGAGGGAGACGCCACAACCTTCTATCATCTTTCACAAAGTGGCTCCGTGGTGGATTGTCATGCATCATTTGTCTCTTCATACAGCAGCTGGGTTGATTAGCAGTGTGTACTCCATCTTATGAGGAGACGTAGACAACAACCCAGGATGAGCATAATGGGAATTTAAAGTGTAGCCTATCTTAAATTTTGGAGACCTCAATAAATGGAGAGTGTCTGTCAAACCAGGATCTATGATTGTTATAAATGTATATTATAAAATTGGCTTTTCACAAGATGTGTCCTATATGATTAATAACTTTGTGTAAGGATATAGGATATAAGTTTTTTATTTCTAGTGTTAGTAAAGAGAATTAGGCATAGTGGTAGTAGTTGATATAGTATGCTCAAACTGTCTGTTTGGTCAGGATAACCTCCAGTGAACATGTAAAGAAGACCTTTCTATTGATATACCAACTATCAGCATCTCCCATCTGAAGAGAGTATGGACCAAGGCCCGGGCTGGAGGTGATAATGAGGACACAGCCATGAAACACATGTGCTCTAAAAAGGCAGACCCAAGGAGGGACCATGCAAAACAGTTCCTGGAATATGGAAACTAGTTTATGGAAGAATATGAATATTCAACAAACTGATGCAATAGAAAGGGTATTTAACGAATGTCTCTGATATAGCAGGGTGTGGACTTTGCTGAGTGCCAAGTCACCCAGCTGGCCGTACTTTGCTTTTTTTATCTTCTAATTGTCTCAATATTTTATTAAATCTATCTCTTAAAATTTACCAAGAAAGTGAACCTCGTTTTTCACAGCGATCAAGTCTCCTTTTCCCATACTGAAATTTTGTCCAGGCCAAAAACCAGAATCTGGGTTGTTTTTTCCAGGATTTATGAGTGTCTGGTAGACTGTTGGAAGAGTAATGCTGTGTAATGCAGCAATAATCTCTGAAGGCACAGTCAATATGCACACATCATTGAAAGGCAACTATAACATGTGCAGACCTATTTTTTCTTGTACAACCAGTGAATCCAAAATGACCTAAAAGCTGCAAAACCTTGGTTCATGATTTCTGTGAGTCAGCTACTTTTGCTCAGACAGTCCTGTGTGTTCTTGGCACACAGGTAAAATCTTCCTGTATGTGCTCAATAAATCCAGGGTGTGTATGTAGTGCTCAGTGTGGAACTGCTGCACAACATGAATGTGTTGAGACATCATCTGGTAGAAATATAAGAGCCTGATAAAAAAGTGTTAGTGATATTATGTTATTACTCCCAACTGAGAGTCTGATTGAGTATGAAAAAATCCTGTGTCAGATTTCTGACTGAGGCATTTTGTCTCCAGCCACAACCAGGTAAAAAAATCTTTCACGAGGTAACAACGTTTCACCACCATTGTGAGGTTGCAGTCTACACATTGCTAGATCAGTTTGGATTACTTCTGGACCCTCCAGCTGCACAGGAAGAGCAAGTGATTTGAGTTTCTTTATTGCAAAAGGACACAGCAAATGTACCTTAGTGTGCCTGCTTGAGTAGTTAGATCAGGCCCACCTCAGTACATTCATTGCTCAACAATTGCAAATTTGTTTAGTAAATACCTGAGATGTGCCAGAAACTGGGGAAATAAGAAAGATAGAAAAAGAGGAGCATGGTTTGAATTGCTTTCATGCTTAGAGTTTTCACTTGGTAAAGAACCACATGGATAGCATCTTCACATTCCTCAAAGCTCTGTCAGAGGTCTGTTCTGCTTCCTAAGGTTTACTGATAGTGAGAAGATGCTGTTCAGGACTTGTCAGTGTTGCAGTAATTTACACTTCCTTTCCCTTCCACCAGGAAGAGCAAATTACAGACAGAAGGGGGAGAAAGAGAGATAGAAAAGTAATATTGTTGTTATTACTGAGAAGGTAGACAAGATTTTATGAAGTGATTTAGCTAAGGCTGCAGATCTGAGTCTCATGTGCATACCATGCTTCTTTTGGTTAGCTCACACAAGTGTCTCTCTAAAGTGATGAATTTGCTCACTTCTTGCAGCCATGCAAAAATCCAGACTTCTCATCAAAGCTGGTCTTTTAATCTGTCCATGGGATTGTTACTTAGAGTCCAGGGGAGACTGCTACAAGTTATTTGGATTTGTGTCTTAGGAAGGGCTGAATCACAGGTGTTGCCTGTTTCTTTCCCTTAGGGGTAAAGTGAAACACTTTTCACTGTCTACCTGATTCCATGTAGGACAACAGGCAAATGGTTGATTCCCACCTTTTCCGTCTGGGCTACAGTTCCTCAGGGCAGTGGAAATGGTGCTGTATGGTCTGGTGTACCTGTACCTGGCATAATGTATCACTGAGCTTGAGGAGAACTTGTAGTGGTGCTTTTGTGTAGTTAGACACAAGAGAGATGGCTTCTGTTTTCTTTAGAACTTTTTCAAGTATTCCCCACTGGGCACTACATGATGGATGCCATATCCCAAGGATCATTTTTGACGGCTTTCCTGCCCTTACCATGGACAAGGCAACACCTTTGACATTTGTGGGAATCACTACTACAGACAATTCTTCAATTGTGGAGTCCTTCAGCCACTCAATGTAATACCCAGGCTCTGGCCTTGGCAAGACAGACCCCGCTACCCCTCCTGCCTGAGGGGATATTTCCAATGTGCTCTGTACACAATGGTTTGGTCAGTTCTGCCCCTCCTCAATGACCTTGGCCTTGTGGTTCCTTCCCCCTGGGTGTGTCTCCATTGGCTTCAGGTCAATGCCCTTACCTGCCCTTTGCCCTGTCCCCAGACCCTCTACCTAAGGGGAGATGGAGGTGGGGCTCTCTCTCTTGGCCTTGGCTCTCTCTGCCTTCTCCTTCCTGCCCGGCTCGGGTTGCGGGGGGGGGGGGGGAAATAAAATGGACTCTTGTGCTTAACAAAAGAGATTTATCTCGTCTGTTTCCCTGACGGCGCTGTAACCTCCCTAGACATGATGAACGTTGTAGCCACGTGACGCTACATTCAATGAGACAGTCAAAAAAGTGTCTGAAGGTGCTTCACCATATGTGCCAGGTATGTCTCCTCTCTTTTGCAGATCCTTTCCCATACTGCAGGGCAGGCAGCAGTGCAGAGGTACTGTGTTAATTACAGAGGTGATGGTCCAGCACTGAAGCACCTATGAAGTCTGTGAGTTGCTGTCACAATCACACATGGAGGATGTTGTTTCCCTGTGAGTAGCACTTATGTTTTTGATTTAAACATGGGTGATCAGTTCAGTCTTGCAAGGTTGGTCATGCTGGATGGAGTATGGTTCCCAAAACCTGACAGAGATTTGTGTCAGGGGACATCTCTGGAAGTGTTTGATACCAGCGTAAGTGCCCAGCAGGGCTCACTACAGGGCTCACACTAGGTCAGGGGGTTCAGGCCCTCATCTGCTTGAGTGCTTGGTAACTTCAAGGCAGAGATTCCCACTACCTTTCTGTAGCTTGTCCCAGGGCTGCACTGCTCTCAATGAAAGTTTTCTCCTCACATCTAAAATCTTCTGCAACTTGTGCCCCTTCTGCAGGACCTTCTACCCTGTCACTGGTCACCTCTGAGAAGAGTCTGAATTTACTACCTTCCCTATAATGCCCTATAGCCAGTGGGAAGCTGTAACCAGGCCTCTCCTCAGATGTCTCCTATCTGTGCTAAGCAGAATATGTTTTGCAGAATGGACTGAGCTGAGAACATCTCTTTAACACAATCAAGAATAAGTTAACCTCCAGTCAGGAGCTGGCAGCTGGTAATGTGAAGGCAGGGCACATTTTCCTTAGAAGGCACGAGGCAATGTGCTGACTGAAGTTACTATGGCCAGTTTTCAGTGATGGCACTAATTACTAATGCACAGGGAGAAAGTGGGGGTACAAGAATAAAGAGGTAACAGATGAAACTAGCAGACTAGCTAGATACACAATCCAGCTGTGTGCTGTGTGTAGTTCTCAGTGAATGGCTCACCGTGGCTGGCTGCCCCAGGAGAGGGTCTCATCATGCTCATCCTTTCTGTTTCCTGGGTCCTCATTATCACGGCAATATTTGCTTTTGTGGATTTTGTCTTTCCCTGTTACTTTGTCCATCTCTTTCTGTGAATTTATCTTGTGAGTTTTAAATCCAGGCAAGACTGTTGGGTCTACAATAACTAGCAATAATTAGTCACACAGCTGGATTGTGTGTGGTAAGAAGAAATTAATCCTCTGGCTGAATGTGAAGCTGCCATCTTCTGGTTTCATTTGTTGCCTCTTTATTATTGAACTGAGAGTACTTACTGCCTGTTGACCTTCTCCTTGCCTCTCAGTGCTGAAGGGATCTGCTTTCATGCTAGTCATCTCTTCTAGACCAGCATGTCTTGATATAGTTGGCTATTGCTTACTTCTCATTATCCTCTCAGTATATTTCTGTCCTTTTCCAGTTCTTCCATCTGCTTTCTGAGCCAGGGAGATAAAGGTTAAGTATTACTCCATTGGCATTGTGAGAGGCATGTGAAAGAAGAGATTTAAAAGTGTGTTTGGATATGTTTAGCAAGGAGGAGAGAACTGGATGTTTGCTGATTGTTTATGCAATGTTTTCTCTGGTTATCTAAAGGCTTCTCAGTGATGTAGACAAAACCTGGAAAAGACTTTACTAACACCACTGTCACCTTATCCTTTGTCCAAGCCCTGGTCCTTCAGGCATCTTCAGTGAAGGTCCCACTGGACCACACCACAACAGTGATGTTGTGCCCATTTACATGTTGCCTGATTTTCTGCCTGCAGAGATGCACTTGGAAACAGAGACAGTCCCTCCCCCTGCCTCTAGGGGGAGAATCGTATTATGAGAGCACTTTTGAAGAAAAACTACGCCTTTTATTTAATTTCCCTCTTTTCTTTCCTGACTACAATGGTCAAAAGGTACTGCTGAAGGTGGCTTCTGGAAACTCACTCATTTGCCACTGGGAAGGTAACACAGATGGTGCCACAGATGTATTTGAAGTTGTTTTGCCTATTTTCATTACCAGGGTAATGAAAATATATTATGAATGTACAAAATGAAAAGGGCCAGTTTCAGAATCATGATTGACCACTTGTGTAGGAATGGCTTTGTCAGGTCCAGGTGTTGAGAGGATGCAGGGCATTTCAGTGGTGGCCTCTGAGGCAGGGGCACCGGTGAGAGCTACTCTAGAGTGGGACTAGGAAGACCGGAAAGTAGAAGATGCCCTTCAGAGGTGATGTGACCCATGAAGTGAAGGCTGCTACAGAAACATCTGGCAGGAGAAAAGAGTTCTTGCAGCAGCTTGCAATGGACCCTGGAGGCGCCACAGGAGGTAACAAACACTGGAGTCATTCCTCCTGCAAGCAGTTTCATGTGTGAGGGTCACAGCAGAATACTCAAGCCCTGAAAGCAATTCAGGTCAAGGTAATACCACAGTTATTAAAGCAGCTGAATCGGTCAGTTTTTGGCTTCTCAGACATCCCTGAAAGAAATGGAGCTATTTTATTTTCTGAGTTCACTTCTGCAAAGGAAATCGCTGAAGGGGTACAAAGTGTTTGGGAAGAGTGTTAAAATTCAGCTCAGGCTGAAAAGAACTCAGCTTTTAGACGAGTGGAGGCTGGCAGGATTTTCTATCTGCTTTCAGCATTTCTTAAATATTTGTAAATACACAGTTTTGGACTTGGCCTAGGAGTCAGCCCCATTTCTGCTGGTACAGCCCAGAACTCAGAAGCTTATTGTGTGAGGCTTGTGGCACTCCAAGCAGGAGCTGCTCTTTGTGCAGAGGTGTCTGTCCTAAAGTAAGCCATGGGCACTCAGGAGGGCAGCAGGAGAACAGATGAAGCAGTAGTCTGTAATTTTCTACTAGGAATGTTATGCTAGTAAGATGTCCTGTGCTTTTTACAGAATTATTCTCTCTTGCTGTTAGAATAATTTCTCCTTCAAAGTCATAAAATACTGCTGGCAAGGAAAATCTCTGCCTTAAGAATAGCCCAGAAAGCAGCAAAGACCATATTTTTATGTAAACCATTTTCTCAAACAATTGTCTCTGGTGTCTTGGCCCAGGAGCTACCCCCACAGTTCAAGGTACAGCCATTATGGTGACACTTTTGGTACACATACAACAATGGGGCAACTCTGTACTGAAATGAGATATGCATCACCTGCGATAAGAGAAGAAGTGATAGGTATGCTGCTTTGGCCTTAAATCCCAGTCTTTTCCCATCCCCCAGTTTCGCTTCATGACCCAAAACTCCACCTAAATACAAATTCTGTGCTTTGCTTTAACTTTCACCAAATCCTGCAGGGGATCCTCTACATATGAGAGCTTTTTTCAGTGGCCGCATATCAAAAGAAGTGTTTTAACAAACACAAAGGATGGACAGAGGTTTTGTGCTCCCTTGTTATTCCTTGCAGCAAAGGCATGTCCACTGGGGGAATCAAGTTGTTTTCTTGATCAAGGAGTCATTGGAGATTAACCTTCTCTCGAAGTCGTGGCAGGACAAAGCTGCTTCTCCTGGCAACAACTAAAACACATGCCATGAGATGAAACACTGGAGTAGATGGCACCCAGACGCTCAGCATTGGGGGAAAGCTGGGGAATACCATTCATGCAGCCTCTGCCACTGTGTGGGTATCTATCCGACCATGTGTGGCATCAGTTCTGCCACCTCTTTTCATAAGAGATTGCTGGGGTGGAGGAAGGGACCATCAGCCCCACTTTGCAGGGTATGGGTGTTTTACAGTGTGGCAGGACCTGGGTTCTGGCCTGACTATGCCAGCACCATTGCTTCTGTATGGTGTCCTTCACTATGTTTGCCACTGCTTTGGCTCAGATGCTCCCAAACAATACCCAGGCCTGGGAGTTCCTTTGGGAAACTCCTGGAACAATCTCCACCTATATCCCTTCAAAGTCAGACCATTTCAATCACACATAAGGTCCCAATCACACAGGTGCCCCACCAGACTACCTGAATTCTTAGCCCTTGGGCACTGCCCTTCCTTCCAGTGACTGAAGCCTGCCCCTAAGCAGAAACACTGTCAAAACATATGGTGTAAGTGTCTATACATATTTAGGTGAGAGGCTGTTCGGAGGGTTACCCTGAAGCCAGCATTACACAGGAGCAGGGACATGTTCCTGCCAGGCTGTGGGGAATAGACCCACACCACTGTGTTTGTAACACTGGAACAGCATGGCCTGCTGGACTGCAACCCCCAGGGTTACACCCTGGAGTTTGCTGAGAGTCTCTATCCCTGCTACCTCCCAATCTGCTTTGCATCACAGGGGCGTTAGCCACCAAAAGGAAAGTCTGAAGGCTTCATGCCCTTGCCCAGGTAAGGACAGCTTTCGTGCCTTCTCTAGATGTAAGACTTGCCATGCAAATGATCCAGCTCTCAGACAGCTTCAGCTCTTCTGTCGTCCCCAGCTCTTGGGAATATGCAGGAAATCTAAGAATACATTATTGGTAGTGAAAACAGTCTGTTGGTAGCCCCAACAACCCTTTAGATTTTAGGATGGCATGGTGCAGGACTGTTCCATGATGGGCACTGGCTGGCTGCCTGGGAAGGCAGACATCCACTTTAGCTGTGTCCACCACAAAGAATGGAGCTGGAAAAAATGAGAGAGGGAATTTATGTCAGCAAGGAAGAAAAAGGGCAAAAGAGGGTATTTATTTCTTTGATATTTTGCTCTTTGCTCCTGGTGAGAAAAACATTCATGAGAGTCCTTCTGCCACACTGGTGCAGCCAGGTCTTCATCATAGCATCCATGAAGGAGGAGCAGACAGTTCTCAACCTGTCTGATTGCTGCTGTGGGCACAGTTTGTACTTGCTTCAATTTTGCCTGTCTCATTGCTTCATGGTTCATTTGGCTGAACTCTTCATAAAAAATAACATGTTAGACAGGCTCTGTTCTGGCAGTATTGTGGGAAGGCAGTAGCTGTCTGTGGAAGGGATGGGCAAAGGGACTCTGCTTTCAGCATCCATACTGACTGCCTATGAAGCAACTGTGTGTGTTTGCCTTGTCAACCCGTTTACAGTATAATAATAATAATGTTTCAAGTCAAAGAAACACACCTATGAAACCAAATCTTTCTGGCCAGTGCCTCTGTCCACAAGCTTCATGCACTGTGTCCTACCAGCTTATTCCAACTCTTCGCTTTGTGTTAAACAAGGAAGAGTGAGAGTAGCACGTGCCTGATGTTTTAGTTGAAAATATTTAGTTACAAATGAGTAGAAGAGATATTTCCCTTCCAAGCTTTCATTTTTGGTTCTCTTTCAGCAGTGTTGTTAAGTGGGTTAACACATGTAACAAACCAAAAGATGAGTGGCATCTTTTTGAAAAGAGCATAGGCAGGTGCCCCAGCTGCAATAGGGTACAGAAATGTGTAAGTGGGGTTGAGGGAAGGGAAAGGATAAGGCCTGGGTGGAGGTATGGACCACAAAGACTAAGAGACATAAGGTCTCTCCAGTAGTGACTTACCTCTGTTGGACACTGTTACTCCTTGGGCAGCCCAAAGTGGCTCCAAAGGTTTATTAGCGGCCCCCTCAAGTGAGGGGACTGTAGAAGGGCTAGGGGAGAATGGCACTGTCCCACACCACTGTGGTGCACTTCTGTCCTGCCCCACTGCTGAACATCTGGGACAGAGGGCACTGGGGTGGGAGGCAGCACCAGGGTCTGCATCCCTGTCTTGGCTGAGTCTGCTGCCAGGGAGGCTCAGGACAGGCTCTTCTGGGTGTGTTGGCAGACCAAGATGCAAAGGGCAACCACAGAAAGTAGGGACTAGCAAGAGCAGAGGGCAAACTACTTAGTTTTTTTAGTGCTGTCAGTGGAAAAGGTGAACTAGGGTCTTTTAAACTTGTATCTCATGTCCAAGATTTCATTGAGTTCTGGCTCTGAAAGCCTCACAGCAGACAGTGGTAGTGGCTGAGTGAGAGGATGCTCAGACCCCTGCTGAGTTCACAGACATGCAAAATGGGCCCTCTTTCAATTACTCCAAAGGCTGTGAAGCTCAGAAATGCTTTGTCCCCAAATCAAACAACTGTAAAATCCACACCTGAGGGTCATAAAAAGCATGGAAGCGTAACAGTGAGGTCCCCAGTCCCACCACCTGATCAAAGCATAACTCACTAAAGCTAGGTTAGGTGCCTTGTCCTGTCAACTCTGGAATATCTCCCAGGGCAGAGGTCCCATCACCTCCTATTTGCACCTTGTCTGTGTTAATGATGGAATTTTTTTCTTATATCCAGCTATAATTTTCCCTTTTGCAGCTCGTGCCTGTTGTCTCATCATCTCCTCATGTGCCTCAGAAAAGAGGTGCCTCTTGCTCAAGTAGGCAATAGCTGACTGCAAATTGATCCTACTGTAGCTTTTTCTTCAGGGTGAAGATCAGTTTCTTCCACTTCTTCCCATAATGTCCTGCACTCCCATCCCTGGGACATCTCTATGGTCCTGTGTTTGAACTCCTCAGTTTATCAATATCTCCCATTTCTTGAGGAACTCAAAACTTTTCTTTAAAATTTCAAATGTGCTGAGCAAAGGGGCACAGCCCCTCTCTGCAGGGTTTGGGTGTGCTTTGTGCTAGACAGTCTTTAGGATGTGTGCTGATGGCATCTTTCCTGCTGGGTCTGGGAGCTGTGTGAAGGGAAAGTGATGGCACATCTTCACAGTGTGTGCCTTCTGCTGCTGAAAGTTGTCTAGGGCACACAGGAACAGTGGAGTATGCTCCTATACGGTGACAGGACACTGGCTCAGAGTTCTTGTTGTTTGCTGTATGAATTTTGGGAGTTCTCCAGCTACAAAGGGCTATATTTCTTGCCTAATTCATATATTCTGTCTTACTCATACATGAACTAATACTGTTTTTTAGAAATCTTCTGTACAGGTATAATATGTCTGACATACTGCCATTCTCCCTGTGCTTAGAAGCATTTCTTAAAGACTTTGTATTATTTGATATTAACATTGTTTCACTCTATGTTTTTGTGTTTGCTAACTGGCATTTATTTACAGAACAAGACACAAGTACTTTTGACAAGCACATGTAGTGACTGGTTTTAGAAAGATGGGGCAGGGCTCGCCTTACAGACATTTTTAGACCTGTTTAAGAAAGGTTGTGGGGAACAAATAGCTGCACCTACATTTTTCTGTTTCCCACTGGTTTTAGTTGCAGTTAAGTTTGACCAACTCTTAATAGGCACACTAGCACACTGGAGTCTGCTCCCAGCTTTCAATTGGTCTTCCTCAGAGAAATACACCTTGAGGCTGCTTGAGGAGCAGCAGGAGCAGTGGTGTAGTCAGCCCTCTGTTAAAACAACAGATGCTGTACCAAAGCCAGGGATTTTGTTTATGGCACAGGTTTTACACAGGCATAGGTGCCTCTTAAACCTATGTGTAGGAAAGATGGTCTTTCTGTTTCATTCCATTGTGACAGCCAGGTTGTTGGAGGAGGTTAAAACAGCCTTCAAATGGGAGACTTGCCTTCTCATACAGTATTCAGTTCACTGTTGCCTGCTTATGCAGTGGTACGAGGCAAGGAAGAGACAAGGTTCCAGAAGATTCATCTGTCTCTGAGAAGTGAGATCTTCTTACCATGAGTAAAATCAAAAATAAATCTAAAAAGAGTCAAGTCCATTGCTCACCTCTGTCTACCATAAGAATTTTTTTAAAGGCAGAAAATATTTTCTTTTCTAACAGAAATAACTAAGACATTTGACTCATCACTCCAAAACCAGAAGGTGCTTCTGTAAGCTGCTAGCTGATTAAATTCTGTACGCAGCAAAGCAAGTTTGCCTTTCCCCAGAGGTGATTGGAAGTGATCTTGCTGAGTTCTCTAGTATTAAAGTTGATGCATATTTTCTTGAATCCAAGTTTTTTTCAGGATTGCACAAAGGAGGCAGAGTTTAGGAGCAGCTTTATTTTACCTTTTGGAAAGCAATGACTTCGTGGTTATTTTCAAGCTTTTGAGTAGTCAGAATAGCAGATCACTCATTCATTCTCATTAAATGGATTTTCAGGAATGGCTGAAATCCCAGGACCTTATCTGTTGAGGTTAATTCTTTTGCTTCCTTTTTCTTTTGCAGTGCCTTGTATCTCTGAATGCCAGGAACACATCCGATGCCCCAAAGATGGTCATGTCAAGCTGTGTTTGGGGTAGTTTGTTCTTGCAGGCTTCACAAATATGCAGCAAAGGCATCTAGGGTGAACTCCACATAAATGCAGCTTCCCAGAAGAGTGAGCACTTAGATGTAATTGCTTGTAGTTAAATTGGATGTGTGTCTTCACTTTGTAATGTAATATATGCACAGCTATATCTGATTGTGACATTATGCCCCACATTTCCTTCTGTGAAGCAGTAGCAAATTGAAAGGCAAGGTATTGTCTTGTAACAGAGAATTTTAAATAAATAATCACAGAATCATTGAATGGTTTGGGTTGGAAGGGACGTTAAAGATCATCTAGTTCTAATCTCCCTGTCACCTTCCACTAAACCAGGTTGCTCAGAGCTCCATCCAACCTGGCCTTGAACACTTCTAGGGATGGGGCATCCATAACTTCTCTGGATAACCTCTTGCCTCACCACCATCATACTAAAGAGTTTCTTCCTAACAGCTAACCTAAATCTACTTTTGCTCAGTTTGAAGCCATTATCCCTTGTCTTGTTGCTAGATGTCCTTTTAAAAGGTCCCTCTCCAGCTCTCTTGTAGGGTCTTTAGGTACAGGAAGGCTGCAATTAGGTCACTGCAAAGTCTTTTCTAGGCAGAATAAACTTTATTCTCTCAGTCATTCCTCATAGGAGAGGTGCTTCAGCTATCTGAATGACCTGGTGGCCTCCTCTGGACTCACTCTAGCAGTTCCATGTCTTTCCTGTGCTGGGACCCCAGAGCTGGGTGCAGGGTTCCAGGTGGGGCCTCACCAGAGCAGAGCAGAGCAGAGCAGAGGGGCAGAATCCCCTCCCTCCCCTGCTGCCCACACTGCTCTGGATGCAGCCCAGGACACGTTTGGCTTTCTGGGCTGGGAGTGCCCATGGCTAGATCATGTCCAGCCTCTCACCCACCAGCACCCCCATGTCCTTCTCACTGGGCTGCTCTCCATCTGTGCAGCCTCAGCCTGTGCTGGTGCTGGGGGCTGTCCTGACCCAGGTGCAGCACCTTGAACTTGGCCTTGTTAAACCTCATGAGATTCCTATGGACCCCTTCTTAAGCTTGTCCAGGTCCCTCTGGATGGCATCCTGTCCTTCAGGAATGTCAGCTACACCCCTAAGTTTGATGTCATCTGCAAACTTGATGAGGGTGCACTCAACCCCTTTGTCTATCTCATTAATGAAGGTATTAAATAACACTGGTCCCAGTACAGACCTTGAGGGGCACCACCTATCACTGATGTCCATTGGGACTCTGAGGTCTTAGCCACTACTCTCTGGGTGTGGTCTACTTTGTTACATGCCTAGCAGTTCACCCATCAAATCCATCTCTCTCCAGTTTAAAGAAGGGTGTTGTGGGGAGCCATGTCAAAAGTTTTATAGAAGTTCTGATAAATGTTATCCATAGCCCTTCCCTTGCCCACTAATGGAGTCAATGGAGTCATCAGGGAATGCCACCAGGTGTTCAAGAAGTTTAAATTAATTTTCCTCCAAATCTTTGGGTTCAAATGTCATGTTTTCCCTACCACTAGATGAAAGCTGAAATCCTTATCTACTCCTATGTCCATGGAAATATGGCTTTTAGAAAAGTATAGAGCACTGTAAGACTTCAAGAAATCCATCAGAGCTCGTGGCAGCACACCCTGCATGTGCTGGCTTCCCCAGTGCTGGAGCACATCTTGGTTGATGGATGCTTATATTGGACTGAGTGCCACTGAGAGTTAATCAGCTCATGAGATGTGTTCCAGCAGCACACAGGCTGACATGTGGGAAGGTATGATCTGCAAGGGATCCTGTCTGCAGTCAAGCTCCAGGTGTAAACATTGAGGTCATCCCTGTTCTTCCTGAGGTGCAGAAATCCCACTGGGGAGGGAGTGGAAACGCACTGATGATGACCCAGTACACAAGGTTCACAGGTATTCAGCAGGAAAGGGCTGACCTGCAACCCTGATCTCTTACTGTGAAAGGTGAAAGGGAATCATGAACTGTCCTTTGATACTTCTTGCTCTGACTTTTGCATATTGGATTCTGCACATCAGGGAAAACCTTGCTGCTGTTTGGATTGGAGTTTCCAGATCAACATCCAAAAATCTATAAGGCTTTTTCCTAAAAATTATGTCAGCTACACAGTCAAGAAATATATTTTGTGATGCCTTTTTGCCATAGTTGTCTGATGATAATAACTTGTTGATAATTAGGTGGACCTTGTGGGCTCTTCAGGACCTGAAGATGACTTCTCAATCATGGAACAGGAACAGGCCTCTGTTTCTGGGGTAGGACATGTGTCTAGCAATATTGTAGGCATGTCCTATGAAAATTTTCCCCGTGGGTTTTGAATTAAATTTTGCCTGTATTTAAGGTGGAATGTAATTCTTTTCTCCTGACCTTTAACTATTCCGTAATCACATGACTTTTTGTGTCTCATTGTTGTGAAAGTGCTCACATTTACGTGCCTGAGGAGATAACTAAGCAGGCAAAAACCAAATTCCATGTGTTTGGTTACAACTATTTAGGTCCTGGAGTTAAAGCTCAACTGGCTGTTTTGCATTGTGGTTACAAAACTGAGAAAGGATTGAATTCCCTGGTGCTTGAAATCCCCAATGTGTATGTACCCAAAAGATGTTTTCTAGAAGTGGAAGCCTCAAAGCTATGAAGCCATTTTAAGTAATGGTCCACAATACACTGAAATAAAACATTACTCTGACAGAAAAAAAACATGGAATAGTAAAACTTCTGGGCTCACAAACCAGAGTAGCATACTGTCCTGAAGATTGCTCAAGGGAAAATACCATTTCAGCTTGAACTTTGAAGTTTACAAAAAGAATGGGTGGGTTTAGGTACTCCAAGGTAATGTTATGAGAGTTTTTTAGTACAGATCTAACTTAAGTATCTGTTACTATATGCATTTCTAACTACATAGGAGGATCGGGTTATATGAACACCAGAAAGGTACTAACACTTTTTCCATCAGCATTAATCCTATTACACGGGAAAATTGGCTACCTGCCATATTGGACTTGCCAGGAGTGCAGAGTAAATTCTAGGTGCCTTTCTAAGTAATCCTCTCTGTGCTGATAATGTGATTGATATGTTCTGGGCTGTTTTGTTTATGAGACACATCTAGTATCAGAAATACAAAAGACTGTCAGAGGGAGTGGTAAAATTACCCTGGAATTACAGTCCTTCAAAATTCTAATAGTAAATGTGACTGCTCTTTGCTTCGGAAATTGTTTGGGCGTGATCAAGCTTTACGTGAATATTTAAAGTGCACATAAAAGAATCTAAATGAGGGGGAAAGGGTGCAGCTCCCTCATTTTTTTGGCTTGGAGTGTCCAGGACATGATAGGGCATGTCCTGCTATTTTTTGTACTGATAGATGTGAACTTGAAACTTAAGTTTTCAAAATGAAGGGGAGGGTGGGATGAGGGGAGGAAGAATGCTTCCAGAGATAAGCAGAAGACATACTTCCAGTGCAACAATTAAACCTGTTGCATGTAGTAAGTTTAATGTAACCCCAAATGTTAACACAGTCCATGTGCAGATACTGATCGGCAAGGTGCCAATAATTGAACGAGTTGTCACATCTCTCCTTGGCCAGGAGAGCTGATGGTGTCCCTGTTAGAGGGAGTTTGCAGGGAGTCATGGTGAAGCAGACCCAGGCAGCCACTGTCTCTCTCTCCTTACCCTCTCATTTCTCCCTTTGCATACCTCAGCACTGTCTCCAGGTACGACCAGCAGTGCCAAGCTCTGCTGCAGTTACCAAACACAGGCATGGGGATGAGCTTGGGGGCCAGAAGAGAGAAACAAGTAAAAGCTTGATCCGACTATGTATACGGGATGCTGGCTGGTTCCTGGAAGGCACAGATAAAGTCTATCTGCTTTGTAGTTGAGGAGTGTCTGCATTTGCAGCTGCAGCTCTCTCCAGGCAAAGGAGCTGTGTTTCTTGTTCCTGGAGGGTTGAGTAGCATTGAATAGCAGGGATTCTTTTTTTTCTTCCTGCTGCCCAACAGACTGCCACTACAGCTTTTAGGTGCTGACACTGCGTTTCATCAGCACGGCAATTATCACCTGGAAATGTAACATCACAGCCACTCCGCATGAGCTCCACCTTAAATCACTCTGAAAGCTGAAGCTGGAGCAGGATATGGCAGCTCTGTGCTAAGCTGGGTATTTTCTGCATGCACATGACAGTATAGCATGCTTCTGGTTTCAGGGTGGAGTTCTAAAGGTGGCTTCTGATCAGTAAAGCCTCTGTACCCTGTTGTCACTGATCTACTGAATAAGTATTCAACGGAGAGGTCTTTTGGTTTCCTAGAGGTAAGCCACTCAAAGTCTATGTCTGCCGATGACCCTCAGCTTTGCACCTCTCACACCTCTTGCAACTGAGCCAACAGAGCTCAAATCTGTGACCCCAAAAGCAGAATTCAAATTTTTTGTGCTCCTGAGATGTGGGTTTGCTATGGAGGAAAGCAAGTCAGGGAGGCTTGTCCTGATGGCAGGTACAATGTTCCTGCCTCATCCTTTTCACTGAAATGTTTTGCAATGTGATAGCATGTACACTTGATTGATTTGGTAGCAAAAAGGGCTCAATTTAAAATATGGGCCTGAACACTCCGGAAACGCACTTCTTTCCATCTCTCCTACACAAGAAAATAAGTAAATGATCCAAACAAATCCAGGTCCTGCCATTCCAAGCAGTGGAAGAAGCAGAGATCAAAAGCTCTGCACTAAAATGACTTTTTTTTTTCTGAGAACAATTGCAGAAAAAACTTCCCTGTTGCTATCTAATGGGTTTGAAATCTGTCGTACCCATGCAGTGACTGAGCCGATTGTTTAATTTTATTCATCTGTGAACACTTTTCCAAAAATGTGCTTCTTTTCTCAGCTGCAAAACTGAGAAAAATAGTACTGTCTCTAAAGTGACATAACTAAGAAAGTTCTCCCAGACAAGTGCTTATTTTCGTTGTTTAGTTTGCAATAGAGTAATTCTGAATACAATTAGATGTGTTTGTCTTTTTAAAATTGGTGAAATCCACAGCCTTTACCTAATAGCAGAGATTTCAAGCTATTCAGGTAGACCACACAGTGCTCACATCTAGTTAAGGAAATAAAGGTGATTGAAGTGAGAAGCTGATAGAAAAAGCCCAGCTGAAGATCCCTTCAGGAGGAAGATGATGCTTGGTGTTTTCGGGAACTTCTGTAAAGGATTCTTCGAAATACTGATTGAGAGGGCAAGTATTACTTTCTGCTCAGTAAGTACCAGTATGAACACAGTAATGACTTACAGAAAAGACCAAATACAGAGGTAGCATCTTCTCTTAATTTTTATTGTGGTGTAAAAACAATTCCAGATATATTTCCTGTAAAGTAAAACTAAAAATTTTCATAGATATCACTTGGAAAAGTATTTATTGGTTCAGATCTAATAACAGTGTTCATTAGTTTTATGAGCTATTCATGGATTTGTCAGTTAATTTTTTTTTTCTGTAGAAACAGGTAAGGTTTTAGGGAAGCATACAGCAACGTCCAAGCTTCTCACCTAATACTTCATCATAGCAAAGAAAACTTTGAAATATGTGGAGGTATGGGGTCATCCTGAGAGAGGTGAGTAAGTTTTAGTTCTGAAACACTGCAGTGAATTGCAAGTGTCCTGTAAGTTCAAGCATGTTACTTTTCATTACCAGAAAGCTTCAGCAGTGCTGTTTTTTTCTCTGTGTGTGGGAGCTCCACACCTGTAGTAATCTGAAAGGAAGCATCATCTCCTCCCTACTGCAGCAAACAGATGCATCAGGCAATGTGGTGCCCAAGGGATTAGCGTCCTGCTATTCATTTGGGCCTTTTTGGAGTGACAAGTAGACTCTGTGCTTTGGCTCTGGAGCTTTGGCAGACATACTCTTGGTATTACTCACCATACAGCATTGTCAGGATGTCAGATTAAAGCACGCCCAACCTGCAGATAAAGCTGTGTTTCAGTGCTGCCTGTAACTCCTTCCAGTACCTCACTATTTGTCCCAATATAATAAAAGCATCAGTTCTGCTTTTTTTTCTAATTAGTAAAACTATGTTTACAGGGCACTATCAGTCCCTTTCCTTCACAATATCTATTTTATTGTCTGATCAACAACACATGAACTTTGTGACTCTAGGAGTTTACAAATGATGGATTTCCCTGCTAGTTTTCAGATATGACAAAGTATTCAGATGGCAGGCACAAAACCAGTGTGCTGATCCTTAGGCTAGGCCAGCACCAAAGGATCAAACTGACAAAAACAAATGATGATCTTTTAGGAATGGAAATTTTCTGGCAAAAGTTATTTTTGGAGTTTTTGATCATTACTTTTGAAGCTGAACAGATGAGATTATGGATTTAACAGGTGAACTGTTAAATGAGTGGAAAACTGGATGGGCTGCGAGGTTCAAGGGCATAAGTCCATCAGTAAGAGTAGCTGGCAGACAGCTACATGTGCCATTTCTCAGGAGTTAATACCAGGGTAATATCTTTAACATCTTTAGCAACAACATAGAAGAGGGGATGTAGCACACTGGGGATTGTTCCATACTGAGGGAGCAGCTGGAGGGGAACACAGCCCTTCAGAGGGGCCTCAACAGGCTGCAGAAATGGGGTGCCATGAACCTCCTGGAGCACAGCCTGAGCAAAGGATGTGTCCTGCTCATGGCTGCAAGAAGTCCAGCAGTGAATGAGGCCTCAGTCTGGATAGAAGGGCTGCAATCCTGGTGGACAGCAAGGCATGTCAGCTGTGAACTTGGTGGCTGAGCAGGGCCTGGGTGGTCCTTGAAAGCCAGTGGAGGGAAGAACCTCTCCACTGCTTGATGGCACTGATCAGGCAGCACCCTGAATTAGATTCAATCCAAGAGAATTTTTAAGAAAACAGAGATGAAATCATCACACAAGCATGGTGCAGTTCTTGGACATGGTCCAGAGAGATGATGGGATCTCCATCACTGGAGATAACCTGATCTAGCTTTTTAGTCAGCCATGTTTGGAGCAGATTGCTAGAACAGGGACCTCCAAAGGTGGCTTCCACTTGGAATTTTTCTGAGTTCCTTTAATTGCATTTCACAGGACTCTCATAGCAGTCCTAAAGTTGAAATGGGGAATTTGTTTTGACTGAATGCAGTTTCTTGTGCCATGCCCAGGAGGCCTGGGCTGAGGTTAGGAGGTGACTTACAAACAAGAGACTGTATGCTCTGACAACAGGATGGCAACCAGGGCCCAGAATACACTTCTATCTTGCCTCTTTCTGATACTTCACAAAACCCAAACCAGGAGAAATGATGCTGAAAGAAAACAGAGTGTTGAGGCAAGACTGTCCCCCTGTAGCAGCACCTGTATCCTAGAGAGTACACAAGACCTGCCCAAAAACCAACTTACCAAGAGGTACCCCAAACTGGGACTGCAGGAGACTCAATGAAAAACTTGATACCTGGTGTCCTTCATCCGCTGTGCCATTCCAAGTGATCCTGACCAGATTGCTTGGGCATAGACCTCTCTATGCCTGTTAACACATGTGTAAGAATGGGTAAGGGAAAATCTGTGAATGCACAAGAGAGAGAAAAACAGCTTGCTTAAAATTAAAGTGGCTTTCCTGGTCCATAAAAGCTGAGGCAGATAAACTTGGTTGAAGAGGTGCTGAGAAGACCCACCCCCAAGAAATCACAAAGCACCATAATGGTGAACTGGGGATTCCTGTGTGTGCATACAAACATTTTGATAATGGAGACCAACAGGGGGTCAGTGATGTAAAACTTGATTTGTAGCACTTCTGTAACCTGACATGAAACAAACCTGAAACACACATTGAAAGTAGACCTGACCTTCCTTCCTACCAGGAACACATGGAAAATTGCCTATTTCAATCATTCTGTGTAGCTACACAATGTTGCAGAAAATGCTATATTAGAGCAACGTCTGAAAGGAATGAATGGAAAGCACACATGCCAATTTGACAGACACTGCTGCAGACTGAGTAATCCCGTTGGGCTGCTGGTGTATATTTAGCTCTTCAATTAAGAGCAAGTCCTACAATTGGTACTTACATGAGTGAGCCCCAGGGTCACGTAAATAATCCTCAGGATTACTCAGAAATTATTTTTTAAGGCATGATTAACACACGACTGGGAGCTGCAGGCTATGCACATAGAATCATGGAAACATTCAGGTGGGGAGGCACATGTGAAGGTCTTTGTTCCCATCCCACTTTCCAAGCTCAACTGTCTTCAAAACAAAGTCAGTTTAGTCAGTGTCTTGACCAGCTAAATTTTGAACATGTCCAGCAGTGGACATCCCACTACCTCTTTTGTCCCTGTCCCATGACTGCACCACTGTTGTTTGGCTCCTTATGTGCAAACAGAATTTCCCATCCTGCAATGTGTCCCTTTTGTCCCTTATGACAAGGGTCTAAACAAGACTTTTTAAAACACGACATCTCCGAACTTCTGAGAGAAGGTTGGTAACTGTCTGTAAGTCAGTGGACATCTGCAGTTAGGGCTTCTCTGAGACATGCATTCTCCATGCTAACAAAGCCTGATTCCTTCCATCTCTCCTCTCACCACCAGGTGCACCAGACCCACACACCATTTCTAGTGGCCTTTCACTGATCTTGCTTCAGTCTGCCAACAAATGATGTCTGCTTCCACCCCTGATGTGTACAGAGGAATTGTGGCCATCCTGAGGACACAAAGGTTTTTCTGATGACACTCTAATGCTTCTGTGGCTGTATGTACCAGTCTGTTCATACAGACTAGAATTGGTCCCCACAATGATGGCTCATGTCCTCTCCCATGTGAAAGAGGGAACAGCAGGAGCCCACATGGGAAACAGGTGCTGTTTGCCATGCAAGGCATTAAGCAGCAGGACTGTGGGTGGCACAGGACCTTGTGGTCAACTGGTGATGGACATCTGGACTCTGGACAGGTTAGAGAATCATACTTAGAGGCAGGATTTCATCCTGGCATTTTGGCAGCACCTTTGTCTGACCCACTCCCATGTCAGTACTGAACAAATGTGTAAATAAAGTATGCTACTTCTCTGTTATATGTCCCACACCCTCCTTCATTAGTTTGGCTTCTTCTCTCCCCGCCCCCCCCACCCCTTTTTCTTTTTACTAACAAAATGCTCTTGCATATATTTCTTCAATAGGCATTGACCATGAAATCATGATGCTGTGGCTCCAAGTACTGATCAGCTGCACAGAAACCTGTCTGGCTTAGGCAAATGACTATTTGCTTGCAGTATTGCCATTTGCTTTCCACTATAGGTACAAGCTCCAGACATTAACTGTTGAGCAATGCTGGAAAATCTGTTGAGCAATGCTGAAAAACTTGTAGGCCAGATCTTTGCCAAGAACTACTCCAGCCAGCCAACAGCACAGTAATCATATCAGGTATGAATTCACATTATCATTGGAGCGGAAGTATACACAGGCTCTCTCTGTGATGCTCTGAAATATGTCAGTACAACTTAATATCTGAGGAATTAAATACACTGAATTGTTGAGAGAGAAAAACATTTGGTGTCAGTTTTTGAAATTTCACTGAAACTGTTAACATGCAGCACACTCACTGCTCACAAGTTCACTAGCTGGGGTGTGGGTGGCTTTAGCCTATTGCACTGATTTCAGTTCTTGCAAATATTCTCATCACACTGCAGTCATGTCCTCCACCCAGCACATTGCAAAGTTATTTATTCCTGCTGAATGCAGTGTCTTACAGCCTGTTATGCACAGAGGATGGAGACCAGACTCTGTGGAACCCCATGGGGTTGTGCTCCTTCCTGTGAAGCTCTGACAGGAACAGTCCAGGCTGCAGCGGAAATTGTTTGCCCTTCATGGCCACCTTTGCAACTTCCAGCTTAGCCCCATGGCCTTTCAGAGACAAACAGCACAAGTTCAAGGCCTAAAATGCCTGCTTCCCCTGCCAGGGCAGCCCACAGTCTGACCTTGGGTTAAAACATAGGTTTTTGCAGATGTTAGCTGTACTTCATATGAGAGAACAAGCCTGAAGCAGGTGTAGGAGTAAGGTCAAGTACACATTAAAAATATACACATACAAGCATTTCTGATATCTCTGTGTGGTGCTGAGGAGCATGCAGGTGTTGCTGGTTAATCTGGAGTTTACAGGAATCATACAGAAATGAGTGTCAGAAACCCAGGGCTAGCTTGGCCGAAACCCCAGGAATGCTCCAGCATTTGTTCCTCAGCTGTACTTGTTTAGGCAAACCAGACAAAAAGTACCTGATTCAGTCTGAAGAGGGAAGCTGGACTACAAGGCAAACATGTATGGGCAGCACTCCTGAGCAGCTTGACTTTCAAGTTTTCTGAGAGCAGTCATGCCCACAAAGTCAGTAATGAGAAGGAATTTGTTTGCTGAAAGATCTCTGAGGCTCTGTAACCCTTTTCCAGGTGGAGGCATTCAAACAATTGATGAATTAAGCATTTTCTGTCTGGGATAGTAAATATTTAACTGGAAGGTTTAGAAAGATCCATGTTTCTGAGTTTTCAAGACCTTCTCAACAAAAGGTTCTTTCCTGCAGTCACAAAACTAAATAAACACAGAAAAGAGGATGGAGCCTAGGAAACAAAGAAGCCAGAAGAGCTTTGTCCCTCTGTAATGCATTGTATTCCTGCATCATTTTCTCTGCAGCATGTGCAAGAAACCTGCAGCCTCTGACATCCACAATATGATGCAAAGCATGTCTGCCTCCCTATTCAATTTTATTCAAGCTCTTCCCAAATCCCATTTTTCACATTAGATCTACTCACTGAATGTTCAATGCTTTTCTTTCCTTGGACAATCAAGCAACACAAAATGTGGCCTGCATAAAAAAGTGAAGAGAAAGGTAAGATTTTTACACAAACATGTATTTTTCAGGTTTTCCCACAGATTTGTCTGGCAGCTTTTGGACATGAGACTGGCATCAGCAACTACCCAGAATTTTCTGGCATGCAGTGTTTAGTGGCCTGGTACCTAGGCTGCTAGGATGCATCAGGATAGTTTGTTATAGCATCTTAGTGTGGAGAACCATCACTTTTGGAGGCCTGATCCATGTGGCAGCAGGGATTTCCAGTGATTTCAGCAGAAATTAGTTGCTCTCAAGCACCAAAACCAGCTAAATCCTCATATTCACTAACTAGGGTATATTTTGTGGTTCATCCTGGAGAAGTAGCTGCAGATAAACAGTCTTAACAGTCCTTCTGTGGCTCAGGAAAGGCTGTGTCTCAGATTGTATCCTACTGTGTCACAGACAAAAGCTCTGTGTGTTTAAGGCCACAGTACATTTTGTAGTCAAGCACAGTGGAAAAGAGAATTCCCTGAGGTCGGCATGCTCCCCCACTGAAGCTGACTCAAGGGCCTTACCTCTCCAGCAGGATGTACCTGGTGTCACCAGTGAAATGCCTGCCTAGCCAGCTATGACAAGGAGGCTTGAATCCACACTTAACCACTCAACAGCTCATGCAAGTGGAGACTGGAAAGAGGATCTGCTGGAGACAGAGTGTTCTTAGGATGGTAATGCAGCCTGCTGCCCTGAGAGCAGTGTGTCTCTTCAGAGCTAAGCACCAGCAAGAGGAGTCTGAGAAGGACAAAAATAAAAGACCAAGGAGAGTACAGGGAGTTTCAGTGGGCTTTTTTGGGGGGATTACCATTGCTCTGCAGCACATTTCCATTGATCCTGATGGTAGGATGTTGGCTGGGCATATGGGCTGCTTCTTCAGGGTGGTTCACTTTCTTGCTGAAAATGGTCAGAAGAAATCCTTTTACACTTGAGTGACACATGATGGGAAAGGCATTTAGAAGATAACTACACAAGGAAGAGGTGGCAAAAATGGAAAGAAAATATTTTGATATCTGAGAGGGAAGGTACAGCTTAATAAACAGGGGCAAAAGAGAAGGGTGCTGGGCTTGTTCAGCCTGGAGAGGAGAAGGTCAAAAGGGTACAAAGCTGCTGTCATCCCATCCACTGTCCCACAGGGTTATCTGGGAGAGAGAGATACAGACTATTGTTAAGGTCCACAGGGAAAAGACAAGAGATGACAGGCACAGGTTGCAACAGGGGAAATTCTTATTGGACATGTGGAAAAAAACCCTCTTTTTATGAGAGTAGTGCAGGTCTGGGATAGGCACCAGAGAGGTGGTGAGATCTCTGTCCTTGGAGATTCTCCAGACAGGGTAAGGCCATGGGCAACATGATTTAGCTTTCATGAGCACTGCTTTGATCAGGTAGTTGGGCTTAAGACCACCAGATATAAATCTTTCCGCAATTCTTCAAGGAACTCCACAGAAATCCTTCTGAGGCATCTCTCCATCCCACATGCGGCAACAATATGTGGCACAGGATCCTATAAGAGGATAGAGGCTGGACCTCGGGGAAATGTAGGGATGTAGGTTTGCACGTCTTCTGCTGAGAAGGGAAGGAAGTACCACACACTCCTTTCCTGTCCTTCCTGTCATCCCCTGATGACTGTTATGAAAGCCTCAGAAAGCAAAGCTAAACCTTTCACCACAGGTGCTTCACAGCCATATGTTAAAAAATTATGTCATGCATGCTAGTAGTGCTTGATTTCTATACAGCAAAGCCTGTCACATCACTGATCTTTGGAGGAACAGCCATGATGCAGCATCTGAAACAGCCTTAGATCTCAACTGCTGGTGATTTCTTCATGCTCTGTGCAGGTGAGAAGAGGCATGAAGAACACAGAGAAACAAGGGCTCTGCAGAGCAGGAAAGGCAGCAGTGAAGTTGCTGAGCACGGCTCAGCTGGAAGTTTCCATTGACTTGGAAATGATCCACTGAGCTTGCAGCAGGATGCTGCACTACAGACTGCATATGGAATGAAAATCAGGAAACCTAGGCAGGTTTTCTGTGCTGCACAGAGCACAGGTAGAAGCTATTGTCAAAGGTAACTGGCTGACTAGGAAACCTTCTGGTAGGTGGTGCTTCTGTCCCTCTAGTATTTAATAAGGCCTTCAGCCCATAGACTGCTTCAGAGCAGAGATGGCCTCCTCCTGGGCATATGGTGTGAGAGGCACTAGCAGAGGGGCCCGGCTTTCCTTGCCTCCTCGAAAAGGAACTGGGTGCAATCCTTTATCCTGGAAGAGAAATCTAGATGGGAAAAAGATAAGGCTTTAGCCAGTGATGGCACTGCTGTACACCTCTGGAAGGATGGAGGTAAACAGACAAGTGAGAGATCAAGCATGGCTGGGATGATCAGGGTAGGCTCTGGAGGCTTAAGACATGGTCTGGAGGTAACGAGGGCTGTTACAGGCAGCATATTTCTCAATTTTGTCTTTCGTGCCTGTGAGTCACCAGCAAGCTGGAGGAACAGCTCAAGCAAGGATCCCCCCACGCAGAATTGTGTGTGAGCTGTCCCTGTGAAACTGCAGAGCACAGCACCATTGGGATGTCATCTGGCAGTACCTAGTTGCAGCTAGCCCAGTCCACTGGGAAGTGGCTCTCCATGAATGTGGAAGGCTGAATTTGAGCTTCACTGGAAGACCTCTTTTTTTATTTTAGTTAGTCTTTAAACATTTGTTTTCCAACTGCAAATGGTTTTAAACAAATTCTGGCACAAAACTTCTTAATTATTTTTAACAAAAAACCCACACCTGAAATTTATCACCTTTTAACAAAGGATTTGCTATTTTTGAGAGGAACTCCCCTCTCAACAGAGTGATGGATTGCTCCCCCTCTGCCTGAGCCTTTCCTACACCCCTCTGTCTCTTCCACACCTTTTCCTTGGGAGGGAAGCCAGGCAATGTTGCAGGATGTTAAGCTGAAACATGTTCTAATCTCAGCCCCATGAGACAGAAACTGGAGGGAAGGAGTTTGAGGATCATTTTGTGGTTTCCTGGGGGCAGCAGATACAGGTGATGCAACACTGGAGGAGAATGGGCATCTGAAGACCTTGCTAGGGAGGCTCACAACATGCTCTCTTGCAGCAGAGTCCATTCTAGCCCAGTGCCTTGTTTGGGTGTCTGCAGCACCTAGCAGCTGGCATCTCTTGCTTGCAACAACACCAACAAAAATCAGATTTTAGGACTGTTGATGTTATGCTAGCTTCAGTCTCAGGGATATAAAACTCAAAAATCTTTATGGCGCCATGTACCATGGTACCATGTACCAAGAGACAAAGGAAGTGGACTACAGAGAGACAGGACACAATGAGTAACAAGTGCTCTCCTGAAATGTAGTTACTCCAAGCTCTCCTCACCTGCTTTCCCAGAGTCCTTGGGGCTGGATACTGTCTTATCCCAAGCTGCTCCTCTGGCTGGTCACTGCAGATTTGCTGCCAGTTTTTTTTTGTTGGCTCTCCTGGCACAGTGGCACACACCCACAGAGTAATCCTTGCTGCTACAAAGTGTGTATCAAACAGATTGTTTCACTTCTTTCGTTTTTTAAATTTAGGGAGTTTGCACCCAAGGCATATTTATTGGTGATGAGTACTTCATCGTGGTGAAGTACAAGTACTTCAGTACATTAGCTGTCTTTCACTTTTATCTGGCATCACAAGCACAAGCTGCCTTCCACTCCCCAGGATTTCTCCCCTCACAACCAAAATGCATCAGAAATTATGATGACAAGCTAAATACACTGCATGTGTTTGAGGCCTGCCCACAAGCTCCTTTCTCCTCTCTCCAGCAAATGTCATCTGAGCTTTTGGACCTCTCTCCTTCTAGAGCCCAGAGAGCCTTTGCCAACCATCATTATGTAAATGGAAAATTTATGCACACACCCCCATGCATGTGCAGTCATCCCTTCTGCTTGCTGACATACTCTCTGTCAGACACCTCAATTTTTCCAGTCAAGGCCTCTGTTTCCAAATGCAAACTTTTCTGGACAAAATTCAAGGACTCTTATACCTATCATTAAATTCAGGGCTAACAAACTGGAGCTTGGCACCAGTCTTGTGCCATTCTCCCAAGTGCCGTAAGCCCACTGATTTTAGGAACTCCCTCTCAAACTGAACTCCTATTACTGTTCAGGCTTAGCATGGCAGCATAGAGACTGTATCTATGCACTGCAACCCAATCTCCTTTCAAACAAAACTGTCTTAGCATGAAAGAAATTGTAAGCTATAACTAAGTTTCAGTACCACACCTTTCATCTCATCACTTGAAACTTGTCAAAGTGGGCTAACTTTGTTAAGAAGATTCTATTTTATATCTCTTCCATCACAACACATGACATTTTAGTCACATAAACTGAGCCAAGCAGCTGGATCTGAGCTTATCCCCACAGCATACTCCTCAGAGGGGCATGGGTTCCCCATTTTTTGAAAAGAAGCTGCAGGAACCACACATAGTGCAGTGAAAGTGCCCAGGAGATCACATATGAAGACCTACAACCCCAACAACATATAGACTGCCCCAAAAGTACTAAACCACCTTGACTGTGTAAGACAGCCTGGGCTGGAGGAAGAAGCACTAAGTTTCATCTCCTTTCCACTTGGCTCCCATCTGAAATCTACAGCAGCCATGCAGAAATCAGGGAAATATGACTAACACTGACTTACATCCATGAGTGATCCTGGTTTCTCATCAGTCCTGCCCAAACTTCAGCTAAAGGCGCAATGTAAATAGGAGGATGATAATTACAGCAGCCAAACGGCTTTGCCAGTCCACTTAATCTCATTTTAGGTGCCTAATAAGTATCCTTGAAATTCTGTGATCTACTTGTCATATGGATTAAAAAGTAAGCTACTGATAAAAAATAACTCTGTGGAAAGTTCTTTTTCTGACTATTCCTGACACAGATCCAGCAGACATCTGTTCTTGTGCATTGCTCCAAAGCGAAGTAGCCACAGATCTAGGTAGGAGAAGATGCTGTTTCTTGTGAAGTTTACAGCTGATGGAAGCACAAATGGACTGACACCTACGCAAACACACTGTGTTGTGCCACACTTCCCAAACATGAAGGATGCACTACTGTCAGCAATTTTTGTAGAATGGGGACTCACGGAAATGCATAAGAAGGATTCAGTGAAACCACTTCAGCCCACAGGAGAGCCATGGGAGTGGGTGTTCCTCTCTGAGCAGCTCTAATTTAAGTGAGTGTCATGGACGAGCTTTTCATTACAGGTAGACCAGCCCACTTGTAACAACAGTACAATGGTGGTGGGATTAAGATCAGAAATTGCATCCCTCCACACTTTGAAGGAATTGTCAATTAAAGAGTTTTTTAAGAACAATTTTTACAACACCCTGCCTGAGAGATGATGCACCCAATCTCACCTTGCTTCTTCTGAACTTTCTTTTCCCTGTGAAGAGAACACTTATTCTCAGCATGCAAATGTCTAAAGAGGGCAAGTTTCGGACTGTGCCTGGCAGCAGATGAGCCAGATTATTTAATTCACTTCACCTGGACCAAAAGGAAACCTTCCTCTTCCTTTCAGAGGGTTGTGGGTTTTTACACTAAGTAAAAAAAGAAAAGCAAGAAAAGAAATAGAGAAAGAGAAGAAGGAAAAGAAAGAGAAGAAAGAGAAAGAGAGAGAGAAAGAGGGAAAGAGGGAAGGAGGGAAGGAAGGAGGAAGGAAGGCAAGGCAAGGCAAGGCAAGGCAAGGCAAGGCAAGGCAAGGCAAGGCAAGGCAAGGCAAGGCAAGGCAAGGCAAGGCAAGGCAAGGCAAGGCAAGGCAAGGCAAGGCAAGGCAAGGCAAGGCAAGGCAAGGCAAGGCAAGGCAAGGCAAGGCAAGGCAAGGCAAGGAAAGGAAAGGAAAGGAAAGGAAAGGAAAGGAAAGGAAAGGAAAGGAAAGGAAAGGAAAGGAAAGGAAAGGAAAGGAAAGGAAAGGAAAGGAAAGGAAAGGAAAGGAAAGGAAAGGAAAGGAAAGGAAAGGAAAGGAAAGGAAAGGAAAGGAAAGGAAAGGAAAGGAAAGGAAAGGAAAGGAAAGGAAAGGAAAGGAAAGGAAAGAAAGCCCCACCAAACAAACAGCTCAGGGTCAGTTTCAAACTGAAAGCTTCTCATGAAACAAGAAGGCAAAAGGAATTCTTTTGCAAAATGTCAAAATGTGTTGTTTTACTCCCTTCTTTTTAATTAAAGCCGTTTGTCAGTTTGGATCAAATTCAACAAATAATTTAGTTTGCCACCAAAGCACAACTTTACAGTCCAAAGCATGCATCAGGAAACTCCAGTGGCAGTGTGGACCCTACTTGTCTGGCATCATAGTGCTCTCATGTGCAGTGAGGGAGTTGTTTATGAACATCACCATATGTGGAGCTAAATGGACCAGTTTTGATTGTGGTACAGGATTACGAAACCCACCTGCTTCAGCTGGAGCAGACCTTTCAGAAAGAGGCAGTCTGAATCTTAAGGCTACATAATTAAACTACTGATGAACTAGTAACCAAGATGCACAGTGTGAGTGCTTGCTGACAGACTTCCTAAGTAAACAGTGCAGAGCTGTTATCAGATTTGGAGGTGTGTAACTTTGAAATTTAGGAGGAATTGTTTTGCTTGTGTGCAAAGGCTGTAATAAGTCACTTAAGTCTCAAGTGCCAGAGCCAAACCTGGGTAGCACTTTCCAATAAAATGAAGGTCTCACTAACAATAGCACTGGTATTTGACATGGTGAGTTCCATCCAAATATGCCAGGCTACAGATCCCCCACCCATCTCACAAGACAGGAATGTGAGGACACCAGAAGCATGCACTGCACCTGCCCAGCGGTTCTTGGGCAGAGACTGCACATGAGCCCAGCCAGGTCTGAGGGCTGTCTGAGACCCATTTTTTGTGGTGGCTGGTGTCCAGTGCTTGGTACATGAAATTAAAAACCTCTGTCTCCAGGATCCTTTATGGAGTCTGTTGAGCTGAGAGCATGGATTCCAGTAGCTGGGCAAGCTGGGCATCCCCTACATGCATCATTTCATCATTTCCCCTGTGTCAGGGAGAAATGCTCTGTTCCAGTGAAGACTGTTTAACATGAGTACCAGACTCACTGCTAGGATTTTCTCCATTCCCCACCCCCCCCGCCCCCCCCCCGCCAAAAAAAAAAAAAAAAAAAAAAAAAAAAAAAAAAAAAAAAAATCAGTTTTCCTTTGATGGCTAAATCATAAGCATACTATGAACAACCTCCAGTGAGTATTGCTGGAATTAAAAAAGAAGATAAGAGAAAAGGACATACAATCAGTAGCATTTTGAAATAAAACGGGGAAGGAACAGCCCTCTTTCCCTGCTAAGGCCTTGTTTCACTTTTAATTTGGTATATTCAGCTCCTATATAGCTACATGGACGATGCTGATGACACTTGTGATTATTATTAATACAAACCTTAAGAGGCTGAGCTGTGAGATGAGACACCCTATCCAAGCTACAAATACAGAACATAAATGTAGGACAAGCACAGGGCACAAGGAGCTGGAAAGATAGCTTCGCTTATTTGCTAAGTCTAAATAGTCTGCTGGTTTTCACAAGTACTTCTGAAAGGAAAGCTTTAACGAGAAAATTTAGGAGAAATTTAAGGAGAAAATTGAGGAACACAGTGATAACCTGTGACTAAAGCATTGAGAAAGGTAAATTATGTTTAACCAATGGAATGGATGGAGATATCAAAAATGATTGTTTCTTCTTATCAAATGCAACTCCTAACAGGAAACCTTATTTCAGGTTAATGCAGTCAGACATTTTAGAGTCAGTACAGGAAAACTATGTTCACAGTTGTGGGCATGTCTGTGGGAAGATCCTGCAAAGTTGGCTGGTTGATTTTAAGGGGTAGGACTTTAATTTTATACCTTGTGAAAATCACGAAGTTGATTGAAGCCAAAATTCACAGATGGGAGGGAAAAAGACAGCAGTCTGCTCTTGAGGGAGGATTATTCTGTCACACAGGACACAATAGAGACCTCTTCTTTTACTACTTTAACAAGTTTTGCTTCATGCTGGCATTCCTGCTTCAGAAAGGCACTGTCATGGGAAACGGATTCTGCCTGGAGACCAGACATTGTTCAGGATATCCCTTCCACCTCCGCGTGCTATTCAGCATTAACACAGCCGCAAGCAAAGCCTTGAGACTATTGAAATTTCTTTCTTCATCTCCCCCTTTCTCTTTGACAAATGTGTGACAAGGATGCAATTGTTTGAAAGCCCAGTGATGGAGAAAACAGAGAGCGAAGCCTTCAGACGTGCCTCAGTGATTTAGAAGCCTTCCCCCAAGACTTGTGAAAAAGGTCACAGGAGGTCTTCTATAGGGTTCAGCTTCCCAGCAGGGCACTGGATGCCAATGTAAAGGCACTTAAATTCCTTTAACAGCTGACCCCTTTGTGGATGTTCCCACCTAGGATTATCCTGGCCCTTGGGGTGAAGAATAGCCCTTAGCCAACTAATGGATCACAGGCCCTTCCCTTTGAATATCTGCAGTTTGTGTTGGGTAATCGCCCATCCAGCCAGCAGGAAGTTGTTTCTTCATTAAAATGACAAAAGCTTTTGAATGATGAAGATAAGAGTTCTGATGAATCATGGGCAGGGCTGGTTTGGGAAATATTGTTTCATGCTGCCCAGAAGTTACTCAGCAGCTTGCTGGTAATGTAGCCTGAGCACAGGGGAGGAACCTCAGGCGTTGATCTGTGCATACATTCCTCTGTCAAAACCCAGCTCGGCCCCAAACCTGGCCTTTTTCCCTGCAGTTGCTGGGGCACACGGTGCATGAGGTACTCTTGGTGTGAGCAGACATGTGGACCAGCTTCTGCTGGGCAATGGGGAGAACTCCAGGAACACATCTACAGCGGAAACTTCCACACACACCAACCGTCTCCCTAGGGTACTCCTGCTTCTGCCTCCTAAAGGGAGATCACTCTCCCTCCTAAACACCATGCACTGGGGCCCCCATGCCAACTCCTCTGCCCATGGACAACTCTTTCCCATCTTCCCCCCCTTTACAGAGCAATTCCTGCTCCTCCAGGCTACATGTTGCCCTCTTAGTGGGAGGGCATAAGGAGGTGGTGTCAGACCCTCTTCCATTAAGGCTAAGCTATTTAAAGATCAGTGGGCCAGAAAGAGGGACCAAGGGTCAGCATCACTGCTCAGAGGAGTATTTACATATTTCATGCACTGACGGTTTCATTTACAGAACTCCAGAAGTCTTTTGAGCAAGGCAGGCACAATGGATCTCTTCTGGCAGGGGCAGCTGTGACTGCCAGGTGACCCCCTCAGAGCCCTGCACTATTTTGACTATGACTAGACATCCTTCCAGAAAGAGGCAGGAGCTCCTCCAGGCCAAGAGCAATGCACAGTGCAGCCCATGGTGGGCTGGTCTGGCTCCTCTGCAGTGGACAGTAGCCCTGCCTGGTCAGGAGGATGATGCTGACCAATCCAGAAGAGCCACTCCTGTACTCGTCCAGCCACTTCAGGGACTGAGCACCTGCCACCAGTGCCACTGTGATTTGTGAGTGCACAGAGCACTACTAGCTGCTGTCCCCCATGTCTGCTAAATGGCAAGAGCTGAACTATTGCTGGATTCATCCTTATGCATAGGGGTGTGCACTTCATGGTGCTGCTGCTAATCTGGTCAGCCCCCTGTGCCCTGGGTCCATGTGGACCCCAGGGGCCGCAGGACCTGCCATCAATCCCAGCCACCCAGGCCATCAATCCTGGGTGCCATCAATCCCAGGCCAGAAGCCCTGGGAGCCCAAGTGTCTTCTTATCCTTGTTCCTGTAGATGTGGAGGGAGATGCCTGCGGGCTGCAAGTGCCAGGCACGTGCAGTGAACTTGCTCTGAGCACTGGGAGCAGGTGCTCTTTCCCACCTGAGTTCCAGGACTTCAAATAGTGGTAATGTGCTCTCCATCTGCCCAAGAGCCGCCCTGCACCATAATACAGGGTATAGCTGCCTGGGAGAAGTGGCATGCCTATAAGCTCCATGTGCTTCCAACACTGGACCAAGAAAGTTATTTGAGCAGCTATATCCCAAGTCCTTTCATAAACCTCTGCACCAAACCTCCTACTCTCCCTCAGAATAAAACCAGAAAGAAATGTCTTTCTGTGGCCTCTCTTCCTAAGTGACCTCTCCTGAAAGCCCTCTAGGCTTCCAAAACAAACAAACAAAGGGGGGGGGGGGGGGGTCAAAGAAATGGAATATGATGAAAAAAAAAAAAAAAAAAAGCGCAGAAAAACCTCAGGCACCATTAAGGAAAGTACTGTCTTCCTCCAGCACTGTGCCACCTATGCTTAATGCCTAGAAGGCTGGGAAAGGTTCTGGGAGAAAAGTCCACTGTGCGGGAACATTTTAAAGGCCTGGATGGTAATGAGTCAGTGGTGAGGTTTGGATTCAGATCTTTCCTACCTATTAACTGCCCAATGTGCCAGACCTTCTAGGGGAAAGACAAGGGAAGCCATTATCACTCATTGACAGAAAGGAAATAGGAGCTGAGCAGAAGGAATACGTGCTCAGGATAATACCAGGAATTGCTGAGGGTCTTGGGTGAAAATATACAGGTTTCAGGCTCCTTGGGACATAAGATTCAGGAGATGGAAAACTGTTGATCACAACCCCACAGCCATTGCTGCACTGTTGGTTTGCAAGGGAGGGAAGAGAGGGTGAAAAGGGAAGGTGATGCCATGCTTTTGATGCAGAACCTTTTCTTAATGGTAAAGGAATGAGGACAGAGCAAGGAACAGTGATCTGCACTGGAAGATCTGTCTGAGGCCTCTGGAGGCCATCCCCTTTCCATTCCTTCAGCCTCTCTGTGGCTGTGCCCCTAACCCTGTCAGGCTTTGTTCTGCTTATCAGTGTAAGTCAGCCTCCACTTCTCTTTGGCAGCATGCCTGGGGCCACAGATGTCAGGGGGCAGTTCAGGCCAGATGCTCCTGTCACCAGCAGGTCCCAGAGCCACCTTTTCTGGTTGGTACTCCAAATTCACAGAATCAGAGAATGGGTCAGGTTGGAAGGGACCACAGTGGGTTGCATGGTCCAACCTCACTGCTCAAGGGGCAGGTTTCATCCCAGGGTTCATCTCAAGGCCATGTGCAACAACTTTTGTCTGTATTTCAAGGAAGAGAGAACAGTGTTTCCTCTATCTACCCATAACAGAAATGGCACTCCCTGACCCTGCTGTGGCTTTCTTGTGGTGCTCTCAGAGCTTCATTCCTTCTTTCCCTTCTTACCTCCTTCTGCAGGTTTACCTTCCCCCAGGTCTTTGTAGTGCAAAAGGACCACACATGGGCTCACGCATATCATGAGCCAAACATGCAGCTTTCTATTTCACAAGGTCTCTAAACTATTAGCTGGGATTTTGCCTTGGTGTTTGACTTCCCAGACACGAGCCAGGCAGCTGAGAGATCTCAAATGGCTACATCAAGCAGGAGTATAAGGAAGCTCTCAGCTTTAGGTCTCAGCATATTAAATGTTGGACTAGTTCCTAAGTCTCTGCTACCTGCAGCAGGACAAGCTATCTGCTGAGTTAGTCACAGGCAAAGCTGGGTGTTGCTAGGAATGTGCTGAATTGGGCATAAGGGAGGAGGATCCCCAGTCATCGCAGGGGGTCTGGCAGCCCCTCCAGACAAGGAGAAGGAAAAAATGCCAAAGCAGCAGCTGCCAGAAAAGATATTGCCATGAAGATGCACAAGGCCAAATGCCTGCACCTAGTGCACACAGCTCCTGCCCCTACAAGGAGGTTGAGCAATAACCTCGTAGGAATTTGATCAGGAGTTAAGTCCCAGTCACCAAATACAGGTTGCATGTGGGCACAAACCCTCTCTACGCTCTGTTTGCCCTCGTTCTGGCACTGACCCTGCCATGAGCTCATTGGAAAAAAGCTTTGTGCACAGCAGCCGCACGAGATACACTTCCCTCCACACCCAGCCCAGGCTCTGGAGACTCATGCACTGCTGAAACATCCCTTGTTCAATGGCGAGGTGAGGCAGCACCATTGGACTGCCATGCAAGCTGCGTGACGCCTGGTGCTAGAGCAAGGCTTGTCCAGAAGGACAGCTGTGGTCAGTCTCTGAAGCAAACAGTGTGGGGAAAAGTTGAACTCTGTGAAGGAATCAGTTGGGATGAGCATCATAAATGGAATGAGTTTTATTTTGGATTTGCCACCTGGCCTTAGAATAGCAACATGAATTAGCATGGCTTTCCTGGCCACAGTTACACCCTCTTTGCCCTAGGGATGTTGTAGAAGAGGGCACACAACAGCACACACCTCCTGATGCCACACTGATAAGGGCACTGGTGGTTCCAGAGCTAGGTCAGCATCTACACTGACAGCTGTGCCAAGCAGCTGGGTGTAAGAGGGTCAGGAGAGAACCCTCAAGCCCCAGGGTGTTGAAGAAAAAAAAAAAACATTTCCCCATAACCACTGCCCAGCTCGCTCTGTAGTGGCAGAGGATCTTGGTGCCACAGAATCTGGCAGAATGTAATGGGAAAACCAAGTCCAAGCCTGCCAAGAGTGCCCTCACCTGAGGTCCTTTGCTGTTGGGGGATGCTGCTTCCACCCCGGCCATGCAGCATGCAAGGGCACTGCTCCAGTCCGAGTTCTTCGAGTCCAAACACCAGAAAGTATTTCCCGACCCCAGCCAGGGATTCTGGGGTCGTGGCACTGCTGGAGCCGCCACAACCCACCCTGTTTTTCAGGTTGTGTCAGACCGAGGGTTTCAGGTTGCGCCGGGAGGACATTCCTCCGGCCCCACATTCCTTGCAGGGCTAATCCTCGGGAGAATGCGGCATGCACAGCGGCCCCAGGCTGTGCCCCCGGCCAGAGGCACCGCCGGGCCCCTGCAGCTCCAGCAAGCCTTGTCCCAGCCCCAAGCCTCTCTCAAGCCTTGTCCCGTGTGCTGCTGCCAGAGACACTTCTGCAGCTCAGCTCTGCCCACAGCAAAGTCTAAAGAGCAGCTTTAGCTGTCTAAAGACAGACACAAACTGTCGCAGTCAAAGCCCTGCCACAGGGACTCCAGCATTTCACTGCCTGCCAAGCATAGGCACCCAGAGGCCTAGCAGGTCTCAGCTGGTCTGTTCATAAAAGCCAGCTGGTTTTCTCCCATCCTCGTCTGTAGAACAGGACCTCATCTACTGAATGGCTGCAACACTTCTGCCAATGGTTGGGGCATTTCAGAAATATTTTCCTTTAAAACTTCGTCTTTATCCTCATCTAAGTACAACTGTCCTGCAATTGTCACATCTCTCTACTAATGAGTGGGAGAGGCTGGGATGGAAAAGTGTTCTCTTCTCTGTAACTCTCTGATACTTTAGTTTTTTGCTGTAATCACACCAACATTTTTATTTTACAAGGTGAAATTATCTAAATAATAGTGGAAAAATTTCTTTCTCTAATCCATGCTCTGGAGGTGAGCTCTCTTGAGCTACTGCTCTGCAATCTAGTGGATGTGTCTACCAGGTGAAGAAAGCAAGCTAAAGTAGTTAAAAGACTTGTGAAAGGATGCAGGGGAAAATTATTTCTATGTCTGCTATAGCTTCTAGAAATCCAACCCTCCTTTCCTGGGCCCAGATATTTAGGCTGAGCTTGTGCTTTCACCCCAACTACTCCACTGTCCTTGTTAAAGAAATTTGGTTGAAAATTACCTTAAGCCTTGTCAAAATTCCAGTGCTTCTCTGTTTGGACTTGGCCAGTGTAATCCTGGCTAAAAAATACAGAAAATATTTCAAAGTCCAACTTTAAAAGGACAAGCATTGCTTTATTTGTGTTTAATTAAAAATAATAATGAAATAATGGTAATTGTTTTCCAGACCCATGGTAATTAGCTATCCAACCTGCAGGTCCCATGGGAAAGAGCCTCAGTTTCTGCAACTAGTATGCCTGAATATTGACTTGTTCTAGACATTGCCAAGGTTTTGAGTTCAGCAGTTTGTTGAGAGGGGGTTTCCAACTTCAACTTCGTAGCAGTTTAACTGCCATGCTCCAAACCACAGAGTTTTACTACAGCCTCCATTTCCCTTTGTTTTACCTGAACTTCTCATCTTGCTCTGCAAATCCTATGCCAGAATGAGTCATTCCTGCAGAATTATCTCTGATTTTTCAACTCCTCTCTCAGTTGCCCAGACTAGTTCTGAGCAGAAAAAACTGACACGCCCCATTCAGAATGTGTAAGAAGTGAATGAAAGAAATTACCTTCAGTGCTCAGCTATTTGCACTGAACCAGCAAGAACCACCCCATCTCTCCACCACAGCCGAGCCCTCAGCATGGCACGGCATTGCTGACAGCACTGGGCTGGCAGCTGCAGCCAAGGGGCTGCACCAATGCCTCTCTCCTTTGGTTATTCCTCCTTGCTGCTGTGGTCTACGCAGAGATGTTGGTTTGCTCCACACCCCAGAGGGAGTGTCCCAAGAATGACTTATGAGGGCCCCCAGGAAGGAATAGGGGCACCATGTGCTGCCCATGGGGTGCACTGCCCTGGTATTGCTCTCTGTGCATCAGGGAGGCAGCACTGAGCCCAGCTGTGATCTCCTGCCTTTAGCGCGCCTCTTTCTGCAGAAATCAGTCCTGTACCTTCTGTGTTTAGCACCTTGTCCTGACCAGAGAGTCTTCTGCTCACTTACTGGAAGCAGATCTTAGCCTGTCCCTGCCCACAGATCTTTTCTTATGTTCACATCTAAATAAACACTTTTTACAGGAAGAAACAGCATTTTAAAAAATTATTTTCACATTTAATTTTCCACCTTTCCCTTGTTCTCTGGTTTTTTTTAAAGTAATAAAGATGCTCTCTGTTGTGGTTTAACCCCTGCCAGCAACTGAGTCCCCTGCAGCTGCTCACTCACTCCCCCCGGTGGGACAGGGGGGAGAACTGTAAGAGCAAACCCAAGAAAACTGAGATAGAGACGGCTTAATAGGTAAAGCAAAAGCCAAACACACCAGCAAAGCAAAACGAGGAATTAATTCACGGTTTCCCACGGGCAGGCAGGTGTTCAGCCATCTCCAGGACAGCAGGGCCCCATCGCCTCACGGTGACTTGGGCAGACAAACGCCATCACTCCCAACCTCCCCCCACCTCCTCCTTCTTCCCCCAGCTTTTTACACCGCGCATGACACCATATGCTGTGGGATATCCCTCGGGTCAGTTGGGATCAGATATCCAGGCTACGTCCTCTTCCAACTCCGTGTGCACTCCCAGCCCCCTCTCTAGTCCGATGGGTGGGAAACAGCAAAGGCTTGGGTTCTGTGTAAGCCTTGCTCAGCAGCAATAAAAATATTCCTGTGTTACTAACACTTATTTCAGCACAAATCCAAAAGACAGCCCCATACTAGCCACCACCGAAAAATTAACTGGATCCTAGCCAAAACCAGGCCACTCTCACATAGCAAATATTGCATTGTCTCACAGCAGAGTAAAGGAGAGGGAATCTCAAAGGTCTCAAAATGATGCCACTCTGCTTCCCTTTCCAAGTCCAAAACATGAAGTGATCCTGGAAGTGATTGTTAAATCACTTGTAGGATCTGTTTTCTGATAATGGTCCAGCACGGTCGGCAAATCTGTGATTTGCATATGAATACCCAAACGGCATAGCCAGCTGGAAGAAAGAAAATCTGAGCACCAGGCGTTTTGAGAAGTCCTTTGCTTGTGTTCTCAGATCACTTTTCTGTACCATTGACAGGACTTGAGGTGATTTGACAGAAACTCTTGGAAATCGTGTTTTTAGCACAGTTACAGAGAGAACTCCAGAAATGACAAGGTTTCTTCTCCAACAAAAACTTAAAGCATGGTTATGCCCCAAGTTAGATCAGCTTGTTCAGGGCCATCACCAAGTCAATTTTAAAAAGTCCGACAGATAGAGCTCCCACCATCTCTTTGGGAAACCTGTCCTATGGCACAGGCTGCACAAGAGAAATACGGACTGGTGACAGAACAAGATCAGACTGTCTAAAGTTAAAAAGTGATTTCTGAAACTTTTTGCTGTACCTGAAAATACGCGCGGTGCAGTGCCTATTTTTATTAGCAGCACAAAATTTTAAACCACTTCTTTCTCTCCAGATTACCATGACCTACACACTTTTGGTTAGAGGAACTGCCTCAGGCAAACACTGGGCAGATGCTTATCTATCGTAAATCCCCACAGATCTGTTAACTTCAGCAGGATGCCAGCTACTCACGGCCTTTTCAGGCTTGTTTTAAAAAAAACCCAAAATCAAACCAAACAAAACTTGAATTTGAGAAATAACCAATTTTCTCATCTGGGGAGAGACATTTTTGTTACAGGCTCAAGCAAAACTCCAGCAGATTTTGGAAGGTACTTGTAAATAGGGCATTACTTAGTAATTACCATGGTGATTGCTAAAGGGTCAGAGAGAGGCAATGAGAACAAAGGAGCCTAGGGAAAAAAAACAGGGGCTCTTTGTAAAAGTATTCAAATTTTGTCGGCCACTGCCAATAAGCTCGAACTATCCTCACTTTACACTTTGTTTTTTAAATGAAGACTATTTACATCTCTCGGGCATGGAATTACAGCGGGCTAGCGCTGGGCCCTACCAATCGCCCATCAGCATCAACCCCCAACATCTGAATGCATCAGCGGCAGCGGCGCTCGCAGCTCACCCTGCTGCCAGGCGTGGTTTAACACCCAGAGGTGCACTGTGCATTGCTCGGGCACACGCACGCACACAGTGCTGCAGCTTTTATGCCTTTTTAAGTATAATTTTTCTTTCCTCGATCAGTGCTTGACCTACACTCCCCAGCCTGGGCATCCACCTGGCTGCGTCCAAGGCCAGGAAAGAGCCCGGAGAGGCTACTCAGCTGTAACCGGGAGCGATTTTCAAGCTGGGAGCTTTGCCTCCAGCCTCAGAGCCACGCTGTGGCTGTGCCTTTGTCTCTCCCTGCAATCCATGCTGCAGGCTCTGACCCGATGTCTTTGCTCCCCAGCTGTGCCTCTGACTGCTTTGTCGCTAAGGTCTTCTCCAGAAAACTCTGAAGAAGAGTCAGAAATTCGGCACACTAAAGGGCTGGGTGCCTGAACCTACCTACTGAAACACCTTGTTTTTGTTGATCAAGTAAAGTCATGCAAAGCGTGCTGAAAGCGGCAGTTTCCCGGGAAGGGCAACAAGTGTTTTGTTTACTAATGCTCAGTATTAATCACAGTTTAATCAGTGATTTCCCTAGGTTTAAAGAAAAAATAAGGAGCAGAAAAAGCACATTTTCGTTGTCTGTGTAGAGCAGTCCTAGAAAGCTGTGACATTACTTCTCATGGGGTTTTTTTGCTTGTACCAAAGTGATGCTGAGAGTCTTTGGTTCCAGACAAAAACCCAGAGGAGACGAAACTTAGGTGAGCTTATTTCTGTCTACCCGTACAAGATTCTCTCTGCAAAACAAACCTCCCAACTAGTGTTCCAGCAAAGGCTCTTCATATTCTTCCAGCTCCACCCCCAACCCTTTCTCTCCACATTCCTGGCTTTTTCACGGTACTTCTCCTTCTCTTTCCCCTCCTTCATACGTTCCCAGTCTTACCCCACTGCTCCCATCTACTAGCTCCAACACTTTTGCTCCCCTTTATCTCCCTCCTTGGCTGATGCACTGTCTGTGACCGCGAGCAAAGTGCTCTGCAAGGACAACAGTGCAGAGCATGTCTTGGGACAGGGATCTGGTTAATAAATTATACGACATTGCCACTGCAATTTGTTAGAGTTTTAAATATCCATATTTGGGTGAAACAACATGAAGAACACTACTAAAAAAAAAAAAACCACCAAGAATTTTCTCTCACGTGCACTGGGAAATTTGCCTCTTAACTCTATAGTTTGACCTGTCTCCTCTCCATCCCATGCTTAAGTGCAAGTTAGAAAAAGCCAATGTCCAGGACAATGTGGTTCTGTCTACAACAAAGAAAAAAGAAAAAAAACCCACAACAACTTCTTTCCACGTAGCCTATTGAAGTAAAGCAGGACATTTGCAAGTATATTGTGTTCACAATATGGCAATTAATTAAATAATTATACTTAAATAATTAATTCCCAGCTTCCACAGCAAGCAATTAATAATTCCCTCTAAACGACTGTATTCTATCATTTTCTATCAAGCATCAAGTTTCACTAGTAGCTGCAAAGAGGGCTGAATTACTACACTGGCAAATAGTAACTTGTCTTTAAAAATTTGTTATCAGTGACACTGCCTGTCCACAAGCCTCAGAGTCTTTCTGAGGCCGTGGGCCCTCAGCAGGAGCTTCTGTCAGATGCCAGTGACACCTGGTGTGAGCCAGCAGAGCACACCGGTCCCAGGAGGGTACTTGGGAAATACTGAGTAGGAGATGTTCACCCTACCAGAGATTCAGCTTCTCAAAGCTGTTGAATGACTGCCCAAATAGGGCATTTGATAGGCAAAATAGAAAGAGCTTATTTCCATGCCAACAGTGTCTGATGGCTATTCAAATATACCCATCCGGAAGATTTTCATGAGGTGCTGAAATTCACAGGCTTCAGGGGAGCAAGAGCCATGCAAACTTCCTAACACCTGCACACCAAAAACAAAACAAAACAAAACAAAAACAAACAACAACTAAAACCACAAAAAGACTCCCACAAACAAAACAACTAACCAACAACAACAACAACAAAAAACCAAACAAAAAAAACCCAAAACAAACCCAAAACCCAAAAAAATCCAAACAAAATAAAACTCCAAACCCCCCCCCCAAAAAAAAAAAAAAAAAAAAAAAAAAAAAAAGTACAGCAAGTAATTTTCAGCTTATAGAAGAGCTTAACTTCACTTTGCATGTTTCCAGAAAAAGCCAGCTCCCCCTTTTTCAAGCATCTGATGGATCTGCACTACTCCCAGGGATATCTTGGTGGTGCAAAGGCAAGAATGGGCAGCTTATTCTATTGGAAAGAAACTAAATTCTCCTAAATTCAGCAGGAGAACAAATAAATGGATCATGGCCATCCAACTCAGGCTGCATCCACACAGCTTCCACCAAGAAGCTGCCTGCTCCTTGCTGCCCACATCACATGTGGTGTTTTCTGTTGCTTCATTTTGTGGCACCATGTCTTATGTAAATGAGGCTCCCACTGCAGGTGTGCACAGCCAGCTTAACTATTTAGGAGTGCTGGCACAGACCTCAGTTTGCCTGATAAGCTGTGCTTCTCCTCAGGAAACCCAGTATGGGGGGTACCTTACTTGCTGCCAGAGCCACTCCTGGCCTGCGTCCAACCCCTTGCACGGCATTCCCCAGAGCCTCTGCAGCAGGGCCCCAGCTGGGACTGGCACACAGGGCACTGTTGCCCCAGGGCACCACTTGCATCTTTCCTTTGATGGGCTTCCCAAGCTTTCCAGCAGTCCCGTGCTCCCTTTTATGGTGGTCCCTCTATGATGGGGCCTTGCCTCGTCCTGTGTCAGCCACTCCCTCTAGTTCAGCACTACCACCTCAGAGCACCAATCCTGCACATCTCCCAAGCTGTATGACAAATCCTTTTGCCATTATGCTGCTCACACCAAATTCTTGAGTGGGGCAGGGTCCTATGAGAAGGGTCAGTTGTGGTGTTCTGCTCTGAGAGCCTGTCCTGTTCACCTCCACCTGCCCCTGTTGCAGCTCACCTGCTGCAGGTCCTGTTTCCCTCCAAAAACCAGAGGAAGTGCTGGGCTGTCAGGAAAGCATACTCAGTGACCTGCCCAGGTGGAACCATGGGTGGATGGAGGCTAGGGCTGCCCATGGCTCTTTCCCCAATTGCTGGCCTGAGACATACCCTATTTTAAAGCCACCGTGATGTTTTGGCTTTTTCTACTGAAGAATGACCACAACAGTTAACTCAGGCCTCCCACACAAACCTGGCTATATCCATGTGATTCTCTCAGCAAGCAATTCTTTGTCCCCCTGCAGCCCAAGTTTCCCATAGAAAACTCAACAAAGGGATGAGAAGCTGCAGTAATTTGGAGAAACAGCATCGATACTAAACAAGCAGGCCACTGATGGAAAGTGAAACTTTGCCCCCACTAGACAAAGCAAGTGAACAGCTGGTGAAAATATGCAGTATCCTTGTAGTATGTTGCTTTCCAGCCTCTCTTCTGCAAGTGATTGTACTCTATGCTCAGCTGCACATCAGTTCTCCCTCAGAAGTTTCACCTTGGTCCCCGTACCACAATCTAGCCACAAAGAGTTTCCAAATTCCATGCAAGTGTCACCTCCCTGTTCTTGCCTCCCACTAACTCCAGTTAGGTGCAAAATATCTTAAGCTCAGTCCTTTTGGATACTTCTTTGTGGAATGTGTTCTGAAAATGCATGAAGGATGTCATGCCATCACCCGTCTTATTCCCAGAGGCTCAGGCTTATGGACTACCCTTAGATCTTAACCACAAGCTGCAGGTCGTGTTAAGTTCCTTGTCACAAAGTATCACGATGTATCTGGCTTTGATGCTCTCCACACTTCTAACAGCAAGGTCCTGGCACCAAACACACAGCCAATAAAAATTCAAAACTTGCTGAGCCTTGAGATGGTGGCTGTGCCATGGGTATATGCTATCACTAGATTTGCATTCAGCTAGTATGATCTAGGATTTTGGGTTTGCCAGACCTTTAACTTGGAGGATATTAAATACAGCCCTGCTGTTCCTGAAGCACAGAGGTAAAACTTTTCCTCTCCTCAGAGAGGAGAGGAATTTTGATGTAGAAACAAAACTATCAATGTGCTGTATATGAAGGGGGTGTCCACACATTTAGTGTCCACTTCTTGTTTGGTTGAAGTGGAAGAAGCAGCTCAGGTCACAGGACTAACAAAGATCAGAGTGTGCCTGTAGTCCACCCTTGAGGTATCTCAATGGTGTTGGTTTTTAACATGGCAACTGTGTGGGAGTGAACTGGATTTTTTTCCATAGGTGGAAATTGCTCTTGAAGATCCAAGCATATGGGATTTTGGTTGGGGTAATTCTCTAGCAACTACCAGTACTAACAAACTCCATTCTTGAGAGGCCAAGGCACAGTGCCTTTGTGCAGGGTACAGCTCTGCAGTGCAGTGGCTTCACAGTCAATGGTTACTTTGTCCAGCTAAAGGCTGCAGACCTTAGTGTCAACAGGATCTGAGGTGAGAAATTTAGACAGAAAAAAATAATAACTCTAAACTTTTTCCCAGAGACAAAAAGAGAATTCAAGTGATAGATTCTGTATGGGTAATACTATGTAGATATGATACATTTTTAATTGTATTATGAACTCCATTATGAACAGGTTTAATCAATGCAAGGTGTTTTCCATCTAACTTACTCTTGTCCCTCCTCCAGCACGATAGAATCAAAAGAGAAAACAATGCTTCACAAACACAAACACAAACTGTTCTGCTCCAATAACAGGCACCACTTGACTTAGAGATGGAGATCTGCAGTCTAAGATCCAACCGTGAACTGGAGTTTCATGTTCTCCATAGTTCTCTCCCCATGGGAACTGGTATTCAAAAGAGACACCACTGTTTAAAGTGGGACATATGCCTGCTCCCAAAGTAGATACTTAAAAGTATTTTTAAATAGGTTTATGATAATGTCAGATTGAGGACAGTCTCTAGGGCACCATGTTATACAACTCCCACTTTCACCCAAAAATACTGGCACCAGAGTTTAAGCTGTGTGATGTGGAAAGGAGAAGGGACAAGAGCCAGCACATGCTGTTTGGGTATCCATTTCACTCTGCTTTGGGCTCTGCCAAGGAAAGTGCTTACTTGGGAAAGGATTTTTGTCACCAGCAGGGGGGCAAAAGCAGCTGTTTAGCACACCATCCCTCCTCAGCACACACCTCTTTCATTCCCCATCCTCTGCAAGTGCAAAGTGAAGCACGATCTGACTTTGCCCTCTGGAGGCATGGAATTGGCATGGCACAGAGAGACACAGCCCCAGAGGTGACTGAACTACAGCACTGCCTTTTGGAACATCTGATAGGAAAGTCCATTCCCAGCTGCAGCTTCCCAAGAGCCAGAAGGCAGAGCAATGCTGGTGAGGCAGCTTCATACTGAGGGAGTTGTGTTTTGGTTCATACAGGCTAATATTACCCTAGTCTGCTGTGCACTTCAAGAATGTGGGTATTGGTACAGGAGGTTGATTTTTTACTCTTGACACAAACTCTGCAGCATGTGATTTGAAATACTGCCCAGTGTCTGCATCCAGCTACAGGACACACTACCTGTACATGTGGATCCCCAGCAAGTGCCACTTCTTGGTTTATTCTGCTAGCTCTATAGGACTTCTTGCTATCTCCCAGACTGCTGGGAAGCCACAGAGATAAGCAGGTGGCCAGTGACTCCTGGTTACCTTATTTAGCAGGAAAGGAGGGCTGGAGTTTGTTTGCTGCATGGAAATGGATCCTCACACATACACACACACACACAGATTTTCCTCCAAGCAGATAAACAGCTCTGTTGGTCACCTCCAAGAGAGCAGCGTTTCACTAGGATAAGCAGCTCTTACCTCCCCTTTCTCCCTTAAAAATAATTTGTGTAATGCTCAAGAAGGCTTTGGAAAAGCTTTTCCTACAAAGATAGACTCAGCAGTGCACTTGGGGCTCAGGTTCTGGAAGAACTGTCAGGAGACCCCAAGACATGGGCAGGATCAGGTGTACAGCCATGCACAGCACCTGCACACCTGTGCACATCCTCCTCTTTGCACACACATCTATCAACATCTGTTTCTTGCCTACATGCCCACATGCAAGCCTCAGGTCCAGTCACATACCTGTGTGTGTTGGCATTTGTTTGTATGCACACCTGCCTACCAGTGCACACCCACAAACTCCCACTCATATCCTCATCCTCACACCAGTGCCCTTGCACACCCATGTACCCATGCACACGCACCCTTCCAAGCACACACATGCCTGTGCACACCTGCACACACTTTCCATCTCACCTCTAGGATGTCCTGCCTTCTCCTTTATATTCTGCCTTGCAAGGAACATCATGCCAGCAGGTGAGCAGGCTGTGTTGTCCCCAGGCCTGTGGGTATGTGTCACAGGGGTTGAAGTCCTGGGCAAGCATTCCTTACCAGCTGGCACTCTCAGCTGGGGTCTGACCCTCAGCCCCAAGTAGCTTACCAAATATGAGGGAGCTGGCAGGTCTGTCCCAGAATTAGCCTGTGGAGAGCCTGGCATCTTTTCTGTTGGATCATGGACCTGTGGGCTCCAGCGGCATAAGGAGCAGGAACAAGCAGGTCAGCTCAGAGGTAAAACAGGGGCACAGGAGCTTTGCCCGGTGCCAAGTCGCTGCTGGGTACCATCTCTGAGGGTCCCAGCCTCAGTGAATTCTACAGAGCAGCTCTGCACGCAAACCGCCAAGCCTAAGCCCGCACTTACTATCGCTCCCCACGCAGATCTGCCACCGGGTGTTTTTTTCCAGCCTAATTTGTTTAGACTGCTTGATTTCCGCAAAGAAGCGTGGGGCTCCCTGGGCGACGTTGCCCGGGGTCGCCTGTCCCGCGCGGACCGGCAGCATCCTCTGACAGCGGCGGCCGGCACAACCGGCCCCGACGGCGCCGAGCCCTGCGGGGAGGCGCGTTCAATGCTGTGCGCGCCCGGACAGCGGCACCGGCATCCCGGAGAAGCCCCCGCGCCGCTCGGAGCCGTGCGCTCCCGACGGCGCTGGGGACGGGGACCGGCGGAGAGGGCGGGAGGGGGGGCCGGGCAGGGCGCTGCCCCTACCCGCGGCGGCAGCGGCGGCACGCCCGGCCCTGCCCGCGCCTCCCGGGCGGCGGGGCGTAGCAGGGGGAGTGCCGGCCGCCCGGGCGCGGAACCGCCGGACACCGCCGCATAAAAGCCGCGGTCGCGGAGCGCTGCGCTTCCCCGGCTCGGCTCGGCTCGGTCCGGCGCGGAGCGGCTCCGACGGCCACATGACAGCCGAGAGCCGGCCGCCGCCGGGCCCCCCGCCGCCGCCCCCGCTGCTGAAGGCGGACGCGGTGCCGCAGGGACAGCAGGAGGCGGAGGCGGCGGCGGCGGGGGCGCGGGGCGGGCGGCGGCGCCGCAAGCGCCCGGCGGAGAGGGGCAAGCCGCCGTACAGCTACATCGCCCTCATCGCCATGGCCATCGGGCAGGCGCCCGAGCGGCGACTGACGCTCGGCGGCATCTACCGCTTCATCACCGAGCGCTTCCCGTTCTACCGCGACAGCCCCCGCAAATGGCAGAACAGCATCCGCCACAACCTCACTCTCAATGACTGCTTTGTCAAGGTGCCGCGGGAGCCCGGCCGCCCCGGCAAGGGCAACTACTGGACGCTGGACCCTCACGCCCGCGACATGTTCGAGAGCGGGTCCTTCCTCCGCCGCAGAAAACGTTTCAAGCGCAGCGACCTCTCCACCTACCCGGCCTTCCTCGCCGAGCGCCCTGGGGCTCCCTGCCGCCTCCTCCCGCTGCCCGCCCCGCCGCCCCTCGCCGACCTGCCCCAGGCACCCGCCGCCTCCTGCGCCTTCGCCACCACCTTCCCCGCGCAGGGCTGCGCCTCCGCCGCCCTGCCCCACGCCTGTGCCCCGCTGCCCACCGCTCCCGGGCACTACGCGCCCGGAGCCCACGGGTCGCTGTACGCGCCGTCGGGGCGCATCATGCTGCCCGCCTCCTCGCCCAGCCCCCCTGCGCTCTACGGCCGCCGCTCCCCCGCGCCCTTCCCGCCGCTGCCGCACGCCTACGGCGCCGGAGGGCACCTGAGTGCCGCCGAGCCCGGCACCTACCCTGGAGGCCCCGACAGGTTCGTCCCGGCGCTCTGACCCGTGCCGGACAGGCCCGACAGCGCGGACCGGAGCCCGGCGGACTGCGGGGATCGCCCGGCACGGCTGGTCCCGGCGCTGCCCGGGAAGATGCTGAAGAACATTGGGCTGTACCTACGCATTCTGCCAGCTGTCCAGGCTTCCTGGCGAGAAGTGTCGTATTCAGTCCTGGGGACCTGGGGTGTCCTGTCGAGCCCTGTCCGCTCTCGGCAGAAAAGTCCTAGGGACTCCCAAGGGCATAGATGGGGCAAGCAGTCTCTTCCTCTTCTACAGCCTTTCCTGGGGCAGGTGCTCAAAGGTTCCTGCCAGGTTCCCACCCTCCCGGCACACCCAACTGGGCCCCTTCTGGTCTGCCCAGGAATATTTCACGTTTAAGAGTCTCTCTGCTGTTGATGATTTTTAAATTTTTTTTAGAGAATTAAATGTCTGTTGGTGACGTGAAGAAGGAAGGCAGGAAGAGGCATTCCCTGGCCTCCTGCAGGCAAAGCGGTAAAAGTAGAATGTGTGGCACTGATGTGGTGGCATGTCCTTGATAGCTATTGCATTAGTCCCAGGCTTCACACCAGCAGTGTGGCCAAGGCTTGGAGAAGGTTTGGATGCCAGGGCTGCAGAAAAACGCATCAAGTCACATTCTTCTAGGTGTTGTGCTCTGTGCTGCAGGGATGGGAACAATGGTGGGATTGGAACTACAAAAATTTCTACCATGAGCACGCCCAGCCCCTCTAAGAGGGACACATGGAGGCTGTGGGACCTTTGCCCTTGGAGGTCTCTCCAACTTGACTGGACAGAGCCTGATCTGCCTCTGAAGTTGTAATCATCATTGAATTTGGACTTGTTTTGAGTGGAGACCTGATCCTGAGGTCTGCAGAGGTACTTACAGCCTAAATTACTTTGATCCCAAGATCAGCCCAACTCTGTCTATAGCCTAGAGAAATTGGCATATATAGGAGAAAACTTTTGTTTCTGAAATACAAGGGGTGGGTTACGGTGCCTTTTCATCTTCAGTTGCTCCACTTCCAAGCTTTCCTGAGGTTGAAGAAAGTCTAGAGAAAGATATGGAGAGGGAACAATTAATAGGAATGTTTTTGTGAGACAAAAGCTTGAAACTAGATCAATGGTGAAACTCAATCATACCCCTCCCAACAGGATCCACCACCCCGGAAAAGGGTCTGGATCAGTAATTGATACACTGGGCTCTGCTTGAGGCTGTGGGTGTAGAGGGAGCCAACATAGCGCTGCTCCCAGGTCTTCTTATACTGCTCCTTTTTCCCCTCAGAGGTGGGGAGCCTGTGTATCCAGGGCCAGGAGGAGGTTGGTGAGAAGATCCTGGTGGGGCCTTGTATGGGGAGAGGGAGTGAGAAAGTGCAGCAAGAGCCTCAACAGGAGCTTTGGAAAAACACACATCAGAGTCTCTCTCACCAGGGAAGGGTATAGATCATAGTATAACTCAGATTGGAAAACTTTTTGAGAAATTTCTATTCCAATCTGATACCCAAATCAGGGTCAGCTATGACTCAGACCAGTAGGCTCAGCCCTATGTAGTTAAGTTTTCATCACCTCCAAGAATGGAGACAGCACAGTCTCTTTGGGCAACCTGGCTGTCCTTGCGGGGGGCAGGGGGGGAAGAAGTTTCTCCTTGTATCCTCCATTTAGCACTTCTCCAGTCTCATTTCATGTTTACTGTCTCTTGTCCAACTGCTGTGCTTTGCTGCAAAGAGTTTTTGATGCCATGAAGACACCTGTACCTTCTGCTCTGCATTTTTCAGATTAAGTCCTCAGCAGGAAGAAATTTATGCAGAGGTAGCTTCCTGGCTTTCTGTGGGTGCTATGGTCCACATATCCAGCGGGACATGAGAGAGGAAATGGAGTGTAGCAGGAAGGTGGTTGGGTGTCCTCACGGCACAGCGTGGTGTGGAGAAGAGTAAAGCCCTCTGCAGTAGGCAGGCAGGAGAAGTTGTATGTCTACTTTCCATGGGGCTGTGAGGTAGGACATCAGTTTTGGATTCAAGGGTTCAGAGTGCCGGGGATGACATGTGGTGAGCCAGCTCCTGGGTTGGGAGGCTGGGACTGACCTGATCGCACTGTCCTGCATCCATATAGACATGTCTGTGGCACTGCAGGAAGCTGCTGTCCCTACACAGAGCTGGGGAGGCTGCTCCATGTACAGAGCCAGTGGAGGGGTGGGCAAGCATGAGCCCCACTCAACTCTTTGGTGTGCTGAGGTCAGTCAGATTTTTCCTTTCCTATCCTTTCTGAAGAGCTACGTTGTATTTTCCTTGTTCTTCCTGGTCCTGGCACATCCAGAAGCTGCTACCATGCTGGAGAGAACTGTCTCAGCCAGGGGCAGGTCTCCCTAGCAGCTGTGCTAACACCTCTCCCAGCTCTCCCTTCACCATCTGGAAGACGATCTGTACACCTAGCTGCGCCAGCTCCTAGTATTTTTGATAGCTGCTGGCTCTGCTTTCATTTCCTACAAGGACTGGACTGTGTTACTCTGACAGCAAGCCATGCCAACCTCTTGCTTATTTGGGGGTAGCTGGGAGAAGAACTGTCCTGCCTTTTAATGCTTTCTTTCCTTCCTGTAGAAGCAGTTATCAATGTGGACCAGGTAATTTTCATAGAACCATAGCAATGCTGAGTTGGAAGGGACTTACCAGGATCATCAAGCCCAGCTCCTGTCTCTGCACAGGACACCCCAAGAATCACACCATGTGCCTGAGTATTGTCCAAATGCTTCTTGAATTCTGTCAGGCTTGGTGCATGCTCACTGGGGAGCCTGTTCCAGTGCTCAGCCAGCATCTGGGGTGATACCCAACCTAAACCTCCCTTCATGCCTCCATGAATCTTGTCATTGATCATGACAGTGAAGAGCCTAGATGTCTTCTGGCCTGTGTTCCCCTCATTTTGTTCTCTGCTTCAGCTCTTGTGGCAGTTTAGAGCTCAGTCTAAAAAAAGATCACCAGTGATGATACTGGTTTTGTGGAAGATGCTTCTGAGCTCAGATAGCATCTGCAGGCAGTTCAGGGAGCAAAACTCAGTGTCTGAAGGACAAGCCTGACAGTGCTTGGTGACTTAGAATGCACAGATTGGGTAGGTTCAATTGCGTGTTTTTTTGCAGAGAAGGCTTAGATGCTTGTTCTTGTTTTTCTCCAGATATTTTATACCTACAAACTAGGGAAACTGGGCACATCTAGATGGTAAATATTTTTCAGCATGTACAATGATGAGCTTGCTGCATCAAGAACCTGAGATATGGTAAAAAACTGCTTAAGAAAGACATGGTTAAAAACTGCTTCTAGAAAGCTAGAAACCCTGGGCAGGACTGTGAAGAGCTACTGGGACCATTCAAGGAACTCTATATCTGTGCGGGATCTGTGCGGGATCTGTGCTTCGAGGTTTTTGAGGCAAAACCAGACAAAGTTACACCTGCCCTTTGCTAGTGCTGGCAGTGCTCCAACCTCCTGCTTGCAGCAGGCCTGAAGACTCCAGCAATCCCTTCCCACCAGCACTGCTGTGGTTTTGTGGCTATTCCAACCTGAGTTGCTGTGTAGGTTCAGGTGCCAAGGGTGTGCTGAGCACTGCAGGTCTGTCCAGGTTGTGCCTTGTGGCGCTGAGATGTGCTGCCCCTTTGCCCATGTGTGACATGGGACTGCCTGACCACCGACAGAGGAAGATACGCTTGTCTTGTTCTTGGGGAGCCATGGGGAGGATATGGGGATATGCCAAGGGGATATGCTAGACGATTGGATTTCAGTGTATGCTTGTGCCATGGGGATGTTAAACATGTGGATCTCAATGTGTTTTTGTCTGGCACATTGCTTGTAATTCTCACCACCAAGAATAAGAAAAAAATTTGATTTCTATAATTTTTATGTAAATATCTGAGAGCCTTCCTTTTAGCAAAGTTAGTGTAAGTTTCAAACTACTCTTTTGATTTCAGAAGAGTCCAATAAATCTGGATTGTAAACCTGTAGGAAACTCTTATATGTGAGCACTGATGAGAAGAGAGAGGGCCCTTGGAAGTGCTCATTGCTCAAAGGACAGAGTCTCTCAGTTCTTGTTCTGCCCAAGTTCTGGTATAGTCAGGCCCTGAGCAGACTTTGAGAAAGAAATGGACTGTACAGCCTAGGAGAATATTATATTCTATACTGGAGATTTATATATATATATATATATATATATTGTATTTACTCTTCTACTTCACTTGAAATAGAAATAAATCTTTGTCTTGTTTGTAATGAAATGTCTTTGAGTTTACTCTTTCAAGCCTTCCCTGTACTCCTGAGACTGGGAGGCATATAGAGCAAGATGCCTGTCATGTGGTGCTCATTGCTTTTCACCCTGTCTGTCTTACCTTGGCTTTTTTTCGTCTGCTGAGTTGCTGAAGACATCAGAGGGAAGGAGCAGGGATGGGTCAGCAAGGCCAGGCCACAGGCGGGGTGTCAAACTTCTGCAACCCACTGAGTCACTAGTCTGCTTTGAGGGGTCTTCTGTCAGGCCACAAGCATGCCCCAGACATCAATGCATGAAGCTCCATCCCACCCACCGGTCTCTGCTGGAAAAAGGGACAGGTTGGGAAGGCTATTACCTGTGAGAGGAACAGAAGCTCAGAGATGGGCAAGGGGATTGTTTTTGGCATTAATTACTCTCTTGATTGCTCCAACATGGAGCTGGGCCAGCTAGAGGAGGGTGTTACTGCTGGAAATATTATGTTGGCTGTCCTGTGGCAGCAGCACCAGAAATGCTTGGTCTTGCCTCTGCACCCCAGGCCAGTTTTTTTTTTTTTTTTGGCTGCAGAGATGGAATGCCTGCAGCCACAGGCTGACACTGTTCACCTTATGCAACAGCAACATCTCTGGGAACAATTCATCAAGCAATAACCATAGCTAATGGGGGATATAACAGGCCTTCAAGGGCAACTCCACACCTCAGGATGGTGAACTGGCTTCCACATAGGTAAGATGATGGCAGATGTTGTCCCTTCTTCTGCTGAGAGGGTGGTGACTGGCTCCCTGAGGATGTTTGGGGGATAGTGAATTCTGCAGCTGTTGCCCTGTCAACAGCCCAAGATGCCTGGAGGGCAATGAATGAGATGAGAACAGGTAGCTTAATCTGCCAAGTTACCAAAGAGCAGATAGGAAAGACTTCTTCAATAGCTTTGGGACTCATAAGTATGATTTATCTGCCTTTGAAAGTGACAAGGAGTAGATCACTTCTATCTATGAGAAAGAGTAGGCAGGGGAGGCAGCTGCCATTTGGCCAGGAGGGAGTAACTTGGAGAGAGTCCAGAGCTTTGTGAGCTGTAATTGGAGGACAGTCTGTGTAGCAGGAGTTGGGGTTTAATTGTATCAATTACGTAGAGCTGCCATGTCAGTGACCCGGGAGGGCATACCACTCATGCAGCACCTGGAAGTGAACTAATGTGAGCACAGGAAGGCTGATGGGGGTCTGACTTTACAGAGTGTGGTGTATGAAAATACAGGGACCCGTGCTGGCACAAAGAACAACTTTACACACTTGTCTTAGTGTGATCCTGAAGCCCTGATTTGTTGGAAACCATCTCTAGAGCTGATTTCTTAACTCAGTCAAATTGAAATGTATATCTTCTCATGTTCAAGAAATCAAGGTGGGAGATGGTGGCATGTGCTATACCTGGAGGCTGGTGTTATTTTTGGGAGTTACTTTTGGATGTGGTGCAGTCATCCAACCCCTCTTTGTGTGGGCAAACTTAGGGGGAGGGAAGCCCGACTCAGGGCTGCCAGACTGAACTCTCACCACTTCTGCAGCATTGGAACAGGGTGCAGTTGGCCATCATGAAGTGCCCTGGCCACACTGCTTGGACTAAGAGGAAAAGACGCTGTATCCTACCCTCTTCTGATGATAGGAAGTTAATAGGGCTATAGTACGCTCAGGGCCGTATATCTGGCTGAAAATGGGCATGGAGATGAAGCAGGAAAATTAACTGTGGGCTCGCTCAGAAGAGCTTACTGAGCTCACTGCTATCCCTTCTCTGATGCCAGGAAGCTAAGATTCATTAGCCATTTAAGAATTTACATAGCTGTTGTCTGGATGTGAATTAAACAAAGACATTCTAATTGATTAAGGAACAGCTTCTGACCTTTTCTGTTGAGTGTCAGCACCAGAGCTCTTGGTCTGGCTACTGAGACACAGTTTGTTTGGTGCATGCACTCCTCTGAGTCAATTGTCCTTGTGGCTGGATCTTGCCAGGACACCATCTGCATCTCATGTTGACCTCTTCCACTAGGGAAAAAGTGCTTGTGAATCCAGGCTGTCAGCTTCTGAGGTTAACAAATGATGTCCTAGGCCCCATATCACTTCTACAGCCATATATTTTAGCATATAGCCTGTCATCAGGCTCACTGGAGTGCCCTAGAATTGGCCAATTAATTAGTGGCTCCCTAACCACCCTTCCTGTGTTCTCAGGTTTATGGCTGCAAGAATAGTGGGGGAGGAAGACTTTACAGGGTATCAACATTGTGATGTCTTCAACAGGCAGATCATGATGTTCTCAGAGAAGGTTTCCTTCTCTTCATCAGCAGGTGCACACTGATGGTGATGATTTCTTCCTTCTCCATCTTGGGGTACCCTTGAGCTTATTTCTGTATGTGTATTCTTTTTCAGTAGTTCCCAAATTGTTTTGGTGGTTTGGTTTGGTTTTTTTGTTCTTCTTTTTTTTTTCTCTAAAATTGCCTTTACTTGCATAACCTGGGCTTGCATTTCTGCAGCAATGAGTGACTGACCACTGCAATAGACTTGGACCTTGGAGTTACAGGCTGGTGTTACCCGGAGTTACAGACAGGTCAAGCCACAGAGAATAAATGCCTAAGTGAGAAGTGCCACCCTGTCATGGTGTGAGAGGTAATGCCTGGGTATTATTGTTGATGTTGGTGGCTTTTTCATGGAGGAAACAGAGGATGATTCAGGGCTTTGACCTTTATGCAGGAAACATTTGTTTAAAAAACGTTTTCCTTCTTGGGTAATTTCTTTTGTATTTTGTTTTCATGGAGGTTTTCTCCACCCTTCCCTTCTAGAGAAAAGCCAAAAGAGAAAAGCCCTTTTCAAGCAGCCAAGGAAAATAGTTTCATGCCTTCCCACTTAAGTGGATATAAGATATAGTACCTCTCTGCCACAACAGGTGCTGAACTTAAATCCAAGAAGAACTTATGCAGTTGGGGAGACCTCATAGTACCTTCCACTATCTAAAGGAGGCCTACAGGAAAACTGGAGAGGGATTTTTGACAAGAGCCATGTGCTAGGACATAGGGCAATGACTTACAAGTGACGGAAGGTAGATTTAGATCAGGTATTTGGAAGAAATTCCTGTGAGGGTGGGGAGGCACAGGTTGTCCAGAGAAGCTATGGATGCCCCACCCCTGTCAGTATTCAAAGCCAGGCTGGAAGGGTCTGTGAACAATCAGGGGGCAAAAGAGGTATCTTTTAAGGTCCTTTTCCAAACACTTGGGTGCTGCCGCTAGGGAGCACTGCCGGCCGCGCCGGGCGGGACGGAGCGCGGAGCACCGCTGGAAAAGGGGATCAGCCGGTTTGGATCCCTGCGAAGGAGGGCTCGTCCTTGCACGGGACGCGGTGCTGAGCTCCAAAGGCGCACACGAGAACTGCGCCCTGAGCCCGCCCTCCAAGTCTGGAGGAGCAAGCAGCCGTGTCCAGAGGCATGTGGTTAATCCTGCACTCAAGCTCCGTTTTAGTGCTTTCGTGAGTTCCCAAGGAGATGGTCTGTAGAGGAGAGAGTTGATAAAAGCATTAAGGCTGCAAAGCACAGATGGCACTGTTTACCACGCAAGCTATATCCTTGTTTCTTTGTGTTTTCTGTGTCCCGTCAGTAAAAACCTGAGGCTGTCCGGGAGAGACACAGGCACAGTTCATGCTCAGCACCCCAGGTCCATCTGGATGGACTGAATTTCAAGTGGTGGGCGTAGACAAGTGCCATCTCCCCTGCCTTATGTGAGCCCACACCAGGAATAATGGATCCAGTTAGGGTAACCCAAATCATTATTGTATTGGAGCTTAAGTGAGGCCAGCAAGGCATAGAGCTTGTGCATAGGATAGGCTGAAGGAATCAGGGTTGTTCTCATGGACAGGAAATAAGCCTGGAATGTAATTTGCAGGCTGAAAGAGGCTTACAGAGAAGATGGAGCTGGGGTCTTCTCCAAGATGGAGAAAGAGGCAAGGAGCTCAAGATGTGCTGAGGGAAAGCTTGGTGAGACATAAAGGAAAATCTTTATTTCCTTGAAAGTGAGGCAGCCCTGGGATGAGAACAAGAGGGGGACAATCTCATGTCTTGACAAAGGTCAGCACTTGATTGGAGAAAGACCAAAGCAGTCTGATCAGACTTAGCCATGCTCTGAGCAGGGGTTGGATTGAAGGTCTCCACAAATCTCTCCTCTCTTAACTTTTTCTACAGTTATATTACTTCCTGGTGAAAGAGGAGAGTCAAGCCAAGTGGTGGAGCACTGATGAGCCTAGCTGGACACACAGCTCTGCTTGGTGGTAGCCCCGGCATCATCAGAGAGGCATTTATTTAAACAGTGAACAGGATGAGAACGAGCAGAGCTAACAAGCTCTGAGCAGGAAGTGGTGGCCAAAGAGGGAGTGGGTATTTGCTGTGTCCAGGATTTACTGCCTAAAGTCAATATTAGTAAATTAATCAGCAAATTTTTCTTATCACTGCAAGACCAGGCACTTACAGGGTGGAATGGCTTTCACTGACCTGTAGTGAAAGCCTCTGGCTCTAAGTTCCTTGCCCACTTCTTTCTGCTGAGGCTTAGCTATGACTTCACTTCTGCTACAGATAGGAAGATTCTTCTGGTTCAAAACATCATCCACAAGTAACAGCCTGCCACAGATCACCCCTGACTTTCAGCAGATGTGGGATACTCCGTATATTAAGACCAATTTCAGAAGTGGGAAGCCAGAGTGCACAAACCAAACAACTTCCCTTGTCCTACAGAGTTGGAAGCATGTTTCCTGAAACAATATTGAAAGGTACTCAACATGGACAGAGGAGAGTCTGGTTCTCCAGGATATGATGTTAGGTTTCCTCTCCTCAGCTGTCATGTCATGGCTTGCCAGTATTCAGGATGGCTTCCCATGCTCTGCAGGAGGGGGAGACAGGACCTGAAGCCCTGAGAAAAGTTCACAGGACCATGTTCAATCCAGCCTAGTTGACATTAACCAATATCCTGCTGAATCTCACTAGTGAGGAGAAGACCACAGTGGTTGTGTCCTCCGTGTACCACAACATGTCTTCATCTGTGTGCCTCAGGAAGCAGGTCAGATCATCCTGGAGGGGCCTCAGGCAGCCCTGCCACTTTACAGCACAGCAAGGATCACTGTGTCAGGCACTTATCTGGCTCCCTGTGCTGGCCCCATAGCTCAGAAGTTATTTCCCTGCACCCATATCCTTCTCTTTGTCAGTAAGCAGGCTGCAGTCAGCTATAAGTCTCTGGCCTCCTCCAGACTTCTCCTTCATGTCAGACCCAGACCACAGTTGAAACTGGATGACCCAGTTTTCACCCAGAGGATGAAAATTTGCTTTATTGGACTCTCTGTCAATGGCCCGATATAATATAATAAAGACATCTGTCTTGGACTCAGGAAGGAGGGAAGAGAGGGAGAAGGTGATTTGTTGCACTAGCAAAACAGCAGCCTCCCTATCCTAGATACAGCTGCCCTTGCCAGTCTGTCCCCAGCTCCATTCAGGCAGCAGAACCTACCTCAAGAATACACATAGACCATCGTGAGTCCAGCTTCACACCTGAACCCCATCTGTATAAGCAATGGCTCTGTTATCTGCCCTCTCAACAGAGAGAGAAGCAGTGCATGGTGAGTTAAAGTGTTGATTAGGAGGGCTTTATCTTTCTCATGTTTAATTGGTGATAAGATTTGTTGTTTGCATGTACACCTTTCTTACTGTCTGACAAAGAAGACAAACTACGAGCAGCTCAAAGAGAGAGTGTGCAGTACCTGGGATGACTCCAGGACTTCCTAGCCACCAAAGGCATCTCCATAGAAATGGGCAGATGTGCTTGCTCTAGTTCTTGTACATCTCTGCCCTCGAAGAGCTCCCCCAGCCCTTCTAGTGCAAAGATTAGCACTGCTGCCCATGTGCGTTTCAAGAGTGAGTGTTGCCCCATATTCATGGACACCTCACTCTGCCAGGCCTTCACCACCTCCTACAGTTCCACTTCACAATGGAGAAGGTGGAATGCGGTTGTTCTGTGCCCTCCTTGATTGATGTGAACTGTAAGATTAGTCTAAAAATCCCCAAAAGTTTCTTCTCTCCAAAATCTAAAGGGCTCTGGAAGCCAGGAGAGTCTAAATGTCTGTAGATGCAGAGTGGGCAGCATGGCTGATTCCCCCCCATCAGCACTATAGAGGTTTGGAGAGATGCAAAGGGCCACTGGCTCTTGCTGATCTCTGCCAGGGCATGTGTGGGGCTCCACCAGGTGGGAGGGTCTCCTGGCCTCCCTGGCAGCAGCCAAAGCCCAGCCTTTCTGCAGCATGATGCGAGCACCACACTTGCAGGAGGACCCCCTACAACTATTGTGATGTTGCTCAACCATAACATGACCTCCAGCCTCTGGCTCCACTTCAGGCCAGTGTAGCCTCAGCTGCCTTCCCCCAGCGCCTTAGACTAAGAGCAAAACTCCCAGATAGAAGCTCCTTCCATTCTGCAAGGCTTCCAAAAGGTCCTCTTGTACCTCAGATATTTGGAGTTGTGGGTGAAGGTTGAGCAGCTCATGGCAGAAACAGAGATCTTGTTCAGCTGCTGCGGGTATCAGTGACTCAAGGGGAGAGCAAAACCTCATCTACAGAGAGCAAAATAGTGTCAGGTTACCTGTGTGGGGGAACCCATCCCTCCAGGAGCTGCCCATGAAGAATAGAGCTGAATTTGCTTTGGTATGGGGCTGCTGAATGCTTTCTGCCTTGACACCCACCAGGTGCTTTAGAGCTTCTGTCTATGTAGATCTGTAGAGGTCAGGATTTCAGTGTGGGGAGGCTGAGCAAAGAGCTGGCAAGCACTTGCTCCTCATATGATGTCCCTGGGACCAAAGCAGAAGTGGGAAGTCTCCATCTTGTCACTGGAGAGACTTTTACTGGTGTCACCAGTTAGATGTCACATATGCTGTGACACAGAGCCTCAAGGGCTCTGGGACAGCAGCAGCCACATGTCCAGAGCCATAAAAAAATTCTCCCAAATCAAGGGTGCCCTCAGAGTCTGGCCAGCCTTGTGCTCTGGGAGACAGGCCCTTGGGAAGTCAGACAATGGCAATATAACCTCCACTCCTCATCAAGAGGAGAAGGATCCTCTGTGTCAGGATATTACAGGAATGTAAGAGAGCCTCTTCCCTAGCTATGCACAGGAACAAGGACCATAAGACTCTAAACATGGGGAGAGACATAGGGAGCCCCATTACCTCCTGGCTTCAGGAGAAATCCTGTGTGAAGACTAGGGAGACAGGAAGACAATGTCTGTGCAGTGTGTCTCCTGTCTTTGCCCCAATGGCATTTTCCTGACAAAAGTGTATAATTCAGCCAAGTTTCAGCACAATGCACTCAGCTATTCTCAACCATATTTTGTTTGTTTTACAAGGTCAGAGTGAAGCTGCCCAGAAATTAAAAACAAAAAATATTTCTAGCTTAGGAAAGATGTTTATTGCAGAGCAAAACAGGCTATGAGAAGAACTTTCAGACAAAAACAAACAAACAAACAAAAAAAAAATAGTGCAAAGAGTGGTGATGCTTATAGGGTGCAGCAAAAAGCCCAAGCTGGGGTTCTCCAACCAGCTAAAAATCACAGTGGGTGTTAGCTTTGCAATGCCACTCACATTTATACAAATAAGAAATGACTTTCAGAAATACAGATGCTGGATTGTATGACTGAACTGTACTGTGGCAGAGCACTGTAAAGCCTTCCATGGGCCCAAGGAAAACAGCCTGCTTGCAGAGAGAGCAGGAAGCTTATAAATCATAGGCAACTTCCTAGGGGCTGCCTCTCTAGCCAGGAAGAAGCATAGAAAGCTGACAAGGAGAGTGTGGGTTTTATGACTCCCAAGAATGCACCTGCTCAAAATCACTGTGCCATACTTATCAAGTTGGTGAGGCAAGAGTCAAAATAAAAAATATCCCCAATCAATCAATCGATCAGAAAGTTAATACAGAATATGTGTGTTGAATTCATTATCCTGATGGTCATTTTCCAGAGGAGTATTCAACTCCTCTAGTGTATCAGGTTCTGCTGGTTTCAGCACATCCTCTTCACCTATAAAGCATGTAAAAGGCAGATCATTTCATATTGAGGGACTCTCATGTGTTTACCTCTCCGTTCTATGTTAAAACAACTTCATTCCCTTCCCCTTCCCCCCCCCGCCCCCACCCCAATCCCCCCAGCCCCCCCCAATCTCCTGCAACTGCCTGGAGAAGGTGTTAAGTAGATCAGGGTGAACTGCCTGCTTTTCAAGGGCAGTCCCAGTTGTGGAGCAGAGTTGGAAAAGGGAAAGCACTGGCAGGTTTAAAGCCAGAGTACCAATAACCACAATCCTGATGGTTGCCCATTTCAAGACCTCGGGGCTGGAGGCTGGACACCCACCCCAGAGCCCAGGATGCAGAATAGCTGTTTTCCATGGCACGAGGGTACCCCCTGCACAGACATTGCTGGAAATGCAGTAGTTGAGGCTCAGAGGATTGTCACCTCCTCTGAAGAAAATCCTAGTTTTGAAGCAACCTGCATGCTTGAGCAACTGACTGCTAAAATTAATATAATCTACTTCTCCCACACTAGATCTGAGAGCAACTCCTGCTGCAGTAGCTGTAAATGAATTTTCTGCCCAGACACCAGCTTGCCATTCAGACCAGCTTAGTGCCCCCCATGCCTCAGTCCTGGCAGGTTTCAAAGTAGTTGCCTGCAGACACCCACCCCTTGTCCCAATGCCCACTTTGCTCTTCCACCATCCCAGTGTCAGTCCTGAAACAGATGGACTGTGGACAGATCACGTCCAGACTTGGCTCCCCCAACCAGCTTTGACCACAAAAAACCACATCCGCTCTCCAAAGAGAAGAGATCTTCACAGAGATACCCCCTGCACTAATATGGCTCTTGGCAGAGCCACAGAAGTGTTCATAGGACAAGGAATTATTAAGGACCAGGTTCGCAACCCCATTCCAGTGACTGACAGTAGTGGATTTGTTATGACTTCCCTGGACTTGGAGAGAGCCGTCTGTCCCCACACCATCCCCCCACCCTTTCTCAGCTAGCCGAGTTTTGTGGGGCAGGGACCCATGGCCTGGAGATGCTGTGGAATTGTTGTTGGCAAGGTGGGCACCCATGGCTGACAGTGCTTAAGAGGCAGCACTGCACTGCCCCTCAAGCCACCATGGGCCAGAAGTTCTGCAGCAACTCACCAGCAGGGTCCAAGCTCTTGTCTGCCAGATCCCCTTCCATTGCCTGCATCCCATCAACCATGTTCTGGACGGTCAGCATAGGTGGCTGCTGTTGACACTCTGGTTCAGGTAGTGCTGGCTCAGAGGGCACTGGCTTAGCCTTCTCCTGTGGTGGCTCAGAGGGCACTGACTTAGCCTTCTCCTGTGGGTCAGGCTGGGGGTCCACTGCTGGCTCTGACTCCAGGACAGCCTTCACTGCTGCCTGACGGCCCCGTCCTCTTTTGGCTCTTCTGCCTCTCTCTTGCTCTTCGATCTTATAGTCTCTGCCAGGGGATTTCACAAGGAAGATAACTTGGGAATAGGACAAAAGACTTTCCCTTCTGCCCCAAGGCAGCTTTGCTGCGCCCCCCGTTGTGACTATGGCCCAGCTCATCCCAGCAGAAGCTGCAGTTCTGCAGCCCCTCTCCTGAGCTCTGCACAACAGCCTTCTGCAGCTGCACAAGTGAGCAGGAGCTAGGGCAACAAATTTTTCCTCAGCCCACATTACAATTGAGGTTATCTTGTTACTCCCCCATCCATCTCTCCCTGCAGTGCCTGTGTAGACCTTGAGCAGCTACTGGCTCCTGGTCACCTTTCCCCACTGAAGACTGATGGCTCTGTCCTTGGGTGAAGATGGAGGGGGTGGGCCATGTCTGGGCTCAGGCTAAGTGCACCACAAAACCAGTATGACAGAAAAAGTGAGATTTACCTCAGAACCCAGTGAGCTGAATCTTTCTCCAGGGCTTCTATTTTTCTTTTCCTGAGCAACTCCCGGTCTCTCAAGCGACGGGTTATGATGACATCTACAAGGATAAAGTGGGTGCTAATATGACATTCTGATTCCCCCCCTGCCTGGTACTAGAGCACTGATGCAAGATGCCATGATTTCTTTTGTCTCAGAGGGGTCATGATATGGAACTACTTGAGCACTGTATTTCCAGCACGGCCTCAGTGGTAGGATTTGATGACACAGCACCCAAAACTCCCAGGCTCCTAGCCTGACAATTACTCTAGATTTCCAGTTACAATTCCTTGGGGTGACCCATGTCCAACCTACTTCCCTACTGTAGGGATCTGGGGCATGGTGCCTTTGATCAGTACAGACTGCAAGATGATTCTTCATGTTTGCTCCCCTGTTACCCTTTTCCCCAGACAGCTGGAACTGGCCACCACTGAAATTAAGATATTTATTTAACAACCAAGGAGAAAGCCTTGACCCACAGAACAGACAGTCCTTCAAAGAAGGAACAGCACTGTGGGGGCAAGGATGAGCCAGAGGGCATAGCCTTACCCACACAGATGCTCATGTGCATTGGGGGGAGATGGTGATCCAACCAGAGACCAAGACAGGGTTAGTACACACTGCTAGGGTTGAGAAGATTGATCCCAAAAACCATACAAACAGCCCCAAGCTGTTTTGCAGCTGTGAGGAAGACCATGACAGGGCTGAAGAAAGACTAACTGATGTGAGAAAGCTCCAATGCTGGCTTTATTGTTTGGGCAGGATGTGCGAGTTGCATACAGCCACCAGCAGAGAAGAGCCCTCCCCAGATTCCAGTCACTCTCTGACATGCTTTCCTTGGCCAAGGTAAGCAGTGTCTATTTCACTGGTTGTAAGGGGCTCCAAATGGCTTCCCAAGACAAATATCAGCCTAAAAAATGGTCTGAACTTTACTTTTCCATATCTTTGTTCTAAAAGACAGCAATCCCTAATGATTTCTAGTGTAGACTCTAAACTGTGGTAATAAAAACTTGTCTCAAATGAAGGAGTATGAGATCCAGTCCCAGGAGACAAGGGGAGCAACACTATTGCCCTGAGGCCTTCAGGGAGAGGGAATTCTTCCCAAATGTACACTGAAGAGATCACAAAAGAACTGTTTTTCATAGTTTCAACAGACCCTACATGAGTGGAAAAGCAAAACTATGACCTGCTCCTTTCAGATGTAATCAGATCCAGCTCCTTTCACAAAAAGACTTGGCTCACACTAAAGTAGTAAATAATTGAAAATTGTCGTTTTGTCATCCTCTTGATCAGATGGTAGAAGTGTCAAAGTGAGAAAGACTTCTGAGGCTGAGCTGGGATTACAGCTCTTTTATCTCAGGCATTTACTAAATGCAAGAAAAATTGTAGTCCAGGATAGGACAATGCAAAACTGACAGCAGGAGCCAGTCTCTGCCCAAAGTAGACTTTTTACACAAGACACTTCTGATAATTAATAATAATCTTACAGATATTTAGCTTGGAGAGTATTTATGTAGGTCTATGCTTCAATGTCCTCAGCAAAGCAGAGTCAACTTTAAAATGACATCTGACTGCTCAGGACACTGTCCAGGGAAGTTGAAAATAACTCCAAGACAAATGGGAGGTTGTTCCCTGAAGCAGCAACAGAGACAGTAGGGCTCAGCCAGCAGGACATGACTCTGCCATCCACATAGAAAAGGCAGTAAACTCCCTGGGAAGATGAGGTTACAAGTTGCAGGATCTGCACAGGGCCTCAGTTCAGCTACTGAAGTACATAATCCCTTGCACATCCTATTTGCAGCTAAGGCAATTTTCTTTTCCTTTCAAAATGTCTTGTGAGCTGTAAAAGTAATTTTAGGTACTTGCAATCAGTCTCCTTCCCGGTCTATTCTAAGAAAACACTCCTCATTCACTTCTATCTGGTCCAAGAAAGCACTCCCACAAGAACTCCAAAGCTGTAACCTGCCTGCACTATGAAGGAAAGATCGCAGTAAAACATATGCATCCTGATGAAAAAATATTTACTAGAGGACACAAAGAAACAGAAATTAAATGAAAAGAGGAAAAAAAATCAAGCTGTAAAAACAATAAGGCAGTACTGTCAGCCTGCAAACAGACAATCTACTGATGCTCTCTGAAGGACTTAAGTTGAAAAGCCCTTATATCAGCTTCTGCCTTTGTGATCTGAAACATGACATATAAAAATACAAGTATTCACAGTTAAATGTGCATCCTCTACCCCCAAGCATAGACTAATAATGATTAGTTCCTTTCTGAGAAACGCGTGGTAACAAAAATCATGCTCTTTGCTCTCCAAAAACGCAAGTTAGGAATGTTCTCCTTACCTGGCACAGCATACTCCTCACAGGCAGCAGAGGGTGGCGGGGAAGAGTCTGAAGAAGCATGGTCTTTGGTTAAACTCTCCATTGCTCTTTGCAGTTTTAATTAGAAAGTGGCTTAGTTCCCTGGAAACAGCATCTGGAGATACTGCTGCAGCATAATGAGAGCTCGGAAAAAAAAGCAGACTGCCCGCCCCAAACCTCTTATCTGGCCAGGCCACTAGGAGGGTAATAATATTCTCCTTATCGGAGTGCAGAGGTGTGTGAGTCTCTGTCCAGGATCTACTGTGTGAATTGCAAAACATGTTAGTGCTTTTATACTGCAAATAATTCCACTTCAGATAGGAAATTTACACTCACTGCTGCTAAACTGTGACTCAAAAGCTCTCCTTTGTAGTGGACATGGCAGGACAGGATGTGACACTGCCTCACTGCTGCTGTCCAGAGTAAGATGCAGGGATGTGTTGTTAGTTCTTAAGGACCCCTTGAGAGGTCTGAAATGGGACATATGCTGTCTGAAGGTGTTTGCATAGGATCCCAGCAGTGCTGTTAGGAAGGGATGTCCTCCAGCTCCCCTCACGGCAGGACTGGCTGCTTCACAAGGTCAAGATGGCTGTGTTGTCCTATTCTTTGGAAACTCCTAAGGATGGAGACTGTTACAGTCATGTTACTTGTCTGAGAGCTGTACCACCTTCCTGAGATCCAGACAGAATAATAAATCCATGCCAGCCCGGCTGTGCATGTTGAGAATTTCCTAGTGATTCTTTAATCCAGTCCCTGGTGGATCAGGACTATGAACAAAGCTCTTCACTCATGGAGCAGCATGGCAATGGGCAGCCCCAGTAAAGCCAGTGGAAAGATCCAGCCATTCCTTTGTTCCCCATAGGAAGATTTCCTTAAGTGGCTGTTCCTAACTGCTGGTAGCCCCTTGCAGCCCCAGCCCTACAGGCTTGTGCAGCCCCTGCAGGACCATCTGTAGGGCCAGAATTGCTGCAAAGGGGAAGCTGCTGCTTGGTAAAATGGCTTCAATGCTGAGAGGCTGTTCCTTATTCTGTGGGAAAGGCCAGGCCTCTAGATCAGTGCATGTGAGATGAGGGGGTAATCTTGGCCTCTCCTGAAAACTGCCTTCGTAGTTCCTTATGCCAGGATAGCACAGAAAAGTTCAAGCTTATACTGTTTGTAACAATTCTGATGGACCAGAGATACCTCTTCAGCCAGTTTCTAGTGCACTCAGCTGCTATCAGCACTTTACTCCATGAGACACTCAACTACTTATGCACTGGCTAGGTGTTAGTACCCCATATCCCTTTCCTCCCTGTCCCCTGTGAATTCAAAAGTGGTTCAAAAGGCTGGTAGAACAACTTGATAAAGTGTCTTTCCCCAAGTCCTCTGGGACCTGACTACCTTTCATCCCACCTCCTTGAGCAGTCTCAAGACTTGCCTTGAGAAAAGCAGCTCCTCAGGGATGAGCAGGTCTGGCTGTCTCCAATCTTTGCCAGTCTTTTTTATTTTTAGTGTACATCCTGTGCTCTCAGCAGGATCTCTCTCTAGATCCCTGGAAGCTCCAGAACTTGAAATTTCATGAATGTAGATTTCTTAAGATGTAACCTTGGAGGTCCATGGTCATCTCTGTTGCCATTCTTCTTATCCCCTGAGCTATCACTTTACTCTAGGGCTCCTGCCCTGTGTCCACTGCAGATTACATGGTACCACCCGAGAGGTGGGGTAGGTCTAACAGCCCCAAAAGAGGCAACAGGGTGGTGGCAGCAGAGCAGATATGGGAAGGCTCTGATATGGGAGGGTGGGCCAGGAGCATGGATGGCATAAAGAGATGTGGGGCTACCAAGTAATTTACAGAAAGTTTCTTGTAGCTCAGTCACAAATGAAGACAAGGTGTCCCAAGCTGGTGAGGGGGCCCATGTTCCAGCACTGTGTGGTGCTGCAAAGCTCTAGAGATACCCTGGTCATGCAGACATCTGAAAACTATATCCTGGCAGGATACTTCACTCTGCAAAGGCATTGCTTGTGGAGGGCCAAACATACCCGACCTTGAACATTGTTTCTGTTTTAGTGTCCCTCATAACAAAAACCATATTATCACAGAACAACATAATACACTGAGCTGGAAAAGACACAGCAGGATCATTGAGTATAACTCCTGTTCCTGCACAGAACACCACAAAATCACACCATGTGACTGAGACCATTGTCCAAATGCTTCTTGAACTCTGACACACCTGGTGTAGTTACCACTTCCCTGGGGAGCCTGTTCTAGTGCCCAACCATCCTCTGGGTGAAAAACCTCTTCCTGATATGTAGCCTAAACCTTCCCTGACTCAGCTTCAGGCCATTCCCCTGGGTCCTGTCACTGGTCACCACAGAGAAGAGATTAGTGCTTGTCGCTCCTCTTTCCCTCACAAGGAAGTTGTAACTGCAATTGGTCTCAGTCTTCTCCAGGATGAACAGACCAAGTGCTCAGTTACTTTTCATATGACTTCACCTCAAGGCCATTCACTCACTTTGTTGCCCTCCTTTGAACAGTTTCTAAGAGCTGAATGTCTTTCTTACATCCAAAACTGCACCCAAAACTGCCTGCAGCACTTGAGGTGAGGACACTCCAGTGCAGAGCAGAGCAGGACAATCCTCTTCCTTGCCTGGCTGGTGATGCTGTACCTGAAGCCCCCAGACCATGTTTGGTCTTCCTGCCTGCCAGGGCACTGCTGACTCATGTTCAGCTTTCCACAGACCAGGTCCTTTTCCATGGAGCTGCTCTCCAGCCTCTTGTTCCCCAGTCTATACAAAAATCCAGGGTTGCCCCATCCCAGATGGAGGAAGTGAAGTGCTTAGAGCATATTCAAAGAAGAGCGAAGAAGCTGACAAAGAGTCTAGAAAACAAGTCCTGCAAGGAGTGACTGAGGGAGCTGAGGGTGTTGAACTTGAAGAAAAGGAAACTGAGGGGACACCTTATTGTTCTCTACAGCTTCCTGATAGTAGATTGTAGACTGCTAGAGGTCCATGTCTTCTCTCAAGTAACAAGCAACAGAACAAGAGGAAATTACCTCAAATTGCTCTGGAGTAATTTTAGGTTGGATGTCAGGCCACTCAGGACAGTGGTGGGGTCACTGTTCCTGGAGGTATTTAAAAGATGTGTAGATGTGTAGGTGCTTAGGGACGTGGTTTCTTGCAGGACATGACAGTTAATGGCTGCATTTCATGGTCTTAAGGGTCTTTTTCAACCTAAATGATTCTATGCTTCTATATTCTGGGCTGCTTGCAAGTGGTAAGAAGCATGGTAGAAAGGGTGGAAATCCCTGCATGTTTCAGTGCTCCATGGGAACTGGGTATGTGCTCAGGCTGTGGCTAAGTCAGCTTTTCACACCAACCATCTACTCAGTCACCCCAAGGCTGCTGAGGGCTGATAAGTGACTCTTGACTCAGCAAAACATTGCCATAACATGCTGCAGAACTGGTACTGTGAATGCTTCCCCATTTTGTCTGTCTTGGGCCTTGAAGGGAGCATTTGTAAAAGAAAGAGTCACTGTGCTCCCAGGTTCTTCAGAGGTGTTTAATGGAATAGATGGACTGCAAAATCTTATGGAGCTTGCACTTGCATCTCTCAGGAGGAAAATCTCGGGAAGACACTTGCCCCTTGAATGTAAGTTACTTTGAATGCCAAGGAAGCAATTTCAGTATCCCACAGAAAACTTTGGTAATGGTTAGCACTGTGGAAATTACAGGCCCCACTGCCTACTTTCAAGTTGTCTACTTCAAGCTGTGAAGTAGAAGGACTGAGATGTGGCCAAAGCTACACCCGCTTTGCTGCAGAGAAATTTGTACAAGTGGCTTAAATTTTCTGGCCAGTCTTGGTTACATGAATTGTTGTAGCTGGAAGTGCCAAGTGCTTCTTCCCTCCCCTTTCTCTCCACATTCAGTTCAGCTAGCCCAGGGCCATTTTCACTGATGCGTCCAGTTTCCTAGGTGAGGTCTTAGAAGACATCAACTGAGTGTTCAGCAACCCGAGTATCTCCAGTGTCACAGACTCCTCAAATGTCATTGGAGCTGCTTGGTAGGGGAACATCACCAACCTTGGGTACTCCTCACCATGTTCCCACACAGCTTTCAACACACAAAAATCCTAGGAAAGTTTTGTCCAAGGGACAAACACTCCTAGGGCTGGATCCTGCCATTGGTGGGATTGCTTTCACTGTAGACACAACACCAGGCTTTGGATCTATGTGTAAGTGAAAGGTCTTCATGAGCCTCTGTTCCCCTGATCTGGCAAGGCTACTACAGAGCACTATCCAGAGACCTACATATCTCTCCCTGCAGTCATGGATGCAGCCTTGGTCAACATGGGCAGCTAGGAAAGCCATGCTGCTACCACTCTTACAGGGTGTCAGGCCACTTCTTACAGTTTTGGCTAACAGGACAATGACAGAGAAGCAACTTCCAGGCTTGTCCTTCACTCCCTTACTTGAGGAAACTTGTCTGGTTGTAACACACTGCTCTGGGAGCAGGACTGCTCATCACTCTCTGTGACAAACTATCATGCCTGTGAAAGCAGATAATCCTTTTCTTTCCCTGCCTTGACTGAAGCATGAAAAGATGAGAAACAGACAGATAAATTGAACAGGAAAAGTATATACAAAAGTGCAAATTCATATGCATACTCTCTGGCACAGATCAGGGCATTGCAGGCATCTTGCTGTCCACCAGCTGCTTCCTGAGTCTCACCTGACCTTGCCAGACACATCTGTTGGGCTTCAGAGTCAGGCTCTCTGGACCACGCTAGTCTTACACAGGCCCTGAGGTCTGTGGTAGTATTCAATCACTGTCTTCACCCTTCCCTTGGTCTGCCACTTGCTTTTGAGACATGTGAAATAAACAGCCAAATCCACAAGTTCCTGGGGAGGATGAGTATCTCTGAATTTGCTGTGTGTAGAGTCAACACTGACCCTGTCTTGTGGCTGCCCATGCTCTGACCTTGCAGATCTGGCCTATTAGCCTGTGCTTCAGTTCTGCAGTTTCTGAATAAACACTCCACTTTGTGCTGGAGGCATGTGGTTTCCCTCTTCAGAAGAGCTTCTGAATGGTCTGTGTTGCTTTTTCCTAGCCTCTGCACATAAATAGCTGTGGCTCTCAGGACATGCACAGCACACACACTCTCTTGGGCTGCAGCCACTCTGCCAGTGCAGCTTGAGCCATGGCATGGGGTTGAGATGCTGCTGACACTTGCTCACCCCAGAGGAGAATGAGCCCCAGCTGGGCATAACCTTCCCCTCAGCCCTGGCAGAAAACTGGGAGAGAGCTGCCCAAATAAATCCTGCCTGTAGTTCAGTTGGCAGCAGCAGGAGCAGAAAACCTCAGGACAGAAGTGAGCAATGCATTTGTGTTGTTCACAATTGTTCATGGATGTGTTTTGGGGTTCGTAGCTCCACCAAAGCCTTTCCCTATGGTACAGAGGAGACAACAAGGTCTGCAGTGAAGAACTGGCAATACAGAGAGTAGCACACAGCCACACCACCATGCTATTTGGGGACTGGCAGGGGACAAACAGGCTTGCAGAACCTTGGGACAAATGAACAGGTAATAGTAGCTGCCATGGACAGGTGTCCCCTCCTCTGTAGAAAGTGGAAAGGGTACAGGAAAGGAAAACAGAGAAAATCAAAGGTCTGGACAACCCTAAGTAACTAGTCAGGCTAGGACTTTTAATCCTGGGAGAGAACTTTCTAAGGAGAATAAGGTTTTTGATGACAGCAGCTGCCTCTGGGCCAGAAAATAGTGGATACATCTGACTGAGCACAGCTGTTTTATGCTCCTCAATACTATTTGCAGCTGCAGCATTAAATCTGTCAGCAGTGGCTTTGTTGTGCATTGTGGTGCTATGCGTGTCCCACCTGGTGGCTCCAGCAAGGTGCAGATCTGGGTGAGAGGGTGAATTCCAACTGACCAAGCACAATAGTTGTAGTAGATACATCTCCCAGACTCTGAGGATGGTCACTGACTGGAAAGCTCACTTGACCATATGGTGGACCCTGGACTCCTACTCAGGTGCCTGCAAACCAGAGCTGTATGATACACTAGTATAGTAGCAAGTCAGAGCAACATGATCTCCTGTGGGAGAACACAGACCTATCCTTGGAAGGTTTCAATTCCCCCTGAAGCTGGTCAGAAATCTCAGCTGGTAATTCTGAGCACATACAAGATCTGGTGCGGAACTGAAATGAGCTAAGGAGGCAAGACCTGCATTAGCTCTCTGATCTCTGCCACTGTGAGCAGAGGTGGCCCCTTGCCTGCCCAAGTTGTATGGCCTGGTTGCAGGTATTTTGTGAAAGGTGAGTTGTGTCCATGTGCTAGGAGTGAGAGATGAAAGAGCAAAGGAAGCCCCAAAGACTGCTGATGCACACTGACAGTATTACCTTGGTGGGACTGAGCCCTGCCACAATCTCAAAGATGGCCCAGACACCAGTAGCAACCTAGACCTGAAAATTCTTCATTTGGGGTTTTTCTCAAGTGCTGGAGCAGACATCTGGAATCCCTGGTGTTCACCATCTCTTCTCAGGCTCTTTCCATGCTCCCATGTGTTATCTGGGCTGATGGGTCTATGAAAGGGCCTTAGATAAAAAGCAAAATAACATCTGAGAAGTGCAGATGTTACTATTTTCAATTTACATCAGCTTGGGAACCAGTGAAGTAGGGAGTCAGGGAGTCATCTTCTCCCATGCCAGAGAAACTTTATTTTGCCTTCACTAAATTGCCTCTGACAGAGAAAAAACTGTGCCTGTTCAGCATCTTCTTCATCAGGACTGGTCCGTTTCTCGCTACTCCCCCATGGCCTTTCTCGCAGGAGTGTGAGTAAGATAATACTCTATGCAGAGCACCCTGGTTTGTTATGTGGATTTGAAATTAGTGTTTTGATTTGACTGTGCACTTTTAGTTGCCCTTAGTGGGAGCTGGCTTATGCTGTTTTCCTCTGGCCATGTGTAAAAAAAGCACTGTTGAAACAAGATTGTGCATGTCATTTTATTATTCACCACAGCTAACTTAAGTGTGCAATCGGCACAGAGCACACAGGATCAATTAATCACCTGTTTTTAGGCTCAGGAAAACTATCAGAAAGCTCAGGTATCTTGACACTCCCCATCTTTCAAAATCCGGATGTCTTGCCTGGTTTTCCTAGAGTAATATAGGAAAAAAGAGTAAGAGATTTTAAAAAAACTCCAAAAACAAAACCCAAAACATTCTGTGAGTCATACTTTGGCTGCATTCCATCAAATGGAATGGAGCTGACTATTACAAAATTGAGTGGATCGTTTTCCTGTCTAAAGAGCTGAGGTGACTGCAACATCCTGGCTGTCGGATGTGTCCTCCCAGGGCCTGTGGCACTAGTGGTCCATCTGCAGTCCAACCTGCTCACAACAGGGCTGTCCCTAGCAGGAGGTTTTGGTAGCCATGGCTCTATCTGAGCCCCAACCACCACCCCCAAGAATGGAGGCCCCCCCTCACACCTCCATGGTGCACCACCAATTTGACCTGGTGCCTGTGTCAAGTTTTCACCCTTTGGGGCTGCTGTTTGTGGCTGTTGGCCCATGTTGTATTGCCTGCACCAAGATGACTGAAGCTCCATCCCATCTGCAACTGTAGGCTGCTGCTGGATACCTGCAGGCATCCCCTTCCTCAGACTGGCTGGGTACAGCTCCTCTGCACTTCCTTGCAGCTTCACTTGACAAGCTGGTCATCCCTCCCCTCCTGCAGCCCAGCACATGGTTTGCATTACTTGCCGTGCAAGTGCAGCCTGCCGTGGCTTTTCCCAGGCTCTGGGGAGCCAGAATGACTGTACTCCACAAGCACCCAGTTTCAGACAGCCAGAATTAGACCCAGGAGGTCCCTGCCAAGGGCATGAGCTTACATTTTTTCCACACAGAGCTGGCATTCGTTGGCATAGGTGTTCCCATCGGTCCCACAGATGGGCAAGTACAGGAGGGGGCAGGCCTGCACGTCAACCAGGCCTTCACACACTGGCTGGAAAGGAGAAACCACAGCATACATTTCAGTGCCAGCAGAACCCACTTCTTCCCCTCAGAACACTCAGGCACGAGTAAGTGCCACAGGCAACCTGGTTCCCTCTGTCTCGGAGCAGTGCATGCCCACAGTGGAGCAGGGGCCGCTGAATCCCTCAGTGGGACTCGTGGCCTGGGCTTTGGTGTGGGTTTGCTGCCGGAGCAGCAGCATCAAAAACCAGTTGCCATGAGGCTGGGGACAATTTCTGGGAGCAGTCTATCTCCCAGGCACACTGGGCATACCCATCTCAAGCCACGAACAAAGAAAACCAGAATCATCTTACCTTTCTCAGATCACTCCCTTCATTCAGCTCTGCCCCTGAAACAGAGCAGAGACCCATGAGTGTGGCACGCCTGTGCCTGATGGCAGAAGCATGAGATATTGACAGAAGATCACATCCAAACCAAAGGGAAGGCAATGTTGTGCAGAGTCCATTCAGGACTGAATCAGCTCTGTGAGTTTCATGAGGGGGGACCAGTTGCTGCTGCATGCCACTCCCTGCCATCAGCACAGTACACAGCTTCCATCCACAGCTGAGCTGGCTGAGACAAAGCTGTGAATGCCTGTTCCTACCCCTTAAACCCTTTCCCAATACCCTTCTCTCCCAGTTTCCGGGTCAGAAGTTCCACAGAGCATCCAACACATCTCAAGAAATGGTAAAACATGCAATACAGCATGCAGCATGGGGTATCCTCAGAGGGATGAGGCTTGGTGATATTGGTGGAATCCTAAAAACTTAGAAATTGGTTTACATATGAGTCAAGATGGAGGATTTGGGGTGTTGTCTTTGTCCTTCTTCTTTGCCTTCTTCTTCCTTCTTCTTCATGGGTTTAGGTGATTTTCTGTAATTGGACAAAAAGGTCTGCATTGCGGGGCTCAAGTGGTCATTATTGGGTCCAAAGTATAAATAATATAGATGTCGCCTTGTTATTGGGTAATTATCACTTAAATAACCTTGGAAAGAGTTAGAAGCTCTCCATTTTACCTCATTTCCCTAGCTTGCTAGTTAAGCTCACGGCTTGTGAGTCTGTAAATACTGTAAATAGATAAGATATAAGATAAACATTCCAAGTCCAAACTTGAGCTTGGCGCTTCTTGAGTATTATTCGTCCTGACCTCGGCAGAGAAGAAAAGAAGCCAAAACCCTTACAATATTGCACAGCTGGACAAGTGCCAACTCTAGGGAGAGCAACATTTTGTGGATCCCTTTTTGTCAGGCAAGCAGAGCAGTAGCAGCAGTGCACAGCCCACCTGTGCAGTGCACAAATGTCCTGGGAGCATGAAGGCTTGCACATAGGCAGCTGCACGACCAGCACTACCTGCACGCAGGTAGCAACTGCTTCCCAGCACCTACAAACAGGTGCTTCCCATGTAAATATGCTGAGCACATACTGTTCTTGCAAAGACTTGCCAGTTTTCGTGGAGGAAGGAACTGCAGCAGCTGCCACCACAATGTACACGCTGTCCTCCCAGGGCCCAGTTCCTGTTCACATTGTGGACTCTCCCCTCTCCCAGACTGCTCCCAAGTGCAATCCATTTGACGAACCAGCTTGTAACCCTTGCTACAAAACTGCTAATAAGGAAGGCATGGTGTGTTTGCTCCAGTCCTTCTTCCTCACCATGTTGCCACTGTTTGTTTTCCCTAACCTCATGTTCTCTCCAAATCAGAACTTCTGGGTCTTTCTGCTGTATCATGCATTTCCCTCCATCCCATTATCCGTCTGTCATTCCCAACCCACTACCGATGAACCAGCCTCCAGCAGCAGAGCAGATTTACCTCTGGCAGCAACAAGAGTCACCATTGCTGCCACCAGCAGCATCAGCAGCTCTCTCCCAGCCATGGTCAGTTCAGGCAGACCTGCTCATGCACCTCTCTCTGCTCATGGCTGCCTTTATAGGGGAAGGCACAGCCTTATCTCAAGAACACTGGGAAAAGCAGTGTTTTGTTCCTGCTGGGAGCAGCTGGACTATACACCCTAAGGGATCACTTAGGCGCACTCACACGTAAGATAAGCTTTCCCCTGAAACTTCCCACTTGTCAGCTTCAGGTGGCAGCACCGGAGGCTGCTTTACAATCCTTTTGCACTGTAATCAGGTGTTGTAGTTTGACACTGGCCAAACGCCAGACAGCCACAGAAATCACTCACTCACCTTCCCCTACTACAGCTGGGCAGAAAGAAAAATGAAATGAAGGCTTCATGAGTCGAAATAAGGACTGGCAGAAAACACTCCAAGGGCAAGGGAGCCTCAGCTTAGAGGTACAAAGTGAATTCTTTACTAACAAAATCAGAGGAGGCTAATGAGAAGGAAAATAAAGACTTAAAAACACCTTTCTTTCCCTACAGCCCTTCCCTCCTTCCCACTGACAGTGCAGAGAGACCGGGTGTGGGGTTCTGGTCAGTTTGTCACTTGAGGTCTTCTTCTGCTGCACAGTGAGAAAAGTTGTTCCCCTGTGAGACCATGGAGTCCCTCCCATGGGAAACAGTTCTCTGTGAACTTCTCCAGCATGGCTCCAAATTTCACAAGCAGCAGTCCTCCCAAAACTGCTGCAATGTGAGTCCCTCCCACAGGCAAACAGTTCTTTCCAAAACTGCTGTGGTGTGGGTCACTCTTCCACGGAGTGCAGTCCTTCAAGGACAGACTGCTCCTGTCTGGAAACAGGGCCCCTCCCTCCACTGGGTCTCCCACAGGATCACAGCCTCCTCCAGGCATCCACCTGCTCTGGCATGGGCACCTCCCCCGTGGGCTGTGGGTGGATCTCTGCGTCCCCTGTGGATCCCCACGGGCTGCAGGGGCACAGCTGCTCCACCATGGTCTGTACCACAGCCTGCAGAGGAATCTCTGCTCCAGTGCCTGGAGCACCTCCTGCCCCTCCTTCTCCACTGACCTCAGTGTCTCCATGTTGTTTCCCTCACATATTCTCACCTTGACCTCTTCTCTGGCTGGAATTAACACTGTGTGCCACTTTGTTTTTATTTTCTCCTTAAATCTGTTATCATAGAGGAGCTACCAACCTCTCCAATTGACCCAGCCTTGGCCAGTGGCATGTCCATCCTCAGAGCCATCAGGGACTGGGTCTGCCACACATGATGGAAGTTTCCAGCAGCTTCTCAAAGAAGCCACCTCTGTGGTCCCCCACTACCAAATACCAGGCCATGAAATACCGACACATCAGGGTTGGGAAATGCTGCTCTTCTCTGCTTACCCTAGCCAGCTACTTCGGAATGTATCTCACCCAAACCATCCCTTCAGCTTTTCAGCTACTGTTCTTCACATGTGACAGGTATCTCCACTTGAGTTCTGAGACTAGACACAGAAAAGCCAGGAAATTCAAGCCGATTTGGGTGGTGGCACTGTGGCATTATCCCATAAGCATTATCCCATGAGAGCCAGCTAGGTGGGTCTCAGCTGCCTGACACACTGGTCAGGATCCCAAATACAACAGGAGGCCTGTCAACATGCTGCAGCAAGCCCACACAGTCTCTGAGTGGGATGGGACAGGCTGGGGGAGCAGAAGGTCTGGAGGGTACAAAATTCAGCTGCCTGGGGGCATGGAGCTGCAGGTGCAGTCACCGCCTATGCTCAGAGGAGCCACATAGTCAGAGGTTTAACACTTTTCTCCACTTACCACCTTGGCTGCAGCTGAGATTGACAGAGCAAAATTATCTTTATAAGATTCAGTGTGCTGGAAGGGGGCTGTGTTTATGGATACCCAGATTAAATACATAGAGGTGACACACAGAGCAGAGAGGGGGCAGAGAGGCTGGAAATGATCCTCAGTGGCAAGAAACACCGTCTTTTCAACAAGCATCATGACCCCAGAATATCCCAGCTGCTCTGCCTGCAAGACTGGACACTTTACATCAGGGTGAGCATTCTTATCTGCTCTTTCTCAGAAGCTTTATTCACTATGTCTGCCGCCACTTTCCTTTGGTGAAAAAAAATCAGTTGATGAAGAGTGAAGGATGGAAAAGAGGACCACTGGTCATAAAGTCAGTGTAAGACCAAAGTTTGGTCAGACTTGCTGAAATGAGGTTAGGGCCAGAAGGGACCGAGAGCCACCTTCCTCATGGGAGCAGATGGGATGTATCACGTGTGCTAGGGGTGAGCAGGGGGTAGGTGCCCTACAGAAACCACCGCAGGCTGGAAGAGCTCCACACACATTTGCATTTGCTGAGGATCTGACTAGACTGTGCTTCGGATGTTTTTTCCCCAGAGGAAGATACACACTGGCACTGTCTGTCTGAGACAAAAGGGGGCAGCTTTAGCTTCTCTTGTGGCCAGAGAGATTTGGGCCCTGCCAGAGCCTGCTTGCATCCTTCTATTGGAGGTCTGTTCATGCAACTCAACAGGGCTATGAGCAGGTTTTGGGAAGTGGCAACAAAAGCAGCTCAGGGTTCCCCTTGCAGAATCATTCCTCCACTCTGCCAAGGCAGCTGCACACGTTTTATTTTCCCTTTTTACGGAGTTTACACAATCCAATAACCTTTGGCTTTTGTTATTATTCCACTTTAGAAATCCCTCAACAAAAGTAAATATTTAACTGCATTAGCAGTTGTTCCCAAGGCACATGGGGTCCTGTTAGTCTTGTTTAGTCTAGTACAAGGGAGGCCAAAGGGGATCTGATAGCAGCCTACAACTGCTGGAAGGGAAGCTGATGGAGACAATCTCTTTTTGGTGCTGCCAGATGACAGAATAAAAAGCAATTGTCATAGACTGTAGCCTTGAGGTGATCAGGTCAGGAGTCAGGAAAGAAGCCTCACCCCAAAGGGTGAACAAACCAAACCAGCAGAGACCTGGGACAATACCCATCTCAGCAGGACATGTACTGGACCAAGCCTCACTGTGCACCAGGTTTGTTGGGTGAGCCCTGAAGGACACTGCCACCAGCAGGTTGGGTCCATGGGACAAGCAGCTGTCAGTCTCCAGCACACACGGATGTATGTCCTTAGATTCACATCCGGCAAATCTGGTTGTAGCCAACACACAACAACAATAATGACACAGAGCTCACACCTACAAACTTCTCACACACCAACAAACTTCACAGCTCTAGATGAGGGCTATCTTAGGCCTTTAAAGTCTTCTTCAAAGTTTTTACTACCAAGAAGAACATCCAAATGCTGATTTTAATGCTTCTGGTGGCATGTCCACTGCCTCTGATTCCAAGCATGGCCTGGTTCTTTGGTCATGCCAGCAGCAGTGCAGGAACAAGTTTGGGGCTTTGCTGCTGGGACATATTGTGGACTCCAGATTACTCTCCTTGGATAGAGGGTAGCAGGAGATGTCTGCTTCTCCTCTATGCTGGGGGCAGCAAGGTCAGTGGTACTGTAGCAAAGCTGTTGGCTCATATAAGGCTTGAACTTCCTCCACCTCATTCCTCAGTGATATTCAAATTCCACTGCCTCCATAAAGCAGATTAAAATTATATGCTAAGAGCTGACAAGGGTAAATTACTTCCTGCACACTGTTTTTATCTTTTCAAGGTTTTCTGTCAAGCAAAAACTTGCAACCCCTAATGGAAGTCCTGCCTACTGTACTCCTTGAAGAAGAGGTGGGGAAATTCTTCCTCAGGTGGAGCAGGAGGTTTTCTGGTGGCTGCTTCCCTCACATTGGCTGTGGAACTCAGCTGGCTCTGCATTTTCTCCCTGTACTTGCACCAGCAAGGTGGTGATGTAGAAGGCTTCAAGATGTAGGATGGGAAGATGTGAAGAAGGCTCTGGGTTTGTCTGAGGAGCTGGAGACCTAGTGTCACCACCAGCAAGACACATAAGCTCTGCTGGAGACAGTGGCAAAAAGCAAGGAGATCTCTACTTCTGAAACCAACCTTAGGCCTGTTCTATCACAGCACTTTGCCCCAGCCTTTGTGCTTGTGCCACACCAGTGCTACCCACAGGCCCCCATCCATGCACTCACCCAGGACTGCTCATCACATCATAAGTCCTTATTACAGCTCTCCCCTCCTAGGGAGCTGCAGCTCTGTTTGCAGGCTCGCCATCAGAGTGGGCACAGATGGCAGCCAGCCAGACTGGATTGCATCACTCGGCTGCTGCCCCACCTCTGCCTGTGGCCTTATCAGTGGTGTGGCCTTGGTGTCGTCACCACTCCACCCAGCACCTGCCATTTCCTTGCTGTTATCTGTCACCTTTCCCAGATTTCATGGCTGTTTTCAGCCTTCCCACTTTCTGCACCCATACTGATATTTCAACTCCTGTTCTGCTGCACCTCCCAGGGCTTTGACATACCAGCAGATGCCAGGGTCCCACGAGTACTGCTGTGCTCTGAGACCAGAGTGCTTCTTTGCTTGTGCAGCCCAAACCAGATGCCACCATCTACCCTCCTGTTGCACAATGGGGCAAGGCAAAAAGAGGAGGGCTCATGCCACGCTCATTTTCATCTTTAGCTCACTCCTTGCATGTAGATGATCTTTATAGAGACAATAACAGTCTCTGTTCTGTTCCTCTGACCACTCTGAGGTCTCCACACAAGTAAAAGAGAGGAGCAATTTGTTCTCCTTTGTATGAAAAAGAAAACGAAAAAACAAACCCAAACCCAAAATCAACACCAGAGAAGCAAGTGACCACCAGAGGTTTGCCTTTGGATATACTGGATATTTGGATATTTGGATATTCAAAACTCAACACTTGAAATCTCACTCTGTAACTGGGAAAATGACCAGCCATCACCACTTCCCAGCAATTTTGCCAGACCTTCTGGATTCAGACCACACCTTTGGCGACCTTCCTCCTTTTTAATAGTTTGAGTAAATATTGCAGTATGTCAGGCAGTGAACAGTGTCCACTATTTCTTTTATGATAGAAGAATTACCCTGTCAGCTGGGAGAACACAAAACTGTGAGCACACAAACTAATCCTGCTTGCTGGCATTCTCCCAGATGCAGTCTGAGCCAAGGTGGCATCAATCTGGAGAAGACTAGAGCTTCCTGCCAAGTAAGGCTTTTCAGTGGATCTCAGAAGTGCAACACCCTAAGGGAGTATCCACTGCATACCTTTTCCCCCTGCTGCAGATTACAGCTGTAGCTGGGCAGAAGTTGCTGCAACTTGCCCTGATCCAAGGGCACCTTGGGACTGCACCTGCTGTCTGCAAATGCTCTGCAGCTCCTTGGCAGCTTAAGGATGGCTTTGACCTGCATTTTTCCACATGCTCACTCTTGACGGCTGGGTGACCAAACCTCAACTACAGCAGATTAAAAGCAGAGAAACGTAGATTTATTTCATCCCCAGTAAATGCTTGGCACAAGACATGCCAAGCCCCAGTACACAGACATGCCATCCCTCATCCAGGGATGGGATGAGGCTGTGTGACTGGACTGGGTAGGCAGAGCTCCCTTGCTGTTGCAGTACTGTCCCCTCCTGCTCTGAGCTGACACAGATAACCTGGGTTTTGGCAGCAGCAGTAGGTATGCTGTCCCCAGCATACTGATGTTCAGTTTTGTTTATCTGGGAACTCACACCCACTGTAATTTACAAAAAAAATTAGATTTCTCAGTCTCTTTTTCCCTGGAGTTTGTTTCTGAATGAACAAATCTGTACTGGGCCCCAGTTTTTTATACCTTCTGAGAATGGTGTTGCCAATTCCATTTTGTGTGGGACTGAATGCTGTCATCACCCTGCATTAGCACCAGGCTGGAGAAAAAGGGGTAGCACATATGCCAGCTCCCCCTTCAAAGTGACAGCTGCTCTTGGCAAGTTTTTGTGGAGGAGATCCCTTGATTTTTGCAGGAGAGGCCTGGTCTTCCTGGTCTGCCAATTGCTAAAGCCCCTGAAGATACTCCAGGGTGAATTGATGTAATAAGAGACACAGTAAGAGAATTGGGGAAGTCTTTCTTTTTTTCCTTGCATTTTCAGGGGATGCTGTTCTGTGATGCTGCATTTGCAGAGATCTTTGACAGTAGGATCACCCAGTCATGCCTGGCCACATTTCACATTTCCACTGGTTAACATTCATATGTCTTCACTTTCTCCTACACATTTGCAGGTGCAGCATCCTTCTGAAGAAAAAACAGTGAATAAAACACTCCAGTTTTCTGTTTATCCAGTGAATATGCAGGCACACAGAGTGCTCAGCACTCCTGCATTAGTTAAGTTGCCAGAGAAGGAAGATGCAGGTTTACAAATGATCGACACCAAGAGCAGAAATGGGCATCCTTGATGTTGCCTGCTACTTCTGACTTCAGAGCCCACCTACCGTGCAGGTGTAATTTTTTCCAAATGACCTATTCACTACTTGGGTATGTATGAATTAACAGCAGGAGGGAGCCACAACAAATCACACTGAACAGAAGGGTGTCACCCTCAGTGAAACCCATCCTGTTTCTTGGAACACATTCCTGCAGCCTTTGCTTTCTCTTAAAAGTTGTAGAGAGAACTTGGTAGTCTCTGAGATACCTCATTTGCATTGAGACAGTGATATCCTCTGTTAACTCACGGAAGCTCTGTTTTTCACTCCAATAGTGCAATTATCTAGATGTGTACTGTCAGATCAGAGAAGAACTAGAAGTACTGAGGGCTCTTAAATAGCCAGATGCTAATATAAAGCCTTTCTCTTGGGAACCCTCAGGTAAAATCAGCTCAACAGTGGCAAATACCCTACCCTTGAGCATAACTGCCATCCCAGATTCTCCTCCAGAAAACACACTATCCAAGGGTCCAGCCACATCACGGCACCTCTGGACAGGTGTTATTCTTGCTTCTGTCTGTTAAGGGAGGCAAAGCAGTGCACAGAGAAGAAAGGCATTGGTGATAGGCACAAAGGTTGAGCACCCTTATAACAAATGGATTTGTGTGATTTGTATATTAAATTTCTGTGACAAATAATCAGGCGGTATGTTAGGCACTACAGCAGGAACCACCCAAACCAACAGAAGATGAGCAGGGGATGGGGAACATGCAGCAGGAACAAAACGTGAGCTGGCTCTGGAGACAGATTTTGGCAAGGCCTATTTAACCTTATTCTAGTGATTAGAAAAGGTTGTGTATGACATCAAAACCCCCAAAACAGATAAAGAAAACTTTCATATTAAAAGATAACAAAGACTCTAACTAAGAAATGGTGGAAGTTTTTCTTCACTCAGATGAATGTAGCTGCATGTATAGAACATGTCTTCTTGCCTGATGATGAGCTTCTATGCAGAGGAAGCTTTTTTTTTCCCTTGTTCTCCTCAACCTACACCAAACCAAACCTTTGCAGGCACTTTGCTTTGCTTTGGCAGGCCTGACTCTATGCCTCTTGCAGAAGATTATTGTCACTTCGCTTCTGAGGCAAGCACACAAAATGGGGGCAAGCACACAAAATGGGGCCTGAGACATGGGGCACTATCGATGATTGAGAAGAGACGGAAAGACTGATTCAGTGATCAGAATTCAATTTTACTCAGGTTTTCCAAAAACTTATATACCATTTCAGGAAGGTTAATGATTTCCACTATAATAATTAGGTTAAAGGATCACACAAACTAGTGATGCATTTACAACATCTTTCTTGTAGGGGTTTGATTGAATCTCTCCTCTTCCCTGAGCAGGTTTAATCCCATCTTCTGTAATCTCAGAGCTGTATTTGTTCCTGCCATGGCATCCTGGTTATCAAACCAACTATCCTAATTAAGTCTGTCTCACTCTCTGTCTTGTGTATTCCCACAGGGCACAGCTTAGCACCATGTAGCTAAAAAGATGCAGACCTCATAGGACTGGATATAACTGAGAGGAAAGGGGGAATAAACCTGGTAGGGCTGGATAAAGAGGTACAAGCTCATGTGTCTTTTCTGTCACAACTAAGGGACACCCTCAGTCTGTAACAGGACCAGCCAGCACCATTCAGGAGGCAAAGAAATTGGGATTAGGAGCTGGTCTGTGTCAACATTCACTGTATCAGGGCTGCTTGGGATCCTTCCCAAATTGCTGCAGTAGGCAAAACCACCCCACAAAGACAGCTCAATGCTGGCAGCAGAACTGTAAAAAAGGACTTCCAAGTTTGTAAGATGATTCAAGTTTCTTTGCTCAAGTCTTTATTTCAAGTAACACTCATTGCGAATTGTAGCCAAAGCTTGTGGCCTGGTGTCTCATGAAGCTTCATCCCATGGAGACAGTGCTGCTCCTGATTTGACTCCACTGGGCTCTCAGCAAAAAGCAGCTGATGTTGTGATTGGATCTGCAGAGCCTTCTGCCTGTCTTTACTTGTTCCTTTGCTGCTACCTGTCCCTCCAGATGAAGTCAGCCCTTCCCAATCTTCCTTCTAAACCAGCGCCTTGGCAGAGGACCTCCTCAACACTCACAGGAGCAGGCAGTGACCTGGCGGAGCAGCATCCCAGGAGCAGGGGGCTGTGCTGTGGCACTAAGGCCATGCACATCCCCACAGCAGGGTGTCCTGCAGGCAGCACGGAGCCGTGCCCTCGCCTCGGGGCCCTGCCCTGCGGAAGTACACTGCTCTGCTGCTGCCACGACCGCGCTGGGAAAAAAACAGAGGAATGTGCCTGCATGGTGGTGCACTGTGCCGCAGAGATGCCTCCAGCGCATCCACACAGCATGCCCCAGAGTCACTGAGTGAGAGACAGGCACTGGGGGTATCCCTGGGCTTCTGCAGGTCTTGAAGGGAGCAATAGAAAAAAGCATAGAAAGATCTGGGCTGAAAGGGACCTATAAAATATTATCTAGTCCAACCCCCTGGCATGAAGAGGGAGAACTTTCACTTGACCAGGTTGTTCTAAGTCCCATACAAGCTGGCCTTGAGCACTTTGACAAATGGGGCATCCATAGCTTCTCTGGGCAACCTCTTACAGTGTTTCACTACTCTCACTGAAAAAAAGATTATTTCCTCATGTACAGTCTAAATCTACACTCGGTTTGAAAGCCTTGTCCCTTCTCCTGTTATTACAGGCTCTAATTAAAAATAATAATAATAAATCTGTCTCCATCTTTCTTATAAAGCCCCATTTAACTATCAAAAGGCTGCTCCAAGCTCTCCCTAGAACCATCACTTCTCCGGGCTGAACAACCCCAACACTCTGAGCCTATCTTCATAAAAAAGGTGGTCCAGCACTCTGATGTTCTTCATGGCCTTCTCAGGACTACCTTCTAAACAGGTCCACATCTTCGTTCTTCTGGGGATTCCAGAGCTGGATACAGCACTCCATGTGAGGTCTCACCTGAGCAGGGTAAAATGACCTTTCTCAACCTCTTGGTCACAATTCTTTTTATGCAGCCCAGGATACAACTGGCTTTCTGGGCTGCAAGCACACTATGAAATAAATAAAGTCAAAACAAATTCCCAGTATCATTAATCCGGGTTACTGCAGTTTTGATACTAAGGAAAGCTATACCTTATGGAAAGCTATCAGACCATTTTAATAGGTCTTGTAAATCTGAGAAACAAAGATGTCAAAGAGGGTGTGTGTTCCCCAGCCCACACTGGTGGAGAGGGAGCATGTTTCTGTCCTGGTGGCATCCCTGGAAGCAGCATTTCCATGGAGGGAGCTGCACCGGATTTTCTGGGAAGCTGCACAGTGCCTAGGCTCCCCACCAGCACCCAGGAGCACAGTGTCAGCAGAGGAGACCTGTGACCTGGGGTACCCTGGCACGGACCCTCACACATTGCAGGGTACATGGCTCTACTGCCACCTACCACTCTGCAAAAGCCCTCTCCATCTGTCTGGGCCCCCAGTCCTGACAATTCCTTCTGACCTCTCCTCTTGCCTCCTTCTTGACCAAGCCATGCTCATCCTAGAACCACTTTCATGCTCTGGGGATGTGCACTGTTGCCCTGCATTTTCTTGCTTTCAAGGGTTTGAATCTTTGCAGCCTGATTCTCACACTGTTTCATGTAAACTATATGTATTTTTAGAAGTTTTCTTGTGTTGTGCATAATTCTTCTCTGAGAGGAGAACCTGACTGATGGTCACAGTGACCAATGGAGTCAGGAGGTTGTAACCTCCTTGGGCCAATCCTGGCCTTCTGTAAAAAGTGTATGTAAGTGAATGGGATCAGAAAAATAAAGAAGCTTTCCATGTCTGACCTGCTGCTGCTTGCTGTCCTCTGTGTGGGTCTGCACCCACATCACAACTTGTGACCCCTCTGAGTGAGGGGGACCACAGTGCACTGCATATTTTTTGGTCTTGTCAGTGACCTGGGGCTCTGGGCTTCACTCCAGCACAATCCAGGTCTGCTCACACATGTGGGGCCTGCTCTTGTCCCATAGATGCTTAGGGCTGCCACAACCACGCTAAAGAGCAGAGTCACAAGCCCAGACTCCTACTCCTGCTGGAGAAGCTGACATGATGCATGCTGAGCTTGGAATAAGCAGACAGGAGAGTTGCTGTGCTTCTCTGTGCCCTCCCTGGCCAGAAAGGAGCTTGTGAGGTTTGACTCAGAAGGGCTAGAATAGCTACTCTGCTTGCACTGTCCCAGCCACCTTCAACTCCACAAGACCACACACCATGTTTTGCTGTGGGACACTGTATTTTCATGTGGATACATCCCTGGTGGTGACCATACGCTATTCTTCAGCTGAAGAGTGGTTGCCCAGTAGAAATACATGATGCTACTTCTCTGACCCCAGCACAGACCTGGGAAGCCTTCCATGAGCTGCCTGACTGAGAACCTCCCATTTGATTCATATTCACATCCTTTCCTGGATTCTGCCATGCTCCTTGAGAACTTTACTTTTCTTCTAAGAATACGGGGCTTATTACTTTCTTCTTCTTTCTCCTGATACTTTGATGCCTAACTACAAATGTCTTGCCAGACTACCAGTGAACTTTCACTCTGTTGCACCCTGATGGCTTGTTTCAGCAGGTATTTTAGATGTTTACAATCTCTTCCAGCTGCCAAGTTTGATTAAAATCAGACTTGCAAGTCATTAAGCATGATGGATGGACAGATGTATTCATGTGTAGCAAAGCATTATAATCAAACAATAATTTTTTTTTGTAAGGGAGAAAAAGACTAAAAATTAACTTTGCCAAAAAAGAACATCACACCATGATGAGTCGGAGCAGACTATGGTGTAACTGGAAAAGTGAGATCTCCAAGGACTCCTTAGAGGTTGGGCTGGAGTGTTAACTGCAATGGTGAAAAGCTGGAGAGGGCTGACATGCAGTGTGAGCAGCCAGAACTTGCAGAAACACATGCTCATTTTTACTTCTCCTGTAAGGCCTATATTTCTCTTTACTCAATCATAGGTCCATGATTGACACCTTACTTTTTTGCCAAAAATAGATGTGTGGCTACCTGCTTGGACCTGTAAGTCTATATTTACCCTTTCACACACCATTGCACATTTGAGTGGTGCAGAGTGTGAATGATCCCTTCCAGCAACAGGGCCTTCTTTAATCACAAAGCCTTGCTGTACTTCCATAGACATGCTGAGATCAAGCAAGACAGTGGTCAAGCAAGATGAAGTTGATGGGAAAAAATGGCAATATTTTTATGGGATTCACATAAAACATAGCAGGGATTCATGGTGAGGAGCTACAGTGGACCCATGGAAAAATGTTTTAGACGTTTCCTAACTCTCTGATATTTTTACTGAACACTGTGCTATCACTTCTTTTGCTATTGCTAGACAAATGTGAAATGTGGCATATATAATAGTGTAATGGTAAATCAAATTGACTCTGCCTTGAGTCACAATTGAGGTCTGATTCCCCCCAACAAGCGTGCAGTCCAAAACTGAAAGAAGGGAAATACAAATTTCACTAGCACAATTCCAGGTATTTTCTGACAGTAGAGAAACATGGAAACTCTGGACTGACCTGCTAGTTCTGAAGAACGGATTTTCTGAACAATGGCTCATATTGTGGGTTGCCTTTTGCCAATTTATCCATAAGAGATGTCTGGAGAGCCTGAAGGTTTTGAAAGCTAGGTTTACTCACTGAAGAAGGCAATTATTGAGCTGATGCTTGTTTGAATGCTGACTGAGAATGTCAGTGCCATCAGTGATGGTGTTGTGATAGCATCATGGGCATCGGCATTGCCATCAGGTTCCTCACATCAGGTTTAAATAAAGCACAAGGTGATTATTGGACTTGTGGAATGTGTCAGAAAGAACTGAGAAATATCTAAGTGAAAAGAAAAGAGGAAGCAGTTATCTCTGGTCATGCACTTTGGCAGCAGGATAGCTTATTCTTGTCACTTTGGCAGCCCACCAGGCAGCACCAGAGGCCACCGAAATCAGCAGATCCACAAGGGCAGAAGATAAAAGGAGTAGCACACGTGCACACAGGGGTGTGGGTGTGTGTGTGTGTGGGTGGGTGTGTGTGTGTGTTACAAAGCAGTTTTAACCAATGAGAAGAATGAGATTCACTTTCTCCCTGCAGCATTAAGGGCTACTAGCAGGAGTTATTTATTGCACTTGAAAACCACTTGAGTGTCGCATGGTGTACCTGAAACACTCTGAAGCCCAAATACAGCAAGTCTGCCAGACCACGAGCAGGATTTTGCCTGGTCAGCTCTCAGTCTCACCCTGTGAGTCACTGACATCCTGCTGATTATTTTCCAGTCAGCTGTGAGCAAAATGTCTGCAGCGCCCAGGGGAGCAGAAAGATTAGTAATATCTTCCTGAACTGTGGCTGCTCGCTGCTCGTGCAGTAGGGCAAGACTATAAAACTTTCCCCATAATCTCTGCTGGCCGAGACAAGATAGGTTTCTTCCTGTACAACCAAGGCAGTTTCTTTCCAGGCTCCAGGACTCACTAGTTGTAAGAAACACATGTAACTTCAATGGATGTTGGATGGTGTTCAGACCTGCTTGAACAGGCAGTACTACTGGCTTGATGATGGACATGAGGAAAATCTTTCCTCAGACAAGTGGATCAGCTCTGAGACAGGGCACCAGAGAGGTGTAGATCACCAGGCTGAGCAGCTTTCCAGACTCAGTGGGACAAAACCACTGAGCTGACTCTTCAGCTGTTGCCGGTAATAGCCACGCTCCAAGCAGGATGTTTGACTGGAGACTTCCAGAAGGCCCTGTCGCTGGCACTGCTAGGATGCTGTGATACATATAATGAAAAAGCTACTCCTGATGCTTTCCAGGAAACGAGCTGAAACAAGCTCCACCTTGCTGACAGAGAAGTGCGTGTACGCAGTTTCTCTTAGCGAAGACAACGCGCAGCCCTTCAAGGGGCATGGGGACAAACATAGCCCTCGCTGCCCCGGCTGCTGCTTACACCCTCTGCTTCTGGGGGCTGTACAGCGTGCCGTTCCGGCCAGCCGCCAGCGGGCACTGTACGGGAGAGCCGGCCGAGGCGGGGGCGCGCACAGCGACCGGCCGGAGCAGCGGTGCCGCCCTCCCGGGGCTGGGGGGACAGGGGCGGGAGGCCGGCCCGGGCGGGCGATGGCGAGGGCGGGTAGCCGGCGTTCTCCCCGGCGGAGGCGGGCGGGGCTCGGGGCTCGGGGCCGCCCCCCGCGGGCGGAGCCAGCACCGCCCCCGCCCCGTCCCCGTCCCGGTCGGCGGCGCGGCGCGGGGCGGGCTGCGCTCCCCGCCAGCGCAGCGGCATGAAGGAGCCGTCGCTGCCCGGCACCTCGCTGCAGCGGGCCTGCCGCCTCCTCGTCGTCTTCTGCGCCCTCCACCTCTCCGCCACGCTGCTCTACTACCTGGCGGGCAGCGCCCTGGGGCCGCCGGGCAGCCTGGAGCCGCCGCCGCGCCGCCCGCCGCCCGCCAACCTCTCGCTGCCGCTCCCCCGCCCCTCGCCGCCCGCCGCCCGGCCTCGCTCCCCGCCCGCCGTGCCGCCGCGGCCGGGCCCCTGCCCCGAGCCCTCCCCGCTGCTCGGTGAGTGCCGGCCCGGCGGGCTGTCGGGGGGACGGGCGGGCAGACTCCGCCGCCCGGGGGTGCCGCGGGGAGGAGGCCGGGCCGGGCCCCGGTGCCCCCGCGGCGCCTCTTCCCGCGGCCCGCAGTGACAGCGGCTCCCGCCCGCGCCGCGGAGGGCATTGTGGGAGAATCCCCGGGGAGCGCGGCGCGGATGCTGCCGCAGGCACGGGAGCGGCCGGCGGAGCCCCCGCGCCTCGGGAAGCGCTCCCACCCCGCCCGGCTGGGTTTCTGTCTGCCTGTCGTCGAAGTTGGGTAATTTCCTCTGGGAACTCTACCCGAAATGCTGTTCTTGCGTAATGCCACAGGAAGGCTCAGGAGGTCTTTTTGGGCTGTGCGGGCTTTTCGCAGCCTTTCTGTGTCCGCGGACCTGCTGAATGAGCGGTACGGGCTTAAAATGGTCTGTGAGGCAGAGTCATGAGTACAGTTGTATCCCAATGGCGCTTTCCACTGGTCGTATTTGGTCCTGTGATGCAGTATTGTGATACGTGGCAGCCTGGCGTGTGTTTTGTCTGCTGGAGCTGTGCTCCCCATAGGCTTTTTCCACGACTGCTTGGGTGCTGGCATGCTGGCAGGATCTTGAGGGGTTTACAGCCTGCTGGTAGTCTCATTTTTACTACATGATGACCTGGACCTATTTTTGATCTGCTGGCTTTGTCACAGAACAGAGCTGGGGACAAGGGCAACTTCAGATTTTTTCGTCCCTTTAAAAAGAAAACGTCTCACCCAAGTTGCTGCTTGTAACTGCTGCTCCTTGAGCAGACCCTCCTGTGCTGTAGGTACGGTTGTAGGTACGGTACCATGACCTGCTGGCATCCCAGTTGACAGTAGCCTGGCCACTGAACCTGGGGGTAATCTTCCTCATCCACCAAGTGTGCCATTTTAGCATAGGTACCTACCTCTGTTACCAGAGATCACAACAGGGGAAGAGACTTCAGAGAAGCTACCTGTGGTTTTCACTTTACAAAACCAACAAAAAAAATTCATCGTTTCTCTTGGTGCTTGCTGGTCAGCTGTTTATGGATTAATGCATCCGAGTTACAAATGACTGGTTTGTTATTTTAGGAAGGTGGTTTTGAGGTCACGAAGAAGAAACTGTCCTGTGTTTTTTGTGTTGTTTTTGATTCCTATCTTTGACTTCTTTCCTCTACATCACTTATGTTGAAAGTGGCTGTGCAAGCCTGTCCTCAGAGTGGATGTGGGAACCCTTTATGAATCTGCACTTGCTTTGAATGGTCTCGAACTTAGTCTGATCCTGTCAGGAGTAAGTCATGTGCTTTGGAAATGCTTGAAGTTTAGAAAAATGCTCTTACTGAACCCAAGATTCAAAGTAGTATTGGAGTTAGTTGCTGAAAGATTGTTTAAGATGTTCTAAATCATCTTTGCAGTATCTTCAGTGCAGTTCACTGGATCTGCCAAAGGTGGTATGAGGCTACAGGCAGTGGTTGCAGATGATCAAGCGAGCTACAGGGCCATGGAAGAAGTAGCTCATTACAATATAGTAGGAGAAGGTTTTCTATCTGTGTTACCTTCAGTACTTGTGAAGTAGTGCAGTCACACGCAGCCTGGCACCATCACAGCATCGAGATTTATAGCCAGCATGTGGGTGAGAAATTGTTTGTTCTTTTTTTGTTCTTTTTTTTTTTTTTTTTTTTTTTTTTTTCCTCTGTTCTTTTCAGATTTTGGTAGCAAACAGCATTTGTTAAACAATTGCATCATGCCTCACATGTTGGTCAGAACTGAGGCTGCCCTGATCAGTATTTCATGTGTCTCTAAGGCATCTTCCTCCATGAGGAATAGCGGGTGTGCACTTCTTGGGCATTTCTGACATGTAGTTTCCCCACCCAGAACTCAGAAATACTCTTTTATGAGCTCAAAACTCACTTATCAGTATGAACATAAAAAGCAGGAACCAAACTGTGATTCCTAAAGAACCATCCTGTATTCCCAAAGCCATGGAGAAGTGCTTTGATGGGAACAGGTAGCTCCAATAACTCAATTTTCTCAATACACCGACATTTATTTGTAACATACATAATTCTGGGGGTTTTAATTTCCTGCCTGCCCCTCCCCCATCGTTGTTGGGAAGCATGTGATGACTCACACAGGATATGTGTGACTGAACTGCTCAAGCTTTTTGAATGGTAAAATAGCCAGGTATTCATTTCAGAGGCCCACAGTTTTCTTCCTAGCAGTCTTTAGAGAGTAGTTTACAGTCCCTGCTGTCTGGCTCTGCAACAAATGCATTAGCTGAATGAGGTTTAATCTCTTACAAGAAGCTGCCAAATTTTAAATGTGCTTTTATGGTTCACTTGTTATTATTTATAATTTAAAAGAATAAGTCAGGACCGGGGTAATACTACAATTGAGCTTTGAGCTGAAAGTCCTTAAAAGCGATGAAATTCTTTAATACAAGGTAATATAAGCATTTTGGATTTATGCTCCAGTTTAGAGCTGCATGCCAATGAGTATCTTGAACGGGGGTGTCAGGAAGCAGAACTTGCTTGATGCAGTAAAATTTCAAGAATTTGAAGAAATTCTGGTTTTTCTGAGGACCCAAAAGCAAGTAAAACCAGGTGTTTCCTGCAGGTGTCCATTCCCCAAATTATTACATTCTTTAGGAGACGCAGAACAGTACTGTGGTATTGGTTTTGGTTTTGTTTTTTTTAGTAAAAGATTGTGCTCTAGAAGTAGTATGTGTGTTGGTCTAAGCACTTTCAAAACAATCAAATGTGTTTCTTCTACCATTTCCATGTCATTTTTGTATTTTAGTGTTTGGGTAGTTACAGGCCTGTTGGTTTAAAAGGAGGGTGTGCATAAAGGGTCAAATTCTTTTGAAAGATCCCTTTCCAAAAGAGCTCATTTTGAAGCAGCCAGAAGTCTGCAAAGCAGAATTTCATAGACAGGCTTATCTGTATTTCAGGGATGTCATTTTCAAGTCCTGCCCAGCTGAGTGCGTGTGTTTATGGAGATTATTTTAGAGTACAGCTGTCTCCTAGCCAATTCTAACCCCCATTTAGACACCAAGTGTGGCTGGGATGGCAAACATAAAAGATGTGCTTTTGCCCTTTTCGCCATGAAGGTCTTCTGGGAAAGTTCACCCAGGTGTACTAAATATTGCAGTCACGTGTCTGTCTTAATAGCTTTTCATACCCAGATTAGAAAACTCCCTACACTAGTAACTAACAGATGTTGATGCTGACAAACAGAAGTGTAGGTTAATGTATGAACCAGTGGATTGTCCAAAGTACAAACCACTAGAGAGGTACTCCTTTTCACTAAGGTTTAAAAATGTCTGTTTCCTGGGATACCATAGAATTGATTGGAAGGGACCTTAAAGATCATCTAATCCTGACTCTCTGGTGTGGGCATGAACACCTTTACCTAGACCAGGTTGTTCAGAGCCCCATCTGACTTGGCCCTGAACAAACACTTCCAGGAATGGGGCATCCAAAACTTCCCTGGGCAACTGTTCCAGTACCTCACAACTCACAGTAAAGAATTTTTTCCTAACATCTAATCTAAACCTGCTGCACTTAAAAGCCATTTCCCCTTGTCCTGTCACTATCTTGTCAAAAGTCCCTCTTCAGCTTTGTTTTCTCCCTAGAGCCTTGTCCTTTCCAAGCTGGACAGTCCCCAACTCTCTCAGCCTGCCTTCATAGGGAAAGTGCACCATCCCTCTGATCATCTTGATGGCCTCCTCTGGACTCACTCCAGCAGTTCCATGTCTTTCCTGTGTTGGGACCCCAGAGCTGGGTGCAGGGCTCCAGGTGGGGCCTCACCAGGGCAGAGCAGAGGGGCAGAATCCCCTCCCTCCCCTGCTGCCCACACTGCTCTGGATGCAGCCCAGGACACGTTTGGCTTTCTGGGCTGGGAGTGCCCATGGCTGGGTCATGTCCAGCTTCTTGTCAGCCAGTACCCCCAAGTCCTTCTGCTAGGGGATCTTGGGCATACCTATTACACAGTCTGTTTCTTCAATACACTGCTTCTGATGCCTATGTAGTCGGTACAAGCAGGTGCTCTAAACTGCTGATGCTGAAGATAAGTGGTGAGGGTTTTCTGATGCTTTGAGGTAGCCTGTAAAATCAGCAGCGATGCTTAGTGTCTGTATTACAGAAGTGTTTAGAAGTTATGTGCTGCCTGAGATTGAATTAATAAATAATGTAGTTTGAGGCTCTGTATATTATGTGGATGTTGTCTGGGCAGGGGTAGAAGATGTTTTACCAGTGGCAGAATCCTAGCAGGACAAAACTGGGGCAAGAGGGTGAAAACCTAAGAGATGCTAAGCTCACCATTTTTTAGGAAGACTTCTAGTGCTGACAGAGCTGGAGGGATTTGGTAGGTTTGGCATGCCTGGGATCTGGTCATGCTAATATATTGCCCACCTGCAGTCATAGGCTCTCATCTTGCTGTGGGGACTTTCTACCCCAGGAATTGGAGGCCTCTGAATCTGTGGGGTCACTTGCAATACCAGGCAGTGGAGAAAACATTTGTTTTACATGGAGCATATCCTTTTCCTCTCTCATCTGGACCTGCCTTTTTTAAAAGTTGTTTTTTTTTTTTAATATAGCTGGACTCTGCTCCTTCCTGCTTGCCTGTGTGATGGAGACATTGCTTTGCCTAGACACAAGCTGGGGTTGTGCTGTGTCCCTCTACTGCTTTTTTTAAAAAAAGTAAAACAGAAACTCAGAGAAGAGCATGAAGAGGGCAAGGGAAGGGGGAGATAACATGTGAAGTAGTTTGTTTAAATTTAATCTTTCTTGGCTTTAAAAGAGGATTTGAAAAATGGTTAAACTTCTCTGAAGAATATACTTAAGATGTTTGGCAGGGAGCAGACGTGTGATCCTGGCAACACCACTGACAGCTCCATAGCTGTCTATCTGTGTGGCTGGGAGCACATCATACCTCTGAAGCACAGGCTTTCTTGGAAGGCAGGGAGCAGTTTTTGTGAGGAGAATATCACTGGCATCCTCTTATCTGGTCAAAGTGGAGGTCAAGGATTGTTAATTAGGCTCGCAAAGTAACTTGGAAAGGTACTGTGCTGTGCTGGAGAGCAGCTGTTTCAGGGACAAAGCATAACAGACGGAGGAGAAAAGGAAAGTCTTCTGTCTCATGCGCGTAGTGTTTTATAACATGCTTATTTCTTTGCCAGCATTGATCTGAAGCAATAGCTAGTTTCTTTAGAAATTGGGCCAAGTTTGTGTTTGGAAAGAGACTGATAACTTGCAGCTTCCAAAACTGCACTTGGATGCAGAATTCAGTTAAGCTCTTTCACTTTCCTCTTCTGGTGTGGAGCATCTTAGTCTGACTTCATTCAGCAGATAAGGAACATTGGCCCTGTCTTGAGTGCCATCCCCACTCCAAAGGGCAGGCTGCTGGGGGTGCACAGTCCTCAGTGTGGAGGTACTGTATGTCTGGTGGCCTCACAAGCAAGCAAGACGTGCTGGGCTCCACTGCTCACCTCCTTTCCTCACCAGTGGACACTTCTCTCCAGCCAGCATCCTGCAGCCACTGCTCTCCTCCCTCCTGCACACTTTTCTCTGCAGAGCAGAAGGGGGCTTTGGTTTTGGGACTTAGACAAAAACAGCCAGTCTACAGCAATACTGTAGTGGTGGGGCCTAAGATTTGGGGTGTTGGGGCACATGGATGGAGCAGTGCCAATGTTCAGCTTGCTCCTGTTTCTCTCAGTTGGATATGGTCTTGCTGCTCAGCCTGTCTCTGCTGGATCAGTGTTTTCTTTTGTGCAGCCCCTGCCTGCAAGGACAGGTGCCTGGTGACCCAGGTATGGGTTGCATTTGCAACGCAGGTGCTGATTTCACTGAGCAGTGGCCATGGCCAGGGGCATGGCAAATAGCCTTTCCAGCAGGCTTCCAGCTGCAGCTGAACTACAGGAAGCCTGGGGCAGTCCCCAAGCCTCTGCAGATGTTTGTCAAAGAGAGTGGCTTTTGTCACCTCCCCTGACTGGACTTGTCACTGGGGTGTCACTGGACATGCTTTGAGGGCAAAGAGGCAAGTTACCTGCAAACCTATGTTGGTGAATCTGGAAGTGGCCCTGTAGAGGCCTTGTGGGATAGGTTTCCACAAACCCGTGTGCTCCAGAGCAGCGCATGAAGCAGCAGCCATCTCTTCAGGCATGCAGTGTCCTCCTCCTGAGCTCCCTGACACCAGCAGCAACCCCTGCATTTGGGGCACACAAGTCCTGGCAGAGTTTCAGCCACACAAACACACCTCCACCCCACCTGGCACCTGGCGCTCCCCCACCTGTCTGGGGAACACACCCCAGCCCCACGGCAGTGCTGGAATCACATGCCACAGGCAGGATGGGATGGGACACGGGAGAGGGGCTGTGGGGATTGATTGCCTTATGATTTGGGGCTGCCACTGGCAGAGACGTGCCTGAGATGCCACTTGGCCTGGGAGGGCTCCTGTCCACACATTCCATCCTGCTGCATAGTGGGGGGTTTCTGGCTGATGGCTACTCAGCCTTTTTCTGATCCATGTTTGTTTGTTTGTAGTTTGCTGTCAGAGAGCCTGGAATTTAATTTTGAGGCAGGTGGGAAGAGCTAATAACATGCAGATTGCTTGGCTCAAAGGAAGATAGTTCAAAGCCACCTCAGTGGGCGTGCACTGCATTTGAGCCACCAAGGAGGACTTAGCTTCCCTCCCAGAAGTACCCTCCATCAACAAGACTGTCTCCCTTTTTTATTATTATTATTTTGTTCTAAAGATACCATGTGCTAGTGTTAGTGCTGGGGATTGGGTTAAGAATTTTTTTTTCTCTGGCTGTAGTTGCTGAGTTCATTAGGCAGACCCAATGTTGCCAGCACATGTGATGCATCCTCAGCCTGTTTCCCTTTAGGGTCCACAGTTGCAGATGCCAGGTGCGTGCCTGCCCAGGACAGGAGATGAGCCCATGTAGCAGGCTTCCCTTGCATAGCTAACATCTGTGGGGGTATGCAACTTCACAAGTGTAGATCAGCCAAATGAAATCCAGCCCTTGAGAGGGCGTTTTTTTGTGACTAGGATAGTTCTAGACCAAGGAGATTTTTCTTTAAACTCTCCTAGGGGAGCAATGGCTGCAGGCAGCAAGAGGCAGTAGCTGCCAGCCAGTTGGCCATTTTGACTGGTGGGTTGCATGCCATGGCTGCCTGGGTGACCCAGATGGACAAGGGGTGTGGGGGCTGCCCCATCCTCCTACCATGGGCCTGAGCCACAACTTGAGTCTGTCTGGTGCCATCTGAAAAGCTGCTGGCCCAGCTCTAAAATAATTAAAATTATTTTAATGACCTTAAGAGGAAATCACTGCTTTGCTGAACTGTGGGATGCAGCTGCCTGCCTGCCTTGGAGCTGCTATGTGGGGTTGGGGTCCAGCCCTGCTTCACAGCCTGGGGTGGGGGAACTTGCTCTCACATTGTCTGGGGTGGAGCTGTTTTTCCTAGCCAAGGCAGGCTTGGTGTGATTGATGGGCCTCTCCTTCCCTTTTCTGTTGGGCCCCTGCAAAGAGAGGGTTGTTTGAGTTTTTTTTTCCTCTCTTGCGAGCTCTGCTTCTCTTTTCCAGCTTTTCTTTTGGATGGGGATTGTCTGAGTGTGGCAGTGCGGGTGTGCACACAGCTCAGCAGATGGAGAGCAGTGCCCAGCTCTCAACCAGGGTGATGGAAATGTTCTTTTTGGCTCTGTTTGGAGGCAGCCTTTTTCCAACTGCTGCTACCTGCTTTTGCTTTAATTTTCACTAAATTAAATGTCTGAGATTGATGCCTGGCTTAAAGCGTGCAGGCAGATTTTGTTTGTTTTCCCAGGGAAGCATTCTGGAGGATGATTCAGACGGCTGGATCCCTTTTCAGGCCTGTCCAAGAGACTAGTTTCCCTCCTTCCTATTTCTTTCTCCCAGGGCCACACTGCCCTCCTGAAGAATAGGGTTCCTGAGCCCCCAGGGCTGCCCTTTGTGGCAGCAGCCCCATTTTGTATCACCTGCTCCCACCTTCTTGGATGGAGTGTGGTGTTGTCCTGGCTGGACCCCTGTAGGGATGCATGAGGACACTTCTGGCCCTGCAACACATTGCTGCCTGAGTTTTCCCAACACTTCTAAGTGTTGGGAAAATGTTCCTTAGAGCTTCCCTAGATCACTTGCTTTGGTCTGGGGAGGCTAAGAGCAGTCTCTCTATTCATAGCATCAGGCTGAGTGGATTCTGGGCTGCTTGTGTAAGGGCCCTCGTATTTGGATCAGCAGGATGAGCACCAGGAAGGCTGTGTGCTGGCAGCCTCAGGTGACAGGAGGTTTAGGCATTGTGGCAAGCATGGCCATTGGGAAGTGGGGACGGGAAAATTGCTGGCACTGTGGGACAGGCTCCTGGGGCTCTGGCACTGCTCTGCCTTTGGTTTTTTGCAAGCCTCCTTTACTTTTTGCTCTGTGTGAGAAGCTGCTTCCTGTTTGTGAGTAGCATGATGGCCCCTGGCTTTTCCTGTGCATCTTCCCTATGAGCAGAAATGCTTCCAAGGGTCAGAGGTGAGGAGCAGGAGTGGATTGGCTTTCTTTGGTGTATCTTTCTCTTACCCTGCTACTGCCAGCTAAAGCCTCCTTTTACAAACTCTGAAATGTTTTGATGTGAGGCTGTGCTTTTGTGTTCTTTTGCAAGCTTCCTGCAGTTGGTTATTTATGTTTTTGAGGTTTTCTTTTGCTAAAAGTACACAGTAGAGGCTCATGAAGCTGCTCTGTTGGAACTTCATGATGTTGAACCCAACAGGAATCTGCCTGCGGATGCCGGAGCTGCATGGGTGACCAGAGTTGCAAGTCCACACAGTGCTGTCATGCCTGTCTGTTTTTAGAAGACACTCCATATACAGCAACTCCTATGTCAGGCAGTCAGCTTGAACAGAATCAGAAAAGATTCAGATGGAGTGAATTGAGCTGGAAAGTTTACCTAATAAACATAGACAGGGACACAGTTTTGACAGGCAGGACAGCCCTTGCAGCAGACTTTACACGTTTTCTTGGCATTGCAGGTTACATCCTGAGTCAGCATCCTTGGGAAACAACAGCCCTAGGGCTGCTTGCTATCCAGTAATCAAATTTCAGTGAAAATTATTTAAAATTAGTAGCTGGAACTGTGACTCTATTAACCAGTTGGAAAGCCTGTGCTTTTGTGGATTTGTCTTTAGCCTTGTCCTGCTTGGGAAGTGAACTGAAAGTGTCAGTTTGCAGTGGGTGGTATGTTGCTGCTGCTTTGTGTCAACCACATGGCTTTATGAAGTCAAGTTTGTTTTAGTCATTCTGTATTTCAAAACAGCCTGTTCAGCTTTTTTCTGGTTTTGTATTTGGTGAGTGTATTAACTGTGATTTGTGTCCAGCCTGTCTCACAAGCGGCTGCTATACCACACAGGGATGACACTGGTGGGGTCTTCTCACTGACCTACATGTTGGCTGCATCCCTTAGGGAAAATTTGTGAGAAGGTGTGCTGCCCTTAAAACCAATTCATTAAGCAGGAGGTTGGAGCAGTAGAGATTGTCTCTCACCAGTGCCCTTCAAGACTGTGAAACTGTTCAATCTCTGCCTTCTGCAGCTGTTTTTTGCAATGAATATGTTTTCTGCTCCTATCTTTTCCTTGCCAATGTTCCAGTCTCCATAAGGCAAGCAAGAGTGAGTGCTGGCAGGATGAGTTGTCTATGTTTCGCCTTAGGGGGCTGCTGGATGCCAGCCAGCAAAATGCCGTTTGCAGTTCCAAAGGCTTGTGGCTGTCCTTGCCCAGCTGGAGCTCGCAAGTCACCAGTGGGAGATTTCCTCTGTAAGTTCACCTAAATGGCAGACTTTCATTTCCTCCCGCCTTACTCTGAGTGGGTTTGAGACATTAAAAGAACCTTTGTTTGTTAAACCAGAAAGCATTCTCCAGTCTGGTGGGGCTTGCAGTTGCTTCTTGGGAGCAGCAACTGGGAGAAGAGTCCAGGAACTGGGAACACAGAGCCCAGCTTGTCCAAACAGGAACGGGCTTGTTTGATGGGACAGCAGCCACACCCAGTGCCTGGCAATGGACTAGGCTGGCAGGGCCCCACAAGGGGATGTGTTGCTTCTGCCCCTCTGTTTCCTGCGGCATCCCACTGGATCCTGCTGCTGGCAACTAGGTGCCAGAAGGATAGGAAAATAAAGTCTCTGGGCACAGATGCCCAACATAATCCCGTTTGCTGGCTGTGACTAGTTAGGTGAACCATGCCCAGTGCCATGCCCTCTGCTGTTTTAAAATCACAAAAGTGTAGCATCATCCTAACTCTGAGTGCGAGTCTCCTAATGGAGGTGTCACTGATGGTCACAGGGTTGGCTGGGGGAAGTGCGTGTGCAAGTGAGCTGGGGCCAGAGGCTGTTTTGGGAAAATGCTCTCCACCATGGTGTGGAAGCTGTCCCTAAATTCAGAGGAGACAATGTACTGTCTCCCTCTCTTGCCACCTCTGGCCTCATTGATATGATGCCTGTCCCACAGGCATGACAGTAGCTGTGCCCGGCCCCTGATCCTGTCACCACTGAGCCCCAGTCCCAGTCATTACACTGCATGTTCCTTCCACAGTTCCTTCAATTTTTGCCTCTTCCTCCTGTTGCAGAGCACCTTCTGAGCTCTCCCTGCAAGACACATTTAGAACTTCAGAGCAGAGAGGCTTCAGCCCTGGCCCTGCAGCTGCAGGGCAGGCATCCACAGGGCCCAGCTTGTACTGTGGGGCAGGGAAGATGCAGAACCAGGCATATATGTCAGCGGTGAAGCTGGGAATTGCTGGAGTGCTGGGAGCATGGGCAGACTGATCCCAGTGCCCCTGGAGTCTGAGAAATCACTGTCTTCCCCTCGTGTAAGAGGAAAGCTTACGAATTTAACCAGTGCAAAATGCAGAGATCAGGAGGTCCCTTTGCATCCTGTCACTATGCAGGAGCTATGCAGCAAAGCATCCCTGAGCATGCCACTGAGCACTTCTGCCAGCTTGGCCAGTCTCCTCCTTGTCCTCTGCAGTGTGAGTGAGCACAGGTTACTGAAGCAGCACGACCAAACTTGTTGTTTCTTCTTCTGAAGAAAGTTGCTTCTTCTGACTAACCAGGGAATGAGCCATCAGTTTGGAGCATTATTTCTGCTTTTTTTGGTAGTCATATGTTCTTGAATGCACGAGGTTGATTGTGACAGCTGCTGCCTTTTTGAGCTCTGTAAGTCACTTGTGCTTCTTCTCAAGGGGCTCTCCGAGGGCGGTGTACCCCCCCTTGGGGACCTGGGGGGTCTCTGCAACAAATGTGAGGTGGTAGTATTCGCAAAGTAGGACATTCAGGCACACCCAAATGGAGAATAAGGGGAGAGTACAGCAGCCAAATCCTTAAGGGGTGATCCCCGGACTGGTATTTATGGTTCATGCTTTATGCCTTATGCAGGGGATCCTCAGTACCCCCTTTGTTCCTGCTTCCATCCCCCTACTGCAGAGGCTTTAGCAGGAGATGAGTTTATATGTGCCAGGTGTGGTTTGTTGACTGGGTGGTGCTGGAAGCAGGACATGGCAGCAGAAGAGACCCTGCCTTAGTCTTTTGTGGTGAGTCACTCCATTGGTGCTGGAGCAGCTGGAAGCAAATAGAAGGGCCAGCCTGGCTGTTTTGAGAGGGCTCTCTCTGGAACTCCATCTGGACTTCTCAGTTTTAACCTGGTTTTGACAGAGATTGTTTCTGTGGTTTCAAAATATGCCACTTTTGAAACCATCTGCAGGAATTGCCAACCTCAATGCAAATGTGGACATGGGTTTTTACCATTTCTAGTACAGAACTTTTAATAAATAAGGGATATGTCTACAGAGCACTGAAAATATCTCTAATGAAAGAAACGGGATTTTATTCACTTTGCATGTGACCAGCCATAGGTGATTTTGTCCATAGGAGAGCAAAATTATTTTTGAAGTACTTGACTCTTGGGCTACCTGAGGTGGGTGAGAGCCCAGAGAACAATACTTCAGACTGGTTTTGTAGTGCATGTGGCAGTGGGAGCACAGCTCTTGGTTGGCCACACAGACCGGAGGATTTGAAGCTCTCAGTGTCAGTGACTCCATTGGGATACCAAGAGGCCACAGTGTTTGTGGGTTTATCTGACTTTGTGGTGTGAGGTTGCTCTGGGTATGGATTGTTCAAGCTTCAATATCTCCAAGTGCTGATGTGATTGTGTTGGAGCAAAAAGCTCTGTTGCTTAAAAACCAAACCCAACCAAAATCCTATTGACGATTGAGGAGAGACAGAAAGACTGATTCAGTGATCAGAATTCCATTTTACTCAGGTTTTCCAAAAGCTTATATATCATTTCAGGAAGGCTAATAAATTCCACTACAATAATTAGGTTAAAAGATCGTACAAACAAGTAATGCATTTACAACATCTTTCTTGTAGGGGGTTGATCTTCTGTAATCTCAGAGCTGTGTTTGTTCCTGCCATGGCATCCTGGTTATCAAACCAACTATCCTAATTAAGTCTGTCTCACTCTGTCTTGTATATTCCCACAAAACCCTAATGTGTGTAAAGTATGTATGCTCAGAGAAATAGATTGTGTGTGTTAATTTGCTTTGTGTTATGCCTCTCTTCCAGTGGGTTCACTACGTGTGGAGTTTTCCCAGCCTGTAAACCTGGAAGAAGTGGCAAGAATAAACCCAGAGGTCAAAACAGGAGGTCGTTTTGCTCCAAAGGACTGTATAGCACTTCAGAAAGTAGCAATAATCATCCCATTCAGAAACCGAGAGGAGCACCTGAAGTACTGGCTCTTTTACCTGCACCCAATACTCCAAAGGCAGCAACTAGATTATGGAGTATATGTTATCAACCAGGTAAGATGCTAGAGACAAGTCTTTATACAGCTGTCACAACAGTGTCTGTGCCTCTTAAAATAGAGGAATGGTTGCTTTTCTTTGAAAAGCAGTAGGCTGTCAGGCAGGAATAAGTTTGCTTAAAAAAAGGAAGAAAAATTTTGCTTCAATGCTCTTGATGGAAAACCTGAGATCCCCACTTCTGCTCTGATACTATTTACTCTTAAGAGCTTCTGCTTAAAGAAACCACGCAGTGAGGAGGAAAGAATTCCTAATAGCACAACCCAATTAATTATCTTTCCAAATGTCTTTTTTACCAACTGCTGCGGGAATGGCATGCAGAGATTTTTAAGGTGACAAGTTGGTATTAATGCCTAGTTTGGTAGTAGATGTGCCATAAGTGTAGGATTTCACTTTATCAAGCACCTTCTGTTCATGTTAGTGCACAAAGTCAGGATGGAGAAAAAAAAGCTGTGCAGTGGGGCAGGTAAGTGGTTGTCTTCAGGGGAATAGAAAAGAAACAACCAATCATGGGGAAGTTCTTGGAGTTTTTGGTTTTGAGGCTTTTTCTCCTTGATATCTGGTGGCCTTCAATCTGCCTTTAAAAAAAAGAAAGGCATAAAAATGCACATTTCACTCAAGACAAGCTGTCTTAATTTATAACATAATGGTGTTTAAGTAAGTGAGTGTTGTTTGCCCTTGGAAAGGCTTAAAATGTCCAGACATTTGTACAGGCTGCTGGGTGAAAGGGCAGATGTAGTTCTGAGAGCCCCAGCAGAGACCACCTTCTGGACAATTCCACTGCAGTTTCTCTCTTGAGTATGTATTTTTATCCAGTTTTTTCAGCTCAGTAAGAACTGAGATGAAATAACATGCTTCTATAAGTACTAACTCCTTAAACTGCTCGGATCAGCTGATGTGTTTGGGCATATCAAACACCATGAATATTTAAAATGGTCACACAAGCAATGAATTCAGTTCACAGACATGAAAGTAGGGGGAGACTTATCTTGAGAGAGAAAACTGATACTCCATTACTATAATTTCTCTTACTTTGCCCATTTCTGGGGTGCCAGAGATCAGGACAAAAGAGATTTCTGGGGAATTAGCTGTAGTCTGCCATCACAGCAGCCAGGATGGTTTGGTGTCTGCATCTGACTGTTGCTGTGCCCTGGCAGCCACACTGCTGAGATCACAAGGCATTTCTGTGACTGGCATGCCATGCCCTAAAATTAAGCCCTGTAAGGAGGCCCTTCCTGTGTAACAGGAGGAGCAGCTGGTGCCGTTGCGGTGCCGCAGCACAGGGCCAGCTGCAGCCCTCTGTCCTTGGGGCTGCGTTTGCTTGCAGGTGCAGCATTTTCCCATGCCAGCTGCCAGCTGCCCGTGCTGTGGGGCTGGCTGAGCTGTGGGCCCTGCTGGCCAGGGCTGCAGGTGGCAGGATAATGCCTCCCTGCACTGAACGCTGCTCGGAAGCCAGAGTGTGGTATGGCTTCCAGCAGTGGTCCTGCTTTCCCAGGCAGGTGTAGTCACCTGCCAGCTGTGAGAGATGCCTGCATGTGGTCTGGGGCATCGCTTGTGGGAGAGCACCCATCTCCATTGTGAAGAGCTGGCAGTGCAGCTGGGGGTGGTGTGCCCCCATTGGTGGTGTTCCAGGGTGAGGAAAGCAGTGCTGGTGCCCCTGAAGGCAGGCAGTGTGTGAAGCCTGGTTGGAGTCCTTGCTGCTGCTGCGATGGTGCATGTTGGCTTGCATTGCCCTGTGTTGCCAGCTACTTCTCTTCTGTGGCCCTGTTCTCCAGCACTAGGGCTGTGTGCTTACAGTTAACTCTCACAGAAGTTTTTGAAACAAATGCTTTTTCTCAGGTGCATCTCTTGGTTTTGTTTGAGTGAGAGTGAAATGCAGTACATAGGATATATATATGCCCCGGCCACATCCAGCAGATACAGGTTAGCAAGTAAGACTACTTGATTTGTAAAATAAACAGCCTCTTTCTGCATGCCTCTAATAACCTCTGTCTGGAAGAAGTGGAGTCGTCAGTAAACCCACTGGATGCATCTCCCAAGGGTGAGTGGGAGCACTGAATAGAGAGAGATGCAGAAAATGTATTAATTCTTCCATAAGTACAGTAGGAAAACAGTCTTATTTCTCTGCTGTCTTGACATTTGCTTTTCTCTTTTTCTTGTCTATTCTTCCCTTTGCATCTGCCCTCCTTTTTTTTTTTATTTTATTTTTCCTTCTAGTGGGGAAATATTACCTTTACTTGTTAATCCTGTCTATATCAAAGCAATCACTGAAGCAAGGAGAATTACTGTGTGATCTGGTTCTTACACGCTGCCTACATGCTCTTCTGTGCTCCGCATCTCATAGAAAGAAAGAGGAGTGCTGAGCCCTGCTACTGCTGCACTGGTAATGTCAAACTTCTTCCTTTCAGCGCAATGTGTTTCTGTCACGAGTCCAGTGTGTCTCCACCATGCTGTTCTTGTGTGCCTGAATGCCTCTGAGTAGGACTTGGCTGAAGTCAGGGGGATGATGTCTAAAATATCTGGCATGTAACAGGAGCCAGTGGAAAATAATGTATTATGTTTCACCTTGGACACTCCATGCCTAGAAAAACCAAAACCTGGTGTGTGGAAGAGTCATGGGAGGATTTTTGAGGTATATCTGAGGTGAGGACATGCGGCCAGGCAGCGCCCATTGATGCCACACAGGTGACAAATTTCCAGTGTCTCAGCCTTGCTCACTCCCACCATTATCCTGGCATTCTCCCGCACCTGTGGCCACTGCCATGCAGATGCTCAGGTCTAGAAATTAATCTCACTGCATTTCAGCCCATGCAAATGCCCATGGCAAGTTTGGGAAAGGGAAGACTTAGCCAATTCCCTGAAAACTGGGCAGTTTCTCAACCATTTTCCACTGGCCCCTGGTGCTATTTGTAGTGTTTTGGTAGCAGTTTCCCAGAGAGGTGTGAGTGTGGAGTGGTTGGGGCATCACTCTTATTTGTGTTACTTTGCAGGGGGTATCAGGTGTGTGGGCAAAGGAGGGAATTGTACTCAGCTCCTGCTTATCTTTGCAGTGGCAGGGGAGGCAGGTTTCCACTGTGGCTGCTTTCTCCCACTGCCCAGGCCTCAAAACACTCTGGGACAGAGAAACACCCAAGTATCTCTGATATCTCTTTATGGCTCTGGAAGTTTGTTCCTACCTGGTCAAGTCCACTGGAGGAAAGACTTTCCCGTGGACACTGAGTGTGTAGTTCAGGCTGTCGCCGTGTATCCCTGATGTAGCTAGCAGGTTCCCACTGTAGGTGATGGCTCTCTCCTTGTTGGCCAGAAACATATATCCTCACCATTACCACCCCGAGATCTGATGAGTGTACGATTCAAGTGAAAGAGATGCGGCCACATTTCATCTGTGCTATCTGCAGGAGGAATCACAGAGCTGCCTCCTGTATAGATGTGGGAGGCAGAACAAAGTCAGGACGTGTGGCTTCTTGCTGGTTTGCAATCCCTTTAGTTTGAGTAATGATTCCAAAAACCTCAATTTTTTTCTGTCTAGCATGGGAAAAAAATAAAAGAATCCTCCTTTGCCAGGTCTGGCTGAGCGAACCAGATTCAGGTGAGGTAAGGGATGAGAAGTAAAAAAGCCTGGATGTTGTTCTGTTCTGCTCAGGCTGATCATTCACCTCCAGATGCAAGCAGGAGTGTCAGACCTTGCAGGATTGAGGCAGCAATTTGTTCTGGGAGTGACAGAGAGAGTTAATTCAGGAGCCAGAAGCAGTTGCTGGGTGCCAGCACTGAACTCAGATGTGGGTTAAGTTTCAGGACAAGAGAACATTGGGGAAAAAAATGTCAGGAAAAAGAAAATAGCAAAAATGTGCTTGGACTACATACTTTCTGTCTGAGAGCCTAAGAAAGCATAGAAGCTATGTCTAGAGCTTGACTGTATTGTCAAACTAGCAGTCCTCTGTGCACTGCCTTGCTCTTCAGGCTAATGCTTCTCTGTCCAAGCAAGTGCAAACTAATCCATTTCTTTGTGACAAGTAACAGCATTCATAGGATGACAGGCTACCAGGCAGAGGTGAGGGATGGAGGTTTTTCCAGTTGTGCTTTACCCACTTTCTCAGGGGTCAGTGGTGGGTACTGCCCTCTGTGCTGACCTAGAAGGAGGTTTTCACAGCTCTGGTTTGTTGTTTGGTCATTTTTCCAAAATGTCAGGGATCAGTCCAAGATGGCAGTCTGCAGCATGCATGTGAGTTTTGAGAGATTGGAATCTGAGATACTGCAAGCACGCTGGTGCTTCCACATTGCCTTAGGTAGAGAAACAGAGCTTCTGCAAAAAGCAAAACCTCTTGTCAGTCTTTTGTTTTGTTCCAATACATTATGTTAAAGCCCCACATACCTTCTAGACAGAAAACCACCCTCCTGCCCTCAAGGCAGTCACAGTTGATAACAGCTTTGCAAAGTTTGTTGCATGAGCTACATGCTCACTGTAAAGTTACTAAAAAATGGCTTGAAGAGGGTTCTTTGTTTTTTTATATAGGTTGTGATTCCCTTCTTCCTAGTCTTCTGGATGCCAGAGTGTGAAGTTGTGTGGCCATTTGGGAGGAGAGTGGCAATGCCCGCATGGAGTGTTTGCCTTGTATCCTGTCCCTCTCCATGCACAGGGATCCAGTGTGAGCTCTGCCAGGGTCCTGTGGGTGAGGTGTCAGGAAGGGTCCTGTATGCTCTTGGTGCAAAACTCTCTGTGCTTTGAGGTTTTTTGGGGATAGGTTTAAAAACACAGCTCTTTGTAGCACTGTTACACCCAGAAGAGTTAAGAGGCTACCCGAAGGCACTGGTTAATTACAGCTGAGGCTCTGGTGGTAACAAAATGGATGTGAGGTGCCCTTTGCCTTGAATTTCATTAGGAAAAGAGCAGCCAAAGGATATGAAATGAGGTCACTCTCCTAGACTGGCCCCAGCAGTTGCTTTGAGGTGTGAGCACATTGCACTTTGCACCAGCGCCAGGACAAGTACCCCTCAGAACCTTGGAGCCAAGTTTGGATTTCATGCTGTGTGACCTGGGGAGTGCTGGGCAGCTAGGCCTGGGCAGCACCCTTTGCTGGGGGAAGAAAACCCTCCAATATCATGACCTCAGCCGCTTCCTCTCCTCAGTCTCTTTGTTCCACTTGCCTTCATTTTCTTTACTCAAGTTTTCACTCGAGTTTTCTTGCTTTATGCATGATGGTGATCGTCCACCCACCACCCTATTATTGTGTGAACCCTTTTGTTTTGGGTGAGGATGCTGAGAATTTGCTCAGATCCTCTTCCATGACAGCTTACTCCTCCCTGTGAAGTCATTTATGCCCAAGGCAGGTGAAGAATGCTTTTGAAAACTTTGGTTTGACACTTGCATTTTAAAACCTTCATTTGGAGTATACTTGGGGCTGTTTCAAGAACCTGCATTGGCTCTTCAGCAGCAGATCTATTAACCAGTCTGGATTAAACAGTTACCAAAGTGATTGTTTATTAACTAGGTAAAGCTGTGACAGAGAATGCGGTATTTTAAGCTGCTTCACTTTGGGCACAGTATTTTAATCATCCTTGATTTGCATCCCAAGTTGGGTGTGGGTAGTGCAGGGTGGAAGGATGACTTGCACATTAGGGGAGTCTTTTGTCTTGACAGTGCTCAGAGAGTGTGGAGGACTAAAGGTAGAATGGATTTGGCAGTCTTGGGTTCCAGGCTGGCAAAAACCTTCAGTCTCTTTGAGCCATGCCCTATGAGTTTCTTTCTACCTTCTCTGTTCCCTTGTACAGGGTTTGAGTTTGAAGCTGCTGCTGCAGAGTGGGGTCTTCAATTGGAAATCCTTACTCTCAAACCACAAGTATTCTTGGTTTTGGATATGATCTTTTAGCTTTTCAAAAGTACTCAGTAATTTGCGAGCCTGTACTTGCGCTCAAGTCCACATGTGCTTTTGAAATGTTTTTGCCTGAAAAAGGCCAAACAAGTTCTCTTCAGGTGCTACATTGCTTGGGGAGGAAAGTGGAGATTTTCCTGCCTTGCTCTCTGCCAGTCCCTTTATTAGCTGTGCTTGCTCTGGGGTAAGTATGCCCTGCTGTAGTATCAGCTCTTTTCAAGTCCTTCCTGTCATGGTGAGAGCCATCCTGATTTCATTTTCCCATCGAGGCCTCCACCCCAGGACAGATGAACAGTGGTAGAAGAGCACCACAGAAGGGGATGTGCCACCACAGCAGTGGCAGCATCCATCTCTTGAGCTGTAGCCCATTCAGAAAGCAGCTCATGCCATGCAGTAACCAAGGCTGTGTGTTGCAGCCACATGCTGAACCTGCTTCTTAGGGCCCAGGGAGCATCCTGCTCCTCTTCCTTTGTGGCTGCTGAGGGCTTGGCAGAGGGTCAGAGGTGAGCAGCAGAACTTCAGACCTTGGCTCCTGGTGCCGTCTTGTGCTTTGCAAATCAGGTCTGGCGTGTGATCACACGTTGCTCAGCAGTGGCTGTGCCACAGTCTCACACCCATGTTGTGGCAGAGCTTAGGAGGAGGGTGCTGAAATTTTGGCCACAGCAAGGTTTTGGTCCATGGTCCTTGTCATGGCTGTAAGCTAAGGCACTGCCAGTGTTTCCCTCTCTAGCAAGAGTCCCTCTTCCAGAGGAGCTCACCTCTTTTTGCTTTTCTCTGCCGCTCCAGGAAGCCCCACCTGCTTGCCCTGTGTAAAAAAATTCAATCCTCAAATGCCTGTGCATGGAGTGGAACATAAGGACTGCTTAGTATCATATCAAACCTGCCCTCTTGGGAGCTCCCACCAAGAGATGGGAGCTGAGCTAGATCCAGCCTTTCCTTAGCCATTTTTCCTGTCCCCGTGGTTTGTGGCTGTCCCAGGTGTCACTGTCCTGCAGGCAGTATTTGGGCTCACAGAGGTCTGTGGCAAACATGCCATGGGTGCTGCAAGGACAGTGCTTGGGCTCGAGCTCAGTCCATCAGGGCATGTTAACCCTCTGCAGCAACACCAGCGTCTGGCAACAGGTAAGAAACTACTGATATCAACTGTCAAATTTAAGTCACTTAACTGTTTTTATTTGTTTTTAAATTAGGATGGAGAAGAAGAATTTAACCGTGCTAAACTGCTGAATATTGGATTTGCAGAGGCCTTGAAGGAGTATGACTATGATTGCTTTGTGTTTAGTGATGTAGACCTCATCCCAATGGATGACAGGAACACCTACAAATGTTACAGCCAGCCACGGCACCTCTCTGTATCCATGGATAAATTTGGATTTCGGTGAGACACCTTTCGGAGTGGCATCTTTTTCCTAACACCACTGCCAGCCCAGCAGGGGAGGCGCAGTGTTACACATCCCCGCCCACCACTGAAAGCATGGGAAAGCATCTTTCCCAAAAGCCTGTCTTAACATGCACCACCCTGCAGGGAGTGGGTGGCTGCAGGGGAGGAGGAAGGCGGAGAAATGCCACTGAGCAGTTTATTAAAATTCACATCCCCTGGAAGATGAAATATAGGGTGAGGAAGAGCTAAGCAGCCTTCATTTTTCAGATGCCCACATATCCCTTCTTGTGTTTCAGTCTGGAAGGTGGAAGACAGCTAATGTTTCCACCCAGTCTGAAAAGTGAGACCCTCTCACACAGTGAGAATTATGTGCAGCTTTAAAAAACTGCATCAGACTATTTTAAGAGCAAGACAAAAATTTTTGGCTGTTTGGTTTTATGCCACTTAGACACCTGCCCTGGTACGTAAGAGCAGCACAGAGTGAAATCTCTAGCAGCATATATTTGGGTTCAGCAAGCTGTTCTGAACAAAAATGTGTCTTGCTTTTTTGCTTTTCCTTTCTGGTGTGGGTTTTTTTTTTTTTTTTTTTTTTTTTTTTTTTTTTTTTTTTTTTTTTGTTGTTGTTGTTGTTGTTGTTGTTGTTGTTGTTGTTGTTTTGGTTTTTTTGGGGGGGGGAGGTTGGTGGTTTTTGGGGGGGGGGTTTGGGTTGGGTTTTTTTGGGTTGGTTTTTTTTTTTTTTTCCTTATCCCTCAGCCCCAAGGAGGAGTTCAAAAGCTCATCTATAAAGTGAAGACTGGCCATGACCCTCTGGTGGCCAGTAGTGCTAAAGCTATAGCAGTGGTGGTGTTGGCAGGGTCCCTACAAGTCTCCACTCCAGACCTAAGCCTTGCTTCAGCAGGACTGCCACTGGCACTACAGGAGCTGCCATTCTTGCACTGAGGTGAAACTTAAAACAGAAATGCATGGCCCTGAGGATTCCTCTACTTGTTAAAGTAGAGACAAGTCTGTATTAGGTCGTGGTGATCCCTGTGTGGACCCTCTCCTTATGCTCTGGATCTGGGTTTCATCCGCCTCCAATTTCCTGGGGAATTGTCCCATTTCAAGTGGGAGCTGGTTGGCCTTCTGTGTGCAAGATCACACTGCCAGCTCAGTTTTGGGCTGCAGGCTTCCTCTTGGGTCATGGAGGAGTGTGGAGGTGAGTGGTAGAGCTGCAGGAGGAGAAGGCTCTGTGGCACATCCAATGTCTGTCTGAGCTCTTGATACTCCTGTGGCGTTCACATCACCTTTGGTGAGGTGATAACACATTTCAGCCTGTCCTTTGAGGACAGTGTACTGCTTAGTAAAAGGCTGCAGCTGCTTCTCATATTTGGGACTGAGCCCACCAGTTCCCTCTCTCAGCTGAGTCCAGGGTACAGCAACTCATGGCTGCTTCCTGTGGCAGGAAGGTGCCTTGCAGCGGGTGCTGGCTGTGTGTGGGCTGGGTGAGGGTAGGCAGGCTGCCCCTTGGCTGGCATCTCTTCTCCAATGTGCTTTTTTCTCTGCTTCCAGGTTGCCTTACAATCAGTATTTTGGAGGTGTGTCTGCCCTGAGCAAAGAGCAGTTCACAAAGATCAATGGGTTCCCAAACAATTACTGGGGCTGGGGTGGTGAAGATGATGACATTTATAACAGGTAAATAATTCTTCCTCCTTGGCACCCTGGGGTGTATCCAGGGTGGGGATGAACACAGACCTGCTGCTCTCAGTGAGTGTGGGGGGACATGGGGTCTCTCCAGGCAGGAGGTGAAGGTGGTCTGTGGGCAACCTCCTGGCTCAGTGAGAGCATGTTCCTGCTGGGTGCTAGCACCCTATTTCTCAGCTCCCAAGGTGCAGTGGGAAGGGGGTCTAGCTGGAAAAGTCACACCCCTGCCCCCTCCGGATGCCATTGTTCATTCTCCCTGTAGCCTCACCAGCATCCACACCACTGAACTGGCTGGAGCAGTGTTCTTCTGGGTCTCCCAGTATTGGCTCAGAGAAGGGGATTCAGGACATGCAGCTGAAGGTGGATGACCTTGACCCACCTTGCCCAGTGCAGCCCAAGATTTGTTTGGGTCTGCAGCCTTATCGCAGATCTCTTTGTTCCTAGGAAAGCTCCGTTTGTCAGGCTGTAAGCAGCTCTGTATTATGCTGTGAGCCACATGAGCTTGACTGGTAGGAAGCTGAGCAAGGCTCAGAACTGCAGGAGAGGAGGAAGGTGTTCTCACAGGCTGGGAAGACCAGGGCAAAGGATGAACATGGGGTTATGCTACCTTATATATGCTACATATCCACAGGATGCACTGAGAGAAATCACCATGAGGGGCTTGTATTTGGAAGACCTCTTCATGTTTCTTGGTGACAAAACTTCTCTGTGATCTTTTCTCTGGGGTTTGTGAGCTCTTCTGGGCAAGGGTCTTCCAAAAAACACACAAAAAATTACCTTTCTGAGGTTTTGCACTTCTGTTAAAAAAACTAAGAGAGGGACAGCTTTCCAGTAGGGCATTTAGAGCAAGGTGGCACTTTTTGGGGCACTCAGGTTTTGAGGAACAGAAGATGCTACACAGAAGTGAAAAGGGAGAGGCAAAGAAGAAATCAAGTACTTTTTCATTGCTGATATCCATGGAAGAAAAAAAAAACAAACTACAGGTGCTTTGTAGAGAGCATGCAAACAAAGAGGGGCTGCCCATCACCTAGTAGGTCGCAGCTGGGACTACTTTGGCTCTGACCATGTGTCTCCTTTATGCTGCTTCACCGCCATTCATTTTGATTCCTCCCAGCACTGCAGCTTTCATTTCACAAAAAATAAGTGCTTTTTTGGCTCCTGTCCAGATGGGTTAAAAACTAGATGACTCCCGCTCAAATTCTAGTCTACAGCCTGGAGCAGGGTTAATGTGGGTGTTGGATGTTGTTTGGAGGAGATGGAGGTGTAAATGAGGGTGTGGTGAATAATCTTGGTGTTGGCAGGGGGAGGTCTCTACTCCGCACCATAGATAAAGTGTCTGTGTGGGAGAGGACTGGCTTTCCTTCCTTGTGTTGGTAAGCTTGGAAGTGCATTAGTAACATCTCCCCGAAAAAAGAAAAAAAGTAGGTGAAACCAGTGGTTATTTGTGGAAGGTGTGGCAGAGCATCCCACATCCTTTGGGTGTTTAATGTTCTTGCTTTCTACAGGCTGGTTTTTAAAGGCATGGGGATATCCCGCCCGGATGCGGTCATTGGGAAGTGCAGAATGATCCGGCATTCCCGGGACAGGAAGAACGAACCCAACCCTGAGAGGTGTGTCTTACCCTGTCCCACAGCAGGTTTAGGGGTGCCTCCTGCCCTTGCTGCTCCGACTGCTTGGCTTTCTCTTTGCCGGGCACAGAGGTAGATTCTGAAAAGGCTGCAGCCATCTCCTCCCTGACTGAGCTCTCTGCTCCTGCTCCGTAAGCTGACACCTTCCCCTTGCCAGTTTATCTGATTGTAGACATTTTCCCCAACATTGCACTATGGCATAAAGGCCTCTCCTCTCTCTTTATTTCTTAAACACAGAAAATTAGATTCCGAGATATTGTTTCCAGCTTTGGGGTATAAACCTCTGCTCCAGTGCAGAGCTGGAAAAGGACCTACCTGTGTGATTTAAAAGCTTGGCTGCTTCTTTCTAGCTAAAATTTGACCCTTTAGGGATGCACTGGCCCACTGCTCAGGGTGGCCAAATCCGGGAGTTTATAGCACTGATACTCAGGTTTTTCTTGAAACACCTGCGATGCTGATGTTTCAAGAGAGGTATGCAAAAATCAGATTGTTTATTTTTTTTTTCCTCTTCTTTCTTTGTTGTTTCCACCCTCTCCCCCACTTTTTTTCTTCCCCTCCTGCAGGTTTGACCGAATTGCTCACACACGGGAGACAATGAATTCTGATGGCTTAAATACACTATCCTACAAGGTGTTAAGAGCTGACAAGTACCCTCTGTACACAAAGATCACAGTGGATATTGGCTCCCCCAATAGCTAACATCAGAGACACAACAGGGACTTGCCTATATTGCCCAGGATATGTGGCCTCACTGATGAATTACGCGTGCTGGTTTTATAACAGTTGCAATGAACCAAAAAAAGGGCCTCTTTTGGCATGCCAAAGTATCTCCAAATTGGTTGGACAACTGCTTTTTAATTTCTTTTTTAATTTCAAACTTGACTTTACACAACTTTCTAGCTCTCCATTGTTTTTTAAGTCCAGAAGCTGTATATACGAGTTGTAAATAGTTATTTTGCCAGAAAATGTTGAATCTGATCTATTTGCTGCAGTACTCCCCATGCTGAGTTAATTGCTGGACTCAATTTTTTCTGATCATGACTGTGATGTATCAACAGTTAATGCACATGCTATTTTGGTATTTTGAATGAGGTATGTTCAGGCATTCTTTTTAATTCATTCCTGGTTTTACTTTATGAAGGACTGTAAAATGCTGCTAAAATTGTCCAAGTTTACGCTTTGCATTAGATTATTTTTTTAATGGAGACAGCATAACACAACTTTTTTCTCATAGTGACCAAAACAAACATCTCCTCTATGTGCAAAGCAGGTGTTGAACAATCAAGTCTAGTTTCAATGAGTGTCATTATTTCTTTTAGTCTCAAAGGAGGCTTTGAGTGAGTAGAGAGACAGTTTGCCAAAATTTGTGGGTAAGCTTCCTGATAGGGTGGGAGCTACACAGATTAATTCTCTAAAACCTGCTGCCTTCAAATAACCTTACTTTTGGATATGATAGGGATTTTTTACTTCAGTGCAACACCACCTAGGATTTTTTTGGGGGGGGTGGAGGAGTGCAGAGAGGGGTGGGTTTGTGGTGTTGGTTTGGGTTTTTTTCATGAAATAAAGATTAATTTAATTGCACAAATAAATTATGGCCTTAAAATTTGCTAACACTTGTTAGCAGTAGTAGGAAGTTACCACACTATTTAAGTGTTGTCTGAAGCTTCCTAAAACCAAACTTTTCTCTTGCAAGGTTGTGCATAAAACTTGAAATATTTTATTACTTTTGTTGTTGTTGTTGTAACATTTTAATAACTTTTAAAAGTAATTTGTGTACCATAAGCAGTAAATTTAACACCAGATTAAAGTAGGGTGCAGTGTAATAGGATATGATTCAAAGCCTCCTTTATCTTTCTAGTTGGCTTTTTATGTGTGTCATTATATATAAGCCATGTATTTTGTTTGCTCTGCGTATTTGTCTATTAAATCTCCTGCGGTGCTGAGATATACACAGCAGGGCTGACATCCAAACAATTTTTCTTTGCATAAAGCCTGTTTGCAATGTGTGTCCTCCATCCAGAACCTCCCTTCTGATTGTCTCAGGCTTGAGGGGCATGCACATTCTGCAGTACTGTCAGGGCACCACTTGTACAGATCCTGCTTTTCCTCCCCTTGATCCTGTGTTAAAGCCTCAAGCGCTGACTCCCAGGGAGCTGGTTTAAGTGATTTAAAGCTCTTAGCTAGAACTGAGAACTGAATTCCTTCTGGTGAGTACTTTGCCACCAGCTCTGACCACAGCAATTTGCACTTCCTTGGCCTGTGCTGAAGGTTGTTAAAATCAGGGACACTTGTTGTATTGGGGATCATCTTCAGCACTGCCTTTTTTTTTTTTTTTTTTTTTTTTTTTTTTTTTTTTTTTTTTCTTCCTCCCTTTGTTTGGTTTAGTTTGGGGTTTTTTGTTACTTTTTTTGCTGAACCCTTGCACTGCAGGGGTGGGATCCTGCAGGGACCAGGGAACAGTGCATTTCTTCTTAGGCCAGCAGTGGCTCACAGGATGCATAGAGACTCTAAATTACTAGATATCTTTTCAGTCTCACTTTGGAAAAGTCTTCACCTGCTTTGGTTCAAAGCTTTTTCTGGCTAGACTTGCTGCTCCAGTCATGGTGGGAGCTGAGGAAAGATGGGCTTGCATGGAGCAGGAGCAAAGCACAAGGAAGAGGAAGGAGGCTTATGGCTAAGTGCTTACCCTTTGTGCTTATTGTTGCATAAAAAAAAAAAAAATACAATGCAGTAGTCCTTAGGGCAGATCAGGCTCCAAGTCTTCAAGATGCAAGAGGAACATGTGTTTTACAGAAATCAGGTCAAACGTCTCCCAGTAAAACACTGGCATGGGTGTAGTCTGTAGCAGTAATGGAGACACAGGAGAGGACTATTTTAATTTTTTTTTCAAAGCTGCCTCAGAAGGAGGGCCCCACTCCCACAGTTAGCAGCAAATAACCAAAAATTTATCAAAGCTGCAGTAGAAAATGCCATGCCTTTGCAAAGAGAACCTCAATTTTGTGCCAAGCCTTTTTTAAGTTGAAGAGTTGGGACCTTCAGCTGTAGAGGTGTCTGCCTGCTGCCAGGTGGGTGGGAGAGACACTAGCAGCATTCCTTGCAGTGAGACTCTTTGACAGTTAGAAAAAAGTTAGTGCAACAACTCATTGTTTGGCTGTATACCGAAATGACTCGATGCCATGGAAGTGGGATGAGCGCTTGTTTCTGGCTGTTGCGATCAATGCTTTCTACAACATGTGCCTTAAAAGAGGGAAGAAATGGAAACTGGAAAATCAGGAAACTTGAAAACCCTTTTCAGCAGAGAGATACTAGCAGTGCAAGAAGCTGCTGCACAGTTTCTCTTCCACTGCTGAAGTCACAAGCCGTGTAAAGAACTGGAGCCACCTTGTGTAGCTCATGTTGCCTTTGGTGCTGATCTGTGATTTCTAGATTTCATTGTCTCTATGTAAACTGTATCACTCAAAATCATTAAATGCTCTTGACTCGACCTGGCCATGAAATTTCTCTCCCTGGGATTTTCAGGGGCCACATCTACAAACAGTTATGTTGCACAGAAGTCAATTTGGACTGTGTCCTATGGCGGGTGGTGTTTTCTCCTCTCCCCTACTGGTGAAAACACTCCAAGTGATGCTAATTGTAACTAAGGGTTGAAACCCAGAAGACACAGCTTCAAAGGAGATGCTAATGCTTGGATTTTTTTGGATGACTGACTCCTTGTTAGCATGAGGGAGGGTCCTGATATGCTGCTTTTCCCTAGGATGCTACTTGTATACTGGACTGCTTTTGGGTTTCCTGTAGATGGTTTTGCTTTTGCATTCTTACCATTTATATATCAGGGGATGTATAATCCAATGTTCCTTCTTTACTATTGATGTCAAATAAAAATATTTTCAGTTAAAATGTTTGGCAGCATTGCTCTGGATTACCCCTCTGTCTGGATGGGTTTCTGGCTCATGGAGTGGAGTAGGCTGTACCTTAATCCCCTTGCATTAACTTTCTCCAGCTTTTTCTCCCTCTAGCTGCCCCCTGAATTAATTTCTCTGTGCTGCAAAATTTTTGCCTGTTAAAGACACAGATTTAAGAGTCCCCAGAAACTGTAGGGTGGTTCCTTTATCTGTGAGCAGGGGGACAGCATGCAAAACATCCTGAAACCAGGCAGGGGATGCAAACTCTCACTCAGGCTGTGACTGCTTGGGGGAACACGCCACTGCTTGCTCCTTGAGTGCTTGTGGGTTTGGCTAGAGTGTGAAAATGGAGAAGTAATTTCTGGGAAACTGAAGTAAATATTTGCTTGCGTTTCTTGGCAATTTCTCACAAAAACAGTTTCTGTGGAAGAGATCTTTCTGGCCAGACTGTGGCTAAGGCTAGGCATGAGTTCCCCAGTGCTCTCCAGGGAAAGGTGGGCTTGTTTCCAGCTGAGACCAGCTGGAACCACCCTCTGGGCCCAGGCTGGCACAGTGGGCAGGCTATCACCAAGCTCCTGTAGTTGCTTGCAGGCGTGCTCTGAAGACCATATTGATTGAGGACTCTGGAAAAGAGCAGTGGCCTCTGCCTGCTTTGTCCCTTCACAACTGCCTCCAAGGACTTTGGGGACAATGCAGGACCATCACTACAAGGAAGTTGCCAGCAAACGGGTGCTGCAGCAGGCTTGGCGGTCCCTGTTCCATCTTCTGTTGACTCTCAAACCTGGAAATGTTGCACAGGAATCATGGGTGTTACCTTTTCATGCTTCCATGTTTGGCATTTACAGGCTGAAAAATAGTCTGAGAGCAACCTTCCACTTCCTCCTGCAGAGGGGAGGAGTATTCTGTGGGCAGAATCCTGCCCTCAAGAGTATTGAGCTATTCCTTCTCTCTACACCCTGAGTGGGTGAGGCTCAGTGGCTGGAAGAAACCATGTGTGGAAATTTTGTCCCTTGCTGAAAGCAGTTGCTAAAAAGTGTCACCAGGATTTCAACCTTCTCCCCACTAGTTACCAAGGCTTCCCTGGACCAGATTAGCATGTGGCTTTCTCCACCTCCTGCTCCACCTGCTTGCCAAGAGCCAGGATAAGGGAGCAGAGGTTTCTTACATTTATCCCACGTTTACCCTGCTACGCTTCCCTGTTCTTTAGCCCACTGGACTGAAAAAAGAGCCAAAAAACTCACAACAACAACAAAAAAGAAGTTGTTGTTAAAAGGAAGAAAAGGTCTAAGCTGGAGCTTGCTAAACCTTTTCACCCTCTTGGAAGGAGTCTAAAGTAGGCATGCTTGTCCTTTGTTCTTGTCTTTGTTCTTGTTTTGTGTCTTAGCACAGCACTGATGATTGCTGGATCTGTTCTTATTTGACTACATCCAACAGACAGGATGTCTATATAATCTATATAATCCGGGACAATGCACTTACGGAACCTCTGTTTTCTGTCAACCCAAGGCAGCAACCCCACTCCTGAAGCCTGTTTTCCTTACCCATCCACTTCTCTAAATGTAACTACCAGCAATGCAGATGAGTGCGCCAAGATCTCTGTAGAGTCAGTGGTCTGCACTAGACCTTGCATGAGCTAAGTGGGGAAAATAAGTGTTTGGATTAAGTCCAAAGGCTTGACCAATGGACTTTTTCCTGATTACCTTCCTTCCTTTCACATGCATGAAAATTATTTCCAAGAATTTTTGCTCCATGATTTTTCCAAGGGTGGAGGTATTGCTCATAATAATTTTGTAATTATGTTTTGTAATTTCTGCATAAAGATGGAGGTACTACTGCTGTTTCACATCTTTTTCCTTGCCCTCCCTCAAGGTGGGCATCATATTAGGTTTTTTATTCAGCCTTTTCCCATTTGCCATGATATTTGACCATGGCTTACAGCAGCTTCATTGACATGAACTGGTAACTCATCTGGGTTAGTGTCATCTATTGTATGCTCTAAGCAGTCCTGAAGCCTCACATTTGCTCTTCCCACCTACTTCCAAAACCAAGGTGGTGAATGCAGAGATCTGGGAGCAGGCTTTGCCTCTGAACTTGCTACAAAAATCCATTGATCATTATGGGGTTTTTTCCATATTGTCCAGTACCACAGTGTTTCCTCCATCCGTCAGTGGATGTGCATTTTCCCCAACTTCTAGAATGCCTGTAAGGTCCTATTGTACTATCTTTAATGATCTTTTCTAGTCTGAGTTGTAGGTGGAACTTGGGCCATGCTCAATACCACCTCTGAGTACCCAAGCAAGCAATGTTTACTACATTTTTTGCTGTCTATAGTATTTCCCATTCTTCCCTGCTGCTTTGTTGTTGTTAATTGTGGTTTTGTTGGTGTTTTTTTTTTTTTTTTTTTTTTTTTTTTTTTTTTTTTTTGGTTTGGTTTTTTTGGGTTTTTTTTGGGTTTGGTTTTTTTTTTTTTTTCTGTTGTTGTTGGTTTGGTTTGGTTTTTTATTTATTACTTTGCTACAAGTGCCCTTTTTAGTCAAGCAGGACTTCTAGTGAAATTCCCAATCTTCCTGCAGAAGGGAAGGCTTGGGATATTCAGGATAAACACTGTGAAAAAACCCTTCCCAAGGAGGGTGTTGCAATCCTGGGACAGCATACTGATGTGCTGGGGGTGCTGACACCTCGGGAGGTTTCAAGGGTTGGTCAGTGGTTTCCAGCCTGTGTGACTGACACAGCAATAAACCAGCCTCTCAGGAACTCCAAGCCAGAACCTGTAGAGCAGCAGGAGTGCAGTCCCTGTGTGAAGGGACACTGCTGCACTAAGGTCATGGACTAAGCCAACAAGCCTGGAGAAGCCTACAGGGCACTTCTAAGAAAAGAGCAAGGAGTGGCCTGGTTGCCCATGCCTTCCAAACCTGCTTTACACGATATTTTACTAATCAGAACTTGGCATGTTGCTTACATTGTGGCCATCTGCTACGCTGCAAGAGAGAAAGGGAGGAGCTGTGAAGATTTCCAAGGTTGTATCCAATTCACCCAGAGCTGGCAAACCTGCTTAGCCCATGTCTGGGAGCATGTGGAGGTGCTGCTGACTGTTGGCACGCAGGAAATCACATTAAGAGCTCACTGACTAGTTTTGTGGGTTTTTGACATCCTCCAACTTTCTCTCAAGAGGGAGAGAAACAACTTAGTCAAAAAATGCAAAACATGGGTAGATTCCTATGTGAAAAAGAGTTTGAAAAGTCCTCCCTCCAGCAGCACCTCACCTAGCAAATGCCTCAGTTTTCTTTCCAAAAATGCAATCTGGAACAGGAACAAAATTTAAAAGAAAATCATAGCCACTGTTACCTCTTTCCCATGGGATTTAGTGACCCCTCTAAAGGAAACATGCTGACAAATTTTCACAGGGAAGAGCAGCACTGATGAAGGGGGTCTGGGGTCACAAAACTCTAGAGCAACATGTGTTCCAGCAATGTAGGAGAAGATGTCTCTGCAGCATAACTATTCTACCCACTTTCTGAAATACTGTTAGAGATATGTAGGCCCAAAGAAGAGTGAGATGTGCCAGAGAAGAGACCAGGACTGGAAAAAATCTGTAATGAAGGGAAAAGAGATTATTCTTCTGTTCATGGTCCAAATTTCTTTGTCTTTCTGACTGTAGTATGACCAGAACTGATGTGTTCTTACAAAGGAGGCAGTGGTATGGTCAGCTCTGGCACTGGGGTCTTCATGAATTTAATGCATCCACTCACCAATCATCAGTGCCTGGGGATGTGCTTGACACAAGGAAGTGCAAAGTCTGTGCAAGGACATCAATGGCATAGTGAGGTGGGGTGTGTTGGTGAAACAAATCTGCAGAGGCAGCCTCAGAATGTCACAGAAGCATAGAATGGCTGGGGATGAAAGGGACCTTTAAAGACCATCTAGTTCTAACTTCCCTGCTATGGGCAGGGACACCTTCCCCTAGACCAGATTGCTCAAAGCCCCATATGACCTGACTCGGAATACTTCCAGGACTAGGGGCATCCATGTCTCTCCAGCTTTTAGAGATGTCATGTGAGACAGTGTCAAACTCTTTGGACAAGTTCAGGTAACATCTGATGCTCTGCAGAATGGCCAAGTTTTGCTCATTTCAGGTTGAAAACACTGACTTTCTGCCTGTGTCTCTAAAACTTGCTTTCTCACCCAGCTGCTAGAAATATGCCTCACATATTTACCAGGCCTGGGTGGTTTTCCAAACTTAGGTCTAACTAAAGGAGCACAAAGCTAAGGGTACAAATCGGATGTCTCTGAAGCAATAGGAGGGGGAAGACTACAGCTTCCACTTCAAATGGACAAGTCCCTGAGTGATCATAAAAGTGTGAATTCAGATTTACACTAGCTTTGAGTAAAGGGATTAAGCAAGAGCCCTTGAGAGATCCTTCCCTACCATAATCAGTCTAAACCACCATTACAAGAACCACAATTACAGAGGCAGCAATTGACTCTATTTTTGTTACCTCTGACTTACATGAACATCGTGGTACTTCTCAGCAAGAATCCTGGAGAAACAAGGTCTCAGCACACTGTTGATGTAACAAGGTGTACTGGTTTGGAAGCAAAACCAGCAAGAGACTCCAAGTCAGAAATACAATTTAATGGGGGTGGGGGGGGGGGGGGGGATAAAAATAAAATAAATAAAAAGCAGCAGTACAAAAGACCCCTGACAGAGTTCGAGTACAACCTGGCACCCTGTTAGTTAGGGCGGTGGAAGCAGTCCAGATGAGGTGGTCTTCTTGAAGCAGTGATCCCATAGAAAGGTCTGGAAGCTCTTGTCTTCTGACAATCCACTGGGTGAGTGTGCCCTGCGCTATCCCAAATACCAGATGATATCCAGGTGGGAATACTTGGCTCTGGGCAGAGCATCTCACAGTGGGATGATATCTTTCTGTGAGTCATGCAGTGGGTCCTTGATTGCCCATTAAACAGAGATAACTCCTGGAGGGAGTTACCTGTGAGTCATGGGCCTCATAAGTCATTGATGGCCTATTAGCAGAAGATAGCCCAGATGGAGGGGGCAAGGGAAACTCTTCCCCACCTGGTTTCAGCAGCTCATGAAGATGGTGATAGAATACATACTTCGAGCACACCTTACATTGTAACCTAGGACACAAGGATTGCCCAGACAACACAGAGAACAGGAATGGAAACAGATTTCTCAGAGAGATCTATTTAGCAGCCCTCCAAGTTGTGATCTCACTGCAAGGAGAATTTCTGGATGCCATCTGATTGCAGAGGTGGTGAGGGCCTTTATCATGTAAAGGGCTGCTGAATATCAGTCAGTGTTGGCCACTGCAAGCAGCAAGGCTGTGACTGATGTGGCGCCCTGCCTGAGAGTCTGCTCTCTGCAAAATTAGCTGCTTTGAAAATCAGCATGCCTAAACCACTGCCACTGGCCCACCTTTGAAGCATTTTGCTAGGGAGTGCTCTATCCCACACGTGTTAATTATAAGACTGCCCAAAATCACGAATAGACACATTGACACATACATATTAAAGCCACTGAGAACTGGAGCATTAGATAGGCACAAAAAGCTATGCTCAGATACACTCATGGCACCATGCACCAGCTACTGCCAGCTCAAAAGAGTTTTGCAACCAGGCAGATGATGAGAATATCTATCCTTAGAGATGTTCAAATGCCATCTGGACATGTCCTGGGTGAGTTGCACGAGCAGGGGGCTTGGACCAGATGATCTCCAAAGTTCCCTTGCAACCTCAGCTGGATGTGGTCCCCAGGAGAGCAGAGCTGTATGGAGCAAAGCTGCTCACAGCCCCACAGCTGTGGCACAGAAGCCCCCAGAATCACACCACATTGGGCATCCTGGCACTTCTTCAGGGTGTCTGGGCTTCTAGACAGCTCTTAGCCCTTGTCCTTCACCTGCTTTCCTGCACAGCACTGGCAGGTCTTGCTTTCCCACACCACAGCAGGTGCCTGACCCTGTTGCTCAGATGTGTTTCTCATTGCTCAGCTGCCGCTGCGTTTCTTTGGAACACTTAACACAGGCTTTGCCCAGCTTTTGAGGCTGCACACCTAACCCACTGCCAGTGAGTTATTTATAGTCCTGGAGCCTCTGCTTCTGGCCTGTTCCAAAACTTTCAAGGCCCCTGCTGCTATCATGCTTACATCACACATTAATAACAAGAGATACCTGGCACCACAGGCCAGTTCACACACCAGGCACTCATGAGGAGCTGGCAACATGTATAACAGCCCACAACAGGGTCTTGGTATGCTGAGCATCCATTGTACTAGTGTAAAAGCTGGGACTGTTACCAGCAGCAGCAATGTCCTTTCTCATGGAGCCCCAGGTCACAGCAGCAGATGGCAAAAAAGTAGATCAGAAATCTCAGAGCAAAATCTCATCTTGCAACAATGCAGCAAAGCTCGCTGTGGTACTCCATGGGAAGAGGGAGTACTTGTCTTGAAACTAAGCCAGTTGCCTCTTATTCACAAGAATATTCAAGCTGTGAGCATCTGAGTGGTCTGTCCAGGAAGAAAGCACCAAAATGCAGCAGTCTGTCCAAGGACACTGAATGCTGATGCAGAGTTTAAGGGACACTCACTACTGAGGTCTTATGATGGTTCCAGTGTTGTTACCTCAGGAAATGTGTGCTGGTTTTGAGTCTTTACTTTTGATACTTGTTAGGAGCTGATGGTGATTGTGGTCTCTTGTCTCTCCATCTTCTTCATATCTGCTCCTCTTCTGGGAACCATTAAGAAATACTCACTGCTCTTTGTCTCTTTATCAGGATGCTTTAGGTCTCATCTTCCAAACACTATTTTAATGGCTTCAGTATTTCAGTATATCTTGCTTTAGGCTGGCAAATACTTGAGACCATCCCAGGGGTTGGAGTGGTCTGGAAAGCAGTTGGAACCCGTAGTCAGTAATGCAGACGCCATCCATGACTCCCTGCCCCGTGGCTGCTCCTGCTACTTGTTCCTGCCCCCGCATAGTCTCCATCTGGTCAATGTTTTCCTTGCAGAATAATGAAAACCAGCACAGGATTCCCATGAAGATAGAAGAAGTAAGGGTAAGCGAACAGTTGGCACCTTATCCAGCTGTTGGTTTGACACTCAGAATCAGTAAAGAGGTTGAAGATTGCTACTACAGTCACCCATGCAGCACTGTCAAATAAACTTATTTTCTTCTATTTTTCTTCCTTAAAACAAAAAACCAAACCAAACCAAACCAGAATAGAAATAACACAAAAGAATAAAAAGCAAGCAGTACAGGATTACTGCTTCAATCCTGTACTTCAAAAAAGGGAATGGTGTTTCTGTTATATAATCAGATTTCCTCAAAGCATTTTTTCACTTAATATCACATGATGCTTTGGTAAGACCCATGCCTTGTACAAAAGACACAAGAGTTTAAAAATGGGCTGGTGACCTTTCAAAAAGTAGTTGTTACAAAACTTTTAAGAAGTTTGCAGATAGCAGAAACATGGTGGCATGGCAAATAATGTCTCTCTGTTCCCTGAGGCTCTGGATCTAACCAAATCATTACAGTTTGGTGAAATGAACTTTAATAAATTAGAGAAACATAACTGGAGGCAAACAATGTCAGATGTGAGATCTCCCTTGGGTCTCACAGTGTTGCAGAAAGCAGTGTTGCAGAGAGATTGAAGCCTATCTGTGTGTAACACCATGAGCTCTTTGTGCTGCAGTTAATAAGGATAATACAACCCCCAGCTGTAAGAAAGTGGGTAATAGCATTAGAATCATACAGCTTTTGCTTCTGTGCACGACTCTGGTAGGCAAAGCACTCGGTTGCTGTCTGTATTTCCAGAGGATCAAGGACACGTGTATATTCAAAGAACTGCAAAAATGAGCAAAAAAAAGTGCTACAGAAATTAACCTAGTGCTGGACATCCAGGAAGGAAAGAGTGTCTCTTGAGTCCTGTTCAGAGTACAGCACAGCGAAAGGGAGAAAGCTGTAATATGCCCCTCTAGCCTTAGGTCAATAAAGTCTCTGCTGTGCTCCTCCCTCACACTGGGTATGTCTCCGGGGAGAAGGCATTGACAACTTTGCGTGTCTCTATGTTGCAACAAGACTATACACCAGGGCTCAGGCTGCACAGCTGGACACTGGCAGGAGTCAGGAAGAATGACCCCATGTCAACTGCATTTTATATTTTAGATCCTCACAAGTGTTTTGTAAGAGATGAAAGTGCTGAGCAAGTTTGGAAAAGCAGTGAGTTAAAGTGGTCTGTCCAGGGAGGTGGTGGAGCCACCGTTCCTGGATGTGTTTAAAAAAAGACTGGATGTGGCACTCAGTGCCATAGTTTTGTTGAGGTGTTAGGATATGAGTTGGATTTGATGGTCTTGAAGGTCTCCTCACCTAGTGATTCTGTGTGATTCTGTGAAAATGACAAATGTGAGCAGTATGTTCAAATGGCAGAGGGTGGACACACAAAACAGCGTATCTCTGAGCCGAGATGGAACTGCAGATCTGAAGCCATTCCTTTGGGTAGATAATTTCACCTTAAAGGGCTGAAATTATTAATTCCTAGTGTTGTTTCAATATTCAAGGCATTTCCTTAGTTTCTGTGTCCACAGTATGAGCCCCATCACTTGAGTGTGTTGGGGGCAGCCTTGAGTGTGTTGGGGAATCGCTTGCATCCACCTGCCCAAGCACTGTCTGTCCATCTTTCCCTCTGCAGGTTGTCCAGCCAGTGAACCTATTTTTTCATATCACTTATTTTCCAAGCTACAGATGTGCACAGTCCTGGGATCAACCTCAGCTCTTAAAAATCCCTTGCCGCCTGTCAGTGAAAGGGCAATCTCTCTGCAAGTGTCAGGTGCAAAAGCTCTAGTGTGGGGGGTTAGCAAAAGTGGATGCAGACATCTGGTTTCAGCAAACAAATTCTTCCTGAACTCCAGGCCAAGAGCAATGCAGCTTTTTCTTTGTCCCTGGGAGGAGAGGACAAGACCCTGGACCCCAGATGTTTTCCAGCAAAACACTTATACAAAGCCTTCAGCAGTCTGCCAGTGGAGTGTCACATGTTCAGATAGATGTTAAACAGAGCTGGATCCTGAAGGGATTGCTGGTGAGACAGGGAATCTTGGCAGCTGAATGCAACACAGCCAAGGACAGGAAGAAAAGCAGATAAGCCTCCAAAATTCCTGTGATAGTGCAGTACAGCTACTTGGCTTTCTACAGAAACGCCTGAAACCTGCATGTGCTCTTCCTGAAAAAGCATTGTGATCAAAAAGCTGGAGGAAGCCCAGTGGATGGCTGTAAAGGAGACGAGCTTGGTTGGCTCATTTGCAGAGTGGAGTGGGAACAGATGCCCCTCTACCTCTCTAACCCTTCTAGGGCTATTTTATCTTCCCTTGCAACTGCCTCAGAGCTGCCTCCCCAGACCCACCAGCAGAGCTGATAAGGCAGCACTGTGTCACCTGGGGCAGAGAAAGTGGGCTGAAGTTTCATCCTAAACAAGCCCAGAGCCAGAGGAACTTGCAGTTGTCAAATCAACCAACTTCTCCTTATCTCTGTTGTGGTTACTTCCTCCCCCTGCTGCATTCCTTGAATAGCAATACTTGTTTTGGAAATTCCTCTCCCCAGCACTTTCAGGCTGGAAATCTTTGAAGATACAGGAGCAGCCTGGTGTCAGAAGTTGCACTTGTCCTGGATCTGTGTGACAGGCTGTCCTGTGCATGTGGACACACGGTGGGAGTGCCTGAGGGAAACAATGCCCTAGTCTGGCACCTTCTGAGTATGTAGTTTTTGTTAGCCCATCACTTGCAGATCCCCTGTGATTCTGCACTTTGCTGCACAGCAGTGGTGGCACAGCAAAGCAGCTCATTTCTGCCAAACCTGCTGCTCCAGCTCCCAACCTCTGCCTTGGCTTCAGGACTGGAAACCAAAGGAAAAACTACCTCCTATGGCCAAAGTACTGCAGCTCAGCAGAAGGGATCTTGCAGTAGTGCTGCCAAGCCCTTTGGCATGTTTTGCTCTCTCTGGTGGCCACCATATGGTATTTCACATTTTGCCCACTAAAACATTTGTATCTGTACTGGTTGAGAGGAGACATGCAATCACAGGTGAGTCTGTGAGCATGGTTGTTTTGGAGAACAGCCAGTGACTGGGGGAGGGGGCTCCTAGCCTGTTTTTGAATATGCTGGCAGGAAGAGTAGTCTTTGGGCTGAAAACCACATTCTGGGAAGTCAAAAATCAAGGCAGGGAAAGGGGCTGTGACATAGTTGTATGCTTTCCAACCCTGGACAGCTGGTTGGTGTCCTGGTCCCCTCAGGAGAGCTGCAAACCAAGCACACAGGGAACATCCTGACTTAAAGAGGACTCAGAGGGAAAAGGGCTGTTGGCACCAAACTGAGCAGATGTGCTCTTAACCTTAGCCTGATGTCATCAATAGTTCACATGATTAGAAAGCAGATGAGTGTCACAGATCAGGGGCTTGTCTGACATGTTTCTGGGAAGCAGAAGGCACAGAATGGGCTGATGCACAGGACAGTGCCATGCTTCAGCACATACAGAAGTCATCCCCACCTTTTAGATCCTGAACAGGCTGAAGGAGGAACACCAAGGTCTAATGCACATGCAATGAATGCACACTTCATGCCAGCAAAGACCATGTGGATGTCTACAGGCCAGACCACCTGAGGCACTGCTGTTGGGACCCCCAAAGTCTGCCTGCTATAAAGCTTCCAGTAGGCTGTGGACTTCTGCTTTAGCCATAAAGAAGCACTTAATTCACATAAAAGGTAAGAAAGTGAGTCCTTTGAACTGCAGACTGACCCAAATGTGTGGGCAAAGAGATGGGAAACAGCTTGCAGAGCACCCAAAAAGCCAGGTAGCACGGAGTTGGATCAGAGGCTGAAAACCTTTGGCTATATCCACACTCTCTCTCTCCTGCCCAAACACTGCATTGCGCTGTGGGTCTACACTACATGCAGAGCAACATCTCTGTGTATCTTACCCTAGGCCTACTGTACCTGGCAAAACATCAGCATGAGGATCATGTAAGTCTCTGTTCATACATGCAGTTCTGCAAGATCTTTATATATAAAAAGGCAGTGGAGACATCTTGCACTGGAGCACAGGACAAAGAATAAGACTGTTGAGCTATGGAGATGCCAGAGCTCCAGGCAAATTGGGTAGTTTTGGAGGTCAAAATTCTGTTATAGGAGTGCCAGTCCTGTGAGTCAATGAGTAGAAGAGAACTAACACAATCCTGCACACCAAAATCCTATGGCAGAGAAAGCCTGAGGTGCAACATTTGTTTTGGCAACCTCTAAGAAATAAATTAGCTTCACTAATGCTAATCCACTTCACTGCACACAGAGATTTACAAACACGACTGATGAGTCCTGGGAGCTGTGGCTGTATTGAGAGGAACTTGGGCTGTTCTGGATGTAAGTGCAGGTTCTGTTACTGCTTCTGACAGACATTCTCAGTGGCAGGTGGGGCAAGAAGACTGCTTGCAGGTTAGAGGATTTCAAAGTCTGGACACACCTTTGGACACGAGGAGGTGTGAAACCAGGCAAGAGTCCCTTAGAAGGAGGTGCAAACTTTTTCACAGCGGAGAGGGACAGGGAACACACAGCCAAGAAGGACAGCAGGGGACTGGGGATGGACATGAGCCCTGAGGGATGGACTGGGACAGGTTTTTCCACATTGTGCTTAACTTGAGCTGGTTACTGCTAGCAATCCTGTGATGCACCCAGAGGCAGCAAATGACCTTTCTCAAAGGAGTTTCGTGTTTCAAGCACAGCTTGCTCCCAGCACACCAGTGTTTACACAGCGCTTGCTGGTCTTAAGATAGAGCACTTAAAGAAACACTAGGGGGGTTTCCCACATCCTAACAGTGCCGTTTGTCACTGTTCAAGTTCTACAGTGAGACACAGTGAGCGGGTGATTTGAATCTGTTCACACACTCATCAGAAGAATACCCCATCAGAAGAAAATATATTTTGCTGGACATGTAAGATTGAACTTTATCTTGAATGCCAGAAAGGTTGACAGTGCTCAAATGACTAGTTCTGTGTTTTCCCAGTCCAGGGAGGGGGAATTGTTTCTCCATTTCTAATTGGTTTGCTTTTGGCCATCCTGAGCAGAGACACTGAATCTTTTCTTACACCCAAACTCTGCACAGCAAGTGCTGAGAATATTCACCGGGTGCATACCCTGGCCAAGGGCCCAACATGGATGGGTGCATGATGGATAAAGTCTTGCCTTTCCAGACAGACTTCCTCCTGACTGTTCTCATTAAAACCAGATGATCAGAGGGCAAGGCTCATGGTGAACTGCCTGAGAGTTTTATGCCCTCTGATTCCCATGGATGCAGAAGGCAGAGTTTGCAGTGCTAGTGCTAATGATAATTTGCAGGTTCATGCTCAGTGCATGGCCTCAGTTGCAGTGGGACACAAAGAGCTCAGAGTGGTTCTTGCTAGTCCTTCACACTGGTGAATCCTGCTCTCAAATTGCAGTTGCAAAGAAAAATACAGTAATCTCTGTGCCTAAGGGATAAGAGAGAACCATGAGAACCATGCTTCAGCTCTCTTGCTGATGCATTGATAGGCTACCTAGAACACAGACTAGACAGTGTTAAAGGAATAAAGTAGGTATTTATTAAAAAGGCCTTCAAATGATACACCTTGGGCACTAAAAGAGCACGGCCAAGGCTACAGCCAAGATGGACAACAGGTACCACGTTTTCACACTTTTATAAGTTTTGATCCACTTACATATTCTGTAAATTTAATTTAATTGTCCAATTACAGCTTACAGGTTATCAAATCCCACCCTCCCAGACTGCTCTCTTCGATTTGCTGTTGTTTATACAGTTTGGGCATGAAGCTGCAATGGTGTCCTTGGTTCTTGGGCTGGAAAAGGATTGCTTTGTCTAACTAAACTGTGAGGAGAACATGCTAACACTTTACATAAAGTTCAGAGATATGTACCAATGCAGTACAGAATGTGGATAATATGAAAGCTAAAACTGAAGGCATCACTGCCATCCAAGAAGTCTGAGCCAGTGCATATCTGAACACAGCATTTTGCACACTTGCACAGGTCCAGCACCAGCACATGGCAAGAGCACAAGCAGATATCCTTGGAAGAAGCTGAAAGGAGCTTAATGCTAAAGAGAGCATTCTTCCTTCAGGTGGGCACAGGCAACCCCCATTCATCAACAGGCATCCTCCATTCATCAAAAGGCATCTCCACATTTAGCTGTGAGAAAAACTGATTTGATCCTCTCTCTAATACATTTCCTGCCCTCAGGGTAGCTCAGACTTTATGTTCACTAGCCTTGCCTACCCCAGTGTTGTATTTTCATGTGCTGTGCCTGGAACAAATCTCCCAGCCACAGCAGGAGGGAGATGCTGACTCAGGCCTTCAGGCTGCTATGGAAACCACAGTCATCATGCCTGAAATGCCATCATACTCCCTTCTGCAAACCAACCCCTTAACACCCAATGTAAAAGTCAGCTGTGGGCCAAACCCCTGCCTGGAAGGCATAGCTCAAATGCACTAGCAGCAGCTGAAACTGCCGGGAGAGACTCACTGAGGCACTGCTGCCTGTGGGAGACAGTGAGAAAGCCCTGTCACCGTCTCTCTTACCAGTCCTGTGTGGGCAGGCACAGCAGGAGGGCAAACGAGACTAGTCTCAACTTTAGGAAGTGCTTCTTCTGTTTCACCTCTAACCTCACTACAGGCTCCAGTACTGGGTTTCCTTGTTACTTCCCCTGCAGTCTGAATCACAGATGCCTCCCAGCTCCAAGACTCCTTCCCAGTGGGCACACAGTGCTTTGTGGCCTCACTTCTCACTGCTGTCCCTGTGTGCCCAAGGAAGAGGATGCGTGTGGGGAAGGCATGTATTTACTTCACCATCATTTGGGCACAAAGCACATCATTTGGGCAAAAACTTGGCACAGAGAAACTGCTGTCTGGATGCAAGAAAAAGCTGCTTTCCCTGCAGAAACGATGCAGACAAGTACCAGAGGGCTGGTAGGGTCTCTGGTCTCAGAGATACCACAAACATAAATTGATAAGGCTCAGAATAACTAGACCTGACATTGGGGTTGGCCTGCTTTGAGCAGGGGATGTGTTAAGAGCACTCCAGACTTCCCTTCTGGTTTCTTCTTCTGACTGCCTGATAGTATGAGCTCATTGGTTGTCTAAGTTTCTGGAGAATATGTTCCATGGAAGATCCCTATTCCCTAAATTCAGCACTGTAACTTGCACAAAACCCAGCACTCTTCCTCCCACTGCCATGACTGAAGCCAAGCAAAAAGACTTAGGGGTTGTCCCTGTTTGGAAAGACAGGTATCTGCCAGGGAAAGTCAGAGCCTCCCTTGGAATGGAAAATATAAAGCCCCTCCCTCCAAATTATTATAATTTTGGAATTTCAGACAAAGCTATGGAAATAGGAATAACAGTTCTCTAGTAGGAATATTAAAAATAAAAATGTAGTAGTACAAAAAAGAAAACAATCAAAAAAGAAAACACTGACAGAGTCAGAACACAACCTGACACTCTGTTGGTCAGGGTGTTGCTAACAGTCCACTTGAGTCCTCCTGGAGTGACAGATGTGGTTCTGTTGGAGCAGAAATGATTCTGTAGAAGAGTATAGTTTTCTCTGAAGGGCCGGTGGTGGTGAGATTGGTCTGGTTTTCTCTGGGAATCCAGTGAAAACAGGCTGTCCTGGTGTTTTGAATCTCAGGTGTTATCCAGGTTGGAATGCTTAGCTGGGTGGGGCATCTCACAATGATGTAATTTTATCAGCCATGCGGTGACCCTTAATGGCCCATTAACAGCAGATATCCCCCTGGGGGGAGGATGGGTGGTGGAAGAGATAAGGAACAGTGCTCCACCTGGTTTTAACAGCTGGCCCATTAACAGAAGACACCTGCCCCCTTCCCCCCAGAGTTATGAGGAATGGGTCATGGAAGAGATAAAGAAAAACATCTTCCCAACCAGCTTCAACACATGGCAATAGATTACAGACTTTTGGTTACATCTTGCATTGCAACCCAAGACAGGGGTGCTGGTTTGACAAGAGGCTGGACATGACCCAGCCATGGGCACTCCCAGCCCAGAAAGCCAAATGTGTCCTGGGCTGCATCCAGAGCAGTGTGGGCAGCAGGGGAAAGGAGGGGACTCTGCCCCTCTGCTGTAATGAGGCCCCACCTGGAACCCTGCACCCAGCTCTGGGGTCCCAGCACAGAAGGATATGGAACTGTTGAACTGATTTCAGAGCAGGCCACCAATGCCTCTGCCATGAGGACAGTCCAAGCGAGTTGGGGTGTTTGGCCTGAAGAGGAGAAGGCTCTGAGGTGACCTTGTAGCAGCCTTCCAGTACCTAAAGGAACTACAAGAGTTGTGGAGAGGGGCTTTTTACAAGAGCACATAGTGATAGGACAAGAGAAAATGGCTTTTAAACTGAAAGAAGGTAGGTTTAGATTAGATATTAGGAAGAATTTATTTAGTGTGAGGATGGTGAGGAATTTGAACAGGTTACCCAGGGAGATTGTGGATGCCCCAGCCATGGAAGTGTTCAGTGCCAGACTGGATGGAGCTCTGAGCAACAAGGTCTAGGGGAAGATATTCCTGCCTTGGGGGGGCTGAGATAGGGGGACAGGCAGCAGGACTGATCTTTCAGTTTGCTTCCAACCCATGCCATTTATGATTCTGTGATGTTCTAGCATAAATCACTCATGCTACTTTAACACTGCAAAGATCACACACAGAATCACTAGGTTGGAAGAGACCTTCAAGATCATCAAGTCCAACCCAGCCTTAACACTTTAACTAAACCATGGCACTGAGTGCCACATCCAGTCTCTTTTTAAACACAGCCAGGGATGGTGACTCCACCACCTCTCGGGCAGGCTATTCCAGTACTTTATCACTCCTTCTGTAAAAAACTTTTTCTTAATTCCAGCCTGTATTTCCCTCGGTGCAGTTTAAGACTGTCCTCTTGTTCTGTCAGTTGCTGCCTGGAGAAAGAGACCAACTCCCAGCTGACTACAGCCACCTTTCAGGGAGTTACAGAGAGTGATAAGGTCACCTCTGAGTCTCCTTTTCTCCAGGGTAAACATCCCCAACTCCCTCAGTCGTTCCTCACAGAGTTTGTGTTCCAAGCCCCTCACCAGCCTCGTTGCCTCCTCTGGATGCGCTCAAGTGTCTCAAGGTCCTCCCTAAACTGAGGGCCCAGAACTGGACACACCACTCAAGGTGTGGCCTCACCAGTGCCCAGGACAGGGCAAGAATGACCTCCCTGCTCCTGCTGGCCACACTATTCCTGATCCAGGCAAGGATGCCCTTGGTCTTCTTGGCCACCAGGGCACACTGCTGGCTCATGTTCAGCTGCTGCCACCAGAACCCCCAGGTCCCTTTCTGCCTGGGCACTGTCCAGCCACACCCTCCCCAGCCTATAGCATTGCAGGGGGTTGTTGTGGCCAAAATGCAGCACTCAGCACTTGGACTTACTAAACTTCATCCTACTGGATTCTGCCCATCCATCCAACTGTTCCAGGTCTGTTTGCAGAGCCCTCCTCCCTTCCAACAGATGGACACACGCTCCAAGCTTAATGTCATCTACAAATTTGCTACTGAAAGCCTGAATATCCTCATCTATGTCATCAATAAAAATATTAAACAGAGCTGGTCCCAGCACAGACCCCTGAGGGACACCACTGGTGACTGGCCACCAGCTGGATGCAGCACCATTCACCACCACACTCTGGACCCGGCCATTAAAAGATGCAGGGTTAACAGTCCTACAGAGTGGCTGTTCTCTGGTGGCTGAAGGTACCAGCCACAGCAAACCTGCCAGGAGAGAGGGTCTCATGATTTAGCCTGGTACCTTCCCCAGAGAGACAAAAGAGGAACAAGAGATGATGTCAGATGACATAACACCATTTCACCGTTTGGGGACGTGACCAAGAAAGAGAATTAGTTCACAGCGGCTGCAAAAGTCCAGCCTGCAGGTGGATCATTACCACCTGATTGATTTAGTCTTGACTGCCTCTAGCAAGGGGCCAGTGAATCATCTGCAAATGTGAGGGTGCAGGGAGAGAGAAAAGGAAACATAAACATCACTCCAAGGCTTGAGGCTGTGGAAAAGTAACCTGGGCACTTCCCAAATATAATTAAGCTCAGGTGCAGCCTTTAGGGAAGACTGAACGCATCCCACCCTCCTACCCCCACTCCCCCTCTCACCGCTTCCCGTGGGCTTCTTGGAGGTGCTGGGTCCAGCCTGAAAACAAGAGATGTGCGGAGGCGACTCTGGGTGAAGCCCCACACGCTTTCTTTCTGCTCCATTTCCAGAATGCCGGTAGAAGGAAAGCGGTCTGGCCCCAGCAGGTTCTGGCCCTTCACTTGAGGTGTCTCCCGTTGGTGTGACCCAAGCTGAGCCATGCCCGGGCAGCACTCTCTACACCTATTTTCCAACAGGTCCAGCTCATGCACCAGACCTACGTGGGGACAGAGACCCAGACCAGCCCCTCCCGTCCTCCAAACCGGCTTAGCTCCCACGTAATGTCTCAGCACCACCATTTCTTCCTGCCACCTCTCCTTAGTTCCAGACATGCCTCTGGGCAAACTGCTCTTGCAGGGCTCACCAGAGCGTCATTCCCCTCGAGAAGCTGACTCCTCCCCGCTCTATTCTTCCCATGTCTCTCCGTCCTAGGAATCCTGACCCAGGGATGCCCAAGCCGTTGGATGTGTTGAATGAAGTTAATTACTCATGCTGATCATGCAGTCCTGGTTGACTAATATCCCCCAAACCAAACACCCATCTGTCTTCACATTTAAACATAGAAATGTTTTTCAGACCTAGTGTTAATAAGAGTCAGCAATTTGCATTTGGGAGAACAAGAAGAAGACTGAAGAGGGGAAAAAGAGAGATGATTATTGTATAAGCAAATCTTTCTGTCATAAAATGCCTGGTTAGCTCTTGAGTCCTCTTGTATCTGTGTGCAGAGCAGAGACAGATGTTGCTGATGTTCTGCTGTATTAGCTGTTGGACCAAAATTTGTGCCTGGACCTGATTAAACTGAAATCTTATAGCTTCTCCAAAGTATTCCATCTATGGTAATGTGAACACACTAGACAAAAGAGTCCAAATAAGAAAAATCTTCACCATTCTGGCATTTTTGGGCTAAGAATAATTATCCATAGAAAAAACTTCAGACCAAGGCTCTTATTACAATACCAAAGAACCCTGTGTTCCCTCCCCTCACTAGGCTTGCTTGTAAGTGAGAATAAACACAAAAACCAGGACAAAGGGATAAATTTAATTACTATGTTTGGGAAATTCTTGTTGGGAAAATAAAGCAGTAAGGAGTTCCTTTGTTAGCAAAGAAACTGCTGCTTCTTTTGTGAGCAGCTTCCATGTGGTCGTTGGTTGCACATGAGTAAGTGATTATCCTGTTGCAGTAACATCCAGGAAACTCTGAAAAAACTTCAAGACATAATGCCATTGCAATGTCTTAACAAATCAAATTTCTAACCCCTGCCGTCAGAGTTACAGTATTTCTGGGACTACAACAGAAAATAAGGGCAGAGCTATAAAGATCCCCCTTCAGGGGAAATAAGCTGTGTTTAATTCTGCTAGTATTTAAAGCAGTGGCTGCTGCTGCACCAACAGCTTAGGGCAGACACTGTTCCAACCATTTCAGCAAACCCTGTTCCATGCAACACGAGGTAGTAAGAAACCCACACACCAGGAACCACTGTGGTATTGGAAAGAGCAACACTGGAAACATGTTGTGGCCAAGGACCCCAGGCCTTCAGAGAAAATGCCATCTAGCAGCAACAAAACATAAGAACAAGCTGATGGACAGTAGACACTGCCAAAAAGCTGCCTTTTTTTACTGAGAAAACAACAGGCTGTGTTGCAAGACTTTACTTCACCAGCATGCTGGAAGTGATGGCCCTGGGATAAAGCAAAAAGGACAGTGCAGCTGGTACCCTGCACACTGGCACCGCTTACATGGTTCCCCCATCCAGGTAATGAGTTAATAGGCCATGCCAGCAGGCTACATATTGTTCATTCCAGTGCCCAAGGTACAGCAAGACATCTTGCCTGCTATTTTCTGCTAGCATGCCTGCACGCTTCAGTCTCCCTGCTTAAATACTCAGGTTTCCACTGCTCTGACTACGTGTAACCTCAGCAGTTTTGCAGAGGGCTGTGGAAGAATCTTGAACTTGGCTAGCAGCATTATCCATTTCTCCTCACTGTAATGTATCATCTTGAAAAGCTCTTTGGAGTCACAGCTACACAAGAGTCTCCAACACCCCTCCACTGGGCTGGCTGTGATCGACCTTGTACAGCTTAGTAAGCAGTTTGTATTACACACAATGAGAATTACTTTTGGCCTATATTGAAGCTCTTTTCACAGTTACCTCTAAGTCCTATCCACCAGTCACTTCTCCGTCTGAACCAATGCTCAGGGTTATTCCTCTCTCTCCCCTGTGTACCAGATGCCACTGACACATCTGCTTGCTGAGCTGTGTAAAAGTCTTGGTGGTCCAGTCCTCCCATTTAGAGACATTCCTCTGGACCAAGGCTCTATCTTTCACCATGTCAGCCTCTTCCTCATAATGATTATTTCCAGCACTGAAAAAAAAAAAAAAAAAAAAAAAAAAAAAAAAAAAAAAAAAAAACAAAAAAAACCACCAACAGAAAAAGAATATGTAAGTATACATCTGCATATATATGTATGTGTGGTGAGAGAGAGAGACATAAAACATTTCTGTTTTCTGCAGACATGTGCTGTTGCACTTCTGAGTTTTATGCTCCCTGGCAGAGAAATACTTCCACTAAAAGCAATAAATATAAAAATCTCAATTAACAAAATGAGTACAAAACAGGAGCCAAAGTTTTCTTAAGATTCCTACCTGTAGATGCCAGTAGCCATCTGGGACCTTTTTTGGATCCTCTGTCAGCTCCATGGCCTGTGTGTTGGAGTGGTGCTGTGACTTGGCCAAGAAGCACGAAAACCCCCAGGTGATCAAAGGACTGATACTGGGTGGCAACCAGTAAACACTGGTTGGTAAAGCTCTCACGGGGTGGCAGTTAAAGAAAAAAGGTTCTGTACAATACCTTCCCACTCCAACAGTAGTCCTGCTATGGCAAATTTGTTCTCAATGAGTTCTTGTTTAAAAGAAAATAAATAAAATCTAACTACACCTGCCACTACAGCAGAATCCTGTGAAAATTTAGGTAGGAAGGGAATCTGAGGTGCCCAGCTCCAGAGCCATGCTCATAGCAAGGACAGCTTCAAGGGGCTTGCACAGCCAAGCTAGAAAATCTCAAAGGCCTCCAATAGGTCTCCTTACCTTGTAGTGCAAACATCAGTCTCACAGCCAACACTCATTGCACGGTGTGCCTCCTCAGACACCCTCAGCATAGGAAGGCTTCATAGGTATGCTTATTGCCATTTTAGCAAGCACAGTAATCCACCACCAAAGCTGCCACAGTTTGGATAGGCCAAGGTTCCATGCACCAGGGAGGGAGAAGGTCTCAACCCCTGGGGAGTGGTTCCTGGACATGGCTGCACAAAGCCACAGCTGTCCTGACACCATTCTGGGATGAGACCTATCATATGCCAGGGCAGAAGACCTTCAGAAAGCCCTCCTGTTTTTTGTGCTGGTAGGTCTCATTTGACCTTACATGTCACCCTGGGCTCAGCTGCAGCCCCCTGGCCATTCTGTGCAGGGTGAGAGCAGGAGGAGTTGTGTGCACACAGAGGTGCACCAGGAGCTGCCCTGAGTGTTCACCTCCACTACCCAGGGACATTTCCAGCCCGTCACCTCTAACCTGAGGTGCTTCAGATTACTCATCCCTGGTTTGAATTGGGGGTATGAATTAGAGACCCCTCAGAGGTTCCACCACCACCGAGCACTGCTGGGGGTCTGAAACCAGTCAGGTAAAACAAATTGGTCATAAAAGCTGTGGTGAAGGTGCTTTACAAAGTTACTCGATGAAGCGTAAAACACGGTCCATGGTACACAATTGAGATTAAATCACTAGCTATTGCCTACAGCTTCTCATGTTGCACAGATAAAAGAAAATCCTACCTAGGTGCAAATGCCTGCAAAGTTTGTCTTTGTTCTGAGATGAGTGCAAACTGACCCACCCTGGCAGCTGTGTGTTCCCACCTTGGTTTAGAAGGGATTCTGCAGGCAACTGTTTTGTTTTTTTTTCTGCAAATAGCTAGCTTTCCTCCCTTTTCCAGGAGGAGCTGGGCTTCCACCGCCCGGCTTGGGGTTCTGACTATGGAAACAGTAAGAGGAGGGTGACAGCAGATATTTCTAGGAATCTCAAACTTTTGACTTCAGCCCCTTGTGACATGTGTGTGTGTGTGTGTGTGTTATCCAGTAACAGGGAAAGAACACTCAGGGATCTCATCCAGCCACCCTGCTGCATGATGATGTGAAAAACAATGATGTTACAGGTACTGATTAAAAACCAAACCACTTGTAGTTGAAGGGTTATGTTAATCAACACCTGTGCCTTGTCCACTCTTAGGTTTTTTATGGCCAGGCTACACACATAGCAACAGGAAGGACACCAGCTCCCGTACTGCCTCCACAGCCAAGCAGCAGTACAGGCTGCTGGAGTGCCTCTGTCTCAGTGGCCAGACCCTCCTGACAGCCCATCCCTCTCTTGCCATCTGGGAAAAAATGCTTGGTGAGTTTCCTCCCTGGCAGGCTTCTACGCAAATGCGTGAGAGGAGCAGTGGTTGTTGTGGACTCCCTTAATCTGGGAGAAAGCACCCTTCTCCAGCTGGACGCTGCCCGTCCTAAGGGCAGCAGCTGGTCTCCTGCACTGAACCTCGTAAGAAACACCCAGAGGTGGAGACATGGCCAAATGAAGGGCAAGCTGCTTGGACATTTTGAGGCACCGAGACTGCAAGGACTGGGGCTAACCCTGAAGAACGGCTGCTGCCTGCCAAGCCACAAATACCATTTCCTGCCCCTTCCTTACTTCTACAGCTCATTTATTGCCTCATTTGTAAAAGCATCCAAGGGCCTTGCCCAAGATTACAGCTTGGAAGTGTAACACAGCCTGCAAGTTAAATATACTCAATCCTATCAAACGTCACCAGGCAGGGTCGTTACTTGTGATTAGTCTACATTAACACAGAAATTAGTTTTCTCACAGTTCTCCCTTGTTTACAATCTTTAAAAATGAAAGATAAATGTCTCGAATCAGTTTTTACCTGTGAATAACACCTTTTCAGCCTAATTTCACTCCTAACCTTGAAGCAGTTTTGATATGACTCACACATTAAAATCACTCAAATGGGTTAGAAAATCCAGCTTCTATCATGTCTGTAGCATGGTCTCCCCCTCCAAGACGATACAGCCAAAGTACACCACACCACATTTTGATTTCATGAGGCCTCCTTTGCTCTGTATGCACCCAAATCAATGCCTGTCTGTCCTCACATCACAAACTGGTTTAGGACCTCAAAACCATGCAGATTAGAAACACAGCAGCTACCCCTGTGAAAACTGCAGGGGTGCCTGTGGCTCTATTGGTTTAATGTACCTAGTCTCCCTGCACTCTAGTGCATAGCTGCATACATGGCTTCTGCGGACATTGTTTGCTAATTGCATGTGGAAACACTACCTGGAAGCTGTCCTCTCTGGGAACCCCACTGACTACCTACCATCTTCAAGCTGCACTGGATCTCTCCATGCCACTCACTGCAAACAGTAGAGAATCAACCCACACAAAGTAATGCCTAACCAGCCTCAGGTCAGCTAGCTGCTCCTCACGGCCTGGGGAAGGTGCCAGTGCCTCCAAGATGCTCAAGCCAGGAGTCAGCTGGGTAGATGAACTCAGATGCAGCCAATGGAGAGTCTGAGCATGGCCCTTTATATGCTGCTGCAGACCCCATCTAGGCAAATGTGAAGAGCATGAGGCAATTGGAGATTCCATGTCACCAGCTGTTTACCCATACCAGAGCTCAGCCCCTGCTGCAGCTGGATTCGGTCCTCTTCCCTGCAGCTGTGGGGGAGGCTTGGTATGAAACAGGATATGAAAACTCCCAGGGTAAGAACTGCAGGTGGGCACTAAATGTAGGCATAGGAAATCTCTGACCACACTTGGGCCATCCTTTCGCCTCTCAAAAGGAGAAGAATGACTCCAGCTCTAAATACACTCTCTACCAGTCTCCTTTTGCAGCAAGGCCAATTTGCAGGGAAATAGCAGTTCCTACTGCTCTCTCTGGATCTCTGGATAAAAGAGATGGAAACTCTGGGCAGTTCCCAGGACCTGTGCTAACCCACTGCATAGGTTTCTGGTAGTGTAGTTGTTTGAAAGCAAAACCAGTGAGGCACTCCAAGTCAGAAATACAATTTAATAGGAAGAGAAAAAAAAAGAGTAAAATAAAATAAATGCAATAATAAAAAAGACCACTGACAGAGTCAGAATACAACCTGATGCCTGTTGGTCAAGGTGTTGGAAAACAGTCCAAAAGTAAGCCCCCCTGGAGTGGCAGATGTGGTCCTGTTGGAAGCAGAGATGGTCCTGTAGAGAAAAAAGGGTCCAGAGATGGGTCCAGTCTTCCTTTGGGAGTCTTGTGGGAACACTGGATGTCTGGCAACACTTGTGGCTCCTTTTTATCTAGGGAGAAATGGTTTAGCTCTTCTTCCCTGAGCAGAGGATTTCACATGATTTTTGTTGTTGTTGTTGTTGTTATTGTTGTTGGGTGGGTTTTTTTGTTTCTTTAGTTTTTTAGTTTTTTGGTTTTGTTTTGTTTTGTTACAAAACCCAAGACAAGTGGAAAGCGGATTTCAACCCATCACAAGGAGAGATTAGAAAAAGCCCATAACTAATATCAACTATGTTTCAGGAGGAAGGTCTGGCACCTGATGGGATCTCAGCAGGTGGAGGAATGGGCCAGAAGTAAACACATCAATTTCTGCACAGGAGCGGTGACTCTTGCTCAGCACTTTGTGCTGCTGAACACTCATCTCACTACTGCACCCTGCAGTTTGGGCCTACAAGGAAAACACTGACAAACTGGAAAGAATTCAGTGGTGATGAGGCTGCAGCACAGGGTGCATGAAGAGATATTGAGGAAACTGAGCTTCTCCAGCCAGGAGAAGACAACTGGGGAGTTCTCACAGGGGTCATCCACATCCTGAATGGTGGTCATGGGAAAAACAGAGACAGACTCTTCCAGAGGCAGGCAAGGACAGCACATGGGGAAACAGATAACATGCTGCACAATGGGACATTCCAACTGGGTATGAAAAAATTCCTCCACAGAGGGTGGTATGACTTGGAGATTAGGTCTCTGTCCACAGAGGTATGCAGAACTCAACATGGCCAAAATAAACCTGATCTAGCTTTGGACTGGGGAGTTGAATTGCAGACTTCCAGACACGCCTTCCTATCAAGACCTCCTGGAAATTTGGTATTAGAGGGAATACAGCTGCCTTCCTTTGGAGCTTTGGGCTCCCCCATGCTCTGAAACATCCCTAGTGCCTAGGACGTATCTGAGACACTACGTGCCTCTCCCTCACCATCCTTGGGCTGCTTTCCTCCTCATGAAAGCTAACATGGAAGTGAGGATTTTCAGTGTGGTTCCTTCACAACCTGGGAAAGGCAGGAAGCTGTGTCCCAGCAGGATGGCCTGGACGAAAGGTCTCAAAACCCAGACCTGAGCTGGACCAGGTGCCACTGTACTCCACACTGCTGTGCACTTCCAGTTGGCCCAGGAAATAACACGATGCTGCAACTCAGACCCTCTAACATGCCTTTGCAGATCCTCTCTGCTACCTCTCTGAGAAGCATTTGTGTCTGTGTGTCTACAGTTTTACGGATGCAGAACAGTGACGGAGCAGCCAGGGGAATTGAGACAAGAGTGGAAAATGGCTGCAGGCATGTATTAAAGTATTCAGCTTGTCCAGCTGAAAGAGATTTTTGCCAAACAATTTTATAAGGAATAAGGCATTTTACAGGAAAAGCAGGGCCTCTCCTCTCATTTCCTTTCCCCTCTCCTCTGTGAACTTCAAAGGAAAGAGGGGTCAAAACAGAGGCCAGGCAACTGGAACTGAATTCCTGAGCCCTAAGGCCTAATTAGTCCAAGATACATTTCATTGGGTATCTTTCAGGGACTGGCCTAAATTACCAATCTTCCCTGCTGTGCTGCTAAGGGTTGGATGAAGCCAGAGTGTGGTCCACAGTTTGCAGGGCCCCAGCATCCCCAGAGCTCTTGGGGGGAGGGGGAAATGTCTCAGTTCAAGCCCCACTGACATAAGGCTCTCCCAGCCCCCTCCAGGCTTTCTGTGGCCACAACTAAAATCTCCTCTTCAGGACAGAGAATGTCTCCACAACTAAAACCCCCTCTCTCCAATGTCCCTATCAGGCTAGTGGCTTGCCCCAGAGCTGCTGGGGACTGCGGCTGACTAACAGCTTCAGAGCTATGTGTCTGCTGCCCATCCCTGGGTCAGCTGAGACTATCAAAGAGCCTTCAGCCATTTGGAATCACCCCTCAGTAATTACAGACTGATATTAAACCTCCTGCCTCACCTCATCCATCAAGCCAAGCCCAGCTCCTACCAGCAGACCATGTGCTCCACGCCTTTCCTGCCTTGGATATGTTTGCTGGTCCCCCTCTAGCTTCTCCACATCCTTTCCTATTGGATACCCAGAAGAAAGGATAACAATGTCCTTTTATCTGTGTCTCCTCATGTGGCCCAGCATGTGGTCTGCCTCACCACCACCACCAAATAAAACTGTTCTGCACACAGGTTTAACAACTCTCTGGAACCACACATCGATCACAAGTCACATGTCTCTCCCCTGCACAGCCTCTCTTAAGAGACTGGCCTCAGAGGGGTGCATCTTATTTTGAGTGTACAGTAAATGCATTTTGATGGAAGGACTAATTTCTGGCCTTGTGGCCTGAAAGCTGAGAAAAGCCAAACTTCTTGTAGATCTTGTAGATCACCAGAGAGCAGGGAAAGGACATCATTGTCACTGTAAGCTTATGTGACCTCCTGGTGCCATTGTCACTGTAAGCTTGTGTGGCTTCCTGGTGCCATAGCACAGCTCTGAAGCATAGAAAACAAGCCTGGCAGCTTGTGAGGCAGCTGCACATGAAGTCAGATGTCTTACTGGTAGGGAATGTGATATCCTCATGGATGTGGTGTGATTCTGCACCCCATCCACTTCATGGATCCTGCTCCACAGCCAGTGCAGACTGGTGATGTGGTTGGCATAAGGCACACCTCATTCCTGGCTGGCTGCTCAAGCTGCTCTCCCAGAGAAGCAAGAGAGCAGGATGCATGAAAGAGGGTAAAGCAGGAAACTGACTGCTTTTGAATCAGGAGGAATTTAAAAAATATTTTATTAAATCTTCTGCCAGAAAGAAAGGTAAACATCTTGCCTTAAAAAATTTGATTCTAAGGTGCTTGCTCACCTTCCATTTAAAGAATGGGCCTGGGACCAATGAGGACTGAAGTCAACTCCAGTGTGCTACAGAAAACTGTGCTGCCTAACTGCATCAAGACTGTTTATTTCCCTTTGCATCCACTTCCCAATGGAGCCAAAATATAAAATGCAAACCTCTCCTTCCCTCATGTAATGCTCTGCCAGAGCTGGCATCCTGTGAGTGTTGGCTGGAAGGATCTCTGGAGGTCTCCAGACACTGGACTGCTGCCAGCACCAGATCAGATTGGCCATAGCTGTGTCTGGCCCCAAAGTCTAAGTCTGATTCTCGTGTGCTTGCATAGCACTTGGAGCATTGGGGCCTTTTTCTCAGATTCATGGATTCTCAGGGTTCATGGAGGGCACAAGAAAGTTTACCTGGGATGTCCACCTCCCTCTGCCTCTATCAGGGAAGGAAAGCCAGAAGGGCTACTAAACCAGCATGTGTTCAGTCTGTTAGCAGGTTCCTGTGCTGAATTTACCTCATAAAAATGCCATCCTGGGGCAGGATGACAGTCCCCAGGACTGGGACAGTTCAGGACCAGGTAGCCTGCCTGTTGGGTTTTTCCTGCTAGAGGCCATTAACACAGGAGGGAGAACAGCAAGAGAGCACCAGTTGAATTTACTGAGGAATTGAGCCAGATTCCTATGTGCTGCCAGCACAAAAATAGCTGTCATCTTTAGATTTTATGGCTTTTCTTTGTTAGAGTCTGGATCAGACTTGTTTTCAAAACAACCTTCAAACAACATAAATATACCTGTCACTGAAAACAAATAAGCCTGGAGCAATTAAACAATACTTCCCTGAAGTAATCCCTGAACCTCTGTAAAAGCCGTTAAAAAATGAGTTGGGATCACAGAGAGGAAACAACAGAATGCTGAATGTTGGCCATGTACCTCACTCACTGTTTTTTCAACTTCATGCTATTGGATTACTTTCTAAAGTACTCTGGGGACAGAGACAGGAAAGAACAGCTTTCCTTGGCAAAGGGAGGAAGTTTCTCACACACGGCTGTATTTTCCGTGGCTCATCTAGCAAAATGCACATGCCTGAAAAAACAGCAAGAAAAAGTCCATCCAAGAGAGGCCGATAGTGTGGATTCCATGTCCCCATGTACTGGCAGTCTGGCACTGGTATGGGGCTGGATGGTATCCCTGGGTCACTGGGTGCAGGTGGGAAGTGCTGCATGCCAGAAAGCCATGAGCAGCTAGCATGATCTTGGTCCTGGCCAGGGAATAAGGAGCCTCTCCTCCTGACAAAGAAGCTTATGTGCAGCTAGGAGAGTCACGATGAGTTTTACTCATCTTGTAGCACTAACCAGGGCAACAAGACTTTCGCTTCAGTCAGAGTCCCAGCAGGACGGATGGCTGCCAGAGCCACCATGTTGGGATTAGGTTTGTTCCTTTTTTACTCTAAGGAATTTGCCCCCATAAGTTACTAGGAGACTAAGTACTGGGTGCTTAAGGGTGCTTGACCAAAACAAAGAGGTGGCCGGGACAGGGAGATAAGGACAGGGCGGAGGCAGCTTCGCTCTCCCGCTCTCAAGCATCGCAGCGGAGAGGAGACGGGCAGCTGCTGCAGCGGGAGGAGCTCGCTGTCCCCACCGGCTCCAGTCCTGAGGAAATTACCACCACCTGCTCGTGTGCCCCGAACACTGAGCTCGCCTCCTCCCGCCCTGCCGGGCCGGCCCTGTCCCGCCACGGCCGGCTCTTGGGCTCTGCTGTGAGGCTTTTTGTTTGGCTGTAGCCCCGCATGTCCCGCCCTGCCAGGATACCGCTGACGTTCCGGCCACCACTGGAGGAGCTTCTGATCATCCACCAGCCCACGATTTTCCACCGTTCCAGACTGGTGCTCTCGGAGTCCCAAGAGATCAGACTGCTCCGGGCTCTGTGAAACAAAGCCCCTCGAGGTTCCTGGTTCTGTTTATTATTAATACTGTAGCTCTTGTTGTTAGTTTGCCTTTGTTATACATACTAGTAAAGAACTGTTATTCCTATTCCCATACCTCTGCCTGAAAGCCCCTTTAATTTTATAAATTATAATTATTCAAAGGGAGGCCCTGCCTCTCCTTAGCAAATACCAAGACACATCAAACCAAGACACATCATAAGTGTGTTTCAAGGCGAGTTGTCTTCTCATGCTCATCCCTGCTTCCACTGTAGGGCTCTGCCCAGTTGAGTATAATTTTTCCAATTCTTATTCTGTAATTAGAGCAACCATGAGATGCTAATAATTTCCCTACTCAAATTGCTTTGTGCACTGCCATTCTTTCACACACGACCACACTCTTGAGATGCAGTGCTCACAATGGCTTTTTAAGGCTTGCAAACTGCAAGTAACACCTTGGACTTGCACCTGCAAATCTGCATGTCCAAAGAAACAGGCGCCAAAGGAACTGCTGTGTGTCCTTGTCAGAGTGCCTGACATGCAGCCCGCCGTGCCTGTGTCACCACGGGGACTCTTCTGAGAACCCTAGCAATGAAACAGCGGTGAGCAGAATCTCAGAATCAATGAGATTGTAAAAAACTCTGAGATCATTGCGTCCAACCTATGACTGAACACCACCTTGTCACCCAGCACCGAGTGCCACGTCCAGTCTTTCCTGAAACACCTCCAGGGACCGTGGCACCACCACCTCCTTGTGCAGTCATTCTAGTACCTAATCACCCTTCCTGTAAAGAAATCCTTCCTGATATCTGACCTGAACATCCCTCGTGTAGTTTGAGGTACCATGTTCTCTTGATCTGTCACTGGTTGCCTGAAGCAGCAGCCAGTCCCCACCTGTCTGTACCCTCCTTTCAGGGCCTCCTAGACAGTAATAAGGTCACCCTCGAGCCTCCTTTTTTCCAGCCTAAACAACCCCAGCTCTCTCAGCCACTCCTCCAAGGGATTGTGCTCCACACCCTCCAGCAGCTCCACTGTCTCTGGCATCTCCATGTCCTTCCTGCACTGGGAGGCCCAGGGCTGGACACAGCACTCGAGGTGTGCCCTCACTAGTGCTGAGCACAGGGGGACAACCCCTGCCCTGCTCCTGCCGGTCACACAATTGCTGACACAGGTCAGGATACCGCTGGTCTTGGCCGCCTGGGGGCACGGCGGCTCCCGCTGGCCGGCGGGAGTTCCCCGCCCTGGGAACGCCATTGGAACCAGCGGCGCTCTGATCCCGCCCGCGCATGCCCAGGCCGCGCCTGGGCCCCGCGCCGCCTCCGCTCCACCGCTGGGGGGCGCGCCAGCTCCGCAGCCGCCGGGGGGGGGGGGGGGCGGGGGGGGCTGATCCGGAGGGTGACGTCATCCGCGCCAGGGGCGGGGCGGGGCGGCGCGCGCGTTATTTATCCGGGGGCGCGCGGGAAGAGGAAGTGGCGCAGAGGTCGCGGCGGAAGGGCTGGCGGAAGGCCTGGCAGCGGCGGCGACACACCACTGATACCACTACCAGCGGCGGCCTTAGCAGCAGCGGCGGCGGCTCAAGATGTCTATCGAAATCGAGTCCTCCGAGTACGTATAGCGGTGGTGGCGGGGGACCAGGGGGCCGGGGGAGCGGGGAGGGAGCCGTTCGGCGGCCCTGGCCCTGAGCCAGGCCCGGCGGCGCAGCGGCAGAGAGGCGAGGCCTGGCGGTCTCGATGGCCCCGGGGCCGTGAGGGGACGGAGGGTTGCAGGCGGTCCGGGAGGGCGGCCCGCATGTCCGGCGCCCGGCTGACCGTGCGCTGTGCTCTCTCCGCAGCGTGATCCGGCTCATCATGCAGTACCTGAAGGAAAACAGCCTCCACCGGGCGCTCGCCACCCTGCAGGAGGAGACCACCGTGTCTCTCAACACCGTGGACAGCATTGAGAGCTTCGTAGCAGACATCAACAGCGGGCACTGGGACACGGTGCTGCAGGCCATACAGTCCCTGAAGCTGCCCGACAAGACCCTCATTGATCTCTACGAGCAGGTGAGCGAGCGTGGGGTTCCTACGGACGCTTTTGGTCCGTCTGGGAGCTTCTGTGTGGTGTTTTCTAGTAACTCTTTGCTGATGCAGACATTTGTCTCTGAGTGCAGGTTGTGCTGGAGTTGATCGAGCTCCGGGAACTGGGTGCTGCGAGGTCTCTGCTGAGACAGACGGATCCCATGATCATGCTGAAACAAACTCAGCCAGAGCGCTACATCCACCTCGAAAACCTTCTGGCCAGATCTTACTTTGATCCTCGTGAGGTACGTTATGTCTTTCTCTGGAAACTTTTCCTGCATGACCCTCAGCATCATTGCAAGCTGCTGATGGCTCACAGCATTGTTTTTGTTTTGGTTTGGTTTTTTTTTTTCTTATCTTGTGCAGTTTTCAGTCTGATTTTACACCCTTCTATGAAGTATTTGGGAAGCAGTGCATGACACTTCTTGGAGAGACAGCAGCAGAGCAGTCGTTTTGAAATGTACTGTGGTTGGGAGTTTGGGGATTTGGCCCTGTGTCCTGCCACAGGATGACATCTGCAGCTTCCTTTTTTAGTATCATGTAGGCAGCAGAAGAAAATGCAGGTTGTGCAAACAGAAAGAGTGTTACAAACTATCAGTAAAAACAAGACGTTGTTTCTGACTGGTTACATCAGTCTAAAAGTTTTTGTGAAGGCATGTTAGGTTAACTTAGTTAAGGAACTGCTTTTTGAAGGTCTTTTCCAACCCTGATGATTCTTTGGTTTTAAGATTGGTGTTAAAGAGCAGAGCTTTTTTGGAGGCCTGACACAAAATTTTTATGGAAGGGGTTTCAATTTCAGAACGACAGAGGTCTTTTTGAGAAAAAAAAAGTTATTTGGACTACTAACCTCACAAAAAAATCTTTTCTCTAGGCATACCCAGATGGGAGTAGCAAAGAGAAGCGGAGAGCTGCTATTGCACAAGCTTTGGCTGGAGAGGTCAGTGTGGTGCCTCCATCTCGTCTTATGGCATTGTTGGGGCAGGTGAGTATTGAAAAATATTTTAGGAGCTGTGTCTTTACAAAACTGTATAAAACTAGTTATGGTATAGTTGAGTCTCCAGCTGTGTAAAAGTAAAGTTTAAACGTGGTACAGTTTAAAAAAAAGTCATCACTTTAGCAGTAGACTTCTTCCAGTAGAGTAAATATGCAGCACAGTGTGCACTTTGAGAATAACAGTCTATTATCAGCCCTTTCTGATTCTCAGAACGTATTCATTGGTACAGGCAATGTTTCATATGTAGTAGATTTGTGTTAATTTGTCACTAATGGTGTGTCTTTCATCTCCTCTAAAGGCGCTGAAATGGCAGCAGCACCAGGGCCTGCTTCCTCCCGGGATGACAATTGACTTGTTCAGAGGCAAAGCAGCTGTGAAAGATGTAGAGGAAGAGAAGTTCCCCACGCAGCTGAGCAGGCATATTAAGGTAACGCTTGCTTTTGTGTGTTTCTGCTGCTTTTTCTTTCATGTGTTTTATGTTGGGAGATAAGAGGAACTCTTCTGAATGCTTCTTTTTACCTTGTTGTAAGTAGTTCCCCTCCCTCACCATCCACACCTGTGTTTTTTCTATCCTTTTCCATGCCTTATTTTGTCAGAAGACTTTTCATGGGAGTCTGAGATTAGGTCTGTTAGTAATTTTGGGTGCTTATGGTATTTGTGATTAAGATAACCGTATTTTTACCATCATAATGACACTGCAGTTTTGTTTTAATGAGTTGAGTCTTTTATATTGCTTATTAAGCTTTACTTATACTTGTTTTTTAAAACAGTTTGGGCAGAAGTCACATGTGGAGTGTGCTCGGTTTTCTCCAGATGGACAGTATCTGGTTACTGGCTCAGTTGATGGCTTCATTGAAGTGTGGAACTTCACTACTGGAAAGATTAGGAAGGTAAGTTGCTCCTTATTTCACACACAGTGACTTTGTCTTGTCAGAGTGCCCGATTTTTATTCTTTGAGATTGTTTAACTTCTTAGGGACTGTGAACCTGAGATTGTCTGTTTAGGTGATTCAGATATCAGTCTGGAAGATTTATGTGGGTGTAGTTGTTTAGTTTATCATAGATTTCTCTCAGTGATAACTTTTTTACCTTTCTGCACTACTGTGTGGCCTTTAAAATGGTGACAGTGGTAGTACTCTGTATTACAAGGCAATGAAGTCTGATTTACAGTAAGTTATAGAATATAACTGAAGTTATATAACTGTTAGTACTTTTGCACTTTGTCTTAAAATAGACTTCATTGATTCCACTACTTTGACTGATGAATCTTCTGCTTTTATTTAGGATCTGAAGTATCAGGCACAAGATAACTTCATGATGATGGATGATGCAGTGCTGTGCATGTGCTTCAGCAGAGATACAGAAATGCTAGCAACTGGAGCACAAGATGGAAAGATCAAGGTACAAATCTTTTTGTATGGTATGTTGGGAGAGGCTGTGACCAAAAAGATTAGTTTGCAATATCAGTAATGTTCCCATTCTGTAAAAACTCAAAGGAAGTTTAACATGGGTCAGAAATAGCTATGTATTGGCTCTGATTAAGCTCGTGTGATCTCATGACAAAGTAATCACTTATTTGCGGTTTCTTTTCAGGTGTGGAAAATCCAGAGTGGTCAGTGTCTGAGAAGATTTGAAAGAGCTCACAGTAAAGGTGTTACATGCCTCAGTTTCTCCAAAGACAGCAGCCAAATTCTTAGTGCTTCTTTTGATCAGACAATCAGGTAAATAAACGGAGAATGTGTGAGCTACAGTGTGGGAGAAAAGAAAACAGATTGTTCTCATTAAGCAGTTTTAACTATAAAATAGTGTGATTTAGAAGGTAGCTGTAGAGATCCACTATACTTCTAAAGCACAGCCAACCTTTCAGTTAGGACAGGCTATTCAGAGCCTTGTCCAGCTGAGTTTTCAAAATCTCCAGAATTCCAGATCCCAGTGCTTCTCTTGGGGAAAATCCTATATGGATATAGTGGAAGATATTTGGGGTTAATTTGGTTTGGTTGGAGTTTTTTGTTGTCTTTTTGGTGGGGTGGGATTTTTTTAATGTCACTTGCCTTTTGTACTTCAGCTCTACACCTTTTGAGGAGTCTTATTTCCAATTAGTCTGTAAAGACATGTTGGGTAGTGATGTTAACCCAACAGTTACAATTTTTTAGGTGTTAAAATTATTTTAGTGAATATACCTCCTGTTCTCCTCTTTTGTCCCCTTTCTCTCTTTTCTCTCTATTCTCCTCAGGATCATTGCAGGATATGATCTGAGGATCTTGGAATATTTATACTCAGAAGAATACTCAAACAGTGTTGTAGTCTTAACAGGCAAGAGGATCATCCTCAAACCCCTTTTCCTGCAGATCTTAGCATCATGAAAGTCTTGATTATTGTTTGTGTAATTCAATAACATCCTACACCAGCTTGGTTACTGAATGGAATTTGCTCACTCATTTCCACCTATGTTGTCTGACAGGATTCATGGTTTAAAATCTGGGAAAACCCTAAAGGAATTCCGTGGTCATTCTTCCTTTGTCAATGAAGCTACTTTTACCCAGGATGGCCACTATATTATCAGTGCATCCTCCGATGGCACGGTGAAGGTAAGCTGGCATTTATCCTTTGTGAAGAATGCCTTCAGACTCTTGCTGTCTTACCACTCCTTTGTTAGAATTGTTACAGTCATTGGAGCTAATTTTTTTTTTTTTTTTTATACAAGGTTTGGAATGTGAAGACAACAGAGTGCTCCAACACCTTCAAGTCTTTGGGTAGCACTGCTGGGACAGACATTACTGTGAACAGTGTCATTCTTCTGCCTAAAAACCCAGAACACTTTGTTGTTTGTAACAGATCGAATACAGTTGTCATCATGAATATGCAAGGACAGGTATGTGATCTTACTGGTATCCTTTCAGGTCTCTCTGTCATTTCAAGAATGCAGAAAACCTAGTTAATAACCTAACCCTAACCTATCAGGCTTAAACTTGATTTCTCTGGTTTGCTTGCATGACAAATATTCTGGACTATGTTTATAGAACACAGAAAGCTCTTGAAGTTATCGAGAGATCTGTGTTCTGAACAGACCTAGTACTTCCTAAATATTTTTGCCCTAGACATAGTGTTCATATGCTGCTGTTCAATCCTGACAAATGTTTTTGGGGTTGTGTCTTTACAGATTGTAAGAAGTTTTAGCTCTGGTAAGAGGGAAGGTGGTGACTTTGTCTGCTGTGCACTTTCACCTCGTGGTGAATGGATCTACTGTGTTGGTGAAGATTTTGTGCTGTACTGCTTCAGCACAGTGACGGGCAAACTGGAGAGAACTCTGACTGTAAGTTTTCAGCTCTAAGCTTTTCCAGACTTTTAAATATGGGGATGATGTAAATGCTCATTATGAACTCCATAAGAAGGAATCTCAGACCAAGGAGTCTTTCAGCTCTAGCAGACATGATTGGTAACAAATAAATTTCAGGTCATTTGACCATAGAATGTTTTTGGGTTTTTTAGAACCATATAATTGTAAAAGTTAGGGAAGTATTTACCCATCAAGCAAAGACTGAATTTGTACTGCTTTCCTTGAAGGAGAGCATGTCTTGATCTTGGCTCCTCCAGCTGGTGGAGAATCTGAAAAAGCTGTCAGATTTAAAGCTATTTGATTTAAATTTGCTTTAGATTGAACTTAGAGGAATATCAGCTTAAGTGTCTAAATTTAATGGGGAACACTTAGATATCATGGACTTCAGTGGATGTAAACCTTCACAGAACCTTCCCTTGCCCAACAAAAAGTTAACTGCCATGTCACAAAATTTGTTGTGACTGGAATTGAATGTTGGGGGGGTATGTACCCCTGCTTTTGCTCTATGCACAAATCACCTTAACCCTCAGTCTGGCTGTCCTCCAGTTGTTTTTTGAAGAAAGTATATTTCTTAAATCTTCTTAAGGTTAGACTCTAATGTAACTTTCTGCTTACTTTCTAGGTCCATGAAAAAGATGTCATTGGCATTGCTCATCACCCCCACCAGAACCTGATTGCCACCTACAGTGAAGATGGCCTCCTCAAGCTCTGGAAGCCATAGATGGGTTTTGCAGCAAGTTCTGAAGCATGCCTGTTAGTTGCAGGTTACTAGTGTTTGTGCTTTAACAAAGTCTAAATATGCAGAGTGTAATACTTGCTCAATTTTCAGTTCAGGTTTCCAGAGAATTACATTTTTACCTACCTAGAGTGGATTGATGCATAAATACAGCATCAGATAATTTCATATACTTTTATTTTTAGTAGAGTAGTTAAAGCAACTTCAGTGAGAATGCTTTTCTGCCTCCTGAAGTCTGTACTCTTCCTACAATGTTTGTAAAAGTTGAATGAGCCAGCAGCTGTACATGCTTATGAGTTGTTGCTGACTTCCTAGAATACAGTAAAATGCTGTTGTGTTTTTTTTTTTTTTCTTTTGAGTGAAATGTGGAATGGAAAGCTGTCTCTTCCCCACTGCTGAAACAGGAATAGTTTCCTGGGATGCAGATGAGGATACAGTATCATCGTCTTGAAGATGGGGTCATTTCTAGGCCATTAGGTTTTGCTGTGTTGAATTTTCACTATCATCTTTCTACTTATCTGGGGAAAGTAGAATCACACAGCTGCCTTAGGATGAAACTATCCTTCCCCGTCTGCCAGCACTTCCTACTACAGACTGTAAACCTGCCTAATAAGGCAGTGAGGTACAGTTGATTTTGTTTGGGGATTTTTTTTTGTTTGTTTGTTTTTATTTTACTTCACTTCCAGACTATAAGGAGTTATTACCGGGGCCATCTTCCTGTAAGTGCAAAATGTTTTCAGACCAGCTGTAACTGAAACAGGCTCCAGGGGATCAATATTTTAAAACATGAAAAAGCTGGTTTACATAGGCTGAGTTCCTAGTGCTGTGATAATGCTTTAAATAATTATTTTAAAGATTTGTTTTTAAATTTCATATTCCTGTGGACCTAGCCAAGGTTATTCTTAGGTCCCACAAGATAAGATATTTGCAGGCTCTTCAATTTGAAGCACGTGATTTTTTTGTTGAGAGATTCTGACTAATGTACACTGTTCTGAATGTACACCAGAATCTTCTAAAGTCTGTGTCTTTTCTAGGATGCAGAAAAATGAGGTTTTTCCTGTAATGATGAATCAAATGCATGTACATACAATGTGTTCTGTCCTCATCTCATGTAGAATGCTTTCCTACTGCAGCAGTCTATCAGACAGTAATAACTTGTCTTCACCTTAATAAATTAGTTCTACTTTAAGTATTTTGTCTGTGTCTTTACTGGTGTGGGGAAATGTCAAAAAAGTTCAGCTGGAATTCTCACACAGCACCTTTACTGTGCTGGCAGAGTTCAGCTCTCTACTGAGCTATGATGTCTGAATTCCCAGGTTGTTTTTTACTTCCTGAGATAGGCTAAAGGGGCCTTTTTTAGAAAGTAAAAGGTGATTATTTTTCCTGCCTGGAAAAACAGATATATCTGACAGTGATACTGTCAGTGATATCTGACAAGCTCCATAAGCAGTTAGTAATTCTGTTAAGGGGGAAGAGCTTGACAAAATATTTTTAGTAGTACTTTCCCATCCCTTTAGCATCTTTGTGACTCTTTACTGGTCTCTCTCAGTACAACTCTGTCCCTTTTGTATGGGAAGACCCAAAACCAGCGAGTATTCCAGGTGTGTCCTTGCTCTTGCTGAGGTGCTGGGAAAGATTGCCTCCTTCCACTGCTGGCAACCAGGAGACCATTTGTCGTCTTTCCAGAAAGGTGGCTCATGTTGAGCTTGCTGTCCACCAGTTCCTTCTTGGCTGTTTTCCAGCTGAGTGCCCCCAGCATGTGCTGTTGCATTGGGGTGTTCCTCCCCAGGTGCACAACTTTGCACTTCCCTTCGAATTTCGTAAGGTTTTTGTCAGCTCATTTCCCCGGCCTCTCCAGGTCCCTCTGGATGGCAACTGTCTTGGGTTATGTTACCAAAAAATAATGTGTATTCTATTTAATCTGTTGAAAGCCTATGGGGACATGTTTTTGTTTCTCTCTTGTAACTGCAGGGGGGAGGGGGGTGGCTGCTTTCTGATAATGGGCCATTAAGGCTCACCAATAATATGACACATCATCTCAGTGTTCTCTATTCCAGTGGAACTGCATCTGCCACTCCAGGAGGGCTTACTTCGGACTGCTTCTAACACCCTGACCAACAGGGTGTCAGCTTGTATTTCTGACCCTGTCAGGGTTTTCTGGGATTTTCTATTTGTTTTGTTTGCTTGTTTTTTTGTACTACTACATTTGTATTCTTAATATTTCTAGTAAAGAACTGTTATTCCTTTTCCCAAATCTTTGCCTGAAAAGCCTTTAATTGCAAAATGATATAATTTGGAAGAGGAGAACTTACGTTCTCCATTCCAAGAGAAACTCCAGTTTTTCCTGGCAGATATCTGTGTTCCCAAACCAGGAGAGCAACACACCCCTCTGCTTTACCAGCTGCTTCTCCCTCTTCAGTCCTATCTGCAAACTTGCTGAGGCCTGAAGCAGTACTGACCCTGGGCTCTGCCCTCCAACTGCACTTTGGGGGGTATCCAGCCATGAAAGCCAGACATTTTATCTGCACAATGTGTCTGCCTTTGGCTGTCCTGCTTTCTCTAACAGGCAGGACACATGAGGAGATGACTTGGGATGTTTTTCATTTGCTTTGCCAGGGCTTTATAATCTTCCTTGATCTCACCTGTGTTTGGGCTTGTGGCACCATTTGTACTCATATGAAAAAGTGATGGGGGTAGTGGTCTATGACAGGTCAGGGTACCCTCTCAGCAACACCATAGATCCCAGTTACTGGAGGGCAGGATGCCCCTCAAGACTGTCAGGCTGGCAGATGGACAGCTCAGTCCTCACCTGCTACAACCACTTGATGTTTCTCTTGACAGTATTCACAATGCACTGCCAGTGAGGTTCTCTTTGTTGGGCCTTGCTCATGGACATCTGAAGCCTTTAAAGCATCAGATCTACATTTCTGGTCTGCAAGTTGAAGGGTGGAGACTGAATTGGAGCCCTGCTTTTGTGGTTCACCAGGGTGCCAGTTGCCCTAGGCTCAGTGGTATCCACTGTAGGTATGTGGTTCTGGACCCACTTACATATCTCTGCTTCAGCTGCTCTAATACTGCACAGCCAAGTGCCTGTCTCTTGCGCTCCAGCCACCTCTCACAGCTGGTCATCCACCTGTGCACACTTGGTGCCGGTACCAGCCTTTCCTTCAGAATTATCTGGGCATCCATTGAAACTTACTACCTGTACTGACACTGCCTACCTCACCATTTTTTTTTGCGTAGAAGCGTCAGGCTTCTCGGGGGCTGGCTCAGCAGATACACTGGCTTTAGCTCTGGAATGCCCACTATTATGGCACAGACCTAAAGCACTTATCTGAGATGTCGATCTACTTGTACTGTTACTATTATTATTATTATTAATTATTATTATGTTTTCCTGACAGCATTTAACAGGGCAGCTGAAGTCCCATTGTTTGGGCACTGTAACAATACTCATTTTACCCCCTAAGAAAACAATAAGCTTGGCATTTCTTTATGTATGGTTTTCAAAAAGAGTGACTTAAATCAAATCCCACTTTTCTTTGTGTGCTTTCCTAATGCTCTGAGCAGCAATCAGTCACAAACATGTCTTCCCATGTGAAGCTGCTAATGAAACATCATAGGCCAAGTTGTTTGCTTACTTGAATTTACATCACATTGCAAATTCAGAGATTTGGGATGACTGAGTTTGAATTTACACCCCTGGGCTGGGCCAACCTCTTCCACTGCTGCTGGGTAGCAGGAGGAGGAGAGGACCTTCTAAGGGTCTGAAAGCAGAGGTAAAAATGAGAGTAGACTCTTAAATGAGCCTGCAGTGGGTATTCTGTTTCACAGCCACCATGTGCAATAGTAGCACTGCTAGTTTTATGGGGAAAAAAATGAAGTCCTAAATGCCTGGTGCACAGTGAAAATAATTGTAATAGACTAAAATATAAGCTCGATCATATGAATTAGGTGGTGTTGAAAGTAATTCCAAACTCAGATTACAATAGGTCAGGTTACTATACCGGTAGTTACAGAAACAGGTATTTTCTGCTACCGTATCCTCAATTTTTACAGCTGTCCCTTCTGTTCATTTCCCCAAATTAGAAACTGTATCCCAAATGAAGCAACAAGTCAGACAAAAAAGAAAAAAAAAGCCTCTTCATTTTTTAGTGGCACAGAACATGTCTAGCTGCTTGCTCTGTGCGGCATCCAGCGTATCACGGGAGAACAGTCCTTCTAGCTCTTGCCATCCAGTGCTTTTTGCAAAAAGCTTACTCTGCTGCGGCCAATATTCATTTGGGGCACAGATTTTGTATAAGTGACCAGTTAATTTCAAAACAGAATACAAACGTGGTGGTGTTCCTGCTGCCCTTCCTGCACCAGCAGTGCATCCTTCCCTGGATTGCTCTGCTAAGGTTTCCAGGGGCAGCACTTGGTCAGTCACATTCCTCCTGGAATCTGGACCTGGTCCATCTGCTGTGGGGTCACCATGTATGAAGCACGTATGAGTCCATGGTCTCCAGACTAAGTCAAGAATATGACTTCAGATATGCCAATGCAGGTATGGGTGGGGTGAAAGGAAAACTACTGTTCCTGAGAAAGTAAGTCTATGGATATTTTTTTTTCTTAATATAATACACAGTCATCTGAAGCAAAATCATATCCCACTGTCATGCTCAAGGCTGTGAATGGAGTGTTGTTTGTCCTTGCTATTTTGATCTAGTGATTAAGGAAAAAAATAAACAAGAGTGCTTACTGAGCGGAAAAAAAAAGTAGCGTATTTTACTATGGTTTATGCCTCAAGCCAGCTGTGCAGGAGTTAGCCCTAACCAGAGGAGGATTACTTTCTATTTCTCCCCTCAACTTGGAGAAACCAATCTACTGATATAACACAGCACCTACAGGTCACATTTTTCAGCTCACTGATGAGCTCACTCAAGTAGAATTTGGAAAAACATTTGGCCTACATAATTTTATTTCTGTTGAGACAGAAAACAAGTAAGTAGGTGAAACATGCAGGTGAAAGATCACAGTTCTATAGATTCCTGAAAGGGACTACATTTGAGGTACAAAATCCATGGTATACTAGCTGTCTTTATACAATGAAACTTGTAATGCTCAGGTAAGCTAGAGATGTTTTTTTTCCTAAGAGCTTCCAGATATTCAAGTTACAACACATATACTGCCACAAAACAGCTACTTAGGTGAGTTTGCCTCATGATACTTTTGCTTCAAAGCAGTACAAAAAGCGTAAGCTCTCTCCCAAGCCAGATGGTTGAGCAAGACTAAACTACCACACTAGAGGTTAAATCTGGAGTTGTCTTCTCAGCATATTTTCTGAAAGAAGGTTTTTAAGATTTTTCTGTGAATAGCTGTCTAAAAAGAAGGGGGTGGTGTTTTTAAACCAACATCTGGTCTAAGAAAAGAGGCAATGAACAATTTTGTAATTATATTGGAAACACTTCATCTACAATAATTAGAACATTCATACAGAAATTTAAGAGTCAGCTTGAAATAATGCACACAAATACATTAATTTCAGAACATCCTAGATGCATTGGTTGGTTGTATTCACTACTGTACTCTCCTCTGCAAGATCACATACACCCACTAAGAGGACTGGTACGGCTTTCTGTAACACACCAAAGGTATCTGGTTTCAGTAATCAAGGTGGAAATCAAGCTTCCTCTAGCAGCAATCTGACACTCCAAGCCACCTGTGTGTTGACAAAGCCTGGAGGATTTTACTAATGCGCAGTAGCCAAGGCTGCTCCAAGCAACCACTGGCTCCCCAGGCAGTGTGGCTCAGGACAGCAGCCAAATGGGAGTCACCAATGAAACAAAGCAAGCTCCACACCTAGCTTCGGGGTCAGGAGCAGAGCTGGCACAGTAAAGGACTACCTGACCTCATACTTGGGGATCGCACGATTTTAATGGGCCTGTGCAGATTGACCACATCTGTGTCAGCCTCATCTACCACGTGGGTTGTATTAGAGCCAGTCCCTATTAAACAAACACCAGCACAAGCCCAAACATCATTATCCTAATTGGTACAAAACTTAACTACATCTTACCATGGATTGTAAGTACTTGTGCAGACTTTATTCACAGAGTCTAAGATCTAGAAGTCCTAAAAATCACACCACAGAATCTTAGTTTAAGCCTGGGCAATTGCACACATACAGGAATTACAAGGTCTGGAATAAAAGACAAAAAGGTAAAGGAGTTTTCTAGACCAAGAGGCAGGGGTGAAGTGCAGTCAACTTCATTTCAGCTTGCATCCTGGAGCTTTACACAAATTGCAAAGTCAGTTTAATTACTTAGTTTATTTCTTTTATGCTTTTAGAAATAACTATGGCTGGATAGAACAACAAATAGCAGGAAGTGAGGGCAAACTGCTTGTAGTCCTTCACTCATCCACTACTGCATACAAAAAAAGCATCACAAGTTATTCACTGGCCCATTTATGATGTCTGGCACTGAACACCACCTCTAGGCTGATGTTCATCATCTTCATACACTTCTCCATTATAGTGGTGTTTTCGCTTCTGAGATGGATCAAAGTCCACTAATTCCACCTGTTCCATTTCCTCAGTTTCTTCTATCTCCTGCCTTGTAGGTAGCAGTTTTTCAAGTAAGGACAGCTTATCTGAGGACAGGAAGCCACTCTCTGGGAAGATGACCTGAAATCATCAAGAACAAAGGTTACTCAAGTCTAGCTGGACCTCAAGGTTAAATATCTGCCAAAGTCAGCTTTGTTGACACAGATTACCTTAAATTCAGAGCTTAAAAAATTATCGACATCACTAAGCTGTTTTTTAATGCCTGCATTATGTTAGTTTCTAATTCTGGCAACTCAGTCAACACCTTTCTTCTGACTCAGGCCACCCTCCGGAAATACTCACAAAAGCAAGGTATATACGTAATATAATAGCACATACAACTACATATATTAATATATATAAAACCAAAATGTCAGCAATAGAGATATGGTTAAATATATTCCAAGCTGTAGCAGATGGGGTGTGGATGCTGAATGTGAAAAATCAGGCAGCAGCACAGTATCTGTGTGAAGCTAAGTCACACAGACTTCTCATACGGGCCTGAGATATTGTGGCCTGAGAAACTGGAAGTAAGAGTTTAATTAGTCCTTGGAGAAAGTAAAACAATCTCTGCACATGTTGTTTGTCTTCCTGTTGTTTACTTGCAAGAAATAACTGAAGGGTGTTGCTCCTAACTGTCTAATAATGGTAGTGTATTGATTTGCTGTCCAATGAAGTTTTATTCCATTGGAACTGTCTATAAAAGAAAATTTCAGAGAATAAAGATCGCTCTCACTTGTTAATAAACCTGAGAGTCTGTGTGTCATTTCTACTGCTGTTCCTAATTAGAGTGACAAGGGGGTCCACTGCTATAGCTCCCAGCACTAGCTTCCCCCAGAGCAGGAAATCAGCATTTTCCAACCCACTCTTCTGCTCCAGCGCAGAGGTTGAAGTTATTCATGCATCCTTCCTACAGGACAATAAAAACTAAAGAATATGTCAAGCAAATGGAAATTCACAAGGCTGCTGAAGAAACTCCTCTGTACTTTGAGTGCATAGTGTTCTGGCAGTTTTCTCTTTGCTCTGAACTGTAATTCTGACAGGTTGCATGTTCTCACCATTGTAAAGAACAAACACCAAAATAGAATATCTGATTATCGATATCTCTTCTTGACTGAGGTAGTGTTTATTGGTTAAATTTTGGATGGATGTTCAGTCCTGAAATGCCGAGGAAATGAGTTGATTCACTTACCCTGAATTCTATGATCAGACGTCCTTTTTCATATGGTCTGCGATAAATTGGCATACCTTCATTCAACACACACTTAATAGCCCCATGCTCAACAACCTGGCCTAAAAAAACAACAACAAAAAAACTACAAAAAAGGAAGGGAACCATGCAGGCAACAGAAGCAGCTTCAGTTACAATTCCCTTCAATATTTATGTAGCTTTCTACCTTGTGGTTAGGCAGCAACACCAACATGTAGTAGTTGAACTTCCTGAGTAACAGGAACTTATTGCCTGGTAACATCTGAGTAGGAAAGCAGATTGATGTCTACATTACATTCCTGTAACCTTGTTATGCTTCCCAAAGGAAGCATACTTACAAATTTATTAAGTGCTCCATTGCTTCCAAGGCTGAAAAAGTGGTTTTCAGAGACCCACAGCCTTCAGTTCTCATGAGATATCCTCAGGATGCAAGTACGTCCATGAGGTAAGATCTGTTACTACGTCACACAAAGAGAAAGTTACTGCTGACTGCTATGCAAAAATCCTTTTTTACTTTAAGATTTGTACTGCAAAGACTAGGGCAAAGAATGTGATACCAGCACACAGTCCCTCTTACACCAAGATGGGGTGCTACTCTTCCTTTAGATTTCCAGCTTGCATTCACTGTATGCTACAACTTCCAGCAGAAAGCAAACCAACTCTTACCAGGATGGGAGGTAATAATAATAGTTCTGTTATCCAGCGTTGTGATAGGCTTTTGAAAGCCACATAGTGCTTCAACCAGTTGAATATCCATAGACAGAAGCAGATCTTCATCTCGTCTAAGGCAGAACCAATCAATAACAGTCACAGTGAGAAACAGTTAAAGGATCATACTGAACTTCAATATTTAAATTGGAAATTACAATAAACTGTAATTATAACAGAAGCCCAGGCAATTAAATAAAGAATACCAAATATTAATGTAGCTCCTCAGTTACCAGGATGATACCCACTCTGAGAACCATTATGATGACGTCAAGCTATCTAAAGTGTTAGCAGTGTTTATTGGAAAGAAATACAAGGCCCACTTGCATCCAGTCTCACTTCATTGCTCTTTCTCAATTAAAAAAAGAAAACAAAATCTCTCAGCCTCATAAATACTGAGACAATTCCTTTCTTTGTGTAGATAAATACCTTCTTAATTGCACTAGCTTTCACTATGGTAATCTGTTACACTCTGCAGATTTATTACCAGGAGATGGCATTCTGGGTAATGATACAAGGACCTTCTAGTAAGTACCAAGAAGTATCTGGAATAGATAGTGCTAATTACTTTAATTGGGTTCTGACCTCAGTATGGCAATGCTAGTGATTGTCTACACGTTCAAAGGTTACAAAATCCTTCACCTTATTCAAAGAATGTAGAGCACTCACCCTGTTTTTAAAAGGTCTCTGGCAGGAGACTTGAACGAAAAGCTAATTTTAGACTCTGAAAGGAGAGGAGGAACATCCCACTTGTGCGAGAGCGTGACCTCAACATAACCCCACAAGACCAGTAATATCAAGGGTTATCGAAGGACACTATAACTGAAGGCAGCGGGCAGACGGATAGATAAAAATAATCTAGCAGAACTGTGACTTCGAGTCCTAGGAAACCATGAGAACAGTTTGGCATATCTTAATCAGTGTCTGGTTTCATGGGAAGTTAAGAAAAATCAGCTGAGTAAGCTCATCCAAAGCAAAGAGAAGTGATTCTTAACCTGTGAGCTCAGTGTTCCTTGGCACGGAATTCTGGCACCAGCTTCAAGAGCTCAGCACCAAACATGATTGTCAGGCAGACCAGCTGCAGGTTTCCCAAGAACCTTTGGCTCACTGTTCCTATTTACAAGCACAAGGTCAGTGGTCGGTGTTGAAACAAGCAAGTGCTTTCTCTAAACCCTGCAATTTCCTTGTGACTGCTGTGAACAGCAGCGAGACAATAAACATAACACACTTCTGCAACACCATTGGCGGTGCTTTTAACGGGACCAAAACATCCTGGACAGACTAATTCCACAAATAGTAACAGAAAGAGGGAGGCGTGCAACACCAAGCAGTATTGCCTGGGAACACAAAAGAGCTGAGATGTGGTCAGGGCTACTTGAGTCACTTGTGCTCTCACAACAAAAACCAGACAGGACCAATTATCCTGCCCATAGGACTTGGCAGGAAATGAAATGTGAGAAAACATGTTTGATCACAAGGGTGCACACTAAATTGAGTAAGTTTGTTCTAGGTAAGATCCACCAAAACATGTGCACACATTCCAAGTTTTCTGTGCCTTCAGGACTAGTGGACAATAGTTGACGACACTAAATGGCAATTTTCTGAGCTAAGTAATTGAGAGCAAGGAAACAGTCACAAATATTCAAAACTACTAAAAACCTCAGTATTTCAATGAGTCCTTAAAATTAAAGATTTGTAAACTCTTAACTGTAACTGTTGTTGTTTGCCTTCTATCCCCTTCTGCTGCCAAAGCTCACAGGAGATTATCTCATGTTGTTAGAACACAAGTGGCCTGACTAGCAGAATTCCCCCACGTCAGCACTCCTCTGGCCACCCAGACAAGATCACAGCTGACTGACAGTCACGTGATCTTATCTCCTGACACTCCAGTAGTACCAGATGAGTGGTAACCAAGGAAGCATGTGGAAAAACATCACTGGAGATAACATAAAAGAATTTCAAGCATCTTTACCTTGTAAATAGAGAGTGGTCTTTCTGATCCAAGACAATAATAATATCCCCTGGCTCCAGACCTGGCTCTTGGTCCCCTTCACCATGGAATGTTATTTTCTGACCATCCTTCATTCCTATTGCAGAAAACAAATACACATTTAAGATGAGAGCACCAACAACACACACTTCTATAGGCATGAGCTGGTATCAAGGTATCTCTGGACCTTTCAGCAAGAACATCAGGAATCATTCTTTCCACTGTTTTTTAATCTAATCACTTGTTTGACAGATCTTAATGGTGCTAACCTGAATTCAGTGTTATGTTTCAAGATCATTAAGTTTAACTGTACTGCCAAAAGAACCACCAACATAAAGTCCTGAAGGGAAATATCATCAAAACAGTACTCGTTATGCACACAAATACAAAAAAGAAGGCAGAAACACTGCATACCAACTGCATTTCAAGAGCAATTGACCAGTCAGCTTCTTCCGTTTTAATAAATACATGGCACATCTCCCATGAAACATCTCCCTAGTGCCTGCCAAGCTCAAGAAGCATTCTCCACAGACTGAAAGGAAGTTGTTTCACCCACTCAAGAAGTCTATCTAACAAAAAATACTACCTTTCTTATGATGTATCAGTCTCTCTTCCTTTCCTTCTAGAAAAATACTCTTCTCATAAGACTTCCCTGTTTCAAAATATCAGTAATAGATCCCTTCTAGTTCTCATTTCTTATTACTGTAGGATGTCCCCTACAAATTCAGGCACTACATAGGCTCTGCTTACATACGTAACAGTCGCAGATCATAATCTCAACCAAGTCATGTACTTGTCAGCTTGTTCTGCAGTCTTACAGGCTGCACTACTCCGGAGACTTCTCCCATCAGCTTCCCCTCAACAGAGATGCATTTGTCACTCAATACCATTACATTCACCCATCCCCGTTGTGTGTTTGTGTATCGAGTTGCATTTTGCCAGGCAAGGTAGTAGTACCTGTGCTGAGCAGCACTGTCAGGGTTGTGTAGCCAACAGAGCTCTAAGCATGAGAGGCTTAGCAATGTCTCTGCACCCTATCACTATAGCAGACCTGGCTCCCCTTCACACTGAAACACAGCAAAAGTGATCGGAGTCTGCAGGGCTTTGCTGCAGACAGTTAAAACTGGTTAGGGTACCGTATCATAAACTGGGCTTAGAGGGACCTGAAAAGTAATTTACTGCTTACAGTAATGCAGGCTTCAGAATTCCTTCTTAGCTATGCACCAAGCTTTAGAAGTGCCTGGTGATAGAGAGACAGAGATAGTCGATCTTCCCTAGAAACAAGTCTACTTTTTGTAAGGCAGAAACAAGCAATTGTACTGTGTACGTGTTCAGCACTGTTACTCACCAAATCAACCCCACATATTTGCTAAATCTTCTGTTTTAGCACTGCAAAGTCAGTCAGTACCTTCAAGTTCAATACTTCACCTTAATAAGACACCTCACACCTCACCTTTGTCAATGTGAACTTCTAGGATCTTCTTTTCTCTAACAATTTTTCTGCCATTGCAGCTCTTACACCGGTCCTTGGGGCTAATACGCTCTCCATGCCCCTGACACTCCATGCACACAGACTGGATCTGCTGCACCATTCCTGGCCCGATCTGGTGAATTCTGATCTGCATGCCTGTTCCCCTGCAGTTAGGGCAGCATTCTACCGCCCCTTTCTTACCACCACGACCTAGAAACAAAAATTGGAAATAGATGGTTTTGTCCTACAAAAAGAAAAACAACCCAGAAGTTTTAGAAACATCATCTGTTTAGTTTCAGTTTCAACATTACCTTCACATTTGTCACAGATAACGTTTTTCTGCAGTGCAAGTTTCCTCATCGCCCCATTGTACATATCTTCTAAGCTTACTGATAACTGATGGACCACGTTTTTACCTGTAAAACAGACATTTACTCAAATTTAGAAGCTTGGTCTGGACATCTCCTTGCCAAGCCATGATAAACCAAGTCTCTGCGGTTTTACATCTTGTTTCAATAGAGCTTTGTCTTGTTTTGCTTGTATTGGTCCAAAGCCCCTTCCCAGCTGCTGTCATATTAGGTAACAGTTGTTTTGACTTTGACACAGGTAAAGTCAGAAGAGACCTTCTGGAGAAGTACAAGCAGTAAGAGCAACAGAACATACAGAACCTCAAATTTTTAAGTTTTATAATGCAGGACTCTGATTTTAACGAAGTCACTGAACAGATCTCCTACAAACAAGAGACTCTGTTTGGGACCTCCATTTCAGCACTTTCTTCCTGTCAATAGGTGACTTTTTGGAACCAGAAATGAGCAATCATATTTTTACCTTCAGGAACTCCTTGGCACTTCGGCTGTTGTAGGCTGAGTTTTGTAAAGGATCCTGAGCTCTGGGTTGCTACAAGTACTTTGACAGACACTCTTAACATTCTGAGACAAAACATTCTTTCTTTTCTTTTTCACCAAATGTGCACTAGAGGTGATGGGGTCAGCACTGCTCTTAACAAATTTAAAGTTTTCCCCAGTGTGATTAAACTGGAGCTTAACTTCTGGGTAGCATTTTACTGCAGCTTCAACTTAATTCCCCTGCACAATGACGGAACACAGAAAGGCTTCACAGACTAAACTGGATCTTAGTCTCTTGTTTAGATAGTTGCTTTTGAAGCTACACTTAGAGTAGCTTAGTTAACAAGCCATTTTAAGCTACTTTACCCTCCCATTTCCTATTCTGACTACTAACAGCTAGGCTTACACTCAGCTAAAGGTTCTCCAAACACATCTGGTTAGTGATTAACAGGAGACAATGTACAGGAGACCAAACTACCACCATATCAACCAAACGCCCTCCCTTGTGGCTTCAGGCGTTAAGGGACAAAATTTTTCTCCATTTTTTACATTAAGCCTGTAACTTCAGTTTAACTCTGTTTAAATTCCTGCATCTAGGGCACTGTCCTCAGAGAATAGGATACCCCCGCCGACACGTTACCGCGCCTCTCCCTCTGCATCCTCCCTCCGCCGCCGAAGAACATATCGAATATGTCCATGGGTGACCCGAAGCCGCCGCCAGAGCCACCCTCCTTGATAGCTTGCTCTCCTCCTTTGTCATACAGCTCCCTCTTCTTCGGGTCCGACAGGACTTCGTAAGCCTGGGAGATCTGCTTGAACTGCAGGAGAACAGTTACTGGCACTCAGGAACCTGCGGCACCCTCGGCGGAACCCCCACCCGGCCCCTTCCCGCCCGGCCCCACCGCCCCGGCCCGTCCCGCCGACCTTCTCTCCTTCATTGGGGTTCTTGTCCGGGTGGTACTTCAGCGCGAGCTTGCGGTAGGCCTTCTTCAGCTCCTCGGCGGACGCGTTGGGCTTCACGCCCAGCACGTCGTAGTAGGTGGTCTCTTTCACCATGGCGGTGGCGGCGGTGGCGGCAGCGGCAGGAAGCCCCCGGGGCGGCGAGCGAACACCCCGCTCCCTGCTCCTCCGATCCCGACTCTTCTGGAAAGTTCGGGCCGGTCCTGCAGCCCCACCGCTCTACAGCTGGCCCCACCCCGGAAGTCCTGCCCCGCCGCGCGCCGGGCCCGGGAGATCGGCCCACCAATCGTTGTTCGGGAGGGGAAGACACTTAGCCAATCAGCGCCCGCCTCCGCCGCCCGCATTGAGCGCGGGTCCCGCCCCGCGCGGGCGGTGGCTCCCGCCCTGGCTCGTGTCCGCCTCGCTTTGCGCCTGCGCGCCGGGCGGCTCCCGCCCTCGGAGCCATCGGGCTGCACCGGGTACGGCAAACCGGCCCGGCCGCTGCCTTCGCGGCACCGATCCGCACCTTTCCCCCCTCACCCTACACGGGCCTGGCTCCGCCGCCGCACAGGCTGGCCGGCGGCCCTGCCCGCTCCACGGGCCTGCGCCTGTGCTAGGACCCAGCCCACCCGTCTGTAGGCGGCCCCAGTGCGCCTGCGCCCGATCACGCGCCGCGGCGGGAGCCGCTACCTGCTCGCGTAGAGACGCGCTGCAGCCGCTGATTGGCTGCGGCGGCGGCGGCGCGAACGTCGCGCGCGCGGTAAGGGGGATGGAGTCGGTCCCGGCGTTGCCATGGGAACGGGGCCCACGGGGATAGGAGTGCCTTAGGGATGGGCGTGGGACAGCCCCGGTGTCACACTGGGGACGGAGCCTTGCTTTCCGCCAGGATGAGCTCACCACCAGAGAGCTGGGAGGAACAGCGCCGAGCACTGGGCAGGGTGAGGGATCTTGGGTGTCCAGGGTCAAATCACTGTAAACTCGAAGGTTTCATACCATGGTCCGTGTGCTGGATAAAGCTATCCCGACTCTCTCATCATCTCTTGTCTTCTGCTGCTGTCTCTTGTTTTGGTGGTTAAGTTAATCTGTCAGGTGATCTCTGATTCAGTGGAAAACAAATTGAGCTATTTTGTGGCTAGGCTCTTCTGTCAGATGGAACTATCAATCCAATCAATTTTTCCTGTATATGGATTATGGATGTGAGAATGTATGGTAGTGTAGGAAGGAAAACAGGATTGCCCTTTCAACAGCAACCTGCTCTTAGATTATGCAAGTGCTGGTGACGTGCCTTGCCTTGAATTTCGGAAACATGAACCAAGTTAGCAGAATTGGCCCAGCTAATGGATGGGCTGGGAACAGAATTCATGGACCCTGTTCCACAGGAAGGTGGCCCATCAGGAAGTGGCACGTTGGTGACACACTGTTTATTTTACGCTGTAGCACAGAGATGCGTGTGTGCTGGCTCGTGGGGAAAGAGAAATGCACTCAGCGAGTGAAACTGCCACACTTGGAAGCTGTGGTAATTGGGCGTGGCCCAGAGACTGGGATTACAGATAAGAAGTGTTCGCGGCAGCAAGGTAAGGTGATTTAGCTCAAATCCTGCTTTCTACGTGCAGCGGCAGCTGAGCTTGCCTTGTTCCTCCGTGTGGTCTACAGTATTGCCTGGTTCTTGAAGTCATCAAGCCTTTTTAATGAGCACTTACAAAGATCTCTGGGACCTAAAGAATCAGAGACACTCCACAACAGGATGTCCACCTCTATAAACTAAAGCATTAAACCTTAATGTGAGTTTCAGGTCCACAGTTGTGTTCCACTGTCTGCATCCCTGCTTCGTGAGCAGCATTTCTTCTCCCTAGTATTCCATCAACTGATTTTTAGCATGACTTTTATTTTATGCATAAAATGGTGTCTTGTAGAATATATGAAAATACCTGTCACATTTTCAATACTGCACATCTTCCCTGCCTTCTGTGCCTCTGGACCCAGTCTTGCTCTATTGCCTTATTGTCACAGAGGGCTGGTAAGAATATCAAGAACATGTATAAGACATCGACCTTTGTTCTGAAGTAATTCCACCCTTGGCTCAGTTTATGGGTGGCTTTTGTTTTTACATGTGGTCCTAGAAAGAAGAGACAAGGCAGTATTCTTGGCATACATTAACAAAGATCAGCTCCAGAAAGAAACAGATCCTCAAAAAGAGGTGTGTTTTCAGCACTGGGTGATGCAGCAGTGTTCTTTTTATTCACATTGTTTTGTGACACTTTGTTCTTTCTTTTCCAGTTCAGTTAAAAGCAGACTGTAACAAGGGCTATGTGACAGTTAAACAGGTATGTTTTTATGCATGGATTTACAGTATTTCTGGTACTTACTGGGCAGTTGTGTACTTAACTCCACAAATGCTCGAAGTGATGATTCTGGTCACTGGGCCTGAGGGATCTGAAGCTTTCTTGTCACCAAGGGAGGTTACAGCAAGTCGCCCTCAGAAGTGAACTTATTTCTTTGTGCACCTCAGTGGAAGACTGCACTATTTCTTCCAGATACACTCTAGTCTAAGACAGCCAGACTTGCAGCATCAGGAAATGCTGAGAGACTTAGGACTTCTACTAAACTTGCTTATCTTCCTCCTGAGCCTTAAACTTCACAAGCTGAGGCAGCCCTTGCTTTAAAGTTGAAATTCTTGTGTTAATGGGACTACGCAGTTGTAGAAGATTTTTGTTGGTGGGCTGATAGAGCCAGAGATGTGGTTACTTTTGGGAAGGGATGGGATGAGATGTGAGACAGCACTCAGGACAGCAGGAAGGCTCATGTACCAGATGGCTGGAGGCAGGGATACTCCCTCATACTTATGAGACCCAGTATCTCTGAGGTAATATGAGGGGAAAGGTCTCTGGTGCTGATGTTTGTGTGTGTGCCCACAGCATCAGCCTATGTGGACAGCACAACACGTGTTCTGCCTACTGAGGAAAAATGTCTTCTCTCAAAATGCCTCCAGAGCCCACTAGGCACAGGCACCCCAGTGGTATCTGATGAATCTGGCAGAGATATCTCAGTTTTTCACAGAAATTAGCCTTGGTCATGATTTGAATATTGTGTTACTGGAATCTCAAACTGGGAGTACTCTCTGGTGGTGGGTACTAGCATATTTTCACTGCCTATTAAAGAGTTGCTGCCCAGGTGGGAGGTGTGTAGCACAAGGTTCCATTGATCAGTTGTTTGATACTTCATTTGCTGATGGGAAGCTTCCTTGACCTGGACAAAACTGCAGAGCTGTACACCAAAGAGATCCTGATTGGAATCAGATGTGTGTTCATTGCAGTGAATACCAAGTGAGAGGTATGGTACCATCTTGTGAAGCAGGTATGGCAGCAACAAAGCTAATGAAACACTCTGACTGAGTTCATCAGTCACAAGATAGAGCTGATTTCCTGAAGCCTGTTTCATGCATAAACATTAACCAAAAGCAGTTTGCTGGAGACTCCTAATTTTTGTGGGGTCACCCACATGATGAGGTAAAATCCATCTATCAAGCAATCACTCACTGTAGGTTGCCTACACCACAGTGTGCTTGCACTAAAATAATTCACTAAAACTGCTCTTACTCCTCAGAAATAGTTGCTGCTGTTACTTGTGGTTTAATAGGTTGCTAATTGGTGAGGGAAGTGCAGCACAAGTGATGCTGTAACTCTCTCGCTGCTGCAGACCCAGGCTCCCTGTGGCTCTAGGCCCTGGAGTTGTCTGCTGACAGCTGTGACTGCAAGACTGGGACAGAAGCAGATGTCCACGGTGCTGCAGTGCCTGGTCTGCTAAAGCGAGTTGATGTGGGCAGGGTGGGCAGTGAATACCAAATGCATTTGCTTTCCAGGATGGTGGCATTCCAGGAGAACTGAACAGAAATTGGCGATTCCACTTACAGCATCATTTTCTACTATTTTTCTCCTTTTCTGTCTACCAAAGATAGGGGTCAACCCAACTAGTATTGATCTTGTGAATATTGGTAAGGATGAAGTGGTGAAAATGAAGCCAGGCCAAGTTCTGCATATTGTGAATAACCTTTACCCCTACATGGTGCAATTTGCCGAAGAGTCTGGGAAAACTGTTCCAACAGCAGACAGGATGCCACAGGAGGACTCCTGTGAGAATGATGATATAGAGCTTGTGCCCAGAAAAACAATGAAGTTGGAGGCGGTGGATACACAGGGCAGTTCTACAAATCCCAAGCTAAGCAATACCAGTGTATCTACACATGAAGGATCTTCGAGCAAAAAGGCAAGTGTGTTGGTATTAATACTTGTGCTGTTTCTCCTGGGGTTGTCTTTTCCATGAGGAGACGTGGTCTTTTACTTTTGTGGGTTCAGCTGGTGGCAGGCATCTCAGGTGAACACAGATCCTCGGATCCACAGTATACAGAGCATGAGAGGTGTTACATGCTCCTGACATCACCCAGACCCTTGGAAAGTTACTTGGGACCCATTCTAACTTGACCTGAGGGTTAGGTGTGTGTGAGGGAGCTTCCCTATAGCAAATGAGGATTTAATCTCTGTTTTCTGCTGCAGTTTCTGCTAGAAGGACAGTCCACAAGAGCTCCATTTATCTGGAGTCACGCAGGGACACTGTCCTGGCTCTTCAGTGATTATCTAAAAGCAAGTGTACAGAGAACAGAACAACCTGAGCCTTTTTGATTTTTAGTTACTTTGTTTGTAATTGCACGGGGCTTTTTTTTTTTTTTTCTGCTTTGTTCATTCCGTATGGCAGAACCATTTTTACATTAATGAATGTTACCAGCCAGAATCTTTGGAAAGGAGTTTTTAGCCCTGTGATATGGACAAAATAAAAGATCTTAATGCATTTGGAACTAGTGCAGTGCTGGAGGAGAATACACAGAAATGAAACCCCTTAAGACAAAATTTTAATCTCAGGTTGCTGTGAGTTAGCCACTTTATTTATGCACTTGGGCTGGTTATATTAGGACCAGATTTGTGGTGGAATGAGCAAGGAGCTGACAACTCACACTGTTTCCCTGCCAGTAATAATGTTTGAACTTCTTCCTTTATAAGAATATGATGAACATCATTGCTGATCTGAGTAGTTAAAACATCAGTTTTAAAAAAGGTGCATTCGAGGCACACCCTCTATTAGGTGTTCAGTAGCTAACTTAAGAAATAGCTTATCTTGGCTTGATCTTCCTGTGCCTTTCTTGTTTTCTGTACAAGCCACTGCACAATACAAAAAAAATCAATACATCTAAGGATAAGGCCACACACTGCAATGACTTTGTTCTGTGCAGAGCAGTATGGGATAGGACAGTTAATAGAGATCTTTGATTTTTCTTTGGTTCTTGTGGTCCCTGAAGCAGAGGGCCTTGTACCATGACACATGCAGGCAAGTTATTAAACACATTTATAGCTCCCCATTGTTCAGTTTCTAGTGTTTGGAAGATTGAACTTTCCATCTTCACAGTATCTTGTTAAGAGTTTTCAAAAGTAGCTTTTTGGGGCCAGTTGGAGCAGGTGTGTTGGCATTTTGTAAAAGGGAAATAATTGAGCTTCTATATTTATATTTTTTCTTCTAATTCTCATTCAGCTGTTACTGTACTGCTGTGTACTAATGAATGTTCTTAACTGAATCCTTTAAAATATATATTTGGACACTTAATTGTCTTACAATTCATTCTCCCCATTCTGTGCTATAGGAACATTTAGGACACTGGAGTCAGGGTCTAAAGAGCTCCATGCAAGATCCAAAGATGCAGGTGAGAGCTGTATACTTGTACTTTACAGTAGATCCTGTCTAGCAAAGCTGAATGAGCTTGCCTTCTTCCTTCTGCAATTTGCTTTAACGATCCGAATAATCAGTGGAGTCATGCATAAGGGCTGAAAGGTACTTGCATCTCTCTCTTTAATAACATTAACTTGGGAGTCTCTATTGTACTGATTTTGCAGAGTGTCATTGTCTTAATTGTCTTTGAGTTCTCTGTACCGTGAGATTTGGCCAACAGATTTCAAAAAGGATGATGGGAGAGCAGGCAAGCTGTGCAGTTGCTTTGTTTCATCAGGGAAACGAACTAAAATGGGGTTATCATTTGAAGCTGAGCAAACACAGAGGTTCCCATTCTCCATCAGTTACCACTGTCTTGTTTCTTAGTACAATTTCCTGGTTTCCAGCAAATTCTTAACTTTCACACCTTTATGTCAGCCGATAGGATCTGATCCCTGGTCTCACTGGGCCTCTTCAGGTGAGATCACTGTCAGGCTGAAAATAATTTAGAGTCATAGTGTATGTTGAGTTGGAAGGGACCTGTCAGGATCATTGAATCCAACTTTCTGCCCTGCACAGGACATCTCCAGAAATCACACCATGTAACTGAGAGTGCTTCTTGAACTCTGACAGACCTGATGCCATGATGACTTTCCTGGCAAGTCTGTTCCAGTGCCCAGCCACCCTCTGAGTGAAGAACTTTTTTCTGATATCCAGCCTAAATCTCCCCTGACTCAGCTTCAGGCCATTTCCTCAAGTCCTATCACTGGTCATAAGAGTGAAGAGATCAGTGCCTGCCACTTCTTGTCCCCTCAAAAGGAAGTTGTAGACTTCAATGAGGTCTCCCCTCAGTCTCCTCCAGGCTGAACAGACCAAGTGACCTCACTGTTCTTGATATGGCTTCCTTTCAAGGCCCTTCACCATCTTCTTAGCCCTCTTTTGGACACTTTCTAGGACCTTAATATCTTCTATTGTGTCACCCAGAACTGCCTCCACAGTGGAGGTGAGGCTGCCCCAGAGCAGAGCAGAGGGGACAATCCCCTCCCTTACCCGGCTGTGATGCTGTGCCTGATGCACCCGAGGACACAGGTGGCTCTCCCGGCTGCCAGGACACTGCTGGCTCATGTTCAACTTGCCACAGATCAGGACCCCCAGGTGCAGAATCTGGCACTTTCTGTTGTTAAACTTCTGCCCAACCCTCTAATTTGTCCAAGTCTCTTTGCAGGGCCTTCCTGCCTTCAAGGGAGTTGACAGTTCCTCCCAATTTAGTGTCATTTGCAAACTTGTTTTCTATTCCTTCCAGTCCTGTGCCCAGGTCATTTATGAAGATGTTGAAGAGCACAGGGCTGAGGATGGAGCCCTGTGGAACCCCATCAGTGACAGGTCTCCAGTCTGATGTCTGATTCACTGTAACCCTTCATACCCAGCCTGTGAGCCAGTTCCTCACTTAGCTGATAACTAAACTAAGAAGGCTCCTATTTCTTGACTGATTTTTCTTTTTAAATCCAAGTATGAAGTGTTGAACTGCATAGATTTACAGAAGAATTGGATGCCCATTGTCGTAGATTGCCAGCACTTTCAAATGAGTCTATCTATATGGGATGGTAAAATTATGGAAATTCTTCCTTACTTTAGACATGAAGCTTAATTTTTATCCCTGAAGCAGAATTCTATATACTTACCAAACAGGGCTTTATTGACCCAAAATGTAAGCAAGTTTTAAAACTGTTCTTTTAATGTTAGACACAAACTGTTTGTGAGTGAAGATTAGCTTTATTAGTTGTAGCCTAAATATGAATGCACAAACAACAGAACTCCTATATTTTCTTTTTAATCAAATATTAAATGGCAATATTTCTTTCTTCTGAAAAGACTTGAAAATTATCCTTTTCCTACTGGCAGCAGGAGTGTAGACACACTAGAATGTGTGTATAAAATATCTTGCTGCTGAAATAATCAGTCTTGTGATTTGTGTACTGATAGAACTTTAATCTTCCTTCCTGTAGAGTAAAACTGGTCTGTATATAAACATACAAGAATAATTAGCAAAGGTGATAAAGATGTCATCCATCTCTCATCAGCAGGTGCCCTGCTAAAAGACCAGAGGCACAATACACAGTTTCTGCTTCACAACCTGACAGCTTTTTATTGCTGCGTTCTCCCCACAGTTGTCCACAAGCTTCCCAACCATTTCCCTTCCTCAGCCTCATTGAATTGTTACAGAAGGCAAAACAAAATGAAAACAGGAAGAAGACAGGAATCATAGACAGGAGTCTGTTCTCCTTCCTGTGAGTGATCTTACAAAGCAGCACACTGGATAGGATGAACTGAAATAGCCCAGACTTGAATATTTTTGTCTTTGCAATGCTGGTGGAGGTCTGCAGTAAACTGTTGGTAGCACATCTGAGATTTGTGCTTCACTCCAAGAATCTGCAGCCCAGTGCATTCTTACATGTTCTATATTGAGCACAGTGGTTTTGTTTGTGACTGCAGAGCTTGAATGGAGCCTTGATGGAAGTAGAGTTCCCTAGGCCTCACTGGTGCCTCAGTCCAGGTGATTTTCAAGTGTTCATATACACCTATAGCTATGGTTAACTTACTGCAAAGTAAGATTAGACAGCTTTTTCCTTTTATAAAAAAGGAAACCGGAACACTTCTCCATAGCTCCCTGGTATATGTTATGGAAGAAGGTGCTTATTCTGGAGCAACTTAATTCCAGCAAAAGTTCTCGCTGGATAGCATCTCTCCACTAAATATAGTGCTTATAGAAATAATATATTTAACTTTCAATCAGAAAGTAACCTAGTTATTTTGTCTTTGCAAGGTTTACAAAGACGAAAAGACTGTAGTCATCAAGGATAAATATCCCAAAGCACGTTACCACTGGCTTATCTTACCATGGGACCCCATTTCAAGCCTGAAGTCAGTCACCAGGGACCACCTTGAACTCTTAGAACATATGCATGCCGTTGGGCAAAAAATGATCGAACAGTGCCCTGCCAGCGAGAGTCTGGAGTTCAGACTGGGTTACCATGCTATCCCCAGTATGAGGTAAGACCTAGAGGAGTCATGTGGTGGGCATGCTGTTCCTTCAGTTACATAGATTTGGGGGTAAATCCTTGAGATTTGGCATTGCTAAAGAACAGGCAATCTTCCTCAACACTAAACAGCTTGGTGTGCCCCACACTACTGTATAGGTCTCCATGCACAGGCATCTTTGGCACGGTGGGAAATGCCTGTTGGGCTTCTCTAGCAGAGGTTGGTGCCTGGGGCTATGGGACACCTGTGGTCCAGCCCCAGTGACAGGAGCACTGCTGGCAATGCTAGGGCTTCCCCCTCCTAGGGCACCAGTGTGGCATTAGAGACTGACTCCTAGACCTGTCAAGTCCTCCTAATACTGAACAAGGATGTGAGTCTTGTGTCTAAATCCAGACCTTAGAATGTCCAAGTGCCTGTTGATACTGCAGTCAGTTGTTCTCCAGTTCTTGAATGAAGCTTTTGAGCACTGATAAGTCCCACTCAATTACTCTACTAATAATAAAACTTTGGTAAGTTTTAATAAGTCTTTGGTTTGCTGATGCGACTGTCTCCACCTTTTTGGAAATGAGCAGGAATATAGACTGCAGTGAGGCGCCAACAGAATATGCAGACTAGCGACCCTGACTGTTTATAAGTGAAATGGTTGGCAAGAGACAGTGTTCCAGAACAGACTGTGTTTCTTTTGTCACAGGGTCAGGACTGACCCACAAGGCTGGCACTCTGTTGAATCATGTTTGCAACTGATTCAACTGCAAAACAACTTTGAGCATTAACCTTTTTCTCTCGTATCTATGTTATGTATTTTTTTCAGTCAGCTACATTTGCATGTCATCAGCCAGGATTTTGATTCCCCGGCCCTAAAAACAAAAAAGCACTGGAATTCTTTTACTACAGACTACTTCTTAAACTCTCAAGGTAATGATTAGGAAAAGTATTTCATAACAGAATGCTGCTTGCAGGTTCTAGCTTTGGGATTTTCTCTCAAACAAATGTGCAAGGTATACATTTTATTGCAGCAAGTGAAAGGTTTTATTTAATTTAAGATACTGGGGAGTAGCACTGAATAAAACTCAATGAATTTTGTGGCTGGTTTAAATTAGAATGCAGCAATGACACACTGTGCATGCAAAACAGTGCACAGAGATTTGCAGTATCATGTGCTTCATGATGTTACGTGTTCTCAATACTTATGATCTTTTTTATTTTTATCCCCAGATGTGATAGAGATGGTAAGAAGCACGGGAAAAGTGATGGTGAAAGAGCATATCTCTGAACTTCTCAAACTTCCCCTCAGGTGCCATCGCTGTAAAGAAAAGCAGTCCACAATCCCACAGTTAAAGGAACATCTTAGGAAACACTGGCCAAAATGATTTTGCAAAAAATCATCTTTCAGTCTATCTTCAGACTTCAAGCATCATAAAACCCACAAAATGTTAACGGAAATGTATGTTTATTAACTGGAATGACAAATGTAATGTGGGGAAAATAGCCTGGAAACAGCAGCATACTAATTTAGTAATACTTCAACAAAAAACCAAGCCCTCTTCTTCCTCCCTACTAAAAATATAAATAAAGTGACCTCTGAAATTGAAGCTTTTGGTTGCAGCTTTACTGTGGTACAGTCACACTAATCTATAAGTGAACTGAAGTCTGGGAGAAGTGCTTTGTTTGGATGAAAAGATTTATTTTAATTCAGAAGCTGAACTGAGCCCAGATCTAGGTTTCTACTGAGAAAGAAACAATGATTCAGAGGTCTTTCTCTTGATGTTTTCTGCCTACCACTGAAGTTCCTCCTACATGTTAATGTTGCAAGCACTGGTGTGGCTGACAGAACGTACTGTCAGTAGACAGGAAGGAGCAGCAGCTGATCCATCCCTGCTTTGCTGTGCCACTGAAAGGCCTGACAGTCAGTGCTGCTGAACTGCCCCTCAGCTGTGGAGTGGGCTTTGCCCCTCACCAGGGTGCCAGGACAGCCACTGCTCAGGCTCTAAATGGGGCAAACAATCTCTTGGGTACAAGGATGTGTTTAAGCATTTTTGTATGAAATACATGTGTAATACACAATGGTCAGCTTTACTGCTCCCCAGAGTCATAGAACTATCAAGGTTTGCAGTTGCTTGTCAGCTTATGTTGAGGTTAGTACAGAAATTCTGTGGTTTAATCCTGCCCTGTTTGTCCAATCAGGATTTTAGTGAGTCTCTAGTCATTTGATTGTTGTCAAGATGTAAACTTTCAGAAGCAGCAAAACAGTTACTAGTAAAAATCTCTGCTGTCCTGATCTGGTTTGTGGAGTTCAACTTCATCCTAAGCCCAGCTTTGACTTAAGACTCTCTGGGTGAAATGGCTTTCAGTAAGAGTGCACAGAGCTTTTGCTATACATGCAAAATGCTGCTCCTAACAGTAACACATTCCATGGGGAGAGAGTGTCTTCTTCTTCCATTCCCTCATGCAGCAGCATATTGCTGGACCCACTCAAATGGGGCAAATAGTAAGTTGATGTTGCTGGAAAAGAAAAAAGGTGTTCTTGTCATAAAGTTGTCCCCAAAAATGTGTTCTTTCAACCTGGTATGCAAGCATCCAATCCATACAGAAGGTTGGTCCTGTTTTATTTTGTGCTTGTGCAGAGATGGGTGCGAGGTGGTGAATCCACAGAACCAGCACACCCAGTTCTAGCCAAGCACTAAGATATTTCCAAAATATCTAAGTCTGCACTTACCTGATGTCTAAATACCTGCCTACTCAATAGCTATTCAACAACCTTTTGCCTGCTTCAATTTAAGGCTACAATGGGTTTCAAATTTATTATGCGTATTCAGTAGGTAAGATTAATTTGGAGGTGCATAATCTAAGCTTTAGAGATGTGGTTTTCACATTATAATGAACTAAGTTCATAAAAAGGATGCTTTTTTAGCTGATTTAATCAATTTCAGTAAAACATGGAACATTGCCAAATGCAGTGTTCAGTATCTGATTCAAGATTTCTGTTTGTTTTCTCTACTTGTTTCAAAACTATTCTACAAGACCCTGCCATTTCCCACTTTTCTGTGTCTTTAAAGTATTTATTGTTCTCATGACTGTGTGAAATCTTTTCTTAAACCATACCAGAATGGGGTACCATCAAGGTGAAGGGGTGGCCATGGTCTAATTTAAAACACCAGTCAGAGTTCAGCTTTTGCTGACATCAGTAATAATATGCCTTAAATTACAAAACAAAGCTTGGAGAGTAAGGAACAATGACAAAAGCACAGCCACACTGTGAATTAATTCTTGACACAAACTAGGACTTCACCTCAGTCGAGGTAAATGCTAATGCTTTGCAACAGGAACCAATTTGGACCAAGGCCAGTTGCAAATGCTGGAGAGCTGTGGTCTTTCTCATGGCAGACACAGGCCAGAAAGGGAAGCCATGCTTCTTCATGGTGAAATCCACTGCTTATAGCCCATCATATTTGGGTGGGAATCATGGTTTTAGTACATCTCAGAGCAGGTCAGAGTGAAGCATAAACCCTTGCAATCCATCTGTATAGGAACAGTGTGCAGCTGAGCCACAGTTCCCACACACTCAAATGCACGATTCAGAGTAACAAGCCTATGTATGATGTTGTAAATGAGTGGCCCCAGAGGGAGGCATGGCAGCATGTCCAGCACTTGCTGTGTGAGGTCACTCCTGTATGGGAAAGGTCTGCAGGAAGGCAGCAGTGGGCACAGGTGCTCTGAAGCCAACAAGGGGCAGCCGCCTGTAGGGGTAGCCTCAAGGCCACGAAGGAAACCAAGGAATGAAACGTAGACATTGTCACAAGTTACTTTGCATGTGGCTTTGCAGGGCACCCACAGACCCCACTGTCTCTGTCCTCTTTGCAACTCTCAATACTCTTTTACACAGAAAGTCCTTATCTCCCCCCCTCTCCGTTTACAATTGCAGTTAGAGAATATTTGACTATAGTCTCATCTCTGCTTCTCCAAAAAAGAAAAAAATCATTCTTTGAAAGCTTCTAAGGCAAGAGAATGAGAACATGACCACCTTGCAGACAAGTCAACAGTCTTGTCTCTTCCCCAGAGCAGGGATGCCTCTTTGGAAGATCTATGACTCTGACTCCATTGGAGTATACCTGGGAACACTTGTACATAGCACTATACACTTGTATTTTGCAGGTGTGTTTATCACTGGCAATCTAACAAGATATAATCTGCTGCTCCAATGAACCACACTGTTTGTGGATCTGTTCATGAAAGTTCCTACTGAACTTGACGGATTTCCTTTCATTTAATGAAGATAATCAGCAGACAGGTGAAAAATATCTAACAAGAGAAACAGGCTTCCATACAGCCACATTTGCTGAGAAGTGGAGACATTTTTGTAGTTAACTCTGTACTTCTGCATTAATGGCTTACTTCCATTCCCAGTAACTTTGTAGGAGCCTCCACAGAATTTTTAAGAGCAAATTCAATGTGTCTGTAATGACAGTAACTAAAGCTGAGTACATTTAAAGATTAAATGCATCACCAAGAATGCAAAAAAAACATGCCAGCCCACTCCTAGCTGCTGCTAAGAAGAAACTAAAGTTCAGCAACTGCAGAAGCAGTTGCTGAAGCAGGACATCCCCCCTCAAGGCTCACCAGGTGCTGATCACAGCTCTACTGCTCCTTCCTCCAAGTTCACTCAGGAGGGAAGGATGTAGGAGAAGACAGTAGGAATTCAGTGATGAATGATTTAGAAGATTTTTTTTCACTTGGATGGCAGATTTAAAGGGGTTTTGCCTTGATGGGAACACAAGAAAGCACACCTAACCCCAAACCATCTTTGGCTTTCACCATCACCATAATGGAAAAGCAAAAGAAATCATACACAGACACAAGCACAAATCCTTGGTAAGCCAGTGGCAATTTTACCTTTTTATGTGTTCTCTTTCTAGACAACAGATTAGGTTGCACAAGACCTCAGCATTTCCTGGCACTGGATTTAGGAATGTTAGGAATTACTGATGTCAGTGTCATATTTCAGTTGCAGTGCCAGAGTGCTCTGCAGAGGAGCACAGACTCCCTCATCAACCCTTTCTCCAGATCTGGTAGATAGTTTCTGTATTTCACCATGGACTATGCTACCATTTTGAAGACCCAGATCCTGTGAAACAGTCTTGGCCTATAAAGTCTTTCATGTGTTTTGCCATCTCAATATGTTTTATCTGCTCTTGGAGATTCTCTTTCCAGTGTAGTCACAATATTTGACAAGCTTAAGTCATACCCACACAACCCAGAACCAGCCATAAAACTCAGAACAACTGGAAATAAAATGTGCTCCAATGCTTCACACTGACAAAAGACTTTTACCACTGCCCTTCAGCAGGCCCAAGACAGCACAACATACAGTGCAAGACCAAATGGGCACCCCCATCTGATGGAGTTCTTGCCACACAAAAACAGTGACCTGCAGCACTGGACATGCTCATGTTGTGCAATCAGAACACAGCTCACTGCTGTGCCATTAAACACCTCCATGGCACCTTGTTTGTGCCATGTTTTTCTGCAGCACCCAATGGAAATGGCCTGAACACTGCAGCTGCCAGGCCAAAACTAACCAAGAATGGGATGCTACCACTGAAAGAGTTTCCAGCCTTGTCTCCTTCCTCTGCTCCCAGAACTGCTGCTGCTACTTCTCACATCAGATTGCAGAAGTATTCTGGGGTAAAACCTAATTCTCAATACAAGACCAGTTTCCCGATGACACAGTTCTGCAATAGTGCACAGCATTATCAGGGTACAGCTGCTGATTTGTCAGTGCCATAAAGCAGCATTGGTCTATCTTCTTTGATCTCAGATAATCAGGTATTACCCAGCAGAGTGTGACACTGACACCTCCATCCTGCTTTTGTTCGTGTTTTCCTCTGTCCAAGACCTCCCGCTTGTGAATGGGCCCAGTTTCAATACAGCAATGACTGTTGGCACTGCAGGATTCACTTTGAAGTAACAAAGCAATGATGAAAATGTGGTATCAGCAACACCCAGATTCAGCAGAGAAAACACAAAATTCATTTAACAACTACAGCAATTTGCTATTGGTACAGTCTTACAGGAGAATTCTCTAAAGTAGGCTGTGCTTAAAATGTGATCTCGTGGTCATCATGGCAGGTATTAACTCTGGGAGGGAGGGCAGAGAAGATAACCCATCCAATACTGGTGGGATTGCTTCATCCAGAAAAGGGGAACAGTGGTAGGAGCTTTCAGAGCTGCACATTTTTTGCTCCCCAGCCTCACAAGCCACCTCTGCAGTGGATGTGAGTGGCTGTGTCTGAAAGTGTGACACCATACGGGTCACAGTCACAGCTGCACCAGGTGGAGAGACCCTTCACTTGTGCAGCCTCAAGAACAGTGTATCAGAAAAACCAGAACAGCAACGGCTTCTGCAAAGATATAGTGAAATTATATGAAAAGTTAACAAAGTTCAGAGTCCACAGGGATTCCTTGGCTTCTGGTTACTGGAGAAGATGCAGTTTCCACTGTAGATTTTTATTTAATTTTGGTGGAGCCAGTACTTCTGGATCTGAAAGGCAAATGGAACAAGTGTCAGAACAGGGGCTAACAGCAATATAGTTTTTTCAAGAGTTGTCAACTATATTTGATTGTTGTCAAATGTCACTTTTCTTACATCAAACAAGGCTGAGAAATCTCTTGACATCTGTTATTTCCCTTTAGTGACTGATCATCAGCATGCACAGGACAGTGTCTTCACAAGACCTGCTTTCACCAGGAAACCTCTGGGAACACCAAGTCCCCTCTCAATAGGTAAGTGTTCAGAATGAGGAGGCACAGGCACAAAGCCACAACCATTAGTGATACAAAGCAAAACTCCATTCATTCACCTGTCACTGGCCCATCATGCACCAGAGAGAGCTGGCTCCTTTTGGAGTAAAAGGCACAAGGCTTTTTCTGAAGCCAGCCCTGGAAAGTGTCAATAGACAGGCTGCATCTATAGATTCAATAGAGGACTAGCAGGGAAATTTCAGGACTAGCAAGGAAAGAGGATGTAGAACTAGTGGGAAGACAGAAGACTGGGGAGTTGGGACCACCCTTTGCTAGGTCTCTCAGCCCTAATTTTGTATTCACTGCAAGGACTTTGACATGGCAAAGTGGCATGACAGATTGTAGTCTGGTCTGGTCAAGAGCCTGGCCTGCCAAAGCTAGACAGAAAAATTCAGAAAGTAACTTAGGTGAAGAATTATCTAATATGTTCCTTAAGAAATCAGATTTTCAATTCCATCACAACAGACTGACATTACACACAGAGGAACCCAGAAGCAGCTGAGATATTTTAGCATGGGAGACAGTTTTGCACACAAATTCAGAGCAAAATAAACTTTGTTAAGAAAGTTGCTCACTTGCCACAAGGCAGCATGGTACACCATAAAGAAAAGCAACAAACCACCACAGCTGAGTAACTGGTACAACTCTTGGCAGGTAGCAGTGCCTGGAGAGCCTCCAAGCCCACTAACCTTCCTTCACACTCAAACTTAACTCAGAGCCCCAGCTAACCTTGTACAACAGGAGGCATCATCCTCTTTTGCTGATAGGCAGCCATGATGCTGTTAGCTGTGGAATTGGGTCCCAAGACCTGTAAGAAGAAATAGCCATATTCCAACCTGAACAAAGCAAGGCGCAAGCAGGGATAATCTCAAAGGAAACTCTGCTATTACTGTCCAAAACAAGGAGACCTCTCAGTAAAAAGTGAACAGGATCAAAGCATAATCTGTGTGATCAAAGCCCAGTGATGTCTCAGAAAATTTAACACAGAGGCAGAGAGAACTGCTTTTACACAGCTTTTCAGGATACAGAACTCTTATCCCAGCACCTACTTCTTCACAGCACCACAAATGTCATAATTCAGCAGGACTGATTTCATTACAGCGCCATCAATATTCAAAGTTCATCTGGGAGTCTCTGTTCCCTGTCAGAATAATTTTAATCTGTCTTTAGGGGTCCTGCTAATCAGCAGGTAGGGAGAAGATACTGGGGAACATCTTGTGTTCGCCATAAATGCTCAGAAACCACTTATTAGAAATAAAGACTTTTTTACTCTGGAAAATAATCCTTACTTTGCATTAAGCTGAAGCTTAGAAGCCTGACATGATCCTCCTTTTTTAAATTTACTCCTTACGATACATGGTTCAGACTAAATTGACCAATCCAGTAGCTTTTCACTTCACGAGATCAGACTGGCCAACAACTACTCTAGTACACTTCTACAATTAGGCCTAGCAGAGAAGGGAGTGTTCCCATATTCTACAAATTGCTTCAGATGGGGCTTACAAAAACAAGTCACCACTAGGACAAGGCAATGCAAGCCTCAGAAGACCTCATCACATCCAATGTGGCATCCAGTGCAGGGAACACAGTAGGCTATACATGTTGTACCCATCTAGAGTGTACTGACTTGGCAACTCCTGCCTGGAATGTCTACTGACCCTCCAACAGGAAAAACCCCAGATTTTGAAAGCCATGGAAGGATTCCATGCTCTTTGCTGGAGAAGGCAAAATACTGCTAAACACTTGATACTGCCTAGCGAGTGTGATAGGTATTGTGGATGAGCACAGACCAGGCTGACAGAGCTTTGTTGCAGGTCTGAAGTCCAGATTTCTGGAATTGAGGATTCCATCAACTGCAAAACCTCTTCCAGGACTTGCTGCAGTGCCCCAGCTTGCTCATCATAACTAAAGAGCAAAAGCTGTTTCAGAAGAATGTGTATCTCTCCTGCAGGAGGAAACAGAAGCAATAAATAGCAATCAACACAGGTATACTAAATAAACAGCTACACTTCTTTGCTATCAGCACAAAGGAAGGAGAGCAGCAACTCAGAACTGGCTTCATTCCTATTGAGCCCCTACAGTGTCCGAGAACAAAAAGAAGAGAAATCTGCAGTGGCACTGAGAAGGCTTCTTTTCTCTGCTCCCAACTTCAAATGCAGAGAGCTCAAGTTATTTTGAGCACAGAGGCAGGTTAACTAAACCAAGGTCCAACACAGATGGCTGTATGGACCAGGCAGCTTTTGTCCCCAGCACACACAGTAAGAACAAGAGGGGGCATGCTACCTTAGCTGTCCTCATCCTCACAAGCTGCAGCATGGATTAAGATTATCCATTGTCTTACCTTTCACAGTCTCAACAGCACGAATGCTCTCTCCTAGGGCTTCCAGAAGGGCAATATCCTCAAAAGGACTCCCTTCCTTCAGGCTGTATCTCTTACGCTCTGCCTTGCGTCGGTTCTTTGAAGATCGCCTGTAAAGAGGACGTTCAGTTACAGTGTGCACAACAGGATTAGCTGTTAGCAGGGTTAAGTCTGAATGAACACCGACAGTGTCCATGAAACTTGTCATTCAAGTCCTTGCTTTCTCCAGTGACAGACTGCATGTAACCTTAAGTACTGTGACAAAGTTTTCAGTGCTACTCGACCAATATCCTTAGTGGTCTGAAACACCAGACAGGAGTCAGCCTGCTTCTCTGCTCCAAAAATGACTGATCCATGTTCCAGCAAGGTTAAAGCACATCTACAACACAAAGCAGGAGCTGCTCCAAGCACAAAGCAGTAGTCACTATCAGGCAAAGCTGAGGTCCACTTAAAACACTGGTGGCCAGGGTCTGTGCTTGGCTGCAAACATTTTAATTTCTGCCATCTCCAGAGCCTGCCCAGCTCCTACCCATGATCACAGGAAAGCAACTTCTTTCATAGAACAGACCTACTTGCATAATGTTCCCAAGTGATCTGCATACTCTGACACTGAATACTAAGGCTGCATTCTCCTTCTGTTGACATATGGTCCACAAAAAAAAAGTGTCTAAAAAGTCCACATTTTTCCTGCCACTGTATTCTTCCACAATTCAGCCAGGGAATTCAGAAGTGGTCCCACAGATTACACCAACCTGTTACACACCCCACCCCACACTGCAGCTCATATTATTGAGCACTCAAAAACAATGCACACAGCCACTGATTGTGGGAAGACATTGGTATGAGTTTTAGTAGCAGCTCCCACACACGAAGCACAAAACCTGGGCCAAATAACACAAGGCATGCGCACAAGGTAATGTCTGAGAGGCTCTGCCTGTATTCTGTGTCTAGCTTTCTACAGCCAGCTATTCTGGCCACATGCCCAACACCTATGGAACCAGAACCTCTCCAGAGTCTGTGTTCTCAGCTCCTCTGCCGGGCACCCAGTTCCTGTTGCACTAGTAGCTTCTGGCTTTTTCTGCTCTTTCTCTTCCAATGAGAGTTAAAATAACCATGAAATGCCTGTAATTAAAGCAGCTCCAAGGCACTACAGCTGCAAGGAGGAGCATGTCAAGCATGAGCAAGCTAAGCTCCTCAATGCTGATACCAGAACAGTCACTACCTGATTTGAAGACAGATACCTACGCTGATATTCTTGAATTGCTGTGTGAGTATTTGCTGTGCATGTCACTGGCTGTCACAACACTGCTGGTTTCAGAGAAAAGCTCCAATTCTGGGCAATTTGGCACTTCATAATCTGCAAAACATGGTAAGAACTGTCACAGTATAGAAAAAGGTCAGAATTACTTCAAGCTTTCTGATTGATCTGTGTAGCCTGCTGGGCAGATTCATTCTGCCTGCTGGTATTCTGGAGCCTTATGGCTTCCCACTGAGTCAGCACACAAGAAAAACCAGTAATTGTGAGAACAACCCTGCTCCTCTGCCCTGGTGGGGATCCTGATATTGAACAGCACAATCAGAGGGAAGACAATCTCAGTGCAGCAGATCTGGACTAGGACACAGCATTCTACTTTCAGAGAAATTTCCTGTGTGAGCTAGCAGGTGAATACGCCTATAGGTACTTTCCACACAGGTCATGCTGAGCAGTGTCTCACCCAGCCAGGATGGTACTGTGGAGACAATGCCATGTCATTTTGAAGAGCTTTCAGGTGCATTTTCCTGGTGCAAAAGCCATGACCCAAGGAAGAGCTGAAAATACAGAGTAACCACAGTCCAAGTATGGAGTGAGGAGGGGTTGAGAAGGATGCTGTTTTACTGCTGTAGATTCCATTGAAACTAAAGGAGAGCACAGTTCCATCAGAGCAAATAGCAACCACAAACACATGATCCCAATTTCTTATGCAGGAGAAAGTCCCATCCATTTCAATACTAACCCTGTGGGTTCTCACAGGCCTTCTCCTTCAGCTCTCGCACCACTTGCAGGCGAGTCTTATGGCGAAGAAATGCTGTTTTCTGGGAATCTAAGAAGATCAGCTGACTTTTCTGAGCTGATTAGTAAGAAAATCAAAACATAAACATTTGTGCAAGAGAGACAGAAAAGCATTTTTTACACAAGCACAGTCCCTCAACAAGCTCAAAAAAAAAAAAAAATCCTGCAACTCATAAAGCATGAACAGGAAGAACAAGGAATAGTAACAAAACATTCTTTGTATGTGGAAGGGAGAATAAAGCTATCAAATAATTTTTTTTTCCAAAAATTACTCATGAAAGCTTAGAGGACAGAGAGCCATTTTCCTGGTCCATAGCTCTGCTGCCACATGTGCTCTGGAACAAGGACTGTCCTGCTTGTTCATGGACATGCAGACACAGACCCCTTTGCAGCTTCTGACTGTGAGGTCTGGAAAAGCTCCAAAGGAGCCTGACTAAGCTAAAAAGATCCCACGACAGGGAGGACTTTAAGATGCACTGAAAGCCAAGTGCAGCTAACTGATCGGCATCAATGAGATGGAAGCGAAGTATCCTTCCATACACCTTCCAATACTAGAATGCTGTGATTTCCCATAGACCCAGAAAAGATCTTTTTTAGCCTAAGACTCCTGCACAGACTCACCTTCCAAAATAGCAGGTTTCAAGTTGGTCTCCAAGATATCCAGTCTACCATACTTATGAATCTGGACCAGGGAAAGAAGAGAAGGTACCATTTAAGGATCTTACCCAGATCACATCCCTGTTTTTGCACTCTGAAGATGTATTTCCACTTCTGTTCTTGTGGTTTGAAATGTCTTACCAGTCTCAAAGCTTCTTCCCAAAGAGCCCCTTTTAAGAGCAGAACAACAGCCTCTTCATAGTCCTAGAAGGAAAGAGCAACCATGGGCTGCTGCTAATGTTTGTAATACATTTTCAGGTAGAAGCTATTCAGATGGGTATTTCTATGCAGCAATATCCCAGTTAAGAGGAAAACACTACTATGCCAGCTACTTTGAGATGTTGACATAAAAACCCAAACAAGCAAACAAAAACCACAAATCAACTCAGCAGAACTATGTTACTTCTCCCACACTAAGGGGAAATCCCTCTGGAACTCTGTCTTCCTTATTCCAGCCCTCATGTTTCAGCTCTCTCAGAAAAAAGCTTTTCAGACCAAAGCATGGGTGACTTCATGAGTGGAAAAACTCAGGGATACTGCATTTATCCCATTCTGCTCACTGCATCACCCAGACCTGCTCTGCTCTCCCCAGGGGGGCCCATAGCACAGACTGTTTTGCTGTCAGCATGCACAGAGTCACACCTGGTGCAGTAGAACAGAGAAAATACGGATGGTGTATTTGACTGAGAGATACTGGGCATTACTGGGACACAGGCAGGAGGTTGATTACATTACCTGAGTGTACTGCTCCAGGAGTATGGCTGCCTCTGCATACTTTCTCTGTTCAACTAGTTTTCCTACAAGAAAAAGTGGAGTTTCAGCTTTTCAGAAACAGCTGGATTTTGTGCCAGAAAACTATGAAGTAGAGGAAAATCCCATTCACTGAGACACTTTCTATCTCAAGATACATGTATTCAATTGCTAAATTACGGCTGTAATTTAAAAAGGGCTCTATAAAAAAGCATTAAAGGCATGAAGGATTTAAATCGCATTAAGTGACAGAAAAAGCAAATACTGTAGTATCCAGCTCCAGAAGACCAGACTCCCAGAAGCCATATATTCCCTCTGTGTTAAGTGGCCCTTCATAAACTCTGCCTCTGAGTAAGGCTGAATTAAGGATGAAGCTCCATTCTCTTGCTGAAATAGGTGAAATTTCTCGTTTGAAATACACACCACATCTACAACACACTTCATGTCTGATGTGGTAGTGAGCACAAATTTTCTGACCAACTACCTTCTTCTCCTTAGAACAACACACAGCTTTAAGTACCAGCTATTCCTAGCTGCTAGCTGGTTTCAAGGAGGAAAATAAGATGCAACAGCCTTTGACGTCAGTGAATAGGCACAGAACTTTCACCACTTAATGTCTAGAGGCCTCAGTAATACCAGACACTTCAGTGCACGTCCATTCCTTGAGGTTAACTAATGAGGCAACTTGGAAGAGCAGTCTGGCAACCAGCTGCAAGGGAACAACGCAAGAAGCAGTCAGCACTGGGCAGCCAAGGCCACAGTTTGCCTGGCAGCTCCTGGGCTGCCTATCAGTTCAGCTTCAACATCTTTTGGTTCCTTTGAGAAACAAAGACCATGTGCAAATGCACAAACCCTTGGGGAAACATGGGATCTTTGTTCTCATTTAAGAAAAGCGCTGCTGAATACTGAGGTTTTCATTGAATTTTAGGAAAAAATTAAGTGAACCATAAATAACAGCAGCCACGGTTATTTATGCCCTGAACATTTCAGTCTCTTGAAGGCCTACCTGCCATGCTCTGTGCCAGGCTGGACAGCTTATCCTTTGTGTAACCAAGCCGTGATGCCATGCACAGGGCTTGTTGCCAGCTGCCACTGCTCTGAAAAGCATCAAGTGCTTTTGCAAAGATGCCAGCACGAGCAAATATCAATGCAGCCTGTTCAAACAGCTGCTTCTGAATCAAGTACTCCCCATATGCATCACTGATATCCTGAAAGAAAGGGATAAATAAAAAAGAAAAAAGGTTAGTAAGGTCAGTAGCAGTCCTCCATTAGTAAAAATTAAGGGCTCATCAACAAAAGCCTCTTAACCCAGTTTCTAGGAGTTTCTAGGCATGAAGTTTCTACCCCATCTCAAACTATATCAAGCCAAGGGCTGATGATCAGCACACAGAGACACTTCACAGAGCTACATCAAGTGAAACAGGGAGGCACCTGAATCTTCAAACCAAGTGCTGGGTAAACCAGATACTGCAGGAAATCAGACCTTTCCTCCCCACTTACACGAGCCGTTTTTGTTAGAATGTCTCTCTGAACCAACCTACTTTAGCAAACAAACACTGACACAAGGGAACATGCACGCCCTGTAACTCTATAGGCATAAGCTACTCAAAGCTCACCATCTCCATGAAGAAGGGGCAAGTGGATTTGACTGGAAGGATCCAGGGGGAATAATAAAACATTCCCGAGTCATTCAGAAACAGACCTTGATCCTGAGTAAAGACTCCTTTCTGCTTTCACTGTTGCAAATAGACCAATTTTCTCTACTTCTTCTCTCACTCAACTCCTCCTTGTACAAAGGCTTGTGTGCTGTGTATTTACAGTATCTACATTAGATTATATTAAATGCACTCACATTTTATCTCAGCCTTGGACAAGCTCAAGTTCTTCAGTAACACTGAAACCAGTAAGGGACACTATGTACTAGAAAACAGCACATCTAAAAGTGTCCAAGTTCTCCAGCACTTTTCAGAATAGTTTAAGGATAATGAATTGTCCCCACACAATCTACAAGCCACAAAGAGGTCAAAATGGGAAGAAGTTTTCCTGAGGTTATGGGAGTTATTCAGCAAGATAGCGCAGCAGAAGAAACAGGACTTCCAGGATCAAAGGAATAACAACCATTTCCAGGTCCCACAGGGTTAGTGCTGAGAGTCATTCCAATTATTATTTCAGAAAAGGGTCTCAGATAACATTGGAATAGTAATGACCTACTTGAACTTGAACACAAGCTGCTGCAGTTTCATTCCTGCCCTCACACGAGGTGCTGAGGAGATCCAAACACATGCATAAGGGAATATAAAGCTGTGACATTGCACTGTCACTAGTGTACGCACCTTGTACTCCTGAGTGCTACAGGGGTACATCTTCAAGGCCTCAGAATAAAGACTCTGATCCTTCACCAAGTTCAGAAATTCAGAGAAGTGTTCAGGACCTGCAGAAATAATTTACTTTTCATAAAAATAAAAGAGAAAGGACATGGCCCTCCTAGCTCCCAGAGAGTCTGGGTTCACAATATGAAGAAGCAATTATAAGTGCCTGAGTGGAAAAGCACCTACTCTACTACTGTAAAATCAAGGTATTCACTTCCTTGAGGTTTTGTCAGAGATATTAACCAGGCACAATTCACTTGAACAGGAACAACACAAGACTTCATGTGCTGCATGACCACAGAGGAGTAAATATTTTTTTCCCCCTGCACCAAACTACAGTACAAAAAGTAAGTAGCAGAAGTTCACCATGCATTACCAGACAGGAAGATGATCTTGTGCAATCCTTCTCTTTCTTTAGCTATTTCCGCTCAAAGGCTCTCCAAAATGGAAATGTTACACTGCAGAAATCCTCCTTAGGACACCTACCACATTTGCTGAGGTGTCCAAGAGCTTTTGTGTATCTCTTCAAGTGTCTGTCTATTGTATATCGCTGGTAATTGGTTTCCATTTTCCGGAGGGTATTTAAGAAGGGCAAGTATTCTTTTGGGTCCTGCAAAGAACAATAAGAACTGCAGTTGAGCTAATCTGCTAAAAAATCCTTATTTGTCCCCATCTTCATCAACAGACAGTCCCATATTTGAAAATATAAAGGCTCTTTTTTTCCCTAAATGTAATCCATCCCAAAGAATCAATTTGTGCATATACTCTTGCCAGAAATTACTAACTTGAATTACCAGGCTCCCACACAGACTTTAGCAGTATCTAAAGGCTGGTAGCATTTAAAATTCAAGCCTATGTGTCATGTCAATATTGTTTTCTATTATCTATGATCATGTATAAATTTGTAGCCATAAAGTTGATCAACTTCTCCACACCAAAGGTCATAAAACCTGTTAATATGAATATGGTGTTCTAACTTATGGGCAGCAGAATTTGCTGTAACAATAGGAAACTCTAAAGATGTAGACGGGCATTTCAGTTCAGAGATTTCACATTAAACCCACATGAAGACACATGCTATTATCCTAGGAACCACTAAATAAACAAGAATCAAGAGTACAGAACTAAGAATGGAAGACATGAAGTCACAAAACTTCAGATACCAATCCCTCCCTTCCCCAGAGTTACCTTGCCCCGCTGCTCTAAAACACAAATAGATTTCTAAAGCTGTGCCCGAGAAGTACCAGAGGATGCAGAGACACAACACTTTCCCAGCATCATCCCAAGCACACACAGAGCAACTGGAGTCCTGCCTGGGTAGAGAGCCATTACTAAAAACACATAGGCTGATCTGCAGACTACAAAGAACCTTTGAGAAAGTAGAAAAATAAGTTCCTTAGCTGGAACTATAAGCCAAGACCTTTTGAGACTTTTCTGCCACCATGACGACTAAATCAAAGTCATATGTCCCCAAGGAATAATCATACAATTCATTAACATCCACAAGGAAAAGCAGGTACTTTAGTGCTTCTTCTGCACTCACAGCTTGGACATCTGACGTAATGCTTTCTGCAACAAGATAAAGCAGCATATGACCTGTTAACACCACCAGCAGTGGAACCCTGCTGTGAGGAAAAGGATGCACCATCAAGCACAACCCTGACATCAGAGTGGGACCATCAGACTAACAGCTTGTTCTGTCTTGCAGAAGGGTTACTTTGCCTTTACTGGGCAACTTCAAGGACCATCCCAAGCATAGCACTGAGCGGGCAACTGTGATGAGCTTGACACATCAGCACAGAATAAAGGCAAAGTTTGCTAGCTTGAGATACCAGAATCCAGAATAGGAACGTCCAGGTTGGCAGAACTAGAGTTCCAAATGGAAAGTGAAAACAGGTCCAACTCTGGAGTATCTGCCAGCAAACCTAGGTAAAAGGGTGAGCTGAGGGCATGTACAGCAGCCTTTCTTAGGTGATATGCTGCTGTACCTAAACACACAGATGGTTTCAAATACATTTTTGGTTTTTGGCTTGCTGCATAAACAGTCACGTTAAAATAATTTTCTTGGTGAACCATGCTAATGATCAAAGTGTTGAGGAACAATTTAGTGCAATATCTCAAGGTGTAACTGCACTGGGAGCTGCAGGTTGAGCTCTGGGTCGTGAGAGCTCCGGCGTGAACTTGCATAACAAAGGGGACAGAGACCTGTGAAACACTGAGACACAGCAGAGCTGAGGACCTCCAGATTTTTGCAGGCTGTGAAGGTATAAAAGTTCTCACAGGCCCAGGGTCCCCCCTCAGAGGCACCAGCCAGAGCTGCTATTTTGTTTTGTTAGTTATTGCGCTGAGACTAAATTACTTTGAGGATTACGATGTCTGAGACTCAGCTATGGGAAATCTGAGGTTGAAATGGTAAGGAATCCTGGTTTGGCTGTGAGTGTGAGAGGCATAGCTGTGGGGGTGGTCTAGCTCAGGCGGTGCCAGTGTGGTTCCTGGATGATCAGATGGGAAAGTTTCTTCCTTAACAGTTTTGGCTGGACAGCAAAGTTTCCTTAACACAAATGTCCTGCAAACCACCCATTTTCGAAACTTTTGAGCTCCTGATACAAAACCTCGAAGATCGTGAACCTTCTGGAGAGCAATTTCCAGTTCTGGAGGACTTTTCTTTACATGTGCTGTCAGTATTGATAGGCAGTACCTGAAGAAAAGAGATGTAGTGAATGAAAAAGTGAGAAGGCAAAACCACAGCTTATTCCTTTTTTAAAACAGTTTGTGCAAGTTCTAGTTTACATCTTAGTAGAAAAAATAAAAATGCAACTGTTTACGCACTTTGATCCTCCTACAGGAAGGAAGCAAACATGGGAAAAGAACAGAATATAACAGAACAGAATATAACAGGAAGATTCTTCTACTCAGCATGTCTCCCCAAACATGTCACAAAACTGAAGGTGTATTTGGAGTAGAATGAGCTTCCTTACATGCCAGCCAGCATGATGAAGAGGACATACCTCTCTCTGAAAGTTCAGATACCAGGACACAATTTTCCAGGTGAACTCTGGCAGAAACATAACTTTTTATAATAAAAGTAAAGCTTTCTAGGGTGATTTTATACTTCCATATATTTCACACTTACTATTTCAAAAGAGCTTTCCCAGCCAAGCAGATGCTTTATTTTCTGAAAATGCTTGCTGGCAAGTGTGTAAATTCTCAGGGCTTAGCAGCTACCCACCACCTGTTGCTCCTCTCTCCATAACACTAAGCTGCCAATATTTAGCACCATTTCAGCGGGCACTGTTACCACCCTATTTTTCCAGGTTTTATCTTTGTCTGGTGTTGATTCATCCAAGAAGGATGGTTACCAAAAAGGTAATCAATCAGGAACATGGAGCTGATAATTTACAAAGTAATTCAATGTCAAATAGAACAGCTGATATCTTTCCAAAGGGCCAGCTGCTTCAAACAGTCAGCAACTCACCAAGATGAAAACCTTGTTCATGTCTCCATTTCCACACAGACAGATCCTAAATTGAGTGTATCTCCTAAACCTTTATAGGCATCCTGGATCTTTTATTTTAATTCTGGTAGTAAAATGCTGGTGTGGTACCTGTGGAATTATTAGATGTTTCCAGGGTAGAATCCTCAGCAGAAACAAGGCATGGTATAGTTAATTTTGTGGAGCACAAGCTCATCTCAGAGAACCTACAGTCAAGAACCTGATGTCAAGGACAGCTTTGCTTCCTGCTAGCAACTCACTAGAAATCTCTCTAATGGTTCCTTCACCTACAATAAGAAAGTGCTCACTTTTGAGGGTCAATGTGTTCCATGGCAACTCTCATCACATCACATATAAGGTTTACTTTTTTCTGATCAGGATGCTGGCGTGGCTGGCTGTTACTGCTGCCATTCAGAGATGGGTACATACTCTTTGTGAAATCTTCCTCTCTAGATAAAAACAGGTAATGTGAATAAGAGTACATAGCCCAGGACAAAGTTAATAAAGTTAAGGAACTCAAATGCATGCAGAGAATAACTACTCATTAACTGCCATGTTAACAAGAAGCTCTCCAAAAATCTCTGTCAGTCCAAACTGATTGTTATCCAAAAGAGGCATTTAACAAAAACCCTAAAATTGGTCAAACAACTACTTCAGTAGCATATCAGAAGGCAAGATTTACAAGATACAGCTGTCTTCTACTAAATCCACTACGGATTTATCCACTGAAAAATTCAGAAAAATAAGACATTTGCTACTGTTTCTGGTCAGGTCAAAACTGAAAATCAAATGCAACACCGAAGTGATAGCACCAGTTCCTACAGAATTACTGACTTCTGCAAGCTTGAGAAGTCCTGAAACTAGCATTACCATAAAGCTTCATCACCGACCCTTTAATAAAGAAGTCAGGGGACTTGTTTGAGGATCCAAGCAAGTATTTTGGCTTCAGACTAGATATGCATTTCCATCCTGCCCCTCTTTATGAGGGAACAAAACTTTCTCTGTTCTCATTTACTGCTCTACAGCATACCAGCAGAGAAGTCAAAGCACTCAGATAATATACTAATTACTTGCTGCAAAAATCTAATGGCTGCCTGCATACTGGAATTCCCAACAAGAAACACTATCCCTGAGACTACTGAGCCTGCTCAAGCCTTTATGACTCAACATGCCAGATTTCTGATTCTTTGCATCCATACTGAAGAGTTGCTGATATTTTGACACAATAATGTACTACCACTAATTACATGCATGCTTCCATTTGTGGACTTATACTTACCTCAGTTCTGTGAAAAACAAGTTGATATAGTTCACGGAATCTATTTGCCTGATAAAGGTTTCTGTGTTTTCCAGAAATACCTGAAATGAGTAAGAGTACAAGAATAACAAGAATAACACTGTTATTCTGAACACTGAGAACATGTACATCAAATACAAGAATAAATTCACAGACCTTGTCTGAAAGCACAGGATGAAGGAAAATGCTAAATTGGATCTGCCTGTATGATGATGTTGCAGTGCAGAACAGCCATCACTGCTGAAAGCAGAAATGACAGCGCCACCTACACTTTTGAGTGCACTGTTTCAGGGTAGGTTAGTACGCCAAACAACACAAGAGAACTTGAGCAGACTTGCCTTGGGATTGTGGTCGTAGAGAAGATTGAGGTTGATTCGCAGCTTCCTCATACACTGAAAAGCTTCCCTGAACATAAGCCTGGAGGAATGAGTCAAGCAGGACAGTTTACATAGTGAACAAGATGCAAATAAAGGCAACTGACTAGAACTAAGCACAGAACCAGTGGGAAGAGAACAGCCTACACAATTAGCTATGTAGACAGCCTTCCAGAAAAATGTGCATGGTCAATAATGTTCATCACTGACCCTTGCAGTGGGACACACCAGCTTGCAAAGTTGAAGCAATACGGAACTTAGATGATTTTTATCTCCATTAAAAGAGAGTGTTATATTTTGTATCAATTTCCCTTTCAGAAAATTTCATCATAATGAATTCAGTAAAAAATGGAGAACAGCAAGCTTAATCCTGAAGTGATTGAGATGTCTGGAGAATGGAGCAGATGAAGTTTTCTCACACTCATGCAATTTCAGCAAATGTAATAAGCCCTTCAGTGGTGAAGCAAGAAGTACCTGGCACAGCTGACAGCTAGACTTCTAGGTGGTCCCCACAGAAACAGGTTTGTTTCCTCTAACAAGGTCAATTCCTCTAAGTTTAGCCTCCCACTCTTTTCCAGGTCAGTCAGCCTCTCACAGCTCAGAGTGGGGAAGGAAGACAAGAATAGACCAGTGCTATTTACCTGTCTAGCCACTTCCGAATCTGGGCAAGAACCAGAGCACGGTGGTGAATGGTCTCCAGATTTCCTCTTGGCATCTGTAACACAAGATCCATGCAATAACTTACTTGTAGTTACTCTGCCTACATCGTGGGAAGTGAGGACTGGCCCATTTCTTAGGCCTGTTGGCTACTTGCAAGTGGATGGGCCTGTTCGCTTCCTTCAGAGGACATGCAATTTCAACCACTGTGGAAAAATACCTGGACATTCTCTCAGTTCAGAAATATTCCTTCCTCAGAAGGCTGGACTCTATCCAACCAGGCATGACCCAGAGCAATCCGATCAAGTTTTCATGTCAGCCCCGCTCTGAGGACGATGTTGGGCTCCACACCTCCAAAAGTGCCTCTCAAATTACAGCCGTCTCCATTCTGTGAATCTCTGGCGGTTCTGAAGAGTGAGCTCACCAAAAAACTAAGTGCCAAGGCTAATGGAGGGCTGCTAGTAAGTACTAGGAAGTGAGTCTTGAGATTTATGGTGAGAGGCCATAATATGTAGCACTACACTACCTTAGCCATTAGGAACTTGGATAGTCCTTTCCCAGTTCTGCACACACCTGTCTGCCTGAATCTGTACTGAACCCAACTCCCAAAGGCATGCTCAAAATCCCTCTGCATCCAGCTGGGCAGCTGGAGATTTGTGAGGTGCTGTGCTGCAGCAGGGCAGGTGCTGTGCTGTGTAGAGCTTTGTAGCACTGCACACTGTTTGCGGGTTGGCCAGGTGCCCACTGTGACAGGCCCCTGCACACCCTGACAGCACACGTCAGCAGACACGGGCAGAGCACTGACCTGCAGCACCACCTTTGTGTCCTGGGGAACAACGGTGACAATGCGTGAACCTCGCTCCACCTTGCGCAGGGTCTCACTGTTGGGTGCAGCAGCACTGCTCAGGCCAGCCTGCAGGGCTGGAGACAACATTTATCAGCACAACTGGCACGTGCAGCACAGTGCCTCATTAAGAACCTCTGATATTGTAGGAGCCAGGCAAGGTTGTACTGGACAAATGAAGCAACCAGTACAACAGTGATCTTCAACTATTACTGACAGGATGGGAACTTGCTGAGTGCTAATCACTGCTGTACCTGTACACAAAGAAGAGGTGTGTACACTGTACAACAGGATGACAAAGGTCAACAGACCAGATAAGAGTAGCAGTGAAGGGTGTAAAGGATCAGTAAGTTGTGGTCCTGCCTTTACCAAGGTCATCACACTTCTCTCAGCCAGACACCACCAGAAAATCTTTATACAGTGATCCTCTCTCTACCACACACCCTCAAAATAGCACACAGACTTCTTTTGGACATGGAGGGAAGAGGGAGAATGCAGAGCTAGGCTGTTGGAAACAGTGTAAGGGTCAACTACAGCACAAATTCTCTTCCCTGTGAAAAGCACATGATACATATTCAGTTCCCTGAGCTCCTTGCTCTCTGGTAAATTTTTGAAAGCATCTCTCCTGCTCTCATCTCTTAAACACTTCCTTGGAGGAACCCAAATACAACAGGTTTGGACGTGAAAAATGGGGAGATATTGTGTTTCTAAGACAAATGCTACAAGTTAGCGGCAGCAGGCAGCCAGTGCTGATATTTACCCTTCACTGATAAGTTTTTCAAGCAGAAGCACTGACAGGTGTGTGAGTTGGTTGTCACCAGCAAAAACTCATTGTATGTTGCAAATGATGTGATGTTAGAAGCAACCTGTAAAATATGAAGTTTATCACAGTTTAGACCAGAATATGGAAGTTGCCTTTGGCAGAAAAAAGGGGATGAAATGAGGGGCAAAATCTTTGTACCTCAATATCATTAACAAAAAATCGGCATCGATCTGTGAGGCCCAAGATCACCTCCTGTAATTAAAATAATGACAACTATGAGCTATCAGCATCACAACCTCCAGTCTTTCACAACACTGACCAGCACCAGATTGAAGTATCTTACAATTAGGCAACAAGTACCTCATGTGAATTACTTAGAGAAGCCAGACGGCAAGTTATCCAACCTCTCTTTCAGGAGGACTTAAACTTGAACATTTTTAAATACTGCTGGCTGAAAATCCAGCTTGGCCTACCCTGTAGGTAGGCTGTTTGCACCGTCACAAAATGGAAGTGGAAGCCAGCTTGGTCTAGGATGCCAGAGGAAAAGTACCACTAAAGAGCAGGGCAAAGCAGTTTCCTACAGCTGGATGCACACTGAAGGAAGGAAACCCCTGAAATACCAGCAAAATAGCTAGTCAAGCTGTTGTAACTATCAAGAAACAACAGCTTCTTCAAGCAGTTGTAACTATCAAGAAACCATCCCCAACAGGAAAAACCAGTAGCAGAAGATCTGTAATAATTCAATGCAGCCATATTTGCTAAAAAGTTAAGTTCAAATAAAACAAAGCAAAATGTTTTTTTCACAAAGAATGTGGTAGTAACTACTAGAAATTTCCAGTCTGAATTTTCTCACTCTTTAATGAAATTATTCATTGTATTCATATAATGGGGTGATTGAGTGCTAACTGCAATCCACCAGAAATTCTCTAGAAGGTAAGACAAGCTCTCAGCTCTGCAAAGGGCCTTATGAAGAACATCATGAACAAGTATCACTGGGCCCTGGGCTGAAGACCATAGTTTACTTTTGGCACAAAAACAACTGAGCAGTGAATTTAATCAGCTCACAGTCTCACTTACTTCACCACCAATCCTCGTGATAGAAGTCTGCACACAATGGTAGGGGAACTGAACAGCAGAGCTACTGCTACTCCGCCAGGGTTCAAGGACTGGAGAAGAAGCCTCTGAGGAGCAAAGAAGATCTAATTGTTTTCCATCCAATCAGAAATTCAGACATTAAAACCACATGACACGTATCTTAAGAAAACCAGAACTGGGAATAAGCTATGCTATCTGACAGAAGTAAGGAATGCTGGCACAGAAGACCAGGACACAGCGGACAAGGAGTGATAACTTCCAGGGGCTCAGTAGTGCCTTTATTCCACAGTGGAATGAGAAAGAATATCTATGGATGTGGCAATCAGTCAGTACTGAACTTTGTGTGCGTGCATATTCGTGTTAACATATGCATGTATATATATATAAAGTTACCTTTAATTGAATTCTGACACAAATCACTAATTTCAGCCCATTCCTGGGAGCAGAGGAAATATAAAAACAGCACCAACTACACAGCAAGAGTCACTCAAGTCCCTGAAAGTCAAATCATCTCATTAAACCTCTTAAGAAATATCTAACAACTAAGACCAGGTATTTTAACAGGGCCCAGCTTACCCCACAGGTATTTTAGGATTCGTCTATCAGTCAGCTGCAGAGCTACAGTTTTGGTCACTGGGCTGCAGTACAGGCTGATCACTTCTCCATCTACAGGCACTGACAACCTGATGGAACACAGAGAAAACACAGAATGTCAGTCACAGCAGATACACTTGTGAGCAGACACCTTATTCCTGCCTTTCTTGTAGCCAAATGAAAAGATGCACATCTCCAGCATGGACATACTTTGTTCATGTAAGGATCTTCTGCAGTCTTCTCACACCTGTCAGCTGACAGTGGCACCACAGAGGACCAGCAACTCCAACCAACAGGCATCTGCCTAACTGCACTGGTCACTGTCTGCACTGCAGCACTCCGCAAACACACCCCTCTTTTTCTGTTCTACGCTTCACATGCAAATCATTCTGTCTTTGCTGGGTGAGTGCTGCAAAACGCAGCTCTCCTGATCTCTTTGGGAACCGCATTTCTGTGCCCCAGGTGGCTTTCTTTTGTCTGGTTTTAGCTCAACTGGCCCCACAAAGACCAGCAGGTGAGGAGGAGGAGGACAGCAGTTTCAATGGCTACTGGCCCCCTTCTGGACTTTGATAATGGTGGGCAAAGGGTAGAATATAGGAATTCAGTGTCATGTGCTATTCCCTCTCCCCCAAGGGCCTCTAATTCCAAGGAAAGGAGCTATTCTGTACTGATACAGGCATGTTTAGCATGTACCCTTGCCACACTGGGTGTAGGCATTAGGACTACAGGCAAGTGCTGACCGTAGGCAGCTTCATGAGCTGTTTGGTTCTCCTAGAAGAGAGACAAATATTCCTTAACCCATGGCCTCCAGGCTAGAGGTCTAATAAGAGACTTAATTCCTTATAGGCACTGTCCAGAAGCATTTTCAGACTTCAGCCACAACTGACAGATCTCTAGTACCGTAAATTCAGGCGCTCTTCTTCAGCTCCAGCCACGTGAGGCACTGCAGTCAGATGATGAAGGACAGACTGAGAAGCATGGTGACCTTGACCAACAACCAGGAAGCTGTCATCTGGCAGCCAGGTGAGAAATCGGAGCCCCAGAGGATTCATCACTTCACTGCTGCTGCTGCTCACATCAACTCTGTCACAAAATAAGGGAGATCAGGACACAAATAGAACCTGATTTCAGTAGGCCGCCTCACTAGAGAGGCGGAGGACTTCCTAATACACAGTATGGCTGAGAGGCCTCCAGTGCAGAAACACAGATACTCAAAGCACGAATCCTGCCACAGGCTGAGCTGGAGATAAAGGATGAGACCTAGAAAGCTCCATTTGTTTTCCCCAGGTAGTATTGCTTCAATGTCAACTACTTCTAGGAACAAACAGAAAGCATGGTGCAATTTTTAGCATCATCACTGTCTCTGCCATGCAAGCAGCTCTGTGTGTGTTGTGATCATGGGCCAGGGCACTGTACCATCATTCCTTTGTGCACCAGGCACAGGAAGGGATATCTCGGTGCTGTCACTAACAGTCACTGGTTCTGCTGGATTGAGACCTCAGTAAAGGGCATTTCTCAGCACTAGTTGCAGACACAGTGTCAACAAAACGAAACCATGTTATCTGACAGCCTCTTAAAAATCCTGAGAGAAGTGGTCAGAGCTGCGACCTCTAAAGCATCCAGTAAAGTACAACCCTCTTCTCCCCTCTATAGCTGTAGTAGTTCTAGATTACCTGTAGGTTTTATGCAGGTATGGTGTTTCCACAGCTGCTTTAAAGCCATTTCCTCCCACAGCTCCCAACTTGACAGAAGGGACGTTTACTGTACTCTGTCCTAGCAAACACAAAGAAGAACAAAGCAGAGCTTAGAGATCCACCCAACAGAGCCCCTTCCATCTTCAATCTTATCAAAAAGTAGATGCTACATGAAAATACTAAAAAAGTCAGAAAATGCTATTCCTACTTGTCCAGTCAAAATGTAATTCTCATTAACATTCACTTTGAGGAAGTCACCTTCCAACACATCAGTACAAAACAGCTGTTTCCTCACAGTGCACTGTATATGGAAGTGCTTTGCTAAGTGCTCGGTGCCCCAAACAGATTCTCAGACACTTCCCAGTGACAGTCAGCATCATGCCATCACAGCAGTTTATGCAAGATACCATGTGCTGCACTCAAGCTGAAGCTAGGCAGGAGAATATTACCAGCACAATTACATAGTCAAGTGCCAAACACTGTCTTCTCACAAAGTCAATGCACCACCAGAATGCTTCTGTGTCACTCAAACTACTGGAAATGAGAGCAGAGCTTGAACTCACGATTAAAAGAAGTAAGTCTTGTGTAAAGATTTAAGTGACCACCACCTTGCTAGTCTCCCAAGGAACACAGGGTGTCTTCTAAGGAGGTTGCAACATGGTCTTACCATATCTGTACACAGAAATCCTATTATCAGCATCCAGGACAGCCATGTCCCCACTATGTTTGGGATCTGTGTGAAATGCAACCTGATTTACTGCCTGTTGAAGCTGTATTTCATAGGTACACATGGGTGGAGGCACCACAGCATGCTGGAAGGCTGTGACAAGCACTTTATCTGTGGAAGAAAAGCAAAAAAAATCCAAGATGCATTGCAATCTAAATGTTTGTGAGACTCTTTCTGGATTCTTTTTGGAAGCAGAAATAATGTTACAGGAAATCGGTTGCGGTGCTCTTAGTGGTTATCTTCACTGAGCTACCCCTGATCTATCAATTACATGGATCCCTCCTTAAAAGCTTTGTAGAAACAATTAAAAGAAGAACTGAAAGCACTACCCCACCTTTTCTGACCCTGGAGCTGGAAAGTTGTCCCACTGCTTACCTCCATCTATAACAGCCACATTTGCCATGTGTTGACTATTCTCCCCCAGCCCATGGTCTGTGGTCCAATGCCAGTCGTAGAAGAGGTAACGCCAGCCTTGGCAGAGTATGTGTAGTCTATACAGGTTCTCTCGGTCCCACAGCAGCGAGACCAATTGATTTTCCTCCAAGCTACCAAAGTGTAGACTTTGCTTCAGGTACCAGTGATAGTTCCCTGTGGTCCACAGCTGAACTGTAGAAAAACAAATAGTTACTAAAGACTAGTACTTAAGACCCAGCTCAAACTTTCCCCCCCAAACACCACTGCCTTTCTAGGGATGGGTTAAGAGCAATTAAAATAGCAGTTCTAGTCTTCAGTCCATGGGCTGCGCCATACAACACACAAAACCAACATTATGAAAAGTCAATCCTAAAATCCACTGAGCTACCCTTGTGAGATGGTACCCTTGTTTAATGAACGGCTCAGACATTTAGTATTCCATTTGTATCCCTTCCAGTTACAGCAGCCTGGAAGGCGCTTTGAACTGAGGCTGAACTACCCCCTCTTCCTCACTAGCTGTGCTGATTTTGGCTGGGGTAGTTAATTTTCTTCAGTATCAAGTATGGGACTGTGTTTTGGATTTGTGCTGAACACGGGATGGATAAGTGATATTTTAGTTATTGCTGAGCAGGGCTTACAGAGGGCCAAGGTCCTTTCTGCTTTTTGTACTGCCAAGCTGGCAAGGAAGTTGGGGATGCATAGGAGGTCAGGAGGGGACACAGCCAGGACAGGTGACTCCAGCTGACTAATGGGGTATTTCAGACCATACGGCACCATGTTCATATATAAATAGGGAGGAAGAAGGGGATATTTGGAGTGATGGCATTTTTCTTCCCAAGTAACCATTACACATGACGGGGCCCTGCTGGTCCTGGAGATGCAGGCATCTGCCTGTCCATGGGAAGTGATGAATTAATTCCTTTGCTTTTCCTGGCTTGCATGGCTTTTGCTTTTTCATAGTAAACTGTTATTATCTCAACCAACTAGTTTTCCAACTTTTACCCTCCCGATTCTCTCCCTGATCTTGTTGGTGGGGAAGTGGGCAAGTGACTCTGTGGGGCTTGGCTGCTGTCTGCAGTTAAACCATGACACCAGCACAGCAGTCTCAAAGCCATTGGTAAGCCTCCACAGCACCTCCTACCCTGCACGTAAGTACTCTCTGCTAACAACATTTGCAGGCAAGCATTAAAGCCAGAGACTCATGGAGTGCTCTTACCATAAGTGTTTGGGTTGGACTTCTCCACCTTCAGGTCTTCCAGCCATATAGCCAGGATTGTAGAATCTGCATTCCAAAGCATTTCATTAACCTGCAGAAAACAAACATGGCTCTTACTGATATTCTTGCTCCCCCAAAGTTTATAAGACTAGGATGTGTTCCAACAGCAAAGGTGCACCAGCTAATATACAAACAGAGCCCTTGTGTATCACAAAGCTCCTGACAAGGCATTGTGAGAAAACCACAGATGAAGAGATCACAAAAATGACAGCAGCCTTCTCTTTGCTTTCCTTGACACTGAGGAAGCATATGCTGAAAGACCTCTCAGCATCCAAGCACAGAAGCTGAAGTAATGCCCTAGCAATAGCTTCTCACTTATTTGGGATCATGAGAGTATGTAACCTCACTCTTGCACTGGCTGACATGCTGAAAAGTACTTTTGAATCATTTGCCCAGTAAAAAGAATATAGAGCCCAGGAGTACCCCATGGCGACAATCTGCCTTTACTACTTGTCTTTGTACTACAGGCTTGCAGAGGGCATCACATCTTCTCCCCAGGCTTCTTCACTGTTCTCTTTTCAGATCACTTCTTCCATTAGGAAAAGCACAAAGTATTAGGTTAAAAACCTCTTCCTAGAATCTGGAAGAGATCTAGTTCTCCTCTCCATTACACTCTCATCAAAGAAGCCCAGACAAAGAACTTACTTTGACTTGCCCTTTTTGGAAAGGGAGGGTGAACTCTCCATGAAGAAGTCCATTCTTTTCCAAAAAAATCACATCATGTCTGTTGGGCTTTTCTTGTGTAGATGCTATCAGGTTTCCTGAGGGCCTTAAAAAAGAGCCAAATAAAAATTCATTCCTCACACAATCACTGACTGTCACTTTCAGCCCCAGTCATCTCACATTTTTTTCCAGTGACACAAAGGAAAAGACAGCAGAAGATGTCAGCACTGTTCAGACAGTCATAGGTCCAGCACAGATCAGAGTTTATGATATCCGCAGGTGACCAAATAAATGCCAGCACTAGGAAAGGAACCTGTAATATTTCTTTTTATACTATTGAGCCCAAACCCACTTGATGCTGACTGTATGCAGAGAATCTATCCCTTCTTCCCACTTGCAATGCAAGCATTAGGATTTTTAGGGTTTAAAGAGCTACTCATCCTCATGTAGCATCAGAAGGCAACTTTCTTCAGGTTTTGGGAAAAATCAACAAAATGCTGAAGGAATTAAAATGATCCAAGTCTGTGACCAGGGAATAACAAGCAACACTGCTGTCGGCATGCAGACTGTGGCACTACTCACTTCCAGGACAGCGCTTGTTCTAATCCTGAGATAGGCTCACTTGTTGACTGCAGCACAAGCTCTCTGCTCCATACCCGGACCTTCCGAGCACCTATAGGTTGAGAGAGCAATGAGATGAAGGTCTAAGAAAACACTGGGAAGAGATTTTTCTGATTTTATGAGGGCAGAAGAGCAAATTTTGATGCACATGTGTAAAAAGAAGATTTCTTTTGTACACTTTAAGGGCTAAGAACTCAATCTGTGTCAGGCAGTTCTCCTATAGTAACCAAGTGACTAAAGGAATTATGCTTAGAATTTCAGTGTGATGTAGTTCAGTTATAATCCCTCTCCAGCTTTCACCATAGAAATGTTAAAATCTTGCTGTAAATTTACAATCCTCCCTAATCTGAAGTACAAAAGGTAAAAAACCCAAACATGTAGAAGAGCAGTGCAGTTTGATGCAGTTCAGTATGTTGACCAATACATTTAAACTGCTCAAAAAGTAGTATTTACCATGGAAAACATCAGTTACAGTCTTAGAAGTAATGCATATGCTCATCACCTCTTTGACTTCAGGGCAAAACCAAGGGAAAAGTATCACCAGTATTTTAAAAAAAGTGTGCAAGGCTAAACTTTAGTATGAGGGACAGTGGGTGTATGAAGCCAAACAGATTCATCCCTTTGGCACTGAAAGACTATCAGGTATTGCTTAAAGCTTGAACAGGTGAACGAAACAGTTCAGATAGTCTCTACAAAGTAGTATTCCCTCCTGGCATCTCACTGAACTGAAAACCACACCACAAAGGAAGTATTCAAAATAACACCTCTATATAATGGCTCTGAGAACATCAGAGCAGAGAAAAGGGCAATTAAATAACTCAACTCACCCTTGCTTTAAGTGGCCAAGAGATCACAAACAGTTCTTGCATTACCTAGGTTCTGGTTAAGAAGCCCTTTACACACGCTGGTATTTCAAAGCAGTTTGGTGCCATACCTGTCTCCGGACAGACAGCACTGACTGCAACAAACTGCCCATCTCCTCTCCACGTCACCCGAGGCCTGCCATCATCCCAGGCTGATGTCGGTAACACTTCCTGAAGTCACACAAAAGAAAGGTGCATCAAAGCTTGGGAAGGCAACTGCTGTCTTTGTCTAAACAGACTGCTCTTTCAAGAGCCTTAGGATGAAATCCATCCATTAAAATGTGTCAAGACTAGTATCTTAAAACCTCATTATTCAGAATGTTGTTTTAGAAAACACTAGAATTAAAACTATTTAATTCAATCTGCTTCTCCTCCAAGTGCCTCTCCACATGATCACACACTATCCTTCCCATCCACTGAGGTCTCTACTTATAGGCAGCAGTGCATAGGCTGGGCACATGGTGAACTGAGATTTGTTCAGGATTGATGCTGGAACGGCTGCAAATCTTACTTTGAGCTCCGTTCGAGAAGGATGCTCTCTTGATGCTTTACTGAATTCAAAGGAAGATGCATTATTTCAGACAATCGAGAGACAGACAGAAGCAGCACATGAAGAGAACTGCCAAAAAGGTGGTGGCAAATTGGCACCACAGGAATAACAGAAATTCTCTTTATGCATGTTTTCCCTGAGAAAGCATCACCTTGACAAAAAAAAAAAACAACAGTATAATACCGTCTGTTTGCGATGTGCTGCCTGTTTCCCTTCCGAGCCATGGAACTGTGTCTCCTTTTTACCCCAGCCAAGAGCAACAAACTTTCCTGAAGAAAAAATAATTCTTGTAGTGAAAGATTTACAGATAACTTAACTACTGTTCACTATGTACATAACCACAGCCACCCACACCTTCTCCCCAAATTTTATTCTAAATCCTGCTGGGATGTTATGTAGTCTAGAAAGTACTTTGGTACATGGAACTTACTTGAATTTACACTGACAACTAACAATATTGACTTCAGCTGTCCAGCAGCATTACAGTCTAAATACAATGTCTCCCAGGGCCTCAAAGTGCTCAGCTCCTTTTCCTTACTTTCCGCATGCTTACAACATATCAATTACATCAGCTAGGGCAACTTCACTTCAGTGTACCTCTCACCTTCTCCAAACTCATCTTGGTGGATTTGCTTCTCAGTAATTGGTTCAAAATCCCTTGTCATCATGATGAGTGTCTGCTCACCTGTAAGGCAGATATTAAATACAATATTGGTAATGGTATCTGCAGCAAATAAAAAGTCAAGTGTTCTCCTGTGTGCTCCTAAAGTTCTGTCATGGACCTGACTATAGAAAACATGGTACTAGAGAGAACATATCCTTCAAAACATGTAACCTCAAACTGAAACAGAACACTTCCAAGTTTTTCTCCTCAAAAATATGCTTCTTGGCCTAACCTTAAGTTTTTTATCCCTTCCAAGCAGGTACCTGGTTCCTTATCTCTTGAGATATGAAGGACAAGAAGCAACTGGGAAGAGTCACCCTAGATTTTTTTAAGAGGAAATGATACCATCCTGATAACCTCCTACAGTGAGATGACCAGCTTGTGGATATGGGGAGAAGAATGGAGTTCACTTATCTTGACTCTAATAGAGGCTTTTGAAGCTGTGTGCCACATCATCATCACAGACAAACCTATGAAGCATGGGATAGATAAAAGGAGAGTGAAAACCAGCTGAACTGCCAAGCTCAAAAGCGTGCTAGCACTGTAGGTAAGTGCAGCTCGAGGTCAGTCACTGGTGTGCTCCTGGACACTAAGGGCAATGATTAACATCTTCCTTAATGGTCTGGAGCATGGGACCGTCAGCAAGTTTGTAGATGACACAGAACTGGGAGAAGCAGCAGGTACAGCAGAAGGTTGTGCTGCTGTCCACAGGGACCCTGTCACGTAGGCAAAATGGGCTGTACAGAACCTCATAAAGCTCAACCAAAAAAAAGTCATGTCTTGCATATGGAAAATAATAACCTCAGGCACTAAGACGGACTGAGTACCAAGTGGCTGGAGAGCAGCTTGACAAAAAAACATAAACTATGTTTCCTGAGGCACCAAGTTGAACTAGCCAGCAGTATTTCCTGCTGCACAGGTGGACAAGAGCATCCTGGCTGCATTAGGAGTGCTGCCAGCAGGTTGTGGGAGGTGATCTTGCTCCTCTGCTCAGTGCTAGTGATATACATGGAATGCTGACTGAATTTTTGGGCTTCCTAGTACAAGACAAGGACATACCGGAATGAGTCTTGCAAAGGGTCATGATTAAGGGCTTGAAAAATCGGTCACACAAGAGGAGGCTGAGACAAACCAGACTGCTCTGGAGAAAAGGCTCCAAGGGAATCTCATGAGTGTATGTAAATATTATTATGTGGGAGGTGGGGTACAGTAAAGAAGACATGGCCACATTCTTTGTAGTGCAGAGGGACAGCACAAGAGGCAACAGGCACAAACTAAAATATAGAAAATTTAAAGTCTAAGAAAAGTTGTTTTTTTTTACTCTGAGGGTGGTTACAAATAGAAACAGGATGCCCACAAGGATTGTGGGGGTCTCAAACCTAACGGGACACAATCCCCCACAACTTGCTCTAGGTAACACACTTCGAGCAAGGTGGTTGGAACAGAGGCTCTCCAGAATTTCCTTTCAGTCTCAAGCACTCTATGGTTCTGTTTTGTCTGAGGCTAATTTTATTTTCTAGGTGAGTGATAACAGTAGTTAATTAGGGCCTGTGACACACATATTTCCTACCAAAGGTTGAGAAACAGTTTTTGTTACTAAGAAGTCAAATGGTGATATAAAGAAGTCTTTATGCTTTTGAAGCAAGATCAAATGTACTCCCTGGGAAGATTTTAAGGACTAAAAACTCTTCCACAAAGCAGCTTTTTGGGCCTAACCAATTTCTGCTTGGATCTTTGAAGCACCTTATGAATCATGAAATGAAATACAATCTATAGGATCTGGTAGAGTTTTTTCCATTTTAAGCCCTAGTCCAATTTTGTAACTTGTTCTTCCTCTCACTCAATTTTAGTTATGTTTGATGCTTTGGCCATAGAGAGTTTCACTCCTACAGGCAGAAAGCTTAGAAGCTGTTATTGATACCTGTTGCAAGCAAAACAAGCTCTTGGTCGGGACTCCAGCTCATGACAGTCAGACCACTGTCCACACTTCCAACACATTCCACCTGCAAGACCAAAATAAGATCACAGGAACATGAGTGCAGCACTATCCCAACACAAAAGCAAACATCCCCAAGGCAAAGAAAATTGCCTCCTACTGAAAAAAGTCAAAAGTCTAACTCCCCACTTTGTGTTGAATAAAACAAAAGAAACATTTCTGACTAAAAATGGTTCCAGAATGTTTATGAATGAGAGCCCAGGTAATGTAGAGTCTAGCACATTCTACCATACACAGTTTTAGAAAGAGCTTTATGCTGCAACTCTCAGTCTTACGTCAGCACATACTGTGTCAATACTAATATGGTCTGATAGGCCCTGTGATTATATTGGTAAACATTCTTTAGTAACAAAACACAGACATAATGATTCTTACCTGGAGAATTTCACCAGGTAAACTTAAATTCTGACCAGCCTGCTGAACTTGACAGCTGTATAAACCTGTACCAATGTCAAAGTTTATGGAAAATTGGGCTAGTTTTACCGGGCCGTTATGAGCAAATACTAGCAGTAGGCAGAGAACTTTTGTTATGCATGGTTACCCTGATTTGCAAAAGGCATGGAACAGAACGGGAAACACACCACTTGTTGCTGTGATAAATAGCAAGATGATGCCATTCAAGGAATTAGGCTTGGGTGTTAAAATCTTTTCAGGTAAGAAAAGTGAGATTGGGCAGAAGTCAACAGAGTGACTATCACTCACACAGAGAGGGTTTCAGAATAAGCAAAGGAATCTTCCAGACCTCTTTTTGGTGCCCAGACCGCAGACCTGGTGCACCAAAAGAAGACTGGAAAGTACAGCAAAAAGCCAGAAAAGTAACCCAAAACCCCATAAAAGAAAGAATCGGAAGTTAAACCAGTTCCCTGACACATCTATCACTGTAAAAAAAGTCTCCTGTATCACAAGCTCTGTAAAGTTCTATTCCCTTATGACATGTTCTAAGTTGCAATACAGGACATATTTTTCAGATACAGCTGACTGCGTACTTAAGTGGAATCTGCAAATCAAGTGCAAACATGAGCCAAAACAGACAAGCTGCAAATAACCACAATTTTACAGCTAACCCAGACAGACCACTATCATCTCATGCCCACTTAAACACGCATTGTTGGATTGGTATTGTGGGAGCTGATTCAGATTTCAGAGGATGCTGTCCTGTTAAGTGTCTTGCTGAAGATGCTACAAATCTGACACTGAGGAAGGAAGAGAAAGCAAGTATCTCAGATTCTGCTACATCCTAAGTTATGTCAACATGTATCAACTGATAACAAAATGGTAGCTACACTGTAATTATGAACGGATTACTTTATTCTTTACCTGGTCTCAGCAATATCCTGTTTCTGTAAAACTCTCCAGCAGATCCTTCGCTGCTGGGAGCCCACTGAGCAAACTTAGAGGCTGTGGACAGGCAAGCCATCATTTCAATTCCAGTTCTTTTACAGAGTATATATTCTGTCTTTAGTCATTCTCAAAGCTACCACAAAAATCAGCTTGTCTGTCCAGCGAACAGAGACTAGCCACAGCTCAGTATGCAACGAGCATACAATTGACCCCTAAAGAAATTGTGTTACTCTTTCCTCTGAATTTCCTCAGTACTGTTGAGTTTTTCCTGCCACATTACCTGTTTCGTACTCAGATTGCACAGCAGGATGTCTCCAGCTGCTGTAGCAATACACACACTCTCCTGCTCTGGAAGATCTTCAACACCCACGACGCAGCCACTTCCATCTTCAGGCAAGAACTCTGTCAGGGCAACTTCTCTTGACACCTTCATACAGAAAGGCCAATGGCTTACTAATTATACATCACTTCACTGAGATTTTAGCAGAGTAAGAACCATAGGTATATTTCATCCTACTGCAGTTACACAAAGCATTACACAGTTACAGAAAGCATTTAGAAAAAAGACAACTTGCAAGTACTTATCTCTACTTATCCACAGGAAACCGTGAAGATCCTCTTATGGCAAAAATGATAGAATAAAACGAGAGAACGCATTTATGGAAACAAACAATACACAACTTCCAATTTGCCCTGCTAATCATCTTTTAATATCCTTTCCATACTTCACCGCAGTATCAACACTAACAGGTGTATGGGCAGTGTTAAAAGTGTCCCACTGCTCTTAAGGAGGTATGCAGACTTCTAGACACAGCATAAAACAATTTCTAAGGAAAACAATTTGGATGGTTAAGGTATAGCAATCTCTAAAAATTAAACCCTTGGAAAGGTCCAAAGGTCTTTTGACAGTTAATTTCAGAACTGAACGTACAGAAGGAATTAGATGCCTCAGAGTTGCACAGTGAGAAGAAAGCAACCCAGCTCTAGCTCTAACCCAGGAATTCATGACTCAATAATATTTTATTACTTTAGTGGTGTGTTGGGGGCTTTTTTCCCCCTAGTGCAAAGTTCCAAAAGCTTCCTCTTGTACTCTTCACTATTTCTTTGCCTGTTTGGTTCTGTTTTGTGAACCTGTCCAGATGTAACTGTTCGCCTGGTCGTGCTTAAGACTAAACCACGCGAATGACACGCGTCTAACACAGCCACGCTCTTAAAAAGGCAGATTTAATATTTTAGAAGCACAAAAAGCCTCTTCAGCCACCAAGATCAGAGTGCAGCGGCTTCCATGGCACCATGAAACAGCAGCAAGCGGCGGCGGGGAACGGCGGGGGGGTCCAAGAACGCGGGGACAGCGCTGCGAAGCGGGAACCGCACCAGGAGACTGGCGACTTCCCGGCGAGCTCCCGCTGGCGGAGACGCAAACGCTTCAATTCAGCTTTGCAACCAAAGCCGACCCCAACGCGCCGGCGAGCACCAAACCCTGTCCCGCAGCCGCGGCTCTCACCGAGTCCCCGGCGGGGCGCAGTTCCACCAGCCCGTACTGGGAGCACACGAGAACCGCGCCGGGCTCGGCGCTGAGGCAGAAGCACTGCGGGGTGCCTGTGGCGGCGGCGGAGCGGCACCCGCCGGCCCGCAGCAGGCGGAGGTTCCTCATGGCGGAGGCCGGGCGGCGGCGGAGGGCTGACGGCACCAGCCCCTCACGGCGCCGCCATGTCGCGCAGGGCGGGCGGGCGGGCGCAGGCGCCGTGCGCGGGGTCGCTCCCCAGGGCGGAGCGCGGCCTCTCCTGCCCCTCCGGGAGCCGGGCGGGGGCTGCCAGCGGCCGCGGTTGGGGCGGCAGATCCGGCACTGCGAGTCCTCAGCAGCTCAGCTCCCTGAGAGCCTGCCCAAATAACAGAATCACCGAGTTTGGAGGAGAGTGTACGGTCACCCAATCCAACCGTCCACCCAGCACTGCCACTGTAACCCTTAAAACACATCTCCAGATCCAGATGCTTAAACAAAGGGATGGGGACTCCACCGCCTCCCAGAGAAACCTATTCCAGTGCCTGACCACCGTGACAGTGATAATTTTTTTTTTCTAATATCTGCTCTGAATCTCCCGTGTCTCAGATGAAGGTCATTCCCTCTTCTTGTCTCACTGCAGGCACGGTAGGAGAGAGTGAGCCCTGTTACAGTTCTGCCTGCTTTATCTCTGCCAAGGTCAGGAAAAGACACGGGAAATGTAGAGTCAAGTTTGGTCTTGGTTGTTTATTATATCTTGTCTATTTACAGTATTTAAGTCTCATGAAGTGTGAGCTCCAACTTGCCTGTTAAAGAAACGAGACAAAATGGAGACCTTCTAACTCCTACCAAGGCTGTTTGAGAGATAATTACCCAATACCAAAGTGACACCTCTATTATTTATGCTTTTGACCCAATAATGACCGTTTGAGGTCCACAATGCAGACATCTTTCACCCATTAGAGAAAACCACCCAAATCCATAAAGAAGGAAGAAGGTGGTGAAGAAGAAGAATCCAGACAACACCCTGAATTGTCCATCTTGGCCCAGACACATTACTGTATACCAAACCCCTAAACCTAAGTTTTCACCCTGTGAGATCACACCCCACCACTCTAAATACACCCCCACAACCCCCGTGCCACCACACAATCTCGGAAGCGTGTTCCAAGGCCTCAAGTCAAATGTGATGCCTGCCTGAGGGTCAGCCACCCCTCAGCTCAAAAAGCCTGAAATTTTCAGCCTCTGGGGTTCCAACATCTCCCCCTCCTGTTTGAACTATGAAAACTGCTTTTCTGCTTTGTTTGTCTTGACTTACCACTCCCTAGAGTGGTAGAAGGTAGAAAGAAATGTCCTTGACCAAAGATTGATCTTTTCTCGTAATAGCTAAATTTAACACAAAAAAAATCATGTTTACGGAATTAATGATGTCCAATTCTTCAGGTTCAAAAGATGCCTTGGGAAGATGAGGAATTCACTAGTCTCATCCATCTTCTGGCATGTTAATTAAACAAGTGGAAAATGTATTTTCTAGGACTGTACAGGAAAGACATATGATATCTAAATCTGATGCACTAGCTAAAGTCTCCTAGATTTTTTTTTAGGTTGTCTAACTAGCAAATTTGCACTATTAAAAGCAAGAAAGCAAAAAACATAAGCATAACATTTGATAGGACCCCATATTACCTTTAAACTATCATCTAACAAAGGAATTCTGCAATATCACTGATCCCCAAATTTTTCTTCAGTTGGTTGGCAAGTCAGTTGCATTGCTAAAGGCAAACAAAACAAGATGTGAACATGATATCTGATTTACCTTCATGACTTTCCTTTGGTTAATTTTTGATTTGAGTAATATTCTTTTTCACTCTGAATTTTCAAGCAAATCATTTAGAAGACTCTTTTTTTTTTCTTCTTTTTTTTTTTTTTTTTTTCTTCTTCTTTTTTTCTTTTTTTCTTTTTTTTTTTTCCCCAAATTTGTTCTGGAAGCACCCAAAGATATTGTTTTGTTTGCATTGAACTCCACATATTTGAATCTCTTTTGATTCTCTCAAAAGTTCTCTTCTACATTCCTCCCTAAGAGCAGGAAGATGGGGACTGTCTTCTTCTTTGTGACCCACTGTAACTAAAAATTCAATGGCTTTGTGCTTTTTTGGGGATTCTAAATCATAACATGATGTACACCACGCCTATGCCAATAGAGCTCTACCATACTGACAATTCCCACACTTTGTGCATTGACACAAAACCCAAGGTTCACAGTTCTTGCATATGGGACAAGAGATGCCATCAGCCACAGTCTCAGTGCAGTCCACATCTGCGTGCTTGCTTCTTCACTCTTAGAATTGTCAGAGTTTCTGTGCTTGAGATGACTTCACATTGGTTGCAGGAATTCACTTGGGTTCTGTGTCTGCAGAAACAGAAGCAAGCTCTTTGCCACAGGTTTATAGAGAGAGTGTACCTTGATGGGAAAATGCATAACTCTTGCTAAAACTGAAAACAATTAGGAAAAAAATTCAAATACAACAACTAAGAATATTTCAGATGACAAACAGAATTAATGACTGTTAACAATAACACATGTGAAGTTGCCAATTCACACTGTGCCCCTGGGGGCAGCAATTCTGGGTCACTGGGGAAGCGGCAGATGGTCCTGCATGATGAGTCTGATTGTGGTTCCCTACATGTTGTGTGCCTTGAGAGATTTTGTGCTGATGAGTCATCGCCACTAGCTGTGTCGTAGCGTGTTGGCATGCCGTGCTCTTCTTGGAGTTACCTGGGTGAGGTAGAGGTCTTCATCTACGTCCATTTTGGAACGACACTGATTTGCAAAGTGCTTCCCTTTCCTGCATCTTGGGCAAAGACTCGATGCTTCTGTATTTCCTGCAGTTTGTGGGCAATACTTTTTAATATGTCCAAATTTCCCACACTTCAAACATGGTCTTTTGGAGAGTTCTGCTGCCGTAACTCCCGCAGAGTTGTCTTGTTGATCTGCAGTTTCCTGATGTTTTCCAAATTGTTCTCCCATGATGTTTGCTTGGATCGCTGCTACATTTGCAGAAGTAGCTATTTTGCTACAAACTTCTATCATTTGAGACAAAGTTGTTTGTGCACTAGGTAAGGCATGAATAACACACTTGAATCCTTCATTGGCATCTGCAGAAGCTAGGCCTCGAATCAAATGTGGTTGTGCTACTTCATCACTGCATTGCCTCTCAACTGCTTGAGTGAGGCAATCTATGAACGAGGTGAATGGTTCATTTACTCCTTGCTTTACTTTCGTGTAGCTGCCCTCTGGAGCTCCTGCAGGTTGAATTTCCATGATGACTCTTTGAGCTGTTTCTTTGATATCTGTGAGCACATCTCAAGGCAAACCCACAGCTTGATCTTTGGGTTTATCGTGAGGTGGATCACCTGCTCATTGAGCTAATAAAAGGGCTGCATTTGGGCCTCTAGCATAAGATTCTCGCAGCGTGATGAGAATTCTTCTCCATTTAACTTCCCATAATATCTATTGAGAGTCTGTTAAAATTGTAGTGCAATATTTGCAATCATAAGGCACTAACTCATAAGTACCAAAGATGCCTTTCAAAAGTTGTTTAAAGTACAAAGAATCCAAGCCACTCTCTTTAAGTGCTTCTCTCAGGTCTTTAATTACATTGTGTGTCAGTGGTATCCATCTGGGATTTGTATTTTGTGGACCAAATCTCACTGGCATGGCCATTATCTGTGTTGATGCCATGTCGAGATTTCCTTTTGCATTATTATTTGAAATTACTCTTGTAACAGGATAGTATGGAACTAATTGTCTGTATTTTGTAAATTTGTATCTTGCAGAAATGCGCCTCTTTCAAACTTCATTGTTGTTTGCTTTCCTTCTCCTCCTGCTATGTGTAGAGCGGGTGGCTGTATGTGCTGTATATTATGTTAGAAGTATGGGACGGTGTAACAATAGCAGCCAGTGGTGGCGCCGCAGCGGGAGGTTGAACGCCTCGTTGACAGTAAAATGGCGCTGGCGGAAACACCTTAGCGCTGTTCCGGGAAGTGCCTGGTGCGCCGCCATCTTGCCCCACGGCAAAAGTACATGTGACACCGCCATCTTATTGTACGGCAAAGGGGTCAGCACGCCGCCATTTTGTGGAGCATAAGGTTCCTGCACACAGTCCCTGCGCTGGACTGACAGGTCCCGTAGGAACTCTTGCGGAATTGTACGTGATTGAATGCCCAAAGGGAGTGGTTATCGGAATTGCCGAAACTCCTGGGGGAATCCAGAGCTCTGGAAACCCCTGCGCCATACTCTGGGGATCTGCCGGCATTTGCATGAAGGCGGATGGCCGCACGTAGCCCCACGCCGCGGCTCTCGGCGCTAAGAGAGCTGCCGCCTGCACGTCCCGAGTCAGAGTTTAAAACCTCTAGTTCGTGCCATCCCTGTCTTCCCGCAAGCCCTTCCTGCTCCGGCCTTGTCCTGCCTGGGCCTGAGGAGTAGCTGAAGCCGTAGCTGTGTTTTTAAACTTGAGAGCGGATTCTGCAGAGCAGCCGCTCCCACTTCCTGTTTTGCCGTACGCCGTTTCCGCGCTGCTCGCAGTGCCCACGGGGGGCCCGCCCGCCCGCTCTGTCTGAGCCGCTGCGGAGCCGCTCGGGCCGCCTCGGCCTGCGGGGCTGTTCCGCCCAGTTCACGTTGTGCTGCCTCGCCGGGCTCGTGTGAGGGCACTGCACCATCCATTTCACCCCCTGTGCTTTGTTCATGCAGCACGGCTCCTATCGCTCTGCGCCCTGGAGACGATCCATTCACCGCGGGCTGCGGGCCTTGGGAACTTGGCGTTATTGCGGCGGTAGTGCGTGCAGACTGCAGCGGCTGCGCGGTTTGCGTAGGTTGCGAGATTTGCGTTGTAGCCGCTTTTCGAGCACGGAGGCGTTCACCTGGTCCCGTACTGTTCCCCGGACCGTTCGGTGGAATTTCCTGGGGTCCTCTGTCTGCGAGCAAAGCCTCCAAAAGTTTAGGGGATCCCTTAATATCTGAGGCTGTCCCCACTTGTGGCTGGGTATCCATCAGTGAACTTTTCAGTGACAGTGACTCTGCCGATACTAATGGGACAGAGGGAGCCGCCCCCCTTCCCTCCTCTCTCCGCCGTGCGGGCCCAGTGTAACTGGAGTGATTCTGTGCTTCACTTCTGTTGGAAACGGATTCATAGACAACTCTACAGACAGGGAAAAGTTCCGCAGCCTTGCCGTTCCTAAGAGTAACTTCATTATAAAGCCTTAGCTGACAGAATCCCACAGAAATAGATTAAAAACACTTCTGCATCTGCCCTTGGAAATTGTTCTTGTACCCAGCATAGGATGTCTCTCAACTGGTCTTTTGAGACAGAAACCGGGTGTTTTTAATCATGGACCTTAGCTTGTCCATTGCTTCTGTGTCTTGGACATTAAGTTTCCCATATTTACACTCTGGATTAACTCTGAAGTTGTATTTGAAGAAAAAAGGAGTTGCTACCTGACTTTACTGCCAGTTTCTTTTCCTCAGTCTCCAGTGTTCTCATAGCCAACCAACCTGCAGATACAAGTTCCTGGATCTGAGCTGTTTCTTTTCCCTGGGGATAGTTTTCACTTTTTTTTTTTTTCTCTCAGCTTTTCTGCTGTCAGCCTTTCCGCTGTTTTTCCTTCAGGGAGTCCTGACCTGGTGCTAGCAGGGGTTTTTCCTCACACAGGATGCACCAGTTGTTACAGTTCTGCCTGCTTTATCTCTGCCAAGGTCAGGAAAAGACACGGGAAATGTAGAGTCAAGTTTGGTCTTGGTTGTTTATTATATCTTGTCTATTTACAGTATTTACAGTCTCATGAAGTGTGAGCTCCAACTTGCCTGTTAAAGAAACGAGACAAAATGGAGACCTTCTAACTCCTACCAAGGCTGTTTGAGAGATAATTACCCAATACCAAAGTGACACCTCTATTATTTATGCTTTTGACCCAATAATGACCGTTTGAGGTCCGCAATGCAGACATCTTTCACCCAATTAGAGAAAACCACCCAAATCCATGAAAAAGAAGGAAGAAGGTGGTGAAGAAGAAGAATCCAGACAACACCCTGAATTGTCCATCTTGGCCCAAACGCATTACTGTATACCAAACCCCTAAACCTAAGTTTTCACCCTGTGAGATCACACCCCACCACTCTAAATACACCCCCACAACCCCCGTGCCACCACACAATCTCGGAAGCGTGTTCCAAGGCCTCAAGTCAAATGCGATGCCTGCCTGAGGGTCAGCCACTCCTCAGCTCAAAAAGCCTGAAATTTTCAGCCTCTGGGGTTCCAACAGACCCCCACATCCTTTCAGACTGACCCCACACCCTCCTTTCAGGGAGTTTTGGAGGGCGATGGAGTCACCCCCTGAGCCTCCTCTTCTGGAGACTAAACCCCAGCTCCTTCAACCATTTCTCATAAGACACTTTGTTTTCTGATCCTTTTGTGGTCCTTGTTCCCTTCTGTGGACACACTCCAGCACAGCAATGTCCTTTTTAAAGTGAGGGGCCCAGAATTGGACACAGCACTTGATGTGCAGCCTTCCCAGTGTCAGTGGGAGCAGGATGATTCCTCTGGGGCCATTTGGGCACTAACCAGCTGAAGAGCTCCAGCTGAGACTACTAAGGCACTTACATGCCAGTCTTCACATAGGTTAGTGCTGCCCTGATGGCATTGCTTCTGTCACACTCTGCCACCTCCCTCCAGGCTGGCTGAGAGGGAGAAGATGGTTACTTCAGCCTTCAGGGGGAAGGTGGACTTCATGCAATCACAGTTATACCCTTCACATTTCCCCCTTTTCCTAGTGGAGCTAGACTCCAATCAGTCAGTACTGATGATGTTTAAGAAAGACAAGGAGCTACTGGAGAAGATCCAGTGGAGTAGACAAAGATGATTTGGGGCCTGGAGCCTGGAGGAGAGACTGTGAGAGCTGGGCCTGTTTAGTTCAGAGAAGACTGAGAGTCGATCTCATCAATACATACAAATATTTCAAAGGCAGGTGCCAAAAGGATGGTGCCAGATTCTTTTCAGTGATGCCCAGTGACAGGATGAGGAGCAATAGCCATAAACTAAAATACGAGAACTTTCACTTCAGCATGAGGAAGAACTCATTTATGTTGAAGTTGGCAGAGCATTGGAACAGGATTCCCAGGGAGGTTGTAGAGTTTCACTCACTGGAGACATTAAAATCCTACCTCAACACATTCTGCTCCAGGTTACCCCTGGCAGAGAGGGTACCTTACCCTCTTGGCAGAGAGGATTGGATTAGATGGTCTCCAGAGATCCCTTCTGACCCTAACAATTCTCTGATTCTGTGTGATTCTGTGATCCAGTCTAATGGCCAAATACGAAGAAAAGACAAATTTGAGGCAAATTGTTTTTGTCTATGGCAATCTGTAAATTTAGCATGCTGTAATCAGCTTAATGTGCTCTACAGTTTGGCAGTTTAGGGCAGTGGAAAGATGGGCCAATAGACACCTGGACAGGTTCGCTTTTTGCTGCACTTGGTAAAGTCAGTGATAAAACTCAGCAAAACTTGCTAAACTCAGAGAGGGATTTTTTGAGACCAGTGGAAAAGGCACAGCTATCACTTCACTGCACATGAGGAAAATCAAAGCCATCCAGACTCCTTATTCTTGGAATAAAGGCATAAGAAGTGCCTTCCCAGGCCAGTACAGCACCTGCCAAGACCAGGTAGGCAGAAAGGCAGCTGTCAGAGAGCATGTGACCCTGGCTGTGCTGTGTATCTTGTCCTCTGTGTCCCCAGGACCTGCACGGCTTAATTAGGGCGGTCTGACACCCCTATTCTTTGCAGTATCTTTTCCAGAGGCTTTTTCCTTTGGCATAACTTGATGTTATCAGTCTCCAGTGTCCCAAGTCACTAGTTTACCACTGTTCTTACCCTGTGAAATGTGCTTGACCGAGCTGAGTTGCCCCAGCTGACTGCACAGCCGCGGGTCTCGCAGCACGTCTGCATCCACCACCGGGTGGTTCTGCAGCTCGGGAGAGAAGTCCTCTGATGGCAGATGGCATTTGCTGCTCCTGCCTACCCCACCTGCTGTCCCCCTCTGCTTGCTTGCCTTCCGTGGGTCGCATCACCCTGATGGATCACTTTCTTCCCGAAACCCATCTGAAACGCCCTATATTATCGTAGTTATTTTCTCGCGACTGCAGCTGCCCTCCTGCCCCCCGCCCGGGCCCCGCCCCGCCGCCACCGCCGCAGACCGGCCCGGCAGGAAGCGCGGGGCGGCGGCCACCGCAGGTATTCCCGGCGGGGTCGGCGGCTTCCCTCGCCGCCGCTCCGCCCCCTCCCGAAATCCCCGACCGGCGAGCGGCTCGGGTGCCCCCCGCCCCAGCCGGGCGGTGGCACAAGCGGTGCCAGGCTCCGGCCAGCCCGGTGCCAGGCTCCGGCCGCCTTCGCTGGTACCCGCGCGGTGCAGCTGCGCTGGGAGGCGCCGGGAGGGGCGGTGGGGGCTGCCTTGGGCTGGTCGCACCAGCAGCTCCGGAAAGCTTTATGCAGGGTCCGCCCCGATACGTTTTCATTGGTGAGTCAGTGTCAGGGCAGCTTTCTGCTAAATGTGTCTTCCAGACAACTCCCCGGCAGCGACTGGACCCAAGAAAACCTGAGACAGACGCTGCTTTTCTGTTGCTGCTGGATTTATTGGAGGCTGTGGGTAGCAGCAATAGCTCTATGCCAGGAGACGGTGACTTCCAGGAGCTCCTCTCTACTTCCCTTAAGGAGGTGAGGTCTTCTCTAGAGGTCTTTGAATGCTCTGACATGATTCCTTATAACTTGGTTCTTGAACCTAATGCTTACTAAACAACCTAAATTAAATTACCTAAAATGCTTGCTTGGTCCTGTTCGTGGTGTGGACCCATGGACCATCACGCTGGCAAGAAGCAGAAGTGTGATGGAATCTTCAGAGGGTACAGAAGATACTTGTACTGACATAAAAGCCTCAGTGTCTGTTTGGGAAAGTTGAAAATGTTTGTTCCTCCTGATGATATTTCCTTTGTGACAAGCAAAATTAGATTGCAAATGAAGTTTCTTTGTGTGTTTCAGAAGCTTAGTTGAGGCAACACCTTCTCCAGGAGTGCTGCTTGTTGGCATTTGTGGATGTGTTCAGCACCACGATCCACAGTGTCAAGGGAGTGAACTAAAAGAACTTAAGCAGCTTTTCACAAAGAGTGAACATTATTGATAATTGTCTGTAAAGCTAATGTGGAAACAGGAGGGGGCAGCAATAAACATGATGAGGCTTAGCCAGTGCTCGGATGGATAAACCTTCTTTCAGTCATGAGGACAAGTTGTTCCTAAGAGCAGAGGAAAAAGATCGGCTTGGAAACATCTCAGTGTGCTCCATTGTATTATTCATTGACATGTTGTCATACAGCTGGATCTTGTATTGAATAGTTTTGTGTCTGCAGGTGGATTCACACTAACTTAACACTGCAGCAATTTATTTGCTCACATATTTGCCTTTGCTGTGTTACTGCCTGAAACTGAAGTTTCAAGAAATGCAAGAAATTATTTACAGACACTTTTTCTAGAGTGTTGTTAGCTTTCTTTATACAGGAGCTGTGAATATCTGCAGTTCTGAGCAAAAAATCACACCTGTCATATGGTTAAGCAATTGAAAAAGTGCTCAGAAACATGGCAAAATTGCCATCCTTGCATAAGGAAAAATTTACTTGAATGTGGGCCTGTGTAGCTGGCTACAGCTTTTACATCTGAGAGAGAGTTGAACTTGAGATTTACAAAGATCCCTTCCAGCCTGAGTTTTGTCTTTGCCTTTTATACTTCTGAGACTCAGGTGGTTACTTTGGTCACTGAGGCAACCAAGTCTCTTTTGCAACAACCACAGAATTACTTTCTCTGGTGCATAATCCATCATATGAATCCATCCTACTGGATGAAGAACTAACACGTAACATGCTGGCATTTTAACAACTATAATCAGCTGACACAAATTATTCATAAGTATGCTGAATAATGCTGGATTTTTCTCCAGATGCCATGGTTTAAAATATTAATTGAACATTCAGTCCAAATACCTGGACACACTTACCTGCAGTCCCTTGATCTGAGTACGTGCCTATCCCCAGAGCTTGTTATCTTGCTATGATCTGCAGCTGTTCCTTAACATGAATAGGGAATGCCCTGGTTATTGCTATTGATTTGGTATGCCCACAAGCTCTGCTTATTTTTCACACAAGAGATTATGGTACTGTTTCTTGGCTGCTAGTCCAGCCTAATTTAGGAATTGGAAAGGGAGAAAACAGGTATTAGAGGTTGTCTGAGCAGAGAAGGGCAGGGAGCAATGACCAAAAGTAGAGTTGGAGACCTTGGCTGGGTAGTTTGAAAGCTAAGAAGTATTTTTTGTCATATGGCAGACCTGAGCTTATTCCTTCCTTTTTTGTTGTCTGCAGGTTCTGTAACAGTGATGATATAATTGGGATTGGCTTATTTACATAGAGAATTTCCTGTTTCAATCTGTTTCCTTAAAGAGATGAAGAAAGGACCAGAAAGTGGAGTATGTACCCTAGCTGATCCAGGCAGTTTAGTGGGACCAGATCCAGACACTGACAGCAGCAATGGACCGTCAGCAAGAGAGAAAGACAAGCTTCATTCTCCTGGAGAACTGGAAAATGTACCACTGAAAACCAGCACAGAAACATCCAGAAAAAAACTCTGTGGCTATTTAAATAAGCTGGGCATCAAGGGGCCAATCAAGACCTGGAAGTCTCGCTGGTTCTTTTACGATGAAAACAAGTGTCGCTTACTATACTACAGAACTGCCCAGGACATTAATCCTTTGGGGTCTATTGATCTCTCCAATGCCAGCTTTGATTGCAAAATGGAAAATGGGGAAGGAATTTTTGAGATCAGAACACCAGCCAGAGCTTTTACTTTGAAGGTAATGAGAAATTCCCAGTCAGGACAGACACATTTGTACTAAGGTATCTCTTAGCTTGAGTTTCATTTAAAGTCCTCCTAGCTTGGATTGTGACCTCTTGGACCTAAAGTACTTGCTTTGGCAAGTCTGAGACTCCTTACCTGTGAGATGGCTGTTGTTTAACAGAGTAGGAATAAAAGCTGAACTATGTGCCAAATTAAAGTAATTGAGGAGTCCCGCAGTCCACATGTAATTTACTGAACAGAGATGTACTCCCCTGTTTAAAATGGTTGCTCCAGGAAGATTCTTTGCTAGACTTTTATTTCTGTGTAAGTCATTGTTAAAAAGCTCTGGGGACGCTTCCTGTCTAAAGCAATTGTGACATTTCTGCTTAGTCTTGGACCATAAAAAACCAAAACACTTAAAATATTAAAATTAGGTCAGTGGTCCACTGAGATTCTACCCCTTAAAGCCACACCAATGATTTCCTCTGTCCTTCCAAATCAGTGTTAGGACCAGAGGATATGGATACAGCTGACCTTTTTTTCTGCTTACTTGTGCAGGAGAGTGGTGGTCATCTCCTCAGGATATGTCTTATGTTGATGAGATGATTCCCCTCCCTTTCCTGTTTTGTGTTATGTTAGGCAATCAGCAAACAGGCAATGATGTACTGGCTGCAGCAGCTGCAAATGAGACGTTGGGAATTTTGCAACACTCAGAGCAGATTTCCTGTGGGCAGCTCCCAGCTTGTGAATGAGCCTCTGGCTGGAAGAACAAGTAGGTGTTGCACATCAGCCTTTCTTCTGCTTTCAGCAAAAGATGGTGATGAATGGTGTTCCTCATCTGGAAGTAGGCAGAAGTTTTGGCCAGGCTTTTAAATGCAGGTGCCAGCTATCAGTGCTTGTCCAGTGTTTGATGCTTCTGCCTTATTATGTATGAAAATGGGTAAGCTGCATCCTAATCCACAGCATATGTTTGGAGATTTTTAGGTGTCTTGTGATGATCTTGATTTTCCTCACACATGTGAAATGTGCACATTTGATGTATCACTCTCATAAGGCCTCTGAAATTTTGAGCAAGTATAGGTTTTTTCAGCAGTGGGCTTAAGAGATCTGTTCCTAGAAGTGGTAGTAGACACGACTGTGGATCAAGGGTACCTGATACCTAAACAGGGTATCCTCCTGTTTAGTAATGACTAGATGCACATTTTCTTTGAAACAAATAATCCCCTCCCTAGTCTGCTCTGAAAGGTTCTGGCATCTTGCTACAGCACACAAAAATTTGGTAACTGTGTGTTACTGTGCTTGCAGCATGTGATCAGCACATTAAAACTATCAAATGTGGTTTGGAATGTGGGAAGAGAACAGCAAAATTCTTCTTACTTGTATCTTTGGGCAATTAAAGATTGATTGTTTAAGGTTAGTCATGCTCATATATATGTTTGAAATCATTTGATTGTCCTTGATTTTGTTTGCACATGGAAACTTGTGTAATTTGACCTAAAATTAAGGAAGCCTACTCTACTGTCCTTGTTCCACCTGACCACTTGAACATGCATACCTGTAGTAAACTGTTGTGGCTGTCAGGTTACATGAAGGACCCAAAGACCAATGGAATTCTGTCTTGCTCATTTGCTTTTGTGTCCTATTTTGTTTTTACATTTGTAGATGTAGTTGACAATGAAGACTTTCTGCCTCTCGTGAAAACACCAACAGAAGCAGTGGGTTTAAAGGCAGCATCTTTGCCTGCACCCCAAACATATACTGCTCTGCAGAACATCTCCCTTAAGCATCCTTGGACAGAGATACAGTAAGTGCATGAAGAGAACTGCAATGTGGTTGACATGCTGGCCTGCCACTGTGTGCCTTCCTTCCTGTCATGTATTGTGTGAAATGGGATTCTTGCCTAGGTGGGAGAACTGTGAAGCACTTTTTTGGAGGCTAGTCCAGGCCAAAGTACACTTCCTGCAGGTGGGTCTTTCACATCCTCCTGTTTTGTTGCATTTCACATAATCTAGCTCTCTTAGCAAAGATCCTGGTGGCAGACCTAGGACTAGTAAACTCTCTTCAGTGTAGTCAGTGCTTTGCATACCTAGTGTGATGCATCTGCACAGCAATCTTGGAAGAGCATGTTGTGGTCAGGGTCATCTGTACTCAGTAGGTAGTCACAGAAGCCCATTAACTCTTTCCAGTGGTTTCAAAGGACCTTGAGTGTAGTGTATTCTCCAAAGCAGGAACTCCAGGGAAAAGGAGCTTGAGCTGCACAGCTGCACAGTGGCCTGACTGCCCAGCTCACTCTTGTTTGCTGAGTTTCAAGGATGTTAATAGTCCTACTGCCTGCTTCTGTCTGCTGTTGCAATGGGTAGCCCCATCAGGTTAAAAGTTACAAGTCTTGGGCAGTTACAGTTTCACAAAGACAACCTCATCCAAGTCTCTGCTTTTCCTAGTCACTTACCTACCCATAATGAAAAATGAGTAAGTGGCCATAGGTGTGGTAGGCAGCCAGGCACCTGCCAAATATTGTTTGTGTGGAAGTTACCTGTAGGTTTTTTACCACCACTGCTGCAGCTACAGTCTGATGCTTATATGAAGAAAGATTCCCCCATGAGAATTTCACGTTAGCAGCTTCATTTACAGTTAGGAAAGCAGCAGACACTGAATTTTTTATGAACCTCAAAACAAGGGACTTATTTTGTTTTAGCTGATGGACAACACATGAGGAGAAGGAGAAGACCTGTAAGCATTCTTTCTGGTATAGGTTTTACACAAAAAACTTGTACATTTGTAGTTCCTCAAAGTCAGCTGCTCTATTTTTCAGGCTATGCTTTCTCTTGTACTCACGTTGATTAAAAATAACACAAACATGGCTTTGGCCCCTGCTCCCGTGCTTTCCTTTTGTGAGCTTGAGTAACAACTGTCTCTTTCAAGTTGTATTGCTCCCCTTGTTTGATAAACATTTCTCTAAGCTCTATCACCGTCTGGCTGGGTCTTCATGAGTGTAGCACATCTGGATCCTGAGCTGCTAGTCTCACAGGGAAAACAGTGCAGCATTAGGTAAAGAAAAGTAGGAAAGTTGCATTGCATGAGTACTAACTGCAGACAACAGGAACTGAAGGTCTGCTAGTCTTACACACCAGTATGCTCTCCAAGGTCAGCAATGTCTGCTCTTCTGCTCTGGAGCCTTACAGTAGCAAGGCAAAAGAATAATAGTATCTAAATGGCAGCTTCATTTACAGTCAGAAAAGCAGCAAACACTGAGTCTTTTATAGATCTCAAAACAAGGGACTTGTTTTAGCTGAATAACAGCACAGGAGGAGAAGAAAAAGGCTTGTATGCATACTTTCTGGTACAGGTTTTACACGAACTACCTGTACATTTGTAGTTCCCCATGATTCTATAAAGTCATCTCTTAGTGCTTCTGGCAATAGCAGCAGTTGTAACAAACTGTTCCTGAGTCTGACTGCAGTTTTGTTCCTGAAACTCTTTACTACTTTTTAGTTTATGACTTTGTAAATTATCACCACCCACCTCTGCCTCTGGCTAGCTCTTCTGAGGGCAGCGACCTTCCCTAGCGAGTTGCCTCGAGTAAGGCAGCCTCAGCCCAGGTAGCGCAGGGCACCTCGGTGGATTTCAGCTCTTTTGTGAAGTCCAAGACTATCAGTCCAGACAAGGCTCTAGCTGTTGGAGGCTGCTCTTCCTGAGGGGGTGATCCCAAGCGGCGCAGAAGGAAACACGGGAGCCAGGGATGATCTCTGGGAGGCTTCTTTACTTCAGCTCTGCCGACGAACCAAAGACCCCGAAGGGCTCGGCTGTCAGGGTTTTATGCACCTACCAAAGGGGGTGGGGTTTTACCAACAGCCAATGGGGTTAGAAACTGAGGAAATGGACCAATCAGGGAGAACATTAATAAACAAATTAGGGGATTGAAACTTGGACCAATCAAGGGAAGGATACAGAACTGACCAACCAGGGAACAGAACTGGGGTAGCCAATCCGTAGCTGGGGGGTGCTCATGCACTGTCTGCTCTCCAAGGGAGTGCAGGGTGCATGACCCTTTCAATGTCCTCTTCAGAGGCAGGGGCCTCCACAGTAAATAACCTTTGGCAAGTTTATTTATTAAATGTTTCAGAGCACAGGACCTGTGGCTGCTTCAAATGTGATCATTTGTCACAGTTTTGGCTGTGTTGTAGGTAACTGAGCTCCTCTTGGCAGCTTTTCTTGGCACCTAGGGATTTTTGCAGTAAACTAAGGATAGGGATGGATGAAGGAAGCTAAGGAAAGAGGGAGAGGGAAGGAGGAGGAGAGGGAAGGATGTGGTTGATGGACTGTTACCTTTCATCCCTCTCTTTGATCTGATATGTTTATGTATAAGGCTCAAGCACATGAGGAAAGATCATATGATTTTACATTCCTGTACTGATTTTGTGGCATCTTCCTAGTTTATACCAGGTACAACCTTGCTCTCCTCAAATCCACAAATTCTGTAACAAGTTCATTTTCTCAACACATGAAGGAGATAAGTTTTGGGAGAAGGGATGGAAAGTAATGGTAGGTAAGATATTGAATAGTTTGAATATGCACTGGCTGGCTGCAGCGATCGTGACTTCTGCTCACTAGGCTGTCTTGATATCTTCTTGTTTCAGAAACACTGTCTACAATATTTGTGGCTCCAAGCAGCTGTGGGGAAACAACGGGAATGTCTTTAGCTTTGATGAATTCCAAGAGCATCCTGAGAATGTTGATGAGGAGCAAGAGGCAGAAGTGGAGTCAGGATGTGCAGGTGATTGTTATTGAGCAGTTGAGCTGAGTAGGATGCCTTCTAGCAGAGATTAGCTGGAATGGAAAAAAGATGGTGGCAAGTTTTCAAAGGATATGAAAACTCTGTTACATTGTTAAGTCTCTTCCTATGTTGTTGCTACAAAACTGACTCTTTTGGCTCTGCTTCAGCCTCCATGTGTGTCTATCTTCTCCCTCTGGAACCTTCTGCAGAGGCAAAAAAAAAAAAAAAAAAATAAATAAAATCCACAAGATTGATTTCTTTGAGGTAAAAGCGTAATTGCTGCACAGTCACAGGCCAAGTGTGTCAGCTCCACTGCAGCATACCTTTCCATGGTGGTAATAACTTCCATTTGCTGTGGTCCAGACTGATGAGCAGGGTCCAAGGTGGTTAACAGGTAACATAAACCATCACAACTTTGTTTACTGTGGGCATATCAGTGTCTGTTTTGGCTCTAATCTTGTGGATCAATTTTACACGTCCTGTCTGTCAGCCTTCTCTGTGGAACTGTTGTGAGTCCCCCTAGCAAGACTTGGGAGTCCATAGTAACAAAGCAATTCTGTGTAAATTAAATCTATCTCCCCTCAGTTAAAGAAGGAACCCTGGAAGATGGGAGGATGGGGCCCAGGCTGAACTGGATTAGGAAAACCAAGTGGATGAACAGTGGCTTCCAAGGCTCTGAAGAATTGTCAAGGGAGAAGAATTCAGTGGATAAAGTGAGTGTCCTTCAACAACAGATTCTGACACTCACCGAGGAAGTCAAGTCACAGAAGGTGAGTGTGTTGAAGAGACTGCTATTTCTAAGGGTCACAGGGACTCCCTTACACATTGGTGTGACAGAAGCACTGAGAAGTGCTCAGCAGGCAGTAACTGGAGACTTGAAGTTCCTGGTATTACCTGTGTGTGCCTGTGTGTGCCCAGCACAAAAGAAGACCTGCAGCCATTTCTAGGAACTGCAGCTAGGTGTAAGAGGGAGGTAAAACAAATCCAGGTGTACTCTGCTGTTGCCTTGCTTGTGCACCTCTATTGCTCACTTAGTACAGTCCTGAATACTGTGACACTGGTGAGAACTGCCAGGTGGAGTCATGGTGTTAACAGCAGGTCATTCTTTTTGAGCAGTGACCCACCTTTAAGATGTGATTTGACTGTAGAAGTCAGGCATGGGTCACTGCAAGGTCTGTCTCTCATGAATGATAGTGTTCTTCAAAGCATGGAGCAATGCCAAGTTCTCTGTTCATGATGCCAGTAGCTCTTCCAGCAGTAGAGGCAGGAGAGCCAAATCCCATGTTGGGCAGTCAGTTGCATTCTTAATTTGCTTTCTTAAGTTTCTGAGATGCCAGAGACTAAATCAGCAGCATGTTGTGGGGCAAGGTTCCATGCCTTCATGCAGGATAGAGTGAGGGAGGACTCTGGCAGAAGGAAGGTTAAAATGGATATGCAGTTTCCTTCTGGTAGCACGGGTAGTTGCAGACTGCACTATTTCCCTCCCATTTTACCACACTCCTGGCCAGATCTCCATGCTCTCTGCTGAGCTTCCCAAGAAAGACTGTAGGAAAGCTGGAGTTCAGACAGCGTGGGTGGCAGCTTTTCTGCCAGCAATCCATGTCAATCAAATCTGTGAACTGCTGCAGAGACCTTTTGGGCCCAGCTCGGAGAGCAGAACTTCTCACTGTGATGTCACTGTATTTTCAAGATTTCTGCACTGTTTTCCTTCTGAAAGGAGTCAATTTCAAGGTATTTCACTGTTGGGTCTCTGCTGTCCATAAAGCTATTGCCATGGACAGCACAGTGATGTGATGGCTTTGCATTCCCTTTCCAGGAACTGGTCAAACTTCTCCACAAAGCTCTTGAGGCAGCCCAGCAGGAGAAGCGAGTATCTAGCATGTATCTCACTGCAGCAGAAGATAAGGACAGGCTGGAGCTGGTGCGCCACAAAGTGAGACAAATTGCAGATCTGACAAGTCGACTGGAAGCTCTTGAACAAGAAAAGAAGGAACTGGAGCAGATACTGACTTTGAGAGACAGCCATATCCAGGAACTCAAAGAACATGTGCAGCTTCTGATGGAGAAGAACCATGCCAAACAGGAAGTCATTATGACCTTGACAGAGCAAATGGCCCGAGAGCCCTCTGACCCCCTGCAAGAAGCCAACACTATCACTGTAGAGACATTGTATAAGCAGCAAGAGGAGATTGAGCATCTGAAGGTGTGTGACATGGCCCAGGTCTTTTGGGCCCATTTTTATGCTCTCCCATTTAGGTTGAGTGGGAGGGTGCTCTTTGTGGTAAGCACAGAATATACTTCTGCTGGTTGCTCCATCTGTCTCCAAATGAGGAATGCTGGAAGGGGCTCACCTGATGCCAACAGGGTACTGAAAAGCATCTGGGTCAGCTTCAGCTTAGAGCCTGTTTTGTTTGACTTCCTGTCATCATTCAATACCTGCCACTTTCTTTTCTTTCGTTTCACAGCTGCAGCCTGACTTGCTGCTTTCACTTACTCCGTTGCTCTATGTTTCTCTCTTGCAAATGGTTTTCCTATACATCCTGGTTCTTTCAGATGCAGGCTGTTCTATGTGTACAGCTGACAGGGGTTAGTGTGACGTGGAGAATTGCCAAAAGAGCCACTTTCTGTGGAGAGTGTTCATTTTTCCTGCCAGCCAATTTTAATGATTTGTTTCATTAAAACAAAAACAAAAACAAACAAACAAACAAAAAACCCAAAAAAACCCCCAAAAACCAAAAAAACCCAACACAACCCAAAAAACCCAACCAAAATTAAGCCACTTAACCTAACAAAACCCAAACAAAATGCATACATTCTTACCCTTATTTAAGTGCATCTCTGCCTTTATATGATCTGTATCTCTCTGTGTTTTTAAGTATATATATACATTTAGCATTTTCAAATGTCTTGTTGATACATGACAATATTATGCCTTGATTTCCTTTGTAGGCAGTATTTGTACTGGAGACTCCTGTCTGCTCCTCAGAACACAGAATTTTTGAGCTATTTTATTGTCCTTAACATAATCTGATGTCCCTGAAAGGGAAGGAATTGCAAATCCCTCAAGAACTCTCCTTGTGTGACTGTTTTGCTTTATGACAGGATGACATTGATGCATACAAAACCCAGAACCAGTTTCTCAATTCAGAGATCCACCAGGTTACTCGACTCTGGACAAATGTTGCTGAGAATGAAAAAGCCCTTCTGATGAAGGTAAGGCCAAATGACATTTTTTCCTTGGTGTGAACTGTTACTAATTTATTTTCAAAGTTGGCACCAGAATAGATTTTGATGCACAAGGAATAAGCTTTTTTTGTGCTTTTTTTTTGTGACCTCTTTACTGCTTTGTGTTGTTCCCAGATTAGACGATCATTTTAATTCTTCGACAGAAGTAAAATACCTGTGAAGATCAGTCTTAAAGGTGCTGAAACTTAACCCAGATTTCTGCATTTCAGCTATACAAATAAAAAAGCAACACTGTGTAGGCAATCACAAAAGTTTCCTGAGAGCTGGCAGACTGAGTCCTGGCTCCATCTAGTCATGGTTTCTCTGCTGGACTTGGCACTGCCAGGTGGCAGCACACTTGAGGTCCTGCAATTAGATCAGAGTTCTTATGTTTTGCTAAGTTGTATTTTTATCTCTAGCTGTGTAAATGTGAAAAACCTGGTTACTCTCAGACTTGTCTAATCCTATTTTCTGATTTGGAACCACTTTCAAGGCTGGAGGTATGTGCTGGCATTTGTTCTGTGGATTTTGCCCGGGATTTACTTCCTGGGGTTTAAGGTATTGTTGTGAATGAGTGTCTTAGGTTGCTTAAAGAATCACTGGCAAAAGTTAGGCTAAGCAGGTTCAATATTGAAGTGAAAGCATGGAAAAGGTCGTTGCCAACGTTCACTCTACTACTTATTAGATGGTTAAGGCACACAAAGATAAAATAGTACTAAAACCTATAATCAGTCAATCTAAAACTAAAATCAGTTAAAATCTATGTGGAAGCTGGGGATGGAAAAAAGGATGGGAAAGCTTTAGCATAAAAGGAATAAGGGAGGCCCTCCCATAGAGCCACAAGGTTCAGTGTGGACTTCTGTGCAAAACTTAGCTCTGGACTTGAACCATAGTTTGGACCTAAAGATTTTAACAGCACTTAAATAATGGCTGAATTTAAACAATTTACAAAAGATTGTATTGAATTTACTGCAATCACAACCATAACTCACTTACTGGCCTAACTTACTTACTAACATAAAATACTTAAGAATCTAAGATTCCAGGTACATTTTCTGTAGTAAATTCACACAACCCCCGGGTACGTACAAGGTACCTGTTCTTGTATTCTCCCTCGAGCTCAGTGAATTACTCATGTCAGGTGTCTGCATCTTCTCAACAGGCAAAGGTTTGAGCCTCAAGGACTGTGGGTATTGGCTCAGGCTTTGTTATCATTGTTTGGCAGTGGTCCCTCAAGTACAGGAAATCTGGGAGTTCTCTGGCTCTGAGAGGCCCCAGTCAAAGGGAGGTTGCTGGTTACAGCCCACTGTGATGCAGGAGAGCTCAAAGGGTCTCACTTAGGACCACTGTTTATAGGCTCACAAGAGAATTGCCTTTAGTCATGGTAATTTGCCATCCTGGCTGCAATTGGTAACTTTCTTTCAAGATTTGGTGACAAAAATGTTCTTTGACTTGGGTTTGCAAGAAAAAAATAAGTTTCCAATGGTGTTTGTTAAAAACAGAAGCTCATTAGACCAATTAGCACCAATTCCTGGGAGCAGACAGAGTTTCTGATAAGCACAAGAGGTTAGCCCAGTGCTGTTCATCAAGACTGAGGCCTAACAAGCATTTCTGATGGGGGAATCCGATGGCCTTAGATGAGAGAATGCACCACCACAGGCATATCTTCACAGTCATGGATTCTTGTACAGGCAAAAAGTTGCTTCTGGAGTGTTATTGGCATTCTTACATCTGTTTGCTTACTAGTTCTTTGAAACCCTGGCTTCCTCCTAACTTACTGCCCTCTCATCTTGAGACTTCTATAACCTTCAAAAAGGAAGTAATAATACCAGCCTAGTATGTTCAATGTGAGTCAAAATGCTGGTTAAAGTGGTAGTATGAAAGAAACCATGCTCCTTTCTGTCCCTTCTATATGCAGCCTAATTCTCTCTGTGGTTTCTCTTTCAACTTCTGCTTCCTACTGAACAGGAGTCTTCACTGAGCTTCCTGTAGAACTGGGTGAGTTGTCACCTGTGTGGCCTTAGTTCCCCACTTGTGGAATGCACTAATAATCCTCATTCATTTTTCTGCTTTCTCTGCCCAGGACCAAGGTGGTGGCAGGTACTGTCCTGCTGTTTGATCTCAGTTGGGCTTCCTGTGCATGAGAAATGATGTGTACGAGTGCCATGGAACTGGGGATGCTGAGGGGCATGTTGTCACCTAGTCCGTGGTGCTACCATGTATCCTGAAAATGGTATACTTATAGCTCAGTCACTGGAGCAGTATGTTTTATCAGGATACAGCTCATGTGGCATAGAGGACTTGTCTGAGGATGTGGGAAAAGGACTGCAGAGAACTCACATGCAGTGCTGGCTCTTCAACTGTGTTCTTAGTTGTGCTGGTGGGGTGTGGCCATCCACTGATGCAATGCAGTAGTTAAAGGAGGTGATGATGTAGTAGGTCTTTGACTCAATAAGCAACTTCTGTTGCATGCTAGCTACTGCAGCTTGTGCTTGTTCACAGACCATGGTGATTCATTTCATGGCTGCAATTCCACTGATTGTGGAAAACTACTAAATGTGTTTCCTGGGGCTTTGCTCTTCAGAAGTCTTTATATGCAGACCAGGCCAGTAGAGCCTAGTGGCAATGCAGGAAGGACTACCTCTGAGTGAGCTCTTTCCTTCTTGTTTCCCTATCAGTGTGCCTGCCTGCAAGCAAGAAACTGCCAGATGGAGAGCAAATACCTGACAGTCTTGAGAAAGCTGCAGGAGGCTGTGCCTGGCCTGCCCAACTCCTATGCTGAATTGGTGAAGAACCTCATCCAGGAAGCTCTCCAGTGGGATGTAAAGGAAGAAGCAGAAGAAGGTTTTAACTTGAACCCTGTAAGGTAAGAATTGAGAACATGGGGATATTTGCAGCTTTGTAGAAGCCTCTCTGCAAAGGGAAGTGTGCAGGCAAGATACATCTACAAATATTTTATAGCAGGAGCCTACGTTTGTGTTTATGCCTTCCTGCAAAGTCAGGGCCCCTGTTCTGTAGGAGTTCCTGGTTTGTTTTTTTTTTTGTTTGGTCAGTCTTGCAGGTACTCCAGGTAGCTTTGGAGATGAGACACTTGAGGCCAGGCCTGGCCTCTTTGCCAAGAATATGATGGTATCTTACAAGTTTCCCACTCTGTGGACAGATGGTGCACAAACCCTTGACAAGCTGTACTGTCTGTACTCGTGGTGTGTTCTGATCAGTAAGAGATTTGCATTGTGTACAAGGAGACATCAGAAGGGAGTGTGGATCTCTGTTCTTTGATCTGATGCCTCTAAGCCTTTCCAGTCCACTCCCACAGAACTGTCTCTGCACTGGGACAGGGTAGGGAGAAGGTACACAAGGGGAGCTCGGTATTTCTTTAGGGGGGTCTGATGAGGTTGGTCTGCAGCTCAGAGCAAAGTTACACTTGAATTGGTGTGTGTATGCCAGTGCTGCAGGCTCTCATTTGTCTTCAAGGCTCTGAGCTAGGCTGTCACATGTAGCTGCCAGAGAAGTGAAGGAGGAGTACTGTTACCTACGAGTGTTTGAGATCACTTTAAAAAAATCACTAGCAAGAGTATCAGCAAAACCCAGATTTAATAATAAGCGACAGCACAACAAAGTGAAGTTGAGGCCTAACGAGCATTTCTCAGATCTCAGTCCAGCCTGGAAAGGGAGGGGGGTGGGGTGTGCATGCCCACAAGTACCTGTGCTCTGCTATGGGTGATGTGAGCTTGGCAGGCTGTTGCTGGCATGACCCCAAGCAGTAAGTGTCCTTGACACAGGTACCAGCACTGTCTTTTGAACTAAACACTGTCTTGTGTCCCTCCAGTGAGTATGATGAGTATGGGTTTATGACTGTGCCTGACTATGAAATTGAGGACTGGAAACTCCTGGCCAAAATCCAAGCCCTTGAGATAAAGTCCAACAAACTGCGGAGTCAGGAGATAGTGGAGAAGCCCCTCCGTGACAGATGGAATAGTTTTGGAGAGCTGAGCCCTTCTGCAGAGCTGAAGAGTCTGATCCGAAGCGGCATTCCTGTGGAGCATCGGCAGCGGGTGTGGAGGTGGATGGTCAGCCGGCACTGCTGCCCTGTGCCTGGCCACTACCACCGCCTGCTGGAGCAGAGCAGGAGCACCGAGCACCCTGCCTGCCGGCAGATTGAGCTTGACCTGCCCCGCACACTGACCAACAACAAGCATTTTTCCTCTCCCACCTCCCAGCTCATCCCCAAGCTCCGGAGGGTGTTATTGGCATTCTCCTGGCACAATCCTGCCATTGGATACTGCCAGGGATTGAACAGGTGAGGAGCCAGGTGTGCTCCATCTTCATGAGATGGCATTGAAAAGGTGTAGACATTCTCTTGACTATGATTCAAGCAGCCTCAGGCTCTTGCCTCTCTACAGTTCTGTCCTAGCTACAGGTGTTTCCTTGGAGAATTCTGCATTTGGTGACTTATTTTTCATCCAGTGTTGTTACTGGGATCCAGCAAGCAGCAGGATGCACTTGTGTGGCATCTCTATAGTTCCAGAATAGGAAAGAACAGCTATAGGAGGAAGAGTGAAACAGTACCAGAATAAGACCACAAGGCTGCGGCTGAATTTTTAAGTAGTAATGTAAAGTAGTAAAGCATAAGAACACCCTGGTGATTCCCTTTTTTGCTGAGAACAGTTGGAGGAAATGTTGGGAACTGTTAACATGTGAGGGAGTTGCAGCAAATGACACAAAGAGAGACTGAGGAAACCATGGTCGTTCTGCCTGGAAAAGAGGAGATTCAGAGAATATAAAAGCTTCTTTCACTTCTCAAAGAAGGCTATAGGAAAGATGAACCTAAATTTCTTGCAAACATAAATTTCTTAGAATTCTGCTTGCAAACAGAAAAGGCACTAGGCATGAGCTGTAAGAAGGGAATTTCTAGTTGGACCTTTTTACATGAAGAAGGTCTTGTGTAAGGTATTTATTCCTCATGATCTTTGGATGGTCTTCAGAAAGACAATAGAAGCTTTCCTCCAGAGAGCCCTTAATATAAGATATCTTCTTTCTAGTGTGTCTAAAAGGCAGTAAATCAGAGCTGAAGGAGGTTGAGGCTGTGAAAGAATGGGTAGAGAGATGAACTATATCACATAGTATGAAGTACCTCTGTGTGACCTCTTTCCTGTATTGAAATAGTGCAAATCACACTACTAACTTCAGCAGATCTACAGAACATTCCATTAACTGGGAAACCTGGCTTTGTCACACCAGTTCCACATGTTCTGACAGAGCCACATGGGAAAGAAAATCACATCCCTGTGGTTCCTTCAGAAACAGACCACTTGCCTCTGTCTGGCTGTCCTGCTACATTTGTTATTTTGGATGCCGATGGAGCTGGAGACATGCAAAAAGAAGTCTTGCATTCTTCAGTTCCTGTGTTGATGACTCCTCCTGCAGCACTGAATTCCCTCACCATGTCTTGTCCATCACAGATTGGCAGCTGTTGCTCTCCTGGTCCTAGAAGATGAGGAAAGTGCCTTCTGGTGTCTGGTCTATATTGTGGAGAACCTAATGCCGGCAGATTACTACAGTGACACACTAATAACATCACAGGTGAGCTGAGCACCCTCACATCTGCTTGGACTCTCATACAGTGATTTACAGTAAAGATTTAAAAATGAATAGTCATCCTGCTGTGTGTTTGATTTCTCACAGGATAGTGATACCTCCTTGCAATGCCTTCCATTGCAGAGGTGCTGGAGACTTGAGAGTACAAAATTGTTACACTCACAGGATCAGCACACACAGAGCAGCAAAATTGGTCACCAGCTCTAGGAAATGGGGTACCACTCCCAAGTAGTAACATGAAAGTTAGGTTAGTCAGAAGGAAAGTGCCCATTAATTGTCCAGTTACTTATTATAAAGAAGTCTTAAAAGAGGCAAAACAGCAAATTCTGGTATGTATAGACTGAGTATGAGGAAGGCATAATTTTGCATCCCTTCAGATGATGTTTTTGAAACTGCACTCTATCTTTGGAGTGCCATATACATGTGGACGAAAATGCTGAGATTTTTATATTCACTGTATTTGCCTCAGTTCATGATTAAGCATGGTGTTCTCACTCTGGGGCTCTCTGCACATCAGAAAAAAATCTGGCCTTTTGATGTCAAATGTGCTGCGAATAAGTTATCCACCTGATTCAAAATCACTGCATTTCAGGGTTTTCAGTGTGTCTTGTGTCAGATATATTATGTCCTCCCAGGCAGACAAAGAGACAAGCCACCTCCCATATAGTTTAATGAAATTGTAATTGTGTGCCCATACAACCCACACCCATCAGGGCTCAGTTGGGTAAGCCTGCCTGCGACCTTGATGTCTCTGTTATGTGTGGTTCTTCCAGAGAAAAAAGAGTTGGTTTTATTTGTGGGCCCACAATAGAGGAGGCTTCAAGGGTTAGTGGCTGAGAGTGACTGATGATGCCACTGAATTTGCTGACTAACATTTACTGGGCCAGTGGTGTGGTGGTGGAGAGGCCACAGAATGGGGAAACAGTCAAATCACTGTGAAGATAGCAAAATGTCTATTCAGAGGAGGTTGTGTTAGCTGTGGGATTTAATAGACATCACTCAATACTCAACAAGTAGAGACTGACAGGGAAAATGTGACAGACTGAAGAGGCTCGCCTACATTTGGTGAGAAAACACTGCCAGCTGAAAGTCTTGTTTAGAAAGAATTTCTGACCTCATGGTTGATATCTGAAAGTCTAGCCAAGACCCATGTAAAGAGGAACATCTAAGGTGATGCTTTGTGGGTTGGCTTGATAAAGTGAGTTGGCTGGAAAACTTAAAATTGCAAATTTTAAAGATAAAGCATATTACCTACATGGTTTATACCCCTATGCCTATACAGCTAAGTGGGCTGACACACCTGGGGCATTAATATGATATGGCAGAGGGAATCCCTAAACATGATCCTGCTCTTTAGCACTTACCCTTCAGAAAGCACAGCTCTGCTGAGATGAAACCTTTATAAACCTGGATCAAGGATCTGACTGACTGTATATCTGTGTTTTGGAAAGCACAGAAGTACTCAGACCACAAAGAAAAGCTTAAGTGAGAAGATCAGGTTCTGCTTGCAAAGTCAGAGGTATTCCAGGTTTTCAGTCTGTCGGGCCATGTAAAGTCATTCAGACCTGGGCAGGTATCACAGAAAATCCTGGTAAGACCAATGCAGGAACATGTGTCAGATTTTCCCTCTTGACTTTGAGAAGGGAAGGAATATGATTCTTTGAGAAGAATGTATGTTTCTCTACTTGTATCTTGACCTTGTTTCAGCTCCATGCCTTGCACTGGATGCCATATACGAGTACACTGCTCAGTGAGTTTGAAGGGTTGGGAGACAAAGCATGCTCTGCTCTTCCTAGAGTGTGGTTCACCAGAAGGCAGCACTAGTGATGACCCTGGCATGCAAGGGCCATTGTCCTGTTGCACCACTCCTCTCCTCCAACAGCAACACTGCTCTTGACTTCATTATTTTCTTTTTTGTCAATTTTAGGTAGATCAGAGAGTCTTCAAAGACTTCCTGTCCGACAAGCTGCCTCGCCTTATGGCTCATTTTGAACAGTATCGGATTGATGTCTCACTCATTACCTTTAACTGGTTTCTGGTGGCCTTTGTGGACAGCCTGGTCAGCGACATCCTCCTGCGAGTGTGGGACGCCTTCTTGTATGAGGGAACTAAGGTGCAACACTCAGTCTAGGCCTTCATCCCATCTTTACCACCTCTGTGGCATAGTGACAGGGTGATGGGCATACACATCTATCAAAGATATGTGGGTTGAACCGCGTGTCCTACCCTGCCTGTTTGGTATTCAAGCCCCTGTTTTCTATGTACTTGCTGCTAGTACGCCAACCTAGTCCCTGATTCTGTGCACTTGGTACTTTTTAGCAGGTAGCTGTGCCATAAAACACAGCTCTGATAGGCTATGATGTCTCCTGCTCTGTGACACAACGGAGAATATTACAGATAAAGGGAGCGTAAGATAGGCAGTGTCTGAAAATGTGAGTCCTGCATTGTCCCTGTGCATAGGGAGAACTGGAGAACCCTTGTGAAATCCCTGTGGGATCCTTTTGTAGAGCCTGGTATTCTCTGGGGTTGCAAATTAGCCAACAGATGGTCATTCTCTTGAGATTAGCTCGGTACTCCTTTAGGCCTGCCCTAGTACAGACTATTGAGAGCAGAAGTAACTCTGGATCTAGTCGATACTGCAGTGTTGTGTGCTGACACCATCTTTTATGCCAGGATGGCCTGGACCTTCAGTTCCTTAAAACTATACACTTAAATACCTTTCAACCCTCCAGGTCATTTTCCGGTATGCTCTTGCGATTTTTAAATACAATGAGGAGGAAATCCTAAGAATTCATGACAGTGTGGAGATCTACCAGTACCTACGCTTTTTCACAAGGATGATCACGGATGGCAGGTAGGACTTTGAGTTGTAGACAAGCTTCCATTGCGTATTTGTACTTGCTTGTCTGTCAGGTCAGCTTAACAATAGTTGTGACTAGTTTAGTAAGAGTTTATTAAGAGAGATGCATGTGCATTGATAGGTCTGTGAGACATGCATCCGTTTGTCTCTTTTTGACTTTCCTTACTTAAAATCTTGGCTTGGGCAAAGGCACGCTACAGCAGAGGAAGCCATAAAGTCAGCCTCCTTGTAGCAGCTGGTACTTGTGCCATTGACTGCTGAGTGTCTCTCAGCTGTTGTTGGGGTGTTTGGGAACACAAGCACAGCCTATGACCTTGAATGATAACATGTGCCTGAGATGAAGATTTCTGTGATCAGAAGAGCTCAACATCAGGAGTATTCCTCCCTGACAGGCCATCAGAATTGGCATCTGATCCATTGTCTCCTAAATGATGACTGCACACCGTTACCTTAAAAGGTGGGATGGTATAAGTGTATGTGAAGTACTGCTTGGGTTGGTGTTTGTGTGGGAAAGAATTTCTTTAAGACACTGCTGTTTGGTGACTTCTAAGCTCAGAGAGCTGAAGTCTGAGGCCCTACTCTTTAATACCCCAGAATGTTCTTGCCATATCTGTTACCATGTGTTACTAGCCAGTAAATAAGTTGACCAGAGCTGTCCTTTCTGTTGTAGGAAGCTGATGAACATTGCCTTCAATGACTTAAACCCCTTCCCCATGAAACTGCTGAGGAACCGTCGGTCAACGCACAGGGAAGAGCTGGAGGCAGAACTGTGTGAACTTCAACAGATCAAGGCAGCCTATGTAAAAGAGAGAGCAGAGCAGGGACCTCAGGACCTGGAGGAGGTTGTTAGTGAAGAGGAAGAAGAGAGCTAACAAAAGAGAGTTTGTCCTCCCTCCCATCTTGTAGAAGGTCATTAGTAGCAACTGTCAGTAAGAAATGGACCAGAGGGGGAAGTGTGGTCACAGGAGTTCATCTGCCCCAGTAAGCAAGGCTGTAGTTATGGGACCATTTGGAGACCAAGTCAGACTTTAGAATGGATTGGAAGGTGTCAGAGGAGTTTTAACCTTTTCTGTACTTCTCCCCATTTAGCCCATCCTGTTCTGTGTAGTTTAGGATTACAGCTGAGGGTGCAAAGGAAATATCAGTTGTGGTGTCGTGACAGGAACTGACATGGTGCAAAAGACTCAACCAAGCAGTGCTTTTTATGCATTTTCTGATGGAGGCTTGAATGAGATCTTTATCTACAAGTAAAATCTCCAGAATAATGAGCCAAGAATACTCCCTCATTGTTACCTAAAGCTTCTGAATTGGTCAGGAAAAAAACCTTCTCTTAGAGGGCATGGTGGCTTCATTGTCTAGCCTGTCAGGAGTGTGTGTGTTTAACACTGTTTCTGATCAAGACTGTCTCCAGATGAGTGTTAGGTCTGTGGAGGTTCTGAAAGATGAGGACATCATCCCATGGGACTCAGGCAAGGAAACAGATTGTGGGAGAGTAGAGTTGCTTCTCCAGTTTGGTACCTGTAGGGAGTTCATGGGAGCACAAGGTATGTCTCTTGCTTGGCTGGGAAATGTTGGGAGCTTTCTCTCCTCATTGTTTAGCTTTGAGGCCCTGGCATCATTCTGTGCTGGTGAGTTTGCTCCATAGAGGAAATCTGATCTCTGTATGAAACCAACCACAGCCTGCCTGCAGGCAGAACCTAGTGTTATGTGGACTTTTCCTGGGGATGACTGGATTTTCTGATAGTCTCACTCTCTCCCCTACAATTACAGTCCTTCTGTGCTGGGTCTTTACATAGATATCCCTGTCTCTTAACTCCCATTCATTATGGGAGGGACAAGGGCTTTTCTTTAGGAGTTTATAACATTTAAGGTGTTTTATCCATGGCATATGACTGGTAGTGAACCTGAAAACCTGGGAACAAGGTCACAAAAGATGACTTGATATTCTTTAGAAAAAAACCCATTAATGTCCCCTGAACCAAGGAACCATGGGTCTAGCACAAAGAGATGCCCTATCTACTCTGGAAATGAGGTCTGATAGCCTTCTGCCTGCCTCCCAGGCTTGCCCATCCCCTGGATCAGATACCCTACCTGTGCAGCTCAGCCCTCCACAGACCCAGGATGAGTCAAGTATTTAGATTAATACAGTTTATTTTCCTTATGCCAAATCCTGCTGCTCCACTTTCCTGCTGACCAGTGCATTACTCCAGGTGTGCCTGTAGTGCTGGCACTGACAGCATGCAGCAGACAGCATGCAGCTATAAGGGGGGCTCTCCTCTATGTTTTTAGACTGACCTTGAACCCAAGTGGATTATGCCTTCTTTAAACATCTTGTGGTTGCAAACTCAACCCTTCAAGTTGTCAGTGGTTGCAAAGGAAGGAAAGGGGGGCATTCATAGCCCACAGTGTTTTTAGCCCTGTGGGCTGTAGTCAAGATGACAGGCTCTGGGGGAAACAGTGACTGAGAGTTCCTCTGTGGAATAGACATGAGACATATGGTCTGCTTCACTGGACAAGTCAGCCAGTTTGAATGAATTATAGAAGACTGAGATGGGAGAGACCTGTGGAGGCCAACCACACAGCAGAGAAGTAATCAAAATGGAAGCGAAGTTCTCAGAAGAGTGGACAGATCCCCTGAATGTCACTGAGAGCTGCACACATTGAAAGTGTGGGATGAGAGGAAAATGTTACTGGAAGCCTACTACAATATCTCAAAAAAATGAACTAATTTTCAAACTGCCACCTAGATAGGGAAGTCTAAAAGGCAGAAGGTTTTTCTTCACAGATGACACTGCTAATCTAATTTATTTATACTCTTATGTTCATGGGTGCACACACAGGTTTGCTGTTGTTACAGATATTATCTTCTAAATCAAGACCATGAAAATTAGAAGTTTACTTACAATTTTATTTCCTAGAGCTTTCTACAAAAGCCTAAAAATCTTTCCTCCTGACTTGCCCTTATGTTTATTAATAAAGGCATTTGAAACATGTATTGTTAGACTAAACCACAGCCTAACATATGTCTACAGTATATAATAAACATTGGTCTATGTACATAAACTCTTCTGAAGTAGGCATAAGAATCAAGGTGTTGACCCTGATGGGGAATTCTGAAAATAATTTTTAATTGAAAGTGGAAGGGAAGGACGTATGAGGATTGCTATTAAGTTTCTTTTCTTTAGTGTCTTTCTCAGCTCTTGGCTTTGGTCCACATGTATTTACTGAGGACCATTTCCTCTGGTCATATTGATAACCACTCACATGTGGTCATTCTTTATAAAACTGTAGTGAATGCAGGGATATCTGCAAGGCCTATACAGACCTGCACCTTGGAGCCAAGCTCACATGTCCTCATGGGCCCTCATCTACTTTCCTCCTGCTTCACAAACTTCAGTGGTACTAAAAAGTACTGAATTCAGGTCACAAAGGAGCAGTTGGGCCAGACTCAAATTCCTCAGGCCCCTGCAAAACCTGCAGTGACTATCAGTGCCATGGATGTTTCGAACCTCTTGGTTACCTCTGCCTGAAGTGCTCAAGAGTGATTTGTGCAGCCATTGCCAACTGTTGTGGCTGGGAAACAATTTGATCTGGTTATGCAGCCCAGCGGCTCCTTCTCTGTGTGCTTTCTACCCAGAGCCAGTGTTTGCTGAGCTTTGCTGTATGCATAACATCACTTGTGAAATTAAGCTTTCTGTCTCTGCATTAACCTAAACCTTGGATACCAGCTCCCACCCTAAAAAGGATGGTTTTGATTTCCACTCCTACCCTCTTCCCTATGATGTGCCATTAACTTGCAGTTCAGTTTGTTGCAGAACCTTGTGGCCACCAAAAGTTTACAGGGTTCGAGAGGATAAATTGGTGGTGTGGTGCCAAACACAAATAAAGCCACTGCTGGTTCAGTAAGCCCCTGAGCTACCAACAAGAAGAGACCATGAAGCTTCCCTTCTTTACCCCTTTTTGGCCTGGGTGGTGTTGGGCTGCCAGGATCTGTATCTTCATATGTTGTAGCTAAGCCCTGTATTCTGGCATGCTGCTGTGGTAAGAGGCACTACTGGAAAGGTTGTTTCTGGCTTAATGTTTAGTCTAAGCTTGAGCTTCTCATCTAGGGTGAAGGTGAGAGCTAAGGGGCAAGGCATTTTCCATGGGTGGAGAGCAACTACACCTTGTAGCAGGAGCTATACCACAGTGGTGAGTTTCTCTTCCAGTCTGCAGGCTGGGCAACCTCCTGCCACCATTACAGACTCAAGGCCTGGGGCTTGCTCTCTTCCCATTTAAGAGCTCACTTGTGGCCTGAGAAGATGCTGAGACTTCTCCAGCTGTCTCCCAGTGCTAAGAGCTCCTGAATGAAACATTAGCTCTGTTTGGTCTAGGGGCATGCCAAGTGCAAGGTTCCCATGACCAAACCACAGTGCTGGAGCTGATATAATATAATACCATCTGAGATAATTTAACCTCTTTCCTAGAGTTCAGTGAGAGGCTGTGGCCTGCACAGAGATGCTAAATCATGAGATTATCTGTGTGCTTTCTGTTCAACCTCAGGAGCTCTCCAGAGGGGAAAACAGCACACCAGGTTAGTGGAAGAGAAAGTATCCCTAACCATGACACATTCAGGGTGAAAGGTCCCCTGCTCTGCTGCAACCAGATGTTTGCTTTGGTCACATGGTCCACTACCTTTGAGATTCTCCTTGTTACTAAATGACAACTTCCTGCAAAGTGCAAAGTCTGCCTTTGAGACTCCAGCTGTTGGATCAGTATCTGCTCTGGTTTTGAGCTTAATTTTCATGACACACAATCTCTGGCACATTCTGGGGTCAAGCTGTTGGACCAATATTCAGGGTAAGTAGAATTAAATTTCAAGCCCCCTTGTAATATCAAAATTGGCCAGATAAAAACTTTCTAACACAGTTTTGAGTATTAGAAAGCAGCATTATTTATTGCAGTCTGCTGGTCACTTGGAGAATCCTTCCTCTAACTGAGTGCCCTGAGCATTGGGTAAATGCTCAAAACTGGGTTTTTATCATACACACTGATGACATACTCATTGGCTATCCCAGCCTACTTGATTTATGTGTATTACTTCATTTTGCATAGTTGCAACCCTTACTGGAAGTCCTTATACAGTTCTCTGGGGGTTGTCTTCAATGTCCAGGGTCCTTTTTAGGTGGCTGTTCTTCAAGCCCCATTCTGAGTAAGCACAATATCATTGCTTTGCATAACTTCTGCTTTGTCAGCCTTGCAAAGCTAAGCTGGCATCCTGTTGTGTTTTGCATGACTTGTTTTGTATAATTCTCCAAAACTACATTGTTTACTTTATTTGATAAGAGTAAATTTTTTTTTCTGTTCTATTGTCCTTATCATTTGGGAAAAAAAAAGTACTCAGCCCAACATCACAATTTCAAGCTGAAAATAATGCCTATATTTTTTTCTTTTACAATGTCATTTTGTTAGTAGAAAAGTATTGTCTATGGGCAGCATTTTGCAGGGAGGAAAAGTTCCAAAGCAAAATTAAAACCAATTGATGTTTTTTTGCTGCATCTTCTAATAACATTTTTCAACATCATAAAAGCTCTAGTACATTGATGAGAAATACCAATGCCACAGACTCTGAAAAGGCTTCCAGTTTTGACACTACCATTGCAATGGTGCTTTACATCAGTTCCAGAGCTGGTGGGTGTTGTGCCCCCATGCCGCCTGCCCCCATACATGTGGCACAGTTAGCACAGTTAGTGATACTGAACTGTATGGGGCTGGAAATAATTACAGTAGGAAAAATGGGAACCAGTGAAGTTTTTGTTAAAGATGAAGCTAATTGGTCATAATTAATTAGCAGTTTCCTCCACGTGTCTCCTTTCAGAACTACCAGAGACATGTCAGGCCCCTTGTCCTCTGCAGGCAGAGATAAAGCAGAGTTCAGTGTTTGCTGCAGCATCTCCCCCTCAGTCCAGATGTACTGGGCTGTGTGCTGGTATAACTTAGCCTTGAATTAAATATACCTAAGGATATCATGTCTGCAAACCGGTCATGCCTTTCCTAGGGTTGCAAGGCATACTGTTATGCAGAAAGCTGGTTTCCTTCTGTTTCTTCTCATCCACTTCTGCAAACACTCCATGCCAGTCAGGAGCCTGCTCCCAGGAAGCTGTGCCCAGCTGGGTGAAGTGCTTCATCATTGCTGCACAGACACCATGAATGTGGCCATGCTGGTGTAGCTCCTGCAATGCAGACCAGCCACAACAGGTGCCAGCTCTGCTCTTCCAGTGGCTTCCCACAGGCTGAGATGCTGCACATGGTTTCTGGCTTAACAGTGGTGTTGTTCTATCAGGCTCCCCTTCATAACCAACTCTGCTGGAGTGGTAGCTTTCCCCTTCTCATTATTTTGCATGGGCCAGAAAGAGATGGGTGGAACACTGGCCTGCTTGGCCTGATTTCTGGCACCTAAGGGTGTGGGATGGCAGAGAGTTACAGAACACACTGCTCCAACTTCTGCTGCTGGATCTCAACAGAAAGCACTAACATATTGGTTACTGGAGGCCCTTTACACAGCAGAAATGTTGTGTGGGAATGCTCTTTCCCACAAGCCACTTTTGTGGACACAGGCTGTCAGCAGTGGTTGCTCAGCTAGGCTCTTGCTACTGGATGACCAGTTGAGATATTTCAGGGAAGAAGAGAGCAGTATTCATTCCAATCACCAAGGACACCCCAATCCCAGTCACCCAGTTTAAGACTGCAAAGGGGACTGGGGAGCAAAACCATTCACTTTGTCAGCACCTAAAACAGCTCTCAAGAATGGCACTTGCACATGAGTAGCACAGCCAGATGCCTACAGTGGACAGGGCTGTAGGTAGAAGAAATCTTTCCCCCTGCAACCTTAAACAAAGATATCTTTATCTCCCTGTCAGTCCTGAATGCAATCTTCCACAGCTTAATCAGGGCTGGAGCACAACATGTGTTAAAGGAAGCACTGGGTATCATCTGTGTATCATCAATACCTGACCCGTCTTGTACTTCTCCATAAGGGGACATGTGAGCACACACTGTGAGGATCCTGAGGAGTACCAGAAGTCATCTCAATTCCTGTAGGCAGGACAGCTGCTCCACTAGTGTCCACAATTTGTGTCCACAGGAATTCCATCCTGTGCTCCATCCGTGGACATTGGTTCTCAGCAATTGTCTGGTGGTGTATCTCCTGAAGTGCCTCAGTCTCCTGGGATGTCCTGGGCTGGCACCTGGTAGCAAAGGATGAAAATCGCTCTTAGGGGTTGCTTGCTGGTTCTGAAATTTGGCTCAACACCCTTGAAGAATTCAATGGATCTGGTCTTTTCACAGGCATAATTTTTCTTCTCCAAAAGGACTTGAGGTGTCCTGACAGGTATGCTAATGACACCACATAAGCAGTCTCCTCTTTTACTAGAGCTGGAGTCTATAGTGAGGAAATGGTCACTGTGTTGGTTGTGATCTCCCCTTGATGGAATTACCTTTCAGTGTGTCCTTACACACTTCTTGTCTCTCTCTCAGCACTGCCAATGCTTATTCTAGTTCTAGTGATTTCAATCCCTGCTATGTTGCCTGTTGTTGCTTTGTTTGAGAGTGTTTGAGACATTTTCTGGAAGGGTTCACGGGGCCTCTATCCCTTCTGTCTTTGCCTACGTCTGCTAAGGATGATACTCAGCTTCTTGATAAACAGAACTTTGCCTTGAGGAGTTAATAATTGGTAACAGCATCCAAGCTATTCTTTGGGCATGTTTTTCTGTTTGGTCCCTTACACTGATCTGCAGCATCTCACTTGTGAAGGAGTCTCACAGTCTTGTCACAGCCGGTAGCTCAGCCCAGAGCTGCCTCTGCTACCCAGTGAATGATGGGACTAAGGTATGTAGATGAGCTAGCTGTCTCAGACTCTAATTAATCAGACAGGACCAAAGTAGTGTTAGCTGAGGGGGTGGCCTGGCCAAAGAAACCTCCTCTGCTATTTCATCTTGGGTGCTGCTGTCTGCTTACCAAGTTCCTTATTCAGGGCACCAAGGAGGTTTGTAGTGCTGCCAAGGTACCAGCTGACCCCAAAGTCTGAGTGTGACCTCTGTGAGAAGCTTTCTAAAGGCATATGCCATCAGTAAAGGGCCTGCAGCTTTGGGCCAGTGTCTCTCCACCTGCCAGGGACTGCCTCAGGCCGCCGGCTGAGTCTGGCACATTAAAACGTGTTGCAGGGGTGCGTGCACTGTTCGGGATGAGCGGTACCTGGTGCTCACACCGAGGATATGGCACAGTGCGCCTGTCTCCTCAGGAGCTCTCCGAGCTAATGCAAGGCCTGTGGTACTCTCTCTGGAAGTGACGGCAAAATCCTGACGCCGTCAGGTCGATCTCGCAGGAGAATCACGCACCCCCACCTTCCACCATGCGCCTCCGGGCACAGAGTCAGGGACCCACCTGCAGCGGCGGCGGTGACGGTGAATGGCGCATCCCGGCGCGGCTGGGCTGTCTCCCAGGGGCAGGGCAGCGGAGGGGCACTCGAGCACCTTGCTGCGGTCGCGAAGGGGCTCTCCCCGCCACAGCACCACGGGAACCCCTCGCTGGCCACGGCAGGCTGCACCCAGGGGCCGGGAACTGCCGCGGGGCTGACAGACCCGGGCGGGCTCTCGGGGGCTCCGCGGGGCCGGCGGCAGATCCCGGTGCCCGCCGGCAGCTCCCGGCGGCGGGGCGCGGCACGGGGGCGGGCCGGGGCGGGGACCGCGGGCGGGCCGGGCTGGCGCGGCGCCGCTCCGCTCCGGTGCGCACGGCAGACCCCGCCGGCGGCGGCAAGGTACGGGGCGCGGGGCTGCGGGCGTGGGGCCGGGACGCGGGCACCTGCCGCGGCCTGCGGAACCCGCGGTGCCGGGGGAAAGCCCCCTCCGCCCGCCTTGTGCCGGGGGTGCCGCAGCTCCCTCCGGCCCCACCCCGCTTTGTGCGGAGCCGGGGCCGCCGCCCGCAGCCGCGGGGACACCGGGGGATGCCTTGGCCGCCGGTGCCGCGGGCCTCGGGCGCTCCCCGGTGCATGCGGCGGGAGCGGGGCGGTCCCCTGGCCGCGGTCCGGGCAGCCGGGGCTGGTCGTGCCCTCGGCGGGCAAGGTTCTCCCGCTCGCCAGCAGCGCCAGGGCTATTCCTGCAGGGAGCTGCCGGCGGGATCTTCTGCGCGGGGTGTGGCGGAGCGGCAGCCGCCCGCGGGGAGCCTCCCCAGCCGGGGGTCTGCAGCAGCGGGGCGCGGAGCAACAGGGCTTCTTGGCGACCCCGCCGACTGGTCGGGAGGGCTGCGCCTCCTGCCAGCCCTGCCGGCCGGTGCCGCCCTGCCAGCCCTGCTGGCACCGTTTGACATCTCTATAACTTCGCTTATTATTTACAGAGAAGCCTTGCCTATGGCTGTGTGTGTGATGGTTTAAATTTGGCCTTTTTTTGCTGGAGTCGGGGGGAATTCGGGTGCTTGATGTCAGGGGTAGGTCACATCTTGCACGTAGCATGATGATGGCCACATAAATGACTCTCTGGGACCGTGATCTCCTGGTGCCACTTCCCCCTGAAGGGGGAACTGGCGTCTTGAAGGGGTCTTATTTTCAGGCAGCACAGCTTTGAAGACTGCTTCTTCCGTGGGTCTGGCTTTGTTGCCGCAGCTCTGTCAAGGGCCAAGACAGGCTGTTGCAAAGGGACGTGTAACAGACAGCACTTTGAAAACCGATGGCCCGGTGAGGCCAGATATGTGCAGTGTCTGAACACATTGTTCACTTTGCAGGGAGTGGTGCTCTCCTTGTCGTGCTCTGGAGCATCCTGTCTGTTCCCGATTCCCACGCCACCCTGCCCCACTCCTTTTAATTTATACTTTCTAAGAAGACACTGTGCTGCAGTCCTTGTAAAGGGTGTTTGCCTGAACAGACTTAGCCTCTTTTGGCCCCTTGGGTGCTCAAGGGAAGTGATTTCTGCAGAGGATTCAGGGAACATTTGGGAGAAGATTGACTGATGGTTGCCTTTAAGCTTCCCCAATGCAGGCTCCCCAGTGGGTTAACAAAGGAGCAGCCTGTGTAGCCCTGCTGTTCCCTTTGTTCTTCCTCTGGCCGTGCCCTCTTTGGAGGGCTCTGATCACTCCTGGTTTGATCAGAGATAGGGAGTGACTGATGGAGGCACCAGGGAGTTCATGTTGTGGTTGTGAGCATTTCAGGAAATTCTAGAGCTTTGGGAGGCAGGATAGGGGAGAGCTGGTTGCTTCTTAGAGACAGGAAAAAAGGAGGTGTTTTCGTCTGCAGTGCTGTTGTTTGGTGAATTAGCGTTATGACATCTATTATTATAGCTTCGATGAGAAGTACTTCAGATTCATTTAATCTGCTACTCTGTAGCAACAAATCAAAGCCCGTTATCTCAGCAGAGCTGCCATAGACCTGGGAAACGTGCAACCCAGGTAGTGGTGATGTTTGGACCAAGAGGCAGACAATTCTGCTGCCTGCACCCCAACTATGCCCTAAGCTCCTCCTGGTCCCTCTCCCTCTGAGGGAAAGCACCTAAGTGTGAATGTGCCTGTTTTGCAAGTCTGAGGGTGAGAGAGTCCACTGTGCCCTGTGTGGCCACTGTGCCTGCCTGCCTGACCAGCAGCACTGACCACCTTCATCCCATTGATCCAGCTGAATGCTGACTGTGCCTGTGTAGCAAGTGGAGTTCCTGCTAGCAGGTCAAGGTATCTCCTGATGTTTTATATTTCTCATTCTCCTTTTCTGCTAGGCTAATTCCTGCCTGTCTTTTAAGTGTGCTGGTTTGTCCCTCTGAGCAAATTTCTTGCCCTGCAAATGCCAGTAATGAATAATATTTTCACATTTCTGTGTCTGCTAAATTTGTTAGTAGCTGGATAATGAGTGGATTTTCAGTTGCTTGAGTCTATGGCAGGTTTCTGTGAGTCTCTTTTTGGGTGGGTTGGCACCAGGTAGGCTGCTGTCTCTGGAAAAGGTTTATGGTGCCTCTGGAAGGGCAGTTCTCTCTTGCCTGTGAGCTGTCTGGACTGCCAGATGCCTAAATGTGGTGTGAGCTATGTTTTGGGATGAACAGTTGAGTACAGAGCAGGTCCCTGTGCTGTAAGCTTCAGATGCTCAGGTGCTCACTTACAGAGGCTTAGGGAGAGAATGGAAGGCTTTAGCATATCCCAGAAAAAAAGGTGATGGTTTGAGAGAGAGACGTTTGCCTTGGGGTAGGCTAAGCTATATTTTATGCATGACCTTGCAGGCTTCTCATAGACTATGGTCAGTTTGCTGCCTCTGACTCTTTTGTATTCCTCAATCCACAATGGCTGCATAGCATGAAGTCTTCATGGCACCCTGTGAGGTCTTGATTTCTCCAGCAGGGATTTTGATGGGAAAACTGTTGGGAAGTGGGTTGTGTTAGCCTGTGTGTAACAGAGACTCTGTGAAGAAACAGTGCAGAGGGAAATTGTCCCAGATAATTTCTGCACCATCCACTCTTGCCTGGTTCAAGGGGACTCAGCAGGTCCTTGACGGCCACACCCTGTTCTCCAGTCTCATAGGAAAGTTTGTTTGAAGTGTTTGCTTCAGCTAAAAAGCCCCACAAAACCCCAGCACCTTATCTGAATATTCCTGACTTCCAGTTATAAACACCAGTGGTCTTACAAGTTAGCCAGTGGGCTGTCTGGGTGGCTGCTGGACCTTGCTACTAAACTGCTGCTCAGAGCCAAGGGCACCTCTGGTGAGGCTGGACAGCAGCTTTGAAACAGCTGTGTCTGGCCACCTCTTGATGCACAGCAGGAGCACAGACGGTCTGGTCTCTTGCTGCCGTGGCAGGAAGGCACCAGAGCAATGGTGGTGAGGTGTTTCACATGTAGTCATTACATGGCTTCCTGTAGGTGCACATTAGCTCTGGCTATGGAGCTGACTGAAGCAAGCAGCCTGCAGCACACTGCAATTATGCTGACGCGCCTTCTGCCTCTCCTCAGGAGAAACAGGAAAGACCTTTACATCATCCAGGAGGCTGTATTGACTGAGAGATTTTGATACTCACAGGGTAGTAAGTAGAAGCTAGACTGGCCTAGTGTTTCCAGGGGTTTCCCCTCTGTGGTATTATAGGCTTGCCAGCAATTCCCTATTTTGAAAATACACCCTGCAGGGCTCTATTAGTGTAATGCTGATGCTTACTATTTCTAAAGCACTTTGAAATTCACGAATAGGACCTTCTGACCATCAGCCAAGCAAAACCCTTTCTAAAGCTTGGAGATATGCTGCTGCCAAGGGTGGGACCAATGATAGTGTGCAGCTCCAAGCCCTGTTCCCTCTTCCCTTGTTGACCTGTTCCCTGCTCTGCTTCACACAGTTTCAAATTTTCCAGAGCAGTGCCCAAAGTTTGGCACCTCTCTCCCTATTTCTTCTGAGATCCTTCAGGGCTCCAGTTTATTGAAGAGTTTCCTTCCAGTCTGGTGGATTGCTTGCTCTTTATCTCTGTCTCAAGAAACATGGACCTACCTGCCAAGAGAAGGTTGCAGCTGATGACTCTGCACTGCCTCTCTCCCTCTGTGGGACCAAATCATCTAGTAAAATGATAAGGAAGACAACGCAGAAGAAAATCCCAGTAGCTGTGGTATTTTTATCGCTGAGATGAAGACAAAGTTCATGAAAGCTGATAAGATAGCTTCCAGGAAAGCAGCTGAGGCCAAACTCCATCTTGTTCTTCCTCCTGCAGTTCTGGGAGCTGTGCTTAAACAGGTGAGGAGGCAATGCTGGGGGAGAGCTCCTCCCAGAAAAAGGTGACTGGGCAAGGCTGTCCATGTCAGGGTTGCAGTAATGAAGGAAATACGAGCCTTGTGGCTTGAGCTTGTACATAAAGTTGAGCAGGGGCAATCGGGAAAAAAAGGTGCAGGGAGGGGCTAAGGCAAATACTGGGCTTACTCCCAAGAGCCAAATTTAATCAACCCTTGCTTTACAAATACTATGATTTAAACTTGCCTTGCAGAGTGCTTGTGAAAAGGGCTGAAATCCTCTTTGGGAGAGTCTGAAATCTCTGGATCTCATGCTGTGTTTTCTGAGAATCAATGACAGGGTGCATGAGAAGTGCTTGGCGGACAAATGCTTTTTCCTCAGACATGGCTCTCTCTGTGGACTGGGATATGGACTGATACAGCAGGGGAATGAAAGCACGTACAAGCACAGGTCTGGGAGCAGCAGGTCTCTCCCAGTACTGTCTGTCCAACTCCACCCTCACCTTGCTTAGCCAGGGAGTTTTAACATGTAGGACATTTTCCAGTCTGCCAACGGAACCCCTGAAGAGCTGCTCCTGAATGCCCCCCAGTGTCATTGTCACGCCACTGATCTGTGCTGAATCCTGTAGGATTCAGCTATCCTGTTGATATCTGTGCAGTTTTGCTTTCTGGGCTGCAGCAAATTTGACGAATCTGCCAGCGCTGTTCAGCTCTCAACCACCTTTCATATGGTTATATTGAGGTTATTTCAAGCCAGTTATTTAAACCAGTGTGTCACATTGTTTTCCCTAAGCAAGAATACACAAATCTTTAAAAAATATAAACCATATTGCCTTAGAAGAGCATAGCTACCATTTTGCCTGAATTGCTGGCACAGTTGCAGTGCTTGTTTCTAGGAAGCCTAAAACTGATGTTTTTAGGAACACCGCCTGTAATGTGAATCATGCCAGGGAGGACCAGTCTTCTTGGGATCCTTGGTATCTGCTCCATAAAAGGAGCTTGTGCTGGCAACAAAATTGCAAGGTAATAGGCACAGAGAATCCAGACAGCTCTTTAGTTGCCAGAGACAAGTAGAAGAAGTCGAAGATTGTCTTGCTAACATCTACTTAAATGTAATTAGTTCACATTATTTTTCTCTGCCATTTGCTCTAATTTAATTTGAATACCAAAACACACACATAGAGGAACAAAAACAAAATCAGAATAGCATTGCTCCAAGTTCCTGCTCTTGTAATATTCAGCTTCTTCTACATACAGAGGCTCTTTTCCTTGCAGTCAGGGAGGAGTAGAGTCTGTGTTCTGACCCCTCCTGCCTGTGGTCATGGCTGTTTCACTTTGAATTTGCAAAAGGTCTTTATGTTAGTAACTGATGCTCGAGTCTTAATTGAAAAGATTGATTTTGCTAATAATAGCCTGACATCCTCCATAGAAATCTACTGGAATTCAGTGTCGCACAGTTTTAAAAATCATTTATTTAAAGGGTTAATAGATATTGAAGAGTTTGACATTTACAGCCCCTTGCATCTATTTGAGGCTCATGCCTCTGCCCTACATTAATCTCCTGTGCAGTAGTTATGGGTGTGATGCATCCTGCCAGGCAACACAAGTCTTGGAGCAGAAAAACCCAACCCCTCTATGCGATTTTATAGATAAAAGCTCAAGTGGAAAGTTGATGCTTTTGTCTTTCTTGGTCTCCTAGTTGTATTTTGGTGAACTCTTGGTTTCTGTGGAATTTAAAAGATCAAAATTCGCTTCTATCTTTATCAGTAATGGATTCTTCAGTTGGGCTGACAAACCACAATGAGAGCCAGTATCTGGAAGCAGAAGTTATTACTTGGCAAAATAATAAGGCAATTGTGTTTTTAGCAGCAAAGAGGAGGAATCGTGGGAAGAGCTTCCCAGGATGATGCATTGCTAGAAACTTGAACAGGATGATCACCTGAATAATGTCACTCAGTGCAGACAGCAGAGGTCTCTGGAAGTAGGTGACATCTCTCAGTCTGCTATTAGCCAAACAGCGGCTACCTGGCCTCCTGCAGAAATTTCTTTTCTCCAACTTGCCACTCCTAGAGCATCTCACCTCACAGAGGAGACCATACATGTCTCTCTCCAAGTACTCCGCATATTCTGCTGGGCTTAGGGCCCCATAGTGGTATTCCTGTTCCCTAAGACAACAGCTAACCTCTCCTGAGTTATGTTTAATGGTCGCTAGAGGGATGACAATTTAAAGGCAGAAATCCTCTGGGCCAGTTTGAACATTGACTGTAAATGGAGGACTTTATTTGCTTTGCCAATCTGAAGAGGGGGGGTAAGGTGACCTCATGGAGGCAGAGCACTGTGTAGGACCAATACCTGCTTTTGTGATTGGTGTGTGATGACTGAGTTCACATTTACCCAGACAGGGGCTTAGCAGGATGGTTTTCTTGCCTTTACCTCTACCCTTGGAGATTTTCAGAATTCATGTGAACAAGGCCATGAAAAACCTGGCTTGACTTAAAGGCTGACCCTATTTTGTCTGGAATTTTGTGCTATGGACCATCAGAGGTTCCTCCCAGCTTAAATTTGCCTCCTTGCCTGTGATTTGGTTGTGATATTAGAAGAAAAAACCTGCTAATGATATTAGGAGTGGAAGTCTCTGTGAGTTAAAGCAAGAAAACCCATAGCTAAAGTCCACCTAGAAAGTCTGCCTTGGTCCTTGTGTTCTGTGTTTCTTTCCCGATGTTCATGATGCATGTTGAACTTGGATGAGTGGTTAAGAACGCTTAACTTTCTCTGCAGCACACATACCTGCTTTATAGGTAGATCCACTGAATTAAGAAAAAATATCAAAGGATATCCTTGAGTATATTTTGGTCATCCTTGAGGTTTCAAAAAAAACTATTTCACTAAAGCTCATCTTGCTTTTAGCTTGGGAAATCTCTTTTTTTTGAGACCTTTGATTTGATGTCCAGTTGTCTGTGGGCTGTTACTAGAACAGGGCTTCTTAAGCCTGATTGAGAGAATGCATTTAATGTGTAAAGGGGGAACTGACAGTTTCTCTGCCTTCTCTTTCTTTCAATTTTGAGAAACCAGTCATTATTTTATGTATGGTTTTGTATTTTTCAGAAGAGTTTTACAGTGTCTTACCTACATTTCCTTCACTGACATGACTTGCAACATGAACTTCTCTGTGACTTCATGACAGCTTGTCTTACATATATATATATATATATATATATATATATAAAAGGCAGAATTCGTACTCCAATTTCTGCCTGTCTTGCAGTCAAGCTCAGTTGTGTGAGTTTGGAAGTCTGAAGGCATAGACACCATACATGGCACCAGAAGTGTTTCACACACCTTTTGTTGTGGCGTTCTGCTTCCACTGGTGCCACTGGTCACTGCCAGTACAGGCAGATGTGGAACACAGTGGTTTTAGTCTATTAGTCTGGAAATCTGCAAGTGTATTCAACTCCTGCAGAAAAGCAAAACTTCCCCAGGAAATCCAGATTTTTTTTTTTTTAAACTGTTTCTAAACCAACCCTTTTACTTTCATATCTACTGTGTCATTAGCTGCTGTCCTTCCTACGCCTGGAGTTCCCTGACATGACAGTGTCATGTAGGGCAGTGGTAGCACTCACCTGCAGTCCTTGAGCCTGCGCAAGGAGCCCTCTGTGAGACTCTTCCCACTTGCTGTCATCTCTGGCTAAGCTAGGAGCACAGTGCTGACTCTCCACTGGCTCTGACCAGTCTTCAGAAGTTTTCTGGAGCCTGAAGTCTCTCTGGTAGTGGAAAGCCCTAGACACAAATGTAATTTCATGACTGCATATAAGATATCCACAGAAAACTGCATATTCAGATAGCTGCAATGGGGCCCAGTGTGTCCTACCCAGTGCTTTACTTCTCACTCTTCTTCACACAGACAGTCTTTGTTTTTGCTGCCTAAGGCATGGAAATAGCATCTCAAGCTGCCTGGCCTGCATTATGTCAGGAATTCAGAATTCTGCTTTAATTTACAGCCAAATTTTAAAGGCTGTGCTACCTTTTTTTTTTTTAAAAAATATTTTTTCCTCCTTCCTACTGCACTGATATATAAAAAAACCCCAAATGTCTGGATACGTCTATAGTGCGACTGGGTCTTCAATGCCTCATGCAAAACTAGCTTTCTGCAGCTCAGTGGAGACCTGGTGGTGCAGAAGGGAATTCAGAGAAGGACAACTGTTTAGCTTGGAAAAGGTACGTCTGAAAAGGGATGTGACATGTGGCTTTTCACGTATGGTGGTATGATGGGATGGAGAGTTCAGATAGGGAGTGATTGTTCCTCTGTTTATCATTGCCCAGGAACTACAGGATACAGATAAACAGTGGAACGCATTGACACAGGATGTTGGGGATGTGGTTCAAGAAAAGCCATTAGATGAATCTGCAGGCAGAAAATCCATTGGGGTGGCTAAACAGATAGATAAGTCTTTTGCTCAAAAAGTCAGAGAGGCACAGATGCCCAGAGCTGGCTCAAAGGCATAGAAAAGATCAGTTTGTCACTGTGAATATCAGCTATGCTGGAGAAATAGACTGGCATGGAAAGCAGCAGTGGTAGAAGGAGAGAGAGCCTGTTGCAGGGAGGTCTGCTGAGATGTGAAGGCACTTCCAGGGGTGCTCGCTGGCTGGAAGGGTTGAAGAGAAGGCTGATGTGGTGGGACAAAGCTGGAAGATCAAAACTCATATCAAAACACATACTAGAGGAGATACATGAAGAGGCTGGCAGGAATGAAGTATACAGTAATTAAATTACTACTGTTTGGGAGGAGAGGCTGATCTTCATTCCTGAGAGGTGTGGAGATGGAGAGGTGTGAAGAATGAGACTGGTCACAGAGGAGAGCAGTGGTGCTGAATCAAATGATCAGAGATTGAGGAACACCTAAAAACAATGTAAGAGTGCACTCGGAAGGGAGGAGGTAAAGAAAATAGTCTGTATGAAGAGAGGTAAGGTTGAAGGTCAAATAGAGAGGGATGTCTATGCAAAATGACTCACCTCTCTGCTAGCTGTAACATCTGTAGTTCAAGAAAAGCAGATTTGTAGAGTGAAAGAGGTAATACTAGGGCTTTTTATATCTACAGGCATTTTGGATGTTTTAATTTGACTCAGCTGGTCCCATTAGCAGATGGAGAATACTGGGTCCTGATCTTGGAATGATTTTAATTTCAACTGGAGGGAATCCTGTCTGCATGTTTCAAGATGTCTTTGCAATGCAAACTGGAGTGCAGTGAATGGCAGCAATAAAGAGATTGGCTCCAAACCTGTGCTCCAAGTCTGAACCAAACAATACTTTTGTACTTGCACTGATGGAATCATTTCAGAGCGATGGCAGTGGTTTCCAGAAACTGTATATTTGCCAAGCCCAGCAGGTGAATGAATTGGCACAGAATCTCATTTCTCTGGCAGGGAAAACATGGGTAGTCTTCCCACTTAGTCAGCATCAATCAAAGCCAGACTGAAAAACAAAAAGCAAAACTCAACCTGCTACTGCTGCTCTAAATGGTTTATTTTTAAATTTATGATATATAGTGTACCATACTCACAATAGGGTGACATCAAACTGGAGACCTGTCCCTAATGGGCTTCCACAGGGCTCCATCCTTGGCCCTGTGCTCTTAAACATCTCCATTAACAACTTGGATGCAGGACTGAAAGGGATACTAAGCACTTTTGCCAATGACACTAAATTGGCAGGATCTGTCGACTCCCTTGACAACAGAGAGGCCCTGTGGAGAAACTCTGATAAAATAGAGGACTGGGCAACCACAAACAGTGTGAAGTTTAACAAGGGGAAGTTCTGGATTCTGCACCTGGGATGGGGCAAACATGGATGTATGTAAAGACTGGGGAACAAGAGACTGGAGAGTAGCTCCATGGAATGGGACCTGAGGGTCTTGGTCAATCGCAAGTTGAACATGAGCCAGCAGTGTCCTGGCAGCCGGGAGAGCCACCTGTGTCCTGGGGGGCATCAGGCACAGCATCACAGCCGGGTAGGGGAGGGGACTGTCCTGCTCTGCTCTGCTCTGCTCTGGGGCAGCCTCACCTCAAGTGCTGGGGGCAGTTCTGGGTGACACAATGGAAAAAAGACATTGAACTATTGGAGAGTGTCCAAAGAACACCAATGAAGATGGTGAAGGGCCTTGAGGGGAAGCCATATGGGGAGCAGCTGAAGTCACGTGGTCTGTTCAGCCTGGAAGAGGCTGGGGGGAGACCTCATTGCAGTTACAACTTCTTTGTGAGGAGAAGAGGATGGTCAGACACTGACATATAGACTCTTGTGACCAGTGACAGGACTTGAGGAAAGGGCCCGAAACTGATTTAGAGATGGTTTAGGTTGGATATCGGGAAAAGATCTTTACCCTGAGGGTGGTTGTGCACTAGAACAGGCTCCCCAGGAAAGTGGTCACAGCACCAAGCCTTACAGAGTTCAAGAAATATTTGGACAATACTCTCATACGGAGTGACTCTTGGGGATATCCTTCGCAGAGATAGGAGTTGTATTTCAATGATCTGGACAGGTCCCTTCCATCTCAGCATATTCTATGATTCTATGGTGTGGTGGAAGAAAGCATTGGCTCTTGTGCCTGTGACATCTGCCTCTGACACACTCTCTTGCTGGCTCATGCTCCAGATAAGTGGCACCTGCTGTTAAAAAGCTCAAAAGGAATTTTCTGGAGAACAGAGAGATGTCAATTCTGACTTAATCAGCCACTCAAAGAGAAAAGCCTCAACTGCAATCATAATTCCACAGCCACTGCATGGGTGTGAGAGAGTTTCCCACACTTCTCTTTTGTGTGGGCCCCTCACTGTTTTTTGCATGCAGAGGATGCTGTAAGGGAGGTGGAAGAACTCTGCAGCTATGGATTTCAGAGAAACCTCTGATGCAGCCTACTGCCTTTCAAGTCCTGCTGTCATTGCCCCCAGAAGCACAGGGATCATTTCCCTCTAGTTCTGGCTCACGACTGCGAAACTCTCAGCTGTTTCTTCTCTGGTCTGTGGTAGTAGGTACTTCTGTCCTTTGCTGCCAAAACCATTTGCTAACAGAAGGGTATAATTCTGGGAGGGCAGTTAGCGAGCCAGACTCTCTTTAGCACTGACAATGTAATAAGGAGACCAAGAATGCAAGCTTGCATCTGGAGGGAAGTAGGTCAGACATTAGAGAAAATGGCATCCTCAGGAGGGCAGTGGGACCATCATCCTTGGGGATTTTGAAGGCTCCACATCTGTCCTGATTTAGAGCTATGGGTGGGCTGACTGTGAGGCTTAACTGGAGACCACAGAGGCGGGGTCTCTTACACTGTGCCCTTGCATATGTGGTTGTGCTTTTCTTCCCGGACAAGTAGGAGCCTGGTTAGTGCTCGCCACCACCTCTTTAGCAGTTTTCATTTCCCTAGGCAGTTTCAGAGATGAGATATAGACTTGGTGTCACTGGCCAGTATATCATTCAAGCCTGTGTACAGAGCTTCAGCCTTGGGGGAATGCAGTGACATTCAATGTAAGGGCTGTATATTAAGACATTCAAGAGAAGTGTGTAACCTCCAAACCCTGACAGAACTCAGGAGAAACATCTGCACTTGGTGTATTTCCATTGCCTCGCCCTCCTGCTGGGCACTTCAGATTTTCTCATGTATGTGTTCTGGTGGTACCCACAACTGCTCAGGTAGGCAGAAGAGGTTTGAGAAGAAATCTGGCTAGCCTAATGGATCCCACTTGGACTCCTGTGGGTAAGTAACCAAGATACTTGGATTCCCTGAAGGTGAACAGTCTTGAACCCTTGAACCAGTGATACTGAAGGAAAGCCTTTGCTGCAAGGAAAGCCTTCTGTACAGTAGCCTTTAGAAGAGATACCCACTCTGCCAGATATCTGCAGGCATGGTTAGATCTCACAATAAAGACAGGGACCAAGTGTCCTTGTCTTCCCAGAGAAGATGGCAGGATACTGAGACCCAGCTGCATCATTTTGTTGGGGAGCTGAACCTTGGTTTCTGAAACCCAGAAGCCAGCTTGGTCTTGAATAGCAGGAAACATCTTTCTGTGAAACAGGAGAGTGAAAGCATGGCGTTCTAGTTTCAGGAGAAACTGCTGAGCTTGCAGAGTGTCTGATGATGAGTTTTTCCAGGCTGCCTTTCTGACAAGAAATGTGGCAATGTCCCTGAAAGTTCAACTTAAAAAGTTCCTTTTTAAGCTGAGCTTTTGCAGGTGGGGGAGGGTGGGCAGAAGAGGCTTCCAGTTTTTATTGTTCTTTGAACCAGGATTGTTTTATTTGCTTTTCTTTTATAATGAAGCAGGATCTTGCCAGCATATAAAAGGTCTCTAAGGTGGAATTTGCCATCTTGTTGAATTCAGGAGCACATTAGTACTCACAAGGAAGTTGATAAGCAATAATGTTTTCTTTGCTGCCCAGGTAACCAGCAAAGTGAAAGAGGGTATTGTGTCTGGAGAATGCTGCAAGTTAACTTTATCTTTCTGTACAAAGGCTATCTTGGAAAGCTAGAGGTGAATCAGAGGAAGGTGGGGCTTACTCTCCAAAGAGACTGGCATTGCCCCATCCTCTGCTTTGGTAATACTGCCTTCTGCCCTTCCTGAGAGCTCTGATAAGTCTAATGAAACTGAGCTGAGGTTTGGGGTTATTTTGAGTTTTGCTAGTCTTCACACTCCCATGATTCACTATGTGTCACTGTATTCACTGGTGTCCTGTAAAAGCCATGTTGACTGAAGACATTTATGTCCTCAACTCACTATGTTTCTTTCTGTCGGAGCTTGCAGTGTGTGGCACCACATGAGGCAGAAAAGGGAGTGGTGAAGGGACAGGTTGAACTGCCGAAAAAAGGTGTTACCACTGAGTGTGGAATCATCCCTGCAGTATTCACCTGTGTCTCCTGGGATGCACAAACTGACTTTGCACTGACTGAACACAAGTGTCTTCACACGCCCTGAATGGTCTGTGCGCTTCAGCTTGATTTCTAGTTGACGTTGCTTAAAAATAAAGAAGAAACTTCTCTTGTGACCAGGGGTGATTTATGGTGTTTTACTCCCTGTGCCTGAGTGAGTGGTGTGATCCTTCAAGAAGCAGAGCTCCAGGTGCTGTTGGCAGTGGAGTAAGAGTGATGGTGCCTCAGGCTCCCTTGCTCCAGGGTGAACCACTTTGGTAGCTTATGGGAAGAACGATGCTTGTCAGGCCACTGCAGGGAAGTCCAATGTCTTGCAACAGACCCTCCATGGGCACTTCACAGCTCCTGGGCTTTCTAAGCAAGCTGGAGGCTCCAGTCTGCTTTATGCCTATAATGAGGGTAAAACCAGCCTACCATGTAATTTAAAGAAGATAAAAGCCAACATCTGCCCCTGATATGCAGCCCCTCCCTGCAGCTCCTGAAAGGAGCAACTCTTGTGAAGGCTGTGAGGGTCCTGGTAGGGTAACTGCAGCCTGAGTTTCTCCACAAGACTCCAGATAGGCACATTTCCCAAGGAGGCCAGGGGATCTCCATCCTTGTCAGTAACCTGACATGTCTTGCTGTGGACTGAGGACAAGACAGGCTCAGGATCTCCAGAAGTGCCTTCTGGCACATTTTCATGGGATTCTGTGTGCTTTACTGTTGTAATTTCTCTTTTCTTCATTCATTCCAGGGAGACTCAAGTATGTATTTGGTGCCAAGATTGGAAGTGACCACAGCAATAAAATAAAGAGCAGGTGACAATTCAGTCAGTACTTCATGATGTGCACTTCAAAATGTTCTAGGGGTTTCTACTCAAAATATAGTCTTGGATTCCTCACCACATCAGGTGACAGGAGAGTTTGAGCCTCTTCAGAGCTTCCTGAGGCTGTGGTCTCTGCCAGTTTTTCTCTTTGCTCTTTGCTGCTCCTCACCATTGTTGCTGACTGTGCTGGGATGAGTTAAAAATAACCTGGCTGAGCTATTTTTATGAAGCACATCTGCTTCCTTGTCCATCACCCTGCTTTGCCAGCATAGCAGAAGAGCACAGAAGAGAAGTACTGGGCACTGGGGATGTGGCAATAACATGGACAGGTGTCATCATGAGGATGTTATGCTGGATGGGATTTGGCATTGCTACCTGCCTTGGGGAGTGCATTGTGGTTTAAACTTGTGACTGAACACAAGTGCAGCTGGAAGACTCATCAAGGAGGGCCACAGGATTTTTGCTGTCTCAGCCTTGTCTTGTGAAGAGTGGTCTTGTTTTGCTCGCCCCTGGACATATGTGCTTAAAATTATTTTGAGGTTCAGAACACTTGGTGTATCTTCCAAAGTAGAAAAATATGCATTTTGCCAAGCTTGGGACCTGGTCATGAATTTGCTCCAGTTGGGCAGCCTTGGGTTCCATCATTAGGAAGATGCTCTGAGACAAACCATGTGGTACCAACTGGTGATGATGTTTGTGGGATGTGTGGCTGCAGTAGGTTTCTGGAGCCTTTGTCTTCAGTACAGTCTGGGTCTCTGCAATGTTTGCCTTCCCTGGCCTAAGCCAATAACTGGGGGATGCAAAAGTACTGAAATATCCTTCTGTTTATGATGTGAGCAGAAGATGTCTGTGTCAGTGGAGGAGCCACTGTTGCACCTCTCCTGAGGCTCTGTCCATATGGTACCTCTGTGTAAGCCTTGATCTACTGCCAGCATGGTGGAAGGGCTGACATGTCTCCTTGCAAGGACTCACCTGAGACCTCATGCCCTGCCCCAGCCAGTGTGCACGAAGAAGAAGGGGCAAGAGGGGCTCCTGTGCACTCAGGATCCTGTTTTGTGGATGAGGAAATCAACTCGTTATTTTAGTTTTGAGTGACTCCTTCGCCTTCCTATTTCATGTCCTCTCTACTTGTGCAATGTTTATTCTACAGGCAGAGCTGTTTGTTTTCCACAGCCAGCTTACCAGGGCACCATATTTAAGTATCTATGCCATCCTGCAGAGTTGCAAATATTTTGGAGTGTTATTTAGAGCTGGTTTTTCTGATGAAAGACAACATTGCTAGAATATGTTTTTCTTTGTGATCTTGCTTGCTGCTGTCATTTTGCTCCCCAGCGCTGCTGGATCCTGGTCCGTCTGCAGTGGTGGCATGCCCTTCCTCAGGCAGCCAGCAGCCTGCATGATGTGCTGCTGTCTATGGTGACATAAGCGGTTCCCACAACTCCTGATGGGCTGCCTGGGAGAAGGGACCTTTGTGCTTCTGCAGAGGAGCAATGCTCAGACCAGCATTGGTAATGGATGTGGACAAAGCGCTTCTTTCCATCACCTCTTCTGCTTCTGAAAATACAGATTGGAGCATCTGACTGATGCTTGGCTCGGTGAAGGCTCTTTCCCCTTACCTCATTATGGGGTTGCTTTATACTGCAGGAGAAGGATGTGGTGTGTATGCTGTGTGTCTGGTGAAGCCACCATGTCCCTCTTGGGAAGGGCCGGCTGCAGGCTTGGAGCTGCTTTTAGGAAGAGACACGTGTCTATTTCTGAAAGCCGACTGAAACCTTAGTCTGAGCTCCCTTAATCTGAGCCCCGGAACGGTGGGTGTGGATTCTTATGGAACAAAAGACAAAGAAAAGCAATTGATAAAATCGAGGCCCATCGCAGGATGGCTGATATAAAAGGCTGGCTCCCAGCTGGCCGATTTAAAAGCTTCCAGTTTTGGTCGCAGATAGGGTTGTTTTTCCGATATGCCTCTGAGCAGCTGTAAAAAGGTCCTGCTGTCCGATAGGAAGGCGTGCTGAAAGGTTTTTATTTGCTACTGTGGATTGATTGGCGTACAGATGCTCTGGAAGACGTGCTGCATTATTCATGTGGTAGATACCGTTGCTAAAAGCTAATGTACAGCCTGGAGGCTGTGAGGAGTGGTACGGTCCTTTGTGTGTTTCTTGATTCACTAGAGAGCCTAGACTGTTCTTAAGCTTTTTTTCTGAATACTGAGATGGATAAAGCAAATCGAGGAATGTGAGATCACTTAGTTAATGGCTCTCCACCTCCTTTCTTGTTTACAAAAACTATTCGCAGCTTTTTTTTTTTTTTTTTTTAATGCATTATTCATACAAAACTGCTTGCTAGGCTGGCCCTGTTTGCAAGACTTCATCAGTAACTCAGTTTTCTTGTGGCACCAGCTTAAACTGCTTCCCTATCCTGGCTCAAGTGTCTGCAGTAAATGTCCCAATTTGGATTCTCCGTTAATGCATATTCAATGGCCTTACCCATGAGATTCCCGCTGCTGTACACAGATGCTGGGGCACCCAGCAGCAGCAGCAGGGCTATGGGACACAGGTCCTGTATTTCTGCACACTGTCTGCAGTAGGAAGACCTCACGCAGGGTTCAGCATGCAGTGCTGTGGTACACGGGCCCTGTTTTCGTGTGAAGAGACGAAACTGCAGCATGTAGGGGCAAAACTACAGTGTATGTGCTTGTGACTGCACTGCCTGAGATCCTTTTCTGGAGACTGAATACACAGAAGCCAGCCTAGGAACATGTTTTTCTGTAGCTCTCTTTGCTGACTTGGCAGCTGGCTGTCATGCGACGGGGTCAGGATGTCTGGTGGTTAGTTCGTTAGTTTCTCTATTTGGGGACTCTGAATTGATAAATCTCACCTCCAAGGCAACGTTTGCTTCTCCAAGGATTTTGCTTCTCAGACCACAGTTGTGGAAGAGACATCGATGCATGTATCCACCTGCCCTGCATTAGGTGCAACCAAGTAATGAATCAAGAGGTGAAAGCCACCATATCAGCGTTGTTTATTTTCCTTGTAACAATAAACGTGTAGCCTCTGAGCTTGTACTATTGTTTGAGATGACACGTGGAGATAGTGTTTAAAGCTCTGAGTTGCTGTATAATTATATGGTCTGGTTGACTTTGGTTCCAAAGGAATTTATTACTGGTAATTTCCCCTTGATAGTGGTGTGGCACAGAAGTGGAATTTGGATGGCAAGGTGCGTCTAGGGGTGTGTCACCTACTTTATTGCATTTATGCCTAGGAGAGTGTCCATGGCTTTGAGGGGGACCCAGCTTAAGCTGAGAGGCTCACAAACCATTTGGTGTGATAGGTTTGTCTAAAGCAAGTTCAGAAATGAAATGATCTGTTCTTATTTGGCATGAGCCAGAAGGTGTCTGGTGATGAAATTCTGGGGGCTCTGATTTTGTCTTGAAGCAGCAACTCAACATATACTGTGGTAGAACAGGAAACTGTTTCTCATGTGTGTGTCTTACAAATTGTAGATAACACTGACATTCCTCTGTTTGCCCTCAGGGTTGCCTTTTTAAGGGTGTACTTGTATTCCGTCTTTGAAGATGGAAGCATGTATGGGTGGATTTTTGAAAAAAAAAATAAAAAAAGCAAACTCAAAAATGTAAACCTGAGAGCATTAAATTAAATTAAATTAAATTAAATTAAATTTGTCGCTTGGATGAGGGTGGGAGCCAGCAAACTAGTCTGTAACATGGATATGGCAAGTGGACATACCAGGGCAAGTGGCTTGCCCAGCGTAGCCTAGCATATGGCACTTCTCCTATGTGCTTATGGCCCTGCTCTGACTGTGCTGCTGGCTGCAAGGAAGGGACTGGAAAAGGACAATTATCAGACATGCTGGACTTAAGAGGTATATGACTGACTACTTGCAAAGGTAGTGCATAAATGTTCTGAAGAGTGTTCTCAGGGAGCAATTCCCCACCTCTTTCCTGGGCAGGAGAAGACAATTTCTATTTTGAAAATAAAGAGCTATGGCTAGAATAAGGAGGATAGTTAGTGTTATCTGCTGACCTGTAAGGTATGAGAGGTAGTTGCTCTCTGGATTTCTAGAGCTGTTGCTTTTCATGTACTGCAAAGCACAGACACCTTTGCTTATCCTGTTACTACCACTGGGCTTTCCAGGCCTGTTTATGTGGGAATACATTTTCAGCAGAAGCTAAAGCCTGTAATTATATTAATACAATCACACCAGTATTGCTGGTCCTCCTTGCTGTGCAGAAACTAATCCAAAAGAAGTACTTCTCACAGAGGGAGCGGAGAAGATGCTTTCATCCCCATCTTGCCTTTAGAGAACAAAGACGCAGAGGGACATTTGCTGGTGTGCAGAGCAAAACCCAGTGTAGGCAGAAGCGTGAGACTGCCTGGTCTGCAGAGGGCTGCGAGGTTGTACAGTGCTGCAGGCCTGACTTTCCATAGTAGGAGCAACAAGACTTATTGCAGCCTGAGAAGGCAGGCTGTGGCAGGAAGTGTTCTCTGGCTCACTGATTCTGAATCTGGGCTCCTGGGTGTTGCTCCAGATGTCCAGTCACAGATGAGACAGGAGGTTTTCTCTTGCTGCAGATAAGGCTTTCTTGAGTGCTCTGCTAATGATACAGATGCTTGCTGTGCTGGACATGGAGCTTAGTCTTGTGTTGGAAAAACCTGCTCCCAGAGCCCCAGGAGAACAAAAGCTTGGAGATCCTGATGAACTTGCACCCCTGGTAGGCTGTGAACAACAAGCACTTTAATGTCCTGCATGCAGCCCAGTCTGGGGATCCCAGTGGATTCTTGGGATACTGGTTGCTTAGCCAGTTAGTTGCTGCCACGGGGATGGCCTGTGATCATCTTGGCAGTGTAGCCCAGTCTGGTAGGAGTCACAGCTTCCAATCACACTGGATTCTTCTAGGGACAAATGCAGAGCCCTCCTCAAGCCTGGCTGAATTCCCCTGTAACAGCAAGAAGGGATGAGTGGTACTTTAGACTACAGTGGGGCAGGTGATGTTGGACCGTGCTCATGGAAGATGTGTGGGGACCCCAGTCAGTGTGAGCTGCAGCACACATGAAGAGCTGTCTGAAATTAACTCAGAGCAATTAACAGGTTTTCTTTGAGGACTCTCCAGAGGATGAAGGAGATTGCTGAACTCTAGACACGGGGAATCTTGAGCCTCTTTATAAGGAGGACATCAGAACAACAAGAAGTGGAACACATGGGAGAAATAATGAGATGAGAAGGGCAGCATGAGCCTGGTGAAACCAATCGTGCCAACACTGATTTTGTCTTCCAGAGGGTGGTAAGCCCAGTGGATGTGGAATCATTCATCTTGACTTTAGAAAAATGTTATCTCATGCAATTAAGATAAGGGAATATGCACTATGTACATCTGTGTGTGGTCAGGTATATGTAAATCTGGTGAGAGAATTATAGAGGCGAGCTTACATGACAGTTTGGTATCAGAATGTGAGGATTTATTGTGAAGAATTTTGCAAGGTTCTTCCTGATGCTTTTTGTATTTTTATTAGCAATTAGGACAAAGGAATAAACAATAAACAGGAAATCAGGAGGAGCAGGAAGCTTGCAGAATGACAGGGCTCTGGTTTGAAACTGCCTTGATGAGCTTAAGTTAATGGCATGGGAAAATCAAGATGAGGTTCAGCAGAGAGATTTGGGTCTTCAGATAATGTAGTACTATCATACCCAGTGCAGTTCTGCAGAAAAGCATCCAAAGGCTGCATTTAATTCCAACACAACCCAGTGACATGCTGCAGAAAGATAATGATAAATATGAACTAGAGAATATCTGGTAAAATTTCCAGGAAGCCTTGGATGGTTCTGTCCATCCATGTTAGTGGAATAAATGTATTCTGCCAGTTTTAGGTGTAGCTGCTCTGGTAAAATGCAGATGAACCAAAGAGAATGGAAGCATGGAGGACAAATTTGTCAGTTGTTCAGAAAACATGGTTGACAGAAGGAGAATGAGGTAAAAACCAGGGAATACTGGGAAGCTGTGTGTAAGCTGTGGAGGAAATCTTGCTGCGGTAAGAAGGTAGAGTCTTTTGCCTGTGATCTGGCTAAATAGAATAAGAAGCAAGAGACACTGCACAAAAGGAGATTAAATTTTGACAGCAGAGAAAAGATGCATAATTGTAAAAAAATGCAGCTGTCTGCTGGGTTAAGTTTAGCAGGATGATAATGGTCTCTCCATTACTTAAGAATTTTGGAAAAAAAGTCCTTAGGGGAGAATGTAGAAAAATTAATTAGAAGGACAGGAAAAAGTATGGACTCACAAGACCTGTGATGATCTTCTTTTGTTCCATGAATTTATGCTTCTTGGAGGACATGCAGGTGTGTATACAGGGTGGTAGAAGTCTATTTTGAACTCAAGCCTGCAGCACTCAAATGCAGGTGTTTCTCATTTTTCACAAACCACTTACCCATTTGAGGACCTTCTTGCTAACCTCATGCTGTGGTGAGGAGCTATCATAGTACTGGAATCTGAATATACCATGTCATGGTGATTTTGGGTTTTGTTAATGTGGTTTGGCTTGTGAAGCCTGGCACGGGTTTACAAAAGCTGGGCACACTCTCCATCTTTCTCACTTTTATCTGTGTATCTACCATGTTCCACTTTTTACTACTTTGATGTCATTCTCCTTTTCCTAGCCTCCCCAGAAAACCTTCTCATTGCCTATTCCTCATCTAGTTGGTCTTGAATGAGAGAGTTTACACTGAGATCCATCTGTTTTTGTTGCTTCACGTCATTTGTTTGAGTTGCTGCTTGTTTTCCTTCCCCTTAGCATGGCCCATGTGACGAGTTCCTTGCAGACAGTGTTGTGTAACAGGGATATCTCCCATCTTCTTCACACTGAAAGTTCTGGTCAATGTTCACTGTACCCGTTCATGATCCTCACCGAAGAGATCACTGCAGACTTCCCAGTATGACTGAGGGTGGAGGCACCTCTGGAGTTCACCTAGTCCAGCTGCCATCTCAGAGCAGGTTCAGGGTGTTGTCTAGTTGGGTTTTGGGTGTCTCTAAGACTCCACAGCCTCTCTCAGCAACTTGTGTCTGAGACAGGCAGAGTATGTGATCACCCTCAGAAGTCTAAAAGAAGTCTAAAAGTTCCTTTTTACATTTAACTCTCTGATCAAGCTCAGGCTGAGCTGCCTGTGGTTCCCCAGATCCTCTGTCTTGCCCTTTTGAAGGTAAGGATGATGCATTCTTCCAGTCCTCAGGGATAATACCCCATTGCCATGAGCTTTCAAGAAAAAAAACAGGAGTGACCTTGCAACAAAAAGGTTGACCCTCAACTCCTGTGGGTCCATTCCATCAGACCCTTGTCCATATCCAATCTGTTTAAATGTTCCCTGATCTGATCTGATCTTCCTCCAACAAGAGTCAGTCTTCCTTGCTTTGGATTTTCTGGATCTCTCAGGGCTCCAGGGTGCCTGAAGGCTGATCTTAGCTGTATAGTCTGAGGTGAAGAAGGCATTCAACGCCTCAGTCTCAATGTCCCTCCTGCTTTTTCTAGTGCTCCGTTGCAACAAACTTCCTCATTTGTGCTTGGAACTACTTTGAGACACAACAGAGTTACAGAGTTATACATCAGGGCCAAATAAAAGTTTCACATTTTCTTTAAGGAAGTAGGTGAATGTGATGCATTTCCAAACGCTGTATACTCAAAAGCTTTCACAACCCAAGTAAAGGAATGCTTAAAATGAGAAGGGACAGCATGACCCTTTCAACACAAAATTGGGATGGCTCTATTGAGGGCTTGGCCTTGATTTATTGATATACATTCTCATGGTAAGATCTAACAAGTTGTCACCAAGCAGGAGTGGGCAGGAGAGAGGAGCATTTTCCTTTATGATAAAGACCTTCCTCATGGGGAAGCAAGAGCTGCTAGTAGGTTGAGGTGAGCATTGTGTCAGACCAACAAAGCAAAAGGATGTCTTGTCAAAGCCTCCACCACTCTTTTACCAGCCTGGCAGTGCAGTAATTCCCTTGGTGTTTTGAGGGTCTCCTCTAGTTTCTACAAACCAGGGACTGCCTCCCCACCTGTCTGGTGGTGCATAGGACTTGGTATTTTGGAGTACACACATGTAATTAGTACCTCTGGGATTGAGAGTCACAAGCCCAACCCTGCTGGCTTCCTTCTGGCTGCTGGTGAGTCCTCTCTGGAAACAAAGAGACAGTACTACCTGCTCCTGAAAGTACTCCCTGCTCTGCTGGCTCTCCAGGTCATGCATGCCCACACCATTCAGTGTGGGCAGAAGTCTGTGGGGATAGGCCAGCCTAGGGAAGGTGGTGCAGGGCATTAGGAGAGTGAGAGAGTCTTCCTTCTGGAAGTTTGCAAGGTGCAGCTGGAGAAAGCTGCGGCCACTGATTTCTCTTAGCCGCAAAGTTAACTCAAAGTTTATCACACATGTGTGATAAAGCTGTCCCTTACTGCCACTTCAGATGAAAGGGGAGAACAGGATCAGGATGAGGTCTCGTTAAATCACCTGGGACTGATTTTGGTGTGGGGATGAACAAATGATGACTGGACTGTTCTTCGGTGGGCTGACTTCTCATGCCTGAGCCAGGTCTGTGTTCTCATAAGTCTGTCCTGTCTTCCAAAACCTTTTTGGGATGAGCACAGGCTACTTGAAGAAAGCTACACCTTACTACAATAGTTGATTTAGCAAAAGCAATAGGTTTCTCACTCTGCTGTTTCTAATGAAGCCCTTTTTGTCTCCATGATAGCTGATGGCAAATGAGGACACATAGGATGGGAAGTTGCTTGTACTAAAAAGTGACACCTGCAGACTAGCACAACAAACAGACAACTTTCTCATTGCTTGTTTGCTTTGTGATCACTGTGCTCCTCTCACGGTTGCAGCCGGCAGCTCTTTCTCTGCATAAAGCAAGAAGAAAGGGTGAGAGATGCATTTGGAGCAGTGTGAGGTTGAAGGTTTTAAGGCTGTCTGGAAGCGAGAACTACCTCTGCAGACTGTTTTTTCAATGCCTATCTCTTTGCATGCTCTTGCTTAACCACAAGGGAAGGGTTGCAGTACCCAGTCCTGGGGAGAGAGATCTTTGCCCTGTGAGGGAAGCATAAATAGCATTATTCAAAGTAAATACAATTATGTGATGTGTTTGTATTTGCCAAAACTGTCCCAGTCTAACTGTGTGGATGTGGGGCTTAGTTGTCTTAGTTGATTAGTTAGCTGCTAAAAGCAGCCGTATCCCAGTGAAGCTGCTTGTATGTGAGTCTTTCTAGTGTGTCCCATGCAGGTGACAGATATCTTCTACAGGATGTGTGAGACACATTAACCTTGCTAGTGTGAGATATGTACTGCTCTGCAGTGCTTCCCTGATCAGAGCTGTGCCATGTGCCCTGATGCTGGCTTAGGTAAGAGCAGAAAGTTTTGGAGCGGCCTGCTTAGCAGATGTTTCTCTGCCAAGATTCATCAGGAAGCAAGATGCAGCAAGAGTCACACCTCACTGATCAGGAGAGGGGACAACAGTCTGCTTAAAGCAGAGAGACACTGAAACCAGGACCCTGTGCTTGTGTAAAGAATGCAGAAGCTTGGTTTGAGAGCAAGTGGCACATGTCTTCCTGCTTCAGCATAAATCTGTTGTGGGGAAAGCAGAGTGAGGAGAGGGGAAGTACTTTTTACGAAGCTCTCTGGTACAGTTTTCTCTGTATGGAGCCATGTTATGTAATTTACAGGGCATGTAGCTGGCTCTTAGGCAGAAAACCAGCAGTATTTCATGATATATTAATTGCCTTATTTAAAATGGCAAGATGTGTTTAACTGTTTCCTTTCTACAAGTCTTGGGGTACTGGGAATGGGGATGTATCCCTTCTTTCCAATACATAGCTTGGTGTTCAGTGTGAGGCAGTACTGAAACTGACTTCATGTACATCTTTTTCTTGTCATCTGGATGTAAGCATTGTCTGAGTGTCATTGACAGAGAGAGACAAGATAGCTGAAAGAGCTTTTTGAGTCTCCCAGTGTGACTCTTCTTACCTTTTGGCATCAAGTTGCCTGACTTATTTTTGGATGGGGAGGAATTGATTTTGAGAGAATAAGCAATGTAGAAGAAAAGTGGAGGGGAGGAGAGATTTTAGCGGAACAGGAGAAGGATAAGATAGATGAAATGATGGATGATTTCAAGAAAGAAGGCGAGAAGGGACCAGAGAAAATAATGGATCTAGGCAGATTCCAGGAATGACAGTGATTCTTACTTCTGTTTGATTTTATTACTTGGAGCTGAGTGGAGGTAAAGATTTTATTTCATGGACTGGTGGTACAGAACTGAGAGAGGATGTGTGTCTTCTCAGGAGTTTTCTAGCTGTGTATCTTTGTGCCACTTCCCATCTGCTTTTTTTTTTTGCATAAAGTTGGAAGTTTGAATCTCTGTGTCTTCTCCTTGGATGCTTGCAAACAGTTCTCTCAAAAGACTTGCAAAGCTGCTCCTAGGGGTTCTTTTGCCATAGAAATATCACTTAAAAATGTTTAGGCTGAAAAGGAAGAGGCACTACCAATGCAATGCAAGTTTAGCGTTCCCGAGGAGAAGGTAAAAAGGGAAATGAAGTTTTAATGCATTTGAGATTGAAATGCTCATTGTAACTTTCAAAATCCCCCTTATTAACATTTGCATTCCTTCTTTTCTCCCCTTTTAAACTCTTTTGATCCTGCGTACAAGAGAAGGAATAAGGACAGGGTGTATTCTGCTTTTCAAATTACCTCTAACTTTCAAGGGATTGATACCTCTGAATAGTCTTTCATAACTTTAAATTCTCTTGATTCTCTGGCAGTAAGAACACAGAAGAAAGAGAATCCACCTTGGCAGGCTAGATCACCTGAACATCTGAAGTGCTTTTCATATGGCAAGTAAGAGGTATTGGTAAAGTTTGGAAACCTGCTATGAACAGTGTAAAACAGTACTTAAAAGTTTTTTTGGTAGACTGTCATGTGTATGTGCTTTCCCCTGGAGTGCATTGTGACTAGGTCTCTAGAGGTTTGGCTGGATTTCAGCCTGTGTCTCCCCATGCCAGGGCAGCTTTCATGCAGGAATACATGTGGAGAATACATGTAGAGAACAGGTCTTGAGGACAAGGGAGACTTCTTGCATGAAGATGGGGGAGTGTGAAGCAAACATAACCATTATTAATTCATTGGCATATGTTTCCACTCTGCTTAGAGGTGTGCAGCACAAGAGAACAGAAAAGAATTATTTGGCATGGGGCATGTACCATGCAGATGATGGATCTGTGCAATGGAACCATTGTGCACTAAGTACTGGAAGGCTCTGAGCCCAGGTGTTCTCACCAGTGTAAGCATATTATTGTGGGTTTGGAGGGGAAAGGGTACAAGTTTGTCTCTTCAGGAGATGCTGTGCCAGATTCTGGTCTCTTGAAGAGCTCTGTCTGTTCCTTGATAATTGCAATGGTGTTTCACAGATTTCACAGAATATTTATTCTGAGTTGCAAGGCACCCACAAGGGTCATCATCAAATGCAACTCTTCAGTGAATGGCCCATATGATCCAGAGACCAAGAGCAGAGGCAGGCAGTCTGTCCCTCTGTTGCTTACCTGGAGGCAGACAGAGCTGGAGAGCTTTCTGTTAGAATTTACAAACCGTTACTTGGAGTAAAAATACTGCATTGGCTTGAGTGCTGCTTCTGCAATTCACACAACCTTTATGTGCCCTGCTTCCATGCCAGGACGGTCTTGTGAGAGATTCAAAAGATTAATCTAATGTGATGCTCTATAGGCAGTGATCTTGTGGTTACATGGGCTTAGTTGGTACAAAACTTGAAAAAATGGTTTGAATATCTTACAAGTGATAGAGTAAAAGGCTTGTTTCTGTCACTGGAATCAACTGTGAGCCTCCCCTTCACAGCCTTGAATCAGTGAAACAGTGACAAGTATTGACACAGGGGACAGAAGGGGTCAAGGACTTGTACCTTGATGGATGCATGTTGGGTGGATGCATGCTGGGTGCTGCCAGGACCCTGCTGTGCAAGAGGTACAGAGAGGGTGTAATTCATGTCTGAAGCCAGCATGCTCCCACAGAAGATGGATGCTGGAATGGGCCATGGGCAGCTCTGGGCATGGAGAACAGCTCCCTGCAAACAGGGAGGTGATTTCTAGCTTGGTTAGCTTGAAAACCTTTTTGGTGCCAGAGACCTCAGAAACCCTCCTGAAGGAGCTCCACGTGGCCTTGACAAGAGCAGAAATTTCTTGAGCCCACTGGACTTGTTCAGCTCCTGTGAGTTCTCCATATGGTGTTTTGTACCACTTTGAATGCTTTTAGGTATCCATTTCCTTCCTTTACCATGATGTCATGTGATCTCTGCTTTTGAAAGTGCCACCCCTTTTGCTCACCATTATTTTCAGGTCTGTATTTGGATGGGCTGGTATTGTCCCTCTACAACTCTGTTTTGCAGTCTCATGGTTATTGAGATAAACCTCAAGGAAATAAGGTCTGCTTGTTTTTACAATGCAGTGGAAAAGGTTTCAGCTCAAACTCTGCATCAAACAAACTGAAATTAAATTTTTGGCTTTTATTTACCATTGTATTGGCTTTCATCTACCATTGTACCACTCTTAATAATAACAACCCTAAAGTGTTAAAAACCCTAAAGTGTTCCTAAATCTTTGGAAGGAGCTACTCTGGCCAGTTAATGGTTGGAATCATGGCCATTGCTAAAAAGCTTTAATTACCACTCAGCTCTTGGTACCATAATGAAGCAGATTGTTCTCAAGTAGCTATTGAGTAGCCAAAATTTCAATTTTTCTCAAGTAGCCAAAATTTAAATTTTTAACATCCAGGGACAAAGCAGCTGAATGCTGCTTGAAATTTTGGGATTAAGTACTGCAACTGAAAATTGCTTAAAATGGAGATACTGGGTGCACTTCTGAGTGGGCTAGTGCAGCCAGGATGAGTGGGTGTACAGCCCTGCCACACTCCGGACATAGCAGACTTATTGCACATGAAATTAAAATTATTATCTGATTTCTTTTCCATCTCTGTGAGTCTGTTTTCTGTCCAAATCAGGAGCAGCTGTAGCTCTGTTGTCCTTGCTAGGCTTTTATTGAATCTGCCTGGGAAATGCCAGGAGAGATTAATGCCATTCTTTCTCCCACTCCTATGACTGATAAAAGTTTTGCTGTTGCCTAATTGGAAACTTCTTTGATGCAGTTAAAACACATGCCTTTTTGACTCTCTTGTCTCGCCTAGACTTTGAAAGCAGATGATTTATATCCTCTTTGTACCAACTTGTTCTGTGTTTGAAGCCTACTGTCATGGCTTCCCTCCTTCATCGCCACCCCAAAGTTTTTAGGATTTCTTAGCAGGTCTCACAGCTCTGGTCTCTGGTCCATACAGCTCTGCTCTGAATTCTTCTCTAACTCTCTGGCACGTCCTCAAGAGCAGTGCCCAGAGCCGAGGTCTTTTGTCTAGTGTTCATGTTGCTGGTGATTGAAGCACAAACTGAACAGAAATCCTAGTGCAGGCCAGTGGGGTGGAGCGCAAGCACACAGTATACAGCATCCTCTTGTCTGCACTCTTGTTACAGGTCATTTCTCTCCTGGAAATACAGACAACTCATGCCATGACTTGGTACTTCAGCACAAAGGCAGTCTACCTCATTTCTTGCTAATATTTTCAGAATAGGGAATATGCCTGGAAGGACAGAAAATACTTGGACAACATCCAGGTTGGTGAATAGTGGGGTTGTTCAGCCTTTCCTCTTGTATAAAGTCAGTGAAAAATTGTCACCAGTACTAAGCTCATTGTTGAATTGGGATGGGTGACAGCAGACACTCTTGGCTCCAAAAGAGTCATGATACTGAGCTCTTGGGGTTCATTTGGCAGGTTGTGACCTAGTACCTGACAGTCCTCCTCTGTGCACCTGGGAAGTAGAAAATGAATTGCCTTCCTGGCAATCAGCAGTGGGATGTATGGAAGTCCTGGCTCCCAAGTCTTCTGGTGCCATCATAACTAGAGATGTGCATGTCTATTCACAGGGGAATGAGGCAAGCTGTGCTTCATAGCTGTGCCTTTCCTGGGGTGACGTGGTCACACTGCCCAGCTGTAGTTCCCTGGGTGAGCAGAGTGAGAGATCTAATTGCTGCCAAAACACTCCAATTCCCCTCCTTCAGTGTGTGATGTGACCCCTTTCATTTGTACTCTTTTTCACCCACATCAGATACTTTTTACGATCTGATTCTGCTCAAGTGCCTTGTTCTGGTTTTTGGATGGGCTTGCTTGTGTTTTCATAATGCCTATCCTCCCCCGACATTAATTTTCTGCTCAGAGTAGGAGAAATCAGCTTGTGGATGGGGCTGAAGGTGTCAGACCACAAGCAGTTCAGGATTGTGTGCTGGAGAGGTCACCTCCTAGCAGTGTGTGGAGCCGCACCCAAGAACTGGTATTTATAGGAGATAAGGTGCCCATCAATCTTCTTTCACGCCTTTCCCAGGATGTAAGGAAAATAATTTCCTGGTCTGCTCCCGGCACTGCCAGGGATGTAAAAACCACTAAGGATATCAAAGATGAGAAATGATAGAATAAAGTGTTGACAAAGATTTGAATTTTTGCACTATTGGGACTGACTTTGCTGCTGTGAGTCTTTCACAAAATACTGTGGTGCCAGAGTAGAGGGTACTGTGGGTTTGATCTGGATTAAGCTATCATATGTCTGGGTTTCCTCAAACATATTTCACTTTTTCCATGTGGTTATTTTGTCCCGGACAGAGATAAATTCATCCAGAATTTGCAAATGTCGTGCATGTAGGTAGTGGGTTGACCCAGGCCAGATGTCTGGCACCCGCTAAAGCTGCTCACTCACTCCTCTCTGCAGCTGGATGGGAAAGAAAATTTAATGAAGGGTTCCTGGATTGAGATTAAGGAATGGGGAGTGGTCATTCATCAAATAGCATGAGGGGCCAAACAGGCTCAATTTAGAGATACAAAGTGAATTTGTTACTAACAAAATCAGAGCAGGATAATGAGAAGTAAAATAAACTCTTAAAAACACCCTTCTGCCACGCCTCCCTCCTTCCAGCTCTACCTCCTACCCCAGCAGTGCGAGGAGAATGAGGGTTATGGTCAGTTCATCACCCAAGGATGCTCCCACTGCTCAGGGAGAGGAGTTCACCTGCTGCACATTGGGGTCCCTCCCACAGGAGATGGTTCTCCATGAGCTTCTCTGATGTGGATCCATCTCACTAGTCCCCCTCAAACTGTTGCAGTGTGGGTCACTCTTCCATGGGGTGCAGTCCTTCAAGGACAGGCTGCTCCAGCCTGGGAGCAAGGCCCTTCTCTCCACAGGTCTCTCACAGGGTCACAGGCTCCTCCAGGCACCCATGTGCTCCAGCATGGGCACCTCCACGGGCTGCAGGTGGATCTCTGCATCCCCTGTGGATCCCCACGGGCTGCAGGGGCACAGCTGCTTCATCATGGCCTGCACCATGGGCTGCAGGGGAATCTCTGCTCCAGTGCCTGGAACAACTCCTGTTCTTCCTTCTCCACTGACCTTGGTGTTTGCAGACTTGTTCTTCTCACATGTTCTCTCCCTGCTCTTCTCTGGTTGCAATTGCAACTGCACAACTCCTTTTTGTTTTGAATTCTTCTTAAATATGTTATCACAGAGGAGTTACCATCATTTCTAATTGGCCCAGCCTTGGCCAGCAGCACATCCATCTTTGGAGCCACCAGGGATTGGCTCTGCTGGGCATGGAAGAAGCTTCCAGCAGCTTCTCACAGAAGTGACCCCTCTAGCCCCTTGCTACCAGGCCATGCAAAAACAATACAAGATGCAAAAGGAAAACTGGGAAGATGTTGGCCTATGGTGAAGCACATGTTCAGTCAGTTGTACAGGCATGTGCCTGTTTTTTTGGTTCGACATTTCCTCAGGAGTAGTAAATATGCTGCAGCCTAGCTCTCCTAAGAACACATTGAAGTGCTGCAGACATCCCTAGGCTTCATAACCCTTCTAGGAACTCACTCCTTTGGCAAGAGCTAAGACATTTGCAGCTATGTTTTGCAGATGAGTCATGAAAAGCTAACTTTTCATAAACAGCCATGTAGAAGAGTAAGAGCTAAAGCAGAACAAAGTCCCTTCAGTGATACTTCATTGTATTTCCAAAGACAAGTGGCGGAACCAGAGTCTCAGTCTTTAACTGCCTGTTCTTTAGAGGTCACACAACCACTTTGATGGTCATGTTTGGTAAGCGCCAAAGAGCTGAGTAGGTTGTGCGTGAGGGTATCAAAATATCTCAGTGGTTTTCTAGGCACCCTTTCAGGTGCCAGCAAGAAAATTCCCACCTATTCTGAGTACTGGACTGAGATTTGCTATGGTTTGCATTTTGATCTCGTAATTTCAGACCCTACTGCTGAGCTCTGTCTTTAAAAAAAACCAAACCATCAAAAAAACCCAACCAACCAAACAAAAAACCCATCATAACCAAGCAGCAGGTTCTTAGTTGATTCCTTTCTGCTCTTACTTCCATGACCTATTGCTGGCTGCACTTGCTTCATCAAGCTTTCATGAAGTTTCCTCTGCTCTGTAGTTGAGACTCTTACAATCAGATCTGCCTCTCAGAGTTGTCCATGTTACATCATTCTTTCAGAGCCAAGACCCAGGAATGCCTGCAGTGAGAAGCTACAGAAATTTAAACTCAGTGTCCTTGCCGTATCTCCTATGGTTGCATTATCCTGTTTACAGAGACAGAGGAGCTACTTCCTCTCTTTATGCCAGCAGTGAGGAATTCCAAAGCAAATGGATGTATCTTATTCTATTTTGTGTGAAATACTACGCATTCTTTCATGAAATAGGGTTTCCAGTGCTAGGGTTGCACATCTTAATAGTCAGAGGCTGTCTGGAAACACTGTCCAGCCTGAAAAGACTGGTATCCAACCTGGTAAACAGACATCTAAGAAGAGCTTGTAGGGATCTTTGTATCCTTCTCCAGGAACTCTTGACAGCTTCTGGAAAAGATCTACTTAATGTTTTTTGCTGGGAGAGGTGGTACTGAAAACCAAAAGGTCTCAGGGTTTGGTCCCTGAGAGCTGAGTGAGAGGACATTGCTAAGCACAGTCTTTACATCAACTGTATGGTTGGAAATACATGAACAGTAGTATAATCTGCACTATCTCCCTCCATCCAGGTTCTCCCCTCCCCCACAGAGAGGCTGGAAATACTGGGAATTAAGTCAGGATGATGAGGAGGGAAGGCAGGAGGCTGATTCCTGGATTGCAAAGGTTATGCTGCCTTCCTTCTTTCTCCAGGATGCAAAGGACTCTGCACTACCCTGGCAGAGGGTCAGTAATCCCTTCAGTCACTTTTATCGTTTTGTCAGTTCAGGGTCAGTCTATGTGGTGGCATCAGAGGCCTGAGCAGGAAGTGAGGGAGGTCTCCTGCCTCTTTGACCAGAGAGAGGACCCAGACCTCAGTTCCAGCAGCCTCTCAAAATATGCTGTCCATGTGTGCTGCCCAGTGTGCATGGGTGATCTGCATGCCTCTGTTATGGGCACCCTGGCATCTTACTGTCCCACAAGAGGTGCAATGGGCTGGAGATCCCTCAGCTCTGGCTTCAGGCCTTACCCAGTGCTGGACACACAGGATTTTCAGGTCCTTGGGCTCTGCCCGTACATGCTCACACAGCTCAAACATGGCTGTGCAAGGAGAGACCCTTTACACTGGGGCCAACCCTCCAGTGCAGGGAGAAAACTAATGCTGTTACTCCAAAAAAAGATTCAGGGAAAGCATATTGTTTCATGCTTTTGTGCAAAACATTTGATTTCCAGACATTATAAAATGCACAAATATGCCTTTTAATTATTTGGAGATGATAGTGCCAGTTCTTGCAATGTAAAAGCAATCCTGTCTTACTGAGAAAATATTGGTATATTTTTCATCACTTTCTTACCCCTCCCTCCCATTCCTTATACCTGTTGCTCTTTGCACTTTTTTGAAAATGGTTACCTATCCAAACAGCAGTTTTTATGAAAGAGGAAGAAATCTGTGGTTATCACTTCCTGTCAGAGGAACAGGTGAGAAAGCTGAGCCTGCAAGGCACGCTTCAGGTTTATTGGGTTGAAAGTCTGCCTGTATGGGTGTGCGTCTTGGTACGTTGGCAGTGGCATTTTTAGGGCAGTCCAAGATACACATGGCTGAGATCCAGGGGCCCTAAAATCATAGGATCACAGAACAGTTGAGGTTGGAAATGATCCCTTGAGATCATCTAGTCCAATCCTTTTCAAAGCAGGGTCAACAACAAAAGTTGCCCAGGACCATAGCTCCAAGGATGGAGACTCTATAATGTTTTGGACAACCTGTGCTAGTGTTGGACAACCCTCACAGAGAAAAAAGTGTTTCATTGCATATGAATGCAGTTTTCTGAGTTTCAGTTTGTACCCATTGCTTCTTGTCCAGTTGCTGGGCACTGCTGAGGAGAGTCTGATTCTGTCTTCTCTACTACCTCTTCTGAGGTATTGGTGTGCATTGATAAGATCCTTCTGAACTTCTCTATGTGAAGAGTCTTGGTTTTCTCAATAATTTCTCCTGTGTGCTTGGTGACTCCTTTTTCCAGAAGAGGCTTGAAACTTCAGACCGCACACTCTCTCCCAACTCAAGAGCAGTGTAGCTAGAATTTCCTTGCAGCCAGGCAATTTAGTTCCTTTTGAAAGATAATAGTCCTGCTGTAAGAAGGAACTACTGCATACTGCTGCATCTGGACAATACAGTGATTTCTGCCCCCCCACCCTGTGTGAGTAAACCTAACCACTAAAAGTGTAATGAGCATGAAATTATTTGAGAACACTGCACCTCTGGGGCTGTTTGGGGAGCTAGCCAGTTGCATATAACCTCAGCTTGTCTTCTGCCTCTAAACATCTCTTCTTCCAAGATCAGCTTTCAGGATTGCTGCTTCATTTTCCAAATAACTTGCATTTCTTCATTTTTGTTTGGCACAGGTAACTCTCACTGTATAAAAGATCCTTTGCACCTAATATTTTCTGTGGAAGAGATTTATTCAGCTAAAAATATGGACAAATCAGAGATAACATATGTAAAACATGCTAAGGTAAAAGAGTAACAAAGATGACTATGAAAGCAACTGGTGATCTGCCACGACTCTTACAGGCATGTGTATTTGTCCAAGGTGGGGTTGGCTCTGAGCTGTGTCAGTAGAATTGGGAGGAGGCAGGAAATAGGATAGAACTTGTGTCTTAGTACTGCTCACAGCCCAAATCTTCTAGTGAGACCCCACCTGGAATAGTGCATACAGCTCCCAACATAAAAATGGCATGGAACTGCTGGAGCAAGTCCAGAGGAGGCCATGAAATTGGTAAGAGGACTGGAGCACCTCCCGTATGAAGACAGGCTGAGAAAGCTGGGGGTGTTCAGCCTGCAGAAGAGAAGGCTGTGGGGAAACCTCACAGCAGCCTTCCAATATCTGAAGGGTTCTACAGGGAAGACTGCAGGAGAATGACTCTTCATCAGGAAGTATAGTGGTAGGACAAGGACTAATGCATACAAACTGAAGGAGTTTCTAATCTATTAGATTAATTATTATTCATAACAATTATTAGTTAATATATTAGATTAGATATTAGGAAGAAATCTTTACTGTGAGGGTGGTGAGACACTGGAACAGGTTGCCCCATCCCTGTTTGAGGCTGGTTTGGATAAGGCCTTAAGCAACCTGGGAAGTGTCCCTGCCCATGTCAGGGGGTTAGGAATTGGATGGTCTTCAAGGTCCCTTCTAACCCAAACCGTTCTATGACTGTGTGACTCTATGATTTAGTGAAATCAGTTACATCAGTTCGATTAAGCCTCACTGCTCTCAGTGAGAAGGGATTCTTATGTTTAAGACACTTCATGTGTCATTTAAACACCATTTAAAATGCTGTCTGTCAGAGGGCTGTAGTGCAATTATAAACCAGGCAAACAGGACATAATTGTCTGGAAAAAACATCAACTGTTTACAGTGACTGTAACTGTTCCTATAATCTGTCAGACTTCTTTTTTTCCGTTCATGTGAGCAAAATTTGGAATAAGTTTTGGTCCTGAACCACCTGAGGGCTAAACAAAGCATGCATCCAGACTAGCTTGTTCCCTCATCCTCTTTCATGCTTTCCTTGCCCAAGATGCTGTATTTTTCATGCCTTCTGAACTCTATTGTACCAGAATTCATCTTCTCTTAAACTTGCAGCCATGTGGCCCTGCCCCAGCAATAGGGACTGCTGGCACATGCATAGCCCAACTGGCTGGTGATGCTGAGAGCTGTCATTTCTTCCCTGCACTCTCCTCTCTCCATCAGAGATCTGCTACAAGATTATGGCAAAGGGGTGAACACCAGAGAAAACTGTCTACAGCTTGCTCTGGCTGAGGCTTGGTGTGAGCAGCCCAAGTGGAGAGGGTGAGCCTGTGGTGGGGAGAGGGGAATGGGGTTCTGCAAGCCTTGCCAGGATGTCTTGTCCTTTATGCCTTGGGATGTTGTGTTTTCTTCCTTGCAGATGTCGTGGCACCCGCAGTACCGCAGCTCCAAGTTCCGGCACGTGTACGGCAAAGCTGCCAGCAAGGATAAGTGCTACGACTGTGTGCCCATCACCCGCAACGTGCACGACAACCACTTCTGTGCTGTGAACCCCAGCTTCATCGCCGTGGTCACTGAGTGCGCGGGCGGTGGTGCCTTCCTTGTCATCCCCATCAAGCAGGTGAGACCCCCAGCGTGAGCTGCCTTCTGAGAGAGCGTCCAGAGGCTGGAGGAGGGACAGGTTTTCTAGGGAGCTAGATTGCAGAGAATATTCAGTTAATTTTGTGGCCTGAATTGCAAAATGATGGCGGAGGCCCCAGTTGCCCTAGCAGGTGACTCTTAGCATGTGTGGATTTGTATGTCTTGCATTGCTGCTTGCAGATTTTTAACACCTTGCTTCATTTTACAACTCATTTGCCTTTCTGTATAATCAGCATAATGTGCTGTTCAGATGTTCGTCTCCTGGGAGAAGCTCCAAATTAAAAAGTATTTAGTGGATACAGAAGGCAAAACCAGAAAGATGCTTTGGTGACATGGATTCAGCCATGACCCAAAGAGAATATGTTTTGTTCTGTGAAAGAATGGAGACACAGTTATCAGGCAATGAAGCTCTTAAACTTCAAGTATTGATGCTGTGAAGTCTTCCCTTTCAGAAACAAATCCCATGTATATGAGTGTTGATGACTTAGGATCTGATGAGAGGGAGAAGGTGGCCATCTGATGTTTTTTGCTTCAGTAAAATTAGGCATGCACTGATGTGGATTAACTTCAGTATGAGATTAAGATCACTCTGGAATCAGGACAGAACAGATGAAAGGCAAAAGTTCAGCCTTTAATTAAAAGTTAATTGATGGTGTTATTGCAATGCCACTTTTTCAATATATATTTGCTAAGGATGAAGGTGAACTGGTTGTGCTTGAAGAACCTAGCACAGTTTCCAGCCCTTCTGGACTTCGTTAATTCATTCTTTCAATGCTGGTGCTGTTTAGAGACTGTCCTCCTAAAATTAACCACTACCCCGTTTTTCTTGACTGAGTCACTTTGTCCCTGCAATGATGGTTTGTTGAGGCTCAACAACTTGTCTTTATCACAAAACTGCATCTGTAGGCAGACAGCTGTTGACTGTGGGGTGTGGTGTGAGACCAAGTTCTCAAAGTGGTGGCAAAAGTAGCTGAAGGTGCTTGCACTGCTGACTATTAATTTTTCTGTCTTCTCACCTCTTCTCAGCTTGGTTAGTCTTTGTAGTAGTTTTTCCTTCTTACACCTGCTCAGATACTCCACCCAGTTCTGAAATATTGCATGCAGAAATCAAAGGCATGGTAGAACTAAAAAGATACAGAAAAGCATAATTAAAGTTTGTCAGTGAGAATGTGAAAGTACTTTCATATGAGGAAAGACTTTGCAATTCAGGTGTCAATCAATCTGGGAAAAAGAGGCAAATGAGCAAGGTGTATAAAGCTGTGAAGAGAAGAAGTTTAAAGATTAAGTTTCTTGATTTGTTTGGTGAAGGGGATTCTGGAGACCAGGGAGCAGACTGTTAACAGTAGATGTAAATGCTGCTGCAGCTCAGATATAGGGCTCACTGTTCTGGATGCTGATGAGTCTGAAAGGATTAATGTCTTCAAAACAGAGCTATGGAGAGGAGTTGGTCCCTTGAGGGTTAACCTTTGGTTGTGGATCAGGGAAATTAGGTGCTTCACACAGCTGTTCTCTGAATACCATGCTGGGGGTGAAGCAGCCCAGCCACCAAAAGAAAGGGATTCCCTGAGTCAGGACTTTTGATACCAGCTACTTTGTTTTGTTTGAAACACCTCCAAAGTAGTACCATCTGGTACGAAGCAGAAACTTTTGACTTGTGCTTCTGATGTGTTTTTTTGTGGCTGCCATCTGCCCCTGTGAAGGTGAGCTGTGGCAGTGTACTGGACACCTGGCTTGTGCCCTCAGCTGCCAGGGCATCAAAGGCAGCCTGTTCTGGAGGTGTGTCTGGGACAGTATTATCCTCTTACAATGGACAGCTGACTGTGGTTACTTTTGACTGGATTCACAGGAAGCAGACGCATCCTAAGTGTGACAAAGTGTGGAGGAAGAGATCAAGAGCTAGGATGTCACACATTTGGTCAAAGCAAGAGATAGTAGCCAGGACAGGGAGGGCTGCACTTGCTGGGGAGGATGAACAATCTGTTCAGGGAGCTGTTCTTGTCCCTCCCTCCAATGCTTCTTTTAGTTCATTCTTCATGTGTTGCTACTGGAGGGGCTGCCTATCTAAGGAATGAAGCCTCAGCTTGCTCTGTTTAACTGTACCTCCTTGCTTGTTTGTTTTACCTCCTCTCCTGCTGTGTCATAGACACCAAGCTCTCTCATCTCTCCTTGAATAAATACCACTTCTTTCTTTCTGAACCAGTCTTCTTCTCTGAGAGCCTGGGGGTGAGGTAGGGCTGGGGACAGTGGAGATTATGTAGAGAGTAAGTTCTTTGCCCTAGATAACCATTCTTTCAGCAGGCCTTTGCATTGAACCGTATAAGAAACTAGGTGAATATTTGCCATCACTTTGGAAATAGTCTGTTGCAGGGTGTGTCAGTGACGTCCAGGTGAATATGCACTACTGAAACCAGCTGAGTGGAATGACAGCACATCTGAACAGAGAGGGAAGGGGCTGTGGCCACGGGGGCTGCCTGGTGCCCAGAACAGGCAGGGTGACTGTAAATCTTACAAGTTTGAGGAGACATAAGCTCAGTGACTGTAACCGAGAGACCAGCTGCTTTCCCACACTGTGGCCTGCTGTGGAAGTGCTGGAGAAGTGCATGCACAGCATGACAAGGAAAGAGCTTGACTGAGAGGAAAATTTTGTGGCCTTCATTTGAGAGATGAAGTCCTGCCTTTTTCCTTCTCAGATGACCAGTCTTGGTTAAGACCGCATCTGTCTCTTCCTCTGCCGCAAAAGGAAAGTGAGAACAAGGTCCCAAGAGACAGGAGATTATTTGTGCCCAGGTCTGCAATCTCCAGTCTTTCAATGTGTCAGTACCAGGTGTGAAAGGGAGGACATCTGTGGCTGTGCAAACCTCCTAGACACAAACTCCTCTCCCTTCTCTCTGGGAACATGGACTGTAAAATGAAACAAATACTGACCCCTCTGGCCTTACGTAACTGACTCATGTGTGAGTGCTGTGCTGGTGCCCTTTAGGTGCAGAGGTGGGGCTGACCTACCTCACAGTAATCTGCCCTGAACAAATCTGCTGGGAGAGTTTTGACAGGTGTTTTTTGTCAGTGAGCTACAAGCTTTTCAAAATGCTGGAATTTTAGAAAGGGAGTGGTTGAAAACCTGCTCACTTTCAAGCTCTGCAGGCAACTGTGGAAGTCGGGTACCACTTCATGGAATGACAAAACATGTAGTTATTGAAATAGCTTTTGATGTGTAGGATGAAATTTTCTCCAGCAGTGATGATCTTCACTTCCACATGCAGATGTGCATCTGAGACCAGCAGCTCTAGCTTTATGTCATCTATGTTTTTTAACTCTTGGGGGGCTCATGTGTGGTGAGTCCTGCTCTGTCTCAGGGCTTGTAACGGGGCAGGTGAGACTGGTGGCTGAGGGAACAAGGGCTCCTTTTCCAAAGCCTGTTGGAGAAGCTGGGAGTGGGTTGAGGGATGGGTCAGGCAAAGTGGGTTTAGGACAGCCTGGGAGTCTCCCAAAATGCAGTGGGAAGCAGACAGGCAACAAGCTCTGGGAGGGGACAGAGTTCCCTTAGGAATCAAGGTATCTGTGGATCCAGCTGTCCACTGCTTTTAGTTGTCTTCTTGAAGCCAAGCTCTGAAGCCTGCAAAAGGACACCGTGGGTGGAGGAGTGCTTCTTATTAAAGGCTTTTTTTCTTTCTTCTGCCTTCCCAAATCTCTTTGCATTGTCGCTGTTGTAAAGAGGAAATGTTTTAAACTGTAGTTTTAAAAAGCACAGTATTTTACATTTCAAAGGCCTTTGGATGTTCCATTTAAAGCAGATTAGTCCCAGTTTATGCAACAAACTTTCCAGTGAAGCCAGAATAGTTACACACTGGTGTCCTGTTCTGTATTCAAAATTGCAAAAACCTCCCAAAATTATAAGCTGGGAAAATTATATCCTATCCACAGCCTGGTTGGGGGCACCAGTGATTCCCTTCACCTCTGCTCTCCTAAGGCCCACCTCTGGAGAAGTGTAGAGAGCAGGACATCTACAGAAGTGTCAGGTTTCTAGGAGAGTGTACATTTGCAGTCATTTTGGCCCACAATTCTTCCAGGTAGGAAGCAGTAAACTGGTACGTGTCACCAGCTTGCCGTCATGTGTCCCTTCTTAGGTGGCTGACTTTTTTGTCTTGAACTGATGCCTGGGGTGAGTCATACTCCTCCTGCTTCTCACAGAGGGAAGTAAGTGTTGCTTCAATGTTAATAAAATCACCACCACCCTTTCTACCATTTAAATATTCAGACTTGACTCTCATAGCAGAGACCATGCCGGCAGTGTGGGTTTATTCAATGCAATACAGCCCCCATGTGGCACAAGGCTCTCAATACACCTTAGGGCACTTTGTGTAGGATTTGTACCAGTGCAGATGCCATCTGCAGATGGCAACCACAGATAAACTTGTGAGGGTTTTTTTGTTGATGTTGTTTTTTGGTTTTTTTGTTGTTTGCTTTTTTTTTTTTTTTTAAGAGTCTAGAATACTGATTTAATTAGGTGAATGGCTGGATTTGAACACCATCAGAGAGAAATAGCTTGCTGAACGTAAAACTTTGTGATTTGTAATTTGTGTCACAAATAACTTTTTGCTAAACCCAAAGCCTAAACTTTTTTTTTTTTCTGCTTGTAGGAAATGTCTTTTGAAGGAGAGTTTGCTGTTGTTTGTCCCTTCATCAAAAGATCTTTTGAAAATGTCAAAGATTTATCTCATTCATTGATGTTTCTCCTCCAAGTTACATTCTGGTGTCTGAACCAAATGTCATCTTCTAATACACGTGTAGGCATGCACAGAATTCTTTTGACAGCAGCATGTACTTAGGAAGGCCTGGGCAGTCTTTCCGTTCTTTACAATGGTATCATCAAGACTTGACCTGCAGGGACAGCAAAAATCTATTCTTAACAGACAGAGAGGACCCATGGCATTTGGAGGACAACAAGCAGAAAGAACTTTCTTTCTGGAGCTGCCCTGAAAATGTCTTGTAATTCCATGGCTTACCTTAGGTTTGATGATATTTTTTTTTTTCCAGACAGGCAAGCTTGACCCACATTATCCCAAAGTGTGTGGGCACAGAGGAAATGTTCTGGACATCAAATGGAACCCATTCAATGACTTTGTAATAGCTTCGTGTTCAGAAGATGCCACAGTAAGTTTACACCTTGTACTCTGTGTTAGTACCTGGCTAATTGCTTTTTGAAGAAGGAAGTTAAAAGAAACCAAAAGCTCATGGATGAGATGTGAAAGCATGCATATACTTATTTAAGAAGTCAGGTGAGAGTAAGATTCCTTTTTTTCTCCTGAGTTCAGGCCTTGTGTGATGCCTTCCAGGTGATATATCAAATCAGTGTAATGAGGAAGATCTGCTTAGTGGGGCCTTTTGTGTGCCTTTTTTTGGTGTGTTTGTGTGATAAAAACAAAATACAAGTTTAAAATAGAATGGCTATTCAAGTTTAATCTCTTTGAAACTTTGTCTTTACTTTAGAATAAAAGCTTCAACACAACATAATCTGGACCAACTCTTTCAGATTAATTCCCTGCAGAGCAGGTTTGAGCTTGTTCCTGCAGTCAGTTGCTCTGTAAAGTCATGCTGGATCAGTTGTGGTGAGGAATATATGCATCATATTGCATACAGTTTTGCAGTGGGTGCTTTGGCTGAAGTTAGTATGGTTAACATGCAGACACTATAGCAATTGAAAGATTCAAGTAATGTTTGTAAGGGACTATTTAGCTTGTTTCTATACTGAAAGGTCCCTTTTAAAAGGTCTTGTAATAAGTGTGATATTGATATCTTTGATAGTGAGGACATCAAACTAGCTACCATGTTTTTTTCCAGAGATGCCATATGAGATCCCACAGGGTTTTTTCTCACTCTGCCATACAGCATCAGGGAGGTTTTTCCTGTCATTTTCTCTAGCCCTGGCTTGGTTTACATGCTCCGCCATTTTAGTTGTGCCAAAATATCACTCATGATTACAAGCTTTTTGGATTACCTTTCCTGTTTACTGACTTGTCTTTGTTTGTTTGGATACTTCTCTGGCGCTTTTTTTTTTTTTTTTTTTTTTTTTTTTTTTTTTTTTTTTAGGCTTCTTTTAGTTTCTGAACTGATGGCAAAGATTTTATTTTATCTTCTAACCTCTATGCTGGGTTATTATCTTCCAACCTTTATGCTGTCTCAGGAAGTGTGGTAGAGCATGGCTTACTTGGTAGAGGCCACCATGGCAGAGGCCACCGCCTTGGTCACTGTTTTGAGCCTCATATGAGAAATGAACATGATCTTCAAAACATCCCACTGCAGTTACAGCTGAAGGGGAGTTTGGATGGTTTCTTTCACCCCCTTTCTAGGCAACCTGTTCCTGTTCTTCACTCCTCCCATGGGGAATTTTTTTCCTTCCAGTGTAGTTAATGACTGCTATATCCTACCCTGAATTTCAAGACAGAGCCTGGCTCTATTTTCTCAATAGTCTTGTAAGTACTGAAGGCTTTTATCAATTTACCCAGAAGCTATTGCTTCTCCAGACTGAGCAAGCCCATCTCCTTCAGCTTCTACTCACAGGGTAAAGTGCTACAGACTCCTGAGCATCCTAGTGGCCTCTGCTGGACTCACAAGTTTATCAGCATCTTTCTTGTTCTAGGGGGTACAAAACTGAATGGACTATCCCCAGCTTTCCTTTCCAGTTTTCTCCAGAAACTTCACACTGGATCATTCCTCACACTAAAAAGTGGAAACATGGAGCATGTCACTGGTCTCAGCACCAAAAGTTTTTCCCAGGAGTCTGTCTGTTACTGTACTCTCTTTTTACTGCTCTCCCATCCTCATCCTAGCACCAGATATCGTAGGGGTCTTCTGCATTGTGACATGGTGTAGGGACATCTCCTTCCTGCCTGTTCAGTAGCAAGGACAGCAGACTGTGTTTCTTGATGTGACTAATTTTCTTATACCTCGTAGCTAGACTTTAGAGGTCACTTCATCCAAGCCCTACTCAAAGCACTGGGTTGCCCCAAGCCTTATTTGGAAGAGCTGGGAAGATCTCTTAAGGCTACAGATCCTGTCGCCTCACTAGGTCCTTCTTGCAGTTGTTGAGTATCCTTCCAGGGAAAATGAGATGCCTCTGATCTCCAGGCATTCCCATATTGCCATATACATCCATTGCCTTTGATGCTCTCCTCGTGTACCTTCAAAGAATTTAGCTCCATCTCCTCTCTGCCTTCATGCTATGTAGTTGAAAGGCAGCCAGAGACTGAACAAATTGGTTTTTTTCCAGCTCTCCTCAGATTCGCTGTGCTACTGCCTCCTCATCTCATGTCTGCTGTTGGACTCATTCTGTGGGGTCAGCATCTTAACCTGGCCTGTTCTGGAGAGCTCAGATTGGACATACTATTAAGACATCTTCACAGCAGTACTTCCTCTGTTTTAAGAGGTGATGGAGAAAGGTTTTTTGGGAGTCACAGAGGTCTCTACCACTTCCACTGAGCTGGACATAAGAGGAGAAGCCTTGATTTCAGTCTGTTGTTAAAAGACTGGTGCTCTCTTCCATTTCTGAGCATTAGTAAGCCGCTGTGCAAATAAGACTTGTGTGCAAGGATGCATCTAATTGCTTACTGGGTTGGCCTTCCCTTTGAGGAAGGCTACAAGCTTCTGAGTAGATGATGGAAATTTCACTTCTCCCACATTTCTCCAATGTTTCTTGACCATTAACCAGCCTTCCTGGAGCTTCCCTTGGTGCTACCACTGTTAATGAAAATCAGTAGAAATAAAAACTTGTTAATGCTACTAATGTAGCATTAAGAAGCAGACATTCTTTATTCAGCTGGATGCATGAAATATTGTGCATGCTGACTACAAAAGAAACTCCTGTTTATATACTGTATTTTACATACATAGTCACTGATTTTTCCCTGAATAAACATACATACATATAATAATCATTTCCCTCAAATCAGTAACATATTTTCTCTGCATTTTACACATGCATTCTTCTGTCCTGGGGATCTCTTTGGTTGTCCCTGGTGGTCAGTGCAGTGACTCCCAAAGTCATACTTGACTGCCCAATCAAGTGGTAAAAGTTGGCACAATTGGGCTGGTTGCTTTCCAGTTCTTCTTCTTACAGAATGGGCATTGTGCAGTTCCACAGGCCAGTGGTTTTTGAAGAATAGGCATTGTGTTGGCCCACCAGGTGCAGACAATTTTTCATCTGGCAGCCCTACAGCTGTCTTTTGTGGTGCATAGCTGAAGCTATGTAGAATGGTACTTTTGGGCATGGGAAGGATTGTATGTTCTCTGTGAACACCGAGTTCCACTTCCCACTGCTGTTTCAGGCAGGTGTAAAACTGAGGCCAACACAAATGCCTAGGGGCTGAGAGTTTGAGCTTATCCTCTTAACCCTTCTTTTCTTGGGTTTTCTTCTAGGCAGGAAGAGTTCAACTTGTTGAAGATCTGCTCCCCTCTGGTTAGAGGAGAAACTGTGCTTTTTACTTCATTTTATCAGGCTTTCTTCAAGATGTAGCAGGGTAGACAGCTTGTTCATGGTTGGATTGTCCATGCTTGCCCTGCAGGCCTGTGTCCAAGACCTGCTGATTCCACACACTGAAGAACTGGCAATTTCTGCCATTTAATGCAGCCTGAGATTCTAGCCAGGTGCTTTTCTCTGCTTTTTTCACCAACCATTTCACAGCATGAGGAATGGATGCTTCATTCTAGGCAGTCCTTGTCAGCATGAACAAAACCCATTTTTGCCTTTTCTAGTCTCTAGCCCCATTCCTTTTGTGACAGCTGTTGAAACTGTGAAGAATCAGTCAGTCTGATTGTAGAGTGATGTTTACTCTAACTGCTGTAGAAGTTCATGTGGATGCTGCTGGACTTTACAGCCCTTATGTTTCTGGTGAGCTTGATTCCTTATTGGGATAAACACTGCTGAGAAGAGTGCTTATGATGTTTTCGAGGCAGTCCTAGAATTTGAGTTCACTTCTTATTTGTCTTAGAAAGAAGTGATCCTCATCAAGCAAACAGTAGGAGACTTGGGCAGCTGTGGATGATTTCCACAAACTGTTCCGAAGAGTATTTCACTTCAGGCTAAGAACTAGAAAAGTTATGACACAAGCATAGTAATTTTCATTAAGCCAAAGGATTAATCATCTGTTAGCATCCTAAATACGTGCTTCTAGGGTTAGCGTGAGAGAGACTCCTCTTATACCCACATAGATTCAACCCCTCTTGCTGGTTTCCTCTATCGTTTTCTTCCACCACAGGAGGACAGAGCATTTTTGTCTTCATGCAGTGTCTGTCTGGAAAGACCCAGAGCTGTAGGTGGGACTGTTACAAGACAGCAGGCTTCCAGTGCTGAGTGGCTTCATGAAGTGCTGCCCAGTGTCTCTGCTCGGGGTGTCTGCTCTGAGGCCACCTGTGTGGTGTCCTGTGAACTTTGGCAAATGGCTGTGTTGTTTGCAAAGTATTCAGCATCAGTGCAGCTTTCTGTGACACACATTTGTATAGCTGTTGCCTGACCAGAGGACTTATCAGTTCTTTTGCCAGGTAACATTGAATGGGTCCTCAGGACCAGGATAAAGAGGGCCAGTAGAGCAGGATAGGATTGAGCTTGGATCAATCACTGCTATAATATCATAGAATCATAGAATTATAATATCTTTTGGGACTCAGATTTTCTGGCTCCTGCTCAAAGTTTAAGAGGCAAGATCTGCAGGATCAGTGGTTTACTTCTTCCCCTTGGGAATTACTTTTCATAATGGTGCTGACAGGTCTAAGGGTTGGATTGCCAAATTTAAAGAAACCCTGTTAGGACTGCTATCTAAAGATAAACATATAGAGGAATTTTCAGGTCCACAGAAAAGTAAAGATACAAATGACAAGGACAGGCATTAAAAAAAGCCAAGTGCATTCCTATTTAATACAAAGGGAATAGTAATTCCAAGGCAGTTAGTAGCTGTTGGTAAATTCCAAATTAGCACTTTATCAGGAATCTGATGAAGACCCATCCTGTGCCATTCAGGTTAAAATCTGGGACATCCCCAACCAGTTGCTGAATAGAAACATTACCACTCCGAAGAAAGAACTTCTTGGGCATGCTCGAAGAGTTGGTCTGATTGAATGGCATCCCACAGCTGAAAACATCCTCTTCAGCTCTGGCTATGACTACAAGGTGGGTCTATGCTCCCAGGACACCCTGGGACACCCTGTTTGTCTGGGTATTTTGAATTTTTTTTAATTTCAGGCTCTAAGATGATACTATAGAGTTTGGAAGCTTTCTTCAGGGGGAAATTCCATGGTGACCGAAAGGTAAAAGGATATTGCTATAAGTTCAAAATTTTCCCAGTCTTCTGATGAACTTCAGTCTACTCTGCACTTGTCATTCACTGAATTGGATACAGCATGCAATGCCATCCACTTTTCTTTGTGCTAGTGCATACATCTGCACTGATGTTGTCTATTTTTATATATAAAATGTGGTTCCAAAGGAAATTAAAATACTAGACATTCTTAGCTGACACTGGTACCTATACATGTAGAGAAAAGACGAAGAAGTAAATAGAGCACACAAAGTCCCTGGTGAGTGAGGCAGCAAAGGGCTGATTTGTTTTTATTATTTTTGTTCCAGATAATGATCTGGAACCTTGATGTGGAGGACACTATTATTTCAAAGCCAGTCAAGATTCTTGACTGTCATAGAGACGTGGTCCTCTCCATGTCATTCAACACAGATGGCAGTCTCCTTGCCACTGCTTGCAGAGACAGAAAGATACGTGTGATAGACCCTCGTGGTGGAACAGTCCTACAGGTAGGTTGAATTCAGAGGTTTATGGTCCATCTGATCTCATCTCTTTGAGTGTTTCCTCTCCTAGGTAGCTTTATTGCCATAAAAGATGATGCATCTGGGCCCTGCATTGCCCAAGGCACTAAATGGTGCTGTTCCCTTCTACTTTCCACGGAACACTTGCTGTCATTATTGAAAACATGGGTTTTGTATCTTGATACCATGTACCTTGTTCCTTGAAACTTTACTTGGATTGTATTATTTTCATAGGTACCTCCTGCAGCCCTCTGAGGGACATCATGGAAGGGAATGTAGAGATCAGGTGGGCAGGTGGATGCAAGTGTACATATGTCCCCATGATCAAGGTTGTTCTTGTTTCCTGGATTTTGTTGGCTAGGTGAAGCTGGCTGCATTTTGTAGCTATTTGGACAGGTTTGTGTACACAGAAAGTCCTGCCTGCAACTACTAGAGACTGTTGCCTTGCAAATATGGGAATCAATAGTTAGGGAGGTGAGATTGACTCAGCTGGTCAGAGCAGGGTGCTAATAACACCAGGACTGTGGTTTAATCCCTGCATGGGCCATTTGCTTAAAGCTTGGACTTGATGACCTTTGTGTGTCTCTTTCAATTCAGAATATTCTGTGATCTGTTGTTGAGCTTTTGGGAATGATCCTAAAGAGTTTAGCCCACTTTTTTCAGATGCCTGTGAAATCCTGCTCACCATAGTTTAGCTGGGCTGAGCAGATCATTCAGGTAGTCATGTAACATGAAATGTAGCTATGCAACAGATGTTTTACTCATGCAATGTCCTTTCTCTTCTACAGGAAGGAAGCTACAAGTCTCACAAAGTTAATAAAGTCTTATTCCTTGGAAACATGAAAAAGCTGTTTTCTACTGGAACGTCTTGCTGGAATAATAGGCAAATTGCATTATGGGATCAAGTGAGTTGGACCAAAAATCTTAATCATACCAACTTCAGTTTTCTCTCTTTTGCTGTCACTTTAACTTTCCACCTGCCATATACACAAGAATTGATTTATAACAGCAATTCAGAAGTCATCTGTCAGACTCCTGAAAGGTGATAGGTCCTACTGCTGTGAGACCTAACTGAATTTCTGGAGAAGTTTTCAACAGCATACAAAGCGTATGCTGTGCCCATGTCCTGGTTTTGGCTGGGATAGAATTAATTTTCATAGTAGTTGACACAAGGTTGTGTTTTGGATTTAGTATTGAAAGCACACTGACATTTGGGGTGTTGCTAAGTAGTGCTAACCCTAAGTCAAAGACTTTTCAGTGTGTCATGCTCTGCCAGTGTGCAGGTGCACGAGAAACCGGGAGGGAGGATATCCAAGACAGCTGATCTGAACTGGCCAAAGGGATATTCTATACCATAGAACGTCATACTCAACTGGGGGGAGTTGGCCAGGAGCCATGGATTGCTACTCAGGGACTGGTTGGGCATTGGTCAGCAAGTGGTGAGTGGTTGTGTTGTCCATCACTTATTTTTCTTGAGTTTTATTCCCCTCTCTCTTCTTTTCATTACAATTGTTATTGTTCTATATTTTGCTTCTTTTTTCAATTACCGAGCTGTTCTTATCTCAACCATTGGTTTACCTTTTTCTGATTCCCTTCTCCATCCCACCAAGGGGAAGTGAGCAAATGCCTGTGTGGTACTTAGTTGCTGACTGTGGTTGGTTAAACCAGGGCAGCCCACTACAAGAAGAAATTGTACAAAGGACCTCTGTGTGGTTACTGTAGCTCTGACTGGTCTTACTGGAAAACTGGTCCTGGTGCTGGAAAGAGAAATGACTTCTAGAGACGGCCTACTCAGATGAAGCCCTCAATAAAGAAAAGTGTGTTGAGTGTTTTTGATTTCCAATGATTCCTGAGAGTAGAGTACTGAGGTAGTGCTTAATTGGTCATTTCCAAGATGCGATCTCTTGTCAGGATGGCTGCTAGCCTTATGGAACCCTGCTCTCATCTACCCTTTCATATGCAGTGAGGTGTTTTTACTTTGTCAGCATCTAAGTATGTCCCTCTGTATCAACTACCATGCAGCACAATCTTTTGTCTCTTTTTAGTACTGTCACGCTTTGTTACCAGACAAAGCTGGTAGACCAGGCCTATGATTTGCTATGTTTTGGCTATGTTTGGACATAGCTTCTTTGCACATGTGAGAGGCAAAGCACTATGCTGCTGTCTGAAGGCTTTCCACAATGCTAAGCAGTGCTGTGACACTACATGGGTGTCATGTCAGGGTTTTACATGTTTGGTTTAAAAACACAGTGGGAGGATTTCTGAGGGAAGGTATATAAAGCCTCCTTAGGAGCAAGGATTGGCACAGGGACTGCCCAGCAGGCCTCTTTCTCAGGTCCACACTCATCTTTGTATATAAACAGAAGCTCTAGCTTGCTGCAGCCTTCAGCTGGTCAGTTCTGCAGGAGAAAAAAGAGTGTTAAACCTATGCCAGATACGTGTTTATGTGAGAATCGCCACATGGACAACCATAAGACACTAGAGTCTGCCCTGTTGGCCCTCCCAAAATCACTCCCTTCAGCAGTGCAGGGATAGCTTTATACAAAACATGCCAGTTTTACGTATGGAGTGGTGTGCTTTGTCCTCCTACATGGCTTACCTGCAAAAGGCCAGTGGGAGGTTCTGTCCTTGCAAAGGCACCTCCTCGCTGTGCAATGCTGAGACTGCTTGGCTGATGCAGACTGCTTTTGTGGGTGGTGCATTATTGTGAAAGTATTGCCTTGACTAGAGGTTTTGATAGAACATGAGTAAAATTCAGTGTGAATTTTACACCAGTGAATGCAGCTGTACCCTGAAGGCCTCTGCATCTCCTGGGGTCTGGCCTGCTTAGAGGCAGGCAATGTTTCTTACTGTGTCTACCCTGAAATGCCATGAGATGCCTGAGATGTTATAGTGGTAGGAATTGATGTCCTGCCCTCAGTCAAGGCCTGGGACAGAGCACCCATTTCCCACCCACAGAGCTTTGCAGCAGTCTGTGCATGGCCCTCTGCTCAGGGCTGTGGGTCATTACAAAACTGTGCTCACATGCCACTGCCAGGTGGATTTAGGTGAGGTGTCCTGGACCTGAGGTGACTGACCAGTGATTGCAGCTGACTCTTTTTCCTGTGTCCTGCCCAGAATGACCTTTCTGTGCCTTTACTGGAGGAGGATCTGGATGGCTCCTCGGGATTACTGTTTCCTGTCTATGACTCTGACACACACATGCTTTATGTGGTGGGAAAGGTAAGTGCTTTCCATATCAGCAGGCCTTTTTGATTCTGCTGTCAGCCTGTGTTGTGACAGACTGAGGTCAAAGATGCTCCTGAAGCATGTTAGCCTAAGGATTTGAGCAGATGGGATAGGGCCAGAGGGTGCTTCATCATCAGGCCACATCTACCATGTTTACAGGTATACCATGTTTATTGTGGAATGATACACAGCTGGGTCCTAACCTTCCCATATAGGAATTTGAGGGTAAACATTTGGTTCGCTGTTGATCCTGCATGGCTTCTTGGGGCCAGGAATTCTTCTCAGACTGTCATGCTGAAAAGCAGGTCTGGCTGATGTTGATTTTCTTTGCCTTTAGGGTGATGGAAACATACGGTACTATGAGATAAGCCCTGAGAAACCATACCTGAACTACCTGATGGAATATCGTTCTCACTCACCACAGAAGGGAATTGGTGAGTGGCAGAATGTCTAGAATGTCTAATGTTACAAGAGGATTGTGGCTTCTTTATTTTAGAGGCTGCCGGAGTCTAGGACTATCCAAAATACCATTTAGAAAGGAGAATGGGTCAGGTTCGTCCACACAGGTTTTACAGGCGCTTACAGTCAGCTTGGCCCAGCTCACCCAAATATGACAGGGAGTGTTGCAGAGTCAGAGCTTGGAAAGGGCCCTTCTGACCAGCAGAGCATGGGCTGAGCCGTTTTACCAGTTACTGCTGCATCTCCTTTCACATACCTGGTCAAGGTGGAAAGGAGGGTAGTCTGGATTTAAAGGTGGAGAATGCTCCTTGCCATTTGTCAGTTTGCCTCAATATTTTTGTAATTGAAATCTATTCCCACTCTGTGACTTCTCTGGTAACAGATGCTCCACAGCTTAATGCCATCACTTTGTTGCTTGTATACCTTCTTTTTTACTGACATTTCCTATTTAGAAATAGATCTACTATGATTAGGTCACCTCTCCCCCCTTGGAGACCCTTGCTTATTAACCTACGTATTACCCACTGTTTAACTAATCAAGTCATAGAATTTAGCTTTCAGCCCTCAGACCTTATTGGTAACCCTTTCTTGAACCTTCTCCAGTCTCCTCCATGAGTCATATTCCTCTACATGTTTCTAGGATCATTAACACCCCTCCACACTATCTGTGGACACTCCTGCTCTTAGAGGATGTTGGTACAGATATTGGCAGCACTGAATTTTGTGCCTGCAGGTTGCCTTAAAAAAAATTAAAAGAAATATGTTATTTAAAATGTGACTGTAAGTATCTCCTCATTATTCAGTTTTTATAATCTTTCCAGTACAACATCCTTATTTCTCATTGTCATTGTCTCTTTAAAAATGGAAAGGAAGTGTACAAGTGTTTTTAAAAGGCGTAAGTGAATCATGTCTACTTCCCTAACCTGCTTTGTTCAGCTGATCAAGCATACTGCTAAGGTTATTGTACAGAACTTCTTTTCCATATTACCAAAACAAAATACTGTGTGAAGGAGTGGAGTTTAGATTCACTTTTAGATGAACATATAATGTAAAGAGCAACAGGCCTTCTTGTAGAATCTACTGCTTAATGAAGTCACTGTGTTGTAGTAGAAAACTAAGAGGAATAAACCAGGATCCTTTTCATGCTGTGATAAACAAGAAGTCTGTGCCTCAGCTCATTTCTACCCTCTAACAAGAGGGCTGCTGCAATAGTTTAGGTGTCCTGAAATCCCTTCCTAGTGATCCTGATACTCAAATCCTGTGGCATCATCTTCCAGTTCTGTTCTGTTCTGGTCACTCTATTTGGAGCCCATTAGAATGAATAAGGAACAAGAGGCTTAGCATGAAAACCATGCACCCTGTATGTAACAACATAATCTGACAGAAAAAAAAAGGTATTTTGTCTTGGCATTTGCACCACTGAGCCAGTTTTGGATGTAGATGTCAAACTGTGCTGATGCTCTGACTGCTTTCATTGTTTGATGACCCTTTTCACATGGCTGATGACATTAACTTTCCTAAGGAGATTTATACTCCATTTATTTCATGATCTTCCCCCAGGAATGATGCCAAAGAGAGGTCTTGATGTGGCAGCTTGTGAAATTTTCCGTTTCTACAAACTGATTCCAACTAAAAGCCTTATTGAGCCCGTCTCCATGATTGTGCCTCGACGAGTAAGTCAACCTCAGGTCATGTTCACATCCCAGGCAAATATCAGTGGAAAAATGAGGGCACTGCCTCCTCTCTGTGACTCTTGGAGGCAGAATAGGTAGAACAAGATATTTTCTCTCTCCTGGCATGTGGGAAATAGCTGGCCAGTTTCAGGGGCAGCCCTGCCAACAAACCCTGTCTGGGTAACTCAAGAGTTACTCAGGAGTTAGGTCTCTGTTTAATGTCTGACTTTCCAGGACATTCTGCCAGGTCTGCTACCTGTCTGTAAACTTCTCCAATAGAATCTGTTTGACATAATGATGAGAGGGAGAGGGGTTGGAGCTGATATTGGGTGGCATAAAAATATCCTTGTGGAAGGAAGAAGAATCAACCGGGTAAAAAGGAACTATGAATTAATGGGTCTTTACCCCTTGGGTGGAACTGTGTTACAGACAGTTGTTCTGCAGCATGTAAGGCACGACCTATTGCACTGAGGGTAATATAGGACTAAGTCTCAGAGTTGGTGTCATTAGAGAAAGAAACAGGCCTTGCATCTGTAGCTAGCCAAGGTAGCTTCTGTGTGACTGTGTGAGCATAGGTACATGGGAAATGTCAGTAATGTGCTCTCTACTTCCAGAAAGTAGAATATGAAAAGAAGGTATGAGTTCCTTGAATTCAGAGACACAGGAGAACTAATGTTCATTGCAACTCCTAACCAGGTGTGTTCCTCCAGCTTTATCTCCGTGGCCAGTTTCTGTCAGTTGATGATCAGCTGATACTTTGTGACTTGTCCATCCTTTGTATTCATGTATTCATCCTTAGGAACATGATTTCATGGGAGTTGAGTTAGCCTATGTCAACCTCCTCCAGTCTGAAGACCTTACTGGCACAATTTAAATTAGGCCTTCAGATGCAGTTCTTCTGAGTTGAGGTGAAGGAGCAGAGATATTCAGAGCAGGTGAAAAGACTTTATGTCCAAGCTAGTGAGTGCTCATGACACTCCCTGTGCTGAAGGGGAATAAATTCATTTCTCTACCACAATCCAGCATGATCTCTTTAAGCCAAAATCTCACTGACACAGTTACTCTGGACTTCTGTTTGCTTCCAGTCGGAATCATACCAGGAAGATATCTACCCCTTGACTGCAGCAGCCCAGCCGGCACTGACAGCACAAGAATGGCTCAATGGAATTAACAAAGGTCAGCACATGGAGGGCTCCCCAGCCCTTCAGCTCCCTAGGGCTTGAGTAAGCTGCTGCCAGCTCTCTGGCCTATTACCTGCCAGAGAAAGAGGAAAGAAGGAGAAGGAGAGACATAGTAAATATAAACTAAATAGTAAAGAGAAAATAGTAAATATGTCTGGAAACTAAATTAACTAGGCAGCTGTAAATTTTGGAAGCTGCTCCAATCAGGTTCCTCCATGCTTATCTCTGAATGAATTGCTTACAGCTGATTCCTGTGTGTGTTTTGTGAGTGTTTACTTGTCTCCTCCCTCCCTAGGGCCTCTCTTGGTATCCTTAAGACCAGGCTCTGAAGATGTGAACTCCCTACCACAGTTTCTTGAGCCAGAGCCACTTGTGAAAACTACTGACTTGAGCCGGCAACAGGAAGGGGGAGGAAGAATGCAGGAAAAGCAGAAGCCAAGAGAGATTGAAGATGGCAGAAGAAGGCTGAAAGTGGAGGAGAAACTGCCAACAAATGAGCAAACATGCCTCTCCAATGGCTTTGGCATATTTGAGTGTCCACCACCAAAAACTGAAAATGAGGTATGAATGTCTGGGTGAATTGTTGGAGCCACAGGGGACAGATGACAGATGACAAAAGGATACCATTCACGTAGTGGCAATTCATGGAGGGTTTATTTTGCAGACTGGCACCAGTACAAGCTCTTTGTTTTTTGTGGTGCAAAAAGCTTTGCCTGCCCTGAGTGCCACATGGATAGCAGGAATATGGCCCAGCAGCATTCCAGCTGAGAGGGTCTGGAAAGGGGGAGACAGTCAGCGTTCTCACTTCCTAGGCATTCTTGTGGCACAGACCTGCCTGGTGGCTGGCTGGGGACAAGGAGGTCCTTGTTACCTCCAGGTTCTGGAGAAGAAAAGGAGGTTTATGCAGGATAACCCTTTGATGAGAACTGCAGTCAGCAAGCCTGTTGACGCAGCAGGGATTTCTGTGAAAGGAGTGGGTGTAGCCCTGGTGCATCCATGTAGTCTTAACTGCCTGACTGTATTGTGGACCCTGAAACAAGAAAGAGTCTGCCTCTGCAGCTCACTGCTGAGGTACAACTTGTTAGTGCAGTGCTATTGAGGTTGGCTGCTGGCTGCAGCATGCACAAAGGAAAGGCTCTAGAAAAGGTTCTGGCGGCTCCATGATTTGTTTTAAGTCATGGAAAACCTTCTCTTTGTATAAAAATCAAAGCTGGCACAGTAGTGATTTGGTGATACATCTCTGTAGTGATTTGTCAGCCTCTCACTGTTGGCAGCTCAGGGACATTTTCAACTACATGCAATGTGTTTGCTTTTAGGAACCCTGAAATGATTTTCTACATACCTGTACTGAGGTCCCCTTTCATCTCTGCAAGAATTTAGCATGTGCACCTTGATAAGGCAGGAATTTCCACATCTGAATTTCCCTGTGGTGTGAAAAAGGATATTTTCCCACATATTTCTGCACTGGCACCCCAAGGTTACAGAAGCAGCCTTCACAGAGCTGGGTACTCTGCTGCATGCATAGTGAAAGACTATGCTAGTACCTAGTGGAAGAAGAAAAAGGACATACCCCAGGTCAGAGAAGGAGCTGTGTCTAGAGCCCAGTCTAGTGGACAGCAGCAGCACTGCTGATATTATCTGCTCGTTGAAGGCCTCCTGTTCTAATTTTCCTTATTGGCTCAGCCAGGTCCAGGGCAGGCTTTAAAACTAGCTGATATTAAGCTGCGGCCTCCCCTTTCCCCGCCAGGCAGCCGGGAAAAGGGGGCTCAGCCAGCCAAGGCTGCTCCCTGTGGACAGCAGCTCCTGGAGGCCTGGCCCACGGTGTGACCCGGTGGCCCGCCAGAAGGAAGAGAGACTCCCTGGCCTTCCCGGGCTGATTTTATACTTGTGTGACCCAGAAGTGTACACATATATTTAATTGGCCAATCTGACCATCTGTCTTGAAAGTCAGTCACTAATTGGTTTTTACTGCCCATGCTAAGCCAACACACCTCCTCCTTAGGTGTTTCTCTCAGAAGTAATGTGAGAGCTCTGGAAGCATTGTCAGGTTAAGCCTATATTTTCTTAGTGTAAAGTAAATAAGATGTGTGTTTTCTTACAGCTTTTACAGATGTATTACCGGCAACAGGAAGAAATCCGTCGACTACGTGAGTTGCTAATCCAGAGAGATGTCCAAATTAAACAGCTGGAGCTGAAGCTTAGAAACCTCTGCACAGACACAGGCAATTACTGAGCTTGCTGGCCTTTGTACCCCTGGACACAGGGGGAGACTCCAGTTCCTGCAGATTACTCCTCCTGGGTTTTTTACTAGGGGTAAAAATTTGATATTTCAGGCAGCATGGACTTCCCTGGCTTGTGGTGGTCACATTTCCCTAATCATCACCAGACAGTTTTTGATGGATTGCTGCGCTTCTTCAGGCTCCCCTTGCTTGCCTGCTCACCAATGTCAGAAGCTTGTGTATTAATGCTAGTGAGAGACTTTGGAAAATCTTGCTCTTCTGGTCCTGGAGAAGCTACATGTTAAGGTTTAGGAACAACCTGTTTTGCTGCCCCTACACATGATGGGAGAAGGCAGCTGCCAGCTCCTTTTCTCACCTTGGGGCCCAGCAATGTGGCTCCTGTGGCTGCCGTCCCCTTGCCCAGGGAGTCCACTCTGCTGAGCTTCAGAGGCACCTCTAGCTCCACAGAGATCCTTGTGCACCACTCTCACCTCACAGCTTGGCCCTGCCCCCAGGTGGTTTGGGAAAGCCATGGCTGCCCTGACCTGGTGCTGGGGATAGTCCCACTCTGAGTGGGAGGCTGCACCAGGGGTGCCAAGGGCCGGCACTTTTGTGATAGGAAAAGGAGAGTGAGTGTTGGAGGTCCTACTTTGAAAAGGTGGTGGTGTGGGCTAGTTCTCATCAGAGAAGCTGAAGAGTCTCTGTGACCTGTGAGTCAGTGGCCTTCTTTCCCTCCTTCTGCCAAAGACCAGCTGTATACAACTGGGGGTCATCAGAGGTGTGAGGACATTTAAAGCTGCACAGTGTTGACAACAGGGGAATTTGCCAAGAGGGATTAAAAGGATGAGTGGGGAGTTGGACCCCCCAGCCCACTGCAGGCATTTCAGCAATAGTGCTGGAAGTGTTGTGTCAACCGCAGTAAGATCACGGGGCCATGGCCAGTCATGAACAGCCCTCCAGGGCTGCTAGAGTATTGCTTGTCCTTAATGCCTGCAGCTGCTGCTTCCTTAGCTCTCAGGTGCCAGCACCTTGTCCCATTCCTGCAACCATCTACAGCTGCAGGTTCCCTCTTGCCAGCCGTGTTGTCCAGCCCCCTGCATCCTTCCAGGCTGCTCAGCCTTCCTCAGCCCTGTGGCCACACTGATCTGTGCCCTTCAGCACCAGCTCTCTGGCTCGATGCTGGACCTTATGGAAATGTGTTAAACCCAGGCAGAGCAAGCAAACACTGTTTAACCTGTAACTGTGCACCTCTATTGTGGCACATAGAAATCACAGAATCAGCTAGGTCCAGGGGATATGTCTAGGACACATCCTTGTCACCAGATGTGTTTTATCGCCTGCATTTTTTTTTGCTTATTTTTTTCATACAAAATAAATTATTTAAATTATTTCCAAAGTAAAATAATTTTTCTGGGGGATTTTTACATCCTTTTGAGGACTGTTTCTTTGTTATTCTTTGACTAGCATAGAGAATGGTTGGCCACTATGGTTCTTATCCTAGGGTTGTGTTGATTTCAGCATTTATGGAAAAGAAGGTGCTTTCATTTAGGCTTTGGTGAGACTATTTAATCAAAACTTCTTTTTTAGACAGTATGCCTGTAAAAGCATGGACCGTGAAATGTATTTAAATTTGGAGCTTAACTGCAACCACTAATCTTTCACATGGAAAAAACCTTGAGGAAATGGAGTTGTGTTCATAATCTGTGCCTAAATAGTCTTGAGTGATCATTTTAACAGTTTCTAAAACTCCTAAAAGCTTTGTAAAAAAATGTTGAACATGGGGATAAAAACCAAATCTGTGCAATGAAAAGCAAATATAACTGAATAATAAATATATTTAGAGTTCTACTTTTTAATACATGCAAGATTGTTGTTTTATTATTGTATTGTTGAAGTGACTGAATCTTAATCAAGGTCTGAAGAGAATGTCACCTACCGTCTCTTTTGCTTGTATCAAGCTGTGGCCTTACTTTAGTAGGTGGGTTGTACACAGTGTTATGCAGATGGCCCTGCCTTTTTTATATTTTTTCCCAGTGGCCCTTGATGCTGTGAAGGGGCTGCTGTTTCCCACTGTTCTGAATTGCTGTGTGTGTTGCCTTGAGTAAACTCAGTCCTGCTGGAGATGCATTCTGTGTGGTAAGGTGTTTGCTGCTGTCTTGCAGTCCTGGCTCTTCTCTTGGCAGTACACTCTGACCAGGCTCTTTTAGATATTCCACATGAGGAGGGTTTAATGTGCTATTACCAAATTTACTTATTTGTAGATGGAGTATTGATTTAGCAGACTGAAGCAGCATGGAAAATACAAGCACAATATATCAGCTGCACTCTCCAGCTAGATCATAATACAAACGAAATTCCCTTTATGCTTACTGCCATGATGCTGGATATCTCCAATCACGGGGAAAAAAATGTGTGGGCTGAAGCCAGCTCAAGTCTGTAGCTCTCTTTAAAAGCTCATTTTGTTGTTTTTGTTTTGCTCTGATTCCCATGGGCATGGTAGCTGTGGTGAAAATCTGAACAACCATTGCCTGTGCTCATGTCTTTGGAGCTGTTCCTCATGGTAGTGGTTTGTTGATCCATTACAGCTTTGGTCATGGAAATGTTCATGGGTGCATTTGAGATGTAATTTTAAATGTTTTTTTGTAGAATATTTTAGGCCAGTGTAAGGAGAAAAAATGGTGGAAATTGCCAGAGGAAGACTGTGCTGGGAACTTTGGGAATATGTCATCAGGACACTGTGACCTCCTGGCGTCCTGGTCTTGTAAGGAACCTTGTGCTGGTGAGAGTGTCTGGGCAGGCACTGTGTCCCTCCTCAGGGGTTGGTGCAGTCTCACTGCTCTGAGTAAAGCATAGAAAACGGCACCAGCAGGTAGATTAGTGTGGGAGGCAGGGAAAGAGCCTGCAAGTGCCTTTGCAACTCTGGTGTTACAGCTGCTTAACTGCAAAGAGAGAGTAAAACACAGCCCTGCAGTGCTAGCTTGCCTGATGGCTTTAGAGCCACACTTCATATCTTCACCCTCTGCTCCAGGACAGCTGCCAACTGCAGAATAAAACCTAGACAATAGTTGTCATTCTCATTTTATTTCTCATCTTGGAAGGCTGTACCCTTGGTGTGCTCGAGGAGCTGTGAGCAGAGGAGAACATGGAGATGATGCCCCCTCATTTGCCCTGCAGTGGGAAGCAGCAGATCACCCTTGTTGATCTTGGGCTAGGTAGCATCCATCCCTAGCATAGGGTGGCTGTGAGCTTCAGTGGGGCACTGAAGTGAAGTTGCAGTATCTGGAATTGCTTCTTGGATATGCTGCAGCACCATTTCAGAGTAGGATCTCTGAGACTGTGCTGGAGCCACTGCAGTCTGTCTGAAACTTGTCTGTACTGGGTAGCCCAGGACTGGACTTAGCACTCTTCACATGGTCTCACCAGCACTGAGGGTAGAGGAAGGACAAATTCCCCTGAGCTGCTCTTATTGCACTTCTAAATACAACTGAGGATAGTGTTGGTCATTTTTGCAGGAAGCCAGTGTTGCTGGCTCAAACTCAGCTTACTGTCCTGTGGGACCTCACAGGACTTCTCTGCAAAACTGGCTGTCATCTTCACAAGTCCTCAGCATGCGCCAGTGCATGGAGCTACTTCTCAACTGCAGGATGGTGCAATTGCCCTTGCTGTGCTTTATCACATTCCTCCCTGCCCAGCTCTGCATTTCTCCTGTTAAGGTTCCCCCAAAATGCAGCACAACTGGCTGTTGCACCTTTCATTCTTTCCACTTTTATATGCTCTCTAAACTTACTTGAGTCTGTACTGTCCCATCAGGTCACTAAGGGAGATGTTCAACAGCTTTGGATTTGTTTTGTAAACAGTTTTTGTTTTTGGTCAGAAATCCAGGCTGACTACTCCTGAGCACCTTCTGATTCTTCATGCTTTTGAAAATGTTCTCCAGGAGGATTTTCTCCAATATCTTCCAAAGGATTGTATGAGGCTGTAGTTCATTCATCTTCTTCCTTACATGGTTAAATGGCTGAGTCAGCCATTTGCAACTTTTTCCACTCACCTCCACCTTTCAAAGAATACTGAGAGTGACCTTGCAATGCCACTGGCCTTTGCCTGCCTCAGCACACTTGGGTCAAATCCATCTGTCTCCACAAACTTGTGTACAGGGTGTGGAAGTATACCTCAACCTGGTCCTCCCTATTTTGACCCTCCCTAATCTGGTATGCAGCAGATATCTACTTATCTACCTCAACAATATCTGTTTTTCTCTGCCAGCTTTCCCTCTCTTTAGAACCTGGTTGTGTTCTTCAGATTCTCACCATGGCTGCTGTGCTTGTGGAGATCAAAAGTCTGCTATGAACAGCAGCTGTGCATCTAGTGATTCATGCACATTTTCTGCTGAGTCCTGTTTGGGCACAATGGAGAAAACCATTTGGGTGCCTGTGCTCTTCAGCAGTGCCCCTCAAGCCTGCTAGTTATACTTGATAATTCTCAGGTCCCCCCTGGTGGTGTCTTTGGTACAAACATGAAAAGGCACCACTGTGTAGTAGAAAGCTAGATAAGCCTTGGTAGCCTCTGCACAACATTCTCAATGAAAGCCCGACACAAGCAGCAAACCTCCCTAAATGATAAATCTGATCAGCAGATATAGGGCCTCTGACCCCTGTAGTGGACAGCAGTGTCCTCTATCACTTGTCACTTTTTTCCAGTTGTTTTGAGTTGTTCACATGCACTTAGGAAACCCCTTTCATTGGTCCTGACAAGGTGGTACTGACACTACATGGTTAGAGCTAGCATGCTTAAAATTCTGCACCCTTGAGCTATTGGCAATTGCTGCTTTTGTCAGCAAAGTAATCTCTCTTGAGTAAGATCTTTGTGCAGAATAAGAGGAAAAAAGTTCTGAGTTTAATTTTCTGCCTCAACATGGCAAACATGCCCAGTTGTCTCCAAATCCTTGTCTGTGAAAAAATGATGCACAATGATCTGTTTAAGGAAGCTCTTAAAATGAATGCATACATAAATGAAGATTGTTTCCTCTTCTAATTTTCTCTCCTCTTGTTTTTGCATGTTTTATCTTCAGTAGAAATTTGCACATCCAATAACTCTGATCCAACCATAAACACCCCTAAGGATTCTCAGAGGAAGGGGCTTAATAGCAGAAACAGTTATCTGTGTTTTTTGTCTTTCCCAGTGCTTAGCCATGAGATATGGATAGCATATGTGAGGGGCATTACAAGTGGATAGAGGCAGCATAATTTTATTTCCTTTAACAGTAGAGAGCTTGGGCCTTCATCTGCTTTGAATGTTGCCTCATACTTTTCCCTCTGTATTAGAGTGAGTGACTGGGCTTCTGATGGCACAAAGCTCTTCTGCCTTGTGTTGGATTTGATGCTTTTTGTTTTCACCATCTTGACTCATGTGGGTATATTTGATCAGATTTTGAAAGGTCTATGGGAAAATACCATCAATACCTTACCTCAGCTTCAGGTTTATGTGTTTTACATGCCAAAGTTAAATTTTTGCACTGATTCCATATCTCTGCAGGACATGATGTGAACAAATTTGAGCAAGGAACAAAAAATTCTGATGAGTAAACCTGAGGAATAGTCTGTAGGATAGAATCACCAGAAAGGAAAGGCAATGTTTTGAATCAAACCTTACTTCCTGTTGATAGCCTTTACAGAACACATTAGCTTCTCTGACTTAATGCAATCTGGAAAGCTTAATTTCTAGGTCAGTTACAGTGTATCTGATTGTGATGCAAGATGGTTAGCTACATTTTTTTTTGCGGGCCTGGAACTATGGATTCTTCAATTTTCACAAAGATGTTCCTACAGAATTTTTTCATGTGAGTTTATCTGAGTCTTTTACAAACAGTATGTTTAATATGTCCATTCTGATTTGTGAGGCAGCTTCTTTGGGAAGATTTAAAGGAAATTCTGCTCAAGTGCTATTTTCATGAACAAAGGCACAAGATGCTTTGTCTCAGCTGGAAAAGTGGTAGAAGTAGCAGCATTTACAGCACAGTGCAAAATAAGGAACTGATTTTACTTTCTATTGCTGCTGAAAGTAAATAGATTCAAGGAAGGTAAGTGTGTTCCTAAGGCTCAGACACTGTCATTTGAAGTATGTCACATATTTTTCTACCCATAAATTTTTTTGTCTGTTCATAAACCCACAATTGCTTTTGCTGGTGGCAGAGTTAAAAGTGCAATCCTATTCAAGCCAACTACATGATGAGGGAAGGGAAGCACACTGAAAAAGTGAGGGGAAGATGAGAATGCTTGCCTTTTGTCTGAGAGGAGTGAAAAAGGATATAGTTGGCATATCACAGGATATTTTGAGTTGAAAGGGACCCACAAGGATCTCTGAGTCCAGCTCTTAAATGTATGGTCCATCTGGGGACCTTGTTTTTAGGGCCACAGAAGCGAATCATGATTCAAGTTCATACTCAAGATCTTAAAATGCTTTTGTCCCTGACCCTTATGCCTAGGGGGTTGTAACAGTTCTTTAGGAAGCTTTGCAAGCCTCTGGAAGTGAAAACGATAGGCTTGAAAAAAGTTTTTTTTGGATCATCTTAAAGACACAATAAAAAATCACATGTAGACAGTGAAAGTATCAATCATACAGAAAGAAGAAACCTTGGTTTTAGTTCAAATGACCACTAGAAGGGAGCAAATCACTCTGTTCATAGTTCATGAAAGCCTGTTCATCTTATAGTGATGGAACAGGTATCTGAGATCCTTTCATGAAAAGAACGTACAAATAAACACCTGGCTTAAAACATGTGCTTCTCTCCTCATTGAAAGGCAAATGTAGCAGACCTGTTTGGTTATTCATTTGAATTCAATACCAGAAAGGAGCAGGTCAGTGTACCAAATACTAAGCCCTTTCAGCTACTTCAAGATGACCATGCTGCTATAGAGTTTCCTCTCACAGGACCATTTTAGCTGCAGGCTCCTTTGTTTGTGCGGAGAGTATTTTTCTTACCTATCACAACAGCAGGTATTGGTTTCCTAATTTTGGGAGTATGTGGCTCTTGAAACAGTATCTTTTAGACATCAGAAAAGAAAGGCCACCACCCAGTTCCCTGGTCAACTTCACCCTCTTTTTTTTTGCAGTCAATTATTAAACCACTTGAGGGCTGAAGAAATGGAAATTAAGTGTATCAGTCTTTTCTGCCTGTCTTACTGGAGTATGCCTAGGCTCTGGGCAAGTTTTCTAATCCAGTGGGACTACTCAAAGTTCACAGAGCGCTGAATGAAATTTCCTGATGTTCAAGACAGATTCATCTTCTATATTACACCCCTAGAGCTAGACTTGGGAGTTACAGCTTTTACTCTCCCCACCTCCATGTGAAACTCTGCAGACTCTCATCGTTTTCAATGGGACTCTTGTTTCAAAGAGAGGGTGCTTTGAGCAACTTCTGTTCAGGGATACTTTGGTCAAGAGTAACAGTTGCTGTGGTTCAAATACAGGCCCTGTCTTGCAGAGACCATCAGATTTTTCGCAGATTTTTGGTTGCCAGACATGGCAAGTCATGGAAGTCTGTGAAGCAAGGCTTGTAGTGTGAACTTCCTTGAAAGTCTTGTTCCAGAGGGTTTGGTACCCTTTGTTCACAAGACTGACTCTGTACCTGCCATTTGTCTCTAGCTGCAGGTAACCCAGTGTTTCACACTTTCGTACTTTGCTGTATTGCGCTGCTTTTCACACAAAAACCCCTGTGAGAGAACAAAGGTTAGTTTTAGGTGCTTGTGCCTCTTCACAAACTTGCTTCCTAATGATTTGTTCAAGGTGGGGATGACAACTGGTGTTTTTGAGGGCACATTTTGTTCCGTGAGTCTGGGACCTTGAGGTGTTTTTTTGTCTTACTGCCTCCATCCACTGTCTCTTCTTTCAGTGGGTGGTTGCTTTTTTTAAATTTACTATGTAGCTGATCTTTGGCTATGTAATCGATGCTCCAGTCCAAAAGCACAAGACCTTGATTAAATACTTGTTTAAAATAAATTCCTCCTTCTAGATCATAGTGATTCATACCACTTTTTGGAAAACCCTGAGAGTGTGGGAATCAATGCATTCCAGAGAATTTGTGTTTCACTATCAAAATGGTGACAGATCCTTACTTACATCTGTTGCAGCTATCAGTGCCTTCAGCTGAAATTGAATGCAAAGCCAAACAATCCAATACTTCATTGATTTCTACACCTCTCTTTATGTGCTTGACTTCTTCGTGTATAGACTTTAGGTCTTTTAGTGTTATTATAAGGTTGTTCAATTAGGGAAGAAAACCCACACCTTCAGTAAACATTAACCTGAATTCTGTTCTGCAGAGATTTCTCTGCCCTAAATGTAGCATTACCTCAGTCCAGAAGAGGGAACTATTGTTTCACTTATGGTAAGTTCAAGCAAATAGTTCAGAGCATATTCTAATGTGAAGATGAAAAGATGAAAATGGTCTTCTCTAGTGACAATAAACAATGAGGTGTGAAAATTGAGATATTTAGGGGCTTTAACAAAACAACAAAATATCAGAGCATACAAATGCCATCTATCTTTGCTTTTAGAGTATTCTTACAATGGTGATTTATATAAAAATGTGTAAGTATAATTGAACTGTTTACCACAGAATAGGAACACCTGAGTTCACACTCATTTTCTGACATGTGAAATAAATTATATTAATTGAGTTAGTTTTGTAATGTACTTCGGTTTAATTTGATTTTATGCTAAGTGCATGAGCCTTTCTGGGGAACAGTAAATACCCTATTAAAAAATGGATGTCTTCATTTGCAGCTTGCTGCTATAAGCCATTGCCAGAAAGCAGAAAAGAAGAGTTTTTCCTTCCCACAAGAATCTGCTTAAATGAACATTCTGGTGATTCAAACTTAGATGTTGCAAATGCCTCAGTTTCTTTAAGAATTGCTTATTGACACTAATTCTATAGTTTCAGTTGTATTTTTCAGTTCTTGTAAGTATGTGCTGACTTAATTTAACAGCTGGTGACCTTTTAGCTAATGTTTGTCTTTGGAGAAGGGGCTTCTTTCTTACATCTGGCCAGCGATGATGGTATGTTTCAGTTGTTAACTATATTGGTTTTAGCCTATACACTCAACATTAAATAAAGCATTTGTATCCCAACATATTGTAAGTGTTCCTGTTATTGTGCATAAAATTGTGCAAATGAATGTCAAGTAACAAGTGAAGGCACAAGACAAAGTCATTGAACTGCTATCAACTTATTTGGACCCAAGACTGGGTATATAATTTAGGACTGAGAATGTGAGAGAATCGTACCTTAACTGTTGTCAGGACAATGTGTGGACAACATGTGTAGGTGTGGTCTGCCTAGCACTAGTACCTAGTACCTGAAAGCAAGTCTGTATAACTGTTGGAACTGATGCTAGCTGACCATTGATCTGTGGTTAGGTTTGAATAGAAACTGCAGTGCTACCATAAGCTGCCACTTAATGGTTTGTCAGTCAAAGCACAGCAGTATTCTCACTGCTACTACTAAACAACAAGGGAATGCATGCAGACTGATAAAATCAACCCTGTGGCTTTGTCTTAGTCCTGCTGATGTGTTGCCTAATGCGGCAGCTATTTTTATATGATTTTCTCTGCTCTCTTACATAGCCGTCACTGGTTCTTCTTGCTTACAAAGAGCAAAATCGATGAAACATATTTAAGTATAGCTATCTGGGAGATGACATCGTAGAATGACTTGTGGCTACCACTAATAGGGTAAATGTATTTCTTAAGTGAATCCACATAATATCAGCAGGACAGAGTTTCATATGCTATGTGTCAACACTGCACTTTGTAGTAGAGCTAAACCAGTTTTTAGTCTGAATCTGTGAGGAAATATGTTTTGCTAGTTACAATGAGTTTGTTCTCACTCTTTCTGCATTTCCTAAGTGATGGAATCTATTTTGTATGGCTCTGTGTTAGTTCATCCTCTTCTTCATCAGTTCTTGTATCCTCCCATTGATTTTTAAATTTTCCTTAGTAATGGTGACACAGTGGCAAGACAACTAGAGTGGTTTGCCCTATAAACCATAAAACCCCCCTCCACATTAAAATTTCAACTCTTGAATCTTTATGATTGAAAATGATATTCCAAACTGTAAGAACACATCTTAATTTGCAGTTAAGGTCACAAGACATTTCAATGACAATTTAGAGTAGCTCAATTTTTGTCAATAAACTAAGTATGATATGATTCCAGATGATACCTTGGGGCTATATTATAATCTTTCTGTTTCTCTCTTCGTTTTGCATTTATAGCTGTGTTTTTCCACCATGTGAAGATGCTTTATAAGTTTTCTGTACAAAACGGTTTTGCCATACAAGCATACAAATGTATTAAAGCAAACATGATCTGGAGCTCAAGGGAGAGTAAGTGTGGTTGACTCCCGTGTTTCTTCCCTCTTAACTGATTCCAGTTATGCATAGAGCAGAGCTGAAAGGACTGAAGAGGTCATCAGACCATGTCTCTGCCTGAGGCAGGATTAACTGCACCCACACTATTCTGGTAGGTGTTTGTGTGGCCTCTTAACATCTATGATGGAGATGTGTGTCATCTTCAGGTAATCTGTGCCAATTCTTTTCCACCTTTACCCTCAACAGGATTTACACTAATGTCTTGTTTGGATTTTCCTTTCTGTACATTCAGGTTGTTACTTTTTGTCCTATTTGGTGGAACTGTAGAGTACACTATTCATTTTTATTCTGTGATAGCACTTAGCCTTGCCAGAGACTAAGTTCCTCAGTGAAATTGCCCTTAGTTCATTCTCTTCTTCCTCATTGGATTCATTTCACTGATCCTCTGGGTTATTTTAAGTGGTTCTCTTCAAATCTTGTGATGCAACACTGTACACAGGCTCCCAGAAGACAAGGGTGCATTCAAAGGTTATCTTGGCTATAGCCATGTTTCTGAATGCCTGTATGATTATTTTTTACCTATAGAAATGAGTGGAATCATGCTCAATATATTCACTGTAAGCCTCACCTCCCTTTCTGTAGAGCTGCTACGTTCTTTTCTATTTTTCAGATTCTGTTTTCTGTGTATGTGTAGTATTTAATGGATCTCTGTAAAAGCATTTTATGAACACCTTGAAATAAAAACATGCCTGGAGGAATGGGAAGTCAAAATTCAAAATTTTACCATTAAGAACTAGCATGTGAATTCTTTTTTTTTCCTAGAGGTTACACTGTTGTTTTTAATTACAACTGGAAATTCAGCTGTCTTAATTACTGAAATCAATGAACAGTTGTCCAGCTATTTTTTCCTCAACCATTCATGAAGTTGGGTGAGTGCCTACCTGGCTCAAACTTTAATTTTCGCCTCTGATGCTGTTTATAAAATGACTTGATGCCTTGATAACTTGTTCCCTGGAAGAGAGTATAAGAATGATCTGAGGACAGACACCATAGGATGGGTTTTCTTCCTCATAATGAGGCCTCTTTCTTGAAATTTGGAAAGTCTTATATTTCCCTGCTACACATAGGTTTCCTGATATACACATAGTTGCATATAACAAGAAAAAAGATAAAGTACATGCTAAAAATATTAAAAAATGTTGGAGAAATACCATTAAGTGCTGACAGAGAGTGAAGGTAGGAAGGAGCAGGATGGAAGTAAGTCTTCCCTTTCAGTTCTAAAGTACTGACACCTGAACGACACTATCACAGGCTGCAGTGAACTCTTTGACTTGTGACATTCTTCGGTTATGAAAGAGTGCTTATTGGATAAAATTTTAGCCAAATGTGAGTCATCACATTCCTTGTAAAAATAGGTTTTTCTGGATTGGGTAATGTGGAAGATCAGAACAGACAATTTGAAAGTCCCTTTGGCCTTAAAATCATTGAGTGAGCAAAAGATCAGTGATAATACTGTTAACAATACCAAGGGCAAGTAATGTGGAAGGGAAGCTAAAACTGGAACATAGAAGATGAGGGAAATTCAGTACTAATAGACAATATGGGTTCTAAAGAGGGGAGAATGAATAACAAAGCAGAGGTTCAACTTCATCTGCTGGAGTCCGATGGAAGATTGATGCAGATTTCAAAGGTCTATGAATTGGGCTCTTGAAGTGTCCATAACTCATATAAAAACCTAAGTATATACACCAATACATGTATGCACATGCCTTAGTATTTGAAGTGCTTGTTCTGTTATAAATAATTTTGAAGGTTTATTTGGGAGAACTTGAAAATGAAAATGTGTGTTTGTAGGAGCATCTGTGGATGGCAGGGAGAAGAAACTCTGCTGACCTGAGATGTTCTAGAAACACGTGACTTTATTGCAAGGGTTGTGGGTAAAAAGGGCCTTCAGCCACCAGCCTCGGCTGAAGGGAAGGCCCAAAGAGAGAGAGAGGAAGAGAGAGGGGGTATGAGGTAAGGGAGATAGCAGGGGTAAGGGAGGTAAAAGAGCTAAGAGAGTTAAGAGGAGTCAGAGTGGTAAGAGAGCGAGGACCTTGTTACAATACGTTATATCTCCTTTTGTGTTGAATATTCTAATTTACAGTGACCAACTGGCCCAAGATACAAAATCTACAAACTTTGCATGCAGCCTATGAGAACTACTATATTACTATATCATCCTATATTCTAAACTCTAAAGACTACTTTTCTTATCTGCTTTTTCCCTGATACCTTGGCAGGGTGGAGAGGGGCTACATCCTTGGGTCCTTCTGTTTTCTACCCCTCAACCTATCTCCAGCTAATCACCATCTTCCTGCCTGCCATGATCACATCTCAAAGCTGGCTTTCATTTCTGTTTCACTCTCAGGTTTTACATCTCCAGTATTTCTTGCCAGGCAATCATACCTGCAAGCCCTTCCTGTCCCATCTTTCCCAACATGTTTCCCACATCTTTCCCATGATAGAAAGACACTACTACGACTAACACAGTTGTCAAGTGTCAATAATAGTTGCCTGTTTTCTGTACCTGTGGCTTTCTTAAAGATTAAATTAAGTAGCATCTCCTAAAAAAAACCCCACACTATGTTATCATGTTTCAGAGAATAGGTAGAGTTTAGATTTGGGACAGAGAAACCAGGAAATGTGTACTCCACCACAAAGAGAACTTATATACTTCATGGGAATGGTGTGTGAATTATTTCGCTTGTGTACTTCCTGTTAATAGGCAGAACCATCCTTTCTATTGCATAGAATATTTTCACTGAGCTGTCAGAAGAAAGTACAAATATCTCTTCCTAAAATGAGGAAAACAGACAGATTTCACAGAGCTTGATTTTACTTCAATGTGGAAAAAAAAAAGAAAGGGAATGATTTTGGTGGCAATACTCTTCTATTAAACAGGTTCAGTGTTCTGGGTCAAAAGGGTCATCCATCAATATTGCAAAGTACTTAGTGGAGCAGCTGTGGTAGTCCAGCATAGGCAGGTTACAAACCATTGCTACGTATTAGCCATCTGGGAACAATTGGAAATGCCTGCCACTGTCTGCCAGGGGCAGCAATTTGTAGGCGCTATGGTGCATTATGATGGATTAGCTCTGCATCTGAAGGTGTCATGACCCATTTCTCTGCATCTTCTTTGGGATAACATTGCAAAGCGAAGGCTTTTATTGTTGCAGTTTCAGGGTAAGGAATCTAATTTGTAATGATGCTGTAGGGCAGAAGGGAAGAAAGGCTTAAATAGCCGCTGTGCCTGTGTACAAAGCATGCACTTCAGTTCAGCACTTGGCTGCCTTCATGGTTACCTACTTGAGGGAATTCCTTATTCAGGAGTTATTTACATACTTTCATGGACATTGGAGCTGAGCCATTAACACCAGTCTGGGACTTGTTTGCTTCTTCAAGCATTGGTTATCTGCCCTCTCACTCCTACCCCTCCATCTCCAACTTGCTCTGGCTCTGGCTGACTTTCACCACTTCCATCAGCCTTAGGCTACTCTGATAGTCCTTGTCAGCCTAGCCCCTTGCAGTTCCTGCCTCAAGGAAGACACTGAGTCTATGGTATCCTCTATGTGACACTGGCTTGGACACTTGTAGGAAGTATGAGGCCTCCACTGTCTTCACCCTTGTAATGAGAACCTTTCTAAACAACCTCTGTTCCTGAGGATGGCTGATGAGGTAGTTCACCTCATCACATCTCATTGCATCTTGTGCAATGGATAACTAATCTATACAAATATAGGCATACAGACATATTTTACTCTCATGATACTTGCATGCACATGCACTGCCACATGCCTCTCCTGATGTGTATGTATGTACTTTGGTGGCAGACTTTTTTCAGTGTGCAGCTGATCATATTTACATTGTTTCTGAAGCAGGCATCAACAGGAACTTTTGTACTTTTGTTTGCTTATTTGCTTGGGGTTTTTTCTTTGTTTTGTTTTGCTTTTTCAAAAGAGCCTGGAAGCTGTGCATTTTAATTTACTTTTTCAAAAAGCAGAATAGTGTCTGGTTGTATGAATCCCAACTACCCTTTACGTCTAACCACTGTTCTGACCACTATCCAGACCTGTTTCCCTGGAGCTTCAAGGGAAAATAAAATATGGTATTTGTTAGGCTAACTACTTAGACTGTTGCTGGCTGTTGACTGATCTCCCATCTCAAGAAAATAACTACAGTTTACATGTTTATTTAAGTCTTTCAAGAAGCCCTAATTATGTTTAAGGAGGAACAAAGCAGTCTAAAATATCAAGCAGGAGGTTCCTACACTTCCATTATTTTTTTTTTTGCCAGTGCATTTCTTTGTAGAGAAATACAGGACATTTTTGAAGAAAAGGTGAATACTTTCTTAATCTCAGAAAGTCCTACATCTTCTGGTAGGTTTTGTCTTTGTCCCAACAAGCAGAGAATTATACTTTCTGGGATCAGATCCCTCTGTAACTTCTTTAACTAGAATTTGAATCCTGAACCTGAGCAGCAGTTAGTATGCATTACCTTGCACTAGTGCAAAACAAATTTGTGTCTGAACTAAGTTGTAGCACCTATGCTCTCTCAATGTCTTCAGCCCTGATTTCCTGATTACTGATTTCCTCTGAAGTGATGGATATCTAGTACTGTGAAGGAATGATAGCAGTAGCAACAAGACAAGTGTCATTTTGATGGGCTGGCATGAGGGCCTTCTGTCCAGATAATTCTGTAATATTCCATAAGACATTCTTTCCTCTGTAAGACACAATATACAGTCTTAAATTGCAGACTCCTTGTGATAAGAAGATTGATGTTATGTGAACTTTTTCTTTGAAATGTGAAGCATTATCTACTCTTGCAACAATATTTATCCACTCCTATTCACTTATTAACCTTACAGTACTTTTTGCAAGTCCATTGAGAGACTGACCATCAAAAGAAAAATAGGAAATGCAGTATAGATACCAAAATCTTTATTTGTTACTCCTTACTGCTTCACAAGTAAGTGAAATTGTAAAGTTGGGATGGGTGGTAAAGTGGGATATATAAGATATCCCAGTCATTTTATGCAGGTGCTGCGAGATGAATATTGTGCTGGTGACACGAAGGAATGAGTTACAGAGCAAGTGCAAGTACACGGGATATAGGAGAAGACATGCAATGAAAAGAGACAGATCTGACTTACTGCACGCTGCCCTGTGGAAACATGATGTTTGTGTAAGCCAGTGGCAAGTAGCCACAGATAGATGGAGTTAGTGAATGTTATAAATGCAATGGCAAATATCGGATAAATAAAAGACAATTTATTAATAACAGAATATTGAACACCAGAAAAATGAGAAAGCCACAAAAATAGGAAATTGTCAGCACCGCGCTGGGTGGATAGGGGTCCGCACTGGGGTACAAGACTCCCAAATCCACACCGATGCAGCTTTCAGTCCAACATTTTATAGGGTTTTTCTGCCCTTAGGCAGTCCAGGTGTCCAGGATGGGCTGAATAGTCCGAATTTCTTTTCGATGGCCTTCCTGGATCTCGTCAAGTCTCATTGTCTCATTCCGGGAAAGCTCTTTCTTATGTCAATTTCACAGGTTAGTCTTATGCTGATTTCATTTTGCTTGTTGCGCCGGAGAGTTGATGAGATCGCCAGAGAGTTGATGAGATTGGCATCGTCGTCACGAAGGAATTTCTTCCTTGCATTGGCAAGGAAGTGATTCTTATCGAGGTTGGCCAGTGTCTTTGTCTAGCTTGATGATGTTCATCCTGTCTTTGCAACTGAGATTGGCAGGCTGGGGGGGAAACGATTAGCCCTATACTGGATTTCACAATTTTTATTAACATTATTCCCATTACACATCGGATTATTATTTTATACACGAATTTTTACCCGAAATTTATCACAGTGAATACCTGGGGAAAGGCAACTCTTCTGTGGCCTCTTCTTCATGCTAAAAGGGTTTGTGCCTGTAGTGGGATTGTTTGACAAACTTCTGGTGTTCCCTCTACCACATAGTGAAGAAAAGTGTGATTAAAAGAAGCACATCAACTAGATTGAAATTTCAGTGAAAGTGCATGTACAGAGCACTGAAAGGAATGCCAGCTCTCCTTGCTTTAAGCCAATAAACTTTTTGTTGCTAACCTTTGAGTGTGAAAGGAGAGAAGAAAACACATAATTGTTGTTATATATAGGTTGTAATTACTTTTCAGTCTTGTATACAGAATAGCCACCATGCTCAGAGGAAACAATGGACACTTTTACTGAGAGATCCTAATGAGCCAGCAGAGCAACCTTTTTTCAGAAGTTCCATAAGAAAAATGCAGAAAAGGTTACCTGTAGTGGTATGAACTTAACTATTGCCACACAAGATAATGGTGGATTGATACAGTTTAACATGTGGCCAGAGTGTTTTGAGCCAAGTATGTCGGGGGTTAGGTTTGCTCCTTTTTTACTTTAAAGAATTTTTTCCCCATGAGTTACCAAGGAGACTGAATATTGGATATTTAAGGGTACTTGACCAAAACAAAAAGATTTTGTTTTTCTTATCTGTTGTAACCCCAGAAGGGAGGGGGTAACTGCCTTCCCTGATAACAAGTCAGCTGTTAAAAACCGGCTGGGGAATTATCATCTCTTATCTCTGCTGAGTCTTTCACTATCCCCATGGGAATATCTTTTGTTAACGCACAATCAAAGCTCATCAATGGCATGACACATTTCATCACCCTACTGGGAGATGCTCTACTAGAGATCACAAGAGCAACCATTTCTACCTAGATAAAAAGGAGCCACTGGTATCACCAGGCACTCTGGTGTTTCCCACGGGACCCCGAAAGGAAGACCGGACCCATTTTGGGACCCTTGGCTCAACAGGACCATCATCTCTGCTTCCAAGGGAGGCTCCAATCTTCCTTGACAGACACCTGTCTATTCAAACCAAGACAAAGCGTAAATGTATCAATCTCTGAGGGTCCAACCCTTGCAGATTGGCTTAAAATAATTTTAGTGAGACTGCTCTTCAGAGGTGTTTTGTAAAGTAAAAGGTTTAATAAATGAAAAATAGCAAACGTTTCAGAAAACAAAAGAAAAGCCATGGCACAGGTGTCCGAGAAAACCTCTGACACCCTGCTAGAAACACTCCAAAAAGCTCCTTCATTATTTTGTGCTCTTTTTTGAATACTTAATGTTTGAGGAGGGACAATTTGGCTTGCTGCCAGTAGGGAGAGGTACAGGATTTGAAGAGTGGTGACAAGGTCCAACAGACTCTTCCCTCTTGGTACTGAGGCAATCACTATTAGAAGGGTATGGAAAGTTCTAGGCAAACTTCCTAAAATGTCCAGAGGTAAATTGAAACTCTTTTTTAATATAGAGATGCCTCTTTGGGGGTGGGGGATGCTTTACTACAGTGGATTGCATATTAACTCTTGAAGAGGGGCTTATATGTCACAACCATCAATGCAAGCTTGGAAACTGCAAGTCTAAGGCAGACAAAATAATGAAAGAAAAAAGAAGAAATAATCTTAAGTGTGAAAAGCAAAAAACATGCTAAAAGTGTTCCTTTGGAAGGTGCAGAATTACTAACAGGTCTACAGACAAAATGTCAAGGGACGAGGCAGAAGAGGGTACAGTCAGCTCCTGTTTTTGCTGTGAAGGAGCACTGGGGTGGGGACTGAATGTCAACATCCACATTGCAGCCAGGGCAGAAGTGAGTGGACTAGGGAGGGCCTGTGAGCATTCTTTCCTTGGCCTCTGTAAAATAGACAGGACCTAAGCTTGGGCTTACTTAGAAGTGCTAATGGTGCTGGTATTTTTCAAACTGCCGTGGAGATGATGACAGCATAGACATGAAGAGGAAAACCCAAGCTGTGTGCCAGAATAGAAAATAGTGCTTGTGACTGTGAACAGGTGGATGAGGTATGCATGTAACTGTCAGGCTCAGAACATTTAAAAAGGCACAGGGGTGTTTAATGTATCAATGTCTGGAAAATTAGCTAAACATTTCTTAGAAAAATGTTAATCTTCTACCTGTGGGGAGAGACCTTACATGCCTCTTCTGCAGGTTTTATTCTCAAGAATTGGCAGACTGTTTGCTGAGGAGAAATGACAGTGAATAAACAGGTAGGATCATGCCATATCATTGCTCTCTACTCTGTTGTCCCAATAAATGTGTGTTTTGGGCCAGCATCTAGTATAGAGTTTCATTCTGTTCATCTGGAGGCACTTGGTGTGCATACATTTGGCTCCAGAGCAGACACACCAACTCTGCAGTCAGTGGAGGAGCAGCCTGCTTCTAAGGAAGGAGGATTTTGTCTTGAGTAGGAAAAGCTGTTTTTTAAAATGGTGAAATCTGTGCATGGTGTGAGGACCCTGAACGTGGTGTCACAGTGATCTTAAGGGATTCATCAAAAGGATCACTTAGAGAGATCATTCTTGGCCTTACTCTGTCTGGAGTTTTAAAACTGGAGAAATTTTCTTTCCAAAGGAGGTTATTGAGGACAAAGACACTATTGATGCTCAGTTGGCACAGTGAGGCACTGTAGGTACTTCAGGTTTGCAAAACCCTGTGAAAAGATATATGCAGCACTAATTGGCTTTTGTTATTTTCTTAGAGCACCTTCTGGAGCATTCATTCCTGTGGCCTCATTTCAGCTGCATGGCGGGTATTCATCATTAGTGCTTCTTTGCCTGCTATACAAGATTTTTTCTCAGCATTTTGAAAAGGTCTAATTTATTGTTGTAGGGATGCCTTTGGAGAAGCTGTGGCAATTCTTGCAAGAGCTATGTAAGATATAGTGACCCTTGGCTATCAGCAGCAGTTGCAGAGGTAGGAGACTAGCCAGTGTGTTTTCCACCTGCTTGCCAGGGTCAGGGACAGGTAGATTAGAGCAAACTGAAACAAAGTGACAATGATCCCAGCCTGAACACAGCAGATCTCATATGCAGGCAGATCAGGGTTTTGGGTTTCTGGGTTGTATTTGCTATTAAATCCTTTTCATATACTTCTAAAGATCAAAAAAAGGTAGCTACATTTTTTTTTCCCTTTCTCCACAAAGGATGGCCCCATACATCTTCCTGCTTCCAGCTACAAACTTTCAGGGACAAAAATATGCAGAAAATAATTTTGTAAGACTTTTATTGCAAAAAAAAAAAAAAAAAAAAAAAAAAAAAAAAAAAAAAAAAAAAAAAATCTCTTCACATAAACTTGAAAGACTTCAATATTTCAGCCATGCCGATAAGTTTATCAGTGCATCATTGTGTCACTTGATAACACCATAAAACTGTAAAAGGATACACATGCCTCACAAGCTAGTATGTAAGTGAACAGAGATACAGAAAATTTTCTTCACTGCAAAGACTATAAAAATGGTCACGGTGAGTTAGACCAAAGGTCTGTCTAAGGCAGGATTCCTTTTTCAGTCATAATCAAAACCAGGTGTGTAGAGGAAATGAGGACCAGGGAAAACATACGTGAAATTTTCCCCAGGGTCTAATTATTTGTAGCTTGGAAATTCCCTTGTTTAGAACTGGGATTGGTGTATTCTTCCAGCTTGCTAAATATTCCACAACTGGGCACAGGAGAGTAGTGGGAGATAAGCTAGTGTAAAAGCTTTAAGCATGTCCTACTGATGCCTTAAGTTTTAGCTTTCTTGTTTTCAAATTCTGTGCTGCCTAGGGGTGTATTTCTGAGCCTCATATTAAGTGTTAGTGAGCTCTCTTCACAGAATAGGTCGACAAAATAAGTCCTTTTCCTGCTGAAAACCAAGGACAACTTTCAGCCCAACAGCATAAACAATGGTGGACTGAAGGGAGAAACAAGAAGGATGAGAAGTCACAACCTGAAACTGTAATTGGGGAATTAAACCCTACTATGCAAATGGACCAAAACATAAAAGTGCAATACCTTGTGACCAGGCATCCATTTTGTGACCATTCTTAGTCCACCTTGAGTGTAAACCTGGTCAGGCTCCTGTCCTGCCCAAGGTGTGTCCTAAAGGCCTTTCAATAAATATCTACTTTATTCTCTAGCTCTGTCCAGTCTCTGTTTCAGGTCAGCCTTCCCAAAGCATCACTACTTCAAGGACAATACTTTAAGAAGTCATTGAAACAGATACCACAATGATGAGAGAGTTTAGAAAGCCCAGTCATGTATATAATTCTGCGGTTACTGCATTTTGCAATGGAAGGTGTGATTACTGGGTAAAATAGAATACAGTTTGCAATGGCTAAAATGGCCAAGAATATGATTTCTAAGCATCTTTCTCTGTAGCTCAATGACTGTCAAAAAGGCTTACATTTACTTTCTTATGTACAAGCCACTCCCTGTACTTCTAATCATAAACTCTTTGCTCCAAGAATCCCTCCAGCAAGTTCAAATAAACAAAGCAACCAGTAAAGCAGTAGCTGCATGTGAGTGCCTGGAGAGAAGGATGTTATAAATGCTGACAATAGATGGGTGCAATATATTGTTTGAGAAAGTTGTAGCTAGTTGCCTCATTCATCAAAGTGACAGCAATACTGACAACTCTCTGCAGTGCTTCATCTGTAAAAGGATGGATCAGCAGTGAGGGCTGGCTGGCAGGAGGCACTTGAAACGTCCAGGGCTTTCAAAGTCTACTTTCTCTGTAATGCTTTATTCATGCTGCATAATGGACAAGCACAAGCAGCGTGCTGAATTATAGGCTTGAGCCTTGAGATCCAGTCTGGGGATAATTTTCCTAAATCTGCACAATTCTCTCCTTTTCTGGAGCATGCAATAGCAAATCCTGTGGCAGAAGTGGAGAAGGTGGGACCTCTTCATGGCCTGGTCACTCAGAGCTGTAGTAGTCAGTATAGAGATGCAGGGCAGTTACTTAGGACAGTGGGAGAGGCCAGACTTATCTGTGATTTGCTTTTAGAGTAGAATTGGCCTGGATGTAGATGCTGATAACCAGAGATTATTTAAAGCTATAAATCAGTCTATGAGCTGTATGCCGAGAGGCAAATTAATGATGACATAAATCTAACGGCTGGTGTAGCTCAAAGAGTAAGCAAAGTTACAGTGGCATGACAACAGCAGATATATTCAGAGAGGATGTGAAATAGAGTTTAAAATTTAGCAAAGATAGATTGGATAAAAGTAGTACGTGCAGGACATGAGTGAAATGCTCCCTGACAGCACCATCAGACTTGGCTTTTTCTTTTTTATTGCTGTGAAGTTGATAGGAGACTTGTTAAGGCAGAGCAGTAGCAGCATCTAAAGCTGTATTTTAGTTAAGGGTCACTGTCAGTGCTTTCACTATAAAACTTGTTCCTCCAGATAATATTTCCTCCAGTACTGCAATAAAAACATTCATTCTGGCTTGAAAGGTGCTATATGATCCAGTTTGATCCAGGAGCACAAACAGAGCAGTGAAACAGCACAACTGGAAGGCTGCTGGAGTCAAGGGCAAGGTTTTTGTTTGCTTTCTGATCAGGCTCCATGTAAGCTGAGTGGCTGTGAGATGAATTTGCAATGCTGAATACCCAGTGTCAGCAGAGCATGAACAGTGAAAGTGCATGTTTCCCTACAGGGACTATTGTTTGAGCACACTACCTTTATAAGATGCACACTAAGTGAGCACTTTGCCAAAACATGACACAAATCTTGGTTAATAATTTCACCTCCCCTTCCCTTATAACAAATACCTATGGTGAGTAGGGGCCAGTCAGCACAGCTTGCAGAGATGATGCAGATCTGACCATTGTTTGCATCTGTCACTCCTGGCACTGGGAAAGGAGTCAAAACATCCAAATTAGGACCGAAGTATTTATTTGCCCTGAAGTCAGTACAAGGAGGAAGACAATTTCAAAGGTGAGCTGTGATATGGAAGTGTATGGTTATGAATTTATTGTCTCTGTTCAGTGGCTGAAGTGGGGTTACAGAAGCATTGCTAGTAAGGCTCTAGACAGGCCCTGCTGAGGGCCTTTCCAGGACCTGGTTCACCACAGTTTCTTACAAGGGAGTCCAGCTGGAACAGGTCCTGGTACTCTGTGGGGGAAGCTTTCTTCATGTTTTTTGAGGCTTGAGTGGCTGAATTGTGGTTCAGCATGTGGCTGGCAGAAGAGATATTTACAACTTCATGAGTGTGAAAGCTCCTCCGACTGAAAGGGAGATTCCTGTGGTGTAAGATATGTAAAATGGAGATGCTTCAGCCAATCAAGTTTTCCTCATAAAGTACAATCAGAGCAGTAAAAGCACAGTTTTTCCACCTCCTTTATTTTTCAGACCCCTAAAGTATAGGGAGACTGAAGATGTAGACAACAGTATACTGAATTTAAGACAACAAATATAGGCTTGTTTCTCTTAATTACCTTTTTTTCAGGTGGGCTTAGTCTGCAGGTCTTATAGAATGTGCAGACCACATTAAGAAAATAAGCTCCTTGAAATGGGTATTCTAAAAGGAATGAATTTTTCTCATGTGTCATAATTTTTGATTTACTTTGAAGTTTAATCAGACTGAAGTAAATGTCAGAATTTAAACTGGGTTTGATCCAGCAAGGTATACTTGAAGCCCAGAATGCCAGCCACATCCTGGGCTGCAACCAAAAAAAGGATGGCCAGGAGGTCAAGGGGAGATTCTTCTCCTTTGCTCTGCCCTTATGAGACTCCACCTGAAGTGCTGTGTCCAGCTCTGGGGCCCCCAGCACAAGAAAGATGTGGATCCATTGTAGTGGGTCCCAAGGAGGGAGACAAAGATGATAAGAGGGATGGAACACCTCTCCTGTGTGGACAGGCTGAGACAGTTGGGCTTCTTCAGCCCAACTGAAAAGAGAAGGTCCTTCTTCTCTCTTTCTGGGGAGAGCTTATTATGGCCTTTCAGTAAACTTGAAGTGGGCTTATAGCAAAGATAGAGACATACATTTTAGCAGGGCTTGTAGTGGTAGGATAATGGGTAATGGTTTTAAACTAAGAGAGGAGGGATTCAGACTAGATTTAAGGAAGAAATTTTTTATGATGAGGGTGGTGAAACATTGCCACAGGTTGCCTAGAGAGGTGGCTGATGGTCAATGCTTCATCCTTGGAAGTGTTCAAGGCCAAGTGGGATGGGGCTCTGAACACCATGATCTAGCTGAAAATGTCCCACCTTATTTCAGGGATTTTTTATTAGATGACCTTTAAAGGTCCCTTCCAATTCAACCATTCTGTGATTCTGTGGTCAGTTCTATCCCAAATAACTGAGCATACAAAGAGTTATCTGGCTGTGAAGATCTTCATCATCTTTGGTTTGGAGTCTAGTTTTGCTGTTTCCTGAGAGCAGGAATTGAGGTGTAAGTGGTCCTGACCAGTGTGGTGTGTACCTGTCCTGGTGCTTGTACAAGAAGAACTGTTCCATGACCTCCTGTGTGGTTTGTGCTGCTGAGCTAGTGGCCTCAGCCACAACTCTGCTACTAGAGAAGGGCTGCTCTCTTTGTAGTCTGATTTTAAATCATTACTTAATCTGAAGTAAGTCAAACTAATAGGGCTTTGAAAACAACCTACTGTGGCTGGCTTTACTCACTGAAACTCCATCAGCTGAACTGAAATGGAGCTCAAATTCTGATCTACTTGTCGGAAGAGGTCAATTGTGCCCAAGGGTGGGGCATGTTTGTAATATGGCACCATGTGAAGTTTTTTCATGTTTTAACATGTATGAAGACTAGTTCTGTTTGTAGTTTTATCATTCGTTTCTATGACAGTGAGTTTGGCAGCAGGGGTGTATTTTCATTAATCTGTTTTTTTTTTTTTTAATTTGCTTTATGAGACATAAAGAGGAAAAAAGTTCAGTGTGAGACAATATAATTTAGGATAGTCAGGTTTCCAATTTGAAAAGTTCTGGGAAACTAGTTATTTGATCTACAATCCTATTTTCAACTTTGGGTCCTGGTATTTTCAGAGCTACTGATAATTTGCGTATTCTAAGACAACTGATGCATTTTGTGGCACTGGATTTGTATATTTCTGCTACCCCTTTGTTTTTACAAAAGAAAAACTAATGCTATTTTGATCTTGCATTTTAATTTCTAGATGATATGCATTTATTCAGACATTATTTAAGTGTAGAGTTTACTTAATAATTCATCATTCTAACAGGAATGGGAAAGAACAGTTGCAAAATTAATCCAGTCAATCTGGTCACCCACCAACCTGGTGAAGCCCTATGACATTTTCTTAAATATGTGTTTTAAGTATGTTCAGGATTGCTCCAATAGAACTGCTGGGAGGGGGACAGATTGTCCTGATGGGAAATCCTAATACCATGCTTTACATTCCAGATACACCCCTACACATTATTCTGTGTTGGCATGATGCAGACCTACTTGCTGGGATCACAGTCCTACTGTCAACTCAACAGAAATATGATAAGAAACTGATTGAAGAGAGGGATCTGAAACAGGGCTGTGGATCTGCACACTTTCCACTAATCGCTATGGAGCTGAAATATGTCTTTTTTGTGTCTACTTGAAATTTGAGAACCAATGAGAGACAAAGCATACTATCTTTAAAAAGTACTGGTCTGGCACTACCTAAGAACTAGTGTATTTTTATGTTTGGTTCCAATAAAATCAAAAGTTCAAACATAATTTAAAAATAGCTTTTTGCTTTTTTCTCCTTTAAATCAAGATCTTGAAGTGTATGAAGGTTTGCAATGCAATTAGTAGAGACTTGGGCAATACTATTTATTGTAGAGTTACTTTAACTGTGGTCTTATAGCCATTCAGTTCTTTTTTGCTACTATGTCCTTATGATACACTAAACAGCAGAGCATACATCAAAAACATGCTTATCATTGGTATATCTACTTATATCTTACCTTCTATTCATCATGGATGAAGTCATATAAGTTGTAAATGTGACAGCAGTATATGATAAGGCCAAATTTTTTTGTGTTGAAAGTGACAGAGTTTTAGGAATAAACAATTCAGAGAGACAAAACAAATCAGAAGCATGAGGACTTGAGGAACTTAAATCCATTATTTGTAAGTGTGGCTTTAATCAGCAACCCACTAAACACCTCTACTTCTTGGAGTCATTGAGGTATGAGAGTTGTGAGCATCTCTGGGAACAGTGCCTATCACAGACCATGAATTCTTCCTCATAACAAAACCTTAAGGCACTGGTTTTAATACTAGGATACATGGATGCATGCTCTTTGACAGAATCCTTAAAAAGGAAATCCCTTGTAGAGATGCACTTTGGTGTCAGAAACCTGATGTATGGGGCGTGGGTTGGCCTGATGCCTTAAGTTTTAGCTTTTATATTATCTGTACTGCATTAGTATATAACTCTGTACTGCATTAGTATATAACTCTGAACTTCATATGAAGTGTTAGCATGTTTTCCTCACAGTTTAGTTAGACAAAACTATCCTTTTCCAGCCTGAGAACCAAGGACACCATTGCAGCTTCAGGCCCAAATATATAAACAGCAAATTGAGGAGAGCAATCTAGGAGGGTGGGACTTCATAACCAGAAGTTATAATTGGACAATTAACCCCAATATGTAAATGAAGCAAAATTTATAAAAGTGCGAAAACTTGTGACCGTCTTGGGTATAGGCTCAGCCAGGCTGTTGTACTGCCCAAGGTGTATCCTTTGAAGGCCTTTTAATAAATACCTACTTTATTCCTTTAACACTGTCTAGTCTGTGTTCCAGGCAGCCTCTCAAGGTATCAGGCCAAGCTCTCTGGGAGCAGGATGGTGGAGATGTTCCATGACTAGCACCACAGGATAGCAGATGGTGAAAGCAGACGTGGGCCAGCTCTGCACAGCTTGCAGATTTTTCCCATGCACTGTATTAGTATTGTATTAGGCTGTGGGGTCAGCATGACTCACAATGCAGTACTGGATAGCCAAAACCTCCCAGTTCCTTGAGAAACAGTGGGCACTGCGTTTTACTGCAGAGGCTGAAGCCCTGGAAGAACTTTTGGTAAAACCATACCACTTCTAGGGAATACCATTGCCAGGACACTTCTTCCATGATGTCCTATGGAGATTACTATCCTGCTTATTGGAAGGGTGAGAGATGGTTGTCAACATTCTTGTTCACACCACACCTTTGAGGACACCTTAGACAACCCAGCACTTTAGTAATTGGCACACACCCCCATATAGCTTTTGGAAACATGCAACTCATGAGGAATGTCGTAGATTATATGCTTGTGAATTTGCCATTACATAATTTGCAAAACCCACATAAAGTTACTTGGTTCCTACCTACATATATTTTACATATTACAATACAGAGAGATAGTAAGTTTATGACCAAATGATGTGTCTCTGATGAATACTATTTCATGTTAATGCAGGGTAGGAGAAAAGACCAGGAGATACTGCCTCTTAAGAGCAGTGCAGTAAGACTGAAAATATGAAATACAGAGAATGTATTTATATCCCTCATCTATTTCATTCAGTTATCTGACATGAAAAATTCAGACGGAGTCCTCTGTTTGGGACTTTTCCAAGCTTGGCCCATGTCTCAGTCAAAGACATGCATATTTGAATCAGAAAACCTGAAAATTCAATTTAAAATAATGTATTTTAGTGCATTTCTGTGTTTATAAGAAGATTCTGAGTAGTTGCTATTCAGCAGGGGACCAAAATCCCTTTTCAAAACTGTATACACCACAGAATGGAATTGTCATCCAGAGGTCAGTTGTCCTCTATGCTTCTATTTACTTTTGGGATGATTTTCAGTTAGTGTAGGCTCAAGCCCTTGGGATGTGAAAATTGTAATTAAAAGAGTGACTTTTTATGAGGAATGATGGATAGTAAGTTGTACATCACAAAATGTCTGCATGAGGGAATGACATCTAAATATGGCTACTCAAAGTATGATTCAAATTTTCTTTTCATTATATAGGTCAAGCCATGAAGTGAGACTCTGGAGGGTTCACTAAATTTTCAAGAGGTTTGGGTTCAGTTTACTAAATGTCTATGCCAGTTCCATCTCCATGAGTTTGGATTACAAACATCATTGATAGCATCATATGGCTTCAGCCCACTGATGCTTGAAGAGGAGGAATGGAGCAGCAATAAGGAACTGAGTGTGGCATTGTCCTCTGTCAGAGTATTATTTTAAGCATATGTCTCCATTTCTGCCTTTTAGAGAGGCTCCTTTTGACACAGAGTCTCACCACATGGACTTAGCTTGGCTTATGACTGCAAGAAGCAGTTTCATTTATAACTTTCCCTAGAAGAGCTGCCGCACTTTCAACTCCTTTAAATCAGAGGCTTCTGCAGCTGCATATTTCAGGGATGCAGAAGGCTGATTGTGTTCTCAATATTTCTTTTGATGTTAGGCAGCTCAGGATAAGAAAAAACTGTGAACATTCCTTGGGTTATAACTTGAATTTATAATCTTGACAGCTCTGTTCAGGCTAAGTGCCAAAAAGCTCTTGGTACATTTAAACAATGATAGGACGAAGTGATATTGTCTCCTAAGGGACAACAGGAAACAACTTGGCCTTTCAGAAATGTTACATTGATGTGTTTTCCTAGGAACATCAAGTCTAAGTATGGTAATCTCCTGGTAAAGCATCTCCAGGGATCTCAAATGAAAGAAAGGTATGATACAATAAAACTGCTGGATGGAATGAAAATAAGGAAGAAGAATGAAAATGGGAAAGCTGTTTCCCATTAGATAAACTGTAAATCTGAAGGAATAATTTCTCTATAGAAAAAGGGATTCTTTGTTCATTAAAGAGCAGTTTGAAGGGATACTTCCACAGTAATTGTTGTGTAATATAAGTGTTGTATAATATAAGCATGATGAACTCTCAGCATAATCTAGAATTTATCATTGTCAGATAATACAAATGAATTAGTTGTCCTTTATTTTTACAGCAGTCATTTCTGTTTCATCTTGGGTAAAATGAATATCAAAATCCAGTCTTGTAAGTCATGCCTCTGCATCAACAGTGAAAGGCTAAACAAGGAAAATGTGGGCTAAATAAGGCAGTTTTTATGAACAGAGGTATAGATAAGGACAGAGGTGCTTAATGCTGTCTTTTCCTCACTCTTGGCTGGTGGACTTCCCAGAGACAGAACTGGAGGAGGGTGAGAACAACCAGCAAGTGGAGGAAGGTTGAGTCAGGGATTACTTGCACTGTCTCAACACCTACAAGACTGAGGAACTCTGAAGGCTGCGCCTAAGGCTGCTGAGAGAGCTGGCCAATGGTGTAAAAGGTCACCTTCACGCATTTTTGAAAAGCTATGGAGAGTTTGGGGAGAATCCCAGCAACTGAAGAAAAGGCAAATATCAGACCTGTCTTCAAAAAAGGAGAGGAAAGATGATCTGGGGAACCTTGGGGCAGCCAAGTCTCACTTTGCTTCCTGAGACAATCATGGCATGCATTCAGTTGGAGCACATCCCTTGCTGCATGAAAGAGAAGCCGCCAGTACCATCAACCAGGGGTGAATCAGGTCCGAGACAGCTGGTTACCTTGTGTGATACAGTGTTTGTGGACAAGAGAAGAACATGGAATGTAACTTTGGGAAGACTTCCAACACCATCCCACAAGGTTCTTGAATCCACGCTAGAGATTAAAGTCTGGGTGGGTAAACACCTGCTTGACTGGCCAAGATGAGAGGGAGTGGTCACAGGCCCAAATCTGCCTGGAGGCTCATGCTACATGATGTCTTTCAGGATCTTCTCTGGGACTTTTTCTGATTACTATTTCCAGTGGTGAACATGGGAAGTCATAAGAGCACTCTGTCAGGTTTGTAGGTGACACCAAGGCTGTGGATCTAAGTTTAGTTTTTCTGGAGCCTCAGGACACCCAGCAGAGTGCTGATGAAGAGTGGATCAATGAGACAGGGACAAGCTCTTTACAGCAATTCTTGACTGCATGGAAGAAACTACTTTTTCTTTCCAAAGATAATGGCCAAGCCCTGAGGAGCTGCCCTGCGTGCCTTGTGGTCTCTACTCTTTGGAGACTGCAAACCTGGAGCTGAGCTACTTCTCTGTGCAGGTGATGAATAAGGGGCCCTCTGAGGTCCCCATTTCCCAGCAGTGCTCTGGAAAGTGTTCTATGGCTTTATGAAGCAGAGAACTATTAAGCATTGATTTTTAAAGTGCAACTGCAAGTTTCACATCAGGACAGCTGTGATTATGCAGTAGATGGAATTTTTGGCTTTTGCTTTACTAAAATATTTTATTGTTTTAGGCAGTAAATGGGATGAATCAAATCCATGACCAAAATGCTGTGACTTTGCAATAGTGAAGACAAGGGCAACCTGCTTCTGCAGTCTGCATGTCAGGTGACATGGTCTTTGCTTAAACTAATTTACACCTTTGTAATGCCATTGTAAAACTGCTACTGTCCTCATTGCTCAGCCCTTTCGATTTACATTGAGGGAGTGGAAATCAATACATAAAACTGGAGTCCCTATGTTTTTTCTCTGGCAACTGTGAAATTTTAGCAGTTTCTAGGAAAAAATACCCTGTTGGCATTTTTTTTTTTTTTTTTGCTTGCCCAAAACTGAAAGAAGTATGGATGAATAAACTTTCAAATGTCCTTCAGAAACTCCCTCTTCTTTGAGACTTTGCCAAAGATACAAGGGCAATCATCCTGATTTCTCAATAATTTCCATGGCAATACTTTTTCATTCATATTTTGGTTTGGAACTATCAGTCTCCCTACATGTCTTATTATTCAATGTTGTCTAGACAGAGACTTTTTCATAGTGCAAAGTCTATCTGTTTTGGTATACCCAGGAGATTTTACAGTGGTAGCTATCATACTAAGAAGCAAGCAGAGGCCAGCAGATTGATTTACTGTGGCAACAGAGATGAGTCTGATATTGATAGGCCTAACTGAGTGCTCATGCTTCACCCAGCAGGCTTCAGAAGGCTGCTTGTTATTTCATTTTTTGGCTTAGAATAATGTGATAAATGACCTCTTGTCTTGCTTTGTGGCTCTCTTTGCTCCATTTATTTGTTGTCATCATGCTCCCATGAATATTTCATCATTATTTCTACAAAACATTGCCCAGCAGGTTACATGAACATAAGTGTTTGAGAAAACAGAAATTGTCAGTACCAAGCTTTTGAAGAGGTTTGCCATTTATTCATAGCAGAAGGGTGGAGAGGGTCATAAGAAGATCATTGACTTAATGAAGAGATAAAGGAGGAGGTAGTGAAAGAAAATGGAGAGAACTGATCATTCTGCAAGCTGTTGTTGGCAATATAATATGTGCATGCACACCATATTCTCCTTGCTTACTGTAATTGTGACATTGTGCTGTATTTTTATAAAACACTTAGGAAAGACACTGCAGATTCATTGACTTCATTGCCCATGACAAAAAGAAAAAGATTATGGAAAGTAAAAGCAGCAGGCATTGTGCATACAGGTTATTCAAGGCAGCTGGAAGAACTGTGCATTGTGTGGTAGAGCAGTCCTGGAGAGAATGAAATACTACAACAATAAAGATATTGATGGGATCATGGCTGTGTTAGTCTAGGAAAGGTCATCTGCTCATACTTTTTACGTTATCGTGACTAACTGCAGAGTTTGGCCCCTCGCAATTCCTAGATAGGCCATTTCCTCGCATTCATATACCTAAGGTGGTTTAGAGGCTGAATGCTTGTCATGGGGTAACACAGCTTGGTTTTTAGTTAAAGGAGAAGCAGTTCTCTGTAACCCTGTAAGGATCTGTTAATATCCTCCGGAAGGGACAGAGACCTATCAGAAGCCAATTCCTAGATACTGACATACTGTTTAACCACTGAGGTAGCTGGATGCGACTTTGGGAATATGCATATAAAGTCCTGACTGTGAGTGAGCCGGCCCTTTCCCTTCTGGGAGAGGAGAAGGTAACAGCCAGTCCCCGGGGCTGCTCTGTGGAGCGGTCCAGGCTGGCCAGACCTGCCATTCCTCCCTGCTGGGGGGAGCCAGCCCTGGGCTGGTCATGCCCCTGGGTCCCGGTAGCGGCTGGCTGGGGAGGAAGGGTAGGCCACAGCTGCTGACATCCAGCTCACCCTGAGGCCTGCCCTGCTGCTGGCCCAGGCTGGAGGCGATGTCCCCTCCCAGATCCCCCAGGAGCAACCCTAAGCCCAAGTTGGGCTGGGCTCACACCATGAGACCAGAGGTGGGCAGGAGACATTCATGATCCTGGCTGTTGAGATTCCTGACTGCTGTTTCCCTGGGCCACTCTGGGCATGAATTCTCCCTACCCCAGCTCAGCAGAGACCATCGCAGGCCCTGGGCAAGATGTTAACTCTTTCTTTGACAGATGAAACTTGCAAAACATTATCTCAGCAAGAGAGCAGCCAGAGCGAACCATGGAGTGACACAGCATGGGACAGAAGTCAGTGAAGAGAGAGAGTTAAGTCCTAAGGGGGAGAAAGGGTTGAGGAGTTGCCTGGTTTGTCTGGACTTCTCTTGTGAAACCATGGAGAACGGACTAACTTTCCCTGTAACATATGAATGCTGTCTAGGGAGATGCAGAGCTCCAGTCAAAGTTGTGGACTGATATAACTGAGATTTAATGGAGAACTTTGAACAGAGGAAGATAAAGATATGAAGCCCTTTGCTCCCAGGGAAAAAAGAGATGGAGATGAAGATGAGATGAAGATGATTATTGGAAATAGAAGAAGAGAACCTTTGTTTTATACTAGAAGAGGCATCCTTAAACAGTACTCTAAAATAAGCAGAGATGACCCATATGCAGGTTGGGAAAGCTGCTATTGGAGGGGGCTTCACAGTTTGCAGAGAGTTTTGTCTGTGCAGCTGCAGATTTGTGACATGGGAGCCACCAGAGGACTATTTTTCTCATCATGACATCTCCATGGGAGTTCTAAGAGACACTCCTCTCCCAAAGAACTGATGAAAGATTATTTTTAAATGGTGAAACTGACTGAAAATTACAGGTTTTGTCTCTATGTTGTTTGTGGGAAAGTGAACACTTGTGAGGGGATGAGGAGTGTTTTGAAAGTTTCATTTTGATTCTTATTTTGTTTTTTTAGTGTGTGTTAATAAATCTATCTTTATTACATTTAAGTTTGGGCCTGCTTTGCTTTTCTCCTGATCCTATCACAGGGAGGGGAAAAAGAGAGTAAACAGAGGGAAAAAGAGAGTAAACACACCACTGCACTAAATTTGGCAAGCAGACATTCATGAACATGAAACCATTGCAATGTTAAAGCACATGACTAAGAGAGAATGTCTCGTGAGCTCAGTTCTACACTTTGCAAAATATTAATTTTCTCTATATATGTCATGAACTGTGGAAATTCATATATTCTGGGGTTATAAACTGGTCAGCTCATGAAGAGAAATTCTCCTATAAAGTGTGACAAAAAGAGTTGATATTTTTATAAGAGGTAGGAAAAAGGAAGAATTTGAGCTTTATTTAGACAAAAGAATTGAGAGGCAGCTGCAGGTCAGTGTAGTGCTTTCAAACAGTTGCTGGTTTTGAAATGGGTATATTACTTTTGGTGTTGCGAGGGTCAAAAAAATTGTTCCTCAACAGTAGAAGTTCCAGTTCTGCTTAACTGCAGGAGTTTTTTTATGCACTCAGTTGGAATGAGCCACAATTTTTCCCAAGCTTACTGTCAACATCCTATTGCCTATTCCTGACTAACCAGCTGGATTCTCCACACACATCTACTGGATTAGCAACATGGCTGGTGCATAGACCTCAGCCTCTCACTGTCTCTGTTGAATATAAGGCGTATGCATCTACTCATGTTGCAAAGTTTCTGTGGGGACACCTCTATAAGCATTGCTGTACAAAGGTATATATACAGGCTTTCAAGCCTATGGGTCAATAAAGAAGTCTAACCATGCACATAATTGTGCCTAAATAAAGAGAAGACAAAATTATCAGGCCAACTCAAGCAGAAGGTGAGTTCACAGGATAGACAGTGGCACTCATAGAAAAGCTTTGCATTCCTAATGCTTTGCTAGTTCTCTTCCTTCAAATATCAGTCAGAGCACAATATGTGGCACTTGATATTTTAGATGGGCTAGTTAGGCTTTAAGGCAAAGATCTTGAACACTATTTGCAACTTGCTTGTGGCTGAGAGATGAAAGCTTTTCCTGCCAGATTTGCTCTACATATTGACAAGAAATACTTGTCCCCACTTCACACCGTGGTACAGTTGACTCCAACTCAAGGCTGATTGCACTGAACATGTAAACAGCTCTTTATCTTACTGTGTCAATTGGCAAGTTAAGACTGAATATATAAGGAAGAATAAACCCCAACAAGGCACGGTAGAAATACATACATGCACTAAAATAATTGTAGGAAGGATGGAACACCTGTGAATGGAATGGGATGGATGGAATGGATAAAATAGCTGTGCAGAGGGAAGATGCTGAATAACATATTAAAAAAAAAAAAAAAAAAAAAAAAAAAAAAAGGAAAAAATAAGTGTTGGAGTCCAGGGCACCCCTCTGGGCGTCCTAGAGGGTCAGGGACCTTGGCAGAAATGTCTGGGACCTGAGCAAGAGGGTTTGAATCCTGGACAGGGGGGTGTGGAGCCTGTCCAGGAGGGTTGGAGACCTTGGCACAGAGCCCAGGAAGACACTGGCTTTGATTTTAGCCCATAGGAAAATCTTCCAACATTGAGAGAAGAATTACAAACCACAAAGGTGTGAAAAACAGTAGTTTAGCATAGCACAGGGTGGAAAATTGTATAGATTTGGGTTTTTAGAATGTAGGTGAATGGGGGACAAGAGGGAGGATTTAGGGCAGTGCCCTGGGTTGTTCTTCTTCTCTCTTGGCCTCCATCTTCTGCAGTGACAGTGGCACAAAGCAGCTCAAGGAGATTGGGCCAGAGTAGAAGTGACCCTTTTAGTGTAGGTAATGGGCATTGGCACATAAATGTGAATAAGAGACACATAATAATCTGTATGAGAGAGCAGCGACCCCTGTCTGGGGGGAGTCGCCTTGTGTCCCAGCTGCTGTTCAGATCCCAGCTGGGCACATAGAAAATTGTAAGATAAGAAACAATAAACGACACGAGAAATCTTGAAAAACAAGACCTTGAAGACTCTGCTTTTTTCTTGCGACCTGGCTCAGGGCTTTCAGAGGGCAAAAGACTCTCAACCGCCTGAATCTCGGGTGAAGAACCAAACCCGAGAATAAGAAAATAAAGAAAATAAGTATAAAAATAAAAAAAAGAAAAAAGAATTAAGTGTAAAAAGAGTAGAGTAAATCCTCCATTGGTACAAAATGTAACATCATTTGAATGCAACAGACTTTCATCAAAATCATGCTCTTACAAAACAGATGACTTTGTTTTACAAAATGCCTCTGTTCTGTATCCTTCATGATTAATGGGCAATTCCTCACAGTGAGTCTACAAGAACAAAAGAAAACCCGTTTGGTTCCTGTTTTCACAGAGCATTGTCTTCCATCAATGATATAGTAGCAAAATACAGTCCAGATGCACTTTTTACGTTCTCCAATTTTCTCAGTTTAGAGACATTGTAAGCCTTTTTCCCTTCAGCTGCGATAAACAGAGTACTTTACTGATGCTGTGGAACACCACTATATTTATTTCTGTCTTCTGTCCAGCACCTTATTTGTTCTCTCTTGAAGACACAAGCAGAATATTACTGAAAAAGTTTAGCTAATTTACTTCTTTATTTGTTTTCCATTGAAGAAACATTAATTCACTAGCAGCATATTGGTAGAAAGCAGAGTCTGCAGCTTTGGAGAAATGCAGCAAAGCACCAGGGATCTATAACTTTTGCTGGAGAAATAGCTGAAATTTGTTACCACATCTCTAACAGATCCATTTATGGATTAGGTAGAGATAATAAGAAAAGAGCAGATTCATATATCCGTTCTTTAAGATCAAACCTATGACCAAGAAGGAATTTTGATTTATTGCAGAACAGAAGAAACCAGTTTCTGCAACCAGTAAACCAGACCCTCAAAGGGATTAGCTCAGTACATCTGACTAAAATGTTTAAGTGTATGTTTTAGATAGACTTTTGCACAGTGTTAGTAACTGGCACTGTTAAATGGAGTATTACAGAGCATGTTGTATCACTGCTTCATGATTTCTGGTAGAGCCCACACTGCAAAAACCAAAAAATTGCTGAGTCACATATTGTCCAGTTAGCCTCTTGAACTATTATCATTTTGTTATATTTCACATTTCTTGGAAATCAATCTGTGCTAATTTATCTCTGACCAGTTGCAGATCTAGGGTTAAAATTGGGCTGGTTTTTAATTGACTTATAAAATACTCAAGTTCAAAAAGGTAGATCAGTGTATATACATTTTAATTTTATAATTTTATATGAGCTATTCTGAAATTCACTGGGGGGTAAAGCTGTAGCATTTTCTCTAGCAACTTTAGGATTTTTGAAGAAGATGTAAAAGATCACATGAGACTATTCCTTACCTGCACCTTCTCGAGCAGCATAGCTTAAAGGATTGTAGAAAGCCTCTTTATCAGAGGTTTTTTGCAGACCAACTAAGCTGGGGATGCTGCAAGCTGTTTAAAAAGGTGGTGGTGCTCTCCTTGCTTTCCAATCTGGAGACTACAGCTGTGTAGCTGAAAGAGAAGACAAATAACACTTAATAGATATAACAAAGGAAATGGTGCAAATGTTCTCACTGCTCATGTTTTCTCTTCTTATTTCTGGACATATGGGATGTTCCACAGTATTGAACACTATACATTTGAAATTGAACAGAAAAATAGTTTCTTTTTGAAAGATAACTAACAAATGAAAGCTTGTGAGTTCATAAAACAGAAGTTCCTAGAAAAGTTAGACCTTTTTTGGTTGTTACATTGATGATCTTTGGCAGCTTCTCTCTAGAAATTTCTAAAGTGTAGGAAGTGAGTTAAATTTAACTGAATGGGGTTGAAAGGCCTTTCCTTAGTGGCAAATTATTTTATCACATTGTATGTTAGAAGTTTGTTTCTTAACGTTCATCTGAAATCTACAGTATTGAGCAGGATATTGGCCTAAATGTGCCTCAGGCCAAAGGCTGGATAACAACTTCTATAAAATTGTACTTTTGCTAAGTTTTCCTGAGACTGCAAGGTGAACATTTTCTCTTTTTAACTGTTTGTTTTTAATTTCTGGATAAAATAATCACTTTAGAAACTCACTTGCACAGCAAAATTGCATGCATTTTTCTTGTGGCTGCTCTTTACAGTGCTGTTATGAAGGAAGAGGACCACATGATCTTGATGGGAAGCAGTAACACTGAATATTTTGTTCTCAGATAGAGGTATTGCACTTCTCAAGTCATCATAAAAATACATCACAGTAGCACGGTGTCAAGAGTGCTTGCATGTTTGATATTTTTGTAAGGCTAATGCTGATTCTCCTTTGACAGTATTATTATCTATCTTTCTCAGGAAAAGAAAAAAGCCAGAGAGAAAGGTTATGTATGTTATAGCACCAAGATTCACAAGAAAAATTGTTGTGGCATGCATTTTGGGGTTTTCTAAGGTTCTGTATGTTTTGTTATTAGTTTTGTAATGGTTTATCCCTTCACCCCCCATCCGCAATTCCCTGTGGTCTTTCCCTGGTGATGGATCTTTTCAACCACTGTCACCACGCCCTAAAGCCTAATAGTTCTGGTGGGCTTCAGGGTGACTCAGCCAGGTATCAAGTTCTCCACTCCCCTTTCTGTCCATAGATGGCCCTGCCAATTATCTCTTGTTCTTGGCCACTCCCCCCTTTCCTGGATTGGTTCTAAGTATCTCCTTGTCCGAGAGGTGCCCCTGGTACTTAATGGGCAAACTGAGCCCTGGATCCTCACTCTTCACTGGGCTTTAGAGTTGAATAAACCTATCTTCTTCCCACATGAGAGTCTTCCTTCTTCCAAGCTGTGTACCACGTTTCAGCCTGAGGTTCAGACCCACTGAACTTCAAAGATACAAGGCTGTACCCTTCATATGCGGACTGGTGAGACAGCTAGCTAGTAAAGCTTGCACTGGACACCAGAATAAAAAATGTAATTGAGGCATGTTGAGACTAACATGGCTTTTCTTGTTTCTCAGGTTCCCAGGAGAGTGGCAGATGCTGGTTTGAGCTTTGGCTGTAAATTAGCCACTATTCAAGCAGCATCTGAAGAACATTCCTTGCATCTGAACTAAAATGCGTTTTAGAGTTGTAAGCTCATTTTTTTGCTCTGCTTTCTACCAACTCTTTAGTTTTGGGACCTGTCTTTCATAAATCTGTGCTCTTAAGCTTTGAACTCATAGGAGTAAGATAATTTTACAAGTTAGAGGGCATGATTATGGTTGGTTCCCTTTTATGGCCACTTTGTTGATCTTTGGGATGGCTTTGTTTCCCCTAAACTTAGTGTTTGAGTCCTGTCTGTCTCCTAGGCAATCTGTGTGAACCTCAACCTGCAATCCAGTAACTCCTTCTTACAGCTTTGCTAATGGACTCATTTATAGAAAAGGCAACACACAAACCCAACCCCCAAAGGCTTATAATACACCAGTCAGAGTGTCCTGTCTGAAAAAGCATATAAGCACAGTAGGAAGGAAAGGAGAGATTTATGCAGCTTGATTGATCTCTTCTTCTCTGAATTGCAGCCCTGTTGAATGTCTTTCATCACAGAGGTGTTTCACAGAATACTAATAGGTTCAAACGAGATTTTAAAATGGCTTCTCTGCATGCCTCTCTGTACTATTTGTCTATTTATTTTGGGGACATAACTGCACTAGCACTGAAGTGAGCAGCTGGAGAGAGATTGGAAGGATAAGGTCAGTGAAAGATGTGAATTTGTTTCTATGATAGTAAATCCTGAGGGAAAGCTACTAAAATGGAGGGATTATTATTATTACTACTACTACTATTACTACTAGTAATCTACTGGCACTTCTTGCATATAATTTCAAGAAAGTGCTGGGTCCTCATGGATTTCAGCTGATTCTTTTGACCTATGAAACTTGTCTTTGAACCACCTCCTCAGCATGAGTATGCAGGGTGATTTGGGTAGTGCCTGGGGCATTAAGTGTTCTTGTTTCTCCCAATATACCTGTTCACTAACCATTTGCAAAGCCCACTCAAGATGATGCAAAAATATCTGTCCACTGATGTAAGGGACTGTTGACCCAGTTTTCACTGCATAAATTACTGTTTTCAGTCTAGAGCTTGACAATGACACTCTGTATTTTCCATGCACAGCATACACATTGCTTATTTCTTCTGAATTGTTTTTGTGCTTTAAATGGTGAAGTGGTAGGAACAAAGACAAAGGAAATGAAAAGGGGCAAACTCAGAATTCCTGCCAGCCAATACAGGATGGGCACCTTTCCAGAGCAGTATGTTACCTGAAAAAGCCACTGTCTCCACTGATTCTGAAGAGACGGGGATTCAGGATCCAGAAAATAAAATTGTTATAGCTCCGTAATTGCTATATGCTCTTTCACAACTTCGGTTTCATACTGAGTTTTGTGGACTTGGCATCAAGCCCAGCAGCAGGTGTTTTGCACTACATTGACATATAGTGTGATGAGAGCCAGGACAGAAGCATAATTTTGCAGCAGGCATGTGAAATAATTTTTTGCAGTGATTTTATACAATCCTGAGGACTACATTTTAGAAGAAGGAAAGGGCTGCTTTGATACCTGTGAGCCCAAATGACTTTAGGTGAAGATCAAGACTGGGTTGTAATATCCTTTTGTTGTGCCCAAGACTCACAGAAAGGGTCTTAGATGGCGTCATGGCTGACAAGATGTCATAACAGGCAACACAATTGTTTCAAATAACTCCTCTCTGGTTTTCTGGTTTTGTGGGTTGTTGTGTGGGTGGTTGTTGTTGTGGTGGATTAATTAATTAATTAATTAATTTATTTTATTGGAAGTATCTTTCTGATGATTATTAAGGACCAAGTCTTCACAAGTATGCCTACTGATATTTTTTATTGGTAGTGCTGCGTTAATGCCTTGAAGTCCTGTGTAACAGAATATTCCTGTGTACAGACATCAGAGCTACTGCACAGTGGGAACCCAGTGTGTTCATTGTGTTAGTAGGCATTCCGTTCACTAGTTTATGCAAAGCCTGCATGATCAGTTCTTTCCTGTCATGAGCAGTTCTCCCCTTGACTGAAGTATTCTGCTCCTACAGGTACTTTGCACAGGAAGGAGGAACAGTTTTGCCTTGCCATGTTGCAGGCACACCAGGAAGGCAACTCAGAACTCATGTTCTTTTGCATTAGAAATCTTGTCTCCTGGATAAGAAACAGGATATCTTGGCCATGGTCACAAACCTGCATTAACTGGTGCTGTCTCAGAAAATACAGTTTTGCCCTTGGCTCCTTTTTCCTTCTTTCTTCTCTCATACCAGTGAAGGCAATTGTGTGGTTGCTCAGTGGATCTCTCCAGAGAAGTGAAGCAGACTAAATACTTCCTTGCTTTTGCCTCTTAGCTTTATATTGGACTTGCTTCACTCCAAGGTTCAAAAATCAGAGATTCACAGAGGTAATGTTGGACAGAGCCAGTGGAGGATTTTTAGTCCAACCTCTCTGCTCAAGCAGGGTTCCATAGAGCATGTTACTCAGGATTGTGTCCAGGTAGCTTTTCACTATTTCCAGAGAAGTCCAGAGAAGGAGCTCAACACAATCTCTAGGCAGCCTGTTTCAATACTCAGCCATCCTCACTGTAAGGCTCTTCTTCATGCTCAGGTGGAACATCCTGTGTTTCAGTCTGTTTGTTCTATCATGAGGATGTGGTGGACTGAAACGCTACCAAGCCAAGGGCAGATGCAAAGCTGTTTATGCTGTTGAGAAATGGCCATGCTCACTTAACAAGATGGTGAAATTCTGCCTGAGGTTCAGTGTTCAGTGCTCTCACAAATTGCATTACCTGTGACTGATAGCTTCTTTGATACAGGGATGGTGATATTTCCCCCCTTTTCTGCAATTTTTCAGTGTAATTTTGAGATGCTGAGGGTAGAGACTGTCTCCTCTTAGGTATTTGTACACTATCCTGCAAAACACAGCCCCCGTCTAGGCTGGACTTTTTCAGGACTATTGCTCCTACAATGCAAAGACTAGAAGCCAATAAAAAGTGGAGGAATGGAAGTAGAGGAGGAGAGTTGTAATAACATACAGCACAGCTCTCTGCACTTTAACAGTGTTGGGGAAGGTCTGTGAAAAGATAATTTTTGAAGACATATTTTTGTTTTGGGGACCTGTTTTCTCACTATGGGGTCAGGAAGAGAAGGTAAGTCACATGTCCTTTGTGTCTGAAGAAAATGTCAGAAAGGCTTTCTAGGAAGTACCCAAAGAGGTGTATAATGACAGAACACTTCACACATTAGGTGCATTCAAGAGCACACCCACTGATTTGCTAACAGCTTGCACATGTATTGCAAAAACAGGACACCATTAATTGGCTGTTTATTTCCATCATAAGGCAGAAGTTCCTAAAATCTTATGTGTGCCATGGGCAAGATGCAGACTTCCTGCTTCTCTAGGGACCGGGTCATTGCATTCTTTAATACAGTCTATAAGCAAACTTCTTCTCATCCTGAATTGTTTTCTTTTCCAATGTGAAAATACATCTAATATCACATCAGGTCTCATAAACAATCATAAGGTAGCAAAAACAGCAAGTAAGTTGAGGAAGAGAGGAGCTTTTGGTAAGCATTTACTTATTTAATGTGATCATTCAGATCTTCAGAAGGAGAAAATAAGACTTACCTGTACTGCTATTGGAACATAAGTAATAATGTTAATGACATAGTACTTGAAAATAACTGAGACCTCAGGGGAAAGAATGATGGAGAGATATGTGGTAGGTAAATACAGAGTAAAAAGAAACTTAAATAAGATTGACAAGCAATAACATTTAATAATTTTTATGGGAAAAGTAAGAAATTACTTTAATACCATTTTAAAAGGGAAAAAACCAATCTGGTTTATACAGCTCAATCTCTTCAGGCAGGAATCTTACCTACTAAAAGGGTGATTTGATCTGGTGATTGTTGTGGCTTCCAGCAAAAGTCTTATTTTGAAAAACCTAAATTAATGTTCCTTCTCAGTTGTTAATTTCATTTTACTGCTACTGAGCAGGCAAAATGTACATGTTGCTTTGCTGGGCTCTCTGCAAAACAGTTACGTATCTGCCAGACAGAGAATTGTATAAGCTGCTGATGTATAATAGGTGCTGAACTGGAGGCAGGTAGGTCTCCCTGCACTTGAGTCAAGTCTTGCACAAGCTCAAGAAGGGGTCCATAGGAATCTCATGAAGTTTAACAAGGCCAAGTTCAAGGTGCTGCACCTGAGTCAGGACAGCCCCCAGCATCAGCACAGGCTGAGGCTGCACAGATGGAGAGCAGCCCAGTGAGAAGGACTTGGGGGTGCTGGTGGGTGAGAGGCTGGACATGACCCAGCCATGGGCACTCCCAGCCCAGAAAGCCAAACGTGTCCTGGGCTGCATCCAGAGCAGTGTGGGCAGCAGGAGAGGGAGGGGATTCTGGCCCTCTGCTCTGCTCTGCTCTGCTCTGCTCTGCTCTGCTCTGCTGTGCTCTGGTGAGGCCCCACCTGGAACCCTGCATCCAGCTCTGGGGTGCCAGCACAGGAAAGACATGGAACTGCTGGAGTGAATCCAGAAAAGGCCACCAAGATGATTAGGGGCATGGAGCATGTCTCCTACAAGGAAAGGCTGAAAGAATTGCTAGTTGGTTCCTGAAACAGCTGGTTTCCACCAGGACAAATGAGATGAAACTGCTGGTGGTAAATATGGAATAGGGCAAACAGTTGTGTGGTGCTGCCAGAGGAGACACTTCCAGTCACCTCCAGGCTCAGAGAGCAATCTTTTGACTTGAGGCTTATTTGTTTTAGACTGTCACAAATTATTTTTGATCTTTAACATAAAGGCAATATGCCTTCAGTGGACCAGTGACACCAAAATACTTTTGTTTATAAGGAATAAATGCAGTGGTTCAGTCATTATGTTGTTCATCTCCAAATATTCACTTAATTCACATCTTCCCGTTGGCTATGCTGGTAGGTAAGCCTCAGGCTGTGTGTGGTATTCTTCAGCCAGGGTGCATAGAGAAGGGACCCAGTTCCATTTCAGTCTCCTTTTTCATGTGCTGTCCTTCGAGCTGGTGACATCAGCACAAAGAAAGAAGCATTCTCAGGGCTGGAAAATAAATGTAAAAGAAAAAACATACATCCAGACATGTACATGACTCAATAGGAGTGAGTCCTTTCTTTCTCTGTTGCTTGATTCATTTGCTAAAGGTGCACGTCAGTAGGACTACAGGGAATTGCTTCAGAGGAGAGAGGCTGGCAAGATGGAAGAAAACACTTGAGGGACCTGTAAGTCATGCAACAACTTCCTCACAGTAGTAGCTGGTGAAGACATCACTGGAGAGTCCAACGAACCTGAAAGCAGAGTCCCTTTGGTCTGAGCTGAGGAAGCCAACCCTACAGATGGGATTGGATTTGAATTTTTCATGGGCTGTAAGAAAGGGACTATGTGACAGGCAAGTTACATGAGTGATTGTTGGGGTGTTCTTGTGCTGCTGAACCATAACACAAAATAGACCAAGGGAAGCTGGCTTCAACAGATTGTCTTCTCATACAGACACACACAGCACAGAGATGTACAAGCCTGGAAAGGTATTTTACCTTCTGCTGTATAGGGCTAAGACACAGCTCCTAATAACAGGCTACATGTTACCATAAAATCTCTTAACAAAGGAATTACATCTCAGGAAGAAAAATTCTCTTCATCTTAGAAGCTTATAATTCTTTCTGAGCAAGTAGCGGTAAAGAACAACCCTCTGCTCTGAGGGACTGTTTAGTTACTGTGTGCAGCCAAGGTTCCCTCCCTCCCTGGTGCTTGCTTCTGCCAGGGGCTGGAAGCATGTGGCCAGTTATTTTCCAATGAGATCTGGGTTTTAGCCCCAGGAAGTATATGCAGGGATAGAGGGAGGAGTGTTTGGGAGGCTGTGTAGTCTGTGCTCAAGGGTAAAAGCTTGGTCAGGGGTATAGCCAGCCCTGGCTGACCTGTTAGCCACTAAATATTCTGCAAAGCACCACTGAGACCAAGAGAGAGGGGAAGCCCAGTACCTTTTGAGGGGCTGATGAGACAGGACCTCAGGCTATACAAAAACTTAAGAATGCCCAAAAACTTGGGCAACAACTTACAAAGAAAAATAATAGAGCACAGCAAATGTCTCTTGATTTCATGCGTGCCTTTCCTGTAAAACCAGTAAGTCCTCAAGGGGATTGTAGATTCTCTTAAGCTTAAGGTCTTTCAATAGGATAGAGGTGGTGAAAGTAGATAAAGAGCATATTTAGCTGATAGGTGGAGGTGTGGACTACTGTTCTGTAAAAGATCTGGAAAGTGTCAAAGATTGATTATCACACAAACACACTTCATTTGCTTATTTGTTTTTCTATTTGTAGTAGATGTTAAAATACATTTTCCAACACTGTGCAACTATTCCCAGGAATTTTCTCCTTCCGCTCCCTTTTTTTTTTTTTTTTTTTTTTTTTTTTTTTTTTTTTTTTTTTTTTTTTTAATATAGTTTTCTTTTGGTCTTATCTTCTGCTGAAGCTCTACTAAAGAGGTAGTATCTTCAAGTCTTGCTTCTGGCATTTTTCACTCCTTGCATTACTGTTACATATCCTGAAGTGACTTTTGAGGGTTTGTTGTTGTCAATTTGTCAATTTCAACTGATAGATGCAGCACAGAGAGGGCAGAATGATAAGCCACGATTTCATAGTGTGTGTCTCCAAACATCACCATGGTAGTCCAGTGCAGACAAGAACATGCTAGAACTAAACCAAACAAAGACTACTGTCTTTAGAAGCTCCAGTGGGTACACAGATGTCAGTTGCAGAAACCAAAGATTCATCTAGCACGGTATATTTCTGGAACTGATGCTTTTACACACAAAACTGCTAAACATGGCCTCTTCCAGCCTTTCTTCCACAACATAAATGATAAGGGCAACAGCAGAGGCTTGCTTTTGTGAAGAAGTCACTGACATTGAGTAAGATTATTACCTCAGGTTGCATGGATGTTTGTGAGGCATTTTAGTTGCAACTGGAATGAAAAAACAGAATTGAAGAGTATTTTACCCAGATAGGTTTTACCCTATCTATAGTAATTCACCATGGTCAGTATAAAAACAGTCCTGGGAAATACTTTGGAGAAAAAATAATCTTTTTGATTGATGAACATCATTATTTAACTATGCACAATGATACATACAGAATAATTTTAGCCTGCACACTAAATGTGCACATTCTAAATTCATTTCAGTGCAAGACTTAATGAGACTGTCCTTGGCAGTATGCATCCCCAGAATCAGTTTAGCTGTACCTGTATGTCAATTAATCTCAGATTCATTACTCTCATTGACAAAAGTTCCTCCAGGCTAGCAGTGCCAAAGCTGGATGATGCAGAGGATTTTCTGTTGTGGTTGTTGCCAGGTGATCACTCAAGCAAGTACAGGTCTCAACGCTCTGTGTTCCCTTCTATGGGTAAGGAAAGATTACCAAAGAGAATTTAGACCACATATTTTTCAGCTCCATTTTTTCCTTAAGCAGCAGAGTAGATTAAAGAAGCCAGGACGCTTTCCTGAAATTTAAGAGGTGGCTGCAGAGAAAACTTGTGAGTAATCACCCTCAGGACCTGTAATTTTGCTCAGATCCTTTGGAATTGAACCCCAACAGGGATGGAGAGAAGTCAACACTATTCTTCCCTGTGTATATAAGGAGCAGGCTCTGTGTTGCTGTGGAGCCATTTGCTCCAGCCTTCCTACTCTGCATTTTCAAACCCAGCTGTAGAAAGATCACAGGCTCACTCTCACTTGCAGGGAAATTAACCAAGTTCAGTGTAATATCTTTTCAAAGGGGAATATATGCATTTACACAGTCTTTAAACAAGTTGATTTTGTGATTTCACTCTTCAACACTCACAAACTCATAAAGTGCCAAATATGTTAGTCCATGTGGTCTGGAGAGAGAGGGCAAGGAGCACTTGCTGTCAAGTCCTCATCAGATTTTTGTGGTTGTTTTTGATAGGACACATCCAGCTTACCTTTGGATATTGCTTTTATATCCTTTAGAAATCATCAGTTATTTAGAAGCAGTCCTTTGCTTTGGGTTCATGCTTACTTCATCCTTCGTAAATCTAATATCAAATTGCTGCTCATTGTCTCTTTGTCCTTTGTGAAGTATGTTTGAGGTGTCTGCTCTTGCTAGACTAACAGAAAAGATAGATATCTGTGATGTTCCACAGATTTCTAGCCACCTGTTGATTGCTGGGTCTGTAGGCTCATCAGGAGCACTGGGATGGTGATTGTGACAAAAATATCACTTTCCATAAATTTGCTTCTGGAAGTGGTGTCTTGGGAGAGATATCTGTTTCTTCTGGCATTCACATATGGAGTGTCACCATTTCTTCATGCCTTCTTTAATTATTTTGCCATCAGTCTTTACAAGCTTATATATATAACTGATGCTTATGTCTAAGTGAGATGTTTGTTGTGCTCCATGAGATTTTGGTGCTGGGTACATCTTTCAAACCTCATTGCTACTGGTTGCTGAGGTCAAGAACTTAGGCAAAACCTCATTTGAGGCCCTTAGGAAGATGACTGCCATGCTACATCATTTCTAGAATCTGTAAGCAGTGCTCTCTTAAGAAGTAAACAAGGGCTGGGGAGTGCAGCTAATCACAGGACAGGATGGCTAACTGAGTATATTCAGAGGGGAATATGATATGTATTTACCTTATGTTCAAATATAAAGTAAAGGAATAATCATGTAAAAGGTGCCCTGTACTATTGGGAAAGTAAAATTAAAGTTTTCTCCCCCGCTGACCTGAGTAGCAGCTGAGCTACTTTTATCTGTACAGTTGTTTGAACAGAAAGGAACAGGGATGGAAAAATCAATGATGAGGTTGTTCTGCATCATGTTCTGGAAGGTAATACCTCATATAATAATTAAGTACCTTTTAAGATAGACCTAGAAAATCTCTAAAACTGGACTTTTCAAGATGATGAACCAGATATTGCCAGCAAGTACAATTATATGCTCAGAGGCTGCAACTGTGAATCTTTACAAGGTCAGTATTGACTTCCTTATTCTTAGTTCTGTGCTGCTAAAACCCATCCTTCCACTCTGCTGGGTGTCAGGACGACAGCTGTGAAGTATGACTTGAAAAGAAAAAGAATGAGAATGAAGCAAAAGTCTTGCAAAAATTTGCTCACATTTATCTGGCCTTCCAACTGTCACAGCCTTACCTGATGCAGCTACTGTGCCTCTGGTCAGTTGTTTTAAAAATGAACTTTCTAATGTGAGCCGAAGTGTTTCTACTTGGCTGCAGAAGAAATAGATCAAGGTCTCTCAGACTTCCAACACTTATAATACTTCTCTTCACAAAATTGCACTGAGAAAAACTCTGCAGAGATTCTGGAGTGATAAGGGGTTATTCTCATCTTTCATCACTGAACAATAGATATCCCTGAGGTTAAGACTGCAAACTATAGTCTGGACTGGATTCTTGACAATATGATTGAAATCTTCTGTGGCCTTCAGCAAATCTGGGTTCAGTCCCATTGTCTGGGTTCCTGTGCCAAGGATCATCAAGGGTATTGGTGTTTTGTCTAGCCCTATCTTCAGTGCTGATATCTGCACATTCTGGAATTAACTGGGCTTTCTTTTAGGTTGGTAACAGTGCTGAATTAAAGCCATGAAGAGAGGTTTGTTAAAAGAGGTATGCTTTGTTACATTGCCTTATGTAACTAGAAAATGCATATAAACTTACAGGCTAACTAAGCCTTTCTCAGTGCTTAGGGAGACGTGAAAAACTTGGAGCTAAAAGTACATACAAAAAGTAATTTCCTGTTTAACAACATTAGTTGCATAAGTAACAGGAAGTTACACACACAAGAAAGGGAATTAGTCATGGAAGTGAAAAATTGCCAACTCCTAGAGAAGGCAAAGGAAGAGAAAGTAACCATCTAGAGAATGGAAGCATAACCTAAATTCAGTTATCTTGTTTACTGAATAATTCTGGTATGGCGTTTCTCATTCCCTACATTCTCCATTTGTGAAATAAAGATAGTAAGGAGAACTTGGTAATGTACTACAAATAAAATAAACTGTAGAATAGAAGTTTTTTTTCTTCAACTATTCATTTAAATATTGAAACTAGTAATTTTGATCTAGAAATCTGGAAATGGTGTGTAATGGCTGCTTGAAAAACTGAGGATTTGGATAATTTTTATTTGAATAAACACACACCTTGGTAGGGGCTTGCCAAGAAGTATTTCTAGTCTTTTGATCTATTTTTAAATGTCAGGATTTTCATGCTTATGTTGCCAGATGAACTTGTGAGAGTCTCTGTGAGTTTTTTTTAATCTCTTAAGAGTTTTTGTTAATTATGAAGGGATAATTATTTTAAAAATGTCAATCTTTAATTATAATTTAACCAGGCTAAAATTCATGTTCACGTGGTTAAACTCTCTTTTTTTTTGTCCCTTTACTGTGTTTTAGAATTGTTTCTTCCCAAAATGATGCTCAAACTTTGTCAGGTAGGAGGTGATTGTGACCAGAAAAAAACGTGCCAGGTAATGTCATAATAGCTGAACAGTATCAGTGAATATGTGCCATCCCTTAAGCCTATACTCTGTTCCTCTTTAGGTTACAGGTATAGGTGTAGCCAAAGACACCAGTTTCCTATAATTATAATAAAGTAAGCTAGTTTAGTAAATGAGAACACATTGATGTGTTGATGTTTTCACCTTGTGAAGAGAAAAAAAATGGTATTTGAAGGCAGGCACTACTACAGGCCAAGACAAATACATCAGATATAGGCAGGGGGCAATTGCCCGAGCTGCTGGGGCCAAATTCCTCATCTGTGGCTTGTCCACGCTAGAGGTGCCTCATGAAGCATGGCAGAGTGTGATTCATTCAGAGTATGTTCTCTGTATATTTCAGCTAAAACTCAGTCAGCTAGAACAATCAAATCTGCTGAAAACCAGTTCCTGGGTTGCTCACAGGGCAATTTCTTTTGTTGTTGCCCATGTTTAGGTGATTTGCAGAATAGACTTGCTGGTACACAGGGGGTGGTACTGTCTGTCCTCAGGGGCTTTTCTGAGGATGGTGTGGAGGTGTTGGACGACAAAGGTTAGGCTGGTGAGGGTGTCTTGTCGCTCAGCTTTCTGTGATTTATGTTGTGCCTTTTGAGGCAGCCTGGCTAGAAGGGCCAGGTGGTGCAGTAACCTGCCAGCTCTTCTTAGCCGTAAGAAGTCCTGTGAGTTTCCAGCCAAAGGCCTTGTCCATGCCAAACAATCCAGCTCTCCTGTCTCACTAGTAATTCCTGATCATTGTGCTGGATAGGAGTTCTGAAGGACCAATCCCAAATCTTGCTCCTGCTAGTTCAAATGGCATCATCAAGGCTCAGAGAGTGTATTTCATTCCACATTCATTGTTGCAAATTACTTCTGACTCTTTATGATACAAACAAGATTATTCCAGAGCAAATGGATTTGGAACAAACCCAGTTTTCTACAGCAATGTGGCATTTTCTCAGTATCCTCACACAGATTTTTGGATTGTACACTGTCATGCTGTTATTTACTAGGTCAAGAACCAGGAGGGCAGTACAATTAGATTGACTAAAAGCTACAATATCAGAAATGGGATCAGTTTCAATGTGACAAATCACCTCCAGAGTCAGATATGCAAACAAAATTATTGCAGCCTGTAACAATTGCAACTGAAAAAAAAAAAAAAAAAGAGAATTCACATTTTCATTTCTAAGATAAAGTGTAGCTTCTGCCCAGAAGCTACAGAAGGATGACCTCCATGCATAGATGATATTTCCTTCATACATAGATGATGTTCTACTAAAAGCTGAGATGGTATCATGAAGATATTCTCAGATGTCTGACATAAAACACTACTTAACAATTGTAAGCATATAAAACACGCTTTCATGAAAGAAAAGTTACTTCATCTGTCAGAGTCAAGACCAGAGGTGTATTGTCTTTACATTACATGGATAAAAGTTTATGTTATTTGCTTGGAAGAACAATTTGTTAATTCTGATCCTCAGGACAGCTCACTGGATTGTAGTGTAGAGTCTGTACGTGACAAAGATAAATTTGCAGTGTATCAAATCCTTATCTCATGTCACTATCCCCTACTTCTTAAAATCATAGATTTATAGAATCATTAAGGTTGAAAAAGACCCTGAAGGTCATTGAGTCCAACCTTTGGCCGAAACACACCGTGTCAACTAGACCACAACACATAGTGTTATGTCCAGTCTTTTTCAAACTCCTCCAGGAGCAGTGATTCCATCACCTCACTGGTGGAGTCCATTCCAGTCCCTGACCACACTTTTAGTGGAGAAATTCTCCCTGAATGATGGGGAATACAGGCTTTTTTCCTGAGAGGAGAAACATTTGCCATCCACAAATCACATAGAAGGATCTGAGGAAACCTGTAAACCTTTAAAGAGTTGGAGGCCATTATTCTTAGTTATAGGAAGAGCAATGGCACCTGTAACTTTGCCAGAGTGGTGCTACCTCAGAGAGGATAATATTTGATCATACCTTTACAGGTAATGGGAACACTAAAATAAAATATCATGCACTTTAGGAGACAAGAAAGTAATAAGAGATTCAGTGGCTGTCTGGTAGTTAAACTTTACCGGTTTTGGCAGAAGGTCAAAATAATGGTTATTTGAAGTTAAGGTGTGAGTTGAAATGTGAACTGTTAGGTTTCTGAGCAATTCAGAAAAATGAACTGCTTTAGGAACCTAATGTTAGTGTAAATATCCAACCAATATATCAGGTACGATGTGAACCAAGTTCAGCTGTGACAAGAAGCAAGAAAGAGAGGAAACAAAAATAACACTCCCAATAACAATAATCTTTGGCTTTTGGCTTTAGACTCCTTCATGTTAGATAATTCAGTCCTCCAAGAGAATGTCAAGAGACTACATCTGGCTGATTACATTTCATATCTTTTTTCCCAGGCTAACAAAGTCTGCAGTGCTGTGTCCTCCATGGATTTCTCTCTTTCACATTATCATGTGACAGATTGGACTATATACTGTGAAACATAGGCTAGAATTTCTTCTATATTGAAAATTGCAATGACATGTTTTGAACCTGACTTGTAATTAAGTTTTACCTTGGTTTGATGTTTAGGTTGAAACTGAGGCCACTAGATAAGCCAAGTTAGAAGAATCTGACCTCAATAATGGAGTCACAGGCTCAACTGCATGAAATGTTTCAGTAAATATAATCTATTAAAGCAGCAAGATCAAACAGAAATTGATGCATTTCCAGGATACTTGAGAGGTAAAAAAATCTGTATGGAGAAGACTGGTGATGTATCAAATAATGTGTGTATGAAATATTGAAAGCAGACAAGAATTTGACTATTTTTAAAGATGGCCAGGCCTAAGGGTGTTTGTGCACTATAGTGCCTGCTGCAAAAAGATTTAGGCCGATTGACAATTCGGCTATAACCCAGGTCCATTGTACTAAACCCCTTCCTATTGTTGTATCAGAAATCAGATTTAGATGCATGTGAGGAGCATGTCTAATGAGTGGAGAAAGACACCCCGAAGGAAATAGAGATATGAGTTATCATTGTATCTAGTTTTCACTTTTGTTTTTCTTTGATTTTAAACAGAATTTGTCTGTTAAAAATGAATTTCAAGATTACATCCCTTTTTTTCTTTGTGAATTGTTGGTAGATTTATAGAGCTTGAACCCCTGTTTTGCTATTGGAGATAGCTATATGGGACCATACTCGGTAACTGAAGGTGATTTACTTATCATTATTAAGGCACCTTTTACTAGAAGGAACATTCTTAAGTACTCTAACACTTGCTCCCATTTTGTCATGTTTCTGCTGGTGAAGTCTTTTGACTGACTTCCTTCCTTTTAGAAGGATTAATTTAATACTCATAATCACCTTTTCATTTTTAAGCTGCACTGCTTTTTTCCTACTCATTTTCTTTCTGGACATGGCAAAGCTGCAATTAATTTATTCATCCAGGTGCCTTTGCATATAGCCTGCTGGAGATCATGTCAAAAGTCTCCAGAAACTTTTATAATTAACAGTTGTAGCTATTTAGCAACTGACTATCATTAGTAGCCTCTCTGTTCAGGTTACTTAATTAGTTACAACCAACTACCAATAGGTTGTTGTTCTCTTCTGTGCAATTTGTAGTTTAGTGAAGCAGCTTTTCCCTCACCCACTTAAAAGTCTGTCGTAGGTTGCTGTGCTTGAATGATTAATACCTAAATGATTAATACCTACCTGGTAGGAGATCTGTAACAGGCACTTGATCCTGCTGCGGCAGGACTTGCTAGCAAGGCTTCTTCTAATGGCAGCACCAGAGCAATGCACTTCGCAGGCAGATCAGAGGGTGAGGCTCAGTATGATGTACAGAGGCACTGGTGGGAGAGTCACCTTTTTCACCTTGAACCGTATGGATTTATGATAAAGCTGAGAGCTTTATCCTCCCATGCGTTTATAATAAAAGTGACTTTAAACCAGCTCATTAAAATGTCACTGTGCTGCAACGGGAGCTCCTTTTCTTCCTAGGCAGATTCAAAAGATCAGGCTTATCAGATCTGTGCAGGCAGTATAGAAAGAGGACATTGATGCCTCTGGGGTGTGCTCCTCCCTGCCTCAGAGAGCATATTAGAGGAAGGAAGAGAAGGCTCTGGGGAGAACTCGTTTCTGCCTTTCAAAGGCAGCTTATAAGAAAGACGGAGACAGACTTCTTAGCCTCTAGTGATAGAACAGGGGATAGTAAGTTTATATTAATTTAAACTAATTTTTTTATGGTGAGAGTGTGGCAAAGCACTGGAACTGGTTTCCGGTACAGGTACTAGACACATTTCTGAACACATTCAAAGACAGATTGGACTGGGCTCTGAGCAACATGATCAAGCTGAAGGTAGCCCTACTCACTGCAAGGTGTTTGGACTAAACGACCTTTAAAAGCTCCTTCCAACTCAAACTCTTCTGTGATTCTAAAATTCTACAATCTTCCTCTCTTCATCAGAAATGTTTCTGCTACTTTGAGAAGTCTGCTGTGACCACAGAAACCTTTTTCTAACAATGGCTGTAGGACCTGTCGGCTTTATTTCTTGCAGGAGACTGAAATTGAAATTCCTGTGAGGGGATGTTATACTTAGCTGAAGATGCCTAGTTCCTAACAGCTAATTTGGATTACTGAACAAGCCTTCCTCTGTCCTGTGAAACACTCATTTCTTCAGAAAGCTGAAATTTTAGTGCTTTGATTTTAACTAGGTATTTAGTGTATAAACTTAGAAAAGCATTTTCTAGTGCCGGACATTTGTTGTGGTAGATGTTTGGTGAGATTCTGCAGACTACTGGCCTTTTTCCAGGGAATGCTGCACAATAATGGATACCAAACAGAAATTATTGAATACAAGTAAATTTTAATGAACAGGACTCGTGTGCTGAACATATGTAGGAAGAAGGTTTATTTATGAAGGTTCACCTGAGACTTGCTCGTGAAGGTTTGTCTGAGATTTGAACATCCCAATCTAAATGAACATTGCTGGTTTTGATATGTGCCACTTTGTCAAGATTTCTGAGCACAGATGGGGAACAGTAAGAGAAGCTTCCTTTTGGCATAAAATACCAGTTGTATTAATACCCAACAGAACTGGGTGATCTTTAAAGCAAAGTGAAGCTTTGAAGGGAAGAGTGAGATGAAAAAATTTCAAATGATCACAATTGCAATAATTGCAAATAATAGTGTTTTGAAGTGCTATGCCTATAGAATGTCTGGATAACACTGATGGTTATGTATTTCTTATTGCAAGAGGGTCAGCACTTGACTGGAACCAAAGAAACATTGATGCTTTGCATGAGGTAGCTTTTGTAGCCAGATAATAACTTGATTCTGTGTGTTTCCCAGCATATTATGTACACGGTATCTGCTTTACTTCAACTCATCATAGCAAAAGTTCTTACTTTGTACTGTGGATGTGACCAAATAATATGTGGTAAACTACATACAAAATAAATGATGATTTTAGGATTAATTGTTGAGACAAGAAGTCAAACAGTACATATGTATAACTATTTTCAGGGACTGAAGTCATGGTATGGATTATGGTTAAATTAGCTTATTTTTATTTACATATTTACATTTATTTACATATAAAATCGAAATAGGTTTCTGAAAGTCTTCATTAAGTCTATTTTAGGCTCCCCTTGGAACCAGTTTTTGGGTACTGAATATAAACTGGCATCAGCACTTTCTATGCTTCCACTGTAAATGCAGTAAAAGCAGCCATTGTGTGATGCTGTATATGAATGAAACTTGTAGGGTTTTTGAGTTATTTTCTAGCAGAATAGATGGTTCTGTGTAATGACACTTGCCTATATTTTCTCAAGTGCCACTTTGCACTATATATTTAGTTATAACACTAAATCTATCTTTTATGAATTAAGATGGCATTTGTGTTTCTAACTCCCTCAAGGAAGATGTAAATGAAGTATATTATTGAGTTGGCTTGAAAATTTCAGTTTGAGATTCTGAATGTTGCTAGTACTGTCTGTGTCAAGAAATAGAAGGTGTCCGCAATGTCTTTCCTATTAAATGCACAGCCTATTTTTTTAAAGACCTGACTGTAAATTTCTGTTACAGAAGAGTGAAATATTGGAATATCTATCATATTCTCTGTAAAAATATATATGTTTGAATAAATTTTATAGTTAAGCACACAAAAAATCAGGAAATCTGAAAAATGTTGACTGTATAGCTGAAATTTGCACTTTGTATTATATGTGGAGGTAAATTCTTCCACTGTGTCTTGGCTACGTACAAAAATATGTTCAAGTAGCATACACAGCACTTTAAACAGAACACATGAGGCAGCACAGAAGCTGAGATGCCAAATAATTTCAACTACATGTACTTACATGGCCTTTCATAACATTCCTTTTCCTTTTTTAGCCCAGAATATAGATTTTAAGTTCTTCATTTCTGTGCATCTGCCAGCCATATGGTACTGTGTCATGGTTTGAAAGCAAAACAAGTGAGAGGCTCCAAGTCAGAAATACAATTTGATAAGAAGAAAGGAAAATAAAATAAAATAAAATAAAATAAAATAAAATAAAATAATACAAAAGACCACTGACAGAGTCAGAATACAGCCTGAGCAGGGTGGTGGAAGCAGTCCAGGCGAGGTGCTCTTCCTGAAGCAGTGATCCTGTAGAAAGGTCTGGTAGTTCTGGTCCTCTGGGAATCCAGTGGGTAAGGGCTGCCTGTAGTGTCCCAAATCTGAGATTATATCCAAGTGAGAATGCTTAGCTCCTCCCCCTGGGCAGAGCATCTCACAATGGGATGATGAGTCATGCAGTGGGTCCTTGATGGCCCATTGTGTTGGTTTAGCACAGATGGTGAGGTGCAATTGGTGGTTTCCTTTGAATTGACAACCAAAATAGCCAATTGCATGCAGGGATACACCTCTGGGAAACACACAGCCTTAAAAGTTAGAAGGAAGCCTGGGCTCTCTCTTTTGCTGCCGCCTTGGCAGGAGGGGGGGCGGTCCTGGCTCTCTCCTTTGGAGGGGCCCGGCCTTCAGGAGGCCCCGGGCGCGGTGACTCCCCGGCCGGGGAGGGGATGCTGTGCCCCCGGCCCGGCCCGGTTCGGTTCTTTGGCAGCTGGAAACCCCCTGCGCTCCCCCTGCGGGGGGGAAGCTGCCCAAGGCTGCCTGTGGCCTGGGCCCTTTCCCCAGCAGGGGAGGGGAGTCTGCAGCCTGCGCCGCTCCGAGCCCAGCTCACCCTGAAGGTGACGGAGGGGTGGGGACAAGGAGCCTTTCGTCAGCCGGGCTGCTCCAAGATCCGCCTGCTTGTGTTTTTCCCCCGTTCCCGGGGCTTTTGAAAATCCTGGCTGCCACCCCAGCAGAGATCATGTGCGGACCGCAGGCCTGGGGAAGTTTTAACTCTTTCCTGCCAACATGAAGATTTTAAAACTTAGCTCTTCCCAGAAAGAGAGAAGAATGAACATCGAGAGGACCCAGCATACCAGTCAGATGGAGAGAGTGAGTGAAAGATTAATTAGAGGAAGGATGAAGGAGTTGCCTGCTGGCTGGACTTTCTTTTTTGAGCTATGGAAATTGTGATAAATTTCGGGTAAAAATTCGTGTATAAAATAATAACCCGATGTGTAATGGGAATAATGTTAATAAAAATTGTGAAATCCAGTATAGGGCTAATCGTTTCCCCCCCAGCCTGCCAGTCTCAGTTGCAAAGACAGGATGAACATCATCAAGCTAGACAAAGACACTGGCCAACCTCAATAAGAATCACTTCCTTGCCAATGCAAGGAAGAAATTCCTTCGTGACGACGATGCCAATCTCATCAACTCTCTGGCGATCTCATCAACTCTCCGGCACAACAAGCAAAATGAAATCAGCATAAGACTAACCCGTGAAATTGGCATAAGAAAGAGTTTTTCCCGGAATGAGACAATGAGACTTGACGAGATCCAGGAAGGCCATCAAAAAGAAATTTGGACTATTCAGCCCACCCTGGACTCCTGGACTGCCTAAGGGCAGAAAAACCCTATAAAATGTTGGACTGAAAGCTGCATCGGCGTGGATTTGGGAGTCTTGTACCCCGGTGCAGACCCCTGTCCACCCAGCGCGGTGCTGACAATTTCCTATTTTTGTGGCTTTCTCATTTTTCTTGTGCTCGATATTTTGTTATTAATAAATTGTCTTTTATTTATCCGATATTTGCCATTGTATTTATAACAGAAATGAACTCTGTTGATAGATTGTTCTTTAAATCATGGAAAAATATGCCTTTGGGGAGATGATTTGTGGATTTTCGAGCAAAGGTGTTTGTGATGTATGAGAAGCTCCTCCACCAGTGAAAGGAGTGAGAAGACATTTCTGTTCCTTGAGATGAGAAATCCTTTGCTTTGAAGTTGCTTATCTTTAAAAGGTGACACCCCAGATGACTGAGTTCCATGACCCATAAGCAGCCTGGGGAACTGCTAATGGAAGGAGACCACATGGAAGCAAGTTTTCCCCAGGCGGCTGTTTCTGTGAGAGTTCTGACCCACAAGAGAATTTTTCTAGGTTGTCAGTGGGAGAATTCCATGGTAAACAAGAGACTCCTCTCCTGAAAAATTGATGGAAGACTATATATTTAAATGGTGAAACTGACTGAATGTCACAGGTATTGTCTCTCTGTTGTTTGTAGGAAAGTGAACATTGGTGGGGGGAGGAGAAGGGTTTTGAAAGTTTCAATTTTTTTCTTCCTTTTCCTTACTGTGTGTTAATAAGCTATCTGTTTACTTTTAAGTTGAGCCTGTTTTGCCTTTTTCTCCCAAAATTCTATTTCATAGTTGGTAAATAAAATTTGGTGAATGTGAAACCACCACACCATTAAACAGAGATAGCTCCTAGAGGGAGTTACCTATGAGTCATGTGCAAGGCATTGATGGGCCATCAGCAGCATATAGCCCAAAGGCAGGGGGCCTGGGAAGAACACTGCCCCATCTGGTTTCAACAGTTCATTAAGGTAGTGATAGAATAAATGCTTTGTGTACATCCTACACTACAACCCAGGACATACTGTAGTGTGTTTAGTGTGGGCTACACGCCAATGCACCCACTAGAATTATTTACTCGTTCCTGCTGTGAGATATGGATTAGAAGGAGAGCAAAACAGACTCTAAACTTTAAAGGGTATAATGGATATTCTATTAACAGAATTAAAAGAAAAATAATAAGAAAATGAGAATAAACCTTCAGAAGACTTCTCCTCCCTCCACACCCTCTTTTCTTTCCCACTGACAATATAAAGAGACAAAACTTGGAACGTTCAGACAGTTTACCACCTTTAAAATAGTTTTTCTTCAGTTAGGGAGAGGAGTGTCTCTTGCCATACCATGAGATATCTCCACAAGAAAGAGTTCTCTTGTGGCTTCAATGTCACAGGGAATCAGCTGCCCAGGAAAGGAAAAATCTGTTCTCAGCCTGAAAGTCCATCTCATCTTTTGCCACCTTCCCATAGCTGCGTTCATGGGCCATGTCAATTTATTGGGGTGTTATTTTAAGGATGAGCTGTTCTAGCATAAAAATAAAAGTTCTTTTCATCCATCTCTGGGAACAGAGGTGTTCTTCTTCTATTCCTGGGTTGAAGTTTTTAATCTCTCTCATGTCTCTCTGTTTAAGCTTCTCATTGGATTACAGCTACTGCAGTATCTGCTTATTTCAAAACTGGTGCTCCTACTCATAGCTGTGGTTAAAATGGTACACCCCCCCAATGCATTCCATGCGTTACAGGGAAAAAACAAGGTCTGATACATATATATCAAATATATCTTCCCCATAGCCTTACAAAAGAATTTCAGCCCAAGACTAAGGCATCTCCTCAATCCCCTCTCATCTAGAATTTGACTCCTTCTTTACTGACCTCAGTGTCTTATGTTGTTTTTCCTACGTGTCTTCACCCTTTCCTTTTCCTGACTTGGGAGAGAATTGGTGTTTGTAGGTTCATTTGTTCTCAAGCTCTATCAATTGAAACAGTTTTTATAGAGTTCTGCAGCATTGAAAAGGTTGATCTTGTCCAGGCTCTACAATCGAGGAATTGCTGTGTCTCTCACTGCTGATCATGTGGTCCCCGCTGGCGCCATGCGAGTCGCGCCAGCTGCCGGTGCCATCCTTGCACCTTTCCCTCATGAGGGGTGCCGGAAAAAGAAAAACTGCTGCCACTGCTTTTGTCCTTCTGTCTGCAGCATGGCTGGCTAAAAGTAGCTAAGGAAACAAAGTCCATTGGGAGCTATGCCGAGATAACCATGGCTGTGTGGTGCTTCCCTGGCTGCACTGATTTTGGCTGAGCAGTCCCAGCCATGAGGCCTCAGGGCCGCTTCTAGCGCTGGCCATGGGGCCATTCCTGGGGCTGGTCCTGGAGTAAACAAGGTTCTTTTTGTGAGCCATGCTGAGATAGCCACTGCTATCTCAGTGGGCAATCACTGCCCCCACTGAGTGATTGCTCACAGAGTTGGGATAGTCCTGGTGGCAGCAGGAATCTCAGCCGAGCTGTACACTGACCTGGCCGTGCAGGCGGTGCGGGGCTGGCCCAGCCGGCACTGCAGCAGAGCCCAGCCTGGCCAGGTCCAGTCTGACATGGCCGTACGGCTGCGCAGCAGCTGGGTTGGCCAGTTACCTGTTCCCAGGCCAGGAGCCAAGAGACCTTTTCCTGGGCTTTGTTTGTTTTAAAATGTGTTTTCCCACAGAGGTGTGTTCAACTCTTTAAAATGGTTTAACTGGGTGTCAGTCTTCAAAAACAGCCAGCTGATTGGATCTTCAAAACCAACCATCTGACCGACTCTGCCAGGTCCTCACAGGGAACCACCTCCACACCCTGGGGACTCTCCTCCAACTAAAAACCCGACAATCTGTTAAACCACAACACATACTCAGTTAAAATAAAGTGGGTAATGGCTTATTGAAGAAGACAAATCCATGCCATTTTTGATCCTAGGTCATACAAAGTATTTATTACTAGATTAAGTACCGTAGTAAAAAAAGCCTATTAGCCTTGATATCATGACTGAATAAATTCTTTATAGATTTGTAAATATGCCATCAATGAATATGAAGGGATCAGTAGTACAGACCTCTGCACTTGCACTGTCTTCTTCAGTGGAAGTGCTCAAACACTTCATGTGTGAATGAGTGTACTGTGTGTTTTAAAGAGGGAGAAATTAAGATGGGGATGACTGCAGAATTTTCCAAGTAACTTGCGATTATTTAGGATTCTATTCATTAGTCTTGAGCATAGGAGCCCCAGAAGGTCTACAGCTTTACAATATGTCAGCCTTCTCAAAAGTCCAGATGCTGATATTGAAAGGCACTTTTATGAATCTTGTTAAGGGATAGCCCCCTGGACATGGCAACATTTATTAGCAAAACCCATTTTTTTTCTGTGTCTCAGCTCTACCTGAGACATGGTCCAGAAAAAAAAAAGGACATGCAATTATCTGTTTGCCTGTAAGTCCCAGATTGTCATTTTTATTTTTATTTTTTAAGATGCAGAAATGCAATCATGTTTCTCTTTCAAATGTGATTTTAAAAGGCTGAATTTTTCTATGAGAGGCAATATTGTAGTCTGACCCAAATTCACTCTTTTTGGAGCTGCTTTGCTGTAACAAGATGAACAAATGTCAATCCTTGTTTTCTCTTTTCATGGGAATAGATGAGAGTGGATATATTTCCACCAATAAGATTTGGAGGGTGATGTGTAATGTTAACATGCAAATCAGGTTGAGATGATATTTCTGTCAGGGGAAATAAAAACCCTTCCATGAATTTCCCTCATCATTCCTTTCGTTTTCTGCATATAAGCTCCATGCAAAACGGTCAGGCTGGTAATTAGGCAAATTATAGGGACCTTCTCATATGAAAACTAATGCAGTTTCCAGATAGAATTTCAAATCAAGATGCCCACAAGGAAGGCAGAAGTCTGAGCTCGTTTTCCTTTATTGAGACTGATTTACAAGTATGCAGATTTTTCACTGTCTAAACTTGACAGCAAAAGAAGATCTAAAAGTATAAGGGTGGACTTTGTTGCAATGAATAGGTCTCTGAAAAATACTTGTTTCCTAGAAAGCAAGGTATTTAAAGGCAATGTAATTAAAAAAAAAAAAAAAAAAAGTTCCTGCTTAGCTCTGGTAAAATTGTGCAAGCTGTCTGCATATTGCATGATTTTTATGAGAAGTCATGAACTGGTGAAGGTTTATCCAAAACCAGCACAGACTTGTAAAGTTGGCAGCAATCTTTCCCAAGAGAGTTTGTGGGAAAAGCCAATTATAAAATAGATTTCATAATTTCCTGAAAACTCTCTGTGCAGAGCTCTACAGAGAAACAGAACTTCTCACTTTTAAGGACACGGGACAATAATAAAGAAATGTGATCAGCTTTTGTCCTTTTAAAAGCAACATATTCAGTAAACAGAGAAGAGGCTGGGGAAAATATAGTAAGCTGTGTAAGAAGGAACCACCTCTCAAAACAATCAGGGGGAAGGTTTTGGGGTGGCAGAGTCAACAAGGAATACAATATATGAAATAGGCTAATTTTTACAGTCAGAAATATATTGACATAATATTCTTACATTTCTGTAAGATGTTTTTTTCCATCCTGCATCACACCCATATAAAAAGACTAGCCTTTCTCAAAATCTGTCTATGCTGAATGAACCTAATTTAGAAGAAACTCATTGTAAATTTGAGAAGGTTAATCCTGTCGGCACATCATCCTGTTGACTATTCCTGGTTGAGGTGTCCAGGGGTTGGTTTACAACCTATATTTAATTCTTTTCATCAGTGATGTGGAAGGAGGAATGTCATCCACCTGCTTTGGTGGGGCTATAAGGAAATCACCCTGGCCCTGGGAAATGATCTGCTCCATTTCCATTGGGCTAGGATGGAAAATCTTCCCAGACCCTGCAGCCCACTGTTTCTGGTTCCTCTTTAAATTATTAAATCATGTGTACCAAAATTTACAGCTCACACCGAGGTCACATTTTAAGCCAGCAAGGGGCTTTACTGAGGCATGTTGTCTGTGTAATACAGTTTAAGTTTACTTTCTGAGCAGACATAGGATTGATCCAGTGCCTGGAACCAACCTCACCAGTAATACTGGACAAGTGCACAGAGACACTAGTGCTCCCTGTAGGGAAAAATGTTAGCCAAGGCTAATGTCCTGAGGAGGGGACATCCCTCAATCACACTACCTTGGTGAAAAGACAACTAATTTAGACACAAAACCTATTTTCCTCACATACTTTTCTTAACCACTTAGGAAATGATCCCCAAATCCTAATTTTACTTCTGCAAGTAGGACTGATTATTTTCAGTCTTTTTTTCTCTACATGTCTGATAACTGCCTCTTTCCTTCACTATCTTGTCATTGGGAAGTGGAGCTTGAAAATACAATGATCTGCTTCCAAATACCGGTCCCTGTGATCAGTCTGGGAACATCTTTGGTGTTGGAAGATAGATTGGCATTTATGCTTATTATATTGCAGTGAAAGGTTTTGAGGGCTGTTATGGAAACTGGGTAACCATTTCCTCATAAAACTGCTTGGAGCAGTTGCTGGAGGTGTAGTGCATTCACCTCAATATGTTAATGAAATCAAACCAGATAGAAATAATCTAGGAAGGATAAGCACAACCAATATACAGGAGAAATGTTTCATTTTCTTCTTAGCCTTTAATTAAGCTTCAAGCAAAATATCTAGGGAGATCATGGAGTCTTATTTTCCTCGTTGCTTAAAGGGTTAATTTTAAATGTGTCTGCAAAGTATACTGCTGTTCAAGTGAAAGCTCTGAGTTGCTGGCAAGGATCAATGCCTGAAGTGATGTTATCTAGAGGGTAACGTTAGACAGAGAAATGTTTCTCTCATTTCTAACATGACATAAACCTATGACTTTCACTAAACTGGAGGGATTTTATTTTGGTAATTTGTATTTTGAGCATTGGCCCAATTACCTCCACCATTAATTAATGTGTTTATGTTTTTGACAGCTGAGTCAATAAAGTTAGGTTTCATAAAATATTGTACCTGTGACATTACATGGCATTTTCATTCTTAAATCCTTGAGTTTGGTAGTACTTGGATATAATGAAGTAGAATTTAATATCCACCTACAGCAGGGAGAAAGTTTGTATTTTTGTATCTGTACAGCTGCAATGATATGATGCCTACCCCTACTCACCCTTAATTCTGTTATCTTATCAGCCAAATGGGAAAGCCCTCTAGGAGAGTAATTTTATAAGCTTAGGGTAGTAAAGTGCTAATTTTCATATCACAGCTATATTGTCCTCTCTTGGTATTTTCATCCATTTAGTCGCTGAAGAATTTTTCTCCTTTATCACAGTTTTTCTGATCATTCCCAAGATTTCGAGATCTGGGTCAGCATTAATATGTATTTATTGCCAAAAGATGTTACCCAGCAAACGACACTTAATATGTGAGTAGAAGAGCCCGATGTGCTAACAACAGAGCACAGGTCTCCTTTCACAAGGACTAAGGGCATAGAGAAGTATCTGCTGACATTACTGAGAGAAGGTGCTAAGAGTGTGGTTATTACCGTCTTGCCTGAGATCATCACTGTAAATAACAGGCCATAGTTTTGGAACCTTGTGATAAAATGCACAAGATATTTTTGAGATTATAGTGATGCAAAAATGGGGTCTTTTTTTTAAGAGAAGAGGAACAGGAAATGACATGTAAATTGCTCTCTTCAGATGTCCATTGCATTTCTCTGGCCCTTTGGGCTCACAGGGATGTCTGTGTAAGAGTAGTTTTTCTAACTAATTTTATAATTTAAACCAGAAATTATTTTCTGGAGATATGGGAGGTATTTACCATAGCATGCTTGCTTGGAAGAAGCAAGACCCTTTTTGAAAATATCCAGGAGAGCTCTGTCTCTGTCTCATTGCTTCCTTGGGTTGATTTTCAGTTCAGAGAGGAAGCTTCCTGTCCATATTCCTTCAACCTGGATATTTTATCAACATCCACAGTACAGTGGCACAGTGTGGGCTGAAGAATGGGTGAGGAAAAGGTGGGGGTGCCAGGCAACAACAAGGTTGAGGTATAAGGAACACAAAATTCTTATTGCTCCTGGATAATGTGCCTGTACACACAGTGTTAATTGGAGACCCATGTCTGCATCTCAGCCAGCTGATGGACTGAACTCCCTTCTCTGCCTTTTTATCTTCCAAATCTCTAACCCAACAGGGAATTTCCTCTGACTGTGGATGCTGCCATCCTCTAAGCTTCTTCAGCCCCCTCATGCTGCCGCTATTCTGTCAGTCATGGTCTGCATCCTCTGGGGCGAACAACTTTGGAAAATAATCATCAGTTGGGCCTTATCAATGAAAGTGAAAATGAGGACTCTCAGGATAACTAATCTGTTGATGCATTGCTTACTGGTGCATTCCTAGACTCTTGGATGTGCTCAAGTTTTCACTCAACAGCTAAATCAAGCAAATTCAGCATCCACAGCTGCATCTAAGTGGCTCATTTCATATGTAGAAACACTTTGTGTCAGGTGAGGAGAAAAAAATTTTTTCCCCGGCTGGTGGATTTAGGAAGAAAAAGAGAAAGGTTTGTACCTGAGAAATCTCTTGCTGTTTTAGATAATGGAACCATTTCTTCCCATAAAGGTTTACCTCCTCAGTTTTCATGTGTGCCTGGGATGGAGAACCCTCCCACGCTCGGCAGGGACTAATTATTGAACTGTGCTCAGAAGAAGCTCTGTCACATGGCAGTCAAATGGGAACATGAAATTATTACAAATGACACTGTAGGCTAGATGCAGTAGCAACAAGAAGTCTTTAGAAATCCAAAACAAGAAAAAGACTCACTTGGTAAATACATGTGACATAATTAATTATAGAATCATTATGTCTATTTTTCTTGCCTGTGCTGGTCTTCTAGACTTAAATATTTTGCTTCATTTTAAATATTTCATTTACTTGTATGGCTTGACACAATTTTCTTCTTCTGATGTGCTTTCTTATCATATCACTGAAGAGAACTGTCTTCACTTTCCCTTGTCTTGTCCTCTTTTCTCTCCTGCTTGTTTCTGCATAATTTTAAAGGCATACTTTCTCTTTTTACTTAGAACAGTACTTCAATGTATTCAGATTGTGCCTTATTCCATGAAGAATTTATTTTGCCTCTGTGATTTCAGAGAGCCTGAATTTATAGCAGAATATCACACATATATATGGGAAACTGTAGGGAGAAATCTCTGTGAACTGTCATGCTAATGTAATTTTATTTTTAAAGCACATTTGGAGACCTGTCACTCATCATTTTAGTGCATTAGCTTTGCATTTGCTGACCTGGCTTGGAAGCAGAGGCATGGGTGAAAGTTGGCATATTCTTGGTGTCACAGCAGTTCTGCTCTAGAGTCTGCAGATCTACAAGCCAGGCCCTAGGGAAGACTCCAGAACTACAAGCTCAAACAGGAGGGATGATACTGCTGCTAGTTCATGTTTTATGCTGTCTGAGCTGAGAATGCAACGCTGTAGTGATGTAACCCAGAGCAGCCTTTACTCAACAACACCTGCTGTGTGACCAGTAGGAGTGACGGGAGCACTGGTCAAAGAGTATTGCATTAATGCCCTTTGAGCATATTCTCAGCTACAAACAGGGCATGAAGGTGCCTGTGCATGTCAAAGCTAGATCGTTCGATAATTCCTCTTCTTGGATCCAGGGAGGGTGAAAACGCTCTGAACCTCAAAAATAAGGAGAGCCCTTCACTGGATGGAGACAGCTTTGGAAAAGCAAAAGGATTAAAACCAAGGGAGTTCTGCCTATTTTTGGGTTGTCTATGTCTTTGTACTTCCACCAAGGCCAGGCTGTTGAATGTTTGGAACAACACAAGGATAAGAACCACACAGTTTTTGATGGCACCTGTGAGAAGAGTGATCACCCTGTGATCACCCTTTGATCAGTCACTCAGTCACAAGAGATCTGTGAAATGTTCTCTTAGCTGTCACAGAAATGAGACTGTAAAGATTTTTCTTTCATTATTATTATGTTGTCTGTTTATCTTAATTCAGGGACTGATTCAAACACCTTTTAACATTTGCTCAACAACACTTGTTTGCCTAATTTTCTATTAGAAAATTTTTAGCGTTCCAGAAACAAATTTGAAAAGTAGTAAAGTGGCAAAAAATGTAGACAGACTTTGAAATTTCTAAATTTTGAGAGAGGTCACCTACTTGTCAGTTGGGTGTCTCATTGACTTCAAAACTCTAAGGCTTTGTAGAGCTAATCTTCAAGGGCAAGAGTTATGTGTTCTTGAAAAGCTTATTTGGAATTTTCCATTTGGGGACAATAATTTTCAATGGCTGGGGACAATGAGAAAGCTGCAACTCTTTAGCCTACAGAAGAAAAGTCTCAAGGGGCCAATCTTTTAAATGGATGTAAGCACCTGAAGGGAGGGTGCAAAACAGACTGAACCAGGCTTTGTCCAGTGACCGAAAAACAAATCGAAACACAGGAGGTTCCTTCTGAACATATTTCCTCTGTGGGGTGACTGAGCACTGCCAAGGTTGCCCCAAGAGTTTGTGAAGTCTCCGTAACTGGAGACTTTTGTAATATCCAGTTTTTGAAGCTTTTTTGGACACTGTCCTTGGCAACATGCTGTAAGTGATTCTTCTTAACCAGGAGGCTGGAACAAATGACTTCCAGTGATCCCTTCCAACTTCAACCACTCTGTCATATGTGATTCTCTGGTGCTGTTATCACACTTACATGTCATTTATATTCATGCTTTATTAATATATATTAAAATATATAATAAATATATTAATATTTATTAATATATATAATAAATATATTAATATTTATTAATATATATATTGTTATATAGCTTGTTGTTTTGAAAGTGCTTTTGCCAGTTATTCATAAATCTGTATCTCATTCTATTACCTGTTTGAATTTGAAATAATTCATATTTCAATGGTTTTCAATTGGTTTAAAAAGAATTTTGGGTCTTTGTCTCTAGAAATTCCTGATCCTTCATGTAGCCTGAAGTTTCTGCAACAATGCAATAATCTAAAACTAAAAGTCAGTAGCACTCACATTTTTTCCCAGCAGGTTTAGTTTGTAAACATTAAAACATCCTCCTTTGCTCACAGATGAAGGACAAATTTACCTTGAAGTTACAAAAGTAAATCTCCCTTCTATCAGATTTGTTACATGGTAAGTAATTTTATTTTGCTATATAAATTTGAGGCTGTTATAGTAGTAAATGTAATTTGCCCTTTCATTTTCTTGGATGTTACATTTTGGTGGCAATGGGTCAGTAGACTTCAAAGAAGACTTCAATGAAGATATGATTCTCCCACTCTGCTCTGCACTGGTGCAGCCTCACCTCGAGTCCTGCGGGCAGTTCTGGGTAGCACAGTACAGAAGAGACATTAGGCAATTAGAGAGTGTCCAGAGCAGGGCTACAGAGATGTTGAAGGGCCTTGAGGGGAAGCCTTATGGGGACCAGCTGAGGCCACTTGGTCTGTTCAGCCTGGAGGAGACTGAGTGGACACCTCACTGCAGTTAAAACTTTCTTGTGAGGGGAAGAGAAGGGGCAGACAGTGATCTCTCCTCTGTGGTCACCAGCGACAGGACTTGAGGAAATGGCCTGACACTGAGTCAGGGGAGGTTTAGGTTGCATATCAGGAAAATGTTCTTCCCCCAGAGGGAGGTTTGAGAACTGGAACAGGCTCCCCAGGGAAGGGGTCACAGCACCAGCCTGACAGAGCTCAAGAAGACAATACTATTGAGCACATGGTGGGATTCTTGAGGATGGTGCTGTGCAGGGCCAGGAGCTGGTCTTGATGATCCTTTTGGGTCCCTTCCAACTCACCATTTTCTATGGTTCCTTGTTCCAGGGTACTTTGTAGTCTCCCACACTGAGCTAATCTAGATCAATTCACAGCTGGAAACAAGGGCACTGAGGATGGTGAGAAACGCAGCAAAACAAAAGGCTGCCACTAGCTGGTGGGGTTAAACTCCCCACTAACCTACACTGGAGAAAGAGACAAAAATGGGGCAGACTGGCAGAATCAAAATTACAACAGATAAAAAAATTCCTTGACCACTAGGCATGTAGGTAGCAAGACAGTAAAGAAATGTTGTTAGACCAGTAGTTTGTGCTATTTGATACAAGGTGCAATGATTTCACATGGTGCTTTTACATGCAAAGGATTGTATTTAGTGTTTGAACCCTGTATAACAGCACGACATACTGTTTATTCTTTGCAATAGTGTAATCACCATGCTACAGACTTCCTAATGCTCTGCCTTGACTGCTATCAAAGGAAAATATCTGACTCACAATAGAGCATAATAATGAGAGGAGCAACTCAGATGACCTACTTCTTAACCACTACCTTCAGGCAGTAGCATTTCTGTGCCTGGAAGCCTTGAGGGCAAGCATCCCACAGCAACCCTGAGTTAAGAAAGTGATGAGGTATTCTGGTATCCTGACCAGGAAGAGGGCTGCACTGTCTGAAAAGAGGTGTGGGAGGTGTGACTTTGGCTGATGTTCCTTGGGGAGTTCTGCTGGGGAGTATAATTTTCAGAAATTTAGAAAAGGGAAGGAAAATAGTGTTTTTTATGACAGTTGTCATGAAAATAAGTTAATTAAGCCAACACATATGTACACACACTGAAGAGCAGATCCAGAGACATTTGCTATGGTGGCTTACTTTTGTATCACACTGTAATTCACCCTGGGGCTCTGAGGGAAATGTGAATGAGCAGCAGTCATGACCATAGCACCTCTCTGAGCCAGAGGTGGGGCGCAGAGTGCAAACTGTCCTGTGTTTCCACAGCTGTTTCAACTGAGAGGATTTTAATATGCTTTTGGCTGTTGCACCAAAGGAGAATGGCAGGAGAAAAGGAGTCTCCTGTGTCCTCTGGTCTTCCCCTCTGCATCTGTCTCTCTCCATCATGACAAATGGATACCAAGAGAGAATGCAGGAGAGGAGCTGAGCAGCCTGTCTGCTCTTGATCCCATAAATCATACATATATAATATGTATAGTTTCAGCTGATAACCCCTAAATGTGATTAGGGTGAGGAACAGGGCAGGAAGGAGGGTGTTTGGTGTCTTGCAGTGCTGCAAAACAGACCATGTTTAATTGTGACCCTCACAGACCCCCTTGTCTTTGGCTTCAGCAGAAACAGGATCTCACTTTAGAAGGAGAATATCTTCCTTCAGGAAAGATAAGGCTTCATGCCCCAGCACTTGGTAGAAGGTTCTTCAACTGCTGTTCCCATTTCTTCACAGGAGTATGAGGAAGAAAAAAAGGTAATTAAAATTATCACCATTGCTTTTGCTCAAATACAGGAGATGGGAAAAAACCTCATAGATTCAAAAGCATTTTTCTGCTTGCTTTAAAAATAGATCTTGTCATAATAGCCTCAGGTTAATTATAATTTGCACCTATTCTGAGGGAAACTGAGGGAAAGATACCTGTAGATTATCTCTGGATAAATGTATTTTATCTGCTCTTTTTAAAGGCTGAAGAACAGCAATGGAAAGATTGCTTGTATTTCCTTGGGAGCTCCATAACCTGCATTTTTGGACCAGCTCCTTCAAGTTACTATGATTATCACTAGTACTATCAAATTGAAATTCATGTGTAGGACCTGGTTTCTGTCCCCCTTCTCTGCCCCCATCTCTCCCTATTTCCCTGCTCTTTCCCCTTCCCCTTTCTCCCCCCTTCTCTTTTTCTCTGCCCTTCCCTCTTCCTCTCCCTGCTTCTCTCCTTCTCTACCTCCATCTATTTCCTTCCTTTTTACTCTTTATCTTCTGCCCCCACACCTCTTGCACTTTGTCTGTCCTGCCTTTTCTCATAAGAAACTATATTGGCTGGTAAAAATCTTCCTGAAGGGCTAATTCAGGGATATAGGATAATATTCACAATAGATTCTCTTTCATTCAATTTGAAATAATAAAACATAATTTATACAACATAAATAATGTTAGCCTCCAAAAATCTATGACAGAATGGCAGTGTGTCTTTGCTTGAGCACAATCTAAAACCTCTTGTGTGAGCTGATCAAATTAAATAAAGCTCCTGTGCTGTCAAAGTTTGAAATCTACTGGTGTGCCAACATTCATTCTTCAGCTCCATATTTAGCTTTCCAGGCAGACAAGGTCAGCTGTATCTGATTGATTCAGCTTCTGTCTTATAGCAATACCAGACACTTGTTTCTCTGAGAAAGAGGGTGTTTTCGCTTATTTTCCTCCCACAGCAGAGCAGCTGATTTGGTCTCATTCCACCAGATGGCAAGCTTTAACCAAGGGAAAAATTTTTTTTTTTTGCAACTATCCATTTACGTTAGGGGAGAGGGGGAAGTGAGCTTGGCTTCATGGTTATTTTGGGATTTTTTTCTTTCTGTTTTAAAAAATGTTTTTACTATAACAGGCATCTTCTGGCATGATTTGTAGTGTTTAGAAAAATAAATCAATAGAACACTTGCTGTCGACTATTGAGTAACTGACAGGTGTCATCAAGGGAAGCAAAAAATGGTTTAGAATATATGGTCCATCCCCAAATTTCACCTAACAGATAGAGTCAGTGCTCCTAAACAAACAAATGAATATAGAGATCCCAGTAAAAAATGAGAATATATTACTAAGCTCCCAGTGCTGCATAACTGACTCTGAATTCTGGTTATCCCCAGACCCCACATTAATCCTTACCTTTGATTCTCTGGAACTGCTCTGCCATGTATTTCTGCTATTACAACCTGCTCTTAATGCATGGACAATGCACAGAGCAGAGAACTGTGCTTGCTCTGTTCAAGCTACATTATCTCTTCAGTCCAGGGCAGTCTTTGTCTCAGATCTCCTGGGAATGGAGTTAAAGTCTGCTTGGATTAGTGCAGCAGATTTTATCTGCTGTGTTAAAGTTAAAGGTGCTGATTTTCACTCATTTTGTTTTATGGATTGGCTGTTCCAGCGTCACAGGGGTAGCAGTTGTGTCACCAGATTTGGCTTGGCACTGGTGACTCTGCTATGGAGTGTTAGAGCAATGAGTGAAGACCAACTCTTCCAAATCCAAGCTCAGCAGTTTGGCCCTGTGGATACGGAGACATCTTCTCTGTCTCCAGCAACAACAGCTCTAGGGCACTCTGCAGCCTTCGGGTTAGAAGATCTGGCACAGGTAAAATCACAGTTGCCAGTACCTTCACTACTCTTCCACTTTTCTTTTCTTTTCTTTTCTTTTCTTTTCTTTTCTTTTCTTTTCTTTTCTTTTCTTTTCTTTTCTTTTCTTTTCTTTTCTTTTCTTTTCTTTTCTTTTCAATTAGCAGTTCTCTCCTCCTAAGGTTGTGGGTACATCTCCCTTTGGTAACTGGGCTTCAGGTAAATAGCATAGTGGGAAACCTGGCATCCCTAGGGGTTGCTCTGCCCATCCCTGTAAACAGAAAAGTGAACAACAGTAAACAACAGTACCCAGTTGTTCAAGAGGAGAGACATGATTGGCTAGCATCATGAAAAACTGCAAAGGGTAGAGGGTTGAAAAGTCTTCAAATCTACATTTCTGCTGCTGACCTAATGACTGGAGAAAAAACATTTTTTCCTGTAGATTTTTTTCACGTAAATTACTCTTCCACTATAAACATCTTTACAAGTTTGAAAATAGCTTTACCTTTGTCTTTACACCTGTTTCTTAGCTCTTTCTAAAAAATAAAGTTATATAAAGTAAATCAATGCCATAGACATTTGCAAGATTATGCCAGATGAGCCTGAGGGAAATTTATGCAACAAACACAATTATGTGGCAGTTTGTAGAGTAGTCAAAACTTGTGAGCTCCAGTTCTGAGACTGAAAAATACATACATACATTTTAGCTATTTTTGCATTTCCTGGTTCACGGTTTTAATTTTTTTCTCAATATCACAGGAGGTTGGAAATCTTTTTTTTTTTTTTTTTCCAAAAGTGGGAACTCATTCTTCTGTTCTGACTCCTAGAAAGGAGGCTTTACAAAAGGCTCAGGATTGATTATACTATGAAGATTGAAGAGATGCAGCAGTGCAGACTGCAGTGAAATGGAACAGCTAAGGAGTACAGGTGGCAGCCTGTGGATGTCTGGCTCTGTATTTATGCCGTGAGGACTTAGCTTGTGCTTCATTTCTCTGAGGGAGAGGATTATGGGCTTTGGAGTTTTGTACTGTGCCTGGAGTTTGTTTAGTCTTAGATTTTTTTTTTTTCCTTTTTGGATAAAACACTGCAATTTCATGCAGCACCTCTGCCAGAACTCCAGGCATGCCTGGGAAAGTTGTGAATTCCCTCTGTGACTTGGGCATCCCTGACACACACACATGTCCTCATTCTGGAAACAAGCAATATCTCTCCAAAGCCATGTAGGTCTGACCAACAGCATGACTCATGTCATCTTCTTTTGCTGTCACTCATCTTACTATCCACTTACTTTTCTGAATTAAGGGAGCTTTTGAAAGCATCACACCAAGGTGAGAGAAGGGCAGCCAGGTAGGAACTGCTTGGTGCTTCCAAAGGCAATGTGTCCTCTGAGAGATATAGGAACCCACTGCCCTTCCCAAGATGTTCTCAGCAGAGCAGTAGTGTGCCAGCTTTGCACACTTCTAGATGTAAGGACAGCGAGGCTATTTTTGTGCTAGGTCTCCCTTCTCTGCTGCTACTCAAAAATGCCACTGCAGTGGTGTAGTGGTCACAAGATTTTTTTTTATTTCTGCTCTTGCTGTGGGCTTTGGCTCTGTGAACTTTGCTTTGGCTTTCCCAGTGTGAGTTAATTTAGAGATCACTTGTTTTTGTGGCAGAATGCAAGGGCGGAGACTAGCATGATGATTTTGGAACAAGACCACAAAAAAACAGGCTAAAATTGCCCAGGATGGGAAGTATTTTTCCTTCATTGCATCCAGTAAGTTTGAATACTGTACTAAAGTGAAAGTCCTCCAAAACCTTGAAAGTATTAATGTCTTTAATGGGGTTTTAATTTTACTATTGTCTCATATGTGAAACTCTGCTGAGTCTGAATTTCACTTCATAATGGCTCTTCCGTTCTGAAAAAACTTAACTGTAATAAAGCAATTCAAATCAAAATTCTTTTCTGCTAAGAAAATTCTGTAATAAAAGTCCAAGTAAATGTAAAGGATTGAACATCCTCGTAATACCTTTTCAAGGGTAGGAATGGATTTAAAAGTCATGCATCTTAGTTAAGAAAATGCCTTCAGTTCCTCTCTGAATGGCATTTTGCAGTCTGTAGGGTTTGTTTAAGTACTAATCTATCAAGCATGGAGAGAGCTGAGTCACTGGTCTAAGTAATTTGTGGAGAGGAGACAACCTTTCAACCTTAAATAAATCTGAGCTTTCTTGGAAAGAACTGCTTGAATCAGAAGTGCTGGGCTGGCAGGTGGCTGAGACCACATATGATGTTTGATCTCAGAGGCGTGGAAACCATCAGGCCAACAAAGGTATATAAAAGATCCAGTATCTGCAGTAGATTCAGAAAGATCGCAGTGCTGCAAATGAAGGTGTGGTAGAGTTTTTGAGAAAAGTGCTAGGTGCACTTTCCTTGTGCTAAATCTTTTCTAGGATTCAGCTTGCAGTTAGGCTAGAGTCAGGGTCCTGAAGTAAATGGACCTGTGGTCTGCAATGTATGGCTTCTCTCCTGTTACATGTTTGCAAATGTTTTCTATCTTGTTATCTGTTGACAATATTCTGAAATCTCATATTTTGCTTGCTGAGATAAAAAACTTTTGCCACTGATGCACGCTCCTAGTCAATCTTTCTTCAAATAAATGTTGTTTTGTTGTTACTGCCTCTCTCTGCCACTGCTAAAATAAATCAGAATCCCCATCTCAATGCCTGTAGAGACAGGAACATTTAATTTATAGCAATTTCCTTTTCTCTTCATGGTTTCTACTAAACAGAACATGCTGGGTCTCAACCTGTGTTTGCATTTATGCTAAATTACAAGCAGAACAATCAATCTCATGCTGCCCACAGCTGAACAGCAGCAAAAAAAGAAAACTGCCAAGGAAATCTTTCCCAGCCAGCCAGCTTGTTACTTGTTTCTTGTTACTATACTTTAACAGATGGCATTTAGCCATCTATTTATTTATCATGGTGCTCTTGGAGTGCCTTCCAAGAGTTGTGGAGATGAAAAGAGGATCTTATCCTTACACATCTTGTGAATCTTCCTTGCAAGGTAGTCCCAGATAGCCACTTCTCAGGGCAGGTCAGGACAGGCACTGAGAGTGTCTGGGCAGTATCTCCTCTTTGAGTGCTCAAAGAGATGAAGACAGGACTTCCCTTCAAACAGGACTGCTACTGGTGGGACTTCCAGTGGGGTGGCTATTTCAAGCACTCATTCCTTACAATTGCAGTCCTCCTCGGCATGTGTGTGTGCCTGGTATCCACCTCACTGACCAAATGAGTGGACAGAAGGTGCCTGGCTACAGGAATGATCTTAGTGCTGAAAGGCTGCTGAGACTGAGTCTGCCCTGACCATTCCAGAGCCTGAATGACATGCCCTCTGACCTGCCACCCACCAGCTGACCTGCTACTCGTAGGTGAAGGCCCTGCTAGGTCTCTGTGCAGCCCTCCTTGCAGAGCACATGTGGAAAGGTATTTGCAGCTTTCGCCTTGGGACTCATGCTGAATTTAAACAAGCAGAAGAGTATCTCTGTGATCCTTCAGTTAGCAGCCATATCTTGCAGAGCAGCAGAGACTGACTGAATTGGCAGGATTAATGTGACTCCAGGGGGTCTCCCTGCAGCTAATCAGAAGACACTGGTCCTAATGAATGAAGCACAGTGGAGACAACTGGTTACACTAAAGGCAGTGAATATCCCCTTTATTGTAGTTACAGTGCTAGTGATTAAAATATTACTCTGTGATATGCAGCTAACTCTCAAGCTAATTCTTGAGTTGAAGAAGGAATAGCTCATAAAATGTCAGCTTCAAATGTAATGGAAATCACTGCTCAGGATACTTGTATTTTTTGACCAAGGGTGGTGCTGTGATTGATGCAGGTTTTGGGGACTATGGTTCTAGCTCTTGCCTGTCTTCCATGCAGATTCTATTCAGAGCCTGCTCCATGCCTCAGAAACAAGTAGGTTCAACAGAAGTGAGATGAATTAATAATGTCCCCTCCATAAACTGATGCTTATAATCCTGGCTGTGATTTCCTGTTATGTCTTCCCTTCTGCACAGAACTTTATTCCCTAGTGAGATGAAATAAAATGAATCAAACCATTGTCAAAACAATTCAAAGTGCTTTACTCCTTTAAGCAGAGGGATCCGCTCTATAGCCTTCTTTGCCTGTTAACTCCTAAAACTGCTGAAGGAACAGATGGAGGGAAGAATGATAGTGTGTCTAATACTATATGTTACATTTAAGTCATGTGTTTGTTTTATTGGTAACACAATATCATGTGAAATATGCCTTTCTGTCCTGACAAATACCCCACCTCAGAATAAATCAGAATCTCTACCTGCAGATTATTGGCCAGCCTGCAAATAAGCTATTGAATAAACCTCCATGAAATATCACATAAAAGACACACAAAAAATAGCAGCTGCGAAGAATGGGCCCTCAGTCTCTGTTCAGTCACATGGTTAGACAGAGATGCCAATCACACAAAAGGTGCAGCACAGCTTCCCTGAAGGTATCAGCTTGTGATTCACTGCTCTAATGACACAAAGTGTTAGTGGATATGTTTGGGACAGAGTCCCTTGTAAGATACCTTGATGTAGTGGGTAGCCAACCAGCGAGGGTCCTTGGTCAAACAGCAATTTCATGGTTGCTGAGTTATGTATGTATGTATGCATATAAGACCAGTAAGATTTGTTTATTCTGCATAGCAAAGGCTTTTCTTTTTTTAAAAAAATATTAAATTGTTGCTTCCTACAGAGTTCTCTTAACAACTCCTGTTCATCTTTCCCCAAAATCCTGTAAGTCCATGAAGGAATAGAAAAATCTATATTTACATTTCCCTTCTGAAAAAGGCTAAATATGATAATGGTCAAGAATATGTTTTTAGCAAGGAGTAAAATTTTATTATCCATCCTGTCCTTAGGAAAACCTACTTTTCTCCTGTCTTGTATTTCTAGGGGTTCTTTCCTGCATTATCTATGTTATGCTAATAAGTTCCTAACTTCTACTTGCTCTCTTTCCCTCTCTCCTATTTAATTAACATGGTGAATGTTGTCTTTTGTCTTATGGTTACAATGAACAAGGCTCCTGTGAAAGCAATGTTTTTTTTAAACCTTTTTAATTGAAATGGCATGAATTCAAAGATTGTCAGGCAGTTCTAGTAATTTTGTCACATGAAAGTTGCTTTGGAGGCTTTTCCCCCAAAGCACACTTAAAAACCCCCAAACTCGCTTTTTGCTTAGGCAGCTACTGTTGTGCAAAGGAACATAAAAAAAAAAAAAGCTGAGCATTAAAGAATAATTAAATATTTTCTAAATTTTGGCAGTTGCACATAGAATGTTGCATTCAAATGTGGATGCACTCTAATTCATACAAATGTCCTTCCTCTAAGGTAGAAAATAAGCCTGAGATACAGACTCTGTTTTTAAAGATTGCTGCTACATTCCTGTCCTTGGTGTGTTTCCAAAAGTAGTTTCCATACCTTTTTTTCCACCATGTAATGAAATCTTCTCCTCAGCAAGTGAGGTCTAGATATTTTGCTCCTGCAGGTAAAAGCACTTTCCTAGTTACCAGGATGAGGAGGGGCTGGGGTGGGTGACATATCCAACCCCACTGATGCTGGATTACTCATCCATATGGGAAGCAAACCACAGGCTGGGGAGGACAGCAGGGAAATGACAACCAGAGCTCAGCCAAGAGGGGGTGGACACTGATTGGTTGCTTTGTTTCTTTGTTGTTGTGGCTCTTGTGATTCCTGACCCTGATTTCAACTGAAATTTCCATGGTTTTGCTTATTTGTCTGTGTCAGATGTTTTTTCTCAAAGGCTCCTTCAGCTTCTGTGGTGTTTTCACTTTGTTCACATAGCCTTCTACCTGTGCACTGTGTAGTACACTGGAGTGCTGAGGACCTCTGGAGCATGACGTTCATGCAGAGTGTGGCTGTCACTCCACGAAGTACATTAACAATTGTTATTTAAGTTTTCACTTGTAGACAAATCTGAGCAGATTGCAGTAAGTTGTTTAACAACAGCTTGTAGTAGATGCTTCGATTTTTTTTCCCTCTAGCACTCATAAGCAGCTCAAAAACTCATTTAGGCACCTTCCACTATAACTGTAACCTAGTGCAGGGTGTTGGCTGCAGAATAGAGCACCAAACACGAGAGATGAAATGCTGCACTGTGTTTCTCTCCACTTACACTGCTAAAGCAGATGCAATTGGTTGTGAAAGAGATCTGGAGAAAAGACTTTTTCACTGCAAACCCAGTGAATCTCCTCAAACTGAGCTATAGGCCATAACTGCAGAGTTCCATTGATGCTAAAGTGTCTGAATTCAGGTAACAAAGTACTGCCTTTGCCAGAAGCACCAACAACTGTCCCAGTCAGCATAAATCCCCTGGCTCCTGGTGCTGATACTTTTTTAACAGAATAATAACAGAGGGCAATACTAAAACAAGGCCTTACTCCAGTCATTATCATGATTACTGATATTCTGAAAAAGTATAACATGACAAGTTTTTATAGTGATTTTTATCGGAGAAAAAGCCATGGAATTTTTCAGCTGCAGAGATGCTTTTTAGTAAGTCTGCTCCAGACTTCTTTTACTGCAAATACGCTCTGCAGACATAACTTCATTTGATTCACTAACAGTCATGCCAATTATAAAGTAGAGGCATTTAATTACAGTGCCTGCAGCTTGTGAGGCTTGGTTCAAAGCCGACCAAAGTCAAAGGATGCTTTAAAGCTGAATGAAAGAAGTTTGAAAGACAGCAAGGATCCCAAAGTAAGCTGTGACTACTGAATCAAGGTTGGAAGTGACCTCTAAGATAATCCAGTCCAAATATTCGCCAGGCACTGTCACTGTAAGGGCCTGAACCACTAAACCACATCCCCCAGCACCAGATCCAGATGCCTCAAACACCTCTAGGCATGGGGACTCCATCACCTCCTTGGGCAGCCTATTCCAATGTCTACACATTTTCCAAAACAGGAAAAATTTTCTGTAAAACAATGCTTAAGGTTTGGAACTGTACTTCTAATAATTTCTATTTAATGGGCTTCTCCTTCCTTGACATAGTTTATTGTATTACAATATTTGTTCCTGGGTCTGATATGTTAGTACCTTTAATTTATTCAAAAGTGAGATTACTCGCAAATATTCTGCACTGGGTATTGCTGGATTTCTTGCATTTCTAAATTAAAACAAGTTGCTTTTAGGAACTGAAAATTTAATTTCATGTATATTCTAATTGAGTTATGCCTACTCAGCAATGAAACACAATGCTAATTTGCCTTCTGTTCTATTTTATGTTTTCTCCAGGTTATCATGCTTCAGTAATACAATATGATCATACAGCAGATTAAAAGGCATCGTAAAACTTTTGTGCTTTGCTCTTTTGAGCAGATGGCCAGGCTGTGGGTTAGTGTTTATCAGTGCAAACCCAGTGAAACCAGTGGGTAAAGAGCATTTTATAGAAACAATGTCTATATGTCTCAGAACTGTGAGATGTAATAAGGCTGGACATGGTTCTTGGTTACCCTTACCTTCTGTAAGCATTTATAGTTGAGGAAAGGGGATGCAGGATTTCTGCAGCATGCTGCCATTCTGATTGGGTAGAATGTTTACTCTCAGCTTTTTTTAAAGACAGTGACCCAACCATGAGGTGACATGAAGTAGACTGGTTTTGACAGCAAAATATTGTGATTCTGGTTAATTTTCCAAATCTTTATATTTCCTTATTAGTAAATGGGATAACAACATGTTAAATGCCACATTATTGGGGTGAGAAGTCTTAGTTTTGACTTTTGCACATGGAGCAGCAGTCCATAACTATGAGAAGTAGGTATGTGCAGAGTTGGGTGGTGTAACTGAAAAAATTAGTTTTTCTCCAGAGACTGGTGTGGCTCCCCAGAAGGCTACAGCTGCTCCTTAATGAGCAATTTTTGTAAAAATGAGACTGATCAGCATTCCTTTTGCCCACTGAAGGAGCTGTGGGAGAAGAGTCATCATGGTTTTCCACATTAGAGGTCTCTGTTTTTTCCCCAGGATGATGCAAGCTTGGATGTCTATGCAAGCATCTAGTGAGCCTCTGACTACTGTGATATCCTCAACATTTCTGCAGTGCTATTAATGTTCCTGACATTTACTGAATTATGTATTGAGTTATTGCTAATCAGATGAAGGTACAGTATTCATCAAATAATCCAAGTTTTTTTAAAAAGTGATGCTAATTGTTAATGCAACAGCAGTAAGGAACCACTGTACCTTGGAGTCACCCTTGAAGGTATGAAGAACCTCCTTTAATGTTGGAAGGTGGAACATCAACTTAACTGAAATTATTTTGTCATTTTTTACCTACGAGTTATTAATATTATGTAAATTCCTGCTGATTATTTACAAAGTTGGAACTCTTATGATGTCTCTTTAAACAAGCTTTCACTTGGGCTTACACAATTAAAGCTTATATTTTGATTTGTGCAATGCAATTCTGAACAGTCCCAAAAAGTCAGAAAAACTTGAATCTAGTACCTCTTTACTCTGTGAGCTGATCTGCCTGTGCTCTCTGGATGGGGAAGGAGAACTTGGAAAATCAGGAGCCATGTCTATAGACCATCACCATATATTTAGTGTACTCTTCTAGGAGTGGAAGGAAGAGCTTGATGAAGCTAAATTTGTTAAATTTAAAGATCTCATGTTTCTACAAGCTATCTCCATTTTCCACGTTCTGGAAGTAGTTCTGCTATCTTTAATACATAAAGCCTTAGCAATTGTACTCTGTTTGAGTTCTATAACTTAAATCACGACAGAGATACTGTGAATTATCACCTATTTTGCAATGATTGCTGTTAGCTATTTTTAATAGAAAATAAAGTAAAATTTAGTCTATATTTGTCTGTAACACTCTTTTCCATAGTCTATTTCATAGGCATTTGGACATTCTGCATGTGGTAATTACTGTGGCCCAGTTCCTTGCAGTGTCAAGACATGTACTTAGTATGAGTGAGGTAATGGAGCCATCAACTTTCACATCAAACCATGAATTTACAGAATTTCTTTTTTTCAGTACTGTCAAGGCGGAACTAAGTTCAGTGATTTACATTGAGTCTGGTGTGGTGGTGCTTAAATTCAATTCCAATTGGGTTTTTACTGCTCCAGTTTGGTTTTATAATTTGTGTTTTATAATTTTGTAATTATTACTATTGTTTAAGATGGCCTCTCCTTCCCTCTCCTTCTCTCCTTCCCTCTCCTTCTCCCCTTCTCTCCTTCCCCCAGACTTTCCCGCCAAAACCTTGGTTGTCCTGGTAACCCTATCCCATAATAGTTGTTTACCACCTTTCTGTTAAGTGTCAATCTTTAAGTTATATAACTTCCCCACCCCCTCATCATGTATTCCTCCTCCCCAAGTTACTTATTATTGGTTCAAAAGTTGTGCATCCCCTCATTATACATTGGCAAAAGGTCATGATTGGTCCCACGCAATCCCACCCCTGTAACCCACTCAATAAAAAGCCGTGCCATTTCGAGGCCAGCGTCTCTCTCCGGAGCGCTGCCTTGGGACCACGCACCCCTTGGTTGCACACCCTGAGAGTCCCGCCTTTCTATTCTGCGCACTATCCGCACCGTGGTCGAGTTTGCCCACGCCTCTGGCAAAGTGGCCCCTGGATGTAGTGGCGGCAGGGCTGGCCGGAACTGCACCCATTGGAAAGCCGAACCACTGCAGTCTGGTATCAATAGTGCTGTTTTTTTCCAGAGATGTGCCTCTTCCTGTAGTTCTTTTTGGAAGTGGGAGCATGAAGAACTTGTGCTCTGCTTGATTTCATCAAAACAGCATTTGATTGATGACTGGACCTCACACTGTTCTGATAGTGGTCAAGGCAGCTGAGACAATCTGGCTGTGGAGGGATCAGAGCTGTGAAATTAGATTCTATGTATTGATTGAGATTGTTCTGAATGCCACCAACATCATTAAGATAAATGAATTCTCCAACACTGTGAAAAAAGGGGACTAGTGTTTAGTTTCTTTCAAATATTTAATAATTATTGATGTTTCCAATATTCATATCATTGACTTACAGGATGGATTGTAAAGAAGGAAGAAACATTCATAGACACAACCCTCAGTGTAAATGAAAAGCAACTTAAAACTGCAGAAGCCTTAGGCTATAACCTCCTACCTATTCTCTGCCACAAGAAAGATCTGAAATTGTAAAAAGATAGGGCAATATTGCAGTACAGCTTGACTGAGACATTGAAGTGTTCCTTCTCATCTAGAAGTTGAATGAAATGATAACGATTAATGTAGCTTCAGATGTAGTTAACCTGATGAGGTTTTATAAATATTCTCAGGATATCTTCTCTGTGAACCATTAATGTCTGGACTGAAATTAACTGATGTTTGGACTTGTAATAAAAACAAGAAAGTTTTTATCTCAGCTTTATGTCAAGGTGATTTTAAGCAGACAATGATTACACTGTGTCCTGGTACATGAGCTGTAAGAGCACAGGTTGGAACGTTCTAAAAAAGAAATGGAGTGGTATACTCAACAAAATGGGATAATTGCAATCCAGTGGAATAAGCTCTCTGTAAAATTAGAACTGCATTCAGTCAGGCAAAGTAAGCAATTGCATTTTCATAAAAAACACTCACATCTGAACTGATGTTAGAAAGCTGAGTATCTATATCCTGTTTTCTGAACCAGACTGTTGCAGTGAAGGAGCAATGCAGAAGCATGTCCTTGGTGCAGCATTTAAGTTCTTATATCTGTTCTCGCCTCGAGCAAGATGAGTCCCATTACAATTTTTTTCCTGCTAGGCTGTTTCACTTTCTTGAAATGTTGGATAAACATCTAGGAGCAGAGAAAAGATGTTCTGTCCACACTTGCGTCTCCACAGATCTAGGTTTGCAGTAACTAAAGGGAACTTTTGAAACACACTTTCTCATGTAGTCTGGTCATGCAAGAAATGACAGACAGGCTTGGTCACTAAGCAGAAAACAGAGAAATGTGAGGATACTCATGCATGCAGACCACTCAGGCTTACTATGATGAGTGTGCTGGGACCAGTTGGGATGCAGATGTGTTAGGACCAGTACCTCTGGAGAGGAGATCTGGAGGCCTGTAGTGGAAGGAGAAAGAGGCCATCATGAATGGACATTTACTGAACCCAAAGTAAGAAGCCGGAATTATGAAGGTGATGAACTAAGCTGGGACTTCCCCTGCTCACAACAGAGCATGCTTGTACATACTCTGCTTGTCACCACAACTGGTAGCCATGCGAGGCCTCTAGAGACAGCAAGGATGAGTAAAAAAAAGGTACTGCTGCTTGGGAGCCTAATTTGGGAGGACTCATGAAATGTGTTTTTCACACAACTAGAAAAGAAAAACTTTTGTGCTAAAATTAGCTGAGCAAGAATGAAAGATTTGTAGTAGTTTGTAGTAAGAAATCATATATGTCGGTTTGGTATCACTGTGCCATGCCTGGCTAGCAAAAACTTATTAGAGTCAGGGTGTTTAGGGGTTCTTTGCTTCTTCTCTTCTCCCTCATACAAAGCAGCACCTCCACATCATGATAAATCATACTGCCCATCTGGCCACCAGGTCCTGAGTGAAGTGCCTGGTTCATCCACTCAGTGGCATTTCCCTTGAAAATTTCCAAACTTAAGTAATGCTGCAATTTTTTTTGCAAAGTACTATTTGTTAATGAATTGAACTCTGGAAGAAAAAAGCAGGCATTTCCTACAAGCAGCTCACTGTCTGTGGAGCTCTTTTGGAAAACTGCCTTGATGAAGAGTATGAAAATCTGGCTCTGTGCCTTCTGTCCCCTCTGTCTGATGCAAAAAGCAAATTTCTTTCATGTGCCTGGTTGTTACAGAGACCAATGACAAATGTTGTGCTGATTCAGATGTCCTGGGTTAGTTCTTTTCAACTATGCACACGTCTCTTCTGTCTCCCCTGAACCTGAAGAACCATGGTTCTTCCAAGCTTGTTTCTTGGCTAGCTTGCTCTTCAGATATCATATAAACGAGTTATTCTTTTGAGTCCAGATTTCAGACAGAGATATGACTTTACTTGGAAGAAGGAGCAGCTCACACTGGTTGGTAAGGAAGGTGTTTATTCGGGAGTGTGAGTATGAGTCCTGATTTGGGCTCTTGCCCTTATGAACAGGGGCATTACTGTTGGAAATGAGGGGGAGTGATTTAGGTACAGGGGGAACTGACATTGCCATTTTGGGGCAAAAGGGGTGTGGGGATACCTGAAAACTTGGCTGAACCATCTGGCTTTGCCAGGGCCATCAAGTACTGAGGTGTGTCTATAGATAAGGTACAATAGGAGATACAATAGGCTGGGACAGGGCGATTGAAGAGATACAATGGAGAGGGAGAGGCCTATTATGCGGATAACGTCTGGGATTAAAGGAAGGGGTGTGGGGGTGGATGAACGTTTACAGAAACTCAATAATAAAAATCATACAGAACTTTAGAAAACCCAAAATGCACACTGCAACAAAGAATTGCAGTGATAACACATCTAATTTTTTCCTTGTGGTCAGAGGCTGAAATGGTTAAACTAGTCTAAATGCATAACCAGCCCCACGACCTAATGGCAGCTTCACACATTTTAGGGTGAATGTATATGGATGTTGGTTTTATTGCTCAGGGAAAGCACTCACAGGTTTCAGCCTATGGACTCCCCTTCAGATAGACTGGAATGGGAATTTCCATGAGTAGAAACAGCTGGATCAAACTCTCTGTAAGTAATTAGCACACAGGAGAGACAGTTGTGCTTGCACTTTATCAAGCCTCTTGGTAAGATTATGTACTCCAGATAATTAATCATTACATTTCCCTATACACATAATTACCTCTACTTTCTTGCTCTCCCACCTCCACACATACAAACAATTCATATGCATGTATTTACAGAGTAATTACAGAGTACATATGCTGTGACTAAAGGCAATATAAACTGTGTTACCCTAATTACAAGAAAAACCCAAAACAAAATACCCAAAAAATGAAAGCCAAGCAGGAAACCACATCACTTCCTTAACTGGATCAAATCCCTTTCTCTTCAGACTAATAGCAAGCAAAAAATAAACTCAAATATTTTGTACTATGAGCCTGGCAAAAAATATGAGAGTGTCAGCCAGCCCAGCAGGTCCCTTGGTTGTAAATTATTTAATATACGGGACATAAATCAGAAAGCAATGTTACTTGGGACAAGATGAAAGAAATGCTGCATCTCAAAGTTAGAGCACCATTTGGGTTTAGTTCCCTTCCACCAAATAAAAGAAGCTCCTGGAGGTATAGCTTTGGTGGAAAACACCTGCATCCCACATGAAGTAAATACAGGTATGTTTGCCTTCTGAAAACCCTTACTGGCTTTGTTTACGTGAGGTGATCTGATGTGGCTCTTATAAAAGGAGCAGCACTGCTCTCTCCTGCTGAAGTCTCACATTTCCCCATGATATTTTGATATATGACCTGTGTGTTTTCCATGTCAGACTGCTCTGATGCTTTCCTCCAGAGATCTTGGGCTCAAAGCACTCCAGACTACTGGCAAATGAAGTAATTCTGTGGCATGGGGAGAGCAGGATCAAATGGAACAATTCTGCATTTTCTTGGAAAATATTATTGGGTACCTGGTGTGACTTTTGAGGATGGTCCTGCTGAGGGTCAGGATGATCCTTGTGTGTCCCTTCCAACCCAGTTTATTCTGTGATTCTGTAATCCTTTTGTCTGAGCTTCATGAGACAGGATAGTAAGAGAAGTCAACAACAAAGAAAGAAGGTGACATTAAAAGGACAAATTGCCCAGATTTATTTCATTCTGGCACCAAAATTGTTTAGAAAGTGCCTCTCACTTTTGCTGCTAAAAGTCAGTGGTGAGAATACACTTTCAGCTTTTGGCTGACAAACAGTGCTAAGAATGACTCATCATTAGATCTAAGAGCAGGCATAGAGCAGACATGGTTGGCTGAAGTTTTTGTGCATGAGTGGACCAGCTGGGAAGGCCTGTATGTATCCTATGTACCCTGTGCTGGTCAGGAAGTTCAACACAAAGGGCTGCTATTTCCACATCTGCAATTCCAGACAAGTTACAGTAAGGTCTGCCTGAAGAGGTCTTAGACATCAGCTTCAGCATTAAGTTGATTTTCTTTTTGCCACAAGAGGATGACTAGGATCCATCATCTCTATGGATGTCAATGCAATTGTTCTCTGCTATTCACACTTTGACACCATTGCTGGTGGGCATTCTCTGGACCTGTCTTTGTAGAAGTGGATGTATTGCCTTGAATTTTGAAGTGCTTCCTATGCTAATATCTGTGAGAAATTTAGTGTGTTTAATGGAAGTCTTAATGTTAAGAAAAGAAATAAAGTATATGTGTGACATAGCAGAGAACGATCAGAAGCAAAAAATCCTAGAGCTGTTGAGGGAAAAATATGTCATAGCAGAAGACTGGCAGGGAAGACAGGGAGGATACCAGAACAGAGAAAGGGCAGAAATTAAGATGAGCAGAGACAGTCTGGCAGCACAGAGGTAGGGATGGCTTTGAGTTATTGCAATGTGCTTATTGCTAGAGACTGTAAAAAACCTCAGAGTGCCAGGATCCCTGTTGTGTCAAGCAACAGGGAGTTAAACATCCTAATGTCTTACAGCAGCCAACTGAGGTTGATGGCAGAGGCTGCTACAGACTTGTGTTCTATCAAAGTGAGTATGGGCAATAACTCTCCAGACCTTCACACTGCTTGTAACATTGCTACTGGGGCATCTGTAGGAACGCAGTGAATGACCATGAGATTATATGACACACTTCCTTTTTACCACAATACTTCGCACCTAGTGGCAGAAAGTTAGGGCTCACCATCTGACCTTGTTCTGGCATGTACTTTGACTCTGCAGCCTTCTAAGCTAGTTTGAAGTAGTCATTACACCACCATTTCCTGTCTGTTTAAGAAGAAAAAAATTATCTCCCTGGTTGCCTGAAATTCAGAGCCTGACTCAACTTTCCTGCAGACCATGCAGCTTTGGATCACCACAGTGCCAACCTCAACTCTTCAGTGTCTGGCCTGAGTAACAGTATCTCATTAATTAATACACAAGCTGTGAAACGGGATTGAAGCCAGGTGGCTTGAAATTTTGCAGTCTTTGAGGGGAAATTCTGCATTGTGTAAGGCTGAATACGCTGGTGATCCCAGCAGAAGAGAAAGTCTGTCTCCAGTTGAAACTATGCTCTGTTTGAGCCTGAGAGGTGATTTAAGCTGGTAGAGAGTGCCATTACCTGAAGTGCAATTTAGCCCGGAAACAAACCTCCACTTACAAAAAGCACTTGATGATCTTTAATTATCACAGCAGGACCTTAGCTTTCAATCTCATCAGGTAAGTGTTTGCCCTCTGATATCAGGCTGAGTCACTGGCTGACTAGAGGTCAGAAGAAGGAGAAGCTTTGTGCTACATCAAAAGAGATAGAAGAAGGAGAAGGTTTGCTCTGTCTCTTCTTATAGACATCCTTGGTCTGGGGGGTCATTGGATCTATCCACAATTAGTAGTCTGCATCCCTTGAAAGCAAATCCACTGGCCCTGTTGGGTCACTTGTGGCATTTGTAACGCTTTCAAAAGTGTTTGATAATTGCTTATTTGTTCACCAAGAAAATACCTGTTGGACACTGTACATGTTCTGTATATTTCTTTGCCAAGTACTGTGTTACAAGACAGATTTTTATTTGAAAAAATATTAATAAAGATCTTGCGTTCCTCAGTGCATAGGAACAGTTTCCTGCTCTCCCATACCAATACCTTGTATAGTAAGTTTGGAATGAGTAAATGAAAAAGGAAGCAAGGTCACCTTCAGGCTTGCTACAGTAACTGGAGTGAAAACTGCAGACTTTGTGTTGCAGGGCCTTTGCTGAGGCAGTGTGATCTTTTTCCAAATGGGTCATAGTGTGACAAAGGCCCAGGCTTTTTAGATTGCATGTAGCCTGAGTCTTGCTGGGGCAGGAGAGCAGGCTCAAGGTTAACAGACTTGGTTTGCAGGAGCTAGAGCCTCAGGTGTCAGCCTGGCCAAATAGGTAACTTGTGCTCACAGCTATCCTTGTAGCCTAAATTACATATGCATTCCACAAACCTGCATATACTAACTGGGAAAAATGTCAGCTGCAGACAAAGCAATTAGGCTAATTTTTTTAGTACATATGGCATGTCAGCAGCTGGCAAACTGTTTGCAGGAGGGCTCCTAAAAATGTTACCATTAGCCAAATTATTGTCATGGACAATCAGAGATCAGTTTCCTTACATTGCCAATGTAATGCATGGTTTATTTAGGCTTTGAGATGTGGAATTTAATTGCAGCAAGAAACCTTTTTCATTTTACAGGGATACAGTCATAAAAGAGTTTACCTATAATTGGTCAAGGACTTCCTTACCTGTGTTAAATCTGATATCTGGAGAGAACAGCTAGAATTTATTTCATTGGTAGCCGTTGCCTAATCCCATTGTTTCTTCTGCAAAATACAATTTGCTCACTGTTTTGTCACCTAAACTGTATGACTAATGTTCTAAATTAAAACACTGCCCTGTTATTCTAACAGCCAAAAATTTTATGACCGTTATAAGTGAGATGCCAGAGGACTAAAATGAAAAATATCCCATTCTTTCTCTTTCCTCTCAGATCTTCAGTCCACAGAGATCAGATCCCATATGACAAATGGTGCTGGGCTCAGTCTAGTTAAATCAAAAGTTAGAGAAAGGGCAAAGTGAATGGGAGGCATAGCTGCATGTGTTATGTGAGTTGTACTATTATGTTTGAAAGGCACTGCTGTGGGAAAGAGGAAGTTTGTGGGTTACATGAGTCTTGGTCAGTTAATGAATGTGACTGGGGTTGAGGGAGCAGTGAGGAACACTCCTGGAACAGTGCTGTGCAGCACTGAGTCACAGGAGCAAGGAGCAAAGAGAGGGTTCTACTTTGTTTCAAGGATCCATCCAGAAATGCTTTTTGGGTGCTGTCTTCAGGTTAGGCCTTCCTTGTTTGGCTTTCAGATGTAGTGTCCTGTGCTGCAGCTGTGACCCAGTCCAAGCAGCAGACAGTTCTCACCTGGTGCTGTGTCTTCACTGGTACTGAAAATTGCAGGCCTGTGCATTCATAATGCAGAATAGGCAGGCTGAATTCTTCAGTGTCTATTTGGTGGCATAACACTCCATACATTTTGGATGATGACTTGCTAGTCAGCTTGATACCTGCTGTACAGTGTTGTGTGACATTCTCACGTGTGGGCTTTTGTAGATGATGGGGTGATACACAGCGAGGCATCCTCCAAGCCTCAGCCAAAGAAGGCTGCATAAACTATTGCTTTAAAGATAGGCAGGAAGACATCATAAAACATAAACTCAGAAAACTTTAGACTTCAGGTTGTGCCTGTAAGCGCAAGATAACATTGATAGAATGCATTGTGCATGGTTTTAAATGACTTCTTCCAGGACTTTACACACCCAGCCAAATTCAGCTCTGTTGTGCCATTGATCTCACTGCCACTGTTACAGGATTATAATTGCTTGGGCTCCTTGAAATGGTTTGGGGCAGAAAACAAAAATACCACCAGATTCAGCAGGTATATATTCAGCTGCAACACTGCATTTGAAAAGGCCTGTTTGTCATCCTGGCCCGAAGTTTTCTCATGGCTATTTTCATCTCGAAAGGATTTTACAGGTATTAGTTAATCTTAGAGTGGACCTGTAAAATAGTTGCAAGTGAGTAACTACCACCTCTGCTGCAGAGGTTACAAAACTGAAATAGAGGAGTTTTGACTGCACAAGAAGCTGAATTGGCCACCGTGAGATCCTGGCTCTCCACCTGGCCTCAGACCTCTTGATCATACCTCTGTCAAATAAAATAGTCTACTCCTTGCTCCTCTAGCAAGTATTTCTTTTGGATTCATTGTTGATCCTGTGGGACACTGAATTCAATATCAATTTATTTTTAATAGAAGAAATACCACCTGGAGTTAGCTCAGAGAGACTGGATAAAGTTACCTGAAGCAGATTCCTTCTCTATTTACAAGGAGAAGAGTTGTGGGAGAGCACATATACAAACAAACAGAAATTTATGAGGTTTATTTGGATTTCTATTTAAAATTATCTGCCAGCATTTTCTTTACAGGATATAAAATAAAACTCTTTGTACAAAAAAGTGAAATATACACAGAATGATCTCTCTCTACTGAATGGTGCAAGCAGTTGTGTTCGGACAGACATAATGAGAAACACTATGAAGCTCATGTGTCATCTGGTAAAGAACCACAAACATTTATAGGCAGCTGTCTTTTGCTGAGAAGCAGTTTTGCAGTGACCTCAAGTGAGTAATATTCTTTTATGTGGATGAAGATAGGGGGAAATGAAAAAATTAGGAAAAGGAATAGAAAGGTCAGTGTTTGGAATTGACAGTTTTGGAAGAGGTGCTGGTTTCAAAACATAGCTGGATTTTACTTAAAAGAGGAAAACCCAGTAAAAATGACTAATTTGTGGCTTTTTTTGAGAATTCTTCTAACTATGTGTTAGTCTTTCTGTTGTGGGGCAGACATGAAGACATCTGATTTTGGAAGTTTAGACATTACTGAATGAATAACATGAAGATGCCAAGAGGTATCTTCCAAGGAGAACTTTTGGCTGATAACAAACTTAGTACGTTCAACAAACAAAAAAAGTTACCATTCCTGCTCCAGAGAGTGGCAGTTCTGGTGTAGGCAGTGTTTAAAAGTGATATTTCTTAAACTGATGCACCCTACAGATGTTTGTAATTTCATCCTTCACCTAAACTAATGTGGGGATTCATGAGAGTGAGACAGACTTAATTAGCATATCTAGTCTGGTGACAGACTAGATATGACAGAACAGAACTTTGAGTTTATGAGAAGATGGGATTAGAAACCTGCTTAAGGAAGAAGAGTCAATCAACCCCCTACGATGAAGATGTTGTAAAATGTATGAGTTGTTTGTATGATCTTTTAATCTAATTATTATAGTAGAAATTATTAACCTTACTGAAATGGTATATAAGTTATTGGAAAACCCAAGTAAAATTGAATTCTGATCATGGTCAGTCTCCCCGTCTTTCCATCAATCGCCGATAATTGGTGCTCCGTGTGACTGGAGAAGAACCGGCTATCTTGACGTCGATCGGCGACGCCCCTGGAACTGATCGTGACAGTGAAAGAACTCCATCTGGGCCCACAATCCCTGTACGCTGTGACGTGACAGGTGAGCCAGGGGAACTAAAATATGGGACAGGGAATGTCCACCAAGAGAGACGTTTATGAAACCATGCTACGCCTTCTGAGCAAGCATGGATCCCCATCCCTAAGAGTGACCTTAAGTCACTTCTACAATGGGCGTCACGTATATTTCCCGACACCACCCCTTCTTCTATTTTTACTCTCTGCTACTGGGACAAGGCCGGTGTAAAACTCTATGACCTGGCTACGCTGCCTGGCCATGAGCCAGAGCTTCACCTGCTCCCTGCTTGGAGGGCATTCCTGGACGCGATTAAAAAAGAGGGGGGAAGTGAGGTAACTTGTGAGGCAACCGCAGAGACGGTCCCTGCAGCTGTGTTAAACCCTGATCAGCCCAGGTCCCACTCTCCCTCTCCCGTCCGCACCCCCTCCCCGATGAAAGCCAGGGACAGAGCACAGACGCCACCTGTAGCCTTGCCGCTATCCCACCGGCAACCCCGGAGCCGCCAAATGTTAATTGATTATGCGGACAGTGACTCTAGTAGTGACGGAGAGTCTTTCGACCCCGGCCCCGAGAAAGGTCTGGACCCGTTCCCTCCAAAAATGCACAACAATTGGCTACAGATAAAAAAGAAAGCCCTTAAGGACAGAGACTTCGAAACTGCGGCAGAAATCTTTGTAGCCGCTGTGCAACTCGGCCCGAGGCGGGGGGGAATCCGCAACGGGAGCCCTTAGGCCACTCAGAAATTAAGGAACTGCGCCGAACTGCTACAGACTATGGTCTGGGGTACCCTTACTTCAGCAATTTACTAAGAGCAATCTTCACTACCCACCTGATGACTCCTCATGGCGTTAAAATTCTTGGCAAACCTTTTGCTCACCCCAACACAATATGCAATATTCATGGCACAGTGGAAAAAAAGACTGGAAAACTTAATTTTAACATATGCAGGTTATGCAAACCAAGTCTTGGCTGCCTTAACTATTGACCAATTGGCTGGCGAGGGTGCGCATACTGACCCGAACGCCCAGGCTGCTTTACTGAGGGAAGCCCTGGAGGGGGTCACTGAGGCAGCTAGATATGCATTTCTCAAAGTGCCTGATGCCAAAACCCTGCAACAATCCTTCATAAATATTAAGCAAGCTCCAGAAGAACCCTATGTGCAGTTTGTAGACAGACCAAAACAAACTCTGGAAAGACAAATTGATAATGATCAAGCGAGGGAAGTTGTACTGCTAAAACTTGCTGTGGAAAATGCTAATGAGGATTGCAAATGCCTTTTGAAAACCCTTCCCCCAGAACCTGAGCCGACACTGCTTCAGATGATTGAAGCTTGCAATCGCCTGGGGACATTGCAGCATACCACAGCAGTAACTGATAAAAATGAAATTTAGAATGTTTATCCTGTAATGTAACAGTGAGGGGCCACCTCCGTGGCACCTCCCCCCAGACCACCTTAAAAACAAACCTGGAGAGCTCCATTCAAAGAAGCCTGGCACCGTGCCCCCCCCCACCCCAACGATGGAGCGAGAGGGACCAGCGGAGCAGCTGGCGCTGCCGCTGCCGGCGCTGCTGCCGCCAAAGACAAAGAGAAAAGGCTTCGAAGAAAGGCGAGGCGTGGGCCTCGCCCCTGGTCTCCCCTCCCCGTTCCCGGAGCGAGTCGCTGCGGCAGAGCTCGTCCCCGCCGGCGCCGTGAGGCGAGAGCGAACAAAACCGGCCGCTTCTCCCTGCCCGACACAGGAAATCCCGGCCGCCCGCAGCCGCCGCTGCCGGAGCGGGAGAAAGAGGGGCCGGCCGCTCCCCCAAGCCGGCACGGGGAATCCCGGACCCCTGCAGCCGCCTCCCCGGCGCGGCTCCAGCCGCCATGCCGCCTGCCCGGTTTAAGCCCAGTCGCAGAGAAGCCCCAAAGCCCGCACGTGGCTCAGCCCGCCCGCGGCCAGCCGCCGCTGCTGGATGGCGCATCCCCAAACGCGCCCGGGCCGCCGCCCCGCTCCAAAAAGAAAGAACCCATGCCAGCCACATCTAGCAGCCCTGGTGCTGCCCAGCCACTCCGAAACGCCATATTGGATACTATAAAAGCACACAGCCCCTGCCGCCCAGGCCGACCCCGCATGCAAATAAAGGACCTCGAAATGCATCTCGGGAGCCCATTTAACACCAAAAACCCCTTATAAAATAAAACTAAGTAAAATTGAAACGCACAAAAGCCAATGCTAGGCCGTGTGGACCCTGGAGTATCGAAGGAGCTGGTTTCTCCGGTTTTTCTTACTAGCTGTGAGTTAAAAAGACCAAACCAGAGATGAGACCCCCGGAGAAAACAAAAGAAACTCAGAACCCTGGGGTTGCTCCCAGCGAGGGCGGGTTCTCCAGCTCTGCTCAACTCCATGCAGCACAGCTGAAAAGATCCTCCTCCTCCACGGCATGCACGGGCAGCCAAAAACCCCTCGAGCAAATATTGTAAGAGCTGATTAATAAAGGCATTTTAAGGAGATTAATATTATCTCCACCCATTTTATTCATAACAGTAACCTCCCAAACCATGGGACAAGGCATAGCCGAAGCCTTTGCCACTTTGAAAACACTGCCTGGGAAGTAGTTGGTTTGTTTTGGCTGAGGGGAGCCTGGCCACATAAAAAAAACCTGCTGAAAGGCGCAAAAAGCAAAACCACCCAGTTTATGCCCTCACTGCCAGAAGGGTCCTCACTTTACTAATTCCCGTCGTTTTAAATTTCACAAAAATGGCCAGCCTTTGCAGGAAAACTCATCTCGCAGTGCAGGATGGTGACGCGTGAAAACATAAGCTCCACAGCCTTCCCAGCCACAGCTGTCAGAACCAACTTACAGCTTCCAGCCGGCCCTGCCTCCTCCGTTGCAGAATTATGTACAGCCACTCCAGGAAGCACTGGGTTGGACATATCAACCTGTAACACAGTAATGTTAACAAACTCCTCAGTGTTTTGTCTCCCCCACAGGGATTTGTGGTCCCTTACCACAGGGTTACCATGCTTTGCTTTTAGGTAGATCTTCTACCTCAGTGACAGGACTGTTTGTTTTGCCAGGAGTCATTGACTCCGATATAGTTGGGGAAATAAAAATTATGGCTTGGACCCCGCACTCCCCCTGCATGATCTCCGCAGGCAGCAAAATTGCTCAGCTTATGCTTTTCCCGGCAGGACCTTTGTTGGCACCCCAATAGCTGCACGGAGGAGGGGCGGTTTTTGTTCCACTGGGCTACCACAGGTTTTCTGGACACAACGTATCACTTCTCAGCGTCCCACATGCCAATGTAAAGTGTCTCTGAAAGGCAAGGAGTTAATTTTAACTGGACTTATTGACACGGGTGCAGACATTATTCTTCTCTCTCGGAGTCAATGGCCTGATGACTGGCCTTTGATGCCTGTCCCCCAGGTCCTTTCAGGGGTGGGTGGGAACAGTCAGAGCTATCTGGTGCAGATTACAGGGCCTGAGGGAAGAGTTGCTACTGTCAGGCCTTTTGTGGTCTCTGCACTGCTGATCTTGTGGGGGAGAGATGTTTTATCTCAGTGAGGGATTTTCATACAGTCAAATTTTATCTAAGGGTCATTGGTACGCGTGATACCCCCCAAACTGACTGGAGAAAGATAAATGAGGCAATTGAGGGAATGGAGCCCCTACAACTGGGGCTCCCTTCTCCTTCCATGATCCCTAGAAACTGGCATCTAATAGTGATTGATTTAAAGGATTGCTTTTTTGATATTCCGCTGCATCCAGATGATGCACCCAGATTTAGCTTTTCTGTACTGAGTATTAATATGCAGTCTCCACTTGACTGATATCATTGGTTAGTATTGCCCCAAGGGCTACGAGATAGTCCAAGCATATGCCAATGGTATGTGGCAAAAATTCTGAGTCCAATATGGGAAAAAATGCCTGATATTCTGCTGTTTCATTATATGGATGACATTTTAATCTCTGCAGAAACTGTAATTCGTGTAGAAGAAGGAATGCGAGCAGTCTGCCAAGCTGTTAAAGCAGCAGGCTTGACCATTGCTTCTGAGAAGATTCAAAAGACATCTCCCTGGAAATATTTGGGCTGGAGAATAAACATGCATTCTATTTTGGCACAACCCTTGCAAATTTCAACTGAAATCAAAACCTTACATGATGCATAGAGATTGCTGGGGACGATTAACTGGGTTTGTCCCCTGCTTGGGATTTCAAATGCAGATTTGGAGCCATTGTTTGCCTTGCTGAAGGGAGAGCCCGATCTTTTACCACCTAGCATTTAAACAAAGAAGCACAAATTGCACTTCAGAAGGTGGCTGATGCTATCTCTCAGAGACAATCAGCCCGTTGGGCTCCTGAGTTACCCATGTGGTTAATAATTCTGAATCCCAGCAAACAACCCCATACCTTAATATTTCAGTGGGACACAGAAAAAACAGACCCTTTACTAATCATTGAGTGGGTCTTTTTGCCTAATAACATGCCCAAAACAATTTCCATGCAGGATGAACTTATGGCCATGTTGATTATCAAGGCTCGTCAAAGGCTGACCTCCTTGGCTGAGAAAGATTTTGATTGCATCTTTCTGCCTCTCACTATGTTTTATTTGAATTGGCTGCTACAGATGTCTGAAAAATTGCAAATTGCTTTAGCAGGTTACTCAGGACAGATATCTATCCATCCGCCTAAACACAAATTGCTAAATTCTTCATTTAACTTACTTTCTAAGCCGAAGAGAAGTGAGACTCCTTTGCGAGCTATGACAATATTCACAGATGGTTCTGGGAGGAGCAAAAAATCAGTATTAGTTTGGTTTTGAAACTGGAACTTAGCAGTCTGATATTGCTGTTGTTGAAAGGTCTCCACAAATAGTAGAATTAGCCACTGTGGTCAGAGTGTTTCAGAAGTTCAGTGCACCTTTTAATCTGATTACTAACTCTCCATATGTTTTGGACATTGTTCAAAGGGCAGAGAATTCTGTTTTGAAAAATGTTAAAAATGACACTCTTTTTTTCTGGTTGAAATTGTTGGTTAGTCTGTTAGACAAAAGGATGGCTCCTTACTTTGTGATGCACATTAGGTCACATTTCAATCTCCCAGGTTATCTCACCGAAGGTAACGCCCAGGCAGACTTGTTAGCTTTATCAGTACAGCATATTTTACCTAACAAAATAGAGCAAGCTAGGCTGAGCCATGCCTTTTTTTCATCAGAATGCTGGGGCTTTGGTAAGACTTTTTGAATAGACTCCAGCTCAGGCTTCCAGTATCATAGCTACATGGCCCGACCGTCAGCATTGCAGTCTTCCTAATGTGAACACAGGAGTTAACCCAAAAGGGTTTGCAAAGCCTACGGATTTGGCAAACAGATGTAACACACTTTTCTGAATTTGGCCCCTGAAATTTGTACATGCATCCATTAACACATACTTAGGTGCTCTGTTTGCCTCAGCTCACACAGGAGAGACAGCTAAAGATGTCTGCTATCACTTTGCTGTTGCCTTTGCCACATTAGGGATTCCACAATAGGTTAAGACAGACAATGGACCTGCATACATTTCCCGCAGAGTTTCAGATTTCTTCTCCTTATGGGGTATCACCCACAAAAGAGGCATACCACATTCACCCACAGGGCAGTCCATTATAGAGTGTGCCCATGGCACCCTCAAAAGCCTTTTAATACAACAAAAAGGGGGAGCTGGAGATACCCCCGCTGAATGACTGTGTAAAGCCTTATATGTTTTCAATTTTTTAAACTGTTCAATAACAAACTTGAATCCTCCCATGACTAGGCACTTTGCCTCTTCCACATCGCTTTCCTGCAAGGAAAAACCATCAGTACTAATTCGTGACCCAGAATCTGGTAAAATCCTGGGCCCGTACCAATTGATCACTTTGAGGAGGGGCTTGGCTTGTATCTCCTCAGAAAGCAGACCCTGCTGGATCCAAGCCAAGAATGTGAAGCCATTCTGGGAACCTCTACTGGCAGCTGACACCTCCGAATCCGCAGGAGGGGAGAAAGAAGAGGAGCCCTGCCCAGACTGCAGCTGATGATCTTTTGTCCTATCTAGGAAACTATGAACTTTGAGCTTTGTGTCAGTATAAAGGGTGTGAAAACAAGAGTTATTACAGAGTTCTTTTGGTGTAATTCAGGTATACAGCCATTGAAATTTTAATTATAGCAGAGCACAGCCACATTTGCAAACTGGAATGCAGACAAAACAATTAAGTGAGTGCCTTATATTTGACTGATTTTTGAAAAGAAGGATACGCTGAAAGGAATTTTTTTTTTCTCTCCACAACATAGATCAAAACAAACAAGCAAAAATGGGATTGAATCAAATGTTATGCCTTTTAGCATTACTTGCCCATGGTAGTACAGCATGGCCTGTTGACCAACCCAAAACGAATGTTTGGGTAACCCTGGCTAATGCAACCAAACAAGAAACCTTATGCCTAGCTGCTGCATCCCCAGAAAATCCATTTTCAACCTATTTAGTTGGCTTGCCATTAGATGGCTGGCCAATACCAGAAGCTACTAAAAGCATTGTACAGAGCTCAAATCCTCTTAATACATGAGATCAGTGGAATCCTTACCTTTCTGTAACACCCTTGGAGCCACAGGAATTAGAACTCCTGGGTTCTGTGAAAATGGATTTTCGTCTCAATTTTGATTACACAGGAAAAAATCAGTCTAAAGCTTGGGATGTTTCTGCCTATCATCCCGTGCATAGGAATCAGACCTCTTGGTGTAATTACACTTCTAGCAGCCCTTCTAAGTCCAGCAACGTCCTCCCTGTGGCTGCCGCCAGGAATGTTTCTGGTATGTGGAGATCAGGTCTGGGGAGCGATCCCTTCGCACATCATGAGAGGTCCCTGTAGTTTGGGACAGCTGACTGTGCTGATACCTAATGCATCCATGATTTTACAGCACAAGTATCCCCGCAGAATAAGGCACAGCTTGCATGCATTTGATGAATATTGTGATGATGAATTGTCTTTGTGGTCTGTGACCCAGATGAACTGGGCCTCTTTGCTTTTGCCAGGACTGGCTGCAAAGAAGGCCTTAAGCCAATTAAATAAAGCAGCCTGCTGGCTGGCAAAACAGACGAATGCCACCAGCTCTGCCCTGTCAAATTTATTAACAGATGTTGATAGCATAAGGCATGCCAGCCTGCAAAACCAGGCTGCTATAGATTTTCTCCTCCTTGCTCAAGGCCATGGATTTGAGGATTTCGATGGGATGTGTTGTATGAATCTTTCTGACCACTCAGAATCTATCCATAAAAGCATTCAGCTGCTGAAAGGTAGCGTGTTTGAATTAAAGGTAGAATCTGGATCTTGGCTAGATAACTTGTTTCGTGGCTAGGGTTTGACACCTTGGCTAAAAGATTTTCTTAGTATAGGAATACATGTTATGATTTTAATAATAATTATGTTAGTTATGATGCCTTGCTTGCTTCAATGTGTGCAGAGATTGAGTGATAAGGCTGTTAAAAGAGTGGTTTTGGTCAATACAGAAGGGGGAAATGTGGGGATTCACGAGAGTGAGACAGACTTAATTAGCATATCTAGTCTGGTGACTAGGATGCCATGGCAAGGACAAACAGAACTTTGAGTTTATGAGAAGATGGGATTAAACCTGCTTAAGGAAGAAGATTCAATCAACCCCCTATGATGAAGATGTTGAAAAATGTATGAGTTGTTTGTATGATCTTTTAACCTAATTATTGTAGTAGAAATTATTAACCTTACTGAAATGGTATATAAGTTCTTGGAAAACCCAAGTAAAATCAGATTCTGATCATGGTCAGTCTCCCCGTCTCTCCATCAATTGCCAATAAACTAATCCCCAGAGAAAGCTAGTGCATACCTTTCGAGTTCCCATTTCAAGGCTCAGATGAGTAGTTTGCATTTGGTGATGATGAGGGATCTTTTGCAGCCAGCATACTACATTGAGTGTTTCATGTGCATTTTGAGAATCCATGCTAATTATGGCCCTGCAGAATTACTTAAAATTAATTTTAAGGAAGCACTTTTATTTTAAAATAATTGAGGTAAATCCTGAGTGGCCTGATAATGGTGGAGAAATCTCTCAACAAATGAGATTTGGTGGTTTGATTAAAACCACTTTTCTATAAACCATGAAACATTTTGAAGTCAGAATTAGAAAAAGCTAGATATAAGCTACAAGTAATCCTCTAAGTCTTCAGGTTTTATAACTCACAGTAGTCTGTAAGGTTTTTGACCATATTTACAGAAAATGAATTTCTTGGCAGGATATTTTAAAACTAAAAATATGTAAAGTTGGCAGCCTAATACATTCATTCAGATATGGTGATGAGATCTCTGGATTTAATAATTGCATTCCTAGCAATCACAATTATAAAAGTTATGCTTGGAGATAATCATGTAAGGCAGATATAATTCTCTGTTGCTACCTGAATTTCAAGTGGCTCTGTATCACTAAAACTGAAAAATATTAATTAAATGTCTTTCTCTAACATTAATTTATCTGAATACATTTTTGTCTCCATTTCTCTTCTCTTTCTTAGGAAGTATCAAATGAAATCTATTAATAAATTCAGATATAAGTGTTTTATTAAGGATATTAAGGATGGAGAGTATAGCTGAATGTAGTACCAGGGGAAAAAAAAAAAAGAAAACCAGGTTTTTCTTTCAGAAGAAAAGAACAGTTTTCCTTTTTTTTTCCTAGAAAAATAAAGGTTTTTTTCCCTAGAGGGGAATAATGTTAAAGGATCCAGGCATAAAAATAGGCTTTTAAATTATGAAAGAGAAGAAACTACTCAGCTGCTTAAAAAAGATGATGATATGTTGGTAAAATGGAATTAAATGTATATTTTCTTTTAATGCCTACTCTCTTGTTTCTCTACAGAGTAAGATATATGTGGATCTTCAAAAATGGTGACATGCATTTGAATCAGAGCACATGCATCAACTTTCTTCAAGGATCTGGTGAATTAAAGGTCACTCGGCAGCAAATAACATCTCATATTTTTGCAGAGCTGATGGACGTTTCATTCATCCAGGGTCTCACAAAAACCTAGAGCCAGAGTCCACTTGCTGTAACCATTTGTAGGCAATTAAGGCAGTGTAAACAGACAGCATATTAAAATAACCTTTCAGTGTGATTGAACAACCTCAAGTATTGCACCCCTCTTAGCAGTGCCACTCAAATTTTTCACTTGATATCAAATTAATTGCTAATGCTGAAATTTCAGTGAGTAGAGATGTTAATTAACTACAAAACCAGGAGTGCAGTGAGGCAGGGATGGATAAAGAAGACCTGTATCTCTTGGAGCTTACAGGAGCTCCTTTGAGTGAAGTGTCTCTTGCACAATGTTTTTCACTTTTTACTCTCTACTATCCATCTTACTAACCATATTTTTTTCCTCTGCTTTTTTTTATTTCTTTTTTTCCCCCCCTCCAATCAGACGCTGCACTTGTGAGCCCAAAATGACAAGATTAAGAACAAATACAGTGACTCAGAAAAAAGACCCTAATCCAAACTCCCTAGCCATTGCAACCAACAGAATTTCCTGTTGGTATTGGAACTTCTTTCTCTGATAGCATTTTGTCTTTTCTGCTGGGACTCATTTCAGAATCTAACTCAAGCTTCAAGTAAAAAAGAAGCTTCCCTTGTTCATCTCAGGAAAACATCGCAACATTTTTTTACCAAAACTACCACAAATTTGAATGGATCTTTCTTTCCGTATTCATTCTTCAACACCTGGTGTTTGATCTCAGATGGAAACTGATTCTGTGCTCACTACTTGATTGCTAAGTCACCCATGCAAAATCTCTGAGCTGATTTTCTTTCTCTTGTATTTTGTCCATGAATGAGAGAACCACGTAGTCAAGAGATGGATTTTATTCATATGCAAGATTTCTCAAAGAACATGAAAATCTTTTTCTATACTGCTTTCAGGACTGTGAGGGAAGGTAGCAATCTGCCTGCAAAATATGGCTGATATGTGATGAAGACAAGCAGTCCTCACCTTCAGTGGTCTAACTCAATTTTAGAGTAAAGACAAGATCATAAAACTTGGAGGACAGTCAAAGCCCTACATTCTCTTTCTGAAGGGATAGCTGACTGATAAATGGCAACTGATTTTGCCCATATGTTTCTGAGTTTTAAATAAATCCTTGCACTAGGGATAGCTACCGAGGTAGGAGAGCTAAGCAGGTTTAGAAAATGACTTTATGAATTGGTTTGAGGCAGAAAATGTGGGTAAGGAAATCAAATGCTAGAATACAGTCTCGTGTTTTTCTTCACAGTGGCTTTGACTTGCTTTTTTCCTGTTTAAGGATTTCACTTGATTGGGAAGGCAGTGACACAGAGAAGGGGTAGCAGAGGGGCAGCAACCTGTAGATACACTCATAACCAGGAGATGATGTCTATTCACACCTCAAATCATGCTGAATGGCCTGTAGCTCTCAAACCAGCTGTTTGCAATGTTATGCTCCAGTAGGACCTGAGGATTAAAGAATCATCTGCAATGCAGATCAGATTGTCTTTCAGAAAACAGAAAAAATCACAAAGTACAAGCAGGTGCAAGGTCCAATCAAGAGGGCTCTTCTGTGGTCTGGATATGAGAAAATAGACTGCCACCTGAGTTAACTCACTAAGCAGATCTATCATTACTATTTTACCCTCTATTTTATAAAAAAAAGAGCAATGAAGCAAAACACTGCCAAAATGCATTGTATTAACAGAACATTGTCACAGCATTACCTTGTAATGGGAATCGAAATCTGAGTCAAAGCACTATGCTTTTCTTCAATAATACATTGCCATCAGTACTTTTCCCTGCAGAGAAGCTGCATCTTCATGCATCCTGTGACAAAGAAGATAGTCTGGCACAGAGACAGTGTTATCCTTTCTCTGAATCACATAGACCCTTTTAACCAACAAGAAAAAAAGCTGGATTACTTTGTTTTTGTTCTTTAGAGATGTGAGGCGCAGCTGTGTAGATTGTAGGCAACAACTGCCTGCTCTGATGCAGCATCCTGCACAGCAAGAAAACTAAACACTCGCTTCTCTCCTTCATTTTGAGCATTGGCTTGTGCATTGGGAGCATCAGTGTGCATCTGACTGGTTGTGAAACGCTCACTGGATCACGATGCAAGTCTGGCAGTAGCCCTGCAAAAGGGTTTGGACTTGTGATTTAGGATTGGTATCTTTCACTACCAAATCCCTGGGCACTGCACATCTTTAAATTAAGACACATGCCTCAAGGTCTCCCAAAAATAGTCACTAGCTATGAAGAGGAAGTAACTTTTCAGTTTTAAAGTTTTATTGGCACTATGGCTTTGAAGTTGCCTGTCTGGCAGAGCCTGAATGACTACAGATTACTACGAGGCACTATCTAACAGCCTTCACTGAGCAGGTGTCTCAGTGTAAATGTCTGTCTGAAGGTGGCAGAATGAGGCAGTGCTGTAGGGTGACAGAGTTCATTCAATTCCCAAAGGAAGTCTACAGGTGAATTTGGCAGTCAACAGTATACCAAAAAACATGGTTTCATGTCAAGGGCTGTTCCAAGGAAGCAAAGAAAATTCTGTTGTTTTTCTTTTTTTTCTTTTTTACTATGCTGAAAGTTCTCCAGATATGTTTCTGATTACATGAGGTCCCGTGAAAGTGGAACCTTGATCCTTACTAGAAACAGAAAGGGTTTGACAAAATTTCTAGACTGATATAAAAATAGATTTTCTAATATAATCTCAGTTGTGCTTTCTTGCATATGGACTCTGATTCTCATTTAAACTGACAACAACATTTTTTTATTTGGACATCTGACATCTCTTCATAAGCATCATCAAATATTATTTATAACTTCCATACTATTTATTTTTAAATAGACCTCTGTCTGACCTGTTTTTTAGGATTACTCAGTTGTAATAGGTTCAACAAAGAGTATGATAACAACACAGGGTGGGGTGAATATAGGGGTTCTTATGTTAATGTAGGCATGTGTGGAAAGCTGACAAGTGATCCCGAACAAATTACATTTCTAAGTTCACTTTAGCACATTTGAAAAATTTGAATAAGATTTGTAATCCTTTTGCATTCAATTAAACTCTACCTGAGATGTATCTTATAGTTAAAAAACCAAACCCAGAAAGTTAAAAAAGAATGACACAAATCACTTGAAAATTAGTCTGGATTCAAATCAGTACAATAAGAACCAATCTCCCCAAGTATTGATGAACTATTTTCAAAAAAATCAATGGAAGTGAAGAACCTACATACCACTAAGGTTCTGGGTGTTAGATTTTGCTTTGCAGTGTCTTGAGGTGTTTATACAGGTGTGGAACATCAGAGAAACAGGCTGGTGTACTGTTTTTCATGAACATGAACAACAGTGGAAGAAATATTTATTCTTGAACATCTATTTACAGGCCTCTGAAGTCAAGAATTGAAAACCAATGGCAGAAATATGTATATAAAATACAAACAGGTTCAGCTGAAGGCAAAGGACATGAGGAATGTTAATGACAGTTGAATTTCAAACAAATAATTAAATAAAAATTCCACAACACTTGTGGATTCCTTTTTCTCTCTCTCCTTTTGGATCCAGGCTATATAACACAGTGCTTGTTATAATTAAATGAATAGTAGTGTTTTATGTATATATACGTATATATATAATATGTATATAGAAATAATTGTTGTGCTATCTCTCAAGCTTGTTTGCACAATTTTGTCCGCAGACAGAATGTGTGGCAATCACAGGAGACAGCTGAAAGTTAGCTGTGTTTAATGTCCAGCCTGAACACACATTTGTTTGGTCTAGCTGAGGATGGCAAAGTGTCCTCCCCTGTGATGCTCGTGGGTATGAGCTGACAGCACCCAGCAACACACCAGGGAGCCAGAGCTGGGGAAGGGAACTGGGACAGTTGTTAACACCCCTCTCTCCTGTTCTAGCAGCAGCATAAGAGCCTTGAAATGGGATTTATTTTTTTTTTTTTTTTTTTTTTTAACATTCTCTCTACATCTCCTCTCCATTCCCAAAGTGGGCTCCAGAGGTACTTTTTACTAGAAGATTAAAATGACCCCACCAGTGGCGCTACTGGATGAAAAGCTGCCTATAACAGTGCTGCAGCCTGGAAAGATACAACAAAAGCCCTCTAGTGCTCTTGGGTGTTTACTTGGCAGGAAGCAGTGGAGGATGTTGAGCAATCACCACTGTGCATACGTGCATTATAAATGCAGAGTATTCAGAGCACTGCCTGTGATGCCAGATGTTCACAGCTCTTCTCTTTACTTTTCAGTAAGGGCTTTCCATGCTGTACAACTGTTTATGGGCTTTGCTCCCTTGGTGTTTGGGGGTTCCTGCTGTGACTAAATTCAGCTAAGGCATCAGGACACAAGTTCCTTGATGCTAGCACATACCTTCCCAGTGCTCATAATAAGAGAAGAAAAGTTAATTTAAAAAAGTGAATTACCATTTTCTAAATCCAAAAGTCTTTTGATAACTGAAGAATCTGAGATTCTGTGGAATTAGAAAGACTTATTTACAAAAGAGTAAAGAAAAGCTGCAGAAAACTGGTGGCACTAACTGTAAGTGACAGGAATGGGGAGCTTGGAGCTTAACTCACCTCAGCCCTTCCCTTTGTATATTTTGCTCTGTATAGAGCACTGTGGATGCTGATTTGGCACAATTTCTGTACTCACTGGGTACGGGTGGGGGCAGCCTTCCATGCATCACGTTGATTCTGTGGGGTCATGCACTTCTTTCTTCAAACCAGAGATTGAGAAATCCTTAAAGAGGGGTGGGCAGGGAAAGTTGATAGTTCTTTCTGTAGCAAAGGCACAACAGAAAACAAGCAGCTTCACTATTGTGTTTTGCTGACTGTCAGATTTGTGTCAGCTTCAAAAGCAGCGTTTGCTGGAAGGGACTATTCAGCTGGTGGGAAAGAAACTGAGAGGGTGTAGGTGTGAGTGATTTTTCCTAAATTTATATTTAGCCCTTTAGCTTAACAAGCTTTCTAGTGCAAATTAAGCCTGTGAATTTTTTTGTGTAACAGGATGTGACAGCCATTCTCACTTCATGTGAGGGCAAGCATCACGGGAAGGTAAAGACATCCAGTCACTAAACTACTGAAGCAAACTATTTCGTTTTCAAGGGTACCATTGCCTGTTTTGTGAAAGCCAAGCTGTTCTTTCAAAGTGTCTGTGCTCATTATGTTATTTACTTACACACACGCGCACATATAAATGAAATCATGATGTTACATATACTTCCTGACAGCTTTGACAACTCAACCTGGGATATGAAGGTCAAGCCTGGTACAACATGGTTTGCATTATGTTTTATGTCTAGTCACAGGACACCATACAGGGACAGGTGGCTTACACAAACAAGGCCAGAACAAAGCTAAGGTTAAGGTGCTGAACTTTATTTAGCAAATTCCCAGCTTTCTCAAATTATGTTTACTCACTAATTAGACCATTTTATCAGTGTTATTATTTTATTTTAAAATATTTTTGTAAAGTCTTACATAAATATTTCATGTGAGAATATTTTGTTATGTCTTTGTCTTGGGTATTTAAGAGCATAGAAATTCTGCTGCTAGTAAATAAATGCATGTCTGGAAAATTCAGAGCAATTTTAGGTTGTCAGGTGTAACTTAGGTAGAATAAAAAAGGTTGTGATGTAATGCAGTCCCAGCTATGCACCACAAAAACCAGAATTCAAATCACTAATGTGTATGAAAATTCTGGAGATCATTAGCACTTGCACCCCTGTAAGGCAGGATTAACTCCGTTGGAAGGAATCAAATCTTGTCAAGGTAAAATGGATGCATTGGGCTGGTAACTTCTGCACAGGAAAATAACTGAGCTTGGCTTGCTATGACACTACTACCTGGTGTCAGCTCAGTGTGCTCATTTTGATAAAGGCAAGAACCAATATTTTTCATGGTCCATAAACAAATAACTTTACAGGGTGTATATACAGATACAAGAGAGATGTAATCGCAGCTATATACAGTACTTCTACAATACTGCTGTTCCTGGTCAGGACTGGTATTTGTTATAGCTGTGCCTGCAAGAGATTTCAACCCTGTTATCTACTATAAGGGATGAAGTAGATCCATTTATTCAGATTTGGGCCCAGAATTTTCCTCAGAGGAAAAGCGTGAAGACTGTGTCCAGTGTATTACTGTATCATCTTATCTCTAGCTTGCCACAAACATTAATGGCACAGAAAAGGAGGTGGCAGAGAAGCAGACTCAGAGAAGTAGCTGGAACAATTAAACACACCTAGAAAAATCATCTGCTTTCCTTCTTTCTTTCTTCTTCTACCCCTCTGCTCATTCTAGTTTTTTTTCTGCTTGCAGTGAGTATTGTCAGCTAGGGAACTGCAGAAAAATCAGCAATTGCCTGGTTAAACTGTATGAAACCAGTATTTCTGAAACCGGGTAAAGTGCTATCCCATACAATGTCTGGAGGCATTAAATAGAGGTGAATTATAAGAATAATATGCTTTCTTCTGCTTACAAGATTTAAAGTAACTCAAGATTCTAGCTTGTAGGAGCAGAAGTCAAAAAAGCCAGGCTTAGTGAAGAAAGCTTGTTATTTAGGGTAAAGGGATTTAGTTATAACATTACAGAGGCTGTGATGGTTTTGCTCTCTGATCTCTTAATCTTTTACCAAAAGATGTTGCAACGACCTAGATTTCAGAAAGAGTTCTTGCAGAATGCAGAAATTCCAACAAAGAAAGATTTCCTCTCAAAGATGCAGTGTTCTGGTTTAGCAGAACAACAAATATATTTTCAGTAATGGGTCTTTGTCCTGGGTTGCAGTGTAGGAACAGTGTACACAAAGTATTTATTCTATCACCATCTTCATGAACTGTTGAAACCAGGTGGGCTAGTGTTTTCCCAAGCCCCCTGCCTCTTCTGCTAATGACCTTTGGGGTGTCTTCTGCTAATGGCTCATTAACGCCTGGCCCATGAGTCACAGGTAACTCCCTCCAGGGGTTATCTCTGTTTAATGGGCCATCAAGGACCCACTTCACACTCATCATCCCATTGTGAGATGCTCTGCCCAGGGGGAGGAGCCAAGCATTCTCATCTGAATATAAGCTGGTATGTGGGACAGTGCAAGCAGCACTTACCCACTGGATTCCCAGAGGACCAGAGCTCCCAGATCTTTCTACAGGATCACTGCTTCAGGAAGAGCACTTCACCTGGACTGCTTCCACTATCCTGCTCAGGTTGTATTCTGACTCTGTCAGTGATCCTTTGTGTTATTGCATTTATTTTATTTTATTTTTACCTTTTTACCTTTCTTCTTATTAAATTATATCTCTGACTTGGAGCCTCTCATTTGTTTTGCTTTCAAACCACAACAGTCCTTTCTTGAACATTAGTGTCAGATTTAGAGTTTAGATCCATAATGGATGGTATTTTTATTTATTTATGTATTTTGTGGGGTTATTTTTGTGGTTTTTTTTTTTTTTTTTTTTTTTTTTCTTCCCTTCCTTTCCCCTTTTCTTTTTGTTTTTAAATAAATTGTCAGTCTTTTCAGAAGTTCTTTCATCTGGGATATTTTTAGTACATTCTTCAGATAAGAATGCTCTTTATCAACAGCAAACCCATGAGTCCTTTCTGACCTCAGGCCTCTGAGCAAAAGCATCCATTTTTTCATCCCCAGGGCAAGTTATGGCTGATGACCCTGCTGCAGTCTATCCTAGACAACAATCCTAGACAACACCAAATGAACTGCTTAATTGCCTACCACATTCCTTTCATCTACATGGATTTCCTCCATTCACAAGTTCATTCCCATGCCTAAAGGTGTACATGTGGCACAAGCATGTCAGAGAATGGTGTCTCATTCAGGGTCACTCTCTTCACACACCCAAGAAGAGGTGCAGTCTTCCAAGTGTTACTGCAAACCTGTCAAGCCATGTATCCTATGGGCTCAGCCTGTCCTGTTCCCAGTGGAGCCCTAATGAACTAATAGCTTTGAAGTGGTCTTAGAGGTTTTTTACTGTGAAGGAAAAAAATTCAGGATTTTATACTAGCTGGTTGAGTTTTCTCTCAGGGAACAGGTGGTATGCAGGACTGGGCCCAGATTCCAGGGATAAAGGCTTATTGGTACCTCATTGTAGGGGTCAGGACTCCATTTTGCTAGCCCTGATGTCTGGCAACCAGATATCAAACTGAGAGAAACTGCTGATTGCCAAATAAAACTATTTATTTTGAGAGAAAGCCCATGAACACTGAGAGACAATTAATTACATCCTCTTTTGTCTATTCTGAGATTCTCTCATTGCTCCTAGAGGTCTTGAAGAAATTTAGTTTATGGACAGCCAAGGCCATAGCTTGTCAACACTTGGTGGAACTTAGTCATTGGAAACAAGGTAAAATTCATTAATACACAATGTTCTGGAGTAATAAACTGGCACAGGCTACTCTTTAACTAATTGTAGTTTTCACTGATGTTTGGAAGCAGAGGAAATAGTCCCATTTTTCTCCAGTATAATTGCATCTCATGACTGTTATGTAGTTTATACAAAAAATAGTTTAAAAAGCCTCCTTAAAATTGATGCTTCAATTAAAAAAAAACAAGCCAAACAATGAAACCCAAGAAATTAGGAAGAGCCACAAATCTGCAATTCAAATATCTCAGCAGGCCAGAAAGTGTGATCAGCTGCATACAAGGGTTGTATCTGCCCTGCTTCATTCCCACAGACAGCAATCTGCCCATAGAGACCACACATCCTCCCACTGCTTCTCCTGTTCAAGTTGCTGAAATGCTGCCCAAAACCAACACTGCAAAATTTGACTGAAGCACTTTTTCAATGTGGCCCCATTACTCACTTCACAAAATACATTTGTTGCCAGCTGATGTCATTGCAGGACATCAGCAGCAGTATCTTTGGCTGTTTAACTAGTTTGTTGACCAGACAGAGCATTGCCAAGACAGTTGACAACACCATTATCACAGACCTCTGCTGTAGTTTTGGTCCCTCTCATCTCTGTGATCAATGCAGATTAAAAAGCAGTTAAAGAATTCCTGCCTGGCCAGGAAAACCACTCTTGTTTATAGCAGATTTGTTTTCATTGGTCCTGAAAAATCTAGTCTCTCTTCTGCAAAGATGCTGTTATAAATGAGACAGCCAGATTTGAAAAATAAAATAAAAAACAGAATTTATTTTTCGCGTAACAGCGAACATGGAAAGCCACGATAAAAGGACAGCCCCGATCCCGGGATTGACACTGGGTGAAAGTATGGACCGGTCTCTATCGCACCAGTCCTCCCTCATTCACAAATCTCACCACCATGTGTCCAGTTTTTATACTCTTTATTTCCCCCCAGGCCGGGTTCCTTTGTCCACCTTTGCTCAGATTGTGTATTCATGAGTTCTCTTTTGAAACAGTTTTTCTTCTGAATAGATTTTCGGGCACAGCCTGATGAATTGATGAATTTTCCGGGAAGGCAGCATCAGGTGTGCCCAGTTGTTGAGGCTTATCTGATTTGGCATATCCTTGATTAATCACTGTTAATGGTCCATCTCCAGGGCTGGGACTCTCTTTTCAGGTGTTGATTTCTTTTCTTCCTTTGCTGGAGCCACCTATCCCTGAACAAACCTAGTTTTCCTGGAACCAGTATCTGCCTATTGCTTTTTATTTATACTTTATTTCAGCACATATTATTTAATACAGTATATTCCTCATAACAGTGCTATTTTAATAAAGTTCTGCAAAATGGCTGCAGCTAGAGGGAGAGTATGCATGTGAAGGTGGTTTCAAAGGGATATGCTTTTTTATTATGAGCCTTCCCTGTTCTCCCTCTGATTTAATTTTCTTTTGTGCTGTGGATCACTCTTGGTTTATTTCTAAATTTATTGTCTTCCCCTCCTCCTCAATGGAAAGCAGAAATAATGCAGCATCCATTTGTTTTGAAACCTATTGTTTCAAGTGCAACCTGAACAAAAACATCCTGGTACTTTATACTGCAGCCTGTTTTGTGAAGGAAGGTGAGTGCACGTGGGCTGAGACTCTTCCAGTGTGAAGTAATATTGCACAGACTGAGAGGTCATTCTCCTCTTCTATCTGCCTTTTTAACAATGTGAATATCTATCAGTAGTGAGGATTGTCTGTCTTTCAAGGGAGGTCCTGCTGTGCACCCATGAGTTAGAAAATGAGTGACTGTGAGAGACATCTTACTTGGCAGTTGCATGAAGCACGGAGTGGGCCATGAGCCTGGAATGTATTTGGTCCTCTATGCGTTGAGCCAGGAGAGACTGGAGAATCTTGGTTTCCTATGATCTTATGATTCGGTGTGTCAGCTCACCAGGTCTGGCTTGCTGGCCATGTAACTGCTGTGTGAGAGCCAGCCATGCTGAAGCAGCCAGGGTGATGGCAGAGGAAGAAACAAGTGAAGTAATCTTTCAAGGAGTCTTCCTCTGAGGTGCTCTTCTAAGGAGTCTGTGTCTCCTCACAGGGTTGTGCTGCTGCCCTTTGCTCAATATGGAGAGCCTGAAATAATAGTGGATGTGGCAGCATTTAGCATCCCTGCTGGAGTTACCTGTCTTCTGCATCTGAAAAGATCACCTCTGGTGATCCATCGTGGCCCCTGTCTTAGTTCTCCTGCTAGCCATGATGCTGGGATCAATCTCTCCTTTGGCCAGAAATCTGTCATCATCAGGAAGCATGTCAGAAGCCTTTATTTGATGGTGAAGAGTGGTGGGAGGGATTAGTTGCAGGGAAGCTTGGTGTTTTGCTGACCATGTTAAGCTTCCCATCCAGGAGATATCGAAATGACAAATTTTGCTCTACCCACGTGGAAGGCTCTTAGCCATTTTTATGCTGCCTGCAGGGAGAAAGAGCCTGTAACAAGAACCAAAAAATCTGGTCTGGCTCTCGTGCCTCTCTCCCCTTCTCCCTTAAGGGAAAGAGGATTTCACAGACATTAGGAAAAAAAATCAAACCACCAAATTTTCTCCTAAATTTGACAGAAGTGGGAATAACAACATTTCTATTTGTGAAATGATTGCCAGACTTACCTGCTGTCTGCAGTACATGTACTGCACCTCCTGGTCTGCTCATTTCAAGGAGTTCCCAGGACAGCCTGAGGGGCAGGCAGTGGCCAGAGGGGAGCAAACTCACCTCCTACACACTTTAAGCAGCTTAGTGAGCTGGTCATTGCAGCCTGTCAATAAGTTTCAGAGGCCTAATGTACCATGGCAAACTCCACTTAGGGTATGAAATGTGGAATTGATATATAAGTTCATTTGCACCTTCATTAAACTCCTGTTTTACTCCACTTGTGCTCTGGATTTTTGTGCATACTTCACTCAAAAACTCCTGACTCTTCATTAGACATAAAAATCTAGACCAGAGACAATGGTCTGCCTTGTCTGAATCTGCAAATAAAATTGCTGTTAAGGCATGGAAATGTACAGGTTCTTTCGGACAAACCATATCTGCTCTGTGTTTGTCCTATCAAGAACCAGCTACCTCTTAATGAAAAGCTGTTGTCTTCTCATCCTGTGGGAATACAAGAAAGACTGGTAACAATATGGCAAGTGTCATCTCCAGGGAACTGCAAAGCATTTAGAAATGGAGTTTGCTTTCTGACCAGCTAACATTTCAGAGCACTAGTACAAGGCAGAACTTTGCAATGCAATTTGTTGAGGCCAAACACTTAATGAACATGCACCCTAGCTGCCTACAAGTGGGATTGAGATGAGCATCCCCCATGGTGCATCCCACAAGCTGCAAAAGTTCAGGAAGGGTTAGGATTAACTTCTGAGATTTAAACGGCTTCTTTCTGTTCATAAACATGAGGATTAGCAACTGCAGTGTTTATACAGGGTTTTAGTAGGTAAAAAATAACTGATTCTGTTTGTGAAGCAAAATACCATGAACTGGAAAAGCAGTGACAGCAAAACCAAGAAGAAGCCACATATGTACCTTTCTGATTCTGATTATCCAGGTACTGAAATGTAACTGGACAAAGACACAAACCAGACACAATTCATGTTTTTCTGTTCCATCCAGGAATATTAGCCTGTACACAGATGCAGTAGCTGAGAAATACCTCAGGACACACCACAGTGGCATCCCAGCAGATTTATGCAGTACAAAGGCCCAGGTAGAAGAGACATAAGTGTATGCCATGTTGGAGAAGCCTGAAGAGGAGAACAGGAATAAAGACAAGACCTTGAAATACAAATCAGAAGTCTAGAGATGAAACTGAGGAAGACATGAGTTTTTTTATGAGAGAAAAAATAGACCACATGCATAGGGAATGTCTGTGGATTAGTGCTGTATGACATGAGATTATCTTCTTTTTTAGCCCAGATAAATAGAGCCCTTTTTTGCTTCCACTAACTGGCTTCCCTGACTATAAGTTTGGACCAGAACTCATTGCCTCACAACACTCTCAAACGTAATTTTTTGTGACAGAAAAAATTTGTTTGCTTCCATTTACTTGTGAATGTGAGAGTAATCTGCAGAGAATTAACTTGAATAAGTGATGTAAAAGAAGCTGAAATTTTTGTCCATATGTAGTTAACCTCATTCAGTGGATTCTCCAAGATATTCCAGAAGCTGCTGTGGCTGTAAGGTGTTTGTCAAGGTGGAGAGCTTGGCTAAGCATACAGAACCATCATCCTTATATCAAGGACTACAGGGACATGTATTTTAGTTGTGATCATTATGTTCACCGAGAAGTGACTATTTATAAGTTTTTGCAGAATAAACAAAGCAAGCTGCTCAGTTTTGTGTGCCTTCACACCTATCTTTAGAGTATTGTGGCAAAAACAAAACAATTATTTGTTTCGAATGGTGAAAAAATTCAGAAAAAGACCCTATTCTAGCATCCAACACAGTATTTGTAAGATTTGTCCAACAAAAACAGTAAAGTGAGTCTAGACTTTTATTACATTTTATGGCTTTCAATATATTCATGGCAAAACATATTGAGCAGACATATGAACATACACCTCCCTTCTCTCATTTGCTTTCTGTGCGCAAATCAAATACATAGTTGCTATTGTCTCACTCTCCTCTCATCATCTTATTTTCATCATGCATACATACATACATGCATGTATATGCTTTTAAATAAAAAACACTTTTCCTGAGCGTCCATCCTTCCTCCTTTCCTAAGCATCTTTCCATGACTTCCTCCCAGATAATTAACAGGTTTTCTCTAGGTTTTCACCACTTTTTCATAGGAAGATCTCTGTCTCAGAGATTTTTTTTTTCCCAGCAAGAAAGAGCCAAATCCTTTGCAGGACTTCAAGCCTCTGTGGCCTCCTTGGAAAGGCCAGGAGGTGTTCCTATTAGCCAGTGGGGAGGCACCTGAAGGCAGTTGCAGCTTTGGTTTACACAGCTGTATCTACAGGGGATGTGCATCCATGGATTTTTTACCCTGCTGTGCCTTCATGCCTTTTTCTTTTTGGCTGCTTTTCCACAAGGCTGTGACATTATGAGGATTCTGCTGTATGCTCAGCTTTATTCCTGTGCTAAGCCCATAAAGGTGTTTTGCTGTGATGAGAAGAAAACGGCATGTGCATGAGCTACTCCTATAGCAGTAGTGCCAGTTTGAGGATAATTATCTACATACAAATGCATACCAATACATTTCCAAAGGACTTAGTAAAATTTTCTAGTAGAAGCCCCACTTCTCAGTATTACCTCAATGCCTTTCAGCCAGTGCAATCAATTTCCTGCACTCATTGCCTCTGAGTCCAGGATGCTGTCTTCTCATTATTTTGCATTTATAGCTGCTATTCACCATACAATTCATTCAGACTGTTCTCACCTTCCTTTAGGAAATCAATTCTATGTTTTTTCAATTAATTTATTTTGGTGAAAGCACAGTGAAGATCAGCACTCTTTCTGCCTAAGTGCCTGAGAATGCAGACATTTTCTTTAGCTATGGATATGGTGTCTCAAAAATATACATAGACCAAACTGAATTATATTTCCCTTAGGCTATTCAGAAAATGCAAAATTAATATTAATCCCCCTTCTCTCTCTTTACCCATCTCCACAGTCTCATCATCAAACAATTTTGTTGTAACACTGAGTTTGTACTCTCTCAACAAGATATATATTATGTTCTAATGCCCTGGGAGTCATTAAGGCATCTTGCAAAATGCAAAAATGTGAAGCCTTCCTTCTAATGTTTTTTAATTATCTTGTGTTACCTGAACTTGCCCAGCACTTAGCTCTATCAAAGCTCCAAACCCAGATTAACCTGGCTGATTCTGCACCCCTTCACAATCTAGTCATGGGGTGATTCTTGTCTCTCATTGACTCCCATTTTAATTGGTATGTTGTTATTAACAACTGACAGCAATCTGCTGACAGGAATATACCAGATGGCCAATATCTACTCATGTAAGAGGGGAAAGCAAGTAACTTAATCTCCAGACTTTGTCTGGCACCCCTATTATCTTACATTTTCTTATGTTTCTTTATAAAAATATAAAGAAATTAACCTTTTAAAAAAGTACAGTTTTGGATATCCAAATCTTTAAACTTCCCATCCTTTATTTTTTTAAATTTAGGGAAAACTAGTAAAAATAATATGTATGAAGAGGCAATAATATTCCAAAGAATTGTATTTTGGTGTTTTATGTGAGGTGACTTTTTTTTTTTAATTATTTTTTTTCTCCAGATTGCATTTTTAAGTTAAATGCTTCTTAGAAGCCTTGAGGAAAAATGAATTAATTTTGTTGTTTTACTCAATGGTTCTATTATGCAAAAATTACCATCTCACATTTACAAACCTTTTAAAAACATTTCACATTGACAGAAATGTCCAGATGAACTTAGATCACATGAAGAACAGCCGAGTAAGGAAGAACTTTTTTTTCACGGCACATCGGAACAAGGTAAATTCTTACCACATTAGTAATATGTTTCCAGAGATTATGTTTTCCACAGATTTATCATTATTAACATTATTAACAAAAGGTTTTATCAAAAGAGGTTAATGTAAGTTACTGATCCTATCTAGGCCTGAGGATTTTGTAGCCTACTATTACGATGGATTTCTGGCTAACTAGGTGTGGCTGACTGTGCGTGAAAGCACCTTCTTCAGAATTACTCCAATAAAAAACTGACACTGATAGTGGATTGATGAGAAAGTCTTCAGTCTCAGTAGTCATTATGTTGCAGCAATTGAATCTCAGGCAGTTTTTTAATTATACTTGCACTACGAAATAAGTTCAATTAAAGTGTTTGGGTTTTTTTTCTGCAAATAGCTATAATGAGCTTTTTGCCAACCTTTCCCCAAAAACCTTAGACTCATTAAGTAACTTTGATGTTGCAGTGCCCCTTCAGATGCCTGCCTCGGCCAGCCCTGACACTGCAGCAATCCAGGAGCTCTTGATGCCTTCAAAGCAGTGCTGTAGCTAAGATGCAATGCAGAAGAAGGAAGGGACTCTCCAGAGAGCCAACACAACTGGGTTTATTGCAGGAAAGACCCACTCCCACGGTGGGGTCTCAGAGAGAGAGACCCCGAACCACCGGGAGCAACAATTTATAAAGGGAGGTGGGTTCAGGGGTGGAACAGTACAAAGAACCAATAGGGAGAAACTGGGGAGTGGCTCATGGGGTGACAATCAACTGTGGAACAAATAAGAATAAAACAGGGAGGGGAACTCTCAGACCCTAACCAATCCCCTGAAGCCTCTCCTGGAACTTTCCAGATGTGGGGTGAGGCTCCAGAGTGACTGGCAGGGCTGGCAGGCCTCCCAACCTATGATTGACAACTGAACAAACAAAGGAGGAAAGAACCAACCAGTAGAAACAGGAGGGGGGTACAGGGAACAAACCATTTCAACAGGAACATAGCAAAAACATCGCCATTAACTTGTACAATTTTGCCCAAGCACTCTTACACTTTGAGTTGACAGACACATGCTGGTACCAAAGAAAATGTCTTCCTTAAGAAACAGAAAATAAGAAAACAAACTTTTAAGCGGAGATTGCACCTATAGGTGCAAGTTCAATATAGCAACCCATCGATCCTTGGAAAGACTCTAAAACTTAAAGTGAGTTATAAAGTAGGTATGTCGTCTACGTCCAGCACTGGGCACATGCAGGATCTCTCTGCAAAGGCCTGTGCACCCACTTGCTCCCTGCCATTTCTTTTATCCTCTAAAAGAATATGCATTAAGTTTCACAATACATCTATGTGTAATAATTTCCTGACTCCACCTTGCCCCGCTTCATACGCTAATTATCTTGTCAGCCCTTCTGCACCTGTGTGCTTATCTCTGGTGGTGGTCTCGGAGTCGGATGGGATTAAGTAAGTGGTCTTCATCAAGGCTGAGCTTTCACCTTGTCTCCTTGCATATGTCTCTGATGCCCTGGCTACAGTCCAAACCATAGGGCTGGTCTGATCCAGCTATAGGGGTCCGAGGAGCTTTGTTATCTTGGTAGCCTTGTAAGTTTAGGTACTTTGTCCTGTTCTGGCAAACATCCATCTCCTTATCACACATCCTTGCATTCTTTCATGTTGGTTTGTATGTAGGCTCTGCCTTTCCTTCACGAGCAGTCAGTACAGTACATCACAAAATGTGCAAATATTAAGTGATATACAGGATATAAATATCTATTTCTAATTCCTAATCCTGTGTATCACTCTAATAACACAAGGTTTAACCTAATTCTTAATTTATTAGGCTATTAGTATGTTCATAAAAGATTGATTCAAATTCAAAAGAGGCTGTGCTTTTGCCCTCTGCATGAATGGCCCTGCAAAGCCGAACTATCTGTGTCTGTGTAATGATGCCATTTTGGTTTTTACCTTTATTCTTTAATGTATTTTCTCTGTATTCTTTACATATATATTTGTAACGTATTGAATTAGTGGCTAGTTTTCCCAGTAGTTTTCCATGCCCTTTCTGTAGGCAGAAAGACAAAACATATTCCAAAGCCTCTGTTCTATCTTAGTTCTCCCTGGCTACTAAGGCCAAAACCCACCTTTTTGACACACATTTTCATCAACAAAATACAGTCCCATCTAAGTGGGGAGAAATTAGAAGGGGCTTGGACTGGGAGGGAACTGCATCACCACTTGTGCTCCTAATTTGTGCTTTTCTGTCAATTATGCTAATTTACCAAACTTATAAAATTGTATGCACCCTCGTGGGGAGTGGGCTGTTGTAGACATTTTTCCAAAACTGCCCCTGGCGGCTTTCAATAATGATCCACTTTTACATTATCTGCCATACCAATAGCTTGGAAGTGTGTGTCATTTCATTTCTAGGTTGAAAAAGCCACTGCTACTTTAAGTGGTTTTCTCACCTTAGATTTCCCATTCTGCTGTGCGAATAAGAGCATATGGTGCACTTTTCTGCTTTGTGTGATGAGTTCAGCCTGCAAACAGAAATCTTGAGCTTCACAGCTGCCTTTGTGAGTGAACGCATTAAAGATTACGCAAGAGGCAGCCATGAAGTTACACCTTGCCAGAGGGAAAAAACTACAATGGAGTGCTGGGGAAAGTCAGTGGTGCTTTCTGCAAGCTGTCCATGTATAAGCAGAAGTGGTACTGAGAATCTTAAATGTGTGTTAGAAGGACAGCATCTGCTGTGGGAACTGGAATGGTTCTGCCTGACTGGTTGTCAGGCCAGAGGTTCTATGTAACTGTCAGAAAATTTGAGCTAACAAAAAGTCCAGTGATATTTAATTTTTTTCTTGCTCTTCTGTTCAAACCTTTTGTTTCTTAGAAGAATAGGAATGTAAGTGAGCTTTTTCTCTTTTTTTTCTCTTTTTTTTTGAACCTGTCTCTCTTTTTTTTTTCTTCATAGCTTTTCCCCTCCCTCTCTCTCCCCCTATCCAGGATCTTTCTTCAAGGCTGATGCTGCTTTGAGGGAGCTAGACCAGATGCCTTCCAGAGATCCCTTCCCATCCACCTTGTTTGATGGCTTTGTTATTCAGTGTCTTTGTGGTTCTGACATCAGAAAGAGGCTGGGCACATTGGGAAGAAAGCTGGGGAAGATGGACATGCCTACTGAGCACCAGACAGATACTTTCATGTATTTGTAGCAGTGGGAATAGTGAAAGCTTTTCATTTCAGCATTTTAGAGGGCAGTTTTCTGGGAGTGATAGAAAAGGAATTTCCTATGCAAAATGGTAGTGTTTTATTTTTATTTTTTTTTTTAAATTTTTTTTTTCCCTAGGTAGGGAGAGCTGCAGGGAACTGTGTGAGAGGAGAGACTCAAAACATGAGCCATGTGGTGGTAAAACAGTTGTGCATGTTGGGAACACTCACCAGACAGAGGGGACTGGGTGGAATGGCCACCATGCTGTGAATCAGATACTGTAAATTCTCTCCCAGAGAGAGAGAGATACTGGTGCATTCCCCCCATCCCCTTGGCTGGAAATATCACTGAGCTCTATGTGAAAGTAGCAGAGCAGACTTCTCACTCTGTAGAGAGTGGGATGGCTTCAGTTTTCATAAAAGCAGCTAGGGGTTAATGTGACTGAGAACAAGAGAGCAGTATTGAGAGGTGTCACCTCGGAGGTATCATGGGAAATGATGGGAATGTGGGCACAATCATACAGAAATGGACATCTTTCCTGTTACTGGAAACTTGTCATAGTGACCTTGGGGATCTTATAATACAATCAGACTTCACCCTTTCTAACACAGAAAGATGCACTGAAATCCATATTACATGGAGTCCCTAGCTACGCCCTTAGACATGAATTGCAAAACAGTTACAAGTAAGTCCCTGACACAGGAAAGGACTGCTAGTTACATATCCATAGTGAATCCTACCTTTCAAACAGCAACTTTAGGGTGTGAAAAAATGGAAACTACTTTCCTTCTATTTCATGTTCATCTTGTCATTAGTAATGCATTAATCTCAAGTCACTGATTACATTCACTTCAGAGAACATCTATGGAATATTTCAGTGGAAACAATGCTGACATTTGTCGAAAATTCCTTGCTTCCTAGCACAAAGATTTTCCTACCCATAAAGTGGTTAATGCAATGGAAATTGCTACTGCACAGAAGGCTAATACTTTCTTACTGATGTCATTGATAGATATAGAAAGATTTGCACCAAGAAGGCTTTTATTTCAAAGGCAAAATAGAAAATTCTATTGCTAGATCTTGAGAACCTGTTATGCTTTACAAAACTTCACAGTTATGATTCAGAGCATCTCAGGCAGAATTTCCTCATTCATTCCAAATATGGAAAGGCCTGAAAAGCACGATTTAATTTCTCTGACCTGTTATTAACCTCATCAAGCCCTTGTAGCTTTGGCAGGGTGTGTAACTATGTCTAGAGGGCAAATAGATTACTTCTGTATTCTGGTGTATGAACAGGCACTGAGTAAATGGGCAGAAGGTCATACAAAAGAAGGATACATTGGGTGACATACACTGGATTAACCACCAGAGGAGCTGGCACGTTCCTGAAGCTGATGTTCTCACCAGCTCTTCTTCTGCATCTCCTTGGCTGTGTCCAGCGCACACCGCTTTGTTCTGAGACTGGGCTGTGAAGGCTAGGAACCAAAATCAATGTGTAAACCTGATGTTCTTCTGTACTAAACCTGAGCTGTGCTACTTAGTGGACGTCAATCCTTTCCTTTCATGGTTTTCTATAAAGTAGATTTCAATTTATGCTTAGATCTTAGTGGGAAAATGGAAAAGAGAAAAATCTACAACTTAGTTAAAAAAACTGCAAACACTTGAAAAATCACTCTGTGTATTTATTCTTCAGCAAACTCAAGGCACTGCTTGCTCACCTTTGAAGCTACAGAGGGCTCTCTACAAGTAGATGAACTTACAACTGCTCAGACCTTTGATCCTCTGTTGGAAGGAAGGAAGAAAGGAGTAGCAATGGGGAGGTACAAACCTGAAAATTCTTAGCCTCTTGTCTTGGAGGGAAAAAATCCACAGAGCTCTCAGTATTTATTTTCCCCTCTCCCTTTTTTGAATATAGTATCAGCAAGAAATGCTTTGGATTGTGTCTCTGAATCTTGGCTAACATTTCCATTTAAGGATCCCTCTGTGACACAGCAGGATCCATGTGGTGGTCACTGGCTTAATGTTCCCTGGAGCACTGGAAATAATTGTCACAAAAATTCAGAGCTCCAGGAGGTGGCTGCAAACCACAGTGGTACATGCCATGGGATGTGAGAGTGAGCAAGCCTGGCTGCTTTGCTGTAGCAGCAATTTGTATTTCCAGTATAATTTGTGACCAGGCCGGTGAAACCAGTTTGGAAGGGGAGTGCTAATAAGTACTTCTTCTAATGCTCAAACCTGTTTCTGAACTGAGATAGGGAAAAGGTCATCTGTGACATGTCATGTTGGAGCTCTGGGGTGGCAGTAGTCTGTAATGTGTAGGAGGGGCAAACAGCTGAGGAAAAACTGCTTTATCTATGAGTTGTGCCATATTTAGTGCATCAGACCATGACATTTAATTCTCCCGGGGTGATTGGGAATTTCTTGGGAAAATCATGTTACTCTGACATCTGCTTGTGCTACATAAAAAGATTTTAACCTCATCTGTTTTTAAAAAAACACCTTGTCTTCCATATGTGTGCTTTCACTTGCTCCCTTCCCTCCCCAGGAGTGCATTTCTTTAACTTTGTGGTTATGAGGAGAGATCTTTCAGGTTAGCAAGAACAGCGACTGCTGATGTGGACTCTTTCTGAAGGGATAGAATCTTAATTGCTCATTCTAAGTTTGTATTTTCCAGGTACAAAATAAATCAATCTCAAGCTGTGTAGCTATTGAGAGGAGACATTTCAGTGTAATAAAGAATGCAACTTAATGTGTGAAAATGGTATACCTTGAAAATCAATTCCATGTCAAAACAAGGTGTTGATTATTTTTACTTATTATATTTATGAGGCACTAAAGGGCAAACCACAGTATGTAATTAGGTCAACATTGGTCTATTGCATGTGCATGCAGCCAGTTAATTATACATTGTACTTTGCAATGCTAAATGTACCGCTGAGGTCACGTAACTGCTGATATATTTTATTGTAGGCTGAAGAATGGATCTTGTATTACAAGATTAAGATTAATCCACAGAATTAAAACAGGTTCAGAACCGTGGCAATTGATTTCAAAATGATTTATGGAGAATGTATTATGTCACTTTCCTCAATAATGATATTGTACTTCCTTTACTGCATAAAACATTTCAGGATGTGGATACATTAAGGGATTTATATCATTACTGTGCAGAATATCTTAAATAAGAGTGAGAAAAGCATACTGAGACCAATATGCTTTTGGTTGTCAGGCTAGGAAACCATTTTGTACAGAAGAAAAAAAGGAGCCACATTCTTGGTACTCTTGAGAAAGAGGATAGAACTGTACATTGAACTCTTCATACGTTTACCAGTACCAAAAGTGTAATGAACATCTGTCTCTGTTTAAGTGTATATTTCACCTAAGAAATTGCAGAATGCAGGTGTTGGACAGAGTAATTTGGCTGAGAGTCTGAGAACAGGCAGGCACTCTTTGCACAGACATATCCCAGGTGCCATTACAGTTTGCTTCTGCTCTGCTGATATACATAACTTGCTGATGATTTGAGAAAATTGATGTGCAGTTTTTCTGGGTAAATAATTATCTTCATTAAAAAGCCTGATTTATTTTTTATCTTATGGGTGTTTAAAAATCTTTCCTTGAAGAACACACTGAATCTTCATATCTTTTACAGACACATCAGACCGAATCCTCTTTCTTTCATTACATCCACAACAAGTCCACTACAAGTGGAAGTACTGACAGTGCCACCATGAACTCACAGATGCTTTAAATAGAAACTGTGAAAAATAAAGAACAGTGGTGACTCTGGTGCACTAGAGACAAGAAAAGTCATCTGATCTCCCTGTCTGCTGGAAGAGGAGTGTGGCTCCCTACCAGGTACCCGGAGCACTTTGTGTCATTCACTTTATAGTCAAATGTCCCTGCTTAGTCTCTCCTGGAGCTCGAGGACACCAAAAGAATTATGGCATGTTTGAGCCATACTATGAACTCCCTTGTAGACTTCTTGCTTGCCCCTGGGACGGTCACACAGGCTCAGTCTAGTATTGTACAAGGCATTCCAAACAGCTTGGTAAGACCTTGGCTGTGGTCAAGGAATTCCTGCCTCCATGAAACCATTATGTCCCATACAGTAACCTTAGTTTTTTATCTAATTTTTAGTGCACTTTGGGTTACATTATGAAGAAAACTCATTCACTGTGCAACTTTCTGCAGTCCTGGCAGATTGATAGCTGTTCAATGGCTCTCCAGCCTTTACTCCCTGCTAAAAGGAGGTAAAAATAGATACTTTAGAGGTAAATGCTGTTTGTCACTGCAGTGCCTTCTCTGTCTTGCCTGCAAATATTAATCATTTTGCAAGGCCAGAAGCCTCAAACTAATGTCTTTAGAATATTAATGTGAGAAAACCTTAGAGAACTCCTTGGGATTAACTGAGTTTCAGTCTGCAGGTTTCTATTTCAGTCTGTTATTCTCTCTGTTGAATTTTATTTGGCCTTGGTGACTTATCTTTTTGCAACTATTATTTGTACTTTTCCAAGTGTATGAGGTTGTTTAGGAAACTGTTTTTGATGCTTATTCCTGAAGGTGTGGCAGTGTGCGACAGCAGCATACCTGGTTGTGTCTCTTGCTCTGTTCCTCACCACTCTGACCTTCCAACTGTGACTCTATTCCTTTTAAGATTTGGGAAATTACTTTTTTTCTCTTCCCTATTACTACACAACTTGCTGATGGTCTGAGATAGTTGCTGTGCAGTTTTCCTGGGTAAATAAAAGCCTAAACTGACAAAACTGACAATAAAAGCCAGAGATCCTACAGAGCATGAAATCCCCTTCTCCATTTTTTTTTTTTTTGAATCTGCACACCTGGTGCTGAGTTTCACAAAAAGAACACTGCACTTGGGGAAGCCTTTTTTTTTTTTTTTTTTTTTTTTTTTTTTTTTTTTTTTTTTTTTGTGTGTGTGTGTGTGTGTGTGTATTAGGATAGGTGGTACCTTGAATGTAGACCAAGTTGGATAAATTTTATGATGAGCTTTACTTTAGTCACATATGCCTGCTCCCTTTTATGCATGGACAAGATTTTAGCAGGTCTTCTTTCAGCCCCTGCAAATTTAAACATAGTTTGCACCCAGCCTTTCTTCTGGTCGCTTTGAGCAGTTTGATAAATTCTCACAATCAGAGTCTATTACCTTGGAATCATTACAAGGGAGTACAAAAGATGCAGAGGTGGTCCAGTGTCATTGCTCTGCTAGCTATCACAAAATAGTGAGCAACTCTGTCCTTCTCTATCCAGAAAAAAATTCTTGGGGAGGTGCTAAACATCTCTGCTATCAACTGACATTGCCACTTTAAATCAAGTGAAGCAGACATGTCTTACTGCCACAGAGCAGGTAACCTTGACAAACCTAGAGGGAACAAATTTTAAGTCAGGACTGAGACACACACTGGCAAGACCTGTAGTAAAAGAGAGTCCAGTCTTGTAGCTATCACTTGTGGCTGCAGGTATTTGGACACATGCCTCCAGCCTGTGAATTGAATGACAGCCTCCATGAATATAAAATTCTCCTTTCAAGTTTTGGAACACTCATGACATGGAGCTATTTGAAAGCACTTCTCCTATTTTCTTTGTTCTTGTCCCTCCCACAGCAGTATGTCTCCCCACAAGAGCACCAGCCTGTCCCTTGCCCTGCAGACTCCTTTTGGGGGTGTCTCAGCATCTCTGGGGAGAAGCTTGCTAGTGTCAATTAAAAGTGACATTCACTGCCTGATGAATTCTATTTCCTTGTACAAGAACTTGGACTACAGTGTGTTAAAGGCTGAAAGAAATCTGGACAAAAGCAGAGGGAAGTTGGAATTAAGAGGATTATGAAATTCACCAATTTTCTGAAATGAAATTGGCAGGCAGGTATGTTTTCTGACATAATTGCAATACCAAACTTACAAATCACACTCCTAACAGACTTCTGAGGCTTTCAGATGTTCCATATTATAACTGTCCAACCTATCATGCTCTGTATGTCTTTGGAAAGTGCATTGTAATGGAGATTGTGGCACTAGCACAATCTTGAGCAATGACTCCTTGTGGGATTTATTAATGCATTCCAGATCTAGAAAGATGGGGTTAACCTTCTGGAAGACAGAGTATCCACACAATACATGGATTGCAAAAGGTACCAGGAGTACTTCATACCACTCACTTCATTGACTAGTGGCCCTTTTCACTCCCTTTTTGAGTAGCAGAATACTTGAGGAACTACTGTAGGTCTGAGTCATGCTATGAGCTCCATTGTTGACTTCTTGTTTGACCCTGGACTAGTCAGAGATCACAGTCAAGTTGTGGGAGGTATTCCTGTCCACAATAACTTCCTGGCCATGAACATGAGTCTGTTAGAATGAAATTGATCCTTTTCTACTAAGATCTCTTTGAGCCTGAAAGGCCTCCTGGCTTCCACATGGTGAAAGCAAGCACTTGACTAGTTAATACCACAGAATGGCAGTGGCAGGTTCAGCCGTTGAAGGCCTGTTTGCTCTCCCCACAGCTAAGAAAAGGATAATAACAGTATTGCACCTTAAAATGTGTTGCTGTGTTGAGGGGGAAGAAGTCAGTCAATTTCACTTGCATAGATATGTAAGAATGCCATATACAGCCCACATAATAATTTATCTCCTATGCCCCATTTCATGTACTGGCCTGCTACCAGGAGCTCTGTGTTAATTTACCTGGAGGAGAACACCCTTCCTAAACATGCTGTGTTTTAAGCTATTGCTGAATGAAAGGATTTGAATAGCAAAGTGGCCAAACTTGTTGATGAAAATACTGCTGCAAGTAGCTTGAGACAGTTGGGCAACATGATGGTAAATTACATTTATTGTTGCTGGCTGCAAGGGAATACAAATCAGATGGAACAAATTAATCTCCTTATATACATCAATGGCTTCTGAATTAGTTGTCACCTCCCAGGGAAAAAATAAGCTATAGTTTACATGGTGGAAGCTCAACGAAGATGTCTGCTCAATTTTCAGCATCAGTCAGAAATTAATAAACTGTTGAACAGCTTTAAACTGAGGCTAGGGAACACCACAGCAGTAATGTTCTGCACTACATATTTTCTGCTTTGGGTAGATGTATATTTTAGACTCCTCACATTGCACTCTTAGAAAACAGAAAAAGTCAAACTCCTGAGAAGAAATAAAGGAGACATCCCTGGAAAAGCACAAAACTGGGCAAAATTGATAGCTGCTATCCAGGGAATAGTTGCACAGGGGCCATTTTTCCCCAGAAAGTCAAGGAAGGAGCTGCATTCTTCAGGCTGTAGTCAGCTTTGGATTACCATGATTTGTCTTGTGACAATCAGACCCTTGGCTGAGGTAAACCCTCATGCTCAACTCTACGTTTTCGGTAATGAAAAACATACTTGGTTTGGGCCATAATATTGGAAACAAAAAAGTGAGTAAAATTCCTTTTCTTATTCTCTTTTTTAATTTTTTTTTAAAAAAATTTATTAAAGCCTTTACTATTAAATTTTTCTAAAAAGATTATTTTTATTGTTTCCTTTTATCTGTTTGAATCTCTTAAATTTATTGTTATTTTATGGAAAAGAGTGTTGATCAGTGGTTAGATGAGGCACATTCCTTTTTATAATAGTATATATAAGTGCATATTTTGTTGTACCATAAGGTTTCTCTTTCCCTGAAGCAGTATTTTTTGGTTCTTATAGGAGTTAGGTTCCTAGTGGGAGACATTTTGACAATTCTTATGTTTCTATGAGCTGCAACTTAATTATAGTCTCTCTGGGAAACTGATGGGCTTTCATACAGGATTTTTCTTGCTGCTCTTAACATTCTTTCAAAAATCTTGTTTTTTTGGCTGTCAACCAAAAAGTATAGATGAATTTGATTTTTTTCAGCTTTATTTTATTTAAACACAGAGAACATAAGGTATCAGATAAGAAATTATGAGATACCTAAAGGTTAAAGTTTAAGTATTCCCACACTGTATTAAAGATTACAAGATAATGACAGTCTAGTGGTGGGCTAAGAAGGGGGAAAGTTAATGGACTGTGAGATTAAATTATGCATCTAGAGGGTGCTCAGCTTGTTATTGACAGGTATTGTTTCCAGAAATAACTGTTCATTTTTAAAGGTGTTTCTCTCCTTTGTGCTGAGCTGATCAGCCTCCTGGAAGAGGTCCTTTAAGGGCATTAGCACGAGTTACTTTTTTGCATATAGAAGATTAGTGATATAATAGGATAGTTGGTTTTCACGGATTTTTAGTGAACAGTAGTTGGGGACAATGGCAGCTTTGCTATCAGACATATTTTGAGAAGGTTATGTTAAATAAGAATTGAATTTCATTACTGATATCAAGAAGGCTGAATGCTCTCAAATCCATGGGATTTCAGGATTCTTATTCAACTGTCTTTAGGGAGAAGCTTTCAGCGTTTTTCATAAAAACATAGAGTGGTGGAAAGTAATCTCTGAAGGTCCACAGCATAGCCTTCTGCTCCAAGTGGGATTTCTGTCAGCACGTCTGTGTGTTTGCTTAGTCAAGCCTTCATAACTTCAAGAATGAGATGCCACAGCACTCCTGTGTATCATATCCCAAGAGCTGTACTGCTTTCTACTATCATTTTTCTTTGGAAGGATTGGACAAAATCAATAAGACTCATTCAAAAAGAGGGGACTATGTCCGCAATTTAACTCTTCTTTTGCTTGTTTCAGATATATGGATTCATTTTCCAACCTGATATATTGATTTGTTCAGTTAATTCCTTTTAGTTATCAATTCCTGTTGCTTGAGTTTCCTTTATTCTCACATGAGGCTCTATTACCTTTTAGCAGGAATTTTTATTCATGAATAATGCAGAAACTGAGCACCTAATAGAGATGGAATCTGGAAGCTGGATTATTACCCTCACAAATCTGTGTTTTGTAGAAAATGGAGAAATAAGAAATACAAAAGCCCTGTCCCCTATAAAGATCTGTAGTGATGGTGACTCAGCCTGCAGAAAGTCCTGCCATAAATGTGCCTTTTCCATTCAATATTTTTTTGAGTTCCTCTTGAAAAAGTGACAAAGATTTACTCCCATGCTTTGAATTGCTCTGACAATGGGATGTGGCCATGCAAATGCCTGTGGTACTTGGTGGTTATAGGGAAATCTCAAGTAGTATTCTCCCGAGGTGATCTTGTTGGACATGGTTTGTCTGTTTCAAAGGAGACTGCATTCCAGCACCTTGCAGGTCCCCTGACATTTAAGAATGTGCTGGAAGTCAGGGCCGTCTCTATGCACTTCCTTGCAGAGATGCTGGTAGCACAAACCTCCAGCAGAGGCCGTGATACAGGAACCAGGCAGGTGCATCCTCTCTTGGTGCATCCACCTGCATTGGTTTCTGCTTGCTTGGGGCAGATGGGGAAGGTGCTTCCTCCTTTCTCTCTTAGTGTCTTACTCTGTTCCTGCCATCATAAAACCACCATCCATCCCTCTTATTTTCTCCTCTTTGTCCCCTTTCCTGACTTTTGGTATAGATACATCCAGGTGATAATATTTCCAGCAGGACTCCTGTGTTAGCAGAGTGAGACAGAAAGAAGAGGCAGATGCAGAGCTGCAATCCTCTCTCTTCTTCCCTGCTCCTGGGAGGATGCATCTGGGTAGTGATAGGGTGGTCTCACCATCTTCCCCTTTTAGATTTTCCTACCCTGGATTTCACAATAGACCTTTCATGAAAGTGCTTATACAGCCCCTCTAGCTAACCTGATGGATTTTTCACTCCCACCTCCTCAATTGTAACATTTCTTAATGATCCTCCAGTGGCCTCTGCTGTGACAGCATCATTTAACTGGGACATCACCATGGCCTTTTCAATGTACTAAACCAGGTGATTGACATAAGGGGGAAACCAGCAAAGCAGGTAATACACCAGTTCTTCTGAACCCTCCGCAGCACTGCCTGAGGAAAATAAACCCTTAGCTGTGTCAAGCACGGCAGAGATAGATGAAACATGCATGGGTGAGCCTCTAAAAGGACTCCCTCCAGAAAGACAGATGAGGAATAACTAGGGGCGGGAGTAAAGTGTGGCAGCTGTATTTACTCTAGCTTGCTCTCAGTATTAGTTTTATGACTCAAAATTACAGGGCAATACTGCTGTGAGGAAGAGACATCTGAAAAGCTAAGCGGGGCTCTTTTCAAAAACAGCTAACAGCAGGGGATGTTCATTGCTCTGTGCCTCTGTGTTTGCTCTGAAGATAAATTAGATATTCTGAAACTTTCAGACTGAGGGACACAGTTGCATTTTTAATAATTTTATGCAAATATATACACTCACATATATACATATACATATGCATATATATATATATATATATATATATAAAGAAAAAAATAAACATGCATTTAAAGCTTTGCTTCTGCTCTCAAGATCATTCCCACTTCAGAGTGACAGTGAAGTGCAAAGGCATGTGAAGGCTCGAGGGCAAAATTCTCTACAATTAAGATGTGCTAACACTGCTGTCACCGCTCCTTTTCTCCAGCTTCCTCATTACATTTTTATAACATTTCTGCTTCAGAAGTCAACCATCATTGTACCTCCTGGTGGAGAAAGGCACTGGGTAGATCTGACAAGTTCTGCTCTCAGGGAGGAGGGGACTGCAGGGCATCTTACTGCAATGGGATCTCTCTCCAAGAAGTCCCTCCTGGTGTATCATTATATACTGTACTTTGATGTGTTGGTACATTCTTACCATACTCTCTGTCTGGAGTGGCTGTGCTCCCATTCCCCATGGAAGAGACTGTGCCAGCCTTGCCTGTGTGTGTCTCTTCTGCAATCTGCAGTCTGGCCCAGGCACTTTGCTGTGTTTTACTGCCTGGCAAAATGTGCCCTGATAAGGTACTGAGTTTGCAATTTAATGGATTCAGCTAACTGGAAGAGGACAGCATTGCATCCACCACAACTGATGACAGCTTGACACGGACCTCTTTTTGGAAAGATTGAGAGTGAAATGTGTAAAATGCGAAAAAGAGGACCAGAGATAAACTTCTTACTATGTTTCTAAATTATCGTGTTTTAAACACGATAATTTCTAAATGACCATGTCTTTCAGAACTTAATACAGCGGAGGTCTTTCAAATATTTAAGGGGACATAGTGTCATTTTGCCCCACATGATAAAATGTTTTCTTTCTTAGCATTTTTGAATCCATATTTGTGGAAAAGATAATTTCCTAAATGAATCTTCCGTCTGCATTTTCTCAGACGCAGTATAGAAAGATTAGCCCAAATAGAAATTGGTTTAAATAAATCAAATATTTCTTCAACAGACTTTCAAAGATCCTATTGAGAACTCTGCAGATTCAGCTCTATACTGCTGTCCCTATTACAGCCATAAGCTCAAGAAATACCAACATTAAAACTGTGACAGAACTGGTATTGACTTAAGTGGAAAAGGTCAGGATGAATACTGTTTTAGTCAGCCAGCTCTTTTTTGAGATTTACTATATGACATTATTTTCCACCAAGCAAAACCTCCAGAGGTTTCTGAAAACCTCTCTTCACTGGTTTTTGTTTTGCCATTATTGTTATTTTACAGGCAGAAAGCTGAGACAGACCAGACAGGTGAACCGGAACTGTTTGGTAGACAGTGGCAGATTTGGGACTCATCTCTCACAGGTTGCCATACAACCCTTCATATTTTGATTCAGGATTCCATAAGGATGGCTCATGAAATCATGCCCCATGTTACCAAATCTTGGCCTCCTCTTGGTTGGACAGAATTGTTCTTTGGAAAATAGCATGGATGGCAAAATCTTAGTAAGGGAACAGAGGAGAGGCAGCTCCAAGAAACATAAGCAAAAGAAAATCAAGAATGTAAGTAACTGTGAACCAGTTCTCGAGGAAGGATGAGCTTGAGGCAAAAATTAAGGAGAATTCTTTGTCCTGCTGATCACTTTACCAAATGAGAGTAGTGGCTACATGAAGAAAAATTTCAGTGAATTTGGGTAGTTGTTTTGGTGTGTGTTGAGGTGTTTGCTTTTAATTTCTTGCAGTTCAAAGTTGGTGTGGTTCTTTTCTTTTCTTTTCTTTTCTTTTCTTTTCTTTTCTTTTCTTTTCTTTTCTTTTCTTTTCTTTTCTTTTCTTTTCTTTTCTTTTCTTTTCTTTTCTTTTCTTTTCTTTTCTTTTCTTTTCTTTTCTTTTCTTCTCTTCTCTTCTCTTCTCTTCTCTTCTCTTCTCTTCTCTTCTCTTCTCTTCTCTTCTCTTTTCTCTTCTCAGGAATGGCTTGTCCTATAGTGCTGGAACAGTCTGGTGCAGTCCCAGAGTTTTATCACGAGACATGGTCTCAGCATGAGCCACTTCATCATAGTAAGTTGTAAGCTTGCCTTCCTGGGACTCTGGGCAGGACTGGGTATGATGGTATGCCTAAGAAAAGCATGGAATGGGACAGCTTGCAACTTTACATGGATTCCACTTCTTATGAGAAGCAATATCATTCTGGAATGAAGAATGTTAAGAGGAAAATGAATATGAAAAATAAACTCCGTGCCCAAATTAGGCACCCACCAAAGTCAGAGGTTGCAAATTGCAGTGGTCCTGATGCTCTTCCAACTTCTTTTGTATTACTGAATCTACTCATTTTAATGTCATTAATTCTGATTTATAGCACTAGTGTAGGGACAGGAAATGGCATTGGCAGTTTGCAATATCAGACTGCTCCCTGAATTTGCACCCATAATTATGTTTTTAGAGGCAAGTTAAAGTTTCCTATTATGTCCACAGCAAGATCTATTTAAGAGATAGCAGTTGCACATCCCAAGAAAATTTATACCGCTGAGGAGTGAATCAGCTTAGAAAAAAGATAGAGAAGATCTGTATCTCTTTTCATCCCTCACAACTCCTAGAGACAATTTTTCAGGTTCCAGCAATGCCAAGAGCTTAATTTTTCTTTCTCTCTTCACATAAGAAAATTCCTCACTTTTGTTCTGCATCACAATTCTGAAACATGATGTCCTGGAGCTTTATATTCAACATGCCTTGGAGAATGCTGTGGACCTAATCTCACCTGGTAAAATCCTGACAAGTTCCAGTGGGATTCAGGATCAGAGTAGAAGCAGGTGGGACAGAAGGAAGTGTGAACTGATGTGTGTGTATGTGTGTGTGTGTATTAGCCATCACACAGGATTTTTCTGTGATAGCTGGTGCTGGTAGTGGAGCAGATGGATAGGATACCCCAAAATCCTTTACATCACCTGATAAATCTGCTTTGGAAAGGCTGTTCACAGAGAATCTGAAAATAAACTGACTTTCTCAAACTTCAAACCACAATGTTACTCTTGGGATAAAAAAAAGCTTTTACTGCTACTTCGATGATTTCCTTGAGGTTTCTTTTTGCTGGAAACAAGCTCAAACATCTTTTTCCCATTTCTTCTGTTATCATACAGCTTTCCTAATTTCCCATCACTGGCACCTTTTTTCATTCAGAAAAACAGGAATCCTTAAAACTTTTGGGATGTCTAGTCTTTAATGATATTCTAGTTTGGAAACATTTCAATGAAACAGTCGGTGTAATTTCTATCTTTTTCACGTAGAAAAAGACTTCTTTTCAACTCAGCTGGTCTGGAAAAGAGAGAAATTTGCAATGTGTGTCACAGACAGCTTTGTGCTAAGACCATATGCATTTGAGCAATAATCTCAAAAAAATCAGCTCAAGTTTTTTCTGAAGACTGAGAGACAATTTGTAGATGAGGACTGCTCTCCCAAAGATTACAGGTACTGAAATATAATTACATAACCCCTCAGAGCCTGCCTTTAGTGTCTGACATTTTCCAGAGGAGAGTTTATTTTAAGGTCTTCTGTCTGGTAGTACTTGAATATGCAGTGTCTGACTTATGAGTCCAGGACAATTTTTATTTTATGTGAATCTGTAAAAATTAAAAGGATGTAAGTATAGCGGTGTCTGGCAAAGGAATGTTCTTGCTACTAGGAAAATTCAGTTGACATATTTTCTCCTGATCCTTATTCATATACCAGGAATGACAGTCCCTGCTGTGGTGACAAGGGCTATCTGAACAGCCAGGCCCATCTCTGTCCCTTCTGCTCTCCTCAGGGCACTCAAGCTTTGGAAACCTCTATGTGCATAGCCCGAATACATCCCACCATCCCACCAGTGGCTGGAGCAGCCAGGGGGTCAGCTGCTGGGAACAAACTTCCCTGGCTGCTGCAGATGTCAGCAGGGTTTCTGCTCTTTGGATTTGGCCTATAGCTCAAAGGATGCACCACAGGATCAGCCAGGAAGACTTATGCTCTTTCACTGTCCTCAATATTCAAAAGAAACCCAATGATTAGCCAACCCTTTTTTTGATGTTCACTTGTGGGATACATATCAGCTCACAACAGGGACCTTCTTCATGTGCTTTTATCCCTTGGCTGATGCTCCAGGGATTCTGATCTGAATCTGTCTACAAATAAAAGCAGGAAGGGAAAAGAGACAGAATGAGTCCCTAGTTCCCATCACAGATGGCTGATAATTACTGTACTGGTTCCATCTCCTTAAAAACATAGCAAAGATAGTTTTCTGGTGACAATGTGTTTGACTTCAAGCTGTTTTGCATCTCAGTAATGCTCTTGGAAAAACACAGAAAGAATTTCTACCTCTGAATAAAAATAAACACTTGGAAGTTTATTTTTACTTATTTATACTGGGTCAAATATTACATGCCCTTCAAATTTATTACGTGGGAAATTTTGTTGGAGTGGGATCTGCAGACTTATGGAAATATGTTAGGAATAACTGCCAAAACCTTTTAGACATGAATATCATAATAGACCTTAAAAGTAAATATGTGTTATATTAAAAGTCTAGATGGCTGAACCATGAGGCACTTTTAGATTCTGATTTAACACTCTCATCTTAATACATGCTCTGCTCTCAGTCAGGAATCACGTTCTGCTGTGGTTTCTCCTCAATCAATTTAGCTGATTCAGTCCCATGGCTCCAGGGGTGGATGGTCTGTCCCACTACAACCCTCATGGGTAGAGCAGTGCTACTCACAGGCAATGCAAGGCATGCAGTCTTCTAGTGGATAAACTGTTACCCATTCTCAAGTATCTACCTCCACTTTAAATACTTCCCAGACAGATAAAAATCCTCAAACACTCTGTGGTTTACAAAGTTTTGTGGAGAACACCAAATTCTCTAGGGAAGCAGGACATAGGGCCCCATTTTGTGGAGCTTTGTTTTCCTTTGCAACACCATTCTTCATCTCTTGTCATCATCTCTCACCATGTTAGAAATGATGTGTCTTCCATATTTTTCTGCCTCACTTTTAAAATTATGTTTCTGCTAAAGGGAAATGTGGATACTATCACCAGTATCTTTGACAAATGATGAGGCTAAGGCCAGATCCTGTAGGATGTCTATAGCAGTCTTGGAATTTTACTACTTCTTAAGCCAGCATCTCACTGTTGGGAATTACTCTTTTTTTCTTGCTGCAGTTCAGCTGAAGAAGTTTAACAAAACAGTACAACTACTTGGATGAAAATCATGTTAGGATGGTTTTCAGTATGCTCAAGAATTATCCAGATGATACTGCAGCTCTAAGTAAAATTTGAAGTTTGCTGTGAAAGCTTAATTTTAGTTAAATGTCTGTGGGACAGATTCTGACTTCACATCTATTGAGAGATCAGCTAATGCCGAGTGAGATTAAAAGCTGTCAGCCTGGTCTCCCTCCGTAAAGACAAGATGAAAAATAACCAGACTATGCTGCTTCTGGGACCTGTGTATTAATCTTGCAACCTCAGTAATGAGGCATAGACTGGTGCTGTGTTTTTTGTTGTGCAGACAACACAAAAAACAATCTGACCAGGCCAGGAGCAACCCTGGATCTGACCTCACTTGGTAAAGATCATCTGTTTGCCTTTGGGCATGTGTGTGTCCCTGGGTTTAATGCATTACCTCAACAATCTAAAAAGGCTTGTGCTGAGGGTCAAGTAATATGCTTTGACCCTGTTGTTGTGCTTTAAACCTAAGTGGAAAACTAAGCACCAAGCAGCCTCTCACTCAGCCCTTCACTATCACCTCCACCCCACAGTGGAATGGGGAGGAGAATCAAAATAAAAGTTGTAGGTTGAGATAAGAACAGTTTAATATTTGAAATCAAAGTAAAATACAATAACAATGGTAAATCATAGACAAAGTAATAATAATAATATTGGGAAAGGAAAAGACCCAAACAAGCTATACACAAGACAATTGCTCTCCCCTCTCCGACTGATGCCAGACTCCATTCTCAAATCCAGAATGGCCACCCTCTTGGTAATTCCCTCAGTTTATATAGTGGGCATGACATCCCATGGTGTGGAATATCCCTTCAATCCATTTAGGTCACCTATCCCAACTATGCTCCCTCCCAGTTTTGTTTGCATCACCCCTCCACTCCCTCTCTGGCAGAGCATGAGACAGGGAAAAAAGAAGTCCTTGATTTAGGATTAACATGACTCAGCAAAACCCAAAACACCAGTGTGTTATCAACACCCTTCTCATTCTGAATCCAAAACACAGCACTGGAACAGCGACTGAGGGAGTGGAAATTAACACTACCCTCATTGAAACCAGGACACCTGTATGTGTGTTGAGTAGGACTGAGATGTGATCAGATTTTCTCAATGAAAGAACTATTGCCATACCAATTTCCTGCAGTGCTTTCTTTCTTTTATCATTTGTGACAAGTGCAATTGATGCCAGTTAAAAGCCTTCTTTTTATTGACTCAATATTGACCTAAAGTGCCTCTAACTCATTGTGTCCAATTTTTAAAGTCCTCCATGAATGCTAAGTTTTATTAACTAAGGAGTACAGTTATCATAATCAGATTTTAGAACTGAAAATCTCTGCAGTTTAGAGAGAAGCCAGTGACTGATTCCCCAGCCTCTACATGTGTCATAACACTTGCTTGCATGCACTTGTATTATATCAGACTAGTGAGCAGTAACAAGGCACAAGTTTTTGCCTCTCTGGAGTGGCTGTGAAAAAAAAAAAAAAAAAAAAAGTCTCTTGGTATGTCTATATAACAGCTTGCTGTCAGTCTCAAAACCTTTTTATCTTCTTCATTTATGTATTTAAAAGCAGACTGATCTTATTTTAGTTGGCTAATATTTCTGCCCAGCTTTTTGGTAAATCACCATAGGGGGAAAATACATATATCTGAGAAAAGCTCTTTGCCAGGTTGAGCTGAATTCACTAGATGTTGCCAAAACATGAACCAAACAATTAAAGCAGTGTTTGGAAAAGGTTTTGGGAGATAGATTTCTGGAGTGCCATACTTTTGGAAATGCAATTAAGCAGTGGACTGAACAGAGATTACTGAAGAAGGTGCTTTCTCAGCGTCTATATGTTTTTTTCTTTCTAAAATCAATCAGTGTTTAGGAAACTGCCTCCAGCTGAGTCAATGACTGTGTAGCTCCAATGTGGCACTGTTCTGGAAGTCTGAATGTGCTGGTTGAGATCACACTGAAAGAGGGCAGCAAACAGCTGACAGACACAAAGAGGGCAGCTTGTTAGATATAAGAAGACCTTTCCCCATCTTTGAACTTTTTTGTTTTGATTTAACTCTATGACAAACAAGTGTCAGCCTGAAAATTTTTGATTTCTTCGATTTATTATTTTAGTTGGTAATTTTGGATGGTTCTGGCAAATAGATGAAGGAAAATAACAATCTGTATACTCATTTTGAGCAAGGATGTTTAGCAGACAGCATGAAAGTGAGATTTGTTCAGTCAGTGCAGTTTGAACACAAAGGGAGTGTTCACCATCAGCCATTAAATATCACAGCTGCTTTCCTGTGAAATCATATAAGGCACCTTCTAAGCATTTTTGTCATTATCAGCTTACACTTATTGCATTGAACAGGAACTGAAGAGATAGAAGTAAATTATGCCTTTAGAGTAAAAATAAGAAGCTCTCACATGATTCATTTCCAGCTCCCAGTTTATGAACCTGTCTGATCCTGAGGACATAATATATGTTTCATGATGCAGCATCCAGAAGCTCCCCTTCTCTCAGTGGAAAAAGGATTATTTTCTCCTGTGCAGATAATTTCAAGCTGGTGTTTTTCACTGGGCAGCTTTTCCACTCAGGTATAACTTAAGCTCATTGGTTTAATTCAGCTCTTGGAAGACAACTGGCTCACCTTCTGCCAGTCCTGAGCCTCTGCAGAGTGAGCTCTCCATCAGCTGCAGCGGGTGGAATTGGCATGACAAACTGTTTTTGAGGTGCAGATTTTTTTCTTGTTGTGCTTGATAGAAAGGCTGCAAAACCTTCCCATTTCTCTGCCATGCCCCTCAAGGTTCCTCCAGGCCCTGTGCCACCAGCAAATGAAGACTGCAAACTTCAGTGCACCTCTGCAGTCAGACCTCTTAGAGGTATTGGCCCACTATTAAGAACTCTGCAGTGTATTTGAATTTTTCTTCTGTAATGAAAGGAAAGGTAAGAGTCACCATCAGCTGACTTGAAAGCAGTAGATGAAAACTGCCTTAGATTTTAAAAACCTGTGACATTCTGCATGGTAAGTCCCACTTGCAAAGATGAATGTTTCATTAATTTTTAAGGTTGTGAAGCTCTACTGGAACATTAACTAGAGCATTTGCTGTCTAGCCAATGCACTAATACCATGTAACAGTCATATTATTTTACTCTGTTAAAATAGTCATCAAAAACTTAGCTAAACTTAAAGTGGTGAAACATCAAAGTGCAGTGTTATTCTTATGAGTGATTACTTACAAGAAATTACTAATTTTCTCACTGAAAAATTACTATGAACTACCCCTCAAAAAATACTGAATAATGTAAATCTCAATCTAAGATGCTGCCTAAGAGAGATGGGGTAAATTCTATTATTCATAAACATTGTTCTGTCTCTGGAAATTAATTATCTCTAAACCTCATTTTTCTCTATCACTACTCAATACCCTGTTGGCAGACAAAAAACACCAGGTGGGCTAGATCTGACCATTGTATTAATGCAATGGTTTCTTCTCTTTCTTTAAAACGAGTTTCTCAGACAATGTTGGAAATAACAAGAGGAAAGAGAGCTGATTATCTTCTCCCTTACTAGAGGTGTTATGTAGTCACCCATACAGTCCAAAAAATGCACTTAACTGTCTGACCTAAGGGAAATTATTATATTAGGCAGGAAGAAGTGAGGAACAAACAGTGTTTGTAAAGTTGGCTGGGAGCTTGTTATCTTTGAAAGTTTGCTGAGCATATCTGGTTCCATTAACAATAATTTTCCTAAATCTCAGCTGTGGATTTTAGTTTTTCAGTTAATGTGAATTCTCTCCTGGCCCAGCATAACCAGTTTTTGCCAGAGAAAGGCAAAAGAACTCAGCAAACCAAGTGATCCCAAAAGAGTCCAGAATGCAGATTTCTGTTGATATATCCAGGAGAAAAGGTCACCGAAGAATCTTAAGGAAGGATTTGTACCTTTTACTTGGGAAAGTTTTCTGTTAAAAAAAACAGAAGCCTGTGATACTTTGATTTTGGTATTCAGTTCCTTTCCAGAGTCTTAAAAATGAAGAGCCACACATGATTTCTATAAGGACACTTAGAGTATGATGGAATAGCGCATTCCTAAAATGTATATTTTATAAGCTGAATGCCAGTGCAAAAAGCATTTTGAGTTTATGTCATACACTTGCATCTTAGGTGATGCTGAGACAAACTTAAGTGTTAACCCATTCTGTTAAGTGTAATGATCCCAAGAACATTAAGTCAAACATTAAAAAACCCAACAAACCAACAATAAAGCAATAAAAAAAAATAAAAAATTACCGAATTGATACCTTTCATCTCCAGGTTTGGAGAATCCAGGAGTGATGTACTGCACACTGTAATCTGAGTGTGAAATATCTCTGGGAAAGACCAGATGAGGATGCGGTTTGACTGTGCCAAGGTACAGTGTCTAAGTTGTGCAAAACTAATTCAAGAATGTTTTGTAAATCAGGAAATATCAGAAAAGAGACACCATCTAATCTGCCATCTGAGAGAATTTATTTTCAAGCAATCTACAGCATCCTCAGCACTGCATCTTCTGTTCCCTTAGTACATTCCATTTGTTTAATTGTGCCATTATTTGTTAGCCTCTTTTGTATTTATTGGCAGGTAGAAATCAAAATTTATTAGACTTTCATAAAGCTAGATTTTTAAATTCTGTTTATCCTTCCTGAAAATACAAGAATGCAACCTGTGTAGGAGGAAAGAGTACAGCTGCACTGCAGGAAGATTTGAAATGCACTTAAGAAAGGTATAAAACTACTTAATCCAAACCTACTCATATTTTCCTGCCTTCCTATTATTTCTGCATTTTAAATATATGTTATCCCTTTTCCAGAAGAATATTCTGGTGGTATTCTGAATTCCTCTCTTGTTGAAAAAGAAGCCTTGGAAGAAATCTTTGTTGTTGATACATATTTTCTGGTTGCCTTACGATGTTATAAAATTTTCTGACCTCCAGTATAAGCATTTCAAATTTTCCAAAATAGATTCTGCCACTGAAAAGTTGCTAAGCAACTAATCCTGTCTGATCTATTGTAGTTCAAATAAATGAAACAGACATATAGAAGAGCGTTTATAAACCTAATGGGTTGTAAAAAACAAACAAAGCTCTACCCATAAACAAATAGATATAATATGTATTTAATAGCAAAATAAATAACTGAAGTAAAACAAAAGAAAACTGCTAAACCCTCCTGCTCACAAGATGTATTTGAAGACATTTTAAGCAAAAGCAAAAAAGGGTCAGCATCGTGACTTCACAGGTCCAGATTAGCTGTCACTTCTGTCTGCTCTTTGGCATCCTTAATGGTTACTTAATGTCCTTTTTGCTGGGTATTTTTCCTTGCATGACATAGTAAGTGTCACTCAGATAGTTAAAAATAAGTTCTTATTCATCTTTCAGATGAGTTGTCCTTTTTTTTTTTAGTTTTATTCTTATAAATAAATAAATAAATAAATAAATATGTATATATTTTTTAAATTTAGCTTTAGAGTCAGGGGAAAGCTTCTCTGGGCTTCCATGCTTTCCTTCCCACCGTCCCTGCTATTGTTCTGTTGTTGCAGTCTGGCCTCCAGAGCTGGGCAGTTCAATCCAGAAGAAGGAGGAGATGGGGCTCCTTGCTGAGACTCAGAGGAGGTGCCATGGACTTCAGACAGCCCTCCAGACACCCATCATGTTTGCAGCCAAATAGCTTTTACTGTTTGAGGCAAACTATGCACATTTTTTTATCAACTTGGGTGATTATGAGGGTTTCTTTTTCTATGTTGCTTTGCCTCCTGCAAGTTCATATTGTTGGATGGATAAAACTTTAGCTTTTATTTTGAGGCCAAGGCCCTGACAGCATCAGCTGGTGCCATAGTTTTCTCCCCTAATTGCCTGTGCCTGTGATTTTGAATCTCAAACCTCTGTAATTTATGGTAACAACTATAAGATTATGCTTATCGCTATAATCCTTTGGATGCTTTCACCACTACAACACATTGTGGATTCTTCTCTTCCATGATCAGGTCTTCAGTGCAAGATAATTGTCACAAAATTTCTTGCATATTCTTAAGGAAAAGGAAGCTGTTTTTATTATACTCAATCTTCTTGCAGTTTGATTTCATGTCTTTCAAGCTTTCACACTCACTAGTGCCAGGATGTCTGTGGTCTGGTTGTGGTACTTGGGTGAAGCACTAGCATAAGGGGTTCTGTTTGCATCTTTGGCTACTGCTTGGCTAGTAACAACAAAATGTGTTTTGGACTGATGTTTTACATCCAATAGGAAATATCAGCTATGATGTGCTAATGTTTTGTCTCAATTCGCTTGCTTCACTTTTCTTAAATCTTGCATCCGATTGCTGTCCATGACTCTTCTGGCTCATATTAAATATATGAGACATGTCTATAGCCGTTTCCTGTTGGTCCAGTGGACAAAAAGGAGGTATAAGGGATACATCACAGCCTTTTAGCTATTCTGCTGGTCTGAGGATTGCAGGTCTTCTGCTGATGGACTGTCTGATCTGTGGGCTCATCTGCCAGAGACAGGATTCACACCAACTCGAATTCTACAAATTGTTACATATTTCTGTGCTGATTTATGATCAGAATCACAGTTCTTTATTTACAGTCGTAGGCCTGGGAGGCATCTTTGAGGTGAAATGTTGGTAATATGAAAATAGAAAATAAAATTTCACACTTGTACTGTGAAGTTGTGTATTTATTTATATGCTGCAAAAGCTACATTGGAGTCTTTAAAGTCATTATTAGAAAGACAGAAGAAAACTTGAAAGTGAAAATAGTGATTTTAAGAAAAGTTAATGGGAAACACAAGAATCCCAGTAGCCCTCTTTCACCATTCTCAGTAAGATGTTGGTCCTTTTCAGGCCTGACTCAAAGCTATGACTTTTCCACTGACTTGTTTGACCCAAGCCTCTGTTTTATTTTAGTGTAAAAACTACTCGATCTAAGGTAAAGGCCAACATGTAAGTCAGAATTAAAATAGGCACCTCAAATCACATTCTTTTCTCATTATTATTCACTTGAGAAACAACTTCTGTTCCAGCCTTGTTAAGTTGTTTGACAGAGAAATCAGTCACTCCTCAGAAAAAAAGGAATGGAAATGAGTTATTTCTATTTTCTCCTGGTGTTTATGCAAGATTCCCCTTAAGCACTTACGAGAATGAAAGCTTTTCATCTAACACTTTAATTCTGTACACCTTTTCCCTGGGACCAAGAAAATAAAATAATAGTGGCACTTAATGAAAGGGAAAAAGCAATCACTGGAGAGCAAACACTCCAGGAGCAGGTAATTCTCACAACTTATTGAATATAGTCAGCATAATTATTAGACCTTTTTAATGACTATCATTGCATGTGAATTCTATTCATGGAAATTCCAGGTGCTCATCTGGAAAGAGTTTCTTTCATAGCGCAGGGAGGAAGACTAGGGATTTGAAAAGTGTGTTTTTAAGACAGGTTTTCTATCAACATGCCAGATTTTATAATTTTAAGAGGATCTTGGGACTGAAGAGCTGGCTGAAACTCTGATATGTATGAAATTTTTATGATTTTCAGACACAATATTTTGCAGTATCTTAAAGAAACTTTTTAGTCTGTCAGGTATTTCATATGAAATGAATGAGTGTAACACTGATTTCTCCTCTGGTGCTGACCACTCTGGGCTATTCAGTTTTCTACTACTTTGGGAAAGGACATGTCATCTTTCATTTTCCTTGCAAAATCCTTATCCTTCTGATACCTTTGGATTTGATCTTGCAAAATGTTGTTCAAAGACCAGAGAGAAAAGTGTCCCCATTGGTGCAGCCTCTGTGTGAGGCTCTGCAGGAAGTAGAAACACATGATGAGGTTAGTATAGGGGATTCTTACAGCCTCTCTCATATTATGCCTGCAAAACTGTGTCACCAAACTTCTTACCAGCAGTGCTCATGAGGAATGCTCTTCCTGCTCTGGAGAGGTCACAGCATGCTTCAAAAGTAATCTGTTGAAGCCAGATGAGTTGAAAATGTATGCCAACATACTTTTGCTTTTTTTTCCCCTCATCTAGCTCTTGCTTCCTCTCATTTCATGATATCCACTGCACCAGTGTTAATTATTTTCTTGTGCCTTTCAAACCCATTTATTTACCTTCATCTAGAAGAAGATCCTTAGTTTGCCCCTGCGGTAAATAAACACATTATGCTTTCTGTCTTCTTTCACCTTTATAAGCTTCCTCTTTACTCAAGTCTGTAGCCAGCAGGTTTTTATTTCCTGAAGCCTTGCAAGTGACAGAAAATGACAAACCAGAAAAACCTGTTTGAAGAAAATTTACCAATGCAAGCAAAGTTTTGTGGAGTCCAATTTCAGGGCCCTGTGACAAGCAGATGACGTGACTGACAGACTTTTAGTCAGCAATACTGCTGGTCCAGAACTAATGAGCAATTATGTTTCTTGACTTATGAGCCATTATGACTTAGCCGTTAAAACTAAGAGTCCTGCATTTGGTTTCTCACCACTAGGCAACTATTGTGCTCAATTATCGACCTTTGCTTGAAAGCTGGATATTAGAAATTACCCAGAGATTGGGTAAAAAGTATCTGCTTTCCTTTGTTGCATGCACTCTATGTGAACAGTTACTATGTGATATCTTTTGGTTTTCAAAAGCTGACTTTAGTCTGCAGGATGAGGATGAAATTTAATGACGAAATTTAATTATGAAATTTAATTTCTCACGTCAGGGTAAAACTTCTTTTAGGAATTTTCGATCTGTCTTCTGCTACAAATAGTTTAGAGTAGTCTCGTCTTGGCAGTAGAGTATGCTTTCACAAACCCCAGTGTGATTTTTTTCCTTGTGCAAAACTACATTCCTGCTGCTTTCTATTAAGAGGACATCAGGTGTTGTGAGACAGTGGAGCAGCAGACTTCAGCTAAGCCTGCTGCTGCATTTTCAACATCACCCTTGTGGAAACCAATTAATTCCTACAGTCTGTGTCTGTGTCTGCCCAGAATGCTCACAATACTATGGGTAGTAATAGAACTTGTTTTATAACCTGAAGGTCCACATGAAAAAGAGGGTAAAAATATGTAGCCCACAAAAAGTATCATGTTGGAGATAATCAGAAGTTTCTCAAGAGCTCCACCTTGAATATGGTATTTTCTAACTGAGGTTGACATCCAGACCTTGCATTTTTCTGGAGATAAAACAAATCAATCCATCTATGTACCCATCTATCACAGTGCAGCTGGATACCAGAACCGTGCCTGTGTGCGAAACCCAGTGCTCCTGAGTCACTAATTTGAGATAACCCAGGAGCTTACCAACCAGTTGTCATCAGAAGGGAGACAATGGACTGCCTGCAGATGATGGAGCCCCTTGGAACCAACTCATCTTCTGGTCACCTTCAGAATTTAGTATTCAACTATAGGATACAAGAACCCTCCTCGTATAACCCACTTCTTGTCCAATTCATATGCTTAAAAGTATCACTCAATATCCTGGTGGGACAATCTGACCTTTCCTTCCAAAGGTCGTCCTGATTGCAGAACTGATCGAATAAATGCATAGCTACACCCCTTGAAAGCAGGCATTTAAAGGTATTTGTGCAGCAGAAGTCATGCAGTGCAGCTTGTTGTATATAACTAAGCTATTTAGGACATTTTATGTTTGATTTATAAAATATATAGTGATGGATTATGCTTGTGCTTGAGTGGTCTCATAGAAGTGTAGCCAGCTGGGCTACAGGGACTGAGAAAGGCAGAGGTATGAGTGATCTCATTCAACCCAGCTCAAGATGCTACTGCAAGGGCTCTTGCTGCAGAGATAGCTCTCACCATCCAGAAAACAAGCTACCACTTTATTTGGAAGATTTGATTCCCTGAGTGAACACTACCTCTTGCCAAGATCTCAGTAAATTTGTTTTCCTCTTCAGCTGGCTGTATGTGAGTGTTTGTGCAGCAGCCCTTAGGTCTGAGTCTTCATTTTTTTCACCTTAAGCTGATACTGATCACTTCAGACACCATGGCTATCATAAAACAACAATGTGACGGCAGACATAGAGCTCACATAGTTCATGAAAAAAATTACAAGGATTCTGTACTAGAGGACTGGCTTCTCTGTCTGCCTGCCCCCTTGGCCTAGCCTTTTAAACTAAGAATTTCTGTAGATTTTGTGTTGGAGGAGGAGAAGCCAATAGCTTTCTCAATGAATGAAAATAATTTAATAAGAACTGAGGAGGAGAGGAAGAGTTGGGTTAAATTCTGCAGCCATTCTGCTGTTAGAGTTATACACCCTCTAATGAGCCAGTATTTACAAGGATCCCTGCTGCTAATAAAAGCATCCAGAAAACAGAAACCTCACACATCCACAGTCTCTCGAAACAGTGCCCTCCTCTTCAGAGGGTCTGAGCACTTCCAGCTGAGATGGGCACCAACTTTTGTCAGCTGAGAGTGGGAATAATGGTGAAGAATAGCCTGTGCCAAGTCTGGCCGTGCAGCAAGGACTGTGACAGGTGGTATCTGGGGATGCACTGGAGTCAGCTCTCTGAGTATCAACTCTGCACCAAAAAAGTTTCTCTATCCTGCCTGGAGATGGGGGATGACTTGAGATCAAGTGAAAATATCAACAGTCTTGCCTTGCACATGGCATAATCAAATGGTGCATTTCACTTCTGAAAACATTTCTCAGTGCCTCCAAAAGAGCTGGAAGAGGGAGACAAAGGAGCACAGAGCTTTAAAAAGAGACCTAAATATCTTTCATACCTGCTGATATGTTTTAATGTAACCTCTATCCTAGAAACAGACAAATTAAGCTTTTTACAGATTATAGCCAGTTGCCTGCCAAGCTGCTAATATTTCATTTAAAAATACAGCCCTGCACATGAGTGGTTCTGAGACCACTCTGGTACAGGCAGAAGTCTTCATTTATTCACAAAAGTCACACAAGCAGCTCCAGAGACCAACAGAACATTTACAGAATTTCTTAGCCCATATGACTTCTGAGCTTGGGTGAGGTGTTTAATCACTCTGGTGTCATTACAAAGTGTTTTCAGACTATCTGTGAGGTACCTGAAGAGCTTCATGAATATGTCCTGAGAATAAGGTACTTTTACGTCTAATCAATGACAGGCAGTAGCCTTATCTTAAATAGTGGCTTTCTGTTGATTTAAAAAATGAACTCACTTCATTTATCTCGCTTGGTGATAAAAGAACGTGATTAGGGGGTTCCAAAGCCAAACACTTAAACAGCACCGAGTGTCAGAATTATGTCTCCAGTCTCATTTTAGCTGCCATTTTATATCTTCTGATACTCTAATTATGTGTACACTTGTTTTTCTTCAAAGTGACCCATGACTAGTTGGTGCTTGGTTAAATGAGCAGTTATTTGACATTTATTTTATCTTCTTTATTGTATACACTTCAAACTCTACTGTGAACATAGAATAATTAATTTCTTCATGGGCTTTTTAAAGGTGTCTGTCAATGTGTCACTCTTTTTAAGTGCTTTAAACATAAAACTTCATATATTTCTGTGAATTAAAAGAAGTATTTGAATCTGTTTCACTGATGGGAAGATAATTTTAACAGCAACTAGAAAAACATTTGTCGTAAAATATTTGGTGCTACAAAGTGCTTCACAGTCATATGCCACAGGATGTCAAAGACCTATGCCTTCAGTTTGCAGCACCGAGAGCTCAGCTGTTCTACATTCCCCCATGCTCAAAGGCACTTGAAAAAAATGTGTCACACACTTAGAGATTTGTAAAGTATTGAGACAACTTGTCTCGTTTTACACAGGAACTCTGAAGCAGATACCAGAGGTGACATGGAACTCTTCAGGGCAGTGCTTAAGAGTGTAAATGAAGAAATCTGTTACACCTACAATCATTCATCTTGTTACATAATACTCCTCTATCAGCCAAACAGCTCAGCACGCTGAGGGACCCAACTGAGTCTTTGCAGCTGATCTTATTATAACTCTGATTTCTGCACTGTGATGGTGTGTTTTTCTTATGATATGTTTTTCTTATTGTTTGTTGCCTTCAGATGGTTTGCCCCAAGTTTCCCCAGCCTGTTGGTTTGTCCCAAGTTTCTCCTCCCTCTCTGAAGTGTCAATCCTCCCTGTTCCCTGCCCATTGTTCTAGAAACCTCCCTGTCATTCCCTGTTGACCTGGCCCCCTTACCCAAACTCCTCCTTGACCCTGCCTCCTGAGAGTGTCAATCCACAACCAACTCCACCTTCAGGTCTAGAAATTTCTATGTTCTGTGATGTCGCAATGAATGTTTTGAGATGTATCTTCCCCTTGGTGTTCCCCATTGGTTGTTGCATTGTGAGCCCCTCCTTAAATTCCTCCCTGATGTTTCCCTGATTGGTTACCGGATGGTACCCACACCTTGTTCCTCCCCTGTTTAAAAAGCAGCATCAAGGCATGTCCTGGGTCTGCTGTTCCTGACCCTCTCTGGATAATAAACTACCTGGAGAATGACACAAAGGTTCCCTCCCTGTTCTTTGCATCAGTCTTTGATGCTCCATCAGCACAGAGCTGCAGACAGCAGAGGCAGCCCTGCTCTTAATGCCACTTGGACTGTTTGTGGTCTGGGGGTGGCCACTCTTGGCACGGGCTGGAGTGAGGGGCTGGTTGGGAATTTCTCCAGCTTGCATCACTGTACAGTTCTTCTGTATTGAACTGTATTGCTCTTGTATTCCTTTATTTTGGCCCTTCCCCAAATTGTACAAATATTGTCCAAACCATGTCCTGAAAGAAAAAACTCAACCAATTAAGGTAAAAAAAATGACTTTACTGTGACCAAATTCTTTGAAACAAGTGGACTCCTCCTGCATCAGGTTGGTAACAGCAAAACAGCCTAGATCATACCCAATTGTAAATGGTAACAATTTTGTTTCTTATTATATTTTAGAGTTACAGCAAATATATGGACATGTGTTGAATTGAAATAAATTATTTTATATAGCTTTGAAGTTCATCTCTTTTAACTAAACTCGAGGTTTTAGTATTACTATTCCGGGAATGATTTAATCTTTCAAGATCAAATGTCAAATATTTCTTGTGACATGATGTATATTTTTATGAGGATACCTGTTTTCTACCACTGCTTTTATCCTTTTTTCTTTTTTGAGAACACTTCTTTGACCATCTAGATATATTGTTGTCAGGAATGTTAATACTAATAATGACAACAACAATAATTGTCACCATCCATTAGAAAAACTGATGCCACAGGTAAGGCACCTACTTCCTTGAGCAGCTTGCTCCAATTCTTAATATACCTTTCAATGAAGAAGTTTTTCCTATATTCAGTATAAACCTAATGCCTTCATTCTTTCACTCTTTACTTCAGTCCCTCTTTCTGGCTTATGTTGTAGGCTAGTTCCACTGAACTAGGTGGACTTCTGTTCTGGGCTTTTAAGGCAAATCTTGCATCATATATTTATAAGTTCATGCTAAAATATTTGATATCTTGGTAAAAAAATAATGCTTTCTTTTACTCTCATATGGTGCAAACAGAGATGCTGTTTAAATATGAATTTTTCTTTCTGCTGGTTAGATGTCACTAGCTAAATCTGGTGAACAGCTTCTCTTTCCATTATTCAGTCTTCAGGTTATCCAGCTTATGGTGAACTCTAGCAGCTAAAAAAAATATTTATTTTCCTTGACAAAAGAGTTAATGCATGTGTCTAATTACATTTCATAATGTATTTTCATGAGACTTCTCCCATACAGAAAGAAAATACTTGTCATGGCTGATAGATAAGGTGTGTTCCCTGGTTAGCAATTAAAGTTGTTTGTACTTATTCTACTTCATCGGAACTATTTTCAGGATGTAAGTCCAGACAAAAATTAATATTGTTCTTGGATTTCTCATTAAACACAATGCTTGAAAAGAGCAGCAGAAGATGTATGTATGTCTGGTCAGAAATATTGTAATGTAAAAATACCAAAAATTGTCTGGACAGGGTAGTAATTCTTCAGAAAGTCAAGAACAACAGTAATATGAGCAATTTTGAATGTCATAGTAATAGTAATAGTAAAAGATTGTGATATTTGTGCCTAAGTGATAGCAATAGTAACTACCAGTGTCTCAAGCACAGTTTTGTGTAGGACAGCAGACAGACATACCAGAGTCTTTTACTTTTGATTCTTTCCTGTCTTAGGGGATATCTGGATCTTCAGCTCAGGCCATGTTAGATTGTGGCTAAGAAGGATTTTGCCACTGTCTTAAGTGGAGGCAGACATTCCCTCTTGATCTTTTGAGTCAAAATTTTCTTTTGCATTTATCTGCTGTACGAGGCTGAGACTTATATCAAGGATGGAACAGGCGCTCAGACCCTTTTAATACCTTGAAAATGTGCTAGAGTTCCTAGGTTATTTATGCTTGTTTGCTTAGGCTGTAGATTAGTTAGGGTAAAGTAAAACAAAGTAGTAATTGTTAATTCAGAGGGTTGTGTCAGTTATTTGTTCATGAGACTCATGTGAATGCACAGTTTTCTTTTTATTACTTACTGGAATTTTCATCTGTACGTTGTAGCTATCTGTGAGAGTGCTTTGATGAGAGCTAAGCTCTGTGTTCTAAGAAGCATTCAAAGCAACTACTTTCCTGCAGCATCAAAGCACTGGGAATCAACATGCTAGCAACTAATGTCTTGAGGAGTTACACAGTTGCTGGTATCTTCAGTGTGGTTTTTTTCATAGGGCCCCAGACATTAAGACAGTTGGATATAATTTCATCCTTGCCTTGCTTCAACATAAGCTAATTAGGAAGCTCATTATTTATTTGGCACAAATTTAGCATAACAAATCAATTTAACAGGGCACAAGAGACAAAGTAATTTAAAATGAAAGTCAGAATCAAGATGAAATAGCAAGACGGAATATTTTAATTTCTAAAAATACACTAACATCCTAATGGCTCTGTGGGTCTCAGTGATGTTTCCAACACAGATAGGTCAGCACCAGCTTCCCAGAGAAAGGCAGGGTTCACTGATCAATATTTTCTCTTCTGGGTGGCATCACCTCCCCTCTGGTCATTCCTATCCAATGTCACTTATGCCACTACTCTAAACAAGATGGATAATCTGAAAGAGGGAAAGTGTCTGATTTGAATAGAATTGAATAGCTGGAAACTATAATAATGAAAATATTTTGGTAAGTTACCCCATGATAGATGTTCCAGTGATCCCTGTTCAGGTTGGGTTGGAAACAGATTTGTTGGGCTCATGTGGAATCCTGGTAATCTACACACCATCCCTAGGATTAGTTCTTCCATTATCATGGCCATTTTGTTCTAAACTTAGAAAGTTAGTGATGAGATTTTTTTAAATTTATTGATTTTTTTATTGCTTTACATAATCTTAAAAATGAATTACCAGGATTAGTGCAGAGCAAAATGCTCAGCTAGTGTAAATATCTTTGAAGTAAATACAATTATATGCATTATCTCTGGGGGCAGTTGGGCTCCATCTCTTTTGGAAGTTTCACATAACTTGTGTCTACCATGGATCTAACTGTTTTTGCATGGTTTATGAGATTTAGAGACAGTGCATTTTCCAACCATTATGGAACCTGGAAGATTTCCTTGTCTGTTCAAAAGATTTTGGAGTTGTAAACATTTACAGCTCCCAGCATGATCCTTCTCACTTTCCCATCAGCTTTGATTTGTTAGAAAAGAGAAAATGAGATTGAGTGATGTTGCACATGAGGGACAGAATAAATACTTAGTCTGTATTATCTGTCTGAACCAGTGAAGATTGTTGTGCTTTCTGGGGATAAATTTGTCTGATGCTTTTTTCCTTCTATTACCTCACCAAGTCCTAACATTAAACCCTGGGCCAGACCCAGAGCTGGTGCAAAACCAGAACAGAGGATCTACACAGACTTATACCATGAAGAGAGGTGAAAGAGTGGAAGGGATCATCAGGAATGCTTACTGTTCAGTGCTATCATGTGATGGTGGTCTTTTTCACCATGCATCCAGAGATAGAGACATATCTACTCCTGCAGATTTCATGTACCATAGCCAGTGAGGAACAGTGCAAGAACTTGCTTGCCTCTCTTGCTAGAAAACTCTGATCACAGAGTTTGAGATTCCTAATTTCTAAAGCTGTCCAGAAATGTGACATGTCTGTTACCTACATATTATATGTATGATGAATAAAATTAAATTGATAGAAATTCTTTGGCATTCAGAGTAGCTTATATTTCACAAGTGGCAGAAATGTACTGAGAAGTCATATTCTTACTCAAATATGGGAAACTCTTGCTACGATTCAGTAAGAATATACAAATACAGTGTGCAGAATGAGTCTTACTGGGATCTTGAGTATTCAGGTACCTGTGGTGCAGGATTTGAAGAAGATACTTTTCTCTATTCTGATTAGGAGTGTGGAGAGTGAGAAATGTCTTTGAGCAATCTTTGCAAATATAGTAACCTGTCTCTGGCCAGATTTGCTCCACAGTTTAACCAGCTTTTTGACTGCTTTTGGTTATAGATTTTTCCATAGTATAAGGAAGCAGAAAGGCATGGTGTAATACCTTCCTTTTCCTGAAAGGCAAAATAGAGGACAGTTTTCTGCACATCATCTGTATTTAGGTGATGATTTCTAAGAAACAAATTTACATGCTTCTTTTTCTCTTTCTTCCTTTTTTTTTTTTTCTTTTTCCCCAGATTGGAAAGAAATTATCTCAATATGGGCAAGAAAAAGATCCATACAATGCAAAAATGCAACTATTTTACCCCATTGCTCTTTCCTCTGATGAGATCTGTGTTTTGTGATACTACACATATATTCCTCACTGGAGAGTACTTACATTGATTTATATAAAGGGCAAAAGATATTTTCAAGTAGCAAGCTGCAAAGTACATAGCAGTTTCAACAGCACCTCTCCATTGGCTTTCATGTGTGTGCCTTTAAAGAGAAAAGGAGGGTTGTGGAGACTGCTGTTGCAGACAGTTAAGAGGCTTGTAATTCCTGACTTGAATTTTGTGGAGTGCTGATCTGTCCACAAAACTGAAGGACTATAATTGGTATTGGGGAATCAAGAAAATCAAGGAAGGGTCTGCTTCTATAGCAGAGGTGGGAAATGGTCATGATCCCAGGTCAGGGGGGGTGGTTGTTAAAGAGAAGAATAACATTCAAACATCATGAAAGCCTGTAGATGGAAGTCTTAAGTAAGCAGTAGATTTTTGCCTCTCTATGTGTGCGCATTTTTCTGTAGTACTGAAAGGAAAGGGATGTGACTGGCTTTTTACGCTGTACCATCTTGTTATCTCTGCTCTGTGATGATCCTTTCCTGCAGCACCTTATGCAGTGGTTTTTTTTAACAGTATGAATTATTTTGAACAAAAGAAGGTTCTTCCTACATCAGAGCAGATGAACAGCCATGCCACAGACTTAGTATGGTCAAACATGTCCAAACTCAGAAAAATGAAGAGAGGAGCTCTGTTCAAAGTCATTCATCTGAAACAATTTCATCTTCTTTAACACAGCCTCTTAAGAAGGCATAAACCTTATCCTGCTCAGAAACATAGAGCATTTTCAAATGTTTGCACTGGTCTTGAGCAAGCTGAGATTTGGTGAGCACTTGATTACTTTTAATCCTGATGTTGTATCATCAGGCATTGTTCCTTATGCATTGAAATACCTCACTTTGAATTGAAAGTTTCAAACTGTGCAGTTTTTTGGATCAGAGATGCATGTTTTGGAGGAGGAAGGAAGGAGAGAAGGAGGGAGGGAGGAAAGGAAGGGAAGGGAAGGGAAGGGAAGGGAAGGAAGGAAGGAAGGAAGGAAGGAAGGAAGGAAGGAAGGAAGGAAGGAAGGAAGGAAGGAAGGAAGGAAGGAAGGAAGGTTGGTTTCAGATTTCAGGAATGAGGAAACTGCCAATTGAGAGTAATAACCACAGCTAAGACATTGCAGGAAAGCCACTTATAAAATAAAGGACATTCTACGTCGCTTTTTTCCTAGGATTGCTAGCTTGGTGTTTTCTCAGTCCAAAGACAGCTTTTTCCACGGTCTAGAGTCATTTTGAGTGGCCCCGGACCCATGTGCTGATAGCAGGAGTAGATCCAGGCCCATACCCAGCACTTCTAGTTGTATGATCTACTTTTTTGCCTGACTTTTGTTGTGGTAATGCACTGAATCCTGCCTATAATCTTACAGGTTTCCTTCTGATATGCATTTAGGTACAGTGACTTGCTAGTCAAGATTCCAGTGCAGATACCTGCACAGATACATGCAGATACATGCATGAAATTTTTCTGAAAAGGTTCAAATTATTCCTGTTCAGTTCTGCCTAAAACAAAGAAGCTGAAAGTGGTGGATTTTTTTCTGGATTCATCTACCAAAAAGATAGAGTTACTTGAATAAACAAATAACCTTTTGATGTATGAAGACCCTTCTCAGTAACCTAAACCAGAAATGATCACCATTGATCTAGATAATGTAAGGCCACACAGAAATATGAATGTCCAAAAAGAGTTTTCATTTTTCTCTTGATTAAATTCTGTGGCAACATTGCCAGTGGGTTTCGTGGAAGAACATTTTTGCCCAAACTACTTGCCTTTACTCTTTGACATCAGTAAACAAGATTCTCAGGGTCCCATTTAAGGTTTGTCTGAACTGCCAAATCAGCAGCTTATGTAGGGGTTTATCTGAACTACCAAATCAGCATCCAGATAAGGATATACAAGTACTGTGGCTGAAATAACAAGAACTGACACACTTCCATATACTCCTTGGGGCAGAGAAACAGACTGGTCAAACTGCTAAATATTTCAGCTCCCTTCCAGTAAGAATTCCTGGCAACCCATGATATCAGATTTCTGTGCAGATGTTCATTGGGTAAACAAACATAGAGCTGCACTCCCAATCCTGTCTTTAGCAAACTGGCTGGGATAGTAGCCCTCCTGCAATGTAAGACCATCACTCTTAATTACACAGATGCCTTGATATTATTTTCCTTTCTAAATGCATTAGGACACTGCCAGGTCTCTGTAGCAGAAATTGGAATAAAGATAACTTGCAATGCCCTCTAATAAAAATAATCTGAATTTTCTTCCTTCTTACCTTGACTTGCCTTTCTAAAACAGTGTTAATGAAGTGAAAAACAAGCTTTTTTGCAAATTTCTTCTGACTTTCAGGCAACCAAGTTTCTACCTTATGTCAATGTCATATGAACATGAGAGAATTTAGCACCTTGAGTTCCCGAAGCTTAATGGCCAGTTATGCAAAAGGGGTGGGAAAAAACTCACAACTCACAACTCAAGTGATACCTTGACAGCATGTATCTCAAAATTTAGAATATAAATAGCTTATTCTTCTGCTGCCTGATGTCCTAAATTTTTCTGGTAAATTCCCCCAGAATTTCAATTACTGTTTCTGACAATGTCTTGGTGCACTGGTCCTGTCCGTAACAAAAAAATCAGGCAATGTCTCTGTTGGGATACACAAAAATGTTCTCCTAACCATCTTGACTGATAAAGATTTAAAGGAAACAACCACCCACCTCAAACCCAGTCATTACAAATGTGAAATAATTTGCAGGAGAAAAAAGGTGCAAAGGGAAAACTGTTAAATATGGGAATATTTAGAGCTATAACAAGGCAAGAATAGTGTAGGAAAGGTCACTGGGGAGCATGAAAGAGCAGTCCCAGGGCCAGTGGTGCTCTACTGCAAGGCTGGCCTCCTGATTGTGGCACTAGTTTGCTAGCTGTGAACGATTTATATGAGAATGAGTTATTATAAATAACTTAGGTATCTCATCAGAAATTTTTTTTTGATTTTTAGATTTTTTGGGGTTTTTTTTGTCTTTTAAAAAAAAGAAATATGTGGATTATCCAGATATGAATGGAGAAAAAATTACCAGACAAAAATAGGGAAGAGTGATTTAAGGTTTCTTTTTAAAATGCATTTATTGGCCAAATAGAAGTGTTTTTTAACTCTTGTCCTGGCTCATGTCTCTCCAAAAGGTGCCTCATTATTTTAATTTTAATAAAATTCTACTGGAGAGGAAAGGGCAAGGAGTATAAACCAGACTTTCTTGGTCTTTTTTCCTTCCATGAAGCAATCATTCAGAATATTCCTCTTGGATTTGCAGAAATACTCTGCAGTTTATGTGACTGGTTGTGAATATTATCATGGACAATGTTTAAGAGTAGAACAAAAGAGAAACAGGCTCTGTGCAGGGAGGATATAAAATGAGAATAAAAAGGTATAGTTATGATGTAGAAAACAAATGTTTTTTTAGGCTCTTCACTGTGAAAGAAGAGTGCCCATTCATTTCACAGAACAATGGATAATATATTATAGAGATTCTCAAAATATCCTAGGTGTTATGAAGTGAAACCTAAGGATGAATGCCTGTTATTTTTAGGATTATGGTGGGAGGCTGCTGAAATATTTTGCGCTTGTTTGTGCTGAACATCAGAAAAATCAGTGGCTGGAATCAGAATGGATTAAGAAAGTCCCTAAAATTGGCCTATTCATTTGAAAAGCTAGATCACTTAGCAGCCCAGAAAGAAATTTTGGAGGTGCAGCAACACAGAAAAAGATGACTAAAAAAGAAAAGGACAATATTGTAAGAACAAATGAAAGTGTTTCTAATACTGTAGAAATTCAAAGGAATAACAGTAGATGGGATAGGGGTCAGATAGCAGCAAATATGAAGTAAAGCTGAAACTCCTGAATTAGCTGATCATTATGCAAAAATCAAAAATAGCTACTCTATCTGCAGGAAGTAGAGACGTATTAGATTGGGAACCAATGGAGAACGCTGACTTTTGGATGATACATAGGAAGAAGGAAAGAGGCAGGGGTGGAAAACTGAATGTCTATCCCAGGGGAAGGTAGTGCTGACAACTGCTTTTGCCACTCAGTAAAAAAAAATCTCCACAGGATGGAAAATGCATTGCTGCAAATCAATGGCCTTTAAAGGAGAGCACATCTGTGGATTAGAGTGCTGTGCTGTGCTGCGCTTGACCCTTCGAACAGTGATCAAAAGGCAAGATCAACAACTGTTGTCCAACAACTGAGGCCAGTGGACCTCCTAAATCAGAGCATCTGAGGCTCCCTTGGAGGGATGTCCCTTAATTGAGGCAATTCCCTTCATGTTAGGAGGAGAAGAAGCTGTCTCCTCACAGGGTTCTTTGGTTGTTATTCAGATGTACCCCAGTTCTGCTCTCCTGATTATCCTGTTTGCCTCCCTGTCCCTTTCTTCCTTATATGCCCCTCCTCCAGAATGTTCTCCCTTCCTTGAAGCCCCATTGGCCCTGGTTTGGTGGAATCCCCTGCCCCTGTTCCCCCATTGGTTCTTCTTGCATGTTGCCCTCCTCTGCACCACTTTCTCCCTTTCCCATTGGCTCCTGTTCCCAGCTCTGCTCCATATATAAACCCTGGTCCCTCACTCATGCTCCTGCCTTTGTCCCTGGACCCCTTCACATGAAGATGAAATAGAACCTCTCCGTGGAGCTCTACATGAAGACCCTTCCCTCTCTTACTGCCAAGGGACTCATTACAACTATCTGGTGTGAGTGTTGAGTGATTGTGTCAGTGTGCCTGTGACTCCTGGCTGCTCTCCATTTGGTGACACTTCCAGAAGGCTGTGGCACCTTTCTCCTCCCACCCACTGCAACAAACAGCCATCCTCCAAGCCATGAAGTCTGGTGATAGCAGCATAAGACATGGCTTTCCTCCCTGGCCTCTCATCAATACTGAGTGAGAGCTGTGTAAATTTCTTTCTCCACTGGATGAGTGCCAGTCACTCCCTCCAGACCGTGCCCTCATGCCCAGGTTGGATGAAAGAAAGGACTTATTTGGTCTATTTTCAAACAATCAGGGGTTCACTGAATTGCAAGAGTGCAACCTTTTCCTTTTGGTCAGGGATGTTCACCTAAAGCAGCCATAGCTGCTTTCATCATCAAAGATTGGTTGGTGTGTGGTGGGAGCCTACCTCTCTCCTGTGTTCCTTGCGGTGGAGAAAGCATGGCAGTTGGAGTGATTGGAGTGGAGTGCCCCTGGCTGTGAGTTGGGTCAGGCTTTTTATTATCTCATGTCTGTTTTGAGTAAATTGTTGTTGTCTCAACTGTGTGATCTTTGCATTTTGTGCCTCCAGTTCCCTCCAGCCTCTCTCCAGTTGCATTCCCTTTTACTTGCTCAACTGTTACCACACTGAAACCAGTGAAGGCTAGGTTGGTATAAAAGTGATGAAGAATAGGTCAAAAACCAGCCTAAAGTCTTTAGATAAATTACTTTTCTTTCCTTTTTGATGGTGAGTATTGTAGCATTTAGAAGAATATGATATTCTTTGTCATAGAAAATGAGAATTGTATATACTACCTGGAATCTTCACAAAAGGAGTGGGTTGAAAACAGTATCAGCAAGGATGATAGCACAGCTATCCCTCTGCTTTTTCTGCTGCTTGTTCCATGTATTACTAAACACCAGAAAGTTTAGAATTCACCAGTCAAGGGGATGATCTTGTCAATTAGCAGGTTTTAGCATTTTCTTTAATGACTTTATATCTTGCAGCAGCTTCAAAAAAGGATTTTCTTACTATTGGCAAATTCTGGAAAAAAGTAGACCTGGAGAATGTTCAGCAAGTCTTCCTAGCTTTTCTTTTTACATGTTTCTATATTATTTTCAGGTTTAGTTGTTTAAATTTTAGTTTTGATCCAACTGCATTAGAACCCAGTCTGGTATACCAGTTAGACTTGTCCCACTGCCTATGGTCTCTGGATTCAGATGATTGTGCTATCTTTATAATCTCACTTTCATTTCTTTCTGGACCTTCTGAAACTCCTTCCACTTATTATTTCACCCTTTAAAAATCTTTCCTTTATTGTCTTTTGAGAGAACTTATGCTATGTGGAAAGATGCAGTTTAAATACAGCTGTGTAACCACTCGCAGTCCAGAAGGACTGGAAATAGTGATAAGGAAAGAAATTTGCTAGATAAATGGCAATAGTGGATGTCTATTATGGAGTGGAGCTTAAAATGCTATTTTCAGAATTACTACAAGCACTGTTGGATAGATAGACTGTAATGACATGGATATTGTAGTCGCATGTGGAAGTAGGTGTTATTCTTTGAGAGTTCCTGTGAAGCATTGCCCGTTCACAAATTTTGTTTGGGCTAGGTCAGAAACCTCCTTCCTGATTGTGAAGCCTAATCAACACATAAACCACCACTTATTCTGTGAAGTAGTCAAGAGAAGAGAATTACAGTACTTCTAGCCTTATCTGATTTGGAGAAGGGGAAGTTTTTCTCTTGAAAAAGTAACTATAAATCCAGATATTATTATTTTACAGAACTATGTTTCTTATTTTTTATGTTTGAATATTTAAAAATATTTGTTGGAGAACAATATCCAAGAAAACTCTAGATCTCTCATCTCTGAATATATGGGCGGCTTGAGAACTAATGAGAGCAAATCTGCAGTCTTTGTTCTGTTCAGATTAACATCTGTTTGTTAATGATTAGGGTTTATTCGTATGAGTGATGTCTAGAAATGTTATCTGTAAATAATGTAAAAATGTATATAAACATTTTTGGGTTTTATTTCTATTTTGTTTCATATCAAAAAGAATGGCCAGGGAGACCAGCTCCTTTTAACACCTTTATTAAGATCAGCTCTAGCTGGGGACTTGAGGGGTTGCACACACTGCTGCTACTTCCAATGGATGACGCGGAGGAGGAGGTGTTCTGCTTTGCCACAGGGCAGAGCTGAGGCTTCTGTCCTCACAGGAGTCCCTGTGAAGACCCTGGAATGACACTGTTGGGCTCATGGTCCAGGGGTGTCTGTCTGGTCGAGTGCTGTTTTAAGTTGTGGTGATGAGGTGGAACCCAACTCTGATTGGTGTGAGGTTCTCTACTGTTCTGCCAACCCAGAGTGGTTATTCTTAGTCCTTAGTTTTGTGATATCTCATTGTTTTTAGGGGTTTTATATCTCTTCCACTTCCTCTGGGTGCTAAGGCCCGTGGGAGTCTTCTTTATTTGCGTGCCGGGTGGTGTCATCGGTTGCCATGTGGGAAGCGACAGGCAGCAGTGGCAAGCGGCAGGGGCAATTGGATGGGAAGGATACAGTTTCAAAGAAAGGGGTCTCAGGTGAGTAACATTTAACAGAGAAAACATTTAGGGAAGGCCTTTGAAATTACAATAGCAATAGGTCTGGGCTAAACCTTGTTTAACAGAGAAAACCTTACCACAGGCAAAGTAAACAGTATCCAACTGAGAAGGCACTCTACAGTTACAATACTCAATTGAATTTCAAGAACTTTGTCTCCTATTTCTTACAATATGCTGAAGATGTCTAAGAACTGGATATTTGAATTTTTTATTCTTTATACTGGTGTCTTGATTTGAAAGACAGGTGCCTGCTAGGGAAGGCAGGAGACTCCCTTGGAATGGAGAATGTAAATGCCCTCTCTCCAAATTATTATAATTTTGAAATTAAGGCGCTCTCAGGCAAGGATATGAGGGTAGGAATAACAGTTATATTTACCAGTATGTGTAACAAAGCAAACAAACAACAATAACTATGGCATTAACAACAAAACAGAAACCAGGAGCCCCATGATGGCCTTCTTAGCTGAGAGGAAAGGGATGGAGGAGAGGGTTTGTTTCACAAAGCCCTGGAACAGTCTGACCCTGGTGCTCCTGCAGGACTCTGAGGAGCACCAAGCTGGAATGGCTGGAATGAGCAGAAATCCCAGGCTGGTGGATGAAATGCATCAGAAGCCCCTCCATGGTAGCTGGAGCTGTGGGATGTCCCAGCAGGGCAGGGGTTGCGGGGCTGCGGCGTAACAAAGACCCAGGGCAGTGCCAGAGAAGCAGCAGGGGGTGGAACAGCAGTGGCCCGGCTCCCAGCAGAGCCGGAAAGGGCGAGCTCAGGATTCCTGGGCGCGTGAGCAGGTGGTGATAAGTCCTTAGGACTGGACTTTGGTGGTGACGGTGAATTCTCCTCACAGTAAGCAACAGTGTGACCTTCCTCCTTACAATCCTGAGAGTGAGAGAGAGCAGCTGTCCCCAGTCCTGTCCCTTACCTGCCCCCAAAACTCATGGTATCTTCCCCCTCGGAGTTTCTCTCTCAGAGACAAAAGAAGTGTAGCCAGATGCTACACTCTTCTCCCCACCTTGGCCACTTCTTCTGTTTCTCTTAAGTACCATTAGTTTCCTAGCAACTTATGGGAAAAAATCTATAAGTAAAAAAGAAATAAACCCAACTCCCAACATCTGGCAAAGAGTGAAACCTTGCATTGTGATCAATGAACATAATGGCACTGAAGTATCACATGGAAGGAAATGCTGAGTGGAAAGCCTTAACTCAGTGCTAACATTTGTTGATGTATTAGAGGGACATAATTAATCAGCATCTTAATGAACTGTACATTGAGCATCGAAATCAGAAACAAAACAGATGCACTACAATAACAAACACTTATAAAACCAAAGGACACATATACAAATTTGCAAAGAACCTTCTATGGTAAATGCCAAGAAGGTCTAATCTAACCTCATCAGTGCAGACATATGTATATGTACACATAGCTGCGCACATACCCCCACCCTCCACAGGCTCTGGGCAACATGTGCCTCTCTTTACAAATTGTGTGGGTCCCTTGAGTTGCTGACCAAAGCTGACAATTTCAGTGTAGAGCTCCAGGAATACTTCTTGAAGGGGTGGATTACAGGTATGTAGGATTAAAACAATAGTTAGGGAGTTACCACTGCATTGCATGCAATGCTGCACATATGAGACTCTGTTTTCAAAAACTGGATCATCACAGCTCTTCCTCTACTTGTGGATGGCCCCCTCCCATGCTTCTGCACTGGGTATTGTGTTGTGGGGGCAGCCAGAGAGGGACTTTTGACAAGCGAATGTAGTGAGAAAAAAAGGGGAAATGGCTTTAAACTGAAAGGGAGAAGGTTTAGACGAGGTCGAAATTCTTTACTGTGAGGGTGGTGAGGCACAGGAATAGGTTGCTCAGAGATGATGTGGATGTCCCATCCCATGGATGATTCAAGGCCAGGCTGGATGGGTCTTTGAACAACCTGGCCTAAGTGGAAAGTCCCATGCCTTGGAATGAGAGGATGGGATGTGTCTAATTTCATTTATTAACCCCTTTTTTTTGTGTCTCCCACTGCAAAATATGTGTGGGATTACATAATTTTAATGCTCCCTTCAGGTTTTACAACCCACGAATTCATGCTCTATGCTTTTATTGAATTTTGCAGCAACAAAAAAGTGTGAGAAATAAAGAAAAAAAACCCAAAGAATTTCTTTTTTTTGTTTTTAATGATTGCTCTGTTTTTAATTTCAGACATGGATTTCCTTCATTGAGGAATTATTGAAGCATAGCATCTTAATTTTTCTCATTATTTAGGAAGGCAGAATGGCAGTGTGGTTGGAGAGAAGAATGAGACTGTAACCAACCTAGGTTAATAGTAGGCAAGTCCTCTTTAATCTCTTTGTCTTCTAATCTGCTTTTTCCTTGGTGTCCAGCCCTTTACCTATTCCACTTCTCTCCCTGGTTTGATTAAGTGCCAAGAAAGCCGTAATCATTGGCTTGGTTTTCATTGAGTGTTCTTTAAGTGTGTACTTGAGGCTGTCTTTTAACAGACTGTGCAAGTAACTTGGGTAGCTGTGTCATATTTCTCAGGCACCCTTCTTCACCACTAACGTGAACCGAGTCTTGATTTATGAGTACACCTCTAACCCACTACAATTTTCAGCTGTGAGCATGTATTTCTTGGTTTAGTGTAAAACTTCATTGTAATATATATAAGGTTAACCTGCACTGACACTGAATTTTAGAGTGTGTAAGTAGAATTAAAATTGAAATGCAGTACATCTACTTTTGTTCTATCTGAGAATCACTATTATGTTTTACAAGACGACATCAAATAGCAAGCAATGCACAAACAATAGCACATTAATTTGAAAATGCAAATTCGGGCAGATATTCCCACCATAAGGCAAATGAATGTGATTGGCTCTGTCATTTGATTCTGGCATCAGTGAACAGTGTAGTGAACACCTCTTCTCCAGGTTTTCTGCAGAGAGAAAATCTGGGATATTTTTTATATAAAATATAAAGTTTCAGGAAAGCTTTCAAATGAAAAAAAAAATCAGATGGTTTAAAGGGCTAAGTATCATGTTTTGACAGAAATAAGAGATACTCAAATCAATGTTTTCTAGGTATCAGCCACATTAAATGATTATTAGGCTGAAATTGCTTAAGGTCTGTGTTTGTAAGGGTTTTTTATTTTGTGACTGTAAGAAGCTATGTGTCCACTGAAGACAGATGAAATTAGAGAACCTCATACTATGGTTTGTCTGTCACAGAGCATATAAGCAGACCTAGCAAGGCCTAGATTAATTTCAGGTCAAATTCATCTTAAATTTTCTGTTTTCCTCAAGCAATTAGAGTTACACTTCATAATTTAAGAAAAAGCCTCCAAACCACTTGCAAAAGCATAAAAGTACTTTGATGCAAGACAGCTCTATCTGAGATTCCAACTAACATCGCTTAAAGAGGAAAATTTCAGCACTACTACATAACATTGATCCATTTTGCTGAGGTCTAGTGACTACAATTAAGTTTGGAAGCAGCAGATAAGACTTTGAGGAGATTATTAAACTCTTCATAGACTCAAAATAATGCTGTGCTTTACAGAAATTATGACCATATTTTGCCAGAAATACATGAAGCAGGTGACAGTAACAATTCTCCTGCACTGCTTTACATAAAATGCACTGACATATCTTGTTTGTGTTATGAGATTTTCTGGTATGGCACACTGTCAGACAGTGGTCTTGACAGATGGAGGGAAAAAGGGGTTAAATTTGTTTTTCTTTTCCAAATTCCTCCAGAGGCTACTGCCTCCCTTGGCTTGCAGGTTCACTCAGCTATGCATAACTGTTCTCTGTTTTGCTCCCAGTAAGAATTTGTAGCCTTGTTTGCATTAGAGGTCTATTCTTTAATATTTCCTTGAGGAGGTAATGAATGAGTAAAAACGGTTGTAAATAAAGGTGTTCAATATTCTGTGCTGTCATTGAAAGACTCTTCCAGATCCACTTGTAAATTCTGCAGCTTCAGCAATCTCTGCTGCATCTCCTTGGCAAATGTATGTCCCTTAATTAATATTTGCATGCCGTATCTCAGGTTAGCGGTGAGGACTGAGCAGTAGCAAAAGAAGCTTGTATCTTCTCAGACCTAGTGGCTAGTACAGACTAGTTACATGGCAGTTACTTCATACAAAGTGCTATTCTGCATTATGTTATGTGAAATTGCCATTAATATGTACGTGTTAATTGTAAATCTAAGAATAATAGACCAACCCAGCTATCTTCTTAATGTATGTCTTCAGACCACAGACTAATTAATTGATTTTTCTGTGTGGCTTCTACAATTTTGTTTGTACTGAACTTTTATAATATAAGGGCTCTAGTTGGTAGATTGTCGTTAGAATGATGTGGTGCACTGCACAGCTTATTATTCAGAATCTCTCTGGGGATGTCCCCATGCAAGAGCTGCAGCACTGAAGGGTGGTTGTGAGTGAAAACTGGAGACATGAAGTTGGGAGTAATCTCAGGTACACTGACTGGATCTGTCTTAATTTCTCTCTTCACAAGATGAGAGTGTGGATATCTCTCCCCTTTCCAGTGGGAAATTTGACTTCACTTACATAATTAAATAGAGCTAAGCTTGCCGAGTCTGGGGTTTTAAGTGCTGGTTGGATTAGTTTAGATGTGTAAGAGGGGAAAGAGGTAGGTGGTCTGAGGGGAATGCAGATTTCAAGGTATTCCTTCAAGTCCTGTGCTCTGGTGCCCTAATTGATCAGACTGTCAATTGTGCAGGAGGCTGGTAGGACACAGCGAAGGCAAAATACTGCTTGAATACAAGGTGCAGGACTTAGGAACGATGAGCAAGCACAGAAGAGGAGAGTTAAATTATTCTGTTTTAGCACTGTGATTTCTGTTTTCATGTCTGAAATGTCTCTGCTGGTCTCAGTGGTGTACCTAATTTTTCATCCTGTATTATCCTTGTGCTTTCTCAGTTGCTTCTTATTAAATATTTGAACCTGAAAGGTAAAAATACTCCCAGCTTTATAGGTAGTTGAGTATGGCTTTTAAATTTCTTTCACTTCTCAAAGTGACCTGAATTTACAACTTTCTCAAACCCTAGTGCCCCTTTTCATCCTTCATCTATGATTTAATTTCAAGACATGATCTCCATGATAGAAGAATATTGTCTGTTCCTCCTTGTGGAGGAGCTTAGTGGGAGGTGTGTGGCTAGCTTAGTTCTCCCAAACTGGACAGTGTTTATGGGAACTGCAGGCAGGGTAAATGCTGTGCTGGTAATTCAGAAAGATCTAGGGTCAGACTCCTGCGATAAAATTTGTCTCTTGCTTGCAGAATTTCAGTGCTTTCCTTAAACAGTTATGACTACTGATAATGATTGCAAAGCTCCTTCTCATGATGCAGTTAAAAGAGTGAAGTTTATACTCAACAGAAAAATAACACTTCCCTTATCTGCCTTCAAAAGCCAGGGGTGGCTGCTGAAGGCAATGAAATGTTCCAAGTGAGAATGAGTTGAGTGTCTCAATAAACTATGCAGGTAACATATAAAACAGCATGTGAACAAGGATCTCTCACTCTGTGTTGTTCTAGGATATATAACTAACTGAAGATATGAAGATATAGGTAGCTGCCTTTCATGTTACACATATGAGTGACTTTTCTAGAAAAAAAAGCCAATAGAGGATGCAATATCTGAATGACACAAATTAGATCAGGAAAAGCTACCATAGCATATTTTAAATAAAATCTACCTCATAAAGTATGAAAACTGATGTCTTGCAAGTGGAGACAAAGTCTAATCTGGAATAGGGCTTCTTCTGAGAGTTACCTGTTCTTATGACAGTAGATAGCCACAAATACTCAATAACTGTTTCTTTTATGAATGGGGCAGCCATTGCACAGATAAATGTCAGTGAGGTAAATGTCAACCCATCCATAAAGAAGATGTGACTCAGCCTAAATCTTGCACACGATCACAGGTGTTCTAGCATGAGGCAGCACCTTGAAAAATGTTTTGGTTATTTTTATTTTAGTAGCATAGCAATATTTGTTCAATAGTATCACAGCAGGACCAAAATCCCAAGTAACTGTGTCATTGGTGATGCTCTTGGCAGCTGTAATCCTGGGTATCCAAAGCAAATGGGTTACTGGTGAGGCTTAGCAGAGCCTTTGTTTCTCCCATATTTAGGTTTCTTTTGAAGGCCAGTCAGAACATTGGTGCAGACACATACCTGATGACCAGGACTGTGATCACATGAGAAGTCAAGTCAGCTTAAAGCCCACTGAACAGTGTCATGCAATTTGAAAAAAAATATCTGGCATGAAAATGTACTTAGTCTTAAAGGCACACAAAGTTCGTAAGTGGAATGATGTCAATGATGGTAAGAGATCAGCCTTCTTTTCCTTGCCTGCCTTAATGCACAGGGTGTCATCAACAGAATAATTTAGTTCCTATCATTACTATTTATAGAAATCTCAGAGCAGTTCAAAAGGCAGCAAAGGGTTTTTCTTGTAGTTTGTCCTTCCTAAAGCTTATGCTTGCACTCAAGTTTTACAAACAATCTTCACTTAATGGATCCACACATCTTCAGGATACTTTCTCTTGTCTGAGTTCCTGAGTTCCACCCCCTTTTCCCTACCTTTCATGTCATTAAAAGGAGTGAAATATTTAACTCTTATGAGTTATTTAACTCTTATTTATATTTTTTTGTGATTGGCAGGTCACCTTATGCCAGTACTTCCCTGAGATTATTTACCTAAAGAGATAGGTACATGTTAAAAAAAATCTATAATCTAAATCCAGTCATCCTCTGTTTAAAAGTATTTGATTTATTATGTGGCAGGTCCTGATGCATTAACTATAAAATTAAGAAGTCAAAAAACAAACCTTAATTTCTTTTTTTCTTTATTCACTATGATGACAATATATTTGGAGCAGACTATGTGGTAACATTTCCTATCTCCTTTATGTGCAGATTTTCTTTTTCTGTCACCCAAAACTAATTTAAAAAAATACAGAGAAGGTAACTGCAAATTTAGGAAAACTTCCAAGGCTGGACCCTGGATTATTTTTTCTTACTTAATTGTATATTGTTATTTTTTTTGGTATTATACTGGTTTTATACATGTTCTACAAATAACAGAGGGAAAATAGAAATGAAAAATCCTCCAAAAAAGATTCCTAGACAAACAGCACAAAACATAAGTTAAGGTATAGCCCTAAATTACTTTTATTATATATATATATTAAAAAAGGTTAAATTTCAAATTAAAGGTTCCTTTAATATTCAACTACCCATTTAAAAAAGTGAACCTTACTTAATATGTCAATTTTTGCAGCAATTCAAATTCAAGTAAAATCCATTCTAAGCAGTCTGCATTGATATGATGTATTCTTTCAGAAAGAGTGAAAATTAAATTCAAAAGTAAGCACCTATCTCCACCTGTTAATCTATTAATAAAAATATTATCTAATGCATGAATATTCATTTCTTACATCCTTGCTGATAAATTAATGATTTAATTTGCTCAGGCTTTTAGTCCTGTTTATACTTTCTCCAGCTTTGTCAGTGTAAACTCTTCAGCAGTTTAATATCTATATATGGCAGTACATATGTATTGAGATTAAGCACTTTAAATTTACCTGATGTTAGGTGATGTAAATAAACATATGCAGGCTAGATCTTATTTTGATTTCATAGGATTTTGTGTTGTTTCAGCTCCAGAATAGTTGCTTTATAACCAAGCTCATATTTGATTACCTAGCAGGGGTTTGGAAAGCTGTCTTCCCACTTTTCTTCAGACTTTATTGTGGACTTATTCAGTCCACATTGATAATGAAAGGTTTTTAGGATTTTTTATTCCTTACACAAAAGACCACTGGGAAGAGCTTGTCTTTTGTACAGGTCCATATGGCAGGATTACTGGGTATGAAAAGTATTAAAACTCATTAATGTAGGTAACTGTGGGGAGACAGATTGTGGGGAGATGGATGGAGGTAGTGCTGAAGGCAATCTTCCCCTTAATATATTGCAGCTGTGTAATTATCCAATAGTGGGAACAGCCTTGCCCTCCCAGCTATGGGTGTGATAAAGAGTGAGTTAGCTGGGAGGGAGTTAGTTGGAGCCTGCTGGTTGTACTATGAGGAGGAAGGGACAGAAAGGGTAACAAGCCATATGTAGGACAGACAGGGTTAAGTGGCCCCATTAGGGAAGGAAGGAATGAGCCAGTACTGGAGAAGAAAGAAAGAGGCAGAGCTATGTGGAGCTGCCCTTGGGAAGCTGCATAGAAAAGGTATGGGGAACTTAAATAACAAGATGCTGATGATTGGATGTTTTAATGAAGCACTTTGAGTGTCCGTCTCACCTTCCACAGGTAACTTCTGGTTCTTTTATGCACATGTTCTCTAGGGAAAGTTTCTGAATTTGTTTGTATGCATCTGTTTAAGATACATGTTTCTGTCTACAGAGAGATTAGAAAGGGTTCAAAAGTTTCAGGTGAGTTTACCTTGTTGATAAGAGCAATTCTGTGCTAGAATCAGTTTTTCCATTCTTAAAGAGTGTAGGATGTTTTGCAGAAGGGAGGCAGGATGAGATCTGGGTCAGAAGAGGGAAACATGCATAGAAATCTTCTTTTCCCCTGTTAAAATTATGGGGATTTTAATATCGTTTCACTGCCAGTGTACTCTCCACTCTGTGTTTTGGAAAATCTGATTCCATTCAGAAAAAAAAATATTAGGCAAGATATCTTGAAAGTCTCTATGGAGACTGTTGCAGAAAACTGTTGCGGTGTACATTTTGGGTTTTCAATATTTCTGTATGTTTTGTTATTGGTTTATAATAGTTTATTCTGATACCCCTATCCCCAAACCTCCCAGTGGTCTTTCCATAGTGATAGACCTTGTCAATCACCTTGTAAAGATCTGGAAGATTCTAGTGAAAATGCACTGTGATTTGGTAAGGTACTCAGGTACCACCTTTCTTCATTGTTCTGTTATGTTTCCCTGTTCTGGGTCACACCCCCTCTCCTCTTCAATTGGTTTTAGGTTCTCCCCTGCTCAGGGTAGGGCCCCAGGTACTTAAGGTGAGAACAGAGGGCCAGAGCTCACTTTTGGATGTGGGCAGCTCCCTGGATGGAATAAAGCCTAGTGAAACCCCTGTGAGCATCTACTGTTTTCTTCCACGCCATCGATCAGGCTCCAGCCTGAGGTTCAAACCCACCAAACCTTCCTTATATGCTGGTCAGAGAGCAAACTAGCTGGTAAAGCAGCTCAGGACACCAACATATAAAACTGTTCCAGTCCCTTAAAACCATTGCTCTGAATTATATAATAATACATAAAATACTTTAAAAGAGACCCTTGAAATCAAATTTAAGTCTTAAATGAAAGTCTGCCAGTAAAGAGAGTACAAAATAATTTTTTTTTATATCTCTGGAGTTTCTCTGAAATGTTTAAAAAGTTATTGCAAAAAACCCAAAATAATTCCCCCTCCTGAACTCTGAAATTCTAGGCTATGATTTCAAGTCCTACTTAAATCAATGAAAATATTCACTTTCTAGGCTAGAAAAAGTCGTAGTATTTATTATGTTAATTGACTGATTGCCTTTAAATTTCATTTTTCATAAGGAATTTCTTCTACAGGGCAAAGAATCTTAGCCTGAACCCTTTCTGCCAGCTCTGAAATCCCTGGTACTACTCCAGTTTACTTGGACTTTTCACCTGTATCTTTTTCTACAATCTGCCTTCTCAGAGCCACTTGCAAGTACAAGAACATGACTGAGAAAAACAGTAGGTCTGTTTTAATGTGCCAGTTTTGGCTGCTGGGTTATCTCTGTGTCATCAGGTGCTTGTTTGTATTTCTCTCTGAGTTCAGGCTTTTTCATTTATCACAGCTGATTTTATTACCTTCTATTCCTGCTGCTTTCTTCTCTGTGGCACCTGAATGTTTTGTTCAATTGAGTTCTACTTTTTGCTGCTACCTGCAAATTTGTCCAGAGGGGCAGTGTGAAACAGAGGCATGGTATCTGAGATCTACTTGTTTGCAAGGACAGCATATTTTATTAAAAAATTTACTACTAGCCACTTGCAAACATTTCACCATTATTTATTAAAAGAATAATATTGAAACATGGTGTCATGGTTTGAAAGCAAAACGAGCGAGAGGCTCCAAGTTAAAAATACAATTTAATAATAAGAAAGGTAAAATCGTAAAAATAAAATAAAAGCAGTAACAGAAAGGACCACTGACAGAGTCAGAATACAACCTGAGCAGGATGGTGGAAGCAGTCCAGATGAGATGGTCATCCTGAAGCAGTGATCCTGTAGAAAGGTCTGGTAGCTCTGGTCCTCTGGGAATCCAGTAGGTAAGGGCTGCTTGTACTGTCCCAAATCCCAGCTTATATCCAGGTGAGAATGTTTGGCTCCTCCCCCTGGGTGGAGCATCTCACAATGGGATGATGAGTGTGAAGTGGGTCCTTGATGGCCCATTAAACAGAGAGAGCTCCTGGAGGGAGTTACCTGTGAGTCATGGGCAAGGCATTGATGGGCCATTAAGAGAAGAGAGCCCAAAGGAGGGGGGGCCTGGGAGGAACACTGCCCTACCTGGTTTAACAGTTCATGCAGATGGTGATAGAATAAATACTTTGTGTACATCCTACACTACAACCTAGGACACATGGTGAACTGAAACTCACAGTTGCCACTCTTCTGGAATTCAGCCCGTGCAAAATTGAAGATGTTTTTAATTAAACAGGAGATATTCTAGCCTGGTAACTTGTATCAGCATTTGTTACAAATAAAGCAGTGAATTGTCTGTGCTGAACCTATATAAACCTAGAATACATGTTTATTTCGTAGGTTTTACCTTTATTTCAGTGTTTATAAATCTAAAGAAATGCTGTGATTTTTAGCATTGGATATCACCATGCTGGTCAGGGTGATGCACTTTGTCATCATTCCATGTGATATTTCAGTATTTTTCAGCTTATCAAAAGCATTTGTCAAAGTGGTGCTTGTTAAAGACAAGTTGAGCAACACTAAATTTTTATGTTAAAATGAATGGTGCTGCCACTTTGCAAAACCTATGCAAACAACCAAGGCAGAGGAAGCCTTAAATACTTGAATAAGAGCAGTTTGTTCCTATTAGGAATGCAATGACCACAGAGGAATTTGGTTCCACTTTCCCCCTACAGTATGTCCTATCTGCCTTTGAGCACTTTGCATGGGAGGAAAGTTTTTGCACAGCCTCTGTACACAGGGAAAGGGAAGACACTGAGAACCATTCTGTGCCAAAGTTAATCTAGGAAGGTCTACAGTCTCAGCTGTTGCCCCTTCCCTGCTCTGCAAACTGTCTTTGCAGAAGCTTCTGTCAGCTCCACTCCCTTTGAGTCCCATGTTTTGTGGAAATTGGAGCTCTTGTTAGGTTCCTGAAATAAGTTTCTTATGCATTCTGCTTGCTGACAGGTCTGTAAATACCATTTGTTTCTTAAGTGAACATATTGATGGTGAAATATGTCAGCATAGCATGTGGAGAAAATAATGCTGTTCTGGTCAGTTCTCTGGTGTAGCCCTCAGGGCATAGGTTGGACCTTTGTCTTGCTCCTGAGGGTCTACCTACCTCTATGACTCTGGGGACTGCTATTAAATGGAGTTCCTGCCCATTTACATTTGTGTGTGGGGAGGCCCATATGGCTGCCAGTGAAGTGAAATTGCAGTTCACCTCCCTTTGAATGCTCTGCCTCACACATTGAGGATTTTAGACCAGAACAGATACTTCTTAAAGATGCTCTGCCTAAAATTTCACACTGCTGTGAAAATTCTCCACAACTGTGATTCATAGTAAACATTTTGCCCAACTACCTATTTTGTTTATCTGTTGATTGTGTCTGATCTTTTGTCAGAAATGTCTATTCAATTCCCTAAAGTAATGGATTTCTACCTCTGATGCTTCTTATTCCTCTACCACTCTGATATTTTGCCAATTCTCCACCTGCAAATGAATACTGAGGGAGGAGAAATGTGTAGAAGGGGTTGCAAGGCTACCCTTCTAGCAGCATGAAACATGAGTTTGCCTGAATGTCATGGGCAGTGCATCACATTGTGCTCGATGAGTGGGTGATGGTGGGAATGGAAGCTTAGGTAATACCTAATTGCTTTATTTTGGATGAAAGCTCAGGTTGGCCCAGAGTAGTCTGGCACTACATTCTCTGCAAGAGGAAGACCACAGTTGCCACCAGGATTATGGAGCAGTTTTCTATTCAGTCCTAAGTGATTCCAAAATGCCAATCAGAAAAGTGAATGTTATCTTGTTTTGTTACAGAGAGCACCCAAACAAATTTTGAAAGAAGATTAAAGAAGAAAAATCCAGTTAATACTTTTTCTTTTTTGAATGTTTTTGGTAGCTTTTTTCCTGTTTCAGCAACTATGCCCTCCATCACTGTCTGTTTCATTGGTAAGAATGTTGAATGGAATTTGTCTAAATTATACTCACAGTTTTTCCTACAAATCCATTTCTTCCTTGTTACCCCTCAGCTTCACACTGAGCCTTCGGTTTTTATGTGACTGGTGGCAATAGGAATACTTATGTGTATTGGTTTATATTGGCATGGATATTCATGCTGGAGCAAGTACTCACTCAGAACCATTTTGTGTACTGAGGAAAATTGCCTCCAACTCTTCTGCTGTAGGGAAGAAAACAGGTCTCCTCGGCTTTCTCATGCAGAGTATATCTCAGAGCCCTGTTCTGCTGGAAGATGCTGAAGAAGCTTGTTGAGTAACAATAACCACACCCATCAAGATGCTGTGGGAAAGGGTAAGATGTTTCTAGAGTGCTGGAATATTTTTGGTAGACCTAGCTGGATTTCAGCATTATGGGAACCTCTGAAAAGGCCCCCGGTTGCCAGCAGTTTGGCTTGAAAATGAGGTTTTGATGAGTATCTAGATTCTGAAATAAAATAAAATGACTTCTACCAAGAGAATACCATGTTGTTATACCTGTCATTGGTCTGGAATTTAGCAGAGACATCTTTCCTGGTACTGGAATGCATTCACATTTTCTCCCTTAAATGTGTTGTTACATTCCATGTTCAAATATATTTTCATTTATTTACTTTCTTGTATTTAGATGCTTGTATGATTTTAAACATAATAGTTCTTTCCATGTCAATGACAGCATCTCCATTTAAATGCAGAATACATTTTGAAGACGATTGTTTGGTGGAGAGACTGGAGATGGAAATAGACCACAAAAATAAATTGCATATATCTTTGGTTTTGACTTCTTTCCCTTTAAATCCTGCATTTCATCTGAATGGAGATGCATAAAAATCCCATTAAAATTGGTTCCACTTCTTTGAAATGTGCCCTAAGACTAATTCTGACAAAGACGACATTTTATATGCTCATATCATGACTTACAAAAGGTAATAAAAATAAATTCTCTCGTATAGTCACTACAAAATCTGGTATGAGATGAATATTATGTTTGATACCGATATACTTACTACTATGCCAGTAAAAAGAGACAAGGACCCTATCAAATACTCCTTTTACTTTCACTTGGCTAAATTTTCAGCTTCTTGTAGGCTGAAAATATGCTTTGCTAATATCATTCTTGGTGGAAAAGCTGATCTTTTAACAATTATTCAGATTAAACCAAAATGAATATTTTAATTGATTTTTTCCCCCCAGTCAATGAGTTGAATGATTCAGTAATTCACCAGAGGAACCTACATCCTGCAAAATATTACCAATGAGTTGAGGAAGCACAAGCTGCACAAATTCCGTTCTTTTGTGAGCTCTGCAAGGTGCTCACACCAAGATAATCCAATGCTCTCATCTTAAAGAAGTTGCTGTATGTGTCTTTGGACAGAATAAGTATTTCAGAAAGAGTCATGTGCTCATAACATCATTGGTGTTACAAAGAGTTTTTTTTTACTCCTAAGTTGCTGCTCAAGTGAAAATGTAATCAAGATTTTTTTGCCTGTGATCGATCAAGCTGAATCTCTCCTCTACAGCCCAGTTTGAGTAGTTACAGGAAGCAATGACAAACAAGTACATCGCTGCTGCAGTGTTCTCAAGAACAAGCTGATACTGAGTCTAGATTTACCTTGTGAGATACACACTGGAATCCAAATTTCCATATTGTAATAAACCCTGATGGCTTAAGATTGAGCTCTGAAAATTTCAAAGAGCATTAATAGATCTTCATTCTCTGGTAAACAGAGTATCCAAAGGCAACATTTTATAAAAGTACCTCTAATTTAGGATCCTGAGAATGACTGATCTTAAGATTCATCAGAAAATTAATTTGAAAGACCTGTATCAGGTGCTGTATATAGATTTTATAGTATCAGGATGGAAAAAAAATATTTGCAATGTGATTTTTATTCACAGCTTGGTGCTTTATGACTGCGCAGTTAGTTTCATTGCCTTGTTGGGCAAAAGGCCACAAGTAGAATGCTACATGTTGCTAAGATCTGCCTGAGTTTTCACAGGCAATACAAAGGAGAAAGGTAGCCCAGAAGGGCTTCAGCCCAATGTTTCATGAAAGTCTTCTCTTGAGGAAAAAGCATTACAAGAATTCCATTTTTCTGAGGAGATAGAACAAAGAACAAACTTTACCCATGAGAAGTTCTGACAAGGGTAAGCTTCTTGTCAGGCCTTCAGTAACTTCCAGATAATGTATGCAGGCACTCCTCACTTCCTTCCTAAAGAGAAACCTGTTAGGTAATTTTCCTAGTTAAAGATTAAAGGGCCTATATTTCATATTAAATGTCTTTTTATAACTCCAGAAAATTCCCAGAAACCTTGTGTATATTTTCAAACACAAATGAGAGCACTGCATTCATGAGTAATATTGTAGCTAGTGATGTTTGAAAACAATGAAAGCCAAGTCACAAAATACTTTAAATCTCAAGATGACTTGAATTTCATGGTGTTCAGCCCTTTTTAAATTTTCTGAAGGTTTTACAAAGTACCTTTATTTCAAACCTGTTTTTATTACCACCCGCAATAAAGACAATCAAAACAACAGAAGTTCCCTTTAAATTTCTTTTTTTTTTTTTTTTTTTTTTTTTTTTTTGCTTTTGCCATTCTCTGTCTTTTAAAATGTCCTCCAATTTCCAAAGCGATAGAAATACAGAAAGTGATTTTTTCCTCTCCTTTTTTCGTACTTCGGTAGTCTGTATTCATCCAGTCACAAGATATATAGCAATTCAAGCCTGGCAAAAAAAAAAACACAAAGGGAAAAATAAAATTTAACAAGAAAAAAGAAAAAGCTTTTTGTCTCCCTTTTTTTTTTTTTTTTTTTTTTTTTTTTTAAATGTTCAGTTCATAAAAGGAAAGAAAGAGGAAAATACATGAAGGCACCAAACCCTTGGCATTTGGTTCTGAATATTTTCAACACCAATGAATATGTGGGATATTAAAAGCAAAACCAAATAAGACCCTGCAAACATTTGATGTACTTCTTCAGTCACAAAAAAGGCCATGTTTGGTGTGGCAAATGTAGCCAGGTTATACAACTGAAAGACTTGAATTCAAGCATATCCATAATGATAAATCAGTCCTTGAGTGGAGTATATTTTCTCCATGAATAGGAGCTGGTAGTTAATACCCCTGTTTGCTTCAATCTTTCCATGAGAGGTATCAGTCTCACACAAGAAAACATCATCTCACTTTGGTTACTATAGAAACCAGTTGTGCATGGCTGCAACTGTAGGCACTGGCTCCAACCAGTTTTTTAAAATCTTTTTCCCATTTGGGCTGCCTGAATAATCTTGTAATATGTATGATGTGTTGCATAAAACAATGTTCTTTGTTCCCAAAGAGTCAATAGGCTTTGCAGATTTCAGTGTTTTAGAAATACCTTTCCAGCTGGTACTCAGTCCTTCTGCCGTGTGGAGTTTTGAGTACCTATTACAGCTTGAATGACCTGATTGAGAAGAATTAAAGGTTGGTTTTGGTTTCCTTCTCCCCTCCCCCCAGATATTACTATTTAATTGTTGCCACTTTGCATGCAGTCAGGACTTTTCTTGGAAAGTGGAAATAGTGTGTGTGAATTCTCTTTGGCTTGGGAAAGATGTACTGCCTACACCAGCAGACAGGACTGGGGCCAGGGAAAGGAAGAGTGATACTGATGATACCCATTTACACTTTTTCTGGATTTGTCAGCCCAGCTGGGTCACACACCAGCTTTCACCCAGTGGAGGTGTCAAGAAGGTGTGTAGTGGTGGGGAAGCTTAATGTGAAAGTGGGGTAGAGGAAACTGATAAAACCCCTTGTGTTTTAGAATGGTTTTAAATGCATATCTTGTGCTATAAGTGTTTCTTAATCTAACAAGGCCATAAAAATGTTCAAAACTCTCAAAACAAACCTCATTCTGAGTGCTTGAATTTCACCATCTACATCTTCATCTGTGCATGGGTTACAGGGGAAATAGCAGCTGTTTTACTGAGGCAACTTTGGGGTTTGTCTGTGCCTCTGGGACACTTAGAGCAGTTCCTGAGGGTATGGCTTTGAGATCTTGCCTCTTTTTATAGGAGGCTTGAAGCTTAGAAGATTTGAAGCTTTGAACTGTTTGAAGCTTAGAAGATTGTCTAGTCTGATCTAGTGGAAGGTTTCTTGCCTGTGGCAAGGGGGCTAGCACAGAATAATCTGTAAGATTCCTTCCAGCCCAAACCATTATGTGACTATGATTCTATAATTCTAAGATGGGCTTGTGTAGCTATACCCTGATGCTGGTCACCTCTTAGGCTTTGTCTTGTTCACACCAGTCTGAATAGACTAGCCATCCATCTTGATTTGAATTGTTGCCTCTTACAGCTCAGCTGTGCTCCCTGACCAATCTGTATGACAGCCTGTGCCATCCGAAATGAGTTTAGTCATCTGCACAAACAAAACATTGACTTGATGGCTCTCTGGTCCCACTCCTAGAGCCAGATGGAATGAACTGCTTTGACCTGGGCACATCAGACCTGCTCAATGTCAGTTACAGCATTCTAGGGCAGTGAATGTCGAAGAAAGTATTCTGTTGACATTACCTTGAAGGATTATACTTTCAGCAAAATTCCAGAAAATAGTTTATCTATGGTGTATTATCTGTTACACCTACATTTGAATTTCAATACACATCAGTTCATAAGCAGAAACAACTTCAGAGAAAACAGGGATGGCATTTATCATGTTGTGTTGTTTACCACTGGAAAGAAAACAGAGGAGCATTCCTATTCTGTCATACCTATATTCTCTTTGTCACATTACAGTCTTCTGATGGATAGCTCTGCTTTTTGCTTTTTCAAGCCTTTGTCCACGCACACAGGTAAAATGACTTATCACAAAGGCAGTGCTGTTGAGGGTGCCTGTTAGTCTTTTGGTTACTTCAGGGACCAATTCTATTTTTCTTGCCTTTCATCTTACATTTTGAGTAGAAGCTTTCTTTTCCTGAGTGCCTATGCATTGCATAGCATAAAGAGGGTGATGGGTTTTAGACACTCTGCCAGTGTTAATCCCCACAGCTGCAATTTCCTCCTCCATGGTGCTGAGTGTGCTCTACTTCCCCCAAGGACACTGAGACTTCTCACCTGGGGACTGGCTCCCAGTCAGTGTTTAGTGTTGGTGCTTCTGATTCCTGTGTTGAGCTGGTGGTCAGGTATGATCTCTGGTCCATTTGTTCTGCCATGAACAGAGATGTAGAATAAGCTAAAAGTAAATAATATTGTAGTTCATTTCTTAATATCTCATTTAGCTTTATGGGCATGGGAATTTATAAGGCAGACTCACATGCTTTTTTTTTTTTTTTTTTTTTTTTTTTTTTCCCAAAACTTGCAAGCTAAATAAAGGTAGTTGGTACTCGGGGTATTTTCTGATGTTTCTTATATGTTTCCTCACACTTTTCTGCATTGCGGAAACAAATCAGCTTTTATGTGTGTACGGATGTGAGGGGGAATTCTGTTGCCCCTCTTCTCCGTCTCTCTGATGCAGAAGACAGAAATCAGAGGAAAAAGCATTCAAGAGAATAAATGAATGGCAACAAAACCAACACAGCAGGAGGGCTGGGGTGGTAGCAGTAGGTGGAACAGGAGAGAGGACAGACACAGACATCAGAGAAGGAAGACACATCCAGGAACAGCTTTGAAAGAAGGATTTTGTTAAGATTTAACAAGTTAATCTCTGCATGCTAATTACTGTTAATGAAAAGATTAAAAATAATAAAAGCAATTTATCTCATTCCAAAATAATTAGCCTTAATAACTTGTTTGTACAGCTTATAAGAAGAGATTTTGATGGGAATCCGTCCAACATCTGCGTATGCATAGTGTTTGTATCAGCAATACGTTCTTGTAAAATATCTGACAGATGTGGGATCATCAGCTTTGCTGAGACTTTAATGGAGTTCCAGAGATCTGAGCACCAAATTATTCTGATTTTCTGTCAAGCTTGCAGGTGCTTATGTTTCTGAAAATGAGGATCATCCCTCTGTATTCTCCCTTATGTATGTATGTTGCATTAGTCTTGCTCTAAGTCTCAGGAAACTGAAGAGACCTTAAGGGACTTCATCAGGATGATTACAGAATCACTGCTGGGCTTGGGATCTGCCTTCCTGGCACTGTGGCAGGATTTATGCAGGTTTCCAATCCTGCATGCCTCATGCATACCACAAGCTTGAGCAATAATATTCCTCTGATAATGCTGATAAGTGGCATCAATTCCCTTTGTTACTGTTGTGAAGTGATTTAGCTGGTGTGTAATTCAGTTTCCTTACACACAAGGAAAAATTAATATAGCACTTACCGCTGCTTGTATTCAGTCATTACAGCAGTCAGTCAAATCAATGGTAATGCAACCTGAGGGATAGGAGTGTGAAATGGCAGGGATTTCTCATCCAGGTGTCTTGAGCAATTGAAGCTATCTACAGAGAAGTCTTGCTGAATAAAAAAGGGCAGAATATTATTAACATCATTAAGGCCCTTATAAGACTGAATGGATGGTAAAGGTGTTGAGGAGGATAATGAGTCTAGATGAGCATCACCTGTGGAGGTTCCTTATTGAATAGCTCTGCTCAAACCATTCATTTGTTGATGGCTCTGACTTGCATATTTGTTGCCATCCTGGCTACTGCTGGAGAATTGGGAAGTCCAAGCAATCTGAACAAGCAGTCCTGGCTACCACTTTGACTATTTCTCTGCATTTAGGTCTAAGAAAGGGGTGCAGCCTTCTTCTAGCTGTCCTCCTTCCAAAGTCCAAATGTCTTCAATGATAGAAGCATATAGGATCCTCTACAATAAGCTGGGCATATACCTTCCTAGTTCTGCAGGTTGCGCTGAACAAGCTGCAGCAGCAGCATGTGGTTAAACTGATTCAAGGCATGGTCTTTGTCCTAAGAAGCCTCATCAGAGTTACTTGCAAATTGTTTTCAGGTGGAGATGTCATCTGCTGAACCTGGATAAGTGGGGTGGAAGCCTCTTAAATGTTGATGATGAGGGTTAGCTAGAGTGACCAGAATGAGGAGGCTTAGGGCAGTGGTTGTCCCACTATCTTTGTGGTGCTGTGATGATGCCTACCTTAGGTCCTTTGCTCGATCTCTGCTGAGATACCTAGGCTTCATCTTTTGGGGTACTGCTGCAGCTCAGGCATTTGGTGGAGTGTTGGTGATTCTGATGCTCAAGAACTATGGATATTTATTTCAGGAGTCTTACTTGTCTCTCCCTGGTTGGTTGGCTCTTGTGACTGCACTTATATTGCTACCTACTGGAGTTTTGGCTGTCTCTATTTCTGTTAAGTGTTCCCGCAATCAGCAAGGGACTCTCATGTACTTGCTGCTGCTCCTTCTCTGCCTAGAAGTGTCTTCAGCAACTCTGGCACGTTCCTACTGTCTTAGGACTGCTTCTCAGCTGGAAAGTGTTATGGGTTACCTTGTTCACCAGCACAATTGGACATGCTCCCAGGACCCTGGGAACAGTGCTGTGGATGTGATACAGAGGAAGCTGCAGTGCTGTGGGGTCCACAACTACACAGACTGGCTAAAGGCATCATCACCTTCTTGGCATCACCCAGCTTGTGTCCCTGAAAGCTGCTGCAAGGAGAAGCATTCTCACTGCAGGGGAGACTTAGGGCACGGGGAGCAGCTTTCTGAGGAAGGCTGTCTAAAGAAGCTGGAAGGCCAATTGTGTTTTGCCATGCTGTACATTTTTTGGTTTTGTACTGTGCTAATCATCTTGGAGCTCTTGGCTGGTGTCAGCAATGGCATCCTCATGAGACATCAGCCATTCCATGAACTCCATATTCTGGACTCATATACCTTCTCAGAGGAGTATAGGTGCTAGCTGCTTTGCTGGACCTGCTGCATGTTTCCTCAGCTTTTTATTACTTCATTGTTGAATCAGAAAACAATTTTAAAAATTGCATGTAAATCAAACTAGTTGATCACTGTTGGATTTATTTTCTTTAATGTTATGGATCAGTTCTCCCACAGATTTTTTTTTTAATTTTTTTTTTTTTTTCCAGTAAGCATTCTGTAGCTGAAAATGTTCTGGGGACAGGTCCTCAGCATGTGCAGACACAAAACTACTGTATGTGAGTGCAGGGAAGCAAGAAAGGGCATATCTATCTCAGGGCAACTTGCTGTGAGGTCATGATCTGAACATTTGGACTGAATCTTAACTGTAGTAGAATCTTGGAGAGCAATTAATGTGCAGATTCTTCTACTTCCAAACTTGTGTTGGAAGCTTTGTTTTTTCTATAAGAAGCCCTTTAGATAAAGTTTAATATATTTTTTCTTGGTCAAGTGCCAGTTTAAGAAGTAACTTATTCTTCAGTGAAAATCCATGTCAGTTTTTAAAGTGGCATGAAGGTATAATCTAAATAGATTTGACAGCAACAGAGTAACTAATAGGATGATATCCAGTAGGAGGTAAAGCAGTCTTGGGAGTTGCACAGGATCAATTCACAAATAATAGAGCAAGAAAGTCTGTCTGTATTCATTCATTTATTTTATGACAGAGCAAGAAATGAGTCAATTATTTTTGCCAGAAAAGTAAGTGGGGTCACATGTGTGCTTGAATTATACCAGCAATATGTTGCTTTTTCTTAAGGTATGCCTGCCTTTCTTACTAAATCCCCTTGTTACCCATTTTCTGTCAGTCTCCCTTCAGCCTGCATGTGCTGAAAGGGACTAAGTTAGCATGTGAGGTGCTCATATGCTTGTTTATGTCAGTGCTATTGGAGTTTAGAGAGCTGCTCGCCAAGGCTCTGCTCTACCTGTGTTGGGCTGTGCAGTGTGTGCTGGTATTTGAGTGTCCGTCTGAAAAGTGTCTTAAGCCTCTGCTGACCTGGGAATGGGAACTCCAGCAGCTTTGTCCTTTGGTATGTGTGTGAAGGGGATCTATAAGGCCTACAACTCTACCAAATTAAGTTTTATTGGACTGGAAACAAGGAAAAGGCCTGGGTCATGAAAACTGCTGGACCTGGCAACTCCCTTAGTACTTGAAGTAATAGTCTTTTCAATCATTGTTGCTCTAAGTTTTCTACCAAACTTCAGGTAACTTACTGTAAATTTCAGACCTAAATCACCAGGTACTGATTTTCATGAGCAGAAAAGACAAAAAAACAGAGGGCATTAGGTCAGTTCTTGCATGCTAATTATTAGCCGTGTGAAGATCAAACATGAAATATACTGGAAATCTTCTCCAGCAAAAAAACCCAAAACCAAACCAAACAAAAACACCAACCAAAAACTGCAAGAAAATCCAAACAGCTCCCTCCAAAATTACCTCAAACAATTAAAGCAGTGCTTTAGAGAAAGGAAAATGACTACTCTGTTAGATGTCAGAAGTTCTTAAAAAAAGAGTGAATGTTCCAAAGTAAATAAAGGAAATGGTTATGACTTTGACTAACATAACAGAAGAAAGCATTTTTTGACATGAGATAGGTGTGGCAATGAATGAAGTTTGTCCAGTTAAGCCCCACAATAGGGACTTTGTGGTACCCTGGTACATAAATGCTTCATAATGCAAATTATTCCTATGACATAAAAAAGATGCAGTGAAAATTAAATGACAGCAACAAGTCCAGGGAGAAAGAGTTTGTTGGCAAAGGTAAAGTTGAAGAATGGAGTAGGTAAAGTACCTTTTTACCATTTGCCTTTATTAAGGGGGTTATTATTCTTCTCAAATCTTATACCTTACAACTTCCTTCACAATTTCTAAGCCAGAGTCTCTTAGAGGGGAATGTCCATATTTTTCATCACTAAGCAGAAAGTAATAATTTCAAGGTGATTAAAGAGAGAAAATTATGTGGATATCCTCATCTGTTCTCCTGTCTGCTAAAAGTTAAGGTCATGCACGGCTCCTTCTACTTTTACTGTACTAAGAAAATGGAAAGATAAACATGAAATTAATTAACTAGACATTAAATATATGAAATGGCTTTTAGTGGTTATTTTTTCCCTTGCATATTCTTCCCTGTAGAAGAGCTCATCTTAAACCTGGTAGTAAGTGTGAGGATGCATGAGGCAGATGTACTCCAGCTATAATGGTTGATAGTAGAGTAGAAGACAAAACAAGGAATTTATTACCCCTTTGATATTTGGCATTTTGAATCTGAATACTTACCTCTGGAAGGAATATCTTCATTTGAAATAAAAATGGTGCTATTTCTAAGCAAGTGCATTTTGTTTCTGTATTGTAAGATACATAAATCCTTGGGTGCTATTGCATTCTATGCATTTTGTATTCTTCATTCCGAAAGGATCCCCAGCTGTTCTTCATAATCTAAAAAAATTAGCAGCTGTACAGGAAGGCAGCAGATGACTTAGAATTAACAATTTCTGAAATTCTATTGCTTTGGATTTGAAGGGGAAAATCTGATGTCCAGTGCAATGCTGGAAATGTATTCAGTTTTTACTCTTTTACAGAGCTTTTTTATATATATAACGCATATATAGTATGAATGAGTTGGTGGTTATACTATAATGTCTTTTGTAGAAGGCAAAAGTCAGAAATGTAGAATTGTTTCTAAAATGTAAAAAGCATTATTGCAGCTTTTTCTCAACTGTCTGTCTTTCCTTCTTTCAATCTTTTTTTCCAAGAACTCTATATTTTTTCCTTTATTGTGAATGATGGCTTGATTTAACTCTGAGTAGAACATAATTCAGCTTCTGAATTATGAGTTGTTCCTCATCAAATCTCTTGTCTTTTCAGTTCAAAATTAAGTTCTGTCTCACAAGCACAAAGTAGAAAATCTGAGCTTTGCTAGAAGGTAATTGAAGACTCAGTTCTTTCCTGCCTCACATGGATATTGTTAAATCAGTTAAAATTACTCTTTAATTGAAATTATGGTTTTTGTAGTCTGTTGTAGAGTTGCACTATGTGGAGTAGTAGGAGGTTGTAGTGTTACACTATGTATTTTCTTGACAAATTCAGCTGGCATGGCTAGCTTAGGCTCCTTCCTACGAGATGAATTACATGGGGTAATAAAGAAGTTGAGAAAAAAGGAAACCTAACTAAAATATCCCAATACCATCCTGGAAGACGACACAAATAATTTTTGACCCAAAAAGTACAGAGAATGAGCTGAACTACTTATTCAATTATGTCAAATGATCAGCATTCATTTATTAAATGATGTAAAGTGAAATTCAATTAGAGCGAGTAAGTGATTACATTATGTAAAGCAATTTTTAAAACTGGGTAATATGATCACCCTTCATTTATTACGTTAGGTTCAGAATATTGGATATTGGTACTTTTATTAAATTCACGTAAATGCTTATAATGATGGACTATTTAAAAGAATTTGCAAGTGGAGCCTTTCCTCCTTGTACTTCTATTTTAGTATTGACTAAATAATAATGCTGCTATTGCTTTCAAAGCAAAGACTCAGATTTTACCATGACATCGTTCCTTTAAGTAAAATCTTGTAAACACTGCTGGTAAAGGTAGCTACTAAGATGTCCAGAATATGGGGAAAAGGATCCCCAATTAACTATCTTAGCAGTGGTGAAGGGCGGGGGGGGGGGGGGGGGGAGTGGGAGGAGAAGGGAAGAAATTGAGTACTAAAATTACAATCTTATAGGAAACATAATAACATATTGTGAAAATAAAATACCTTAATATCTTTCTTCAAGACTAGATTTTCTATTTTGCAGACAAATTGGATGAAACAGTTGTATTTGAAGATCATACTAAGACTTTTTTGGACTGGGAGAATGCAATTTTGACTCTCTATGTGGACAACAGGGTCAAATTTTTTAATACTATGCTGTTAGCCCATTTTCTTGTGATTATACTTGACTAAGGCAAACAAAAAACCCTCATCATATGTCTTAAAGTGTCTTCTTTTGCTATTCAACCATTCATGTTGTAGAGCTGGTTGAAGGTATAATAAAATATTAGAAATATTAGACCATTACTAAATGCTAATGGTCTTCGTTTTTCACACTACTTAGTGAAAAAAAATTAGCTAAGGACTCAAATACCAATTTATTGCTTAAATTCAAGTATTCTTGTGGCCAGAATATTTTAATGTCTTAAAGAATGTGTGCTTATTGTATAAGCCAGGCACAAAATCCCTAGGTGCCCATAGAATTCTAAAATGAATCTAGGTGTGCAACTTTATGCTGATTTCTTGCAGAGCTATGTGGGAGAAAACAGCATTCCAAATTTTAGGCAAGAGTTACTGCACAAGTAGCTCAAAACCATGTGCAAGCAGAAAAGGTAGAAGATTTTAGGACACCTGGAAGTATTATTTTAAGTACTTGGAGAATATTCCTTGGCTGACAGAAGTAAAAACCTGATTTTTTTTTTTGTTTTGTTTTGTTTGTTTGTTTTTTGGTTTTTGTGTGGTTCCACTCTGCTCTGCATAGGATTTTCATGCAGGAGTAAGCTGAAATGTCTGTGTGAGAAGACCTCTATAATTTCACTTAAAGAAGAGCTTATTTTCTTTCCAGGGCAGTTTGGTCTAGATGGAAAACAGTGTAAGGGTTTGTTAAAGGTTGAGTTAAAACACCCCAAAACGACAAAATAATAAATTAAACAGGGAGAAGAACCAGTGACTGTTGGACTTTAATTGAGGAGAAAACGGTGAGAGAAGGGAGTGATGCAGTAGTGTGAATACGATAGCAACAACTGTACTAGGTAAAAAAAAGGAAAACCAGTTTTTTTTATCTCTGTGTCTCAGTAATTATAGTCATCCAGTGCTGTTAATAATTTGAGGTTTAAAAACTCCCCACGATGAAATTTTGAGATTGTAAAACACTTTCTTTAACCTCATGTCATAGCAACTGCTGAAATACCTAGCCACCATGCTAATCTAATTTAACATGGTTGGAATTTATTATCTTCCCCAGAAAATTTTGTTTTAAAGTTATAAAATTATGAGCTTCAACATTCCATAAGAAAAAAAAAGTAAATAATTTTTTGTATATAGTGTGTTGTATTTTTTATTATATAATTTGGAAAATAGATTAGCATGTGACAGATAATCTGCAAAGGGAAGTGTTCATAAGTATTTTGTTTAGCTTTTCGTTAGGGCAGAAGGGGAAAAAAAAGGAAAAATGTAGAGTAGGCATGGAGAAATATTGAAATTAAAACTAGGTTTATATAGTGTATATGAAAAATGACAATGAAATATGATGGCTATTAAATTAACTTTAGAAGTTTTAATATTTAACGTCCCTGTTTTATGCAAATTTATAGACATTATTATCTCCTGGCCTAACTAAAGGATCAGAATAGACCAAGCAATTGATGACCCTAAATTAATACCATGTAGTCATTTCTATAAATTAATTTTGTAGAGTATATTTGCAGTGCCTTGTATAAACTGGAGAATGAGGGTAGTAAAAGCACTGTCATTCTGAGCTAATAAAATCTCTGGTGACAGTGCATTTTTATGAGTGAAGGACACTGTCATCAGTCTCAGCTAAGGAAAGAAGAAAAACACAATCAAAACCCGAAACAGACAAAGCAAAAATCAAAGCCCAAAATCCCCTCAGCCACCAGCAGCAGCAACAAGAAAAAGCATTGGAAAAAGCTTGTAAAGCAGGAGTGGATCCAAAATGATTCTCACTCAGCCCCCCATGTAATGAGGGCCTGGGTAGCCCATGCCCTGCTGACACCTCTTCTCCTGCCTCATTTTTCACTTTCTGGCATGTGAAATCAGCTGGCACGTGTCCGCTGAGGGTAGTGAGGGAGTATGACAGCATCTAGTAGAAGTAGCATCCCTTCCTTGCTGATACAGTCCTGACTCCTCAGGGCTTTTCATCCTTCCCTGCATTAAAAGCTTTTTTGGTTGCTGTTTGTATGAAGATTAATGGCTTAGGCATCTGGGAGGTCTGATTGAAATGTACAACAGGTTCTCTGCAGGTACGTTTAGGAAGAAGCAAACCCAGTCTTGTTAAAAAATGTTCTTTGAAACTTTTCTGACTAAGCAAGACCAGAAGATTTTGCAATTTATGTAGATGTCTCAAATATCTAAAGAAAATGGCAATAGGCAAAATAATCTCATGCTGATAAAAGGCAATGCTGAAAAGCTGCTCTGCCTTCACACCATACCTTTTTGGTACTATGGGGTCCTTTAATCATACCAACATAAAGTTGGTTTCAGCTGTGGGTCCAGATATCAGAGGACAGTATCTGGCTGTGACTTGCTGGCCTTGCTGTGTCTCCCCTCAGACCAACTGCTACATTCAGTAAACTTGCACAAACTGGGCTCAGGATGTCATGCACTGTTATGACCATCTGATCAGAATGCAGCAAAACAAAGGACTCTATTCCACTCTGCTATGTGTTTTATTCTGGGATTAGAAGAAAGGAGTTGGTATGTTTCTTCGTTAAAGCAGACTTTTCATCCTATATTAGGCAAAACTCCAGGGAAACAACCTTTCCCCACCCTTAATTAATCCAGAGAGTGAACAGGAGGATGACTAGACAGATGGGACATAATTTGAGTATGGAAAAATTGTCATCATCCCTCTTTAATTAGTGTTATAGGATGGCTCTCTTCAGATATAAGTAGATATGACAAAGATGTGTTTCACATATTCAAGAGGGTAATTAAACTGCCACATGCTCAAACCAATATACATACAGATCTGATTAAAAAGCTGACTCTCTGAAAACAATGATGGATGAGGTTTTAATGCACATGGGTATTAGGAAAGCAGCAAGAAGGGATTACTGTGAAATGAATTGCTGAAGTTCTTGGCTGCAAAGGGAAAAAAAAAAGGGAAAATATATTCAATTTAAAAGAGGGAAAGGCTATAAGGAGGAACTGAGGACACAAAAGGATGAATTCATGCCCTATAGTTTAAAATAATTTTTTAATTATAAAAACAGAGGAGAGCAGGCAGCCTGTAGCAGCCATTAAACCACCACATATATCTCTGAATAGTTATGTGTTATGTACCATGCAAGACTGCTTTTTCCCTTCCACACCATATGGTTGCTCCTCAAGAACATGTGATAGGTTAGGAGTGTGGATTTCTGGAGATGAGTTTCAACATTTGCATAGAAGCAGGCCAAAAGGAAACCTAAAGTCTTCAGTTGCTTTAACAGGGCAGGAAGCTGTTTTTTGGGTTTCTGGCTTTTGTTTCTGCTTTGCTGTTGACAGTGTTTTTACCTAAGAGTAAAACCTTGTTGAACCACTTTAAATAGCAAAATTTATTAAAATTATTTTTAGTGTATGCAGCAACACTTTGCTGTTTGAATTCTTGGTTTAGCCTGCTTTCCTCTGGTGAAATCCATGTGGACTCTTGGAGACAGTGCAATAGTAGGTACACAAAAGGAGAACCCTGCTGAACTTCCAAAGTTGATCTGTAGTTATCTAGTAGATGTACACCACCCATCTACAGGTCTATCAGCTCTACAAGGCTGATATCAGGTCTATCAGCTATACAAGACCCGACTGAAGGCTTTCTGAAGGCTGCTCCCTTCATGAGACAAACCTTGAAACTGTTTTGACATTTGTCTCCAGCTACTGTCACTGTGTTGGCAGAATGGCTGTTGTGACTCAAAATCACAGAATAAACTCTGTCTAGTTGCTCTGAGGTCACATGGAATTGACGTCTTAATGCAACACTAAAAAAGTTGTGGAATGGGCTTGGTAGGTAACAGAATTAAGGGAGGACTTAAATATATTCCTGGTTTGCTGTCAAAATATTGAATTAATCTATTTGCATGTGAGAAAGTCAGAAGAAAAACAAATGCCAGTTCTGTTGGTTAAGGGAATGCTGGCATGCCAAGTGTGTGCCCAGTCATGTTGTTTTCTATTTTCACTATATCTCTTAAAATGGACCCTATATCAAAATAAAAAGCTTGTATATGGTATGGAAAGGGATGGTGCAGTTGTTTTTATCTGTGAGACATAAAAGGAAGTAAAGCAAATGTTAAAATTTTTGCTCTCCCACAGATGCCTTCTCATTCATCACTCTTTCAGGTTTCAGCTTCAAATTTTTTTTTCTCCTATAGTGAATCTTGTTTCATTGTGCCACTTCACCTGATCATTTCATTTTTTTAAAGTGATATACTAGTTTGAAAGCAAACCAGTGGGAGGTCCTGAGTCAGAGCTATAATTTAATAGGAAAATTAAAATAAATGCAATAGTACAGAAACACTGAGAGAGTCAGAATACAACCTGACACCCTGGCCAGAGTGTTGGTAGCAATCCAATTAAATGATGGCTGTGTCCTGTTGAAATGATGGATGTGATTCTGTTGAAGTAGTGATCCTATAGAATGGTTGGGTCTTCCTCTGATCATCCAATGGTGGTTACGGAGCTCTTGTCCTCTGGGAATTAAGTGGATAATGTTGACTGTGCTGTTCCAAATGTCATATTATACCCAGTAGGAATGCTTGGTTCCTTCCCCTAGTTAGAGCATCTCACAATGGGATGATGTGATTTTATCAGTGATGCAGTGAGGCTTGACAGCCCATTAACAGCAGATATCCCCCTGGACAGAGGATGGATCATGGAAGAGATGAAGAACACTGCCTCACCTGGTTTTAACAGATAGTGATGCAACTTTTGGTTGCATCTTACATTGTAACCTAAAACAAGTGAACACCACACTCAGTAGCAGATAAATATTGTTTCCTGAACATATTTAACTTTTGACTTTGTACCTACATCTTTGGCAGAGGAGTACAGCTAATGGGTGATTTTGACAGTGTGGAATGACCAGATGTTTTCTTCATAACCCTATATTTTACTGGAAGATTATAGCAGTTTCTAGAGTTATTTGGTTTTTTTACTCCCTCCAAATTAGATGCATAGATACATTCTGAAGGCACAAATGGCCTGACACTTAATATATCTGAACAAAACAGAAATCAGTATCCATTAAAATTGGAGCTAGGGTTAAATAACTAAAGTAATATAGAAAATCCCTGGAAACATGCCTCAATAAAAATTTCAGCTCTAGACACTCAGTCAGCAGAATTGCCCTTTTATTTATTTCCTGCCACTTTCATTATGATTTATTCTTTTCTATATAAATCATCCCTGTACCTTACCCAGGGAGTTCTTTCATTTTTTGCCAGGTAGAAATCATTCATTTCCTGTCAATGGAAGCTCATAAAACAATATATTGACAATTACATCCAGCTGAGCTGGTGATTATGAGATTAATTACTCTTGTGAGTGATGGTATTTAGCTGCTTTAGGTTTCCAGCTCTGTTGTGTTGGGCATTTTCTGCAGACAGAAGGATCTCTGCAGAGACCGCTGAGATGGGATGGGGACATGGGGTCAAGCCTGTGCTGAGGACTCACAGCTCTCCTCCAAATGGGTTGTGGCATGACAGGTTTAGTTCTGGGATTTGCAGCTGATGGCTCCCTGACAGCTGACATTTTGTGAAAATGCCTCTAGTACAATAGATCCAACTTTGGTTCAAATGCTATCCTTGAAAAGGAATCTCTGGATTTTATGTGTGGGTAGGAAGGTATTTTCACTTTTATTTACAGTAGGTTACTCAGGATACCCCACAGCAGTCAATGGTTTTCCCTGTGGTTACCATGAGAAATTAATGTCATGAGAGCTGTGTTAAGAAACTGATGTGCTCTGCAGAAAAAGTAAACAGTCTCTCAAATATTTTGGGTTACTTGCTAGTCAGGACTGTGATAACTGTCCGAGAGCATGGATGCTGCTTTAGAAGCCAAAGGGGAGAAAATTTAAGTGACAATGTTCTTTCTTCTTGTCAGGGAAGTAAGTCACTGGATATGTACTTGCTCCAGACCTCATAAAATCCTTGCTTTTGCAGCAGCTCTCTGGGCAAAAGCTGGTGGTGACCAAGCCTGGGGTAAGCCAGTGGATTGTGTGCCATGCATTGCTAAGGACCAGCACTGAGCATAGGGAGTTGTGACACCATGGTGCAGCCCAGAGACAAATGCCTGAGGCACTTTGCTAAACGGGAACATTAAAGAGAATAGGGGAAGAGCTGCATTACATGGAGTATCTGCAGGCTAGGACCTGACCAAAGAAATGGCAAATATGGATGCCGAAGCCAGTCACTCAGCTAGTTGAGATGGCTTGAGACAGCGTGCTACTGATGCTGGGTTACATCACATGCTCTGTGCACTGTCAGACTGTGTGGGACTGGGTTGGATCATGATGAGTCCTTTCTTTTGTGCTCCTTGTCACCATCCTCGGAATGGATAAATGCCCAGAGTTGCCATATAAGATAAATATGTACAGAAAACTTTACATAATGACCCGGTGAAACATCTGAGGATGCTTTATGTTCTAGGTAACCTCTAAAAAAGTTAGGTATCATGTGATACATGCAATACAGTGATTGCCCAGTTAGATAGATCCCTGAGAAAGGAAGTGTTAAAAAAACCCTTTTTAATATATATATATATGTGTATATATGTGTGTAAATAAATGAATATTTATATAAGATATGTAGATAAAATTTTTATTTTATATATGATATATATATGATATATATATATGTAAGAAGGGAGAGGGGGAGAAAGAGACAGAATATATATAGAATGCTGCCTCCAATTGTATATCACTTCCATGGATACCACACTTTTAAATGGGTCTAAATGTCTAATTTTTTGTCATTTCTGTCCCTTAATCTTTATAACTGCCAATGAGAGCATTATGAGATACTTAGTGACTTACTAAATTTTGTTAATATTGGCATTTGATTTATCTAAAGCTAATTATTATGAGATTTTACTGGAGAACAAAGGAACATGATCTGTGGGGTAGATGGCAGAGATCTTGTTTAGCAAGACTGATATCTGCAAATGTCAGGAGCTTAATGTCTAGTAACTGGTTTTATTTTGATTCAAATAGATATGCATGAAGTGTCTGATATTTTAAAGAGGCAATGCAAAAGGTAGGGAATAGTGCTAATGTTACGGAAATGTAAATTAACAATGAATGTATCATTATTGGATGATGATACAAAAGGAGACAGTATCATCCCCTCCTCCACAGATACCCTTTTTCAGAGTGCAGTTGAAACCCTCATTGTGCAAATATTTTACTGGTAGCAGCATTTAGGCAGAGATCTGGGAGGTCTCTTAGGGGATGACCAAACTTTCTTTAATTTCTGGAGTGCTTGTATGCTGTAGAAATCCATGAAAACCTTTGGCTGTCATGATGACAGGTGATACTTTGCACTCTGCCTGAAGTCCCTCACTAAACTGCAGAAAGTGACTCAAGTACATTGTGAGGAAACTGACAGTTCAGCCTCTGTGATCAGTCCACACTGTTCTGCTCTTGAGCACTGCAGTTATTTGTCAGATAATTTTTTGTACAGTCTTTAAGAATTCATGTAACTGCAGGTGATTTTGTTTGGATTTTTTCACTTTTATATACACTTTAGAGTTGCAACATTTTCAAAACTGACATCTGGCCTATTGAAAAAAAAAAAAAAAAAAAAAAAGAGGTTTCAGCTATTACAATTGGCTCTAGCTTCCTCACTCAGTAGTTTGGTTTTTTTCATGTGAGTATCCAATCAGGTTGTTCTTTGACAAATATTTTCTCATTCCCACTGAAAGATAAAATTTTCATACAAAATGTAGAAGAATGACCAGTCCCAGTTAGCAAAATGATCTCTCAGTGTATCTGATTTGACCCTTTCAAAGTTTCATTGTAATTCCTGAGCCTGTGCTGGGGTGCATTAACCTGTGGTTTTGATTGTAGGATGGAGACTTATGAAGCTATGCCGTTGTGCGGTAACACTGCACATATAAGAAGAAATTTGATCCCATTCTTCCAAAAGAACAAATAATAAGGAGAAAAATAGATTCTCTCACTTTGTTATGGTCTTGAATACTGCTTTAACTGGAGACAGTGTAAAGGCAGGGGTTAATTTTTTTTGTTTAATTTCTCCTTCTGAAATGTGCTTTATCTTAAGGGAAGAATTTTCCTGATACTTCTCTACTATACTTTCTGTCCTTTAAAAGTGCAGTTCACTTTTCTGTGCAAATATTGCGCAAGCCAGAAATACCTTTATTTGATGCAAAGTTGTATTCCTAAAATTGCACCGGTTAAGGTAGAACAGTTTTTAAGGAAAGCCAGAAAAGGAGTTTTCCTTTGTAATGTTTAACCTTCTTCCAGAACGTCACAGTCAAGTGGATTATATTTCCCATTCCTACCTCAAGCTGTATTTAATCAAAATTAGACATAATTTCACACTCAAATAAAATGCACTTGTTCTGTGAAACCCCTCTGTTTTCATTTTAGATCTTTCTGGTCAGCAAATCAAATAGCAATAATTTGTCTCCATTTATTTCCAGTTGATGCCCTTCTCATCTGAAAATGCTTGTTTCTTTCAACAAGCACTAATAAAGAAATGTTCTTTCATCTGGAAAAACAGTGCTGGAAACACTTCAGAAAAAAGCATTAACATGTGGCAGATTTTGGTTATGACTGAGCTGGTTTGTGTACAGTGGAAGCATACCAATATCAACTGCTTTGTGCTTGTGGTTTAACATTGGCAAGGCTGGAGAGAGGGGATGGTTTGACAGGTACAGGAGGTAAAGGAATTGGACTAAAAGCCTACGTGCATTCCTCTGCTCCCTTCTCTGTGCTATCCACCGTTACTTCACAAATGTCTGTATGGTCTACTAAGGATGATTTTATATCTGTCAGCCAGATTTCCCCAAATAAATACTGTTGTATTTACACGTATGAGGTGAAATGCACAATACACTCTGATATTTTATCTGAAGCCACAAAGTGGAATATCTTCTCACCATATTCATAATCTCATTCTTTGTGAAGAAGAGCAATTCCCAGAAGAAATTATTTAGTTGCATTACAGACTTTTCTTACAAAACAATGGGTTCAAATCCCACGTTGGGTTAAGTGTGAATAGAGGAACTATTTAGGTTGAATAGCACTTTTCAGTGATTTACAAGTGCTGAAGTTTCTTATCTGATTAATCATTATTTTATTTTTGGTCATTTGATTTTCATTTTGAAGAATCCTGTTAATAACAGATACTATCATGAACTGTAAACATTTCAGCAGAAATTGGGGTGTTTATTCATTTAAATATTACTTCCTGCATCTGATAAATTGAGAGCAATAATAAAGCATGACAGACTTGGCCAATATATCTATGTACTTTTGTCAAACAGTTTTCAATATACCTAAAGTTTGGTGGTCTTAGGAGAGGATTTCTGAGCTACAGCACTCAGCTGCAAAGAAACAGTGTGGTAGTGCCAAAAAAAAAGGTGCCATGAGGGAAAATCCCTTTTGTTTCTAATTCAGAATTTTGTTTTAATACATTTCCCTTATGAAATGCAAAACCACATTGTAAGGTTGTAATAACTCCTGATTGAATCACCAAATCCAAGATCTGCTCAGTACGGTGGAGACCAGAAGTGTCACAATATCAGCAAATGGCAGAGTGCTTCAGGAGAATCCAGTGTAGGGTACATAGCATATGGCTTTTTACTGGCTTGTTGGTTTTGACATCAAAACATTTTACAGAAAATTAGAGCTTAAAATAGATAGTCATTAGGAAGATATAAATAATAATCTAATTTAAATCTTTCATGCTAAATTGGTTATTTTGCAACTTAGGTTTCTAGTAACAGGAGAGGAGCTTTTCTTCAGGAGCCAGTCAGTGGTGTGCCAGGGCTAATCCGGCACAGATTGTGAGGCTATCCAAATGTGTGTCCCAAGGGTGAGTTGTCACATCTATGCAGCAGCTTGGTTGTTTGCATTATTATGGGATGCCCAGACATTTTTATGGAACAAAAATTACTTTACCTGAATGCCAGCTATAAATTTTTAATGCGTAAAGACAGGATACTGAGTAGTCTGAGATAAAACTATCAGTTGCTATGGGAAAGCTTTGGGGGAACATTGAGGGGGGATCCACAGCTCCACGAGAGCACCTATGAGACAGTGTGGAGGAGTGTCTACTAGTTCATAGGTCTTTCACAAGATTTTAAAAGTGGCTAGGGTTGCCAGTATTGGTCCCGAAAATATATTTAACTGGTTGCTGGCTGTAATAAATAGGTGCATCCTTATTTAAGTATGTTCATGTAGTTTAAGCTTTGTAAGATGAGCAGTTCGCCCTATGTGTTTATAATTTCTGATTTTATTTTTTTTTTGTGATTTATAGCTTCTAATCATATGAAGTCCACAGTTATTTCCAAACTTTGCAAGTCTAATGTCTCTTATGTAAACATTACTCTTTCTAAAGGAGTTGTCTGTTTGAGAGACAGGGTTGTCTGTTTCTTCAAATACCAACACTACTGTTTATCTATTTCCTTCTTATAGATGGATGACTGGAATTAAGCATGCAAAACACTGATAAAAATACTGTTTAGAGAGAAAATTTATTTATTCAGCATCCTAATTTTTCTGTGTTGAATACAATTTTCTGTTAGCCTTTGTAGATGCTTTCTTACCTTTTAAACTTACCTCATTGATCCTGTCAATTTGAAAAGGATGCCTCCATGGAAGGAGAGAAGAGATGCAGATGTCTGTAAGTTGGTCTCAAGTCTGATTCTTCATGCAGTACTGCAGCCAAAGGAGATCAGACAGCCATTGACCATGTCTTGGTGTTGCTTGAGTATTTAGGGCCACCTAAATAGGTGTTGCATGAGGACTCTATGATGAATGCAATTGGAGTCCATCTGGACTGATAGTGTACAAACTTTTATTGCAAGTGTGATGCAATTTAAATTCTTCTCTTGGAAAATCTGGATTTATGCACCTACTGTCTTTCTGTTTTGGGAAATGAGTACTTGCCATATGGGAGAAAAGAGGCCAAGAAATGCTTTGCAGCCAAATACATGCACAAGGCACACAATGTAATTAATTATTTCAATTTTGTTGTGTTTCTTTTCAATTCACCTAATATTGGTAAGATGTCTCATGATAAATAGAAGCTGGCTGTCTGTTTCATCTACCTGGAAAAAAAGGCAATAGTCCCATTTGTTATTCTTCTGGTTTGTTTACTGCAGATATTAAGCAAAAGCAAAGAGGAGAAAAAATGGCCTTCCTTGACTTGTGGACTTATACAGCATCAGTTTTCTTCCTGCCTTTGCCAAAGCTGAAGTAATTGGTGGAACAAATTCAAATGACATGCTTGTGTTCAGCTGACCTGCATGTCACTGTGGACAGCTCACAGTGCATTTAACTGCAACATTGCTTCACTTGCCTGCTTCTCATTCTTTTTTGTTTTGACTGACTTGTTGAAGAGAGTCTCTAGATTTGATTGTGCATGAAAGAAATTACTGAAAGCTTCATAGCAAATGCACTGGGAATTTGTTTTAGATTCTCAGGCAATCCAGCCGATCTGAACCTAAATGCCTCATTACTCAAAACAAATTTAAAACTCTTGGTACAAACCTTGTTTATCTTGCAGCCTGCATTAAAAAATTCCAGTATATGCATCTGTGGCATACTATTTATAAGACATCCTGTCCTTTAGTGGCCCCTTACAGACTTTTTGCACAGTAGAAGTAAGTTCACAACATCACATATTTTCCTCACAGGCTAACAGCTTTTGTCTTGATGGGCTTGAAATACTCTGATGTACCATATAATTCTTTGCTGCTTTTATGTATACAGGCTTGCACACAGAGGTTGTTATCCTGGTTCTTCTAAATGCAATACAGATTTCTACCATGTGCTGACAGGAAAACTAAATAGTAGGACTCTCTAGCCTGCAACTTAGCCCTCCAGACAACAATTAGAGTAGTTTGAGTGTAATGTGGAGCTGTCTTGATCCTGGATTGCTTTATTATCTCCTGTACTCTGAAGAGAAGGATGCCTGTTGCAGAGGGGCAGGCAACAGCACCAGCTCCAGACTCTGTCCATTCTGGTGTTTATACACCCCGGGGAAATCTAATGAGTCTTTTTATTACATTCTGTGTTCACCTGGTCAGACCCTAACCCTCAGTTTATAACTCCAAAATATCTATTTGTCTGAATTATACTCAGTAGAGAATTGTTCTTATGTGGTGGCTATGAAAGCTGTTGACAGTGTTTTTGACCTTGCAGTGCAACTGAAATATAAGGGATTTAATTAACTCTGAAACTTGCCACCATAAGCCATCAGCTGAAGTGGTCTCCAGCTGGTGGTTTCCAGGTTGTGACTTCTTATTTATGCTTTGCTGTCCAATCAGTTTTGCACCCTTATTACAGTTCCTGCATTTCATTTTGACAAAATACCATTACTGTGGAAACAGTCTCTGACATAAGACTGAGCTGAGGACTTTTGGTTCTGATTTCTTTCCGTCATCTCAACCACTGTTTCTTTATGCTTTTCTGATTGAACAACAAAGCATATTCTGGGTGAATGTTTGGCTGACTAATCCTTTTGAGATATCTGCAACAAGGTCAAAGGAACATTGGAAGCTTGTCTCTCTATGTCCACATGTGGTGGTCTCCTGGGGCCTTTCTGTTAATTGGGTAACACCATTTCCACTGGAAAACTCAGAAAAGCTGAAGCTTCTAATAGCAAAACTAAGCAAGTATCTTTTACAGTCTTCAAAAGTCTAATAATAAGAAAAAAACCCCAAAACTATAAAAACAGCCCAAAAAGTGCAAAGGTTTCCTCCAAATGCTTTTTAAATTAAGTGTCTCATATTTTGATGTAGTGACTGCCCAAGGGCTTTTTTAGATATCTAGACTGCAAAATTTAGGATCTTAGAATTCTTTTTTCCTACTTTTCCACCCCAAAAGACACTGCTAGTACTTTTGGATTATTACTTGCACATAAATCCTACCCATTGTGGGCTTGTCAAAATCATATTTTCTTACTGATAGGTGCCACAGTAATCTTTCCTCTTTTTGAGTAAGACTTTTCTTGCTGAGGACATGAGTTTTAGGTTTAACTATCAGTTTACTGAATCCCATTTCTTTCCGTGTGTGGCACTTGCTCATAAATACACTAAAATGCTCAATGGACTCTTTTCATTACTTATCACATTCTTCATTTAACTGAGTTTTTTGAGAGAGTAGTTTCACTGTTGAAATGGAGTTGGCTCATTTTGGTGAATGTGCACTGGAAATGAACCTGAGAAATTACATAACCTTCATGGGATTTAAGCAGTGAGTGTTCTTACCTTGATTCATGAAGGGAACTCTGCAATTAGCAAGTAGGAGCACTTGTTAATTAAATAAACATTAAATGCTGGAGTGGATGATTTCATCAATATTCTCTGACCATCACTGAGGATAGGGAGGGAAGGCAGTTTAATGGTGATTGGAGTTAGTAGTGCATTTTCATCACAGGTGGTCATAAATATAGTTGACTGAATAATTCATTGCAGACAATACTCATGAAGAAGCCAGCTCCTTGTTCTCTGCTCGTAGTGATTCACAAGCTTAACCCACATGAACAATGTCTGTTGAGCCCCATTAAATCCCTCAGGGAAGGGCATTAATTTCTGGAAAAGTGCTTTATTATTGCTATGTATTTGCCAACTAGCAGAGGTTATTTTAATAGGCAATTCACAAACTGCTTAGTTTGTCTCTCATTTAACATTCAGTGAATGAACTTGGTCAGCTTAAAAGGATGAGGCTAGAACTTTTTGGAGGCAAATAAATTTGGTTGAAAAATTTTAGTTTTTGAAAAAAGGTTTTTTATTATAAAACTGAGGAGTGGAGGATATATTATATAATAATCAAATATACAATATATCTCAAAACCAATAGATGTTCTCTCAACAATATTTGTTCCCCTCCTGAAGTTTGAACTCATAATAGTCCTGAGTAACTGGAAATGAAAACTGACAAACAAAGTGAGATTTGTCATATTTTGACAGCTTTACTTTTGTAGGCCTAGCTGAAAGCAGCAGTTCTGCAGATGAGATGCTTTTGACAATGATGACAGTGCTTTTGTCAAAAGTACATATTTTTTTTTAGAATAATTGTGACTAATCTGAGTAATTTTGAATGCTTTTTTTTTCACATTAACCATCCCCTCAAAAAAAAAAAAAAAACCAACAAAAAAAAACCACCAACAAAAACAAAAAAACCCCAAAAAAACCACCCGAAACAGAACACCAAAACCCTGCTGATTATGACTGGACTATTTTAATTTCGTGAACAGCAAATCTTTCCACTAACTCCTCCTCCTTTCTGTGTCACTTTTTTTTTTTTTAATTTTTTTTTTTTTATTTAAAAAAGTTTTTTAGTGTGTTTTTTTATTTTTCCAATTTACCTCTGCATGGCTGGTGAAATAATCTGAAATAATTTTCTGTATCCTACTTTTTTTTTTTTTTTTTTACCCCTGGCTCTTATCCACTTGTAGACACCTCTTCATTTTACAATTATGTGGTGACAGCTCTCACTAAAAGAGAGGTGAAAGAGATGCTCCTCATGCACTTAAACAGACCATTGCCCAAGGAATAGCTGCTGAATCAGAGCAGTAGTTTGTATAGACCAACAATGTGGCTTCAAGAAAAGGGACAAAATAGCCAATTTCCCTTGTCTGAACACTTGACATTCTGTGTTTACAGTTGTGGTGTACGGAGATGTTGTGTAACAGATCTTTATCTTGCCTTCTGTTTTTTTGAGTTTCCATTTAAGAGACAATTAATGTAACTGTCTAAACCCCTTTCTGAACCTTCAAATGCTGATTCCCTCTGCAGAGATCTTGTACTGCATTCTAAAATTTTGCAAGCCCCTGTAGAAAGGAGCATTTTTGTGCATTTAAAGATGATCTTCTGCTATTTTCAGTATATCCTGCTTTTTTCCTTTGTATTTTTGTTTCTTTGAGGAAAAGGGAATACAGTCAATTACAGTTCCTCAATTTTTTCTCACTTTTCTGTTTTTGAAAATTTATTGTCATCTGTGTCAGACTTGTTGCTCAAGCAAATGATGTCATCCTTTCCTGACATTAATTTTAAGACAGCTGCTTCTTTCTCTTGACAATATTCAAGCACAATATGGGACTATAATTAATACATGGATATAACAGAAAAGTTACAACCCTTGTCTTGTTCTCAGTATCTGCTTCCTTGAAGGCAAATTTTTCAAGTTTCTTTTTTTTTTTTTTTTTTTTTTTTTTTTTTTGGTGGGCTGCCACTGCATATTAGATCTAGGAATGTGAAAAAAAACCCATCAAAAATAACTTCAAAATCTATTCTGAGATTTGGTGTCATATATTGGGGTTGCACTGTTCTTCTCACAAACTTTTTACTTATTTGTTCATTCAAACACATAATAACATCTTTCTTTTATTTAGTTAAAAATTTTAAAGGCTTTAAATATCTTAATAAAACAGGTGATTATCTATTATTCCTTGTGATACTGCATCTTCAAAAAATATCCAATAAACTCATTGAATAAGTACTTTAAAATAAGAAAATGAATATTATTTTACCACGTGTCATCCTTAGAAATTTAATTTCTAGTTGTTCAAAAGGTTCACGAAAGAGAGACTGGAAGATAGAAGCCTTGGCAGCATTATAAACCAGTTGTAAAGCCCAACTCAGAAAGCTGGGAAACTCTATTATCTAAACTCTGAGACTTATCTTAGAGCAACTAGTGGTTCCATTGTTGGATTTTCCTTCAAGCAAGTGATGCTCATTTGCAAATTTATATACTATAATCTGTATGCATGTAAAGCAGCTATTGTGATGCTGAAGATAAGCATCTTGATCAATTGCAATTAAAATTATGAAAGTAGAGTATACTGGTTTTTGGCCAGGACAGAGTTAATTTTTTTCACAGTTGTGAAGTGGTGGAGCCTGGAGACTTATGGGTCTGAACCACTACACTTTCTTATCCCTCTTATACTAGAGGGATAAAAAAGTAGTTGGATATCTACAACATTAAATTCAGTAATTCCTAGAAGTGAGCACAGTTGCTCTAAGCACAGTTTTTCACTAGGTTTTTCCCCTCCTTAAAGTGGTCTGGGATAGCAGAGTAGTTAATATACCCTGTACATGAGTGCACCAGAATTGTAATGCCGATGACTTAAAAGCATGCTCAGACTGGAAGGTTCATGCATAACTAATTATTTGTCACTAGATTTAAATGAGTAAAGTCTTAGGATGACTTATTTATTACACTATTATACCTTTCTTTACATTTAGAAAGTAAAAAAAAATGAGTAGAATTTTGTTTCTATCATCCTTTAACTCATCTTACATTTTTCTTTACAACATCTTTTATTAACATACATCACTGTTTCCCTTACTGAAAGGAAGCCATACAATTGAGATAGTAGAGACTTGGTTTCAATGAAGATACCTAAATGCCTGACTTGAAACAGGAAGACAGAGAAAATTTTATTCTGCTGTAACTGAGATTTTAATGTTTTGGGAATGAACTGTTCATTTAGGTAATGTTTATTTGCTTTGAAACAATTTAGTGGACAGAATGAAAGAAATGGTTCGGGAAGAGCATATAATTTCTCTTTATTTGCATATGGTTCATTGACCATGATCTACAAGTGTTATCCATTAAGGATAAATTGGCAGTTCATGAATTTGAAAAAGGAATAATTTGTCAGAAATTATTGTCTTCACAGAATCACAGAATATGCTGAGTCGGAAGGGACCCATAAGGATCATCAAAATCCAGCTCCTGGCCCAGGCACAGGACATCCCCAGAAATTACACCATGTACCTGAGAGCATTGTCCAAACACTTCTTGAACTCAGAGTTGGTGCTGTGACCCCTTCTGTGAGGAGCCTTTTCCAGTACCCAATCACCCTTGCTGAAGAATCTTTTCTTGATGTCCAACCTAAACCTCTCTTAAGTAAGCTTCAGGCAATTGCCTTTAATCCTGTCACTGTCACCACAGAGAAGAGATCAGTGTCTGCCACTCCTTCTCCCCTCACAAGGAAGTTGAAAACTGCAATGTGGTCTCTCCTCAGTCTTCTCTTCTCTAGACTGAACAGACCAAGTGACCTCAGCCAGTCCTCATAGGGGTTCTCCTCACGGCCCTTCACAATCTTTGTTGCCCCCCTTTGGACACTCTATTAACAGCTCAATGTCTTTCTCATACTGTGACACCCAAAACTGCCCCCAGCACTTGAGGTGAGGCTGCCTCGGAACAGAGGGGACAGTCCCCTCCCTTACCCGGCTGTGATGCTGTGCCTGATGCACCCCAGGACACAGGTGGCCCTACTGTGGACACACTGAACTGCACAGAGGACTGTTATTTAATTATATTTCTACTGTAACATTTTGTATTGGCATAACAGGAGCAGAGGAATTGGTGTTATATCCCTACTGTCTAGAACAGCATATGGCAATTCTATAAGTGTTGTCCTACAATGGTTATGTTGCTGGTTCATATATGTATTAATAAACACCTGCTTAATTTATTGCTACATCAGTGAACTGTGTGAGGGAGGGAAGGAAGAAATAATTGCAGCACGAATTTCTGTAAAATGAAGGGTGCTATTGTTCAGGATGTATGGATAGGCGAAAGCTGAAAAATACAGAAATAGCTGGAGACCCAGAAATAGTAGGAGACCCAGGAGAGTGGATGTCTTGCTGGCACTGATGATCTGTCTGAATTATCTAGTCCTAAAACAGGTTTTGCTCCAAGTTGCCAATATCCTGGAGGAGGTAATAAATCTTTGTCCAGTGGAAATGTCAGAGAACACTGGTCTTGACTGAATGCTGTGGTAGCTATTGTATCACAAATAGCTGCTCATGGCTTGAACAGGTATGCTCTGGGTAAAAACCTGGCTGGATGGGTGGGCCCAGAAAGACGTGGTGAATCATGTCACAACCAGTTTTTGACTGGTCATTGGTGGGGTTCCCCAGGGCTCCATGTTGGGGCCAGTCCTGTTTAATAACTTTATCAGTGATCTGGATGAGAGAATTGGATGCAGCCTCAGCCACTTTGCAGTGACTCTAAGTTGGATGAGAGTGTTGATCTGCTGGAGAGTAGGAAGGTGCTACAGAGAGACCTAGACAGGCTGGATTGATGGGCCAAGGCAATCATATGAAGTTCAACAGTAACCTCATGTATCGCTGTGGGCTTGGGAGCAGAGTGGCTGGAAAACGGCTCAGTTGAAAAGGGCCCTGGGGTACAGATGCTGGAGCATGTTAAAAGAAGAACAATGAAGCTGCTGAAGTGTTTGCAGCACAAGTTTTATAAGGAGAAGCTGAGGGAACTGGGGTTGCTTACCCTGGAGAATCTCATCGCTCTCTACTGCTACCTCAAAGGAGTTGTGTTCAGTTGGATTCAGTCTCTTCTTCCAGGTAACAGGTGATACAAGAGAAAATGGCCTCAAGTCACACTCAGAGGAGGTTTAGATCAGATATTAGGAAATTTCTTCACTGAAAATGTTGTTCAGCATTAGAATGGCTGTCAACCTGGGAAGTGGTTGAGTCACCATCCCTAGAGGTATTCAAAAGATTAGTAGATGTGCCACTCAGAGACATGCTTTAGTGGTAGACTTGTGAATTCTGGGTTAATGGTTGGACTAGATGATTTTAAAGGTCTTTTGTAACCTAAATAATCCTATGATACTATGACAACACAAAATCTCTTTTAGATTTGAATGCAATATCCCTCATTTATACTACCACAAAATGCTTAACTGGTCTTTTTACAGGTTCTGTAACTTCAGTAGCAGAACTCAGTTTTTAATCCCCTCAAGTGCTTTTATACAGCTTGAACATCACCAGTTTCCCACTGTTCTCTTAACCATTATCATCTTTTACTGAGTAAATTACTCTTATCATGTACATCATGTGCTCCATTAATATTCTTTCCTGTTGAAAGGATATCAAGCCCTAATCATAAAAGATTATTCTAAATTGTAATCCAGCTAGTTTTTCAACACTGCATATTGGTTTTTTTTTCATCCAATGGCTTATTTTTTGATGATATCTCAGAAAGTCTGCCAGCCTTACTACTTAAGGCAACTTTATGTGCCATTTGTTATTGAAGTTAAATAAGATCCTAAATGACAGAGATATTTTCATGAGCTTGGGTTGTTATTTGTCCTTTATTAGTATTATTGGGTTTGACAGAAACCAATTGTCTTTGAAGGAAGTTGAAACCCAAAATATACTGATATGTATGTGCTAAGACATTATTTGTTCCTTCATTTGGAATATCATAATGCCTGAACCAAAGTCTAGCCAAACACATATACTTGCATTGTATCTTTCTTCAGAATTAAGAAGATGCTATGTGAAGTATGCTTCAGAAGGAAATAATAATTATCTTTGTAGCTAATACAGATATTTTTAAAAACTCGAGATTTTAAAATTATGTCAATCTCCATAATTAACTCGTTTGTTATTTTTATACACACACACCCACACACCCACCCACACACACACCCCCACCCATATATACATTCCTTTATGCAAGTTTTATTTATTTGGTCCTGTAGAAATGGCCCATATTGCTGAGTGGAGTCTGGTTTTGATTAAGGAAATAACATTGGAAAGCAGCAAATTCTACACTTGCTGCTCATTCAACAGAACTGAACAGAGGCATTTTAATTCTAATATACATCACACACAGTACCTTTTTTTCATTGTTTAAAAAAATCATCATGTCGCCAAAAGTGTTGGTGGGCCATATTTTATTGATTGGTTTTTTCTGAGACAAAACAGAAAACTTACAAGAATTTTGTCTCTTGATTTGTCTAATTTACTCCTGAGACTAGCCTGAAATCTAAATATAGCTAAGGGTTTTACACAAGTAAGGGCAGTCACTTAGAGTCACTTAGAATTTCTTCACTCACATCAGTGGAACAGGTCTGAGATGACCATAGTCTCCTTTGGGTAACCCACAAAAAGGTCTGGGGATGGGGTTTCTTTCTCCCCTTTGCCTTTCTCTCTCACTTCCTATACTGTACCTCCACTTGAGACTCTGTCCTTTGTGAGCTATACGACCCAATTTTTTTCCTTTTCTTCCCCAAATTCTGCGAATTTATATAAAGAACTCTCAAATAATTAATTTAGAAAGCCCTGACATAACAAAAAAAGCCCAATACTTAGCTAATTCAGAGTCTGCTTTGATATTTGCTATTCTATAACTCACTATATCATGTCTGCCAAAGGCAGAGCAACTTTATCTGCCCTTTTCTGCATCTTTGAAACTTAATTCATATGCTCAGTAAGTGGAGCTTGTGTTGTTTTTTAGAGTTATCCCAGATTATCTTTCCTTTTTGTTATTATTATTCTTTTAACAGGCATCCATTTCTACTCTAATGCATTTTTTTTTCTGTAACAGAACTCTGCTTTAAAGCAAAATGTTGTCTATGATATGAAATGCAGTTGGGAGAGACTGTATTATTTTCTCCATCATGATCAATGAGCTTGAAGTTTGCTTAAGCAACATTTTTGCTTAGCTGGGCTAAGCAGAAAATTATATGAGTGTATTAAATAAATAAGAAGCTGTTCCTTTATTGTGCAGAGGAAACACCCACTTTAATGATTTTAGAGAGAATTACTGTATTAATAAAAATTTTGCATCAGGAGATTACTTTCATGTATCACCTCATTATGGGTAAATTTATCACTTCTGGTGGGAGTTTGGTAGAAAATAGAACAGGGTTAGTTTAATAATAGAAATATTTCATGTATAAGTGTTTGTCTTTGGAATGATAATGGTTCCTAACTTCTTCTGCTTTTGCTGTTGGTTTGTCTTAGAGAATTGCTGCCCCTGACACAAATGTTCCCCACTTGTTGGAAGTGTGCAGTGTTTTTGTCAATTAGGTTTACAGTGGAGTTGTACAATGGTTGTTGCTCAAAAGTGAGTCAACTAGAAGCTAAAAATGCACATTTTTACATAGTAGGTAATATTAAAGTGTGTTGGTAAAATAGACACAGAATGAGGAAATGCTAGTATTTTAATTTCAGATTAAGGATTATACACTACATACAAGAAATAATTTTTACCTTGCAAAAGTAAGATTATGATTGTTTATTTTAATCATTACAAATAGAAAGTTATATTGCTAAAACAGTTGTGAATTAGGAATATACTTTCTCCATTATATATGCAGATTTTAATCAAAATTTTGGTGTCTCAAGAATTAGTAGGGTAATTCTGGAATTATAGTTTTGTTTTCTGAACAGAATATTTAATAATGAAAACAGACTGCTAATGATCTTTTGGCCATATATATGGTGCTAATTTCTTTGCTATTGTTGGTTTCTTTTTTTTTCCCTTACCCAACCTGTTTTTGCAGTTGGAGCTAACTGTTCGGCTATCCACTCCAAATGGTAAAAGAATGATTTCTCATTGCTTTATTACAGCAGAAGTATAACACAATTAGCATTTTCGATATCATAGTTCTCTTTCCCAGACAAAATAAAGCTGACCTTTTAATGTTTTCCCATAGTTTAAGACCCTTGTTGTAATTTGCTTGCTGGATTTTCTCCCTCTTTTAAGTACAGGGACAAAACCCGAGGCACCACCTCACCCAGGGCATTGGCAAGGGTATGTCTGTATGGCTGAATGTTTATCTCCCATGCCTTCCAGAAAATAGTTCACAGTAAGACTTTCTTGACTAAGATTGTCTTGACTGAGATTTGCTTTTCATGAAGCAGCATCATTAAGTCAAAATCAGTTTGGTGACTAGTTTAAACTGGAAGAGTTTTTTCACAGCATTATTGTTGCCAAGAGTTATAATTTTCATATCTACTGATTTTAAATTTCCTTTTTCCCATTTGAGACTTTCTGCTTGACATATGAGGATTTTTATGACTGTTTTCTGCACTAACTGTAAAACATATAAAGCTTCCTAATATTAGTGCCTAAAGTGGTGTATCACTCAAAGCATAAGCAAAAAGATTGATTATGTCTAAGAAAGCCACTTGTGTGTCCTTCCAAAGTGATAGAAACCCACTTATAACCATGCTTAAAGAGTTTGATTGGTTATGAAATTATCTCTAGTTTCTCAGTTCTCCTTGATGGGAGTTTGACCTTACTCATGGGCTTGACCAGCAGGAAACCAGTCCATAATGATTAACTGCTAGTGGTTTTCCATATATTTTTATGAGCTTGTTCTCAGTTAACTCACTATTCTCAATAAATTTGAATATTCTTATAGTAAGATAACTAATTTACTTGTTCTTTTAACTGAGTTGGACTCTGCTCAACACTCCTTTTCCATGCTTCTATCTCTGTGTTATAATCAATTGTGTAATTAATTCTATTTTGAAAACTATAGTAATAAGGCATTTTAATACTTTATAACTTTCTCTTTCAATGCTTATTTTCTCTTACTCTACAATCAATGAGCCGATACTTGCCATTTACTCTTTTCTGATTCTGTAAATGCTATATAGCATTTTTGTTCATATGCAGAGTATCTTTGGCCAGTCTTAACTTGTATCTCTGTCCTTATGGTTTCTGTTCATATATTGCTGCACTATTCTTCTGTCTTTCCCTGGTATCTTTGAGTGTTATGTTTTGATTTTCAGAGATGTCTTTTAAAATTTGGTCGTAGTTGTGTCTTGTAATTTTTTGTCTTTTTCTCTTCTTTGAGAGAGACTTTTGTGCCATGCTTTCTTATAGTACCCTTTATAATCTGCTAGCTCTCCTGAATACTTTTAACTTCTGCATTATCTACTCAAGATACAGGGCCTACTCATAAGATTATTTTTTATCTTTGTGCTGAATCTGAAATATTTTTCTGAGGAAAATTATGAAACTAATACTTTTATACTAAGATATCAGCATAACTAATACATTAAAATGGTTCATTAACTAGTCAAAATGTTTGTGGTTTATTTAGAATTCCCTCTATCATTTTCAATGACACTGAAGTAGGACTGGTTAGTTCACTGGTCAGTTGGAGTGCATGGATTGGAGCTACAGGTCTCCAATAACCAGAAAAAGAAAAAAAAAAAAAAAAAAAAGAAAAAAGAAAAAAGAAAAAAAGAAGAAGAACAACAAAAAAGGATGTGTTAATCAGGACAAGTTTTTGGTAAAGTGAAGCCTCTTGTCAGTGATCCAATGAATAACCTGGTCTGGTGGAAGGTTCCCTGCACATGTCAGTGGGTTTGGAGGCAGATGATCTTTGCAATCCATTCTGATCCATTCTATGATCTAAGTTGCACATATCTAATGAATTACACCTAAGGGATCAGAATAAAGCAGATAATGTTAACTCTAATCATGACACTATTGAGGTAGTTTTATACATTGCATTTATCAGTGTAGTGTGATAAAGTCACTGTTTAAAATATCACATAAGTTGATAATATCCTCTTTGTCCAGTGATACAGACATATACACTTCATTCATGTTAAGGTTTGGAGAGCAGCTTTACTTTAAAGAGAATAAAGAATTCACAACTTTAACAAGGTCTAATGGTGTTCCTTTAGATATTGCAGCTGGGCTTCCTTTGAACACAGATGAGGATTAAAGATTTATTGAGTTAACCAAACCAAATGCTGTGACCTACACTTGCGTGCCATAATCCCCTCTGTGTGAAAGCCCAGTCACATACAAAACACTGAACTTTGCGTACTCTATGGGGTGCAACTGATCTTCAAGCACTTTTCTTTTGTGAAGGCTGACTCCAAACTCACCAAAGCTTCAAGAATGTTCCCATCAGTTCTTAAGTCTCTGTCTTAGGAATATAGATTAAGCTACTCCTTTTGGAAAACTATACTTACAGGAACATATTAAACCATCCAGTCTCTTCAGAAAGCTTTCAGAGAGTAATTGCTCTGTTACTGCTCTGTTTTGACACATTTGTTTAGGTATAGGTAGAACCTGCAGCTGTGCCTGTTTTTCTGGTGCCTGAATAATTGTGTTCTTGAGGATGAAACTTCATAAGGTAAAGGATTAACACCTTAATTTCTAAGTATTTTAAAAAGAGTATTTTAACTTTTTCTTTTTAACTTTTGTCCAGACAGTTTTTGCCATTGCATTTTTCTGCTTTATCTCTAAGCTCAAAGTTTGCCCTTTTCTGTATGGTTTTGTGATTATTCTGTGACTTTTTATTTTCTTTTTTTAAATCTTCATTTAGTTTTGAGGTGTTGTTTCACTTAAATCCTGTTTCTTGACTCATTTGACTCATCATAAGGATGTGTTTTCCTTATTTCTGGTACAATAGAGACTTATTTACACTCATATTTTCATAAACATGTAATCAAATTATTTGTAAAAATTTTATGGAAATGTTGCTGTTCTTTGCATTTTTGGAAAACTGCAAATCTTTTATTTAAAAAAAATTAGCTGAAAATGTTTTTATGTTAACTAAGATTTTCTATGTTAGATGTTGTATGAATCAGCGATCTTATGCAGGTTTTCTGATTAATGACCATAGTTTCCTCATGAGCAGACCTATGGGAAGAAGTGAAAGAGTGAAGCCTTTGTTGGGAGTGGGATGAATGGAATCTCTTCCTTGTGGCTGGGATAGCAGGGTTATTGCACTGGGGCGATGGTGATGGGAGTGAGCTGTGGGGGAGAAGAAGGATGAGACAGAAGAGCAGGAGTAAGGTGACACACTATGAAGAGGCCGTGAGCTGTCAGGGAGCCCACAGAGGCCCGAAACACCATGGGTGGGGAGGAGGCGCATGAAGAGTGACAGAGTTTGGGTTTGTGTGTGCCATGTGGAATATATCCTTTCCAAGGGCATGGCCACGGCAGTGTCAAATACCTTCCAAGCTGAGCCTTAGCACCAGCAGGTCAGAAAACCAGTGACCTACAGAGCATCTATCAGACCTGTAAGGCTAAGTGTGTGTGCTGTCCTTTCCTGGGGATCACAATGACTGATTACAGTCAGTGGCTACTCTCAGCACAGAAATGTAAATCCAGCGTCAAAATAGCAAAAACCCAAGTAACCCCCCTACATCTCTCCTCTATGCTCTGTCGCTGTAGATGGAGATATTTTTTAATCTCCTGCTGCATCAAGCTAAGTCTTAAAGTTCCGAAAGATTCATAACTTGTTAATGAAATTTCTGGGTTATCCACATGCTGCTGCAGCACAAATAACAAGATATATTGGCTTTGTAGCAGCTATGCAGAAAACTTGAATGAAAGCAGCCGTATGTAATTTCTGATCTTTGAATCACTTGAGGGCGAAGCCTTAAAGGCTTACCTTTGGGAAATGTGATTTCCTACCAGAATACTTGTAAGTAGGACATCTTTTGGAACAGGATATCCTCAAATGTTTACCACAGTTAGTCTTCGCTTTGGGTGCTTTAAATTGTGGAGGTTGACATTTAACTAAAACTCCCCAATTAAAAAATATATGTTAATATATATTTTTTTATATCTATATATTCACACACAGACATACATACATACATTTATAACATATATAAATATATGTTAACATATTTAAATTTTTGTTAAGGAAAAATTATGTCTCACACAGTCAATGAACTTGAGAACAGTTGTGTCAAAATCAAAACCCTCTGGAATGCTACAGGGATGAAATGCTTCCTGTGAAAATGCTTAGCAGCACTTTTGAAGCAGGGACAACAGAAAATTATTTGCAAAAATGCTGAATCTTAATCTGAGTGTCAAGGACCATTCCTTCCTACTAGCCTGACTGGTCTTGGGTTTATCTCAGTAAATCCTGTGTCCAAGTTACAGTATGTTTCTCTTGGACATTTCTAGGAGTGCAAAGGCAGTAGGTATTGAATTATAGCACTTTCAAAGAAGCCCAAAGTTTTCAAATTCTGGATTATGTGTTTTCCATCCTAGCCTTTCAGTATGGATTTTTTAAAATAATTGTTTTGAAGTATGTTTGCTTGCCAAACATCTGTTTTGCCATAGAAAGTAAGCACAGAACTGTGAAAAGACAATCTATTGTCATTACACTTGATCAGCACTTTAAATGATGGTTATTACTTGAATATACTTAAATATTATACTTACAGTACATATATAACAGAAGCACACACTTATGCTTCTGTCTGAGTGGTCCACTGTGAGTCAGGAGTGAGTATATATTTGTCAGTGGTCAGTAAAAGACACACAGCAGATGCCAACTGACAAGGGCAAAGGCAATGGTTAAAAAATGTGGTCTGGGAAACATAGGAAGAGCAGGGGATCCTGTGAAATGGGAACACATGATATGTGCAGTCCTTTTCTCATATATATACTTTGCATTTGTTGACTGGCTTGCTTTTCCAATTGAGAGAGCTTCTAGAGATATCTTAGAAAGACGAGGGTCATACATGGTCTAAGACAGAAATATAATACTAAAAAAGAATAAAAAAATTTAAAACCTCTTCTGCAAAATGTTAGTTAGTATTTGGTTCTGAAATTCTGTAAAGCAGCAGATTTGCTTGTTTGAGCTGTTCTGGCTTGACCTTTTGCAAGGAGAGTATGAAGCTCACATCTGAAATTTGGAGCAGAACATTAGCAAGATGAAGAAATAAAAGAAAATTTTGTCTTGAAGACCAAAGGATGCCTCAGAAAGCTGAAATTGACAACACTTTGCCATGCAGAAAGAATATAATGATTGCAATGTCTTTCTGAAAATGTGGGTAATGACATCATCTCAAACCAAACAATTTGAATACCAACAGCTAAAATCTGGGTTTTGCGATTGGAACTTCTTACTTGCAGAGATTGTGATAAATGGACAGTATCTGATTTATGACTCTAGAAATGTCTCAAGCCTCTTTCTAAATGTTCTTGATAAAAGTTTGATTATGTGAGTCCAAAGGAAATGTTTGACTAGCCACAAAGACACTGAGGTCAGAGAATTTATAGCTATCAGCTCTCAGGGAGCAGAAGGGTACTTCTGCAAAGCCTTTTCACTTTCTTATTGTAAACTAGTAAGGAAGTATTGCCATGTTTACTGTGCAACATGAATAGCGCCTAACGTTAAAGCTTCTATTGCATGTAAAAGAATTTGAATATTAATTAGTTTTCACTCATATAGGCACTGAAAACAGGTGACCAAAAGTATGAGAGTTGAGAGGAGGCTGAACTGAGTATCATAGAACACTGACTAATATGAACTTCATATCCATAAGCTGTATAAAACCTGTGACCATCAATGAATTGGTAGTTCTCATCTGAAATATTCTTTAATAGAAAAATAAGATATTCCAGAAAAGTGTAACAGAAAAAAAGCTAGAAGTTACACAAAGCTATACAAATCTCCCTGCACACTCCACTCCTCTTCTTTTAACAGGTTTTGAAAAGTTATGGATTTGAATTTGTGTAAAGGTTCTTTCCATTCAAGGTACTTCCATCGTCACAATAGAACTTTTGAGGGTCATCAGATTCACTTTTAATTGCAATAGAAAAAGCCAAATAAAATATGGGCACTTTTTTTTTTTAACAGGTACAAATTGGAGTTAGGATCTACGCATGCAGATTTGGAATTAGCTATGTCACTCTTTCATAATTCCTCTTTTCCTTTTTATCCTTTCTTCTTTGTACTCACCCCCAAAAGACAACTTCAACCAAGTAAAAACTGTATTCAAGCCTGCATCTGAAAATAAGCTTCTTCTTTTTTTCTTCTAAGTGTTATTTACACTTGGGCTCTATATTTGTGTATGTCAAAATAAGAGCCAGTTCCCCTATTCATCTTCTTACCCCAAACCAGCTCTGCAAAGGCATTATAAGAAATTGATTTCAGCTGAGGTTTGGAATCTGCTGGTTCCAAAACAGGAACTAGATTTTGTGGTGGTGCGGTTGTGATGTTCTGACCAGTTCTTGTTGTTTGTATTTCCAGTTATACTATATCATTTGTAGTTATGCCTATTGTTCAAAATGGCTTCCCCTTCCCTCAGGATTTTCCCGCCTTTCCCCTGTTACCTTGACTACCGATATCCCATAATAGTTGTTTATCACAGTTCGGTTAAGTGTCAATCTTTTAGTTATATAACCTTCCCCACCCCCTGTTACATAACTAGCCTTTCCCTATTGGCCCAAAGTTTTATCACCCCACTGTTAGAGTTTGTTCTTGAAAGTTGATTCGTTATTAGAGAGACCACCCCTGTTCCCACCCCCTGTGTAATGTTAATAAAAAGCCGTGGCAACCCCAGGTTGACGTCTCTCTGGGACGCAGCCTTGGGGCACACGCACCCCTTGGTTCGCTAACTAGAGAGTCCCGCCTTTTCTTTCCTGCGCTTCCCGCGACGTTGGTTTGGTTTGCTTGGCCCTCTGGATAAAAGGCCCCCGGGTTGTGGTGGCAGCTGGGCTGGCCGGAGCCGCTTCCCATTGGGCTGACCACCACAAGATTTCCTAGTTCTCCACTTATGTGGCAGGTAATCAAATACCAACAAGAGGAGGGATGACCATTCACACAGACTCCATAAAATTTTCCATACATTTTCACATAAAATGTGATATGCAGAAAGCAGAAGCATTTTATAACAGTGGAAGAATTTGGACTTGATTTTATTAAATTTTGTTTTTGCATGATGACAGGTCCTTCAGCTTAAGGGGAAACCCTTACAGTACCACAAAATGAGCAGCCCTCCATGGCAAAAAAGGATTGCCTCATAGCCCAGTTGCCTGCCAAAGAGTATTAACTCACTGCACACATTGGCAGATGCTCAAGGGTCTAAGTGAATTAAAAGCTGTTTGAAATGAATCTTCTCTGTGAACTTGTGTGCTTTAGCATTTACCCATGCTTTACCCCTGCTCTCCAGGGGTAGACCTTTCAGTGGACAATTGAGACTCAGAAATAGCAGGAAATTAGGCAAAGCTTTCATAAATAAGATAGTGCCATAATGAATATTGTGTAGGGAAGAAACTTGCAAAAAAATCTCTTGATGAAGAGTGGCTCCTCAATGGATTGTAGAGACAGGTATTTTCTCACTGATTTAGTGAGGAAAAATGTCAGGTACAGTAGAAGAAAAAGAAGAAGAAAAAGCACTTAATTGGCAATCAAAACCTTCTACCAAGCAAAATTATTGACCAGAAACCATTTCCAACTGCTCCCATAAAATACGAAACAGAAAAATAAAGATATTTTCAGTATAAGAACATAGGCAATTGTCCCGGTTTTGGACAGGACAGAGTTATTTTTTTCACAGCAGCCATGAGAAAGTGGAGCCTGGAGCTTATGTAAGTGTGTTAGGGTTGTTATTCCATACCATTTAGATCACCACTAGTGGCAAGAGTAATGAATTCCCACTTCTGAGAAAAAGGTGGGTGTGGTTTGTCGTCTGCAAAAAACCCCCAGGGCAGTGTAGAGGTCTGTCTGCCATTGTTTTTCATTTTCCTGGGCTTCGTAAAAATTTTGCATGTAAGCCACCGTCTCTTTTGTACTCTGTTGTGTATAAAACACAACATTGATGCTGTTATTGCTTGTTTTCTTATTTTATTTCTGTTTCTAGTAAATTATTTATATCTCAATGTGTAGTCTCTGCCTCTTATGTCTCCTGCTGGAGTGGGGCAGGGAGCAGCTTGCAGTTTTCTTTTTATTGGAATTGCTAAATTGGGGAATACCATTCCTAAATCCTGACATAATGCAAAAATATACCAGGCAAATTTAAAAAACATGAGTAACTTTTAAAAGGAAGGATATGCAAAGTATTCTTGATAGAAAAAGAGGGGATCGAAAGATAGAAGGATAGAAAAGATTTGATAGAATTAACTTCCCTTCTAAATCTTACCTTTAACATGTAACAAAGTAAATTTTAGCAAATTGCTTTCAAAATTTGGGAATACCTTTGTGACTTGTAACTCTGGAAGGGATTTTCTTCTGCAAACTCTTTTGCTTGCATTTTTGAACATATTTACTTTTGGCACCTGTTCTATCTGGGAATGTAGTTTCATACTCTGATTCCATGTAGTAGAAAGAGAAATATTTTTTCACTCTTTGTTTTCTCTACTTGGTAGTTCTCAATATTTTTTCCCTTATTTTTTTAGATATTAATCCTCCTCTTTCCAGAGTGCTTTTCAATGCATAGCCTTGTCCAAAGCTTCCAGGACAGTGAAATACATGTTATGAATAGCATCACTCTTATGAACTTAACTAACTTAACTTTTTTAAAATAGATTATTTAAAAAAATCTTCCAATGTGTTCACACATTTCTAGTATTTCAATTTACTTGATTGATGTAAGTTTCTCTCCTTTTGTATGAGTTTAAGACAAAATTTAAAAAAAAGGTCCTGGTTTTGTCCCACTGCAGTTTGCTTCTGTTGTAGGACTCCTTTAGGACAGAAATCCAAAAGTTAAATAAATAAGAAATAAATTTCAATATTACAAAGGGTATATCAGGGCTTTAGACTGGAGGCCTTTTTAGATGAGAAAATTTGAAAGCATTAGAGGAAGTGGAAGGGCAACAGGAAGCCAGAGTTTTCATGATGTAAGACTCTCATGAATCTTTCATTGTATTTCAAAAATAATAAGAGTAACTGCAAAAGACCTAGGAGAAACCTAAATGTCATTCTTCCAAAACTTATGAGACTTGTTATCTTCTGAAATATTTTTGCTAAGTGGCATAAATATTTTAAAATTATCTTCTATTCAAAGAGATGATACAATTACTACTAGAATAACATGCTCAAGAACTTACTTGGTTGATCTTATTAACAATTATTGATCAACAGTAACATTTCTCAGCACTGCCACACTTCTAAAGGAAGAATGATATTTCTTCTTTGACAAACAGAGCTAATAGATCTGTTCTGAAAGTTTTATTGATAGATATGTTATATATGTTAAAAGTAAGCTTATAATTTCCCTAAGAAATGGGGAATATAATGCAACAAAAATTTTCTACAAAAATGAGTACACTGATGTATAATTACACTTGGTAATATTCTTTGTCTCAAGCCTTCTCAATGAATTGAAGTATGATTACCTGGTTTTTATCTATAGAAATTATTTCATTTTGCCAAATTCAAAGTAAGCTTCACTTACTGCTGCCAAAGTGAGATGTATAGGTAACATGTGGTTGCATAGTACATTGTTTAAAATTATCATGAATAATTGAACTGATTATTATGTGAATTTTCTCTACTCAATAAATTATCTAGTTAAAGAATCTGCAAGTAATTCCAGTCCCCTGGAAATTTATAATTAACAGATCTTGTATGCAATTTTCTATGAATCAAACACTGTATCTGATTTAATCCTTATGCAATGTCTGAGTTTTAATATAGGAAGGAGAGGCATCTTAGAGGTAATTTATCTGCAGAGTAGAAAATGATTTGCAGCAACACTATGTAACAAATGAGACTACAATGGTAGGACAGAGATATGGATATTTGAACATCAGCTGCAGCTAACTCCAAACCTCAAATAGAGTCAAATTTGGCAATAGGCTTGTAGTTTTTGCATCCCGGTGTTTGGATGGCTTGGAACAATTGATCTTGCAGAGATATTCATAGAAAGAGAAATAGGATATGCAGGTTACAGAACAGCACAGCTTTGCTAGAAATGCTCCTTTGTAGGACTGTATTAAAAAAAAAAAAAAGTGAAAGTTATTAACTAACCTTTAATTAGATAGAAATTCTTCACTAACAATGTTTTATGCTGTTCTTTGACTTACTTTTAGCTTTCCCAGTGTTTGGGTTTCATGCCCTCTCCTCCTTAAGATATAAATTACTATATACCTTGTGATTTGTTAGATGTGCTGATAATTCACTTCTTCCAATGCACTTTTGCGTTCATTGCTTTAAAAATGTGTGAGTTTTTTTCACTAGAAAATTTTTGTGAAACTTTTTGAGAGGAGTGTTTGATATACATTCCTTTTATTGCATGGTTCATTGCAATAGCCCATCTCCTTGACACTTTCCATTCTGAATAGGTTTGAATATGTAATCTGTATGATTTAGGCATATTGATATTTTATTAATTAATTTCCTTTTAATTGGGAGATGCCCTTCTGAAACTAAGGTAAAAAAAAAACAGAGCCTGGGATAGAAATACAGGGTTCAAGATTTTTTTGAGTAAATATTTAAGAATTAAACTCTGAATAATGCTGCCATGTTGGATAGTTCTGCTGTTTGCTTAGTGTAATGATTTTCTTTATATTTACAGCCTTTTTCTTTTATAAATTTTCTTTTCCTACAGTTATAATACATACTTACCAGTGAGATTTATTCAGACTCTATGTTATTTCCATTTCATAATATTTCATTAAACTTTATTTGTGTGTCATTAAACTCACACCCTCTTCGCTCCTGTAGTTATCCACACTATAGTTATCTTGTCATCATAAATCCTCTGTTAATAGGATTTTATTTCTGAACTAACAATAAAAAGTAATGGAAAAATGAAAATTTTGTAACAAATTATTGTAAAGTGCAGAAACTGAGTCAGCCGGCTGGAAAAATGAGATAAGTATTGTTCTTCACTTTCAGAGCAATATATTAACAATTTATGAGCTATCACTTCAAATAATCTAATTGGATTGGTGGAATCTGGACAATAAGTATGAAATATTGTCTCTGAGGGGACATCTCTGGTATTTTTTATTTTAACTGTGTTTCAAACTTTGTCATAGTAATATGTGTGTGTGTGTTGAGTCAAAAAGAAGTAGTCTCAGCTACTTTTAAAATTTAATTAAAGATTTTTAAATGAATGTTACAATACATACAAAAGTTAAAGCTTTTGGAATATTGGGCTGCATTTATCTATCATCATTTTGACTTCTTGTCTTTGTTACTTGATAAAAAGACTGTTTTTTGTTTCTCCCCGGGGAGATTTAAAATTGCTACATTACCACTGTATGTAATTAATAAAAAAATTATAGAATTACTCATAATATTTTATCAATTTATTTTTACTAAAATAGTATCAGATAAAATTGGAAAAGTATGGTGATATTTTACAATCACTGGTGTTTCAACATGACACTGTTGTTTGTTTTCAGCTGACCAGGCATTCGAACAAGGAAACTATTTTACTGTCTAGCGATTTTTTAAACTTGCATCTTTTCTTTCCTTCTTGCAAATAAGCTTTAAATACATACTATATATATACCAGGAATATAATTTCTGGAGCTCTGAACACAGAACACTCAGCAAAAGTACATAGGTATCCCAGGAGGCTCAGATATGTATGTATTTGAAGCCCAGAGTTGTTTCTTTTTAGTTTTTCATCTGTTCTGTAATATGACAGAAAAATTGGAAAGTATTATGTATGTATAAATTTATATAATGCATATGCCGGTAAACAAACAAAATTAGCAGTAGAAAAACATGGCATTATAACAATCTATTTGAAATTTTGATATAATCTAATTCAACTGGATGTGCAGATCCTCACAGCAGCATTATCCAAAGTCCAGACATGCATCATAAATAAATCTAGAAAGAAAGCAAATAGTCTCCAGCAGCCTTTAAACATAAAAAGCTGGTATTGCCTTGGTTAATGTCCTAATAATTATATTTCTTCTATTGCCTTTTGCTTTGGGGTTTCAGTAAAGTCACTTTTTCTGTTACACGTGTCATTGTTTAGCCCCAGCCAGCACCCAAGTTCCTCACAGTCACTCACTCTTGCATCAGCAGAATTGGAAGAGTAAAAGATAGAAAACTGGTGGATTGAGATACACGTAATAAGAAAAACAAAAACCATGCCCACAGCAAAAGAAAGCAAGGAAATCTCTCACTGCTTCCCATGATCAGGCTGGTGTACAGCCATCCCCAACATAGCAGGGCTCCACAATGAATAACAGTTATTTGAGAAGACCAGCACCAGCACTCCAAGTGTCCTCCCTCTTCCCTCTACTTTAAATACTGAGCACAATATAAAATGATCTGGAATATTCCTTTGGCCTGTTTAGATCACCTGTCCTGGCTGTGTCTCCGCCCAGCTTTTTTATGCACCCCTAGCATCCTTCCCAGCTTGGCAGTATGAAAAGCAGGAAAGACCTTGGCTCTTTGTAAGCCACACTCAGCATTAGTTAAAATATCAATATATTATCAGCCCTGGGTTAAGCACAAATGCAAATCAGTCCCATACTAGCGACTAGTAAGTAGCTAACTATCTAATTCTACTTCAACCCGAATGAATGTAAATGGTTTAATTGTGAGCCACATAATTATTCTATAGTAAAATGATTAACTGTTTAAGTGAGCAATGCCTACATTTTCTGGGCTAAAAGGGGGACAACCTTAAAGCATTGAGAGAACTAGAGTACCTAGTTTAGTGTTGTCTTGTGTAACTTTAATTTGCTTGAAACTGTGCTTTACCCTGTCACAACCAGCTCAGGAACCTGATGTATAAATGTTATATTTATATACTAAATATTTTTGCCTTTTTTTTTTTTTTTTTTTTGGCAATTGCATAAACTGATACAAATTAATATATAATACAGAAGGAAACTCATGACACATTGCAACTTAAGCCCCAGTTAATCTTTGGTTTTGAGCTTGGTTGAGGGGTGAATGGTATTTGTGGCACCTTACATTATAAGGATGCATTTTAGCCATAAATTTGTTATTTTGAAAAATGGCTGTTGGCAATTCTAAGATGAATGACCTTCTTGATATTATTTTATGGAGGACTTTATGCACTTATCAATTTATCTCCTAGCTTCTTAGTGTTAAGTCAAACTGCTTTTACGAAAAACTTTTCTACTGTGCTTAAACCAGTGATAATGACCAGGAATAAGAGTTGTGGAGAAAATACTCAGAGAATAAAAAAAATGTAGTCACAGAACTACTTCCCAGTGGCACGTCTGCCTCCACATGGGCTCTTGACCCATCACTCTCACATTATGGCAGGCATCTTGTGAAGTCAGTAAGAGGCAGATTCAAAAGTAAGAAAAGGAGATGATTTTTCAAGATGTAAATAGATGTCTTGCTGTGGATATAGCTGTGCGTACCTTGCTATGGATGTTCGTGGGCTTTCATAGTGTAGAGGGAGACAGGAGAAGTTCAGGTAAGAAAACTCTAAGTGTACTACGTACCACTATGAAATTATATCTGGCCCTGGAAATCCTTGAGCTTAAAGTTCTTTTCGAAGAACTTTTGGTGTTGGTAAGCACCCTGTTTGAAGATCACTGAAGGCCACTGTGAAGAAATGACTCCTGAGTCTGGAGGAAATTTGGTTGTACATTGAGCAGACAACTCTAAGTACCTGTGGTCTTCTACAAACTGTATTTTCTGTCAGTGTGAACTACTCCAAGGATCTTCAACAGTCATTAGCAAAGCAACATATTTCTGAGGGATGTGTACGCATTAGAAATTTCCTGCTTGTGATTATGCAAATCATTTTTGGTGTGGTTTCAGGAAACTAAAATGAGTCTTTGTTTTCATGTGTTGCTCTGAGCTTACATACTTTTGTCTCTTTCCGTAGTTGGGCAATTAAGTAGGAATATGATCTGGGAAAATGGAGAGATTGCTGATGATGATCTGAGAGGGCTAATGAGTTTCCATTTCTCAGGTTGGAAGACAGCTCTATTGAGTGTTAGGAGGGCTGTTTACAAAAGGCTGTAGAAGAGGTAAGATTCTTTAAAGTAGTACTAGAATAATTTCAGCTCAATTCTTGTGTCTATATTACAGGGCTAGCACACATTTTTCTCCCTTCAACAATTATTATTTCCTTAATTTTGGGACCTTAAATTTTGGCACGATACTTCGGCTGTTTGAAGTCCCACACTTAAGCAACATTGCCAGTGTTGCATTAAGTGAATTATATTGGATGTGTATATACCCTACTGTAACTTATTTTACTGGTAATTGTTTATGAACCTCTTAAGTAATGCATTAAGTAATCATTAAGTAATGCAGTTTCCACATGCCTGCACCAGACACTAAGAAAGGATGTGTTAATTGAAAAGCCCAAACAAGAAGCTTAGAACACACTGGAAGAAGATGCCAGTAACTCCTTTTAAAGAAGTGAATATAAAACTCTGGAGCTTCTGAAATGTCCTTAAGGTCTCTGAAGTGGAAACTGTTTTGTAGCATCAAAACTCTGTAAATCTGAGGCAGCATGGCTGATTAATAAAAACAAGAACAACAATGATAATATTTTAAAAGAAATCTGGAGTACCTACAGCAGAAAGTAGAAGAAATCTCTATGTAAATTCAGACTTTCTATTTGTAGCTACAGAAATGGAGATGGATCCTAGTGAGGGTGTTAAACTGTCATGGATTCAGAGATTTCAAAGGATCTGAAGCATGTTAAGCAATGGATTGCCCCGTTTAAGTGCAAAATAAATTCGCTACATACAAACAGCACCAAGGAATGAAATTAAATGCATGTGACAAATTGGAATTGAGGTTTGCCATTATATGCATGTGTTGGTATGGTGTTCTAGGTAATAAGATGTCCCAGTTTGCCACAATTTCAGCATTTTGTTTCTGCTAGAAGTAGTGCAAAATAAAGTAATAGGCACCAGAGACAAGAAATAATGCATGTTTCTTGAAGTTGTTTCTTTTTCACCTTATTTGAAGACTGACTCCTTTTTAAACAGGTAGTGGTAGCTTTATATAAACAGGGTAGTTCTTTGTGCCTAGCATGGTGTACCTGAGGCAATAAATTGCAAGTAATGCTTCTTTTGTTTTGTGGGTCAAAACAATTGCAAGGTCCTGGGCTTTTAGCTGTAGGCATTTCATCACTTTGCAATAACCATTGGACACAATCTGTTTGAGTCTTTCTCAATAGTAGGACCAGAAGTCTTCATGGAGGATAAAAAAGAGGAAGTTTTGTCATGCAGTACCCCTTTGCATGGTTTCTGAGCATTCTGATTTTTTCCTGTTGTTTTGCTGTTCAAATGACACCCTGAACAGCAAATTGTCAATGCAGTTGTGTCTTTCAGCAAAGATTTCTTATTACTTTTAATTCACTATGTATAGTGTGTCATCATTTTCTTCAGATGTCAAAAACAGAAAATTAGGCAGCCAGCTATTAAAAAGCAGAGAATGCTGAAACTGAGTTTTCTGAGTTATATTATCATTCAGTATATAAGAATGGACTATTCTGTAAAGACGTATTTTCTTCCCATAGCTAGAGATGGAGGTAAAGATGAACTGCCTAGTTATATTCCAAGTAATGCCAGCAGCTCTACTTTTATTTCTACTCTGAACATTAGATAGACAGCTCAGAGTGCTAATGACTATCACATCAACATGCCTATACATCCTGGAAGTATATCTTTACCTGTAAATCCTCTAGAGATTGTTCTAAATGCTGGAGAACAACTGTATTAACTAAAAGGTCTGACACAGCACATTGCATGGGTGTTTTCTGGACCTAAATTTTAGAAACACATACTTGCTTCTAATTTGCCATATTCAATAGCAAGTCTAATAATCCAGTGGGGTTCATGTGAGATGTTTCATGCCTCAGAATGGAGCTCTAGTATTACCTGGTTTGTGCATCCAGTGGGAATTTTGCTCAGCTGTGCAACTGATAGCTCACAAAAGAAGTTTTCCATGTATCAAGGAACACGAAACACTCCAAGTCAGAAGATTACATTGAACCTTCATTTAGCAGAAGGGCAATTTGCATCGTTTTGTAAGATTTCTGCTTTTGTGCAACCAAAAGGGAGCATTTCTGCAGATTGCAACAGTAGATCCATGTGCAAATATGTATGTACATGAATTCATATGCACAATTCCATAAAGGACAGTGCATCTCTTTCCTGGAGGGATGACTAGCACTCCTGGAGGGAGACAATCCACACTGCCACCTGTGAAAATCATCTGGCACTAAATGAGGACACAAGAGGAGTTATGCAACTAAAAAAAATTACTTCAAAAATTGTTATTTATTTTTCTTGAGAATGAATTGGAACAAGTTGAAAAAGCATGACAAATGCAGATCCTGGATATCCAACTGCTATTCAAAAAATACAATTACTCCTGTGTAATTTACTTTAGCACCACAGCCAAAATTATTCTCATACCCTGGGAGTATTTCAGTGCTGTATGAGTGTTGATAAAATATTCTCATCATATGAGTAAATAAAAATATGAACACGTGATACCTTAAAATTTACCCTGAAAGAAAAGCACAGAAGCTATTGTATTAATATGTGATATTATATTTATATAATATATTGTGAGAGTCCTTTAATGAGACATAAAACAGTGATGTGGAACACAGAAACAACATAACACAGGACAGAAGTTTAGAGAGAGACAGATTGCCATGCTTAACAACACAAGAATGTATATGAAGGAATGAAACTTTGGCAAAGGGGTTTCTGGAAATGATGCTGAAAGTTTAAAAGGGAAGCAGCATTCCTCTTCCCTTTTGTCCCAAGGCTTCATTCTTTATACAGGTTCAGTGAAAGTCATATTTGTTGTTCACGCTTTAAGCACAAGGGAAACATCTATCTCCATAAGACATTATCTCCTAACTGGATTTTGTCATCTATAAAGTTTAAAGGGTTTAACTTTTTTGAAATTATTTTTTTCTTTTTGGTGTGAGTGTTTGTATTCTAATGTTAAAATATCTGTGCAGCACTTGGAAATTGGCAGGTCATTTTGGTTTGCAATATCAGCTGCTTAGACCTGAACATTTTCTTGCAATTTTACTTCAGTATAAAAGTGACTCATGGAAATCCTTATTACTTTTAGTATTATGCTAGTATTTTCATTGGCTGGATACAAATATGCCTGCAGACATTAATAGCAACTTTTATTACTGTGGAGTCATATTTGCAAGGCTTTTAAAATCTTTGGTTTTGCCTGTCCTAGTGGAAGATATCCATTGTTTCATAGCAATTTTTCTCCTTCTGGGGATCTCCACCTGTGTTCAATGGCAGGTTTGCATTCACCCCAGTCACCACCATACACAACAGCTGGGCACTTTCAAGGTCCCATGTCTTCCTTCCCTTCCAGGTAGGCACTGGTGCTTTTTCCAGCTTGATTTATTCTTGTGATGCTCCCAGCATCTTTTGGGTTTTATGATCTGACCCAAATGCAAGGGATAGGAGGGTGAGGAAAATGGGGGGAACTACTTCAAATTAATTGGCTATAAAAATATTGGACACATCACAAATTTGGATTTACAGTCATGCAAAAAAAGCCATGACATGTGGATTTTTTCCTGTTTTATTTGGTACATAAAGATAAATTTTCACACTGCTTGCTCCAGAGGATATCTCTTTTCCTTGTTTCTTTTCAATTTCTGGGACTGTGAACAAGGAACCTAGTAGTTTGACTACTGCCTGCTGCAGTCAGTGGAGCGTGCCAATCCTCACAGCATTTGTAAGTACAGTTAAGGAGTTCTGTTAGGTCTCTAACGTCTATCCCTGGAGGAGATGTTTCACTTATCTAATATTAAATTAGATCTTGCACTTCAGCTACTACATAGCCAAAGTTAATTTTGGAAAATAATTTAATTACAGTGCCTTGTTACACGTGAGCAATAGGTAATGCATTATTAATATCATATGAATTCTATCTATGTGAAAAAATCCCAACTGTTTAATTGTAGAATTTGTTTACCAAATATTTTAAGTAGTACTTAAAAAGAAAAAGAGACAAGACAACAAAATTATTTAATTAATCAGAAAGAACAGAGACAATGAAGCAGTAACTAGTTCTGAGGCAAAGCAAGTGGAAAATTAGCCATGCCACCACTAACCTGTGGCATTTTCATGTAAATGAAATGGAAAATAACTTAAATATACAGAAAATAAAAGGGAAATTTAAGGATATCTTTTTTTATGTTCAGTGTTTCAGGGTGAACAGGAAGAGTTCATCATACTGTACATCAGGTGAGGATTACTTGGTAAAGAATGAGGAAAGACCCATACCCATGGAAATACCAAACTATGCTACCTTCTGATGCAACTCAGTGCACTGATATGTGATTTAAAAACCTCTCAGTAAGTTCTCAGTGTTGTTCTTGTTTCTTTTTTTTCTTTCTTTTTTTTTTTTCTTTTCCCCAGCTGTATTCACTTGCCCTATCTCCTATTTTTCAACAGTCACTTTTACTGCTGTTTTCTTTGGTTTTGTGTTTTCATCTTGCTGTGTGCTGTTTGCCATCATTAAAGATCTGCTAAGGCATGAGGTCTGCACAGCAGACTCTAAGCAGTTTAGAGCTGCTTTTTATGGTGCTGAGTGTCTCCAGATGTGGCTTTACAGCACTTGAGTTCAGCTAACACAATCAGACAGGCTGTCTGGGAGAGATATGATATCAAAACATGAGAGAACAAAATTTTGTTGTCTTAGGCCTTGGATTTTGAAACAACATCAACAACCACACCAACTACTGAAATACCCAGAGGTGGAAGTTATGTTCTGCTTTGTGGTTTTTTTAGTGCTTTGTGGTGGGGAGAATTAACATGTGTATATGAGACTGCCTATTTAAGAGACATCTATTGGATTCTGCTCCTTGAGTAAGAGACCACCATCCATGACCAGCTGGTTACTTTTTCAGTATTTTGTTTCTGGGAAATTTTGTTCAAAGCTACAGAAAAAAGGCAACGTTTTTATGAATCTGATGCACCACAATGTTACACTGAAATAAACAATGATAATTACACAATCAGTGCAGATTGTATCACTGGTGATACTTTCAGCAAACAACTAGCTACATTATCACAACAGAGAGAAAATTAATAGCAGCATTGCTTGTTTTTCACCTTCATTGTGCTCTCAAAAAAAGTCTTCATATTTCATTTTTCAGTTAAACACAATTCTTTGAAACATGGATATGTAATACAAGAGTCTAAATAAAATTTACTAACGGTTCTGTTATAACCTCAGGCAATGTTTCTGGAAGCCTTGATGTGACTCTGAATTTCAAGAATGACTTGGAAATATGCATTAAGAATCCTTCTCTCTTAAAAATTTGTCATAATTTTTCAGTCTATCTACCTATCTACCTATCTGAAAGGCCTTGGAAATGTAGGACTGATAGAGGTGAAAAAGTTCCCAGCTGTAATCCACTGCTGTGTATACAGAGGCAGATAAATCAGAGAAAAAGATAAGGCAGCAGTTGCTGAAATACACTTTTTTTTCTTGGTTATTTCTCAGTGTATATTAGGCCAAGTAGATTTTTATCCATTTGGTTGGGATTATCTATTTAACCTGTCTAAAAGTAATGAAATTAGAAATTATGTGTTAATAGCTTGTAAACAATCTGTAAACATTTACAGAGCAATTGTGCTATGTTGTTTTCTTGTGGTTGTGTTGACACTGGGCTTCTGAACAATGAGATTACATTCAATGAGAGCACATGGAATGAAACACAGGCTTTTAAACAAGGTTCGTCATGAATATGGCATTGCATCCCTGACCTTGAATGGAACATTGAATTAAAATGAATCTTGCTCTTAAAATAGATAACACAAGTTCTTAATGTTCTAAGAGGGGGAAAAAAAGGAAAATTCTGTTTATCTGAGCAAGTAGATCCATCTACCAAAATATTTCACAGTATAAAAAGGCAAAAGGGCATCTGTTTGACGTGTGTTTTTGAACAAAACCATTCATGGTGGAAAATTTATGGCACTGACTGCCGCAAAACCACTGAAATCCTCTCCCATAAGCTGTCATAATTGCATTTATTTTGCTACCTCTTAAAGCTTTTCTTAAAAATTATCTTTATGGCTTATTTACATTTCCTGTTGACTTAAAGTTCACTGTAAGTGTAAGTTACACTTTTGTAATGTGATATTCTTGAGCAGATTTTACACCTTGAGGTCTGAACCCAAGATCCAGTTTCTAACAACCAATACAAAAAATAAAATTGAGTTTTCAGTAAGTCAGTAGGAGAATCGTTACTTCAGTGTAGTAACATTCTTGCCTGAGGGAGGTAAAAAATTGCTATTAACATTTTATTCAACTTCAGCCTACAGATACTTCTTATTACTTTTTATCACTGATAGCACTGTTTCCATCCTTCTTGTCATTCTTGCTCCTGTTTTCCTCAGGTAGAAGCAAAGCTCAAAAATACGTCTTGAGTACATTCCCGTGATCTTTTCTACACATCTCCCTTTTTAACATATCTCTTCTTGACTGCTGTGTATTGAAAGAGAATGCAAAGATATGAGTTTTTGCTTTTCTAAAATTAATTTAGATCAAGCTGAGATGTCTTTGCACCACATGTTGCTCTGCAGAGAAGTGGGGTAGCTGTGTCAGGTAATATTTTGTAAAATTGAACTCTATTTCAACAAAGACTACCACCTTTCCTAGAGGTCTCTAGGAGACTATTTGAATCTTTGCTCATTTGCTAAACTGATTCCTGATGACTCAAGTAAAGCTAATTTTTACAAGCTCTATACATGCATTTCTTTTCTTTATCTGCTGAGCTCCTAGTGCAAAAGCAGCACAGACTGTTGACAAATGTGTTTGGAAGCTGACCTGGAGATGTTGTCCCACAGCCCCAGGAATGTGATTCAGGAACACCAAAGAACCTAGCCACCAGCAATGGTTTACTTGTGTAAGAGCAGAGGTGCTGGTGTGTGGGCTTTCAAAAGTGTGTTGGATTTTAATGAAGACTGTGTTTCCATACATAGGCATTTATGAATTGTTGCTTAGCCCAATGAAAGGGCCAGAATGATTTTGTGTCTAAGGAATCTAGCTTGATTAGTTCTTACACACATTCTTACACACAATGAATAATATCATATAATGCACATTGACACAAGTAATTAAAAAAGGGAAACTGAGCTATAGTGTGTGCTGGAACAATTTATATAAATGTAGGGAGATTTGAACCTAGAAATATCTGCTGTAGGCCTAATGTGATTATTTGATTATAAAAATAGACAAAATATTTATTAAGGCAAGGAAAGCTGTAAATCTATTTTTCTTTCTAAGCTCGAAGCAGAATGTTAATCAGTTTCCAGAAATTAGGAGAATCATCCCTGCATTGCAGTCTACCCACCTTGTAGACTCAGTCTCTTATGTGGCATGCTGGTTTGCATAATTATTGTTAACGAAGAAGTCCCTGGTGCAATGAGTAGCTTTATGAATAGTTCCATCTGGATATTATAAAACTTTCTGGAAAAAGAATTTGGCTAATGATCTGCCCCACAGCTAGAAGACAGATGCAGGTTAATCTGATTTGTATCTAAGAAGTTACAGGGACAAGAAAGTCACTACTGCTTTTCAGACAAGGCCAAGTCCCATAGCAGAGCTCTTCGACCAAGAGTGTTGAGAAAAATTTTATTGGTACCTGAAAATGATAAATATGTAATTCTTGTTTTTTGGATTGCAAATAAGAAGAAACACCACTTACCCAAGACTCTTTGGGAAAAACTCCATTTTGGTCAGTATCTTCTAGGTTGTGATATATGTGTTTGTGGGCACTGAAAGAAGAAACACAAGATATTGTGATCATTGTGACTGGATAGGCTTGATTTAATTCAAAGCAAACAATACAAACTACTCAAAGCAAATGGTCCTGTTTTCTGAACTTTGTTCAGATATTTTGTGATGTGCATCAAAATGGTGAATATTGCCTATTTTACAAAAGACACAATGAAACAACAATTTGTTCTCTTCACAAACAGTCTGCATTCATTCCAGGGTTTTAAAGATGATGGCATTGCTCTCAAGAAATTGTGCTTAACAGTGTATTGAATGTTCTGACTGCTTTGGTATAGGAAATATTTTGTCACCACGAAGGCAGTGCCCTGAGTGGGAAAAGATAACTTTCTATTTTACTTCCACCTTCTAAAATGAGGCGGTTCAGAAGGAGGGTGGTTGCTGTAACAAAGGTAGCTGTCAAGACTAAACTGCAGCCATGACAACCAAAGCTCCAAATTTGGAAGAAATGTTGCTGAGCATAGGAAAAGAAATGCAGGTGGCTAAAAAAAATGTTCCTCACAGTCACTGCCTGAACTGTAGTTCACCATGTGCCTTTTTAATTTCCATCAATCCTGCAGTCTAACACAACCATGAGCAGGGTTATAGGTTTTATTCTTGGCCTTAATTACAGCAATAAGTGATTCTGTCTGGGAGGTTCAGGAAGCATTTGAGTGTATATACTCTTGTTATTTCAAACCAGTCTGTTTTAATGGCTTGCCAAAGCCAAAAAGAAGTAGACTTGTTTTCGGTTACCAATGATTATATGTAGATGTGAGGGCTAGCATCAGGCAGGAGCAGGAAAAGAGAAAAATATTCTACAGTGAAGAATAAGTTAAATCATCCTTCCACTGTGACATTTCCTTTACCCTTTTTCAAGATCTTTGAATGAAACTATAATACTTCTTGTATTCTTTGCAGTAATCTGATGCTGAGCAGGATATGTTTGTCAGACAATCAAGTTTGTAAGCTCCATCTCTGTGTGCGTAGTTCATAAGACTTTTATATTTGAGTGGATACAGACTGTGAAGACATGAAAGTTTGGGTGGAATAACATCTGTGTTGGAAGGAACAGGAGTATGTCATCTGTTCTGTTGCATGGAGTTTCTACTTTTTACCTTAATTTCCTTGTTTGAAATTTAGTTGGAACTATATTTAACCAGTATGTTTTAGTTTTAAACTAAATGTTCTTTATATACAAAATACATCATGAGCTAACTTAAAAACTAGTATCTGGCTCTACTGGACTTAGAATATGTTCATCTTGATTATTGCATCGCTATTTTTCAAACATTTGATCTTGGCTTTGTGGATAATGCTACCATTTTCTCCCATGCTAGAAAGTACTTGGGATACATCATCCTCCTGCAAGTATAATCAGAACTGAATTTATTAGTAAGCTTTTGAGGCAAAAGCCCCACTACTTGTAGCTGGATTTGTAGATAGCAACTTCAAATGATCTCATATGAATTATTCTTGTAAATGATTCCACATGAGTACAACAGTAATTCCCTATAGAAAGTCTGTATACATTTTTTCACACATGAGCCTCCCCGTGAGCTTTGATTTCAACTGAGGGGAGAATGAATGCATTTGATGCAAGTGCTGCTTAACAGAAATTACTTGGAAAATTGCAAGAGTTTTAAAAACCCACCAGAATCTAAATGATTTAGCCAACAGTTTAATCATACAACACATTGAGTACCTAAAAAATGAAGTGATTTTGATGGAATATGGCAAAAATTCTGTGCTACAATGAAGCATATACAGGAAACATGCAAATATTTGATGACTAGTCACAGAATGAGAATAGAAAACAAATATAAAGAACACAGGTAAATAGATTTGTAAAATCATGTCTGTTTCTTTCCAAAGGAAAGAATGATTCTCTCTAACAAAACCATGCACGATGATAGGAGACTTTGTTACCTATTCCAATGTCCATGACTGTGAAGAAGATTTCAGGTTTTTCCTTATGGGAATTAATGTATACCCATAGTTTCAAGTGCAAAACAACACAATTGTGGGATGGGATGCTTCTTTTTCTATGTTTGTGTATAAAATTACAGCAGATTATTGAACAGAATAGATTCAATAGCACATTCAATGTGACCAAATGGATAATACAGATTATATAATCCCTGTAACAAAAACATACTTTTATGTGTTAATTGGAAATCTTCGTATGATCTTACCTCTCATTACATGCAATCATTTAATGTGCTGAGTTGGAGTGGGAGCATCAGGATTATAGAGTCAGCTCCTGGCCTGCACAGGACAGCCCCAAGAAACACTGTGCCTGAGAGCATTATCCAAATGCTTTCTTGAGCTCTGTCAGGCTTGATATTATGATCAGTTCCCTGCAGATCCTGTTCCAGTGCCCAGCCCCCTGTTGATGAAAAACCCTTTCCTAATATCTGGCTAAGCCTTCTCTGACTCAACTTCATGCTGTTCCCTCAAGTGCTATACATGGTTGCTAGACTGAAGAGGTTGGTACCTGTTCCTCTGCCTCCCCTCTGAGGAAGTCAAAGACTGCAATGTAGTAAATAAAAATTAATGTGGTTTATTGGCTACTTATCAACTCATCTGGTTTTTCTCACCTTTACCAGTGGGAAGTCCTACATAATATCTAATTTTCTTATTAACACATAAAATCATAACATCAGTTAGGTTGGAAAGGACCTTTAGAATTATCATATTCTACTGTTGATCTACCTCTGCCAAATCCCTCACCAAAGCATATCCCTAAGCACCTTATTTGCATGTCTTTTAGATACCTCCAGGGATCATGACTTTCCTTTACAGCCCATTCCAGAATTTAGCAAGCCTTTTTATGAATAATTTTTTCCTTATGTGCAATGTAAACCTCCCCTAGACCAACTTGATGCCATTTCCTCTTGTGTTGTTGCATGTAACCCGGATGCACCAGCCAATCTCTGCCTGGCTACACCCTCCTTTTCATATAGCTGGAAAGAGTGATAAGGTTGGCCCTGAGCCTCATTTTTTCCAGGCAAATCACCCCAAGCTCCCTCAGCTTCTTGTCATTAGTCATATGCTCCAGACCCTTTCCCAGTTTGGTTGCCCTTCTCTGGACATGCTCCAAGACCCTCAAAATCCTTCTTGTACTGAGGGCCCCAGAATTAAACAAAGGATTCAAGGTATGGCCACACCAGTGTGGAGTATAGGGGACAATCACCCCCCTGGTCCTGCTGGCCATGTTATTGCTATTTCAGGCCACAATGCCATTGGCCTTCTTGGCACCTGGGCATGCTGATGGCTCAGGTTCAGGTGCTGTCCACTAGCGCCCTGAGGTCCTTTTCTGCTGGGCAGATTTCCAGAGACTTTTCCCCAAGCCTGTAGCATTGCGTGGGGTTGTTGCGACCTGAGGACAGGACTTGGCACTTTGCCTTGTTGAACATCATAGAACCAGTGGAACAATCTAGTTTGTTCTGATCCCTATTCAGAGCCTACAGCACGTCATTGACTCCTGCCCAACTTGGTGTCACCTACAGATTGACTGAGATTGCACTGGATTCCCTTTTTCAGATCAATAATAGTTATTGATTCAGACATTCTAGAAAACAGACATTCTAGAAAAAAACTTATGGATGGCCTCATAAACTTGCATGTCATGTTACTTATAATTATGTCATGCTACTTCTTACATTTGCTACGAGAAATAGTACACTTCAGCCTTCTAGAAGATTTGTGTTTAAATGGTTGAGGTACAAAAGACATATTTCAATGTTGTAGATTATCAGCTAGTGCATTACAGAAATTCACAACCCTTGATGCTCTTCTTGAACACCCTATTAAGGCAGAAGTGAGAGACACATGGTGAAAAATATCCAAGAGAGCATATGCTTTGGAGAAAGCTTTCTCATATTGTTCCAATAGTTTCAGAGTTAGAAAAAAAGGGATAGAGAGAAGAAAGCTCACTTCAATGCTTCTTGAAAAATTCAGTGCAAACTCCTATTGTTTCTGAGTGCTTCATAGATATCAAACAGCATGCTAAACATAGGAGGCCTCTCCTGAATCTTATTCTTGAGTTCAACAATGACAACTGGGTCTTCCTTTGTGTGCGTGTGTGTATTAAAGAAATAAAAAGTAAAAGGTTGTGCAAGCATCTGATGTAGCTGATAGTTTTTGTCCGAAATTTTCACTATAGATTCCTCTTGTCTTTTGCTGTATTTTCTGCTACTTATGACCTTCAATCTTCTGAATGCAGTTAAATAATACTTCAGGTAGCTGATATGTAAATGGTAGAAAGATCAGTCTTACTCTCCAGTGTGCAAATTGGCTCACCTCATTACCTGGTCTAGTTTAAATATCTGATTTCTGTTTGCTTAACATGTTGTGAGAGATGGGAAACAAATCTGCTCTTAGAGTCCTACTGAAGCCCAAAACAAATAAAAAAGTTATTTTTCAATGTCCTCAGCAATCTGAACTGCTCTTTCCCTCTGATTTTAGGACCAACCTGCTGGTACATAGCTCTAAATCTGTTGAATATATGTGAAAACCAAAATTTGGAAGCATGGAATATCCAACCTGGTAAATGACATGCAAGTCACATGTAATGTGGAATTTAATGGATCTCATTAAATAAAAGGGACATTTATCAGGTGCCAGTGTTAAGGAAACTTCCCCATCTGACCATTCAGGAGGACTCTGGCAGTCACTTCCACTTCTGCTGAGACTGAAGTCCTCTTGAAAAAGGCATCCCCACATACCCCACTCTCACATGGTCAGAGAAAGTTTCCTTACCAGCTCAGTACCAGATTTCCCTTAGAAGAGATTCAGATGTCTTATTGCATAAAGCAATTTATTCAGGATGCAGTAACACAGAAACAGCTCAAGCTGGTGCCTCCAAGGAGAGATCCCCAACAAAGGAACCTCTGGGCTTTTATACCCTCACAGTCCAAGGACAAAGCTATTGCTGTTCCCCCTGAGCCATCGGCTCCTGCTGTGTCTCAGTGTCTGGTCCCCTGGCTGGTGTTACAGGTCCCAGAGCCCTTTGTTGGGCCAAGGGCTGGCAGTTCCTGGCCTCTTGCCTTGGGCTCCCACCCAGAACTGAACCTGCAGCTCCCAGCGCAGCTGCTGCCTGAGCTGCCTGCACTGAATGCGTTCTTCAATATTAGCTGGAGATGATAGGGAAACTCAGTGAGTTGTACTGGTATTGTTGACTACAACTTGAATTGGGACAGTGTTTTTCCTTTTCTATATGTCTCCAAACAGATACACCATACTTATTTATTTGCATTTATTAATAGGTCTCCACGTTTCTGTTTTTAAGAATTTGTCATGTAGGTCTGTGTTAGGCTAGCAGAGGTCTGTTTGACTCCTCTTCCAGGTATTCTAGCGAGTGAGTGAATATTTGGAGGTGGATTGTGATTTTCAGCATTAACATATAAAAGTAAAAAACAAATTCCTTAACAACCTGAGCTGTTTTTATGAAGCTGCTGAATCTGAATAGGTTGGCTGGAAGTTCCTGCTCTTGTCTCAGAAGAATGATGAAGATTTTTGTGTTATCCTCTATACGTGAAGTATTGTACCCTGTCATCAAAAGATTCTTCATTTTGCCATTCTCACCTTTCTGTTCTCATCTCAGATGACTGAGCATAGCCTGTATCTGGGGCATTGCTACACTGATGTTCCAAGGTACAGCTGGTGAAGGCAATTATTCGAAGCATTGTATTCTCATAGGAAATCTATGCCAGTTTAGAGCAAGATGCAGACAACCCTTAACAGGTGCACATTAGGTTTTGACATGCTTCTTCAGCACATGGTGAAATTAGAATTACTGGAGGGGAAAACAAATTCACCCTATACCTACTAAACTTCTACCCTTGGTAATTTACGGTTTGACTTTACATTTATTCCTCCAATTCTCATATGCCTAGTGACACAGCATCACTTCCTTTCTGTTCAATAGCAGTACTTCTCCCTCTGAAATAATGAGTGCGTTAACCACACTTTTCTGTCTCTCCTTTTTCTCATTCTCATCCCTCAGGAGAGATAAAAATCAGTTAGTTTAAGCCAGGTGACAGGCTGAGGTGCTTAACTTATGCATGGACGTGCACTTCTGAGTTTTTGAAACAGTTTTTAAATATTTGAATGGTTTCAATGATAGTAGGTAAGAGGAAGATGAGGAATAAAAACAGTCTGTGTTTAATATTTACATTTTTGAAATGAACATGTTAATCTACTTCCATAAAACATTGAGAAAAAATGATCTTGAAATCTGCAGATTTTTCTATCTGTACCTAATTTTGGTATGTTCATCAAATTAAGATATAGAAAAGGAGGAAGAGGGATAGGAATAAGAGGGTTTTAGAGAAAATTCAAAATAATTTTGCTTTTGGGAGAAGTTTGTTAGGGGATTCAGTAAATTGCAATTGCTCTCAGAGCTTGGTCTGCATAAGAAAGAAGCAAACCTTAGGACTGGTGACGTACTCAAAATCACAGCAGGCTCTTCAGAGGGCTTGTCCTGCTACTTAGAGCAGCAAAATCTCAGACAAATTTTGCCATTGCAGGACCTTTCCTTCTCTTCCTTCTTGCTGTATTAGCTCTGATCTTTCTCCTTTTGTTCCTGCTACAGCCCTGTTGTAGAAGCCCAAAGCAGTAACCCTCAGCTGCAGCTCTGCAGAGAAGGGCTGCAGTGCAGCTGGAGGAGTGCCAGCTGAAGGCCAGGTAAGCAGAGAGGGGCAGCAATCCAAAAATGTTTTGCTAATTTAGAGATGTGTCTGAATTTTTCAAGCTTTATCTCTCAGCCTTTCCTGTCTCCAGAGGTCTGGCAAGCAGCTCTGACTAGGCCCTCTTTCTTCTGTACTCAACATATTCCCACTTTGAAAATCTTGCTGAAAAGGAAAAACTTGCACGCAATAAAATGCTTGGAAAAATGATTGCTGTTAAACACCTTGGAGGCAGCAATTCATTCTGCCACCATACAGAATAACATCACCTACTGTACTGCTTCTGGAATCATTAAGCTATTTTTCTGCATAGAGCAACCAATGAAAAGTAATATAAAGCATAGCAGACACTGATTAGTAAATTGATGTCTCAGCACCACTGAGCCTGGATCAATACCTAAATCCACAGATAGAATGGTTGCTTTAAAAGCATTTAAAAAATAGAAAATATAGTGCAAAAGGTGTCAGAATTGGTGGTTGGTGGAGTGAAAGACAGCCCTTCAGCTACTTTGTGTCATACCCATCTGAAATTAACTAGGGTAGTGCATAGTTTCCACCAGGGGCACTGAAGAATTACTGCTGATTCTGAGTCCTTTTTTTTTTTTTTTTTTTTTTTTTTTTTTTTTTTTTTTTTTTTAAACATTCTTCCATGTTTTGCCATCCAAATAGTTTAATTGAGAGGAGGGATTTCTTTTTATTAATAGACTGAAAGACTTAATGTTCATAACAGCCTCCAACTTGGTAAAAAGCTGCTCTCAATTTAACAGGTTATAATTGCCTTCCCTTATTTCAGTATTTTTATCTGTGTTTGGGTTTTGTTTGCATAACAGCTTTTGAGAGATGGAGCTCCAGTTTAGCAAGAGACAAGACTGCAATAGTACAATAGGATAGCTTGATATAGGTTGCATAAATGTCTGTTTATCTTTCTTCTAGTGACCTTCTTGCCTAAAATGTAATAGAATGGACCACTTGAAGATTTCACATGTGAGATGACAAAAGAAAGATGTAAAGGAGATCTACCTTTGCTCCTTGATGGATGCAATTTAAAAGTGGAACTGCTGGCAGAAGGTTGATTGATGTAGTCTTATCCCTCTTTCTCAGAACAACCCTTTTCCTCTTCCTATTAGAAAGGTTTGAATGTGCCAGTATTCTTGTTGTGGCTCAGTTAGAAATAAACAGCTAATTCTGTTGACCTGAAGTTTTGAGTAATGCCATGACTTGTCAACTGAATGCTGAGGTCATGTGAAGAGTAGGAAGGTCTAACTGCTGCAGTTGGTTGCCATGCCTAGGAAACTCTTCACCAGGCTAAAATTGTGCTGTGTTGTGCTCTGGAGAATAAGGGCAAACAGACAACTGCTATCCTGTTTGACGGCACATTTTCATGATGAGCCTCCTCAATACAACTCTGCTGCAACAGGTAAAGCATATTGCACAACAGTGCATATTGCATTGCTGAATATGACTGTCAGCTGCAGAGAGTGCAATGAGAGAGAAACTTTCAACCGACTAAAGAGGCTGAATATTACCAACAATAAGCAGAAAACTCTGCAGAACTCAAATCAAGCTTGATAGCACAAGCTTTCATGTGGAAATAACATCAGAGAGATGCTTAATTGGATATTACCTCATGTGTTTGGCTTACAAGGCTTAAAAAGTTTAATTGTAGATCTTATCTCTAGCAGAATTACCAGCTTCAAACCAATGGCTACAGTTGCATCTCTTCCCAGACTTCTACATTTTCTTGGATACAGGTGTTAGAAAGGCAGTAGCTTGTGCTAGGTGAAGTTGCATGAATCAATTTAGCTCATCAGTTTGAAGTTCATAAGAAAAGAAGAAATTCTCAGCATGAATAAATTGTGGAATGCAGTTCAAAAGACTTATAAGAATTACAATTGACCTTTTGAAGAATTGTGCTATAAAAGATGTGATGCCCAACAATATCAGTAGGAAAGTGCAGATACCCAGTCTGCTAGAATTAGGACAATAGGTTTTCCCTTCAAAGGCTATTTGTTTCTAGTATGAAAGTGTTATACTGGAAGAAACAGCTGTCTATTTAAAATAACAGCTTGCCAATGACATTGCCTAAAGCTGTTGTTGAGAATAGGAGGGTCTGACTGCTGTAAATCAGTCCCAGTAAATCAACAGATTTCACCTGTATGAAGGAAACCCAGAAGAAGAGAAGATATGGTTTAATTACCTACAGGTAGAGCTGCACATTTTAAATCAGTGGCTATTTAGAACAGTACTATGGTGATTGAAAATTAAAGTCCTTAGGCTTAAATTTCTAGTTCTGCAGATTAGGAATTAGATCAGTCTGCTGTAATTAAAACAATCCACCAAAGAATTCAAATTTTCAAGCATTTTTTTCCCTCCCTAATGTCTCCCTCAGAAGGAAAATGTTACTATTCTTGGCTCCAGAGGACTGAGTTTGCCTTGCCAAATATGAGATAGCTGCACAAAGGCCTCCACAGCAGTGGTGCTTGCGATACTACATGTCTTGCTGATGGGGAATGACATATGCAGTGATAATTCATCACATGCTAAAAAATACCTGAAATAGGCAAGATGCATCACACCATGGAACTGCACAATTCTTTTTGCTGCATGTAAAAGAAGATGGATTGGACAATATTTTAAATTCCTAAAGTAAGGGGAGATATATCACTTTTGAACTGTCACAGATTCAGATCGACTATACAACTCCTTCCAGTATTTTATTCAATCACTCAGCTGAAATAGTCTCCTTTTTCTTCACATTTTTACTTTCCCTAGTTCACTGGTTGTTCTCCCATAACCCTTCCACTCTGCAGCGGTCTTGGGAAGTCCTTTTTTTTTTTTGTCTTGTCCATTTCCTGCAGTGATGGAGAAAACATTTGCTTTGTTCCTTGTTATTCAACCCCTGCTTTCCATCATGTTGTTTATCATAATATCCTCACTTAGTTTCTTGGCGTTGGATTTCCTTGAAATCAGATTCTGAGGATGATGAGCAGAATAGAGGAGAACTCTATACTTTATGCAGATGAATATCAGAGTGAGGGAAACCAGACAGATGATGTCTCATTTTACACTCATATAATTAATATTGTTCCAATAGTGTTCCAGTTGCAGTACTGGTCTTAAGAATTCTGTCAGTTGTTGGTATTTCCTTAAGGTGAAAATAGAACATACTTGCTAATCTGTGGTGAGTGTTGGTGTAAGGGGCAAAAAACCTCTTCTGGAATCAATCACAAGAATTTTGACAGGTGGGGTACTCTCTGTACTATTGAAGCTAAAACTGTGACATGAGACTGAAATTCAAGTTTTATCAACAGTTAAAGCTATGGTGTATCTATGTAGCAGGGCTCTGCCTATATCCTTGCCCTGTGCAATCAGTCCTCACTTCCTTCTCTGTGTAGGTTGGACACCAGGCTGGTTTCAAGGTAGATATGCCAACAAGAAGCAAAGAAGTTTTTCATAGACATCTTCACAACAGAGGAACAGAGAAGAACATGGTAAAGGAGCTAATGGAGAGTTTTGAATCACTCCCTGCCCTGGGGAATCTCCACTGTGCTCAGGCTCCATTAGGCAGTTTTCCTACGCCTTGATTAGTCATCTAAGTGGGAATATCTGGGGCAGTCTACAGCAGGGATATCTCCAGGCTGTTTCTGCTGTGGAAGAGGGTTATGAACAAGTCCTATGCAGATTTTAAATACTCAGTAGAAACTGTCCCTTCTTATGCAGACAGGGTCCCATAAGACAGTTTTCTATGTGCAGCTGGAGATGATCCATAATAAATGGTCATGTGTATGTTGGAAGCGTTGCATATTGCCATAGGTGAGCTGGGTCATAAATATGATCCAGATTCCTGATTTGCTACATCCTGTTTAATGCTGCTGAAGATTCCACACAGATGCTTGCAATGGTCAATGCTGTCAATATCTGGCCAGCAAATGGCCCATTTATTTAAGAGCTTCAGTTTACTATGTAAATACTACTCTATTAAAAAAAAAATCTTAAGAAATTAATCTTTTCTGTAAAGGTTCTGTCTGTGTTTGTCTGTCCAGAACAGGAGAGACAAAATAAGGCCCAGGCTAACTCTGTACCTTTGAGAAAATCAGCATAAAACGTGATCCAGGAAGAATCTAATGATTTTTTTTTCTATTTTTATGTCTTGAGACAGTTTTACTTGGTTGCAAAAAGGTGATCTCCAGAGATGAGTGGTCCAGATGTTAAGGTTTTACACAGAAGCAATTGGCAGTTGCCTTCTTTATCAAAGTTATCTTTGTGATCTTGAGCACATTATTCTCTTTCTTGGATAATGGAGGCTGGATAAGTATCATCAATAGAGAAGTATCTCTGCAGGGAGAAGATTAATAGTACTTAAGGAATCTAATCTCTCAGACAAAAGCAAAACAAAGTCTTGTGACTAGAAGTTTAGATTAGAAATAAATGATGGAATTATTGGAAAGTTTTTGGCCTGTCTCAAATGATATATGTGATTAACCAACAAAAAAAGTGTATTTTTTTTCCACAGAAAAAGGGAAGGAATATATTCTACCCTTATAACAACTCAAACTACCACTTATATAAGTATTTTAGTGAAGGGCTTCTTTAATACTGGATTTTTCTAAAGACCACATTGTAGCCAGCAGAAATTATCCACCACTTTAAGCATAGTGTTGTTAAAAATCCACCTAAAACGATGGGATGAAGTCAATTTTGCTGAAAGGTGCAAAAGGCGATTTAAATCATTTTTTCTACATATATACACCTGCTCAACAGTTCTGGTTAGACTCAGGTATTACCTAAACAAAACTGCCTGCCCACTGACACTCTTTGGAGCATTATCCTGACCTATTTTTATGCAAATTCTATGTTTTATAAGTTAGGAAGGAGAACATTTGAGAATGGATTTTATAACACACAGGAGTGTGTATCTGTTTTTAAAAGAGACAGCATAAACTGTTAATCTTATTCAATTTAAATAAAAGACCATACATTCCTTGTTTATTCCAGTGTAATTCTACAGTAATTCAAAACAGATGGGTTAGAATGTGAGGTATATGGACAGAAACCGGATCATTACTATATAAATATAGATTTGGTCCATTCCACAAATTAAACAGCCTGCCTTATGTAATCATAGGCAAAATAACTACATGTGAAAGTGTTTGACATTATTAATAAATGCTTTGCTTCCTGTTAACTCTAATTTTCATGCAGCAAAATGTAGGAAGAATACAAATGCAGGTGTAATAGTGACAATGCATACTGTGTTGAGGCTCAGCAATTTATTTGATACATAAAGTAAAAGAGGAGAAAAGAATGAGTCTTGCATGTTGAATATTTTTAGTTTAAATCATAGAATTTTGCAGCAAGTTCATGCAGACATTGGTTAGTGGGTTACATGTATGAGATTCTTGTCACATCCAGAAGATGTTATCCTGGGGTTTCTAAGTCAAACAGAAAAAATGTGTATAAGGAGTCATATTCTGGACATATACATGCAAATCAGTGAACTACATGCGCACACACCCACACCCACACATACACCCCACCCCCCCCATCCCCCCCCCCATATATATATATAGGGATATGGGAAGAGAAGGCTATCTGAGGCCCCTGTAATGTCAGGTGCATGGGAGGGAGACAACAGCATAGTTGAAAAAATGAGCCACACAAAAAGCCAATGTAAATGTGCCGCTTATTAACTTATTTCAAATTTCTAGTCATGAAAAAAAAAGAACACTTAATATTAGGCTACCTTTCCTTAGCTTGACATTTACTCAGAGGGAAGGAACTCTTTTAAAATAAATATTTTTCTGCATTATCCCTGTCTTATATTTTGATGTTCTGCAGCTTCCTCTTCCATGGCCTTACAGATTTAATTTACTGTGGTACAGTGCTGGACAGTCAAGTTGTCACAGGCTGGACTTAAATTTTGTGGAAATATAGAGGAAAGCATTTGCTATAGAATATACCAGTTCACAGTCTGTTACAGGAGTAACAGACTATGAACTGGTATATTCTCTATAGCAAACTGGCTTTGCTGAGAAGGCCTCAATCCAAATACAATAATGAGTTTGGTGGTTGGGTTTTCATTTATGCAAAATCAACTGTCATCATTCCAGAAGGCTAAAGGTGCCCTGAAGGGGCTACAAATTTAATTTATGTCCAATTAAAAACCTTAGAGAATGCAGGATATTTTAAAAATGCTATCTGTATAACTGGAGAATATAGCCCTTGGTATATAGCTGCTAATTTAACCCACAGCTTCTCTGGACAATGTGTTCCTGTACCTCACCAACCTCACAGAAAATAGCTTTTTCCTGATACCTAATCGAAACCTACTCTCTTTGTGTGAAGACATTCCTTCTTGTCTTAACACTGTATGCCCTTGTAAAAAGATTGTCTCTCTGTCTTTCTTGATGCCTCCCTTTAGGTACTGGAAGGCCACAGCTGGGTCACTCTGAAGCCTTCCCTTCTCCAAACTTAACAATCCCAATTGTCTCAGTTCTTCATAGGAGGGATGCTTCATCCCTCTGATTGACTTGGTGGCTTTCCTATTGGACTCATTCCAGCAGGTCTATCCATGTCTTTCTGTTCTGGCACCCCAGGGCTGGGTGCAGGGTTCCAGGTGGGGCCTCACCAGAGCAGAGCAGAGCAGAGCAGAGCAGAGCAGAGCAGAGCAGAGCAGAGGGGCAGAATCCCCTCCCTCCCCTGCTGCCCACACTGCTCTGGGTGAAGGTGAGGACACAACTGGCAGTCTGTTGGATGTGACAGTACAGACAATTCCTTAGCCACTTGACAGTCCTCTCAGCAAATCCATCCCTATTCAATTGTCGTATGTAAACTAGGTGATCCAAAAAAAGAAAAAAAAAATTGTTTATTCCATATTCTCTCTACATCAATCCCCCCTGATCCTCTCTCCACAAGTTTTCCAGCACAGTGTCACCAGGAGGGCGAGAGCGGAGATTCTGCCCCTCTGCTTTACTTTGGTGAGACCCCACCTGGAGCCCTGCATCCAGCTCTAGGGTTCCAGCACAGGAAGGACATGGAACTGCTGGAGTGAGCCCAGAGGAGAGACACCAAGTCAATCAGACAGCTGAAACACCTCTCCTATGAGGTGTTTCATTCATCTCTCCTTATTGGTGAAAGGACAGTGGTTAAAACTAAGGGGAAGTAACTAATTTTGAAGTTTCTAACCTGTTTTTGCTGTAAACCAACACATAAATTCAGAGGGAAGGATGGTGTGGAGGACCATGTCAAAGTCCTGATAAATGACACTTGCTGCCCTTCCCTTGTCCACTAGTGGAGTCACCCCACCACAGAAGGCCTGCAGATTGGTCAGGTAGGACTTGCCCTTGGTAAAGCCATGCTGGCTGTCCCAAATCACATCCCTGCCCTCCATGTGCCTTAGCACAGCTTCCAACAGGATCTGTTCCATGATCTTCCCAGGCACAGAGGTAATGCTCACAGGTCAGTTGTTCCAGTGGTCCTCCTTTCTACACTTTAAAGATGGGTGAAGTGTTTTCCCTTTTCCAGTCACCTGGGACTTCACCTGACAGCCACAACTTTTCAAATGTCATGTTTTTGTACAATTGCTACCATAATAAAAGTTTAAATTGCTTCAAATGACAACAAAATTCAGTATAAATTAGAATATATTTATCATGTATATTGGAAAGTGCATTGTTAAGCCTTTAGTATCAAAGCAGCATATTTTTCTCTTAGGATTTAGAAATGTGCACATATTTCTATATTCCATTATTAATAAAATATGTTTTTAAAAATAATTTTCAATAAATAATTTTTCATTGACATTTAAGCAACTTGAAACAATAAATTCTATTATATTTTTTAAAATTCCACTACAAATAACACATAATTTCATTGTAGAAAACAAAGCTCTCACCTCAAACAAACCCAAGAATAGCATAAAAAACTAATGTCAAATGGAGATACTCTAAAGCAATCTTAGAAATTCAAAAGGAGTTTGTCAAATACTTCAACTACTTTGCACAGAGTTTCCTGCAGAGTTTAGCAGCATCATCATGGCTCCTTGGGCAGGTGGAAATTCTGACCATGGTCTCAGCAGGGTCAGAGATGTTTTTCATATTATCAGTTTTTACCACAAATTACTTCTTATTAGGGTGCCAGGCAATCAGTTTTCTTGTCCTCTCTGAGCAAATGCACGTTGTGAAACACATCCATTCATCTTCTTATATGTATGTAGAGATTAATAAAAGTTTATGCTAAAGCTTAAAAATTTTAGTTTTAAGAAAAGTTTTAGTTTTAAGTAAAGTTTTAAAAATTTAGTTTTGCTTTGTGGTAGTGCCCCATGAAGTATTATTTACATCTAGAGTCTGTCCTAAAGAACAAAAAAATGTCTGCATTTGGGACTTCTAATTCGTGAATCCATTCTAGTTTCCTTAAGAATAGTAATAGCCAACCTTTCTGTTTTAAACTGAAATTAAGTGAAACATGGAGTGGTCTCTCCATCTCTTCCCAAGATCCTAGACCTTAAGTTCAATAGATACAAGAAACAGGAAGAAAAATAATTTGGAATGAATAAAAAAATGAGTTCTCTTCCCAAGCATTTCAACAATCAGACAGAAATTGACTTCAGCTTATTGAAATGCATTGCCACAGACTCAGCGGGTTGCATCTTATTTTTGTGTCTCACTCACTCTTCAAAGCACGCTTTGTGGTATTTGCTATTTTGTCATGAGCTGTTATATGTGGGTCTGTGGTGCTAAACCTTATAAGCACTGTCTGATGGATTACAGTTTGCAAACAATTTCCCCCACCAAAACAATTTCCCCCACTAAAAGTCCATTTGGCCTGACTGAAGATAAGACATCAGTTTCTCAGGGTGTATTTACTCCCAAGATATGTTGCTATTTAATTAAATCTTTTTCATTTCTTTCACATGTGAAATATGAGCTTCCTGGTATTAAAAAGGGGAGATAGCAAAGACAGAAAAAGTATTTTTCTGTAATTACAGGGCATAAACCCAGTCAGAGAAAAGACACAAACCTCTCATTATATTACTTTTTCTTTCTTTTTTGCAGCCTTTTTCTGTCTTGCTGATAGCTATCAAACATCATAGACATTTTTTTTCTACCTGCATGGTATTCTATAAAATCAAATCAGTGGCCCAGAAGACAGGTTTGAATAATTCAGGAGGCATGCCCTGTTGAACAAGGGATCACAAATGGGATAAGTTTGTCAATGTGTGTAAAATAAAGGCAATGTATTGGTCTGGCTGGATAGGTAAAGGTCAGCTACACAACATCTGATGCCAAATCTACTGTGTGCTGGCAGTTGGCAACAGGGTGTGTTTTTAGGTGATTTTAAGACAGGATATGGGAGGTACATATGCTAGTTTGAATATCCCTTTATTTGAACTTCATCCTGCTCAGCCTCCAAGACTTTTCCTTCAATAGGAATGTGAGGGATTTTAAAAAATCTGTGGCCTTTATTTCAAGATAATTTGGGTGAGAATGTGCATGTTCAATACTCTTGAAGTAGTTACTGACAAAACATATGCATGAGGGTAGAAAGACTGGGAGAAGAGATATTCCACTTGAATAAGAGACTGGATATGTAATCCTTTGCATTACACTGTTTAATAACTTTTTTAATGAATAGAAGAGTGTACTTATGAAACGAATTTTTCAAGGAGAATAAAAACCTGCAGACAATTTTTTTCAGCTTTCTAAAATCTGTTTTTAATGGGAAATAGAAATTCTAGAAACAGAAATATAAACTGTAAAGAACAAATCATGATTTTGCAGGCCTTTTGTCCATTCCATCTTATGTAATTTCACATAAACTGACAGTGATCTGCAGTGGGAGTCTGTAGAAAGATTTTCTGAAATGTTGCATAGGCTTAAATGACTATTTACTTGTTGCTTAAAGAAAGGTGCATCTGTCCAGGTAAGTATATGCATTACATTAAATATGAATGCATTTAAATACTTTTAACATGCTTATTTTTATTAGTGATCTGTACTTTAGCTTCCTATCAATTGTTTTTTCTTTCCTGAAGGTACTGGAAAATAGATTTACCAAAGATCCAGGCCCTGAGATTTATGAGCCTCAGTGTTATAAAACAGGTTTCCAGGGCCCATTGGATGTGATAATTACTGGGGGTCTGTCTTACAAAGGCATTGAATGAGGTACCTGCTTCATTACCAGGAGGCTGTGCTGTGTGGTGAGGATCTGTACCAGCCACCCTCACAGCACTGGCAGTTCCCAGCCCATCCTACAGCTCTGTGGGTGCCTTTTCCTGGCATGCATGCTGCATCTTAGTGCATGTTGACAGCAGGAAGCATGCCAGGCTGCAATGCACACACTACACATCCTTTGCAAGCTGGAAACTTCTGTGAAACATAGTTAAGCTGCTTTATAATTTTCCTTCATTTGTGTTTTTCAGTGCTTCACGATCCCCTTAAAGTAAGGATTCCCACTGTGCTTAATGTTCTTATGTTGTAAATAGTACAGAGAAGTAATAGAGAAGAAAATATCTGTACACATGAAAAGTTTTGTTTTAGAGAGATTCACCCACTTGTCCGAAGCACAAACCTGTCCCTATTATTGCTTTCAGCCTGATGGCTTTTGTTGTGGTGGACCTGTCCTGAATCCTTCAGAAGCAGGTGACTTCAGTACCCAACAAGCTAAATCTACCAATATATAATCAACTTCACAGTGCTACACACATATTGCATGAAACTTCCTTTGGCATCTATGCATACAATGTTAGGTACAGACACATATAGCTATTATAGCAAATATTTAAAAACCTGAACTGTCCTGACCACAGAATGGAAAATTTATCATATGTCTTGGATCATGCCAGACTTGATATTTTCAGGACTTCTAAGTGCTAAGAAACTTTCTAAATTCAGAGGATTTTTTCCCTGCCACTCAGCTGCTTAGACCCTGAATTGCTGGCTCTTTATGACCTGTTCTTTTAGACCTTTTCCTCTTGTCCTGTCATTATTTGACATTCATATAAAGGGAACTCTATGCCTAAACCAGTGATTATACATTAAAAAGGAATCATGGCCTGTCAAGAAAATGACGTTCTCTTTTCCTTTTACTGTTTTATATTATGAAAGGGTATTTTTTTCAGCCCTATTTCACATATTAGTTTCTTTACTATATTGAATGATATTTTGAATTCAGTGGTTTTCAACTGAAGATCATATAGCACTTTGGAAGCATGTAGAAATTCATAATACCTGTTATGTAACCTCTGAGACAAATGGGCTGGAAATAATTTAAATCAAGAGCAGGGGCAAATTGCCAAGGATTTTGTACAGCAGCAGAAGGGACTTGATCGAAGGGTATTCAGAAATTCATGAGCTATTTTTGATGAAAGAATTGAGGCAGCTGGTTTGAAGCATCTGGGTTTGAGTAATGAAGGTGTAATCCTGGCACCATCCTTTCCTGTCACCTACCTTGAGTTACTCATGTGCACCTTCACATCTCAAAACAAGAAACTGATGATTCTTGACCTTTCCAAGCTTCCCTGTAACTCCTGGGCTGTTCATATGAAGCAAGAAGGTCAAGCACCCATTCTGCAGTTTGAACAATGGTGTCAGTCAATGTGAAATGGTTCTATCAAAGTTAGGTATTTCATTGCCCTTTATGAATTAAAAAAAAAACCCAAAAAACCAAAAAAACCCACAAAAAAACCCAAAAAAACCCCCAAAAAAACAAAACAAAAAACCCCCCAAAAAAACCCAAAAAACACAAAAACAAAAGAGAAAGAAAAAAAGTGTGATTTTTCCTTCCTCTCTCTCTATTTGACTACTAAACTTTTGTCTGTATGTCAACAACAGCTTTGTGAGCTTGTTAGCACTGTTTTAAGTGATTAGTTACCAATTAAACACAGGAGCCATTCTGGTACTGAGCTGCATCATGTAGGTAAAAGATGGCTCAATGCCATACACAGATGCTTTTCCTATGGAAAAGTAGAGCCTGTGAGAGGAAATGAGTATACATCACAGATGTTGGCTGGTCGATGAATGTTCAGGGGTATTCATGGATCTTAAGAGTCTGAAGAAGAGGTCAGGACAGTCTCCTAATTGCATACTTGAAAGTAATGGTGAATCAGCTTGGATACAGTCACTTCCTTGTGACTGTAAATGCAGCTAGGAGCCTTGAGATATCATCCAGGGTTTTGCCTCCTTTTTAAAATCCAGTTGTTAAAATTTTTAGAGAGATGCCTCTGGCCTGAATTAAGGTGCTGATGAGACCATATGCCAAAGTTAATAGTATGTATTTTATTAAACAGTAAATGTGAAAGAGGGAGAGAAAGAAAGAGAAAAAAATAGAAAAATAGGTGAGGGAGGGAGAGAAAGAGTGACAGAGATAGATTAAGTAGAAAAATATCACCACTCCAAGGATCCTGTTAATCCTTTCCATCTGGTCTTCCTGGTAGTAAGGGTTCCACAAAACAGAGAGTTCAGTGGATTGATATACATTTGAGCCAGGTGAGAATGCAGAGGTACCTTCCATGGGTAGTGCAAGTTTGACACAGTCACTTGCAAAAACTCTGTGTCTGTTGCATCACTTTACATCACATTGCAATCACCTGGTGCAAGGCCTCAGGAATGAGTTTTGGCAGTCTTTGATGGGTTATGACACCATATCAGGTGCTCCTCATGTGAATGTCCCATGGATGTGGTCTTCCTGAGGTGTGAGGGCATTTACAACTGAGCCAGTTGGGCGTAAATCCACTGCTTCTGACCAGATATTCCACACAGCCCAAACCTCTTCCTTCCCCCATCTTGGCTGGGGGGAATGTGTGACCAAACCTGGCATCAGCAGATGGGCCTGTGGGCTGTGGCTTCCCCACCCTGAACACAGCCACTGCCCATCTGCAGGAAAACTGCTGGGTTTGACTTTCTTGTGGATATATTCTTCTCCCTCAGTCTTGTTCACTTCTTTCTAGACCTGAGACAAGTGGACAATAGTGTCACCTTTATCTTACCTCAAGTTCCCTTAGATGGCTTAACTCACCAAAATTCCCCTCAGGAGGGGAAATTCAGGGTATATTCTGGGAGGGGTCGACTTTGGTGGTTGCCGCTTCTTCGTAGAGTTTTGCCATAATGACAAAAAGTCCTTCATAACAATGTTTAAGCCATTAATCATAATAATTTGGTCTCTGACACCATGGCTTTTAATGTTGGTGATGACTTTTTAAAGAAGGACAAAATGCAGGGACACAAATGTATTTTAAAAAAATATTCCTCTAAACACCTATGTGAATATAGAAATTATTTTCTTAATATCAGAGTGTCTTTTGTGCCTTTGTCCTGCTCACCCAAGAAAGGGTTAATAACACCCTATAAATGCAAGTGTGATTCTTTTACTGGTATAGAAAGGATATTATGTCTTTCTTTCACTGGATTTTTTTTTTTTAGGATCTTAATTATAATAAATTAAAATTATTAGAGGGAAATTATATGAACTGTACAACTTCCTATAGCCTTTATGCTGCTCTTTAGTATGGTAATGAATGTTAAATGTAAAACATCAATATTCCTGCTACATCGATTCTTATTACCTTTTAGTCCTTATAGACAATTTCTGTGTCACAGTTATTCTGTAGATAGAATTCTGTGCATTCAGCATAAAGAACAATATAATGTAATATTCCAGCCCAGTGAAGAATATTAATTAGGCTTTTGGTGAACCACATTGCAGATAAAACTTAGCAATGAGCAATATCTTAATAACACGCATACATGTTAACATAAAATGAAATAGGGTTCTCTAAAATTTTTCACACATAAATGTATAGCTTGTTGCTCACAGATTAGTGTTGTGGTTTGAAAGCAAAACGAGTGAGAGGCTCCAAGTCAGAGATATAATTTAATAAGAAGAAAGGTAAAAAGGTAAAAACAAAATAAAATAAATGCAATAACACAAAAGATCACTGACAAGGTCAGAATACAACCTGAGCAGGATGGTGGAAGCAGTCCAGGTGAGGTGCTCTTCCTGAAGCAGTGATCCCGTAGACAGGTCTGGGAGCTCTGGTCCTCTGGGAATCCAGTGGGTAAGTGCTACCTGCTTATATCCAAGCTTATATCCAAGTGAGAATGCTTGGCTCCTTCCCCTGGGCAGAGCATCTCACAATAGCATGAGAAGTGTGAAATGGGTCCTTGATGGCCCATTAACAGAGATAACCCCTGGAGGGAGTTACCCATGACTCATGGGCCATTAGCAGAAGACACCCCCAAAGGCGTTAATGGGCCATTAGCAGAAGACACTCCAAAGGCCATTAGCAGAAGAGGCAGGGGGCTTGGGAAAATACTAGCCCACCTGGTTTCAACAGTTCATGAAGATGGTGATAGAATAAATACTTTGTGTACATCCTACACTGCAACCCAGGACAATTAGTAAAGCAAAATAAACTAAAGCAAAATGGAGCACCTTCAAAGTATAATGATCATACAGAGGAGCAAGAGTTGTAATAGCAGTTATCTTGACATTTTCTGTTTAGGATTTCATTTCTTTCAACTAAAAACTTACATACAACACCACATTCACTGCAATAGTTCTTTTCCAGCTTCATCACTGGATCGCTATTGCTGCTGAATGCCCTCTAGCATTATGTAATGTGACTAACAACCAAAGAACAATTTTCTATTTTATCCTTTCCTGAAGGAAAGTAATTGTTTATAATATTGTTATATTTGTAAGATTTCCTCTCCCACAGTCTCTATTAGCATACACATTTTTCTGCTTGTTCATGTTAAAGGACTTGTGCCATTTTTTTACTGGAGCAGAATGTAGACAGTTGTGTGGTAACTCTGCTGGTGTTTGTGACAGATGTTGACATGTCTTTTATCCCCGATTTAAAGAGAGTTGTTTCCTTTTGAAATGTCCATCCTTATGCCCAAGAGGAACATAACTAAAATAAAAATATGAAAGGGGAACTATAATAACCTCTTACAAAGGATTAAGGGAAAAGAGAGAAACCCAGAAAACTGTTTTTTTTTCCACAGGGCATTTCAGTAATAGTCCCTGAAGAACACAGAGATGCATCTGTGCCAGGGAAACCTTAATGGAATCTCTCAGATGTCATTAAAAACTGGAGGAACACTGCCTAAATTCCTGCATGCTGGCATGTACGTTTAAGTCCAGTTATGTGAAATGTCTTAACCTCATTCCATAAGTTTTGCTGCCAACTAAATCACAAGTGGGTCCCAAAACTAGACAATCACCTGATAATGAAAATATCTCTGATAGAAGGAGAAGAGGACAGGGAATATAAGCAAAACTCCTTTGTAGAATAAATCTGTTGCTAACTGACTGGGCTTAGCATCAAAATGCCATTTGAACTACTGCTGTTTTATATGGGGTATGGCATCCTTTTTTCAGATGTCTGTTATTTGGACTGCTGAGGGAAAAAATGTGCGAATGAATGCATGATTACTGTATTTCCATAGCTGATACATTTTTTTATTTTCTATGTAAGTAAAAAAAATCCTAAATTTAGGCTGGAGTCTGAGTTGACCATATTTTGGTATGCCATTATAGATAAATTTGGATTTCTTTCTTGGATTTGTGATAACATTTGTTAACTCAGTTGACATAAAATTTTGCTGGAAAGCTCATCTAGTTTGCAATCTAATTGCAAGGTATGGAGAGGTCAATGGATTTGCAAAGTTAAAAATAATTTTTCCTCTGCATGTTGGGTAAATGTGAGAGGTCTTTCTTTTAACTATGTGAAATATTGCTGGAAATGTACTCAGCTTAAAGAACATATATTTTAGTTGGAAGCTGTGGGACAGAAGGTTAACTACAGAGCTGGTTTCTGAGCCAATGTCCAGAAGAGCATGGGCTCTAACACGACATTTTTAGAACAACGAGAAACATTGCAGGCCCTGCGGAGTATAGCAGTGAGGATTTGTAGATTTGGTTTACGTTTTTGAGCAACTGCCTAGTATGCTTAGGCTTCAGATGGTAAATGTTATCATGGCAGAAGATCCAAGAAAGAATGGCAAAGGTTGGTCTGGGCTAAATTTAAACTGTGACTACTGAGCCAGGATTTTGAGGCATTTTTGTTAACTGCTCTGTGGACTCTGAAGACTTGTCAGTCAGGAGCTAATAAGGGTATATGGAACTGTTGTGTCCTCAAATGAGAAATCTCAGTATGGCAGTTCAAATCAATTTTGGGGCCATCTAAAGAGCATATGGATACTTTATGTACTATAGCAGATGGTAATTATGATTGGCATCATTCTTGCCCTTTAAACAACATCAAAAAAATGACTGCTCTCCTTATTCCCTGCTCATTTGCAGAACATCTGCTCCAATAAAATATGTGGTTGCTTCAGTTACAATAGCTACTTTTAACACTATAGACTATCTTCTATTAGTCAATCAGTGTTACAATCCTTAAAGAAAAGAGACATAGAGACATAAAATTACAATCCATTCAGTGATTGCTGGCATTTAAAATAAGTCTAGTCTCACCATATACTTTCAGTGTCAGTCTTCAGATCTCACTACCTGAAGACTCTGCCAAGCATGGGAAGACTGAAAGTGTGTGACCTGTGGGTCTAAAGAAGGCACCACATTGTAGGAGTCCTAGAATAAAATAGATGTGGGCTTTATGTTGCTATTGAAGGATAAAATGAGGTCTAAAAGCTCAAAAAGAATAGGAGAAACAGGAGAGACAGGCAGTGTAGTGTTCCACCAGTGCATATATGTCTGGTTAACCACAAACCTTGAGGAGGTGAGCTGTGCACATTTTTGCTCACTTGTGTTGGTTTAGTAATATGCAATTGTGATATCAGACTACGTATTTAATGTCATTAACTATCATATAAACAGAACTACAAAGGGATATTTTCTCAAAGCAGTAGGTCTGTAGCATGAATGCTGATGTTACACAGCCTTATCTGTACTCTTCATCCTGTCTATGTGTTTAGGCTGGGCAACAGTGTCTGGGCTGGCTTTTATAAAGACTGCTGGGGTTTTACCAGGGTGAGGGAAAGCTGATGCAGGAAGGTGTGCAAAGCCAATGCAACAAAATGCCATGTGCATGCATATGCACTCGTAGCCAGAATTACTGCCCAGCAAGATGGATGTGGTAAGAGGAGGATGTTTATACATGCTGTTTCCTGAGACTTGGTTTCTGTCTCTATTTCCAAAGCTGACATATGTACCCCTCAGTGTTCAAAATGATCAATGTTATGAGTAATTCCATATTGCCAGACATATCGGTTTTCCTGACTAATTATGTCTTATAACCAGCTTTGATCCTTAACCAATTCTGTTTGAGATGCCCTACTGTGCAATGTTTGTAAACCATGAGTAGGTCTATAAGTATTGATGTCTGCTCAGCTGTAAAAATTGCTTGGGCCATGCTCCTACCTGAGCTTTTGTTTTTGTCTTCTGATGGATCAAAAGGAGAGGAGAATTTAAAACTGAGTTCTATTTCACTGCAGAGAACAATATGCCATCAAGTGATATCAGTTCTGACTTGTGTGCTGGATACCTGGAGTGTGATTGATCACTAGGAAATGAAGGTATCATCCCCATATGTGCTAAGATTCTGTGTCTGAGAAGTGCCCAGATTAAAGTACCAGCCCCCACCCCAACCCTGCTTCTTCCATAAGGCTTTATGATTAAAGAATTTAAGTTTAAGCAGATTCAGTGACCTAATTGTGCAATAGGAAAAGCCAGATAATCTATGCAAAAACCAACCAACCAACCAAAACCCCCAAGCTCCCAAAAAACAGAGCACCAGTGTTTGTAAATATTTTGCACACTTGTTTCCACTTCAAGAGTGTTTTCTGTTTCCTCTCTGTTTTACCAAGTTGGGCCAAAAGGATGCCTATATAAAACAGTCAATCACGGGGGTGAAGAATAACCGCTTTATTTTTAATCAAATAATGGAATCTGCTTGCAGCAACAAATTGAGCAGATATTTCCCACAGCAGCATCTTGCATCTGCTCCTCCAAATATGCTGATTTCTACTCCTGTGTCATGAACATAAGAGGAACAAAATGAAAGTAAACAATGGGATCTATCTAGCCTCTCACTTAAGAGTGAACTTTGCAGACTAAATGTGGGGAGGGATGCGACTGCTAGATGATAACTGACCATTTATCTCATTTTAAATAAACACTTCACAAACATTTAAGATTCACTTAAATTTAAAATGAATTAAAATTTGTGATTAAATATGATACGGAAAAACCTCATAGTGCATAGCCAACTGCCTTTTCCTGAAGTCTTCAGTTTATTAAAAGAAGTTTTGACTTATTTCCTAAATTAATAAAGCACATGTGATAACTTAACATAGATGTTCACAAAAGCATGCATAGGCATATACACCTGTGGCTGAAAGTGTTTTAAAATTCAAAAAATTAAAAAAAAAATACTAAGGAAGCAGAATTTTAAATTCCCTAAAACAGGCTGTGAGAATAAATGGTTGGAGTAGAAAAGTGGATCAGTTAGCATAAAGAGGAGATAACACTGGTTTCTAGCTATTTTTCAAGCATCAAAAAGTGCGCAAGAAGAAAAGGACTTTGACTATGGGTTGGTTTTTTGGTGTTTGAACATTATTGGATAGCAAAGGGCTATTTTCAAAATTAAGTTAGGATATTGTCAATTTTAAAAAAATATTTAAATGAATTTTATAATCTACTGAGGAGACTAACCAAATATGCTTTTTACTCAGTGGAGCAGATTTATTTTATGATATGTCATTAATTCTTGTTTCCAGCTACCCAGACCTGGAACCTGATAGAGAATATTATGTCTTTTGTCTTCCCTGTGCATTCTAGTTTGCTTTTTCACAAAAGGGTGGTGGGTAACAGATGATGGTGCTTGGCTAGGTCACATTCTGGTGTAGAAGAGGGATGTAGTCTGAGTTTGGATCAGGGTCAGGAGCAGGACTGCTTCAAGTAGTATGTACCTGACCATTTGTGTAAGTGTGGGCAGTGATGAACAAGCTGCCAAAAGCTGAGATGGTTGTGCAAAAAATGGAGCATAAATTCTTGAAGCCTTTAAATAAAATTTTAGGCTTTAGCTTAAGTCTGACGTAAATCTCAGCCAAAACTCTCTGCTTAACTGCAGGTATTTGGCTGATTTGAGACCTTGGACACTATTAAAGGCAATGTATCACACATAAGCTATCAGTTTTCTACCTCATAAAATATATTTGCCAAAGCCCTTCTGGAAATCCATGGCATCAATTAGTTCTTAATAGTCTTTAATCTTTGTATAGTCTATGTAAAGAAACCAATTACTTATATATTATTTTTGGCTCTAGATCTTAGTACTAGGTCTCATCCTTCAGAAAGCAGTCTCCATTATGAAATATCAAAATTTATTATTATTAATATTATTATTAATTATTATTTCCATGGTTACAGTTGGGGTTTTGGTTTGCTTTTGTTTTAATAAATTAATTTAATGTAAAGATTATTTTAATTTCACTAAACTAGTGAGCTTATGTTTTTTCAGAAATTTTATATATTAAATAAATTAACACTACCTTCAGCCCCCAGAAATGTACGAATCATGAAACCTGGCAGTGGTCTCTAAGTTGACCAAAACCTGTGTCATCCTAAGAAAAACACAGGCAGAGGCATGAGAAAACAAAATTTGTTCTATTATTTGATGGCATTTGCTTTGCAGCAATGTCCAGGAGGTATTCCTGATTGTGTAACAGTCTGGCATGTCAGGCTGTGACACCACAAGATCTAGGCAGTGGCTTATCCATAAAACCTGAAATCCTTTGAGGCAAAGACCAGAACAGCATAATGCAAAGGGCTGTTCTCTTCTCCTGGTGCTTGGATGGACCCATGGACTTGAGCACTGAGGGAAAAAAAAAAAGAGTCACTTCCACAGAGAAAAAAGACTTCCTATTGTCACAATGTGAATGAAAGTGCTGAGTAAGAAAGGGGACATTTCTTCATATTTGGCAGAAATGTGAGTGCTCTGGGAGCTTGAACCAGTAAGTGAGAGTATTACCACACATTGTCTCAGAAAAGGTTATTTGTGAGCAAGGAGGAACATCTCCTGCATCCACACATTTTTCCACACTTCTGCTGTTACAGTCAGCAGATGTATGGCCAAGAAATCTACCTTTGAGCTCCCAAGTGTTGCAAATTCTTCTCACTGCAAGCATGGAAGCTGGCTGGAAGGATGTTTCCATGCTTACATTGAAGCAAAATAGTAGCATTGCTAATAAGAACAAATAAAAGGTTTCCCTCAACCGAAAAATTTGAAACTTAGACTTGTAATAGCAAAAGACGAGTTCAAACAGATGAAAAGCATTAAACACAGGGGTTTCAGTGACTGTGAGAGATGGTATCAAGTGGTCTGTGTCAAGGGGAGGACTCAGTTTGGAAGACAGAAATGGGGAATGACAATATTTAAACCTTTACCTTTCCCTGGTACATTCCCAGATGTAGACAAGGTGTGAACCATAAATGCAGCCATTGATGGCTTGGCAGAGGCATGACACAAGAAACAAGAAAGAAGAAGGTATGATGCTTAGAAAGAGTTTTTTTTAACCCCTGTCCTTCACTGTGATCTTTTCAGAAAAAAAAAAAAAATAAATGGTTGGTTCTGTGGGGGAAGTTTGCCTTCTATCATCTAATAGGTTTCAGCTGTGTGTGATAGACGTGAACCAGAGTGAAATGCTAGGTACAATTATAGACACAGGGTGCTTTTCCCTATCAGATTTCCACAGCACAGCTTTCCCACACAGCTCTTCCTCTCCACCTCTTCCCCCCAGCCTGTGCTCTTTCTCAAGTGCACATTTTGAGAAAGAACTGGGAAGGCATGAGGAGGAAAAGGTGGTTCTCACCAATCTGCTGCCAGGATGCACACATCCAATATCTATCTCTATGAATCAGCAGAAAGACATCTCAGTAACCTTGCATGGGGTCCAGACAGATACTTGTTGGGACCTTTCCCTGTATTTGCATTATCATATTTCTATGATTCCCAAAATGTTTATCCTGTAGTCAGCTGGGGGCTTTTCTCATTTCCAGGTTTCTCTGTTTCAGTGGTTAGAAATTTGCTTTTTAGGAAAACAAACTTTTGGGGGTAAACTGTCTCACAGTTTATTTTGAAGGATATCAATAACACTATGTAGAATTGGAAAGCAGTTTTTCTCTAAGAATCCTTTATTCTATGTGGTTTTGCTTTGGAAAAAAAGTAAAAGATTAACTTGGAATCACTATTTCCACTAACACTTCCAAATGCTTTCCTTTTTAAGAGGGATTTTACAATTACCTGGATGTACTCTATGAGCTAATTAGAAAATACTGTATTGATAGTAAATTATAGTTTGTGAGTAAAGCCCATACAAGACAAATCCTTCCATAACAACTCATGTCACAAAGCATTTGTGTTTCACTAAGTCATGCATTGTAAGGTAGAATTATTAGAATCTTGTTTCTCTAACTTTCCATGTTTCACTGTGAGAGTGGCCATAAAACGGAGACTGTTCATTATCCATTTGTCTACCTGTTTAGGCAGGTGTCTTTCCATGTTGATATGGCAAGGATCATCTGTCTGGACTGTCTGGACAAAGCACTCAAAATAATCCTCCTCTGATTTTGAACACCTATAACTTTTGCCACCTTAGATAAAACTAACAGTGTGCTACAGTTCTACAATGTAAGGCTGAGTTTATTCAGAAATTACCTTGTCTGTAGATGTTTTAAAGTTGTATCTTAATTCTTTAAGAAAAATTTTTTTCAAGATCTGCACTTCATTAACTGATCATATAAACACTTTAATAGCACAAATAAATATCTTTATATTCACAATATTTTCTCTTATATCAGCTGTAATTGACATGTTTATGCTTAAAAAAATGTATCTAGAAGAAGCATAGAGGAATACAGAAGAACACAAAACTCACACATTCTAAATCTAGATCTGTAATAATTTCTGACATTTTGCCAGCTTGATCATTAATTATGTCCAGGCTGTTCTTTCTTTGGAAATATAAATCCATGTGCTGATTTATATCTTCTATAGGTGGTTAATCTTTGCCTCATAACTGCGTCTTGAACATAAATTTCAAAAGTGACAGCTTTCTCCCCAGGTTCCTAAGATGCTTCAGAAATTTCAATGTAAAATCAGCAGCTGAGAAAATTTCATAATAAATCTTTCAATTGTATTCTATATATGGTCTGCATCCCTGCAATGAATTATGTTATCCTGAGACCTTAAGTGCAACGAATCTGATCAGCATTCTATCCAATAAATAAAACTGTACACTGTCAGCTAACTACAAATTGCTCAGAATATTCTACTGGAAGCACACTTCACTCTATTTTTTTAACGATCAAATTTCTGATAGTGATAAGATTACTACTTTTGTATACCCAACATATTAAAAATAAATGAATAATACAATAATTCTTAATACTCAATGTAATTTCTTTTGAGGCAAGCTTAAAGGTTAAAAAAAAATAGCCTTTTTTTGGTCTCCTTTTCTTACTCCAGTGTTTTGTTTCCTGTTTTTCTTTCAGGGCAGACTTTGTGCTCCGAAGTTGGAATAATGGCTCTGAAGGCATCCTAATGAATGAGATTTTCTGCAAGCATTTATCACTGCACTATCTGAATCTTTCACCAATAATAATTAATCTACCCATTATTTATGGATTGTGTTAAGAGCTGCAAAGACTGAAAGCCAATGCTAAAATTTCCTCTCTACATTCTCTTCCATAATGATGAATCTAGCCCAGGAGATCTAGCCTAAAAGATCAGATGGTAAAATTGTGAGTTTTTTATTTCTAGAGAAAGCGCGGGAGACACAAAGATAAGTTATACTCTCCCTGTTCCTCTGGAAAGTGGCAAGGGAAAGTAGTGGACAGAGAAGAAGAACTGACAGGAGATTGGGACACAGGAAGTCAGGAAACATAGATCAGGAGGATAAGAAGACAATGAATGGAATAGGAGTAATTTTTGGGTTTATGCTTGATAATTTTATACTTTCAGACCAGAGGGTAGAACTTCATACAACCAGATCTACATCCCACAAACACTTTCCCCCATTTTTTCATTCATAAAATATCAAAACCTTCTAAGACACCCTTTTTTTTTTTTTTTTTTTCCCCTTACTGAATCTTCAACCTTACTGATGTTTAACCAAGGAGATTTGAGGTCTAAGAGACTAGAGTGCTCTCCTTTAGCAAAAGCCATGCAGTTCTTATTCCCTTCTCTTGCTTTGTCTTGATTCATCTCATGTAGAAAGCAAATGGCTCACTTTTTTGACAAATTTTATCCTCACAGACATATTAGTCAAAATTTGTATTTCTATTTAAAAAATGCTTAAATAAACTGCACTTTTTTTAAAGAAAAGTTTTGTGTTTCCAAAAAGGATCTGAAAATTTATGTACCCAAATATCACCCTTTAACACACTATGACTTTGTTTTTTTCCCAGAAGAAAAGCAAGTAGAAACAGACTATTTGGGTCCACTTGACTAGATCCACTTAGCTACTTTTTTATTTTGAATCCTACCATGGCCACATTTCTAGTGCACCATCTGCTCTTTCAGAAGCTGAGCTCTCTTTTTTATGCCACACCTGTGAATTCAATCATGTTTTGATCATTAAGTATGATAGAAACGCAAATGCTTGTCTTCAAACTTTTATATTATCATCTGCTTTTGTAACTTTTTTATTATTTTATTATATCAAAACTTCTGTTTGCAATTTGTGCTTTAAAACTCTTATACAACACTGGATTTTTTTTTCTGACTGAGAGGCCATTCTAAAACTGGGTTTTAGAAGTGTTAAAATAGTGCAATTCAAGTGTTTTCTTTGACATTGGGGAACACTTTCACAGCATGATACAATGGGTCAGGTTGGAAGGGACCACAGTAGGTCATCTGGTCCAAACTCCCTGCTCCTAGAGCACATGGCATAGGATTGCATCCAGATAGTTCTTGAATATCTCCAATTATGGAGACTCCACAACCTCTTTGGGCAATCTGTCCCACTTCCTGGTTACCTGCACAGTGTAAGGAAATTCTTTTTTATATTCAGGAGGAACTTCCCATGCACCAGTTTCTGTCTGTTGCCTCATGTTTGTTTAACTTGGGTTGGTAGTAACCAAAATATTTGTCTTTAATCAGCCTAGTCTTCCACTGGAAATTACAATATTGTTGAAAAAAACTTACTAAGTATGTAAGGGACCCTATTCTTTCTCATTTACAGACTTCATAAAAAAGCAAAGGAATAAATCCCAAAAGTATGTGCTGGAATAGCCATTACTAGCACCCAGGATCTTTTCTCAAACTTTTAGAGATTAGATTTCTTCCTGGCAGATGAACAAAAATGGATATTAAGAATTCATGTCACCTACCTTTATGTTTCTCAATAGCTTCTCTCTTCATACTTAACATGCAGAGGGTATATATTGTCTGAAGAGGAAAGCCAACATTAGAGGGAAATATGATGTCTTTCTATACAATCATTCTTCCTCAAAATGGTGCTATTACAGGTGCTATTACAGCTGGTGATTGTGGTATTTTGTCTTTGTGTTATCTGAGATCACTTTCTTTTCATGTTGGTTGCAATGTGTTATGATGGGTATAGAAAATATTTTAATAGGAATAGTATTTTATAGGCACCTTAGGGGATAGAAGAACAGTGCTGGCTTTTTGTTCATTGGAATGTCAGTTCTCTTGAATTCCTGACTGGCCAATTATTCCAACTGTGCTGGAAAGCAGAGCAGGTGTTAGGGTAAAACTTGAGAAGCTATGTCTCCATCTGTCTGTAGTTCTCCATGGTGCCCTGAGGCTATACTGTCCCTTCATAGCTGTTCCTTGCTTCCATGATGGGGACCAATAAATGAATAAAACTCAGAGCATAAATAAGAGCACAAGAAAGTTGAAAATGTGCTGTAGACTTGTAGCTGCTGTGGACTCAAGTAGCTTCTCCAAAGACAGATTAAATATAGCTATTCCTGTACACAGAATTCCTGGTATTATCCATTTGTCTCCTTTTCTTCTTAGTCATATGCGTATTCTTATGTCTGGGGAAAAAAACCCCAATCAACAAAACAACAATGCTCTCCAGCCCCTAACAACTAAATCTCACAAACTCTAAAATTCTAAATGTATTGCTTTTCAGAGAATTATTTTTTTGGCAGCAAGTCTGAGAAAAGCTTAGCAAATTCTCTTTCACTTCAATGTTTGCAAGAGGGCTATTCTTACTTTTAAGACATGTTTCAGGCTCCTCCTGCCCCTTATCTGGAAGCTTTTGCAGCATCTAGAATAAGAGAATCATGGAATAGTTTAGGTTGGAAAAGACCATTAAGATAATTGAGCTCTGTTTGTTAAGGAAACTGCATTCTGGCCATTCTGGAGACTTTTTTCAGTCACAATTCCACTACCAGAGATTCTGACTGCTGAGATCAAAGCCCCTTTGCAGTGGGTGGCTCAAGTGAGCCAAAGAATCCCTTCCTGCCACATGGTCAGACAAGGTTTCCTTACTGGTGTGACACCAGGTTTTCCTTTGAAGAGCTTTGGATATCTCATTCCATAAAGCAATTTATTCAGGGTGCAGTAACACAGAAACAGCCCAAGTTGGTTCCTACAAGGAGGGACCCCCAACAAAGGAACCTCTGGGCTTTTATACCCTCACACTCTAAGCAGCTCAAGTCTTCCTCTTCATCCTGAGCCTTCAGCTCCTGCCATGTCTTCACCTATCTGGTCCCCTTGCCAGTGGTGCTGGTCTTCATGCCCTTTGTTATGGAAAAGGCTGGTGGTTCTTGGCCTCTTGTCTCGGACTTGCACCCAGTGGCTGCTGCAGCTTGCAGACCAAACTACCTGCACCAGATGTATTTCTCAAAAAATCCTTACTGGAACAATGCCAAGTCCACCACTGAATCATGTCCCTAAGTGCCATATTTGCATGTCTTTTAAATACCTCCAGGAATGATGATTCAGCTCTAATAAATCTGTGAAATATGCTTTTCATCCATTGATTTTGCGCCTGTGTGCCTTTTATATCTCAATTACATTAGGCCAGAAACTAAATATTTATTTTTCCTAATCTCTGGCTTTGAGTAGGCTTAAATCTTGGGATAATTAGAGGTGGATTATGCCTCCACAATACATAAAAAAAGGTAAATCTTTATGAAGAATTTTCCTTGTACTTCATGGAATTGTCCCTCCAAGGAACAAACTTTCTCTTTGGGTAGTCCTTCTGTGACACTGTGATTCTGAACTTGCTGGATAAAGGAATTGCTAGTGCAGGTTAGGCTGGTTTGCTATTGCAAACTATTGCTGTCACTGGATGATGAAAGAATTCTTTGTGGAACACATACATGGTTATGAGGGGCAGACCACTGAAATTGCTGGGTTAATGTAGAGGTCTCCATAAATTAAATCACTGAATTTAGCTGTGCTTTTTTTTCACTCTGAACCTAATCTTCATCACAGTTTTTATTTTTGGATCATACTGGAAATCTTTTTGGAAATGACAGAGTGGAATGCATACATAGGGAGTTATGTCCTGATGTGTGTTCCTATCTGCACAGTTTCTATCTACTTCTTGACTACTTTGGACTTAGTTACTGTATGCAATTGAATAAAGAGACAATTTAGCAAGTAATTCCTTTCCTATCAAGGACACCTCACCTCCAAGAGGCAGCTGATTGAACCTGTCCAGACAAGGGGAATTTCTGGTGGTCACAGGTTATTGGACATAAGAAGAGGATTAAAGGCCATGGAGGTCTCAACCAGGAAAGACAGGGACATCCCAGGCCCCAGAGTAAAGTGACCATTGAGATCCAGTTCAAACTTGCAAAAAATCTACTGAAGAAGCTAGGATCTGCTCACAAAGACAATTCTGGCAGAAGAGTTCTGTTTTAACACTTTTTATTTCTACTGTCTGACCTAATGAATTTGGTTTTCCTCAGAAGGTGAATTTTCCTAATTAATTTTTTAACAGAATCTGGCTGAATTGGAAAGCCTTCTGTACCTGGGGGGAAGTAGGCTGTGATGGGAAGTTTAGCTAGATTGATCTCAAAAGCCCTGGCTGACCTGTCACGCTAACATGATCCCAATTGACAGACAAGAACCAGAAACCCAGAGTTTGTACTAACTTTTTACTGTATGCACATTCAGGATTTGTCTTACCAGTGATACAGACCAAAGACTTGCCAAAAGCACATACAGGCTCCCATGCAGCCTGTGTATCTTTTCCCATAGAAATCAGTAGTATACAGCACTGAAGTGCTTCCACCTCGTGTCTTGGACACAGGTGACACATGCTTCTGGATTTGGGCTCTGGGAAACCTGGATCCTCTTATTTAGATACAGCCAGTGCCACCAGCAACATCTCCTGCCTGAGCAAGGAGTAGGATGCAGATAGGGTGCACTTCACGGTGCATCATCACCACAAAGCTCTTCTCTGGAAGAGTAAGATAAATCTCTTCTATGTTATTCAAGATTTTGGAAAGAAAGGCAGATAACTTATTTCTGCAATACAAAACCTGTGGGATATCTTACTTCTATAGCAAAGTGAAAAAACACACAAACCAGAATTTTGCCAGAGATTGCATGTGTTATGCAATTACTTAGGACAAAACAAGAAATCCAGTGTGTTAGGATATGTGATACATAATGCATATTCCCAAAATGAATATTTTGTTCCAGCCCTAAACCAAGTTTTCACAAGAAAGAAGACCACTCTAATTATGTTGGGTTTTTTTTGTCCACCTAGAAGTTCTCTTGAATTTAAAGAAAAAATGTGCCAAATGATGTTTATTTTATTAAAAAAAAAAAGAAAAAAAAAAAAAAAAGAAAAAAAAAAAGAAAAAAAGAGATACATATAATTTTGTTCCCTTCTATACAATTATGTCATGACTTTAATAGCCTGCTAAGTGAAATTCAGGGATTGTTTAGGCATAAGAGATTTTCAAGCTACAAAACTCAATTTTTGCAAACCAGACCATGGAGAAATGCAGTGTTATTTACTGATGGCTCAGGGAAATGAGCACTTTAAAATCATAAAATGAGAAGTCTAAGTATGCTTGAGAAATATAAGTTCAACAGAAAATAAAAGCCTCAACCAAACAAAACAAAATTTGACCATCCAATTTTACAGTAAAGGAAGCCTATATAGAATTCATTGGTGAGCTACAGGTCCAGGGAAAGATTAAAATACATGTTGGAAGAAAGACTGATCTGGTCTTTTGAGGGAAAAGAAAAAAATCCTATTCCTATCATGTGAACAGGCTTCAAAGTGAAAACAACAAGATCACCTTCAAATCCTGGAAAGCCCCTGAGTTTGCTTGAAGAAGATGGCAATTAAAATGTTAGTTAGGTGGTGGTGTTTTTTCTTATTTATTTATTTATTTATTTATTTATTTATTTATTTATTGGTAGCAGTGACTGAAATATGCTAAGATGCTTTTCTTCTTTTAAAGTATGGGGGACTGTTGTTGCTGCAGCTGACCAAACCTAAACTTGTGTTCCATGGAACATCCAGCTGCACAGCAGCCAAGGTCCTCCCGAGGACCAGCACAGAAATGTGCCCATGGCAGAAGTGTGAAAACCAAGTTACTCTTCTGCTCTGATATGTAAACACTTGGTGTGTATGGTGAGAACCTGCCCATTCTGAGAAGGTGCTAGGCAGGGCTAAAACTAAAATATTTGTTCAATAACTCAACAAGGCAAACAAAATCTGGTCAGTCTAAGATGGACAATGATGGGAGAACTTTGAGTACAAAGCCACTCATACCGAAGTAATTCATTGAGGCCAATGTTGTCTGGGAAAAGACGCTAGAAATAACAGCTTTTGCTGCTGTATCAAGTCTGGAGGAAATAAAGAAGACGGATAGGAATATACTCTTGGGAAGAACTTGGAGGAAGACCAAATATGGAAGTATGGCAAAAATGTGAGTCTGAACTCAGGAAGAATAGGGAACTTTAAAAAGTATACATGTGAAAAAAGAGTAAAAAATGGATCCTTACTCATCAGGAGTGTGGATGTCAAAAGACAGCAGTAATGCTGGCTGGTGTGCCTTGGCCCATCGGAATGCTGAAGGGTCATCCTGCTCCACAGACCTGCTGTCCATAGTTGCAGAGGGAAATAGATTTGTGTTTCCATGCTAACTGGGATTGAGTAGTGCTCAGGTATGTGATCCATTAGACTTAAGAGCTATAATTATTACCTTTATAGTCAAGCAGTATTATATAATTCTTATATTGTGAAAATAATTTATTCTTTTACTTCTCTACTAATTTCCTAACAGTTTTCTCATTTGTCAATAAACATCTTAATCAGCTGGCTTCTGATTTAGCTGTGGGAGTGTGGCACTGTGTCTGCAAAGTGGTGTTGGAAAGGATGTTGTCTTTCAAGGGCTAAATGTGTATCATGTGTAGCAAATGATACATTTAACAAATGAGCGATCATCATTTCATGAGGGCTGTCTTCTCTGTGGTACCCCCCACTTTTCTTTCAGTCAGGAACAAGTATAATCTAATATACACAAGCAAAGTAAGACCAAGCCTTCATCTTACCATTTAAAAAAATTAGTACTTCTCTTGGAATGAAGATGTCTTTTTGCCATAAGCAAACTTCAGCTAATGATGCATTTGGGAGCGAATGGTAGCAGTCACGCAAGGAAACACACAAACAAAACCCCAGTTGCTTCTTGTTCCTCAGGCAACATTTTGCAACATTTTATTCAAGATCAAATGCTACTTTATTCTAGGGCCGGTTGTATCAACTACTTTAACTCTGATTACCCCATAGACATTCATACTGGTGGCTAGTGTGGGAGACTCGGTGGAAGTGGCTCTTCTGACTTCATCTAGCTTTTTCTCATTTGTGTTAGTCAGGAGATTACCTATTGTGTTTTTCACATACTTGCTTACACTCCTCATGGTCTCAATTATGCCGGTTCTGTGTAAAAATTATTCCACAAATAAAAAAATTATGTTATTATCTCTGTTACATGCTTCAGCCAAGTATTTTTATTTCTGCTTTTAAAGACATTTTTTTCTTCTACAAACAAGGATTAATTTGAAGTACTTTAAAAGCATTTGTAGTCTTTTAAAGAGCTTAATATACTCCTAAAGACTTACAATTTGTAAGAGATTTATAAAGAGAGCAAAAGATGCTACAAAGACAGGGAAGAGAGTATAATGAGAATTACTTGAACAAGAAGTGCAGCTGTATTTAATACAGGCTGGCTGTCCATAATTTCCTGTCTACTAGATGCCCTTTAGATTATGGTGTTAGGATCCCTAACTTTCTGCATGGAGAATCTTCTAATATTACTTACGCTGAAATGGATAAGCTTGTATTGATTTGAAGGCATGCTTTTGCCTTACTTTTGGGTACTTTTAATGACTTGCATGCAGTTAGGAAAAAAACACCACTGGCAAAAAAACCCCACCCCAAAACAACAACAACAACAAACCCCAAACCGAAACTGCATATTTAGCAGCAGCATTCTCAGGTAAGAACATGCAAATTCAGACTTATATTCTGCTCTAGCCTTTGCTGTTTGGAGTTTTTAGATAGCCTGGTTTCTCATAGGCTATAATCTAGCCACATCTCATTGCAAATTTTTACAGCCAAACTTTGTGCCAATCCTCTGATGAATGTTCATGACATGCTGACAGAAGTATCTCACTGGGAAAGGACTAAGTTAAGGTAATGACAGAGAAAGAAAAATTCATGCTTTAAGTTTATGCATGTCTTTTACAGGGGAGAGAGTGAAAAGATACAAACTGAGTCACAATCATAAAACAGCCAGTAGCAAAATAAGCAGCTGGCACAAAAATTGAAGCATGAATATGTGTGCACATACATATATATTGATTCAAAGTGTCATGGTAGTTAATTAGACACTTTCTGACTTCATTTACTGGCTATAGATCAGCAAAGAAGCAGCGGCTGGTGAAGAATGCTAACCACTTAATCATATGCACAGTAAGAAGATATAAAGTCTCTTTGCTATCACAGAACTCTGTAAAATTTTGTAAGTCTTTTCCCTATTTCTAGGTCAAAAAGGACAGATTTTGTAAAGCAGAAGAAAAGAATTGCTCACATAGAAATATTTTAAAGTTATCTTTTGACAATGTGTCTGTTTTCCAGTCAGCCGTAGAGGTAATAAAAATCTGGACTCTTGTAAAAAGAACTGCTCTAAATGAATAATATTATTACATACTATGCACTTGATCACCTATGATTTTTAAAATTCTTAATGCAATTTTTGATAATGAAAGGAGATTGTTGTTACATGACATGAGACCCCACAGAGTAATTTGCTTCTACTACAATGACAATCATATAAAAATTGTGTACAGATTTTCTTTTTATTTCTGTGTAATTACTAAATCATAAATGAAACTTTTTTTTTGTCACAGCAGAATCAAGTAACTTTTTTGCCCTTTAATCCAAATGGTAATCATGAAGGAAGTAAATGCTACCTTCAAGTACTGGATTTGTAACTCTTGCTTCATACTTTTTCTTAGCTAAAATACCTACACCATAAAATTCAGAGCTTGGTGTGTCTTCTTATCAAAATTAAATGCTTCTACCTCTGCATGAACTAGCTCTGATCTGCTATCAACCTTAGGCAGCTTCTCTGTTTGTAGCTTTCCTAAACATGTAAAGAAACGTAACTGGTTTCTTTCAGTGAATCTGTATGTCTGAAAAAACTTTCAATAAACTCATTTTATCCTTGGAGAGATTCACTTTAGGACAGTCTTGCTTCATAACAGTATCTGTACCAGAAAGCACAAACTAACCTAAATGGGAGATGAGAAGCAGATGTTGGATAGTATATTGGGATAGCAGCAGAGCTGCACCAATCATCAGACCAAACCTGAGGTTAATTTGTAGCCTGAACAAATTGTCTGTACTGACTTAGCTTAGCTAAGATTAATATACTGCTTCATATTCCCAAGACAGACAATCTCACCTTTCCTCTCATTTTTTTTTCTATCTTCTTTGTCCTTTGGAGCTTTGTTTTCCTGTGGTGGTTTTTTTTTTTTTTTTTTTTTTTTTTCATTATTGGTAGAGTGGTTATAACCCACTCTTTTTCCACTTTTAATTTAAGGGAGGCTGACTTTCACCTCTGTCTGGGGGCTTCATAGTATCTTATACAGCTCTTGAGACCTCCTGCTGGGGAAGCAATCACTGCAGCAAATCAGGGGGAGATTCAGACTCTGCTGCTCTTCAGAAAACAGCTGAACTTTACTGATCACTCCTTCCTCTCCTCTCTCACTGAGTGCTCAGATCTAGAGAGTCCTTCATATTCCTGCTCTCAAATCCCTGTATAGGACTGAAATCACCAAAGCTTATCTACTTTGGGCTAGTTAGCCTTTTGTCCATAGTTATGTGAAGGGAAAGAGGAATGTTTCAATGAGTTTTTGCTGAATCATATTAGTTAGTTAGAAAGATTTGTATGATCCAGACTGGATTTAGGGTGGGGGGAGCTCGAGGTACTTGAGTGGGGAGATAAGAAATGCAGAACAGGAAGTGGGAGCTGCTCTGGGCTGTAAATGTCAGAAGCACTAAGGCCCAGGTCTGCCAAGTTCAGAGATGACATGTAAGCCTGAATCTCTTAACTCAGCAAAATGCCTGAATTTTGCCTCTTTCCTCTCACTGAATGAATATGAATTTACTGAGAGAGAATGGATCCAAATCTACTGTCCTATAACCAAGGCAGTAATGGTGAGCAGGGACCTCAAATTCCTACATTAACTGCGATGACTTCAACTATCCCATGGAGCAGTAGCTGCTGAGTCCTGTGTCCTCATCCTTTGAGACAGTGAAGTATCTTTATAAAAATGAAATTAATAAAGTCATTTATCCGGTAAGAATACTTAACAATACCTTTTAGGCTAGTCAAACAATGCTATATGACTTACAGTCAGCTCCACAAAATTCATGCTGATTTTAATGAGAGAACGATTGGTAGAGTAGATTTGTTTTAAAGTACTAACTAGATAGCTGAAATCAGTTAAGCAACTTACATAGCAGATGCTCTCTTTAGTCAACATCCTACAGGGCTGTCTGTTTGTCTCACCCTGTGACAGATATTTAAATGTATCTTTCTCTGCAAAAGCCTGGTTTTGCTACTAATTTAAAAGGACTCTGGCTGACTAGATCAACCTAATTCATAACTCCTGGAAACTTTTAGCATGGTGCCCATCATTCCAGTCCTGAAGAAAACAAGTCCTAGAGTGGTGTGGTGGTGCATGTTTGGATTTTACCTTATTTGTTCCTGTTGTATAGATTTGTTTCCAGAAGGTTCTCTGTAAAATGGTTTCTTCTCTGTACCCCCCTCCTGTTCTTCTCCCTTGGTTCATCCCTAAGTTTTTTGCCCAGTAATTGTCCCAGTCAATCTTCAGTTTGCCCCTGCAGCTGTTATCCATCAAACATTTATGTAACCCCCTGGTCTTGTCCATCATTCCGGGGCCTCTCCCTGCATCCAGAAGGTTCCAGAAGAGGAGTCGAGTGATTGGGCAGGATCCAGGTGGTCCCCTCCCAGTTTCTTATGATTTGATAATATATCTGTACGTTATGTTGAGAGCCACTCCCTGCTTGTCTGCTATTGAATTGTCGCTGCACCCATCCCTGAGATCCACCCCCCTTTATAAGTTGCCTCCCTCAGGGGCTCGGGGTCTCTCCTGAGGCAGAGCTCTGAGGTGAGGATCCCTCTGGTCCAATAAACTCGGATTGCTCAGCCTTGGCGGAGTCCTGCCTTTCTCTCTCCCGTCTTCACCGCGTTCCTGCTCCGGGTCAGCCAAGAACCCCAGTGTTGCCATGGTGCCTGGGCTGGCCAAGCTGAGTGACACAGGCACCACAACAGAGTGGCTTTTACAGAATGCTGAACTCATTGCATCCTGGACCAGCTCTAATACAGTCAGTGCAGAGACACTTGTCTCAGAGTTCTCACCTTGGTGTGGTGACAGACCTATGTCAACAGAAACACACTGTGATGAATAGAGGAGTTGTTCATGTCTTCATATCTCAACCACATTCAAAAGAATGCATTTTGTGGTGTTTTCTTTTCCCATCTTATTATTCACCCAGTCCGCTCCCACTGCACAAAAGCAGAGGCTTCCATTACATAACACTCAATTTGAACAAAAGTGCTGAAAAAGAAGAGGAATGGACCATTTCCCCCAAAATAAGCATCAACTCTTGCTTCTGCTGACAGAGCTGATGGAAAAATTGCTATGATATGCAGTCTCAGATATTTGTTACCCAGCCCAAAGCTGTTATGAGGCATCATCGATGCTTGGCCTGGCAAGCCTTCCTCCAGCAGATGGCATCCATAGCTTGTTTCTCCTTGATAATGCACCAAAACCACACTGATGGCTATGCCCAGTCAAAGCTCTCTTGTTCCTGATCAGTGTGCATGACTGCCTATTTCAGCTCTCCACCAAAAATTTTAACCCAAACATCAGTATCTAATAAAATAATAAATGCAATAGAAAGACTAGAAATAGCACCTGTTTTGTCAAATTTAGGTGTGCGACTTTTTCGCCCTCAAAATAAAAGCCTTGGGCTGCTATCATTTTTATTTTCTTTGTATTATGATGTCTCTCAAGTGTTCAGGAAAATAAAAACAGGTCATGAAACTGGTGTGTATATGTGCATGTCTGCTACTATGAAATAAATCTATTTTGCCCCTTTTTTCCTCTTTCCATTAGCTAAGGATTCCCTGATAAATCTTAACTTACATAACATAGAATATCTTGGGGAAAGAAAGTCTTAGAAAGTCTTCATTGCCTTCAAAAAGATGGGGTATTAATCACAATTTAATAATAATGAAAAAAAGTAGTCAGAGATTATGGTATGTTTGCTCATTTTACCCTAATAGATAATGACAAAGTTCTTTCTGAGCTTCCACTGATGTCTGCTGTGTTGTATTTCTTTCAGTAGGCTCCATTTTGACAGGATGGCACACACCAATCAAGGTCTTGCAATAGGCAAAGTAATATTTTTACTTCTTTTGTGGAACTGTACTTTCCCACTTCGAAGAATTTGGAGCTTGAAAACAAAAGACCAATCAGGGACAAAAACTTGCAGCATATATGTGGCTGTGTATTAAATTAGTGTTCTAAAATATTTTGTGCTATTTGTTCCTATTACCTTCTAATGAATATTAATTCAGCTTTCCAATTTTGTGAGGAAAGGAAACACTTATCATAAACATAATTCATGGAAACATATGAGCAAAAGCTTGCATTCTTGTCAGAGTCAAATTAAAAACACCAGAAAGGATAATTTAACTCTGCATTCACTGCACCAAGTGAATACAGAGTGAGGGAAAAGTTATCCTGGTCTTTAATCTACCTAGAATTTTGCTGCACCTTTATTAGTGTACACTAAGTATAATGCAGTAGTAGTAGAGTGCACAAGGTTCTTATATATGGCCTCTCACAGTGTTATAGTATTTTTGAATACTGGGCAGAAAAGCAGTGGTATTGCACAGCATGGCACTTTGGTGCGGGCAGCAGCTGGTAAGGAAACTCTTAACACAACATAAGGACTTGCCATTGTCCTGTATTGCTACCAATCCATCCCTCTTTGGTACTGGCTGGGAACCTCTGGCAGCTGCTGGCCATTAATGTGGACTCTGTGAACTGGGTTGTCCTTGTTTAAGTTTTTGATGCAGATGTCAGGCTTCAGGAGAACACAAATCACCTGACAAGGACCAGCAGTTTTCTATCAGATGCTTGAAAGGAAGGAGGAGACTAGAGGAGTTAGAAGCCAGACTGATAGTATAATGCTTGAAGGAGCTGAATACAGATCCTTGGTGTATTGTAACTTCAGCTGCCTGAGAACCAGTGATTTCATATTTCTTTGCTTCATTTCCTGACTTACAGCTTGCCCATATTAGTGCTTCTTTGCTTGTAAAGGATTTACTGACTTTTTTTCTGTTCCAAGACACTGGAGCTCATTGTGATTACCTTATAATGTACAGATGAGTGTTCCAGACAGAAATTATGTATGTGATTATTACACTTTGAAAAGGCAGAGAAGATCTTTCTACAGTGTTAGTTTGTCAAACTCAAAACAGGTACGTATGTTCATAAAAAGATGGGATCAGATTATTATACATCAATTTTTATTTTCCACTTCCCCTTAATAATGAATATAATTAAAGGGTAATATAATATGTGTGGATGCTGGAGAGAAATTTTCAGTGGTCATCTGATGTCATCAGTAGATTTCAGCTAAATAATTCACCATTCTTTTTGTATATTTCTCTATTTTACAAAAATGCAGAAGTGCACTACGAGATGTATCTGGATATAGCGAAATTGTATGCACAGTAGTTTTCTCTATGTTGGGATCTCTAGTTGTCTTTAAGGTCTACCCTAATACTAGCAGCTACTGATAGATATTGTAAGAATCAAAGCCAGTTAAGTGCTGAATGTTCAGTTTTGCCAAGAAGTTTGATACATGCACTGGCCAACCTTTGCCTATTTTATATGATTTATTTTTCTTTTCCTTTGATAATAAAGCAGGTAACTACACACTAAAAAAAACCCAGCTCAGCTGACAGACTGAGAATGACTTTATGACAAACTGGATGCAAACTAGATTATCAAAATCAAACGACTTAGGAAACCTCGGAGCAGGGTCTCATTAGACCCTTCCTGTCACTGCCTCTGGGCTTCTTAAGAAAAGTTTTTGCAAAAAGTTGATTTAGCATGCTTGCTGTCTAGGATGAAAGTAAAGGCATTTAAGTTGGGTGAAAGATTTTCAGATAGAAGTCAGAGATTCTCCTCACATGCCTCTGTTATGTGTTTTTTAAAAATTAAAATTTAAAATTTCCTGCAATTATTTTCTATTTCTTGTGTTTATGAAATGTATTTGATTCATATTATAATGAAGATTTTTAACTTCAGGAATTTTCTGGCATTGTGATATTTCATATTCCAAAAAAGAGATTTGGGGAAGACTGTAAAATGCTGTTTTGACATCATTATCCTTGAGGAAGTGTAGGGGCAACAGTTCTGCTGTACCATTGGGGTGAATAACTGGCCTATCTGTGATGTCTGTATATTCTCTCAGCTTTGCATCTGCCTTTCCTGCTTTTCCTTGCATTTTTGCCTTACAAAAGACTTTATAAGACTGAGCCACTTCTGCAATTGCTGCAGTATTTGCAAAGTTCTGGTTGGAATATCCTGATAATGATTCAAAGCTGGTACCATTTGGAGGGATTTCTTTTCCCTTCTCTGAACAGCTTTTTCAGCATGAGTGAGGTACAGAAAATGCTTTTTGCTATGTGTGCTGTTGGTGCTTTTCTGTTTTCTGCAGTTCATTTGCAGTCTGTGCTTCTGATTTTTTCCTGCATTCACGTTATCATTAAGTTAACTACAGTCTGTTCCTTATTTTCTCAGTCTGATGCTGAGTGGTGTTTGTTGAAGGCTTCTCAAGAATGCTGAGCCTTATCTGCATTATTGACAGGGTGAGGTTTGAGGCTTTTTGGTTGCACACATTTTAAAAGTTTTTTCCCTCACTGCTTTTGGCTGGTCCATTTCTTCCTTTGAAATTTCCACCCAGAGTTTCACATTTCCCAAATATGGTACTTTCTTATCACTGCAGTGCTTGCCTCAATTTCTGTTTCCAATGTAGATCCATTTATCTTGTCTTCCAGTCACTCCTTGAATTCAGTGCTTGCTCATATCTGTCTTCTGTTTTGTCTGATACTACCTGCCTGGCCTCAGTATAGGGATTTGTCCTGTCACAGCTTTTGCTTCCCAAGGTCTCCTGGCTTATCAGATTCATGTTCTGAGTCTGTTGGTGTCCAGCTATGCCTGCCTGCCTGGTTTGAGTCATACTGGTTGTGAACATTCTATGTTTTTTCTTCAGTTCCATAAATGTTTACATTTTCCTGCTATGATGGTATCTTGGACCTGTTCTCCTACTAAAAGGAAAAATCCCTGTGTAATCTGTTTCCTGTGAATTTCATGTTGCTACTTGTCCTTGTTTCTTTAAAAAAATTATTTATTTTATTTAAAAACAACAACAACAAAAAGTTTTTACTTCATTTTAGCTGATTGTGGTATTTATGGTACTTTGCTTTTGACAGGTGACCAGATTGGGAAGATAGTTCAACTGTGTTTGATACAATTACATATTTTGTTATCTGTTAAATTCTGTGATTTTTTTTTTCTTTTATGAGGGAAAAGTGTACTTTCAGCTCAACCTTTGGGTATAAAATACAAATTAACAGCTTTTAAGTTCTTCAATGAGTGATTCCTAGCCACTGTTAGCTGTATGTTATACCTTTAGATAACATACTGGGTGTTAGCACAAGATTTATTTGTCTCAAGAAGCTTGAGGGGTCTGCCATGGCTATGCCAGAGGTGATTTAAAATTTCTCTCTGTCCACACTCTGGACACAAAACTGTATAGAATGTGTAAGGTTTAACAGTCTTTTGAAATCTTGCATTTGCCTTATGAATCCAGAGCTTTCCATTAGATGAATGATTTTTTCCACAGGCTGTCATAATGAAAGCTCCTATGGTGTATGCTGTTCTTCTGCGTGGGACAGGGCTAATACAGCATTTCCATTCACATCTGATCCAATTTGCGTTTCTGGTCACTTGTCCATCACCCCTGCAATTACTAGTTTTTCTGATTTTGGAAACATCCCTTCAAAACCAGCAATTATCAGGGTACACATTTCTTTTCAAGTAGCACAAATGTTTTCTGTGTCCTGGATTTTGTGAATTGGCCAGTGCAAGAAGTGGTTGAAAGGCACTTGCTTCTTCTTGAAAAAAATGAGTGTTACAAGGTCTGAGGCTGGTGGGGGGTTGTGAGACTTGTGCCCATTGTCTAGCTGTCTCCAGCTTTGGCACCACAGTTGCTGAATGTGCCCTGAGTGAGCCAGGCTGCCTGGTCTTGGGGTGGTCTTGCCTGTTTGGATTGTGTATACTGCTGGGAAGATTCTTGAAATAAAGTTAATGTTTTATTGCAGAGCTCTAATCATCTGAAACAGGATTTGAAATTAAGAGTTTTGTGATGTTAAATGAAAATATTTTGTGATGGTAATTCAAAAAAGCTTATTGTAAACACAATAATCTTGTAAATAGTTTGCCTAGGTATCTAGAGACATTTAGAATGGCATGTTAAATTTCTGTTCCTTTTTGTAATATCTTTTATAACCTTATTCATAACATACAGAAAAACAAATTAATGAAAGTTAAATGTCCTCAGTTTTCCTGTCCTCACTCTTTTTCTAAACAAACAGTAAGAAACCAATTTTAGCCAGGCATGTACAAATATATTTTCCTCTATTCCAAGACAATTTTGCTGTGATTCTATGACATTATATTAATTTGAATTTTCATTCACTCTCCTCTTTTTTGAAAATGCTTAGAAACTGATTAAATAATAGGAATAACACTAGGAATAGTAATTATATTCTCTAGGATAGATGAATTATCTAAGAATTGTGCATTAGCCACAGAACTTATTGTATTTGAGGTTTAAAAAGGAAAATGGAGACTTACAATTATTGGTTAAATTATTTATGTGGTTATAAATAAATAAATCAATAAAATATCTACTCAGTGGAGCAGTGCTGAATAAAAGAATTTCAGAAGTAAAATGGATCTATCATAGCCATTTGGATGCTAATAACCAGCTTCAGATTGCACAGCTGTGCTGAATGACTGCTTGTTTTACCATACATGAGATTTGGGAACTCATCAAATAATTGAAAAATACACTGAACTTCTGTAATTTTTAATTGCTAGTTAACTGCTATTTACACAGTTTTTTCAATTGCTAGTGCATATGAGGACAAGGAACCCATACATGTAATAAAATATGTCTGTAAGCCACATGTCCTCCTGCAAATCCAAATCCACCTAATTGAAATTTTCTCTTCTGCAAAAGTACGAGCATACTGTATCTATATGGCAGATGTGCTACTCCAAATGATTATTCCTAAATGCCATCTTAAAACGTAATTGACAAATCTAGATAGAAGGAATTAGAATAGATATGAGAGGCTGACCTACAAGCACATTTTTTTTTGCTAAGAATCAGGATATGGATTGAAACCTTGAGAAGACGAAGCTTGTCCTGTAATCTTCTCTGGATTATTAGTGGCCATAGATGCTAATAGATATATTTTAAAAATTACGATAAGCTTTTCTGTAAGTGGGCAGACATTAAATATGTACTAGTGTTGCTTTTTTTCCCTTGGTTTAAACACTAGTGACGAAAAAATGCTGAGAAGAAAGGAAGAACTGGGAAAAGAGTACCTACTCAGAAATTCATGAACCTACAGGCATATCAAACCTGAATTAAAGTCCTCAAATTGTTCTCATGACAAAGCAAGACAATATCAAAGTTTCTAATGTCAAATGGCACTAGTTTGGTGCTGGTCTCTCAATTTCCTTCACCTTCCTTTTCTCTTATTTGTGTCTACATTTTCAGTTCAATCGTTTTGGAAACACACTTTCCTGAGAGCTCACGGATGTTTTACTTATTCTGTAAAAAGTACTTTCAAGAAAAGAAAAAAGAAAAGAAGGAGAAAAGAAGGAGAAAAGAAGGAGAAAAGAAGGAGAAAAGAAGGAGAAAAGAAGGAGAAAAGGAAAAAATGGAAGGGGGAAAAAAAAAGGGAAGGAGAAGGGCAAGGAAATGGAAAAAGGAGAGGGTGAGGAGAAGTGAGGAGAAGGGGAAGAGGTATGAGAAAAACAAGGAGAAACAAGAAAATGCAAGTATGTTAATTTGAAATAAAATTTTGGAGCTATTCTGATTAATTTCCTCATTTCCTCATTTCCTCTCCACTCCCAGCCTTCTCAAAGTTTAATCTCTTTTTTTTTTCTTTTTTCTTTTTTCTTTTTTCCCTTTATACATATATATATATATATATATATATATATATATATTTATAATAACTTACCTAACTTGTACTTACCTTGCATTGATTTCTGGGAATACACAACGAAATTTATCATTCATAAAGGAAGTCACAGTAGCCATTAACTGATGGAGTTTTCCTTTCCAGTGCTACCAGCCTCAGTCCTCAGAGGCTGTAATGCTTTTTTCCTTCCACAATGTGTACTCTGTGCCATGTTTCCCTCAGTGTTTGCCGGTAGTCAGACATTATGAAGAACATTGCCTCCTGCATAATGAAGTGTAAATTTCTTGAGTGTTAGACCATAGATGTATCCTTTTAAAATAATGTCACATAATGTATATATGAATAATAATTAGAAAATAAACCAGCCAGGAATGATGATACTCTATATTAAATCACCAAATAATTCTTCCCAGGGTTGTTCTTGTCACCAGAGATTTAGCTGCAAATTTACACAGCAGTACTGCTACATTCTCTGCTTTGTAAACCTTTCTAACTGGTAATGGGGATTGTCTGCTCTTGAGCTCAACAAATTTATCTAAACAGATATATATCTGTTATATGTGAAAGTACTTACTGAGTGGGCATTTTATTTGCATTGAGACAAAAGAGTCACCAGTGAGGCATATGACTTTTTCCTTAAAAACTCAGTATTTGAGGTGGAAGCAAGACAAAAGAAACAATTTTAAGGAACAATTTAATCACAGACCTCCTTGCAATGACAACAGCAAGTCACCTGAGTGAGTCTGTATTAATGAAGTCTAAATAGGTGGGATTCCTCTGTTCTGAGTACATTAGAAAAAACCCAAACCCTAGAACTTGGCCTCTATCTGGATGACATTAACAGATGTAATACTGAAAAAAACCCATCAATGAGCAGGTACAAATTAGGTAAGAGCCTCAAGCAAGATACAGCTGGGCTTCCTGCTGCTGTTTGATCTGTTTATGTCACTCTTGCACAGTATAAAAACAACAAGCAAGTTTTAGGTACCGCAGGAAGTCACACCAGTTAATGGTATTTATTGCCATCTTTTTAAATGTTTCTATAAAAACTTGAGACATGTAAAACCACTACAAATTTCTGAGAAACAAAAGTTTATGTTATTAAGGTTTTTATTTCTTGTCTAAATGGTTTATGAAGAAGTTAAGAACATCTGATTGTTGCTCAGCAACTTTGAAAATACAGCAATTAATTAGATACTCTGCACATGCTTAGAGAATTAAAATTAGGCAACCATTTATTAAAAAGATTTGTTCACGCTCTTTCCAGCTGAGCTTTCTGCATTTATGGATGATAAACTACTAATATCTGAGGGTGTTTATTGTGGGTGTTTTTCAACCTTTGGTTCAAATAGGAAAACCTAGTTCAAAACAATGGTTTTATCTGCTTACTGAAGCCTGACAGGACCTCTCAGGAAAAAAAAATACTTGTGTTTCTCTTTTGAAGGCATATTTCTTTTGCTTTTTAATGGTGATAATATATAAATATCTCTGCTTAGAGTTTCAGCTGAACCTTGGAAATGCAGTGGTAGATGAAAAGAAAACAAACAACGAGAAGGGCTAAAAGGGATTCTTTTATCCCTTGATTATTCCATGTATCCTTATCTGTATGGCAGAATTGTTCTAGTTTGATTGTCTGTCTCTGTTAATGACCAGATCTAAATATTTTATGTGAAGTTTATGAAATTATAATGTGTAGGCACTCTAGGATTCACCATCCACTTTAAAAATACCCTGCTATTCTCTTCATTTAATAGTAGACCTCAGTAATGATATGTGACTCTTCTGAACTTTATTTGAAGTAAAACAAGCAAAGGCCAAATACTTTCTGAAAGTAATTCTCAATCCTGAAATAATTTTTATATATATATATATGTATATTAGTTTGAAGATATCTCTGTCTGTGTTCATATACACAGGTGGGGGAAGTCAAAAATTCATAGTGGCTGCAGGGCTGGCAGGCAAACTCAGAAAATTGTTTCTTATCAAGGGAAAGAGACACTTTCATGCAGTGTCAGTACTTCAGAATTGCTGTGGTAGTCCATTAAACTTATGTAAAGCTATCACAGAAGGAAAAGGAAGTTTTTACCAATCAAAACTTCAATTAGGGTACAAAGCTAAAATCCAAATAAATGGCATGTCGTGGTTTGAAAGCAAAATGAGTGAGAAGCTCCAAGTCAGAAATACAATTTAATAAGAAGAAATGCAAAATAAAATAAAATAAAATAAAATAAAATAAAATAAAATAAAATAAAATACCACTGACAGAGTCAGAATACAACCTGAGCAGGGTGGTGGAAGCAGTCCAGATGAGATGGTCTTCCTGAAGCAGTGATCCCGTAGAAAGGTCTGGGAGCTCTGGTCCTCTGGGAATCCAGTGGGTAAGGGCTGCCTGTAGTGTCCCAAATCTCAGATTATATCCAGGTGAGAATGTTTGGCTCCTCCCCCTGGGTAGAGCATCTCACAATGGGATGATGAGTCATGAAGTGGGTCCTTGATGGCCCATTAAACAGAGATAACCCCTGGAGGGAGTTACCTGTGAGTCATGGGTAAGGGGTTGGTGGGCCATTAGCAGAAGACACCCCAAAGGAGGGAGGGCCTGGGAAGAACACTGCCCTACCTGGTTCCAACAGTTCATGAAGATGGTGATAGAATAAGTACTTTGTGTACATCCTACAGTACAACCCAGGACACAACAATTTTTTTTTACTGTGACCCTAGATATTGCTGCTTATCCCAAACAGAATTTTCCAAAACATATATTATATGTTAAGAATTTTCTTTGTTCTTTATCTCTTTTGCTTTGACAGCCATGTTTCTGTTATCTGCTACTGCTTTTTCTGCTTCAAACACCTTCCACATCCTCCCATTTCCCACCCTTTAACAAAGGTACCCAGCTGGCAGTTTGGATATTGTACAACCCTTGGAGAAATGAATTTAAAGCATTTTTCCTAGTGCTTCCACTTTTGTTTGAAATAGACTGCATTTGAGACCTTTTTTAACTGTAATTTCTCACACGCCAAAAAGCCATGCTTAGTTTCAAGATACTGGGCCTTCCTGCCAGTGAAAGACACTATTCTTGTTCCTGTTCTTAGTGCATTAACAAGTTCTTGAAATTACAGTAAGCTCTTGATATATGGCAAACTTAATATTCCTTAGCCAATACCCACTGACTAATAATCCTGTGGGTTTTGATTTGGGTACCCTAGTAAGGAAGTTAATTCCCTTTTTGCAAGAGAATTGTGACACACTGCAAATTTTGATGCTTCTGTTATATGTTTTCACATTTTCAATATTTACAGTGCAAGGTAGGAATGAAGTTTAAATGTTCTTGGGTGAGAAAGTTCTAAAATCATATCATCAGGAAAAATGACTTCTATGAAGAATCAGGAAATCAGAGTAATTTCCACCTGGAGTGGATGACACTTTGCCACTTGCTCACAGGGTGCAGAATCAGGCCACTAGAGGCAGCAACAGCACAATATGTTTTAAAAATTATATCAGGGTACAACCAATGCCTATTCCTGTGATACTGAGACAGGCAGTTTTATGATGCTCATGCTGTAGTTCCCTCTGCGTGAGGGTCTGTAAAGTGGCCTAGGGAGCATTCTTTAACTACCAAAAGGCACAGTCTCTTTTTCACCAGGTGGTATTTGTGCTCTGAAGTCATGGGTTGATCTTTCAGCTAATCCAGCTTTCAGATGCCAAAATCACGTGAAATGAGCGATACAAAAGGATGATACAGCACAAATTGATAAAGATTAGTTTCCACTTGTCTTTGCTTTAACATCCTTAACCCCTCTGAAGAAAAGATCAAAGCCCCAGAACCTGAAGAAAAGTAACAAGAGCAATAAAAATCTTGTTTGTTGTATTCCCTCAGGCTTTTTTCCAGACATGTTTCATCTGTCCTCCTTTCCATAAGAAATCCATACTGCATCTTCCAGCATATTGGTCAGATATTCAGTCTTGTGCTCTTACCTGACCTGGATTAAAATTCCATTGCTGATTGCTGTATTAATAACTGTGAAGTCACAGCTTTGAGTTCCTCCAGCTATATGTGTCCTCTCTTTTATCTACATTTCAATTCCAACCATGAAATTTCCTTACTGCTGTTGAAATCTTTCATGCTGGGCTTGCTGATAGGAAGCTGACCTTAAGACGCCTGCATGATGTTATTCTCTACAGTAAAAATTTGGAATAGCTGTGCCCATATACATGTAAATGAGTAGAATAAACTGGTCATACTCTGGGAAACCTGAACAGCTTGAATTTGTATTAAGAAATAGGAGATAAAAATCTCACTAATTGTATCTTACTGTTGAGAAATGGATTCTTAAAATTCCCTTGCTTAGGTAAAACTTATTTTGTCAAGATATGGTTTAGTCCCAAAATTCTAGGATGGTATTATGTATTTTCAATTTTGAAGTCAGCTTAAGAAAGTAAACCTGTGGTGGTGCTTAAATTCAATTCCAATTGGGTTTTCACTGCTCCAGTTTGGTTTTATAATTTGTGTTTTATAATTTTGTAATTATTACTATTGTTTAAGATGGCCTCTCCTTCCCTCTCCTTCTCTCCTTCCCTCTCCTTCTCCCCTTCTCTCCTTCCCCCAGACTTTCCCGCCAAAACCTTGGTTGTCCTGGTAACCCTATCCCATAATAGTTGTTTACCACTTTTCTGTTAAGTGTCAATCTTTAAGTTATATAACTTCCCCACCCCCTCATCATGTATTCCTCCTCCCCAAGTTACTTATTATTGGTTCAAAAGTTGTGCATCCCCTCATTATACGTTGGCAAAAGGTTGTGATTGGTCCCACGCAATCCCACCCCTGTAACCCACTCAATAAAGAGCCGTGGCATTCCAAGGTCAGCGTCTCTCCTCGGAGCGCTGCCTTGGGGAACACGCAGCCCCTTGGTTGCACATCCTGAGAGTTCCGCCTTTCTATTCTGCGCACTATCCGCACCGTGGTCGGGTTTGCCCACGCCTCTGGCAAAGTGGCCCCCTGGATGTAGTGGCGGCAGGGCTGGCCGGAACTGCACCCATTGGAAAAGCCGAACCACTGCATAAACCATTGTGTTTCACATAGAGTTTCTACCAAACAAGATGACCATATGTATCTTGGAAAGTGGGTCCCAGGATAAAGGGAGTCTGTCAAACTTTCATCAGAGTCAAATTAGGCAAGTCCTGTCTACTCAAAATTTTTAGCCATTGGTCCTCATCTTACTTCTTTCCTTCTATTGCCAGCAGGCAATATCTGTATATTTGGCAACTGGGTGCAAAAAGATTGACAAGACACTGCAATGGTGACTTTGCCAAGCTATGAAAGGATGACCAGGAGGTGAGAAATGCTTACTCAGGCCCAAAGAGCACTGCCAAGCTCTGCTGCTGCCAGCCTCATCTCACTCCAAGCAGTTAATGTTTCCTGCCTGTCTGGTTGACATTGAACAACAGTGAACACTAAAGGCCTTGTAACAGATTCAGCAGGGCAGTGAAAACAAACAACCCAAAATCTCTGTGTTAAACCAAATTTGAGTGGAAACAGCAAATGTGCAGGTGGTGGCAGAAGCCATGAAAGCACAAGTAATTATAACCAGAATCCACCTAGCCTGTCCTTTTCTAAAATATGTATTCTAAAGTATGATGGAAAGAAGGCTGAAGCAGACCTAAAAGCTCACCTGTTGAGCCTGCTGGTCCCTATGTGAGTTTACTCATTTGCTACCACATCAGTAAGATGAAATGCCTCAGTAAGAGATCGGATGAACACCAAAACTGGTGAAAAGGAACATTTAGGCTAGTCAATTAAGAGCTGATAGAAAGTGAAATCTTCCTGGTAGTAGCAAGGATCATTGAAGCTCTGCTTAAAAGAATACAAAGTGCAGGAACTGCATGGATTAAGAAAATCTGGAAGAAGCTCAAGACCACTTTGGGGGAAAGTAATTTATTCATTTAACTTAGAAAATAATGAAAGCAAGAGATGGTAGAAGTCCCTAAATAAATAAATAAATAGAACATTTCAACTTTAGCTCACCACTAGCACCACCAGTGAATCAGAAACTCTGTGGAAAACAATGGGCAGAAGTTCATGTTGGTATTCTTCAAATCCCTGAAGATTTGACTGAGCAGAGAAGAATATTTAATACATTCTTTCCCACATATTCTGCCTCTTCTTCCTGATCCATCCTCACTCTAAAAATATTTTTCTTTACATCTATTATAATTTACTGTCTTTCAATTTATGTCTAGAGCATTTTGTTTTGCTTTCATGCACTTCCACCTTTGTAACTGCCATCAGCTTTTTGGAAACACTAATAAGATCTCTCCTTTCCTCTTCCTTCCCCAAGCTGAACCAGCCCACTTCCCTCAAGTTCCCCTTGTACATACCAGGCTGCAGCCCCCCAAATGTCGTGGTGGCTCTATCCCCTCCACTTTCCCAGAATCCAGCAGGAGAGGTTCCTGTGTATCACCCACATCAGTTTTCCACCTATTACTATGGTAGACAAAGAATTTCCTGAAGAATTGGATAATTCTTCTTTTTTTTTTTTTTTGGTTTAAGATGTGGAAGGTCAAGTACAATTGGTACTAGCACCATAAAGGTTTTGTTCCTCCTAATAGCCATGCCATACCAAGGAAAGGGAAAATCTGTCCTACCAGACTGTCACTGGCCATGAAAGAGCAAACAGTTACAGAGAGCACGTGTATTAATTAAAAGTAATTTGCTTTCCTTGTGTGCTTGCACTATTGCAGGCCAAATACAGGCACATCTTCCAGAGCTCTCAGCTACATACCAGGACTGAGTCATTGGTGGAGACAGACTTCCCCTCAGAAATTGACCATGGCCCCATGGCACAATATTTTTCTGCAACATGTCATCTAACACCTATTAAAAAAATAAATTAATTAATATACTAGGAAAGGCTCATTAGTTGTTAAATCTTGACCTTTTCTTTGTTCTGTCCATTATTTATTTACAGACCTATGTTTCCAAGGACTAATCTGTCTTCTTTCATATGAGAAAGTCTCTGAGTTTTGAGGTTAAGGTATGTACAGCCAAAATATTGTTAAATTTCCATATTTTAGTGTGCCCCAGTTTTGTGTTTCCAGGGTTTGCCTTTAGGGTTTAAGTTCATTAGATATTTCTGAAGATATGTGCAAGCTAAGTTGATCTTGAATGCTGTTCTTAACATTAAAGAATTTTTTTTCATTCTTTTTTATGTATTTCAAAGTTAGTGTCTTGCTGGCAAAAGTTCCTTTGAATACAAGACTTTCTGAATTTTGCCAGAGTGAGTGCTGGCTGAAAGCTTACATCAACACTGAACCCAAAAATTGTGACATCTTTTATAAAGAAAATTCAGACTTAAAAATCTCCTTTCTAAGCCTAAATGTAGATATCATGTGATGTATGTTCTATGTTTGCATTTTGAATGTTTGGATATTTAGTACCTTTACATTCTACCGTTCCTTTGAGTATTAAACTTAATTGAAGGGGGTAGTAGCATAGACACAAATAAATGTGAAAATGCTCAGTGCATGTACATTTTTGCCCTGAACAGATGGAAATGCTGTACTCACATTTTGTCACTGATATAAAACAATTTAGCTGATTCACAAAGACTTTTATGCTTATGATATGTAAGGAATCTTCTATTACACAGTAACATATATAACTATGTAGATTTTACAAATGAGCTTAATTAAATGTCTGTAGAGGAGTGTTTGATTTTTTATGTCAATTGAATGCAATTTGCCTGAGTACAGGAAAAAAAACCACCCAAACAAAAATCCCACCCCCAAATCCCCTAAATCATTCACCTTTGAAATTGCATGAGAAATCAGGTGATTTAGGAAATAACCGTGAAGTATATGTCTAAGAACTGAAGGGAAGGTGCCAAGGCAATAAAGATGTTGACATATTTCAGGTTTTGAAGGAAGTAGAGAATTAAATGGCAGCACTATATGTCTCTTAACCTCTCTGATCTTATGATATATCATTGCATTAGACTTGTAGTGCAAAGAAGAAGAAAATCCAGCCACCCTTACTCAACTGGAGCTTTTGCAAAGCGAAACTACTCAGCAAGATAGAAGCTGTAGAGAAGACTCTCAGAGCCAGATTAATGATTCCAACAGAAAATGCTTTCAACTTTCCTTCAAAAGTTTGACGATTCATAATAAGGATCCCTACTTCCCACCCTTTCCCATTGTGGGAAAAGATATGCACCAGTTGCTCCAAGGAAGACAGAAGCTGAATTCAGTTACAGAATCAGAATATGAAGGTTCATAATTCAGAAAAGTATGCAGTTTTTCACTTCAGACTCCCCCAAAGTAACATGCACTGTTCACAACAAAACAAATCAAAAGCCACACCCAAAAATTTCTGCCTTTGTTTTTTTTGTCTCACTTCCTGAAATGCAAGTAATAAAATAATAAACTGGTGAACTGACTCCTGTGAAGAGATTTTTTGTAAAACAGTTACGTCAAAATAATACAATACACCAAATAAATATACATGCATCTATAACTCAGAAGGTAATGTAAATATTTGAATGCTTCTCTTATATTGCTAGGTATACACACACACACACACACACACACACACACACACACACATACATATATACACGCACATAAAGAATTTAGTCAAAAACTTTTTATGTGGTGGGGGGAGGGGATAATGGAATAAAACAAAAAAATCCCAAATCCCCAGAAAATGTGATTTTCTTTCTTCCTGAGACTGCACGCGATTGCACCTTGCATAGCTAAAGATGAAGAATATCTTGCCATTTTCAGGTGTTTATTTCTTAGCAAATACCTTTGTAGAAATTAATTTGTTGATTTCTCCTAAGGGTCTGTTAAAGAAAACCAAATAAACTGGGATTTTATTATTTTAAATGACAGCGCCCCTATTTAATTTACTATTATAATGTGGAATTTTATGTGTTCTTGCTGAAGCTGTAAGAAAAAAACAGACATGTCAGATCTCAGTATATCATACCCCACATGTATCTTTCCATCTAATCTAGCAATACATGTGCAGAATGGGAGTCTGGCTGTTTTCTGAGTTAGATGAACATTGGCCAACAGCACTACTGTGATTGCGGGTGTTTTTCTAGCAGCAGAGTCATATCAGAAATACTGAAGCAATTTGGCTGAAGGTCAATCTGTGCGGGGCCAGACTGCAGGTATGGGCAGCTGCATATCTGAAGTGAGACATCACAAAAATTGCATTTGGACTTCTGAAACCAGTGTTGTGTTTTCCTACCCACGTCCTTTCAATCTAGCTGTTGAAAGCATGAGATACCTGTGAAATGAGTTCAGTTTGGGGGGAACATTTGAGCTGTCTTTTGCAAACAGGATAAATATTCTGGGAATTTTTGCTCCAGGCATTTCAATGTGAGCAGCCCCCACTGGGTCCCTTGTTTACCTATGTTTGCAAATGACAGAGGGAAATTATAAGCAGAAGTACTGGGAAAAAAGCTCCAACTGTGAATGTGTACTTCTTTGGCAAGAGATATGATAAAATTCTGTGAGAAATATAACTCCACTAATGGCAGTAATGAAGCTGCTTTTTTATTATATTTTTATAATATGTTAAGTTATTATATATTTATTTTATTTAAGAAGTAATAAAATATAATAATATAATAATTCTGTAAAATAATAATAAAAATAATAAAATTGAATCAATTTATTTTTCTTTCAGTGAACCTTGGAGTTCTGATCTGACTTGTAGCATCTAAAGGCAGAGCTCTGCTCAAAAATAAGCCTATGTTATGTCTTTTCCTGTGCCCATTCTCTGAAACTGTGTGCAGATACATGAACTCTGTATGTGGGCTTTCTGAGACCATGTTTTTCCTCACAGGATTGCTGAATCTACCACTTCCCTGGAGAGATTGTTCCAATGGTTGACTGTTCTGATTATGGGCTGGCTCCTGGTGCTGAACCAAGACTTAACACCAACCATTTCTGAAGGAGTTGTCATCCCTCTTCAACAAAGCTGTGCTTTTCTTCTCCATGGGACTTAGACAATAATAGAGTTAATATTATAGGGTTTTTTCAGATGTCTTGCAGGCTTAGAGACAATACTGTGGTAATTTTTCTGATCTTTGTCTGCAAATGCAAGTTTTATCAGTATATTGAAATCATTGGACTCTGTAGATGTGTGATACCACGTGATAAACTGTCACAGTTTAGAACTGTTAGACTCTGATTTGGTCACAAAGGCATTAGTAATTCAGGTGCAGGATGAAAAATACTATTGTGCAGACTATACAAAGTGTAAATACTGTTAATATGCTGCCTTTGGATGTTTGTTAAGATATGGCTTTATTCTGGAGATGTTCGTAATGGGCCAAGTGTTACCTATGTTTCTGCACCTAACATAAAGTGTGGAGCCTAAATAGTGTCCTCTGTAAGGTCAATGGAAGTGTGGTCATATGGTTACCCCCATCTTCTTAATTTTGGAAATGAAAAGTGTTCCACTGGAGCTCAGACCAGTAATAACAATAGGCTTTGAAAAAAGAAAGCACAAAACTTTACTGTGTTGACCTTCCTAAGCTGTGTAGACTTGAGTTTGAATAAATTCTTTAGTATCCCTTATGATGCGGAAGTTGTGCTGTGTTGATCTGTGTTGAAAGTATATTCTGAATTCTACACTTGTTTTCCTCTATCTAGCATTGTCAGTTGCCAGCTGGGTAGATTTTTGTTTAGCCTTTCTTTCTGGGTTAAAAGCACATTTGAAATCATGTTTCACTACTTCATGCTGAATTTTCACCGCCCAATCTGGGAAAGCAGTCTCATGTTTTCTAGTCAAGTTCAGCCAGATTTTAGGACTGATTTTGAAGTGTGGTCTGGAAGTGACTGTCTTCTGCTGATCCCACAGGGAGCTTAGGAGCATATTTGAGTTCTTGAGTTCATGGAAAGTTTTTGTCCCAAGAAATGCTAGTTACTTATGCTATTCCAGCATTCATTATGAAGGAACTAAGCTAATAGCAAAGGAAACATGCTGAACTATAAAAAAAACCTTGGCATTTCAAGCTGTATAAGGATTTCAGAGTTAATACATCTCTAACTGTCACTTCTGAAAGCGAAGTAATTGTTTTGGTGTTTGGCTACTGCCTTGGAAACCTCAGTTTGTGTGTATGGTACAAGGGTGCAGGTGAGATGTGCTTTGGCTCAGAAATAGGAGTCACCGTTGGAACATTTGAATATCTACTTTGTCAGGCTGAAAAGCAGAATCAATAGAGAGCAGAAAATACAACAGAGAATTAAGTAGAAAATCCATTGTAAAACATCTCATTGTCCCTGCTGTATTAAAGTGCAGTGGGAGAATTGGGCAATAGCTGAACTACCTTTGCAGAAGATTGAGTGGTAATCTGAACACCCTGCAATGGTTGATTAAAACAGCTGAACAAATATAACTACTGAAGAAGTTTTAGGCTGATAAAGGTACAAAATAGGGGAAGGAAAAGAAATAAAAATTTGTGGCCAAATGACTGTAGAAAATTGTAAGTGCTGATTTATCAAAAGTAGATGAATAATTCTTAATGAGAAAATATATCAGTGGAAATAATCTCTTTTTTTGCAATGACAGACTGACTTCCAGGTTTATCAATTCCTTCTGACAAGTGATTCAGAAAAAATTACTTACAGAATATCTTAAAAAATGAGCAACAGCTGTGCTTGCAAGACATTTTTTCTACCACTAGTACTTAAAGACTGGGGCCTGATACTCTGACTGCATCGATATTTGTGATCAAATTTCCACTGGCTTCAGTGATGTAAAGTACTAGAACCTAAGTAGGTCCCAAGGGCACACTGCAGGAGGTGACTGCCCATATTTTTGGACCATCCATGTGGCCCTAGGTTACTCCAGTCATACCAAGGTCTTTGAGCTGGGTTTCAGGCACACACCACTATGTGCAGTGGGAAATAATGCCAGTTGCGCAACACATGGTTCCAGCCTCATTGTTTAGACCTTTTGTAATCTGTCTCTCTGCTTTTGCAAGAGAGGTCAGAATGAAAATGTTCATGGTAGATTATTCAAAATGGCTGGCACACTGAAAAACTCTGGAGAACCACTAGCAATGTGTAGTCTACCAATTACTTTTCTTTAATTTCATTCTCTCAGCACCCATCACTGAGAGAAATGTGATTTAAAAAAGAAAACAAACTCCTTTGATGATTCAGTAACATCAGACAAGTAAAAATTTCACAGTCATTACTGATGTTTGAGTCAAACTTGTCAGTGAGTTTTACATTGTCATTTTTAATCTTCTCCTCAAGATGACCTGTGAATTTTACCTCCTGAAAAAGGCTGATTTTGTTCTGGCATTTCATGGTAAACTTATAAGGAAATAAATAAAGGGCAGATCCATCTCCTTTTTCAGAAAAAAACCCCTTCTTTATCAAATAATGTTTCCCTGAGTTGAGATAGAGAAAGATAGAAAGGACTTTATCCTCATATTTCTGAAATTCCTTTTTATTCAGACTCGAAGGATTTTCTCTGTATCTCTTGTCAGATAAGAAGATTGCCAAAATCCCATCTAGAGAGTCTGAGCCATCTGCACCACCAGGAGAGGTTCTGTGACATCTCTTTATCTGGAGGTGGTCACCTTTAAACTAAACAACAGGAAAAATACCTGTTAACCATAACATCGGATGATTTTGGAGCCCTTCTTTGCTGGTATGCTACACCCAATGTGCTGCAGCCTATGATTTCAAGTTCAATTTTGATTTCTCTGTTCTTTACTATGCATGGTTCATGCATTTTCTATGCCCCAGGGTAACTTTCTCTTTTTATTATTTTTAGATTTTATTTTATTTTCCTTCGTTTTCTTTCATTTTCTTTTATTTATTTTTTTTTTTTTCATTTTAGTGTGCAACTGTAACTTCGTCTATATCCCACTAGAGATTAGCCACCTTTCTATCTAGTGGTTCTCCTTCCTCCTTCCTGAATTTAGGAGAACATTTTGCTAGAGGAATTCTTCAATCACTGAAAGTATTGTGTGTAGAGATTGATGTCCCCAGAGATAAATACAGATTCCACTGAAGTCATGTACAGTAGTTAAAGCTCTTAAAAAAGTCCACAATTTTCAGACACCGAAACCATAAACACAGTCATGCTTTGCAGAGTTTCCAAAATGTAAGAATTTTATTCTAAAACTTTATATCTGTTCAGGTGGAGAACAGTCTGACTCTTCTTAAGTGGTATCTGACACAACTTAAGTGGAAACATTCCTGTGGTGCTCTATTTTCACTTTTGGGGGCACATTTACTAATGCTGCTTATTTTGCAAATCACCTCAGCATGGGCTTAAGAAGTGAAAATGAATCTGTGAGCTCCAGGACATAAAGGTGACCATGGTCTTTTGGAAACAAAGTTTTATCTTTGATTTTGCCATATGAGCAACAATGGAAATATCTTCTTTGCTCCCAGACTGTCATCCGCTGAATGAGAAGTCATTTATGGTGGTTAAGAGCTATCCTGATGTGTCTAGATGTGATGTGAAAGTGTCCTCTTTGGTATTGGGAGGTAAATGGGGGAAAGGAACAAGATTTTTGACCTTGAAGTGTTTAGATGAAGCTGGAAGGCTATAAGAATTTGTCAGGGAAAGGCTTTCCAGTATTTTTCTGTGAACTGAGCTAACAAAATTAGTATTTCTGGAAGAATGACACGAAGCAATATTTTCCTTGTCATTCAACCATAGCAGCTTATATTGGTCATTCTCACCTTTGACACCTGCTCCCTTTGGTCATGCTAAACTACAGCATAATGTCTCTGCCATCCATGGCATCCATGGGCTATTCCTAAATTGATCTGCTAATATTGTGTTCAGAACAAAAATTAAAATACTCCAAATCTCTAAAGAAAATGTCATCAAGAGACTACAGAGAGAAGAAAAAAATGTTCACTGAAATACTGAAGACAAAGGAAGAAATATTTGGCACATTGCCATCCCAGATGAGTTTAGGATTTCCACCTACAATTTATTTAATTATCAGTGCCAGCTTCACAAAATGCTGCCATCAGAAATTGAATAGATTGCAGGTGTGTTGAACTGAGTAGGTTTAAAATGTTGTGACTGCCTTAATGGCTACATATCCTGTAAAATGCATTCGTTTTCAAGAGTGTGATTATGGTTTGCTTTTTATGTGCCATTATGTCTAATTTGTTTTATGCTCCAACAGAGAAAGTTATTTTCCTCTTTCCAATTTATATGACAAACACAGAAGAATAATCAACTGAAAAATATATTCATTTAATATGATCATGCTCAGCTTCTCTGTACAAGCACATACCACTCCTGAACTACATTAGCAACAAATAAATACTGTAAAAATATGCAATTTCCCATTATCTAAGGACCTGATTTTTAAAAGAAGCTAGTCTTGTAATTAAAGAAGTGAAAATCATCGTTACTAATACACATAAAATAAGGTCACAAGAACTTAGGATAACTCTCATGAATGGATTTTTTTCACTGTTTAGACTTAGGATTTTTGTTAAAAATACACAAAATCCCCTGTCTGAACATTTCTGTAATAACTGTCAGCACAATAATGTTTCTTATAATTCTGGAAGGGAATTTTCAAAAAGCTTTGTAAAACTCATAAAATGTTAAGAATTATTAATAGAATTATTTTTGTGGATTAAATACTTTTGTTTTTCATTAAATGATGAGATAAATAGTTAAATAATGAAAAAGTTTTTATTGTTTTCTAGTTCAAAAAGCTGCCACAAATTTCAAGTAGAGTCAAAGAATCCAGGCATAATTTTAGTAATTGTGGTTTGAAACCCAAACTTTTTTCTTTTTCGGGATTGCTGAACATCATCTTTTTTTTATCTTTTTATTATGATAGTAGAATAGCAACAATACAATGATCAGACTCAGGTAATGATAGAATTACTGATGGCCTTTGTGAATGTAATTTCTTTTAAAGATGCTATGTTTGAGAAGCTGCTTTATTTGACCTTTGGTACCCTCCAAAATGAATTATTTAATATTTAAAATTGCTACAATCTAATAGCAGGGAATGCAGAAAGACCTCTCAGCTTTAGTAGAAAAGATTTCCACAGTTTTTTCACTTTTTTCAAATGTCTGCTCCTGGACTGTGAAAAGAAGAAACAAGTCATCAGAAAGAAACAAAGCAATATCCACAATAAGAAGTGTTTTGAGTACAGTGGAAAAAATAGAGGTCAAAAGAGAAAGAAGAGCAGAATTGATCTTTGAAATGGTAATTTTAAAACAAAGAGATTTTGCATTTCTGCTCATAGTAACACACAATGATGTACCAAGATGCCCTTCCATTTGGAGCCAGTTCTGTTTCACAGATTTATCAAGGATCTAGATGAGAGGACTGAGTGTACCCTAAGTCAGTTTGCAGAGGAGAAAGTTTAGTCACAGTGCTGGTCTGCTGGAGGGCAGGAAGACTCTGCAGAGGGATCTGGACAGGCTGGATCAATGGCCAAGGCCAAGGGTGTGAGGTTCAACAAGGCCAAGTGTCAGGGGTCACAACAACCCTGTCCAGTGCTAAAGGCTGGGGCAGGGTGCCTGGAAAGCTGCACAGTGGAAAAGGACCAGAGGGTACTGGTAACAGTACCTGAACATGAGCCAGAAGTGTGCCCAGGAGGCCAAAAAGACCAATGGCATCCTGGTCTGTATCAGCAATAGTGTGCCCAGCTGGACCAGAGCAGTGATTTTCTCCTTATACTTGCACTGGTGAGGCAGAACCTTGACTTCAGTGCCCAGTTATGGGCCCTTCACAATACGAAACTCATTTAGGGGCTGGAGCAAGTGCAGAGAAAGGCAAAGAAGCTGGCAAAGGGTTGTTTGGGGTTGTTCAGCTTGGAGAAAAGGAGGCTCAGGGGTGACCTTATCGCTCTACAAGTGTCTGAAAGGAGGCTGCAATCAGGTGAGGGTTGGTGTCTTCTCCCAGGCAACCAGTGACAGGGGAGAGGACATGGACTCAAGCTGCACTTTTGGATATTAGAAAAAAATCCTTCCCTAAAGGTGTGGTCAGGCATTGGAACAGGATATCTTCGGAAGCGTTGGAACCACCATCCCAGGAAGCATTCAAAATAAATTAAGTGTGGCACTTAGTGGACTTGGAAATGTGGGACTTGATGGTCTTAGAGGTCTTTTCTAATCTTAATTGTTCCATGAGTCTATGAGTCTAAGATGTCATTCACTTGCATGCAATAAAAACTTTTTGAAAAAAAGGGGTTTTGAAAAAACAAGTGAGTAGGCTTGTGGTCCTGTTCAAGCTTGGTCAGTGGCCATTGGAACTGACATGAGAAAGGAAAATTGGAAGAAACTGTTAGAAGAGGCAGACAGGAGAAACAACATCAACATAAACAAATAAACAATTGACAGGAAGAAAATGGCTTTAAATTCCACCTGATGTAAACTGTTCTCAGATTATTTGTCATTTAATTTATCAAGTATTAACATTAAATATAGAGGGATGGCAATAACTTCTTCCTTAAGGATGGAGATTTGCAATTGATTCAGATAGAGGTATATTTCCTTTTTCATGGTGGGCATTATGACATTAGTTTCAGGCCCTTAATTCCAACATCTTCCACGCGCCATGAATCTGTTGTTGGGGGTTAGGTTTGCTCCTTTATTTTAAAGAATTTTTCCCCATAAGTTACCAAGGAGATTAAGTGTTGGATGCTTAAAGAGCACGTGACCAAAACAAAGAGATGCCAAAGCTCAGTTGGGAGGTTTTTTCTTTATCTGTTGTAACTCCAGAAGGGAGGGGGTAACTGCCTTCCCTGATAACAAGTCAGCTGTTAAAACCGGGTGGGGCATTGTTTCTTATCTCTGATCAGTTTTCCACTGCCCCCATGGGAATATCTTCTGTTAATGGACCATTAAAGCTCACTAATGGCATGACACATCTAATCATCCTATTGTGAGATGCTCCACCCAGGGGGAAGGAGCCAAACTATTTCCACTTAGATAAAAAGGAGCCACAAGTGTCACCAGGCACTCCGGTGTTCCCATGGGATTCCCAAAGGAAGACGGGACCCATCTCTGGACCCTCAGGACCATCTCTGCTTCCATCTACCACTCCAGGAGGGCTGCTTTGGACTGTTTCCAACATCCTGACCAACAGGGTGTCAGGTTGTATTTCTGACTCTGTCAAAGTTTTCTGGGATTCCTTGTTTGTTTGCTTATTCTTTTGTACTACAACATTTGTATTTTTATTATCCCTAGTAAAGAACTGCTATACCTATTCCCAAAATCTTTGCCTGACAGCCTTTTAATTGCAAATTTATAACAATTTGAAAAGGGGGAGAGGAGGGCTTAAACTCCAAGGGAGACTCTAATCTTCCTTGGCAAATACCTGTCTATCCAAACCAAGACATCTGTACAGGGTACAAATCATTTAAACTAATATTATCCCTCTACACTTCTGTTTATAAGCAAAACACCTAATTTTGTGTTTAAAACTATTAAGTCAACATTCCATCGTTCTGCATTTGTTTTTAGTGAGGTAAATTATTCTTTCTAGGTCTTTAATCTTGTTTTATTTCATGCCGTTGTTATTTTTTTCCCTTATCAGAAGTCACTCAGTCACCTTGGTCTGGCCAATTGTCTAGGCAGTACCCATACTGCCTAGACACATACTAGATACATATGTTTACTATGAACAACCTTTCTTTTTGTGCAGATGGCCTTGCCCAAAAACCCCTTGAGCAAAATGCTTAAGCAGAAATAGCATATGTCATTCAATATAACCAGCTGGCATCTTTACCTCCTCCACATATCTCTAGGAACTAGGTTTATGAGATTTATAGCAACCAGCATGAGAAGCAAGGCACGGATCATCTCTGTGCATGTCTGCTCATCTTGGTCCTGGAGCTGCATTACCCCAGCTCTAGTGGGAGGGTTTTCATTGTAGTCTCCCTATATCATTATGAGAAAAATAGAAACAGTTGCCTTCCTCAAGTTGTTCTCACATCTGTGGGCACTGGTCAAGTCCTATCAATTTTGTAAGTAGGTCCTTGGATGTTATTAATTTTACAAAATCCATTTTTTTTTTGTGTTGGAGACTGGATCAGCACATCATATTCATGTACCCAGAATAAAGTCAGCACTATACAGTTTTTGTTCCCCCTTCTCAGCCAAGCTTCACACTGTCCTTTGTTGGAGAAGTGACAATGAAAGTGTCTTAAGCCTCTGTCGGGCTCTGTAAAGCAAAGCAGGTCAACTGTGCAAAAAAATAATTTCACTCATGCCTAAATAAAGAAATCTTCCTTTTTGTTTCTGTTGCCTAATTACTCTGCTTGATCCTAATGACATGTATGGGCTCCAGTCTTTCATCTATGAAGGGAAGGGGAATTATGCCATCTCCATCAATAGGCAAAGAACCAAGGGCTTCCACACATCTGACTCATCTCCATGGGGGAATCTCAAGAAAGAGAAAATGGGAAAAAGCCCAAAGAAGATAGGTGAACAGGATGCCTTCTGTGACTAGAAATACCTGTTTGATTTTTCCATTCCTCAGTAGAAGTCACCTTTCATTCAATTTAATGTTTTTTTTTTATATTCTTGTGGACATACACCAATAGAATTAAACAGCATTTGAGTATTTTTATAGTGACTTCTTTTCTTGCCCAAGACTGCAGTAAATTCAAAATTAGACACTACTGTGAATTTCTTCTCATTGGATTACTTCTTAATTTTTTCAATAAGACTTAGAAATGATAATATTCCTATTAAACATTCTAAAATGTTCTAAAAGGTATAAAAATGTTAATATTGTGATATTCCTTGAATGCCAGAAAAAAATTATGAAAGGCTTTTTTTTCTAGCCTGAAATTACAACACCTTGTAATACCTCTAGAAAATCTGAACCTTTTTGGCAACAATTAGAGATAACAATAAGAAATGGCTGGAAGGAGGAAGTTCCCCTCTAAATTAAAAGAATACATTATTTGTACTCTGTGAGAAACTAGAATGAGAACAAATGTATGCTGTAAAGTCCATTGGACTCTACTGAGAACTCACAAAGGTAACATATGAATATATTCAGAATATATTTCTATACTGTTAATGACATTCCAGTCTCCTAAATACATATTTAGTTCGTTCTGTGAGAGTAGCCATTGGTCTTGCAACATGTCCAGGAATTCAGTAGAAAATGATTCAGTTAAATGGGACATAGCTAAGACTGGGTCTTAAACATCTGTGTAGGGTGGCATATTAATTTAGCAGGGTTATACAGCAATGGATTTAAATCAGGGTACAAGTACAAAGTACACTTAGAAATGAGTAGCAATTGTGATATACAGTTGACTCACATGGAACATGATTTCCATTTCTGGTCTGCGTAATATGCCTATAGGAAGATATTCACATTTTTTTGGAAAACCCAGAGACAAAACAGTTATGCACTGGGGTGATACATTCAGCTGATAATAACCAGTTGATTCTTTCAGCAGATATAAATGGCTTCTGTTGGCTCAGCCAATAAAGTTCCACTAAAAAAAAATGAAAGCAAACTAATACTTTCATTCCAAAGTACCGAAGGAACAAGTGGATATTGAGACATTGCACTCAGGACTGATTAGGTCACACCTTGAGTTCTGTGTCCAGTTCTGGGTCCTTCACTACAAGAAAGACGTTGAAGTGCTGGGGCATGTCCAGAGAAGGGTGAAAGAAATAGTGAAGGGTCCAGGGAACAAATCCTATGAGGAGGAGCTGAGGGAGCTGAGGTTGTTTATCTTGGAGAAAAGGAGGCTCAAGGGGGACCTAAACATTCTCTACAACTACCTGGAACGAGGCCGTAGCCAGGTGGGGAGGATCAATCCCTTCTGCTGGGAAACCAGCGACAGGGAGAGAGAGCTCTACCTCAAGCTCTGCCAGGAGAAGTTCTGATTGGAGAGCAGGAAGAATATCTTGGCTGAAAGGGATATGAGGCATTGTAACAGGATGCCTGTGGATGTAGTGGAGTCACACTTCCATCCCTGAAAGTGTTGAAAAGATGACTGGATGTGGCACTTAGTGCTATGGTTTAGTTGAGGTACTGGTGATAAGTCAGAGTTGGACTTAATGATCTTTGTGCTCTTTTCTAGCCTTAATGATTCTAGTATTTTATCACATCTCTTGGTCATCTACCAAGATTCTTAGGAGTCTGGGGAGGTCCCTGCTGACTGTGAGCTACCAAAGTTATTGCAATCCACAAAATGATCATGAGGGGAGGCCCAAAGAACTACAGACTTGTGAGTCTAACCTCAGATCCTGAGAAATTATGGAGAAGTTATACTGGGTACTATTGAAAGGTATTTAAAGAACAATGCAATTATCAGACACTGTCAATTAATGTTCAGGAAGGTAAAGTCCTATTTAACTAAAATCTGATATTTTGTGATAAGGTCACCCACCTTGTGGATGAAGGCAAGGTGCTGGATGTAGGTTTTTTTTATTTTAGTGAGGATTTTGATGCACAACATCCTTCTGAAGAAGTCACTCACTTGTGGAATGAGCAGGCTTGTGGAATGATGCTAGCTGAAGACCTGGCTGAAGGGCAGTATTCAAAGGATTGTAGTGAATGGGACTATACTTGGCTGGTGACCAGCCAACAGCACTGATTCTCATATCTTGATTCTAGGACAAGTTCTGTTCAATATAATTATCAGCAGTGTAGGTGAAGGAATTGAATGTACCATTTGATAATGATTGCTGTCGATACCAAACTGGGAGATGCTCTTGATTTTCTAAGGGATTGAGAGGCCTTGCACAAGGATGTAGGTAATTTGAAGCATTAAATAATAATTAATGGTGTGGCATTTAGCAAGTCCAAATGCCTTATTCTGCACCTGTCATGGAGTGACTAAGGTACAAACTGGGAGATGAGTGGCTGGGGGTCAGCCCTGCAGAACAGGATCGGGGGTTGCTGGTCAGCATCAGGCTCACTGTGAATCAGCAGTGTGCCCTGGCAGCCAAGAGGGCAAACTGCATCCTGGGGGCATCAAACACAGCACAGCCAGATAGATGGTCAAAAGAGGTGGTGATCCTACTGTATATGATATTTGTGCCACCTCACCTTGTGAGCTGTGTTCAGTGCTAGCCCTGCAAAATAAGAACATGAAGGGCCCTGAATGGGGCATGACTGGTGAAAGGGCTGGAAGAAGAAGAAGTGGAGAAGGAGGTGCTGAGATCTTCTCTCTGCAATCCAGTGACAACATGTGGGAGTGGTTCAAAACTTCACCAGAGGTGGTTAAAACTGGACATCAGGAACCATTTCTTTACAGAAATGCTGATCAAACACTGGAACAGACTTCCTAGAGAGGTGGTTAATGTTACCCCTGCCCTTAGAGGGGCAACACGTTGTGATGTGGACCCTCACAGAGGACAGCAGGCAGCAGCAGGGTCAAACATGGAAGGCTCTTTATTACCTGACTCCAGTTCTACTTATATACATTTTGTGCAGAGGGTTGAGATTGGCCCAAGGAGTTTACAACCTCCTGACTCCATTGGTCACTATGACCATCAGTCAAATTCTCCTCTCAGAGAACAACTATGCAAAACATACAGATAAGTTCTAAGAGTACATATTGTTTATGTGAAGCAGCGTGAGAAAGCTGCTGCAAAGACTCAAACACTCGAAAGCAAGAAAGTCAGGGGCGACAGGTTAACACTTCAGTCTTTTCAGAATTTATAATGCTTGGACAATGCCTTTAATAACAAGCTTTAAACTGGTCAGTCCTGCACTGGTCAGGCAATTGGGCTAGATGATTGTTGTAGGTCTCTCCCAGCTGAAGGAATTCTGTTCTATTCTATTCTATTCTATTCTATTCTATTCTATTCTATTCTATTCTATTCTATATCCTCCAGTCCCCTTTTATTCTTTATTATATCTCTGTAGACGTCTCAATATTTTGTGAGAATCTCAGCCTTGCCCATCTTCTCTGGAGCCTTCTTCCATGATAGGTGAGACAGGGCACGGAAGACTTGTCTGAAGACACCAGTTTACACAGAAAGTCTAGTTTTCCTGTTAGTTTCATGGTGCTTCACTCTTATGTGACTTCACAGCTTATGCAGTGCCTCAGTGTCAGGGGGCAATACACTGTTCTGCTATTCAAATTGTAATCATAAGTATCAACAGGAGAAATTATTACGTGTTCTTCATGGAAGAGCTGGCTCTTTTGGTGAACCTGTCTCCCACCTCATTGTTGCCATCCCAGCACTAAGTAATCTTTTAGCCTTATGCTTTCAGCTTTTGTTGGTCAGACACATCACAGAGAAACCATTGATAAAAACAGAAAGGGGCCAATGTAATGATGTTTCCTAAAGAAAGGAAGAAAAGAAGACAAACACCATAGTTTTGTACTGGCTTTATTCCTCTCCATTTCCTCAACTTCTGTTATTGAAAACCTGGCCTGATTTTTGGAAAAGCTCTTTCACGTTTGTACTCTAATCTCCAATCACCTCTCATTCTTTCTCTAGACTTACTTGGAGACCAATTTCTTTGTATTGTCTTGTCTCGGTCTGCACTCTACAACCTTATACTTTCCCCTTCTTTCCTAAAATCAGGATGAAAATCTGTATGCTCACTGGTTTTTGATCTATTTACATACACTTTATGATACATGTTATACACATTATATTTCTTAGCTTGGATTCTGGCAGGTTTTGTAGGATAGAGAATAAAACTCCATCAGATATAGAAACAGCTCTCAATAAAACACTAAACCACTATTTTCAACTGCTTACTTCTACATTTTTAAGCAATGGTCACTCTTTTTGGCTACCACAAGAAGAAAATCTGAGAGCAATTTTAGAAAAGCAATTTTTTCTCTAAATAAAATTCAGAAAATAAATTTGTAGAGTTGCATCCCTGTCAATTGACTCTGAAGTGATAGTTTATGTTGCTCATAATTAACCCTTCATTAAAAAATTGTAATTGCAATGTTTGTCATCAATAAAACATATTGTAGCACTCACCAGTGATAGAATTTACTGTCTGTTTTTTGTGATAGAGGATTTCAATATCAGGAACACTTACACTGCACATCACAGCTGCATCACTAAAGTTTACCCAGGGGAGTAAGTGAATCATCATAACTGCTTGTTGTCCAACAACTGCTAGGCATTTCTTTCCATAGACTTCTACAATTTCACCAACATCAGGAGCTCCAGACAGAGTAAGGAGCTTGAAGTAAGTTACTTTTTAACAGGTTTTCATTCTTCCGTGGATGATGTCCTAAAATCACTGGATGTTCCCTGTATCAAATACTTTAGAGCTTAACATAGAAAGCAGAATTTAGGAAGATGCCTCTGCTAATTTAAAGATCAATACATCTTTGTTTGAAGCCAGATTTACACACCAACAGAGACTATAGCTTTGACTTGTCATTCATGCCTGCTTCAGAAGGAGGCTAATTAAAGATTAAACTGTAAGTTGGTTTTCTGTAAGTATATATACTGTTTAGTTTGATGTAAAGCTACAAGAGCTAAGCAAGCAAGATTTTGTTCAGAAAGAAGGAAGAATCTGACTAAATTGATAATCCTCTTAGATAACCAATTCAGCTTTTTATAAATAGATTTTGTGAAGGCAATAAAAACTGGTTAATTAATGAAATTAGTATATATATCAGATGAGAATAATTTCAAGTGCTTCTGAAAACATTTTTTTTCTCACAAAGACATAGGCATACTGCTGACCACAGTATGTTGAAAATCTAAGCAAATATGACTCACCCTTAATATTAAACAGTGTTTTTTGGGCTGCAATGTGAAATCAACAAAAGCAACAGAATTTGCTCTAAACTTCCTAAACCATAAATGAGTCAAGAAAGATTCTAGTGCAAGAAGACTTGGTGGTCCCTCCTTCAGAGTTATAGATCAAAGAACCTTAGAATTTTGAAGTAATGAGATTTTCATAGAAATTTTAAAATTTTCATAGTGTTCTTCTGACTTCTGAGAGACAGAATACTTTCTAGGCAAAGGTAACATTTTAACATGGTTTATTTGCTGGCTGTCTTACAGGCAGCCAGCATCTCTGGATAAAATACTGATTGTCTGTGAAGCCAGTTGTGGGGCTACTGTCTTCTACAGCAGAAGGATTTTGATCGTCTTTCTCAGTTTTGTGTTTATAAAATGAATAGTAACACCACCATTATCAAGCATCTGGAATATCTGATCTTGACAAGACCAACTTAAAAATGTATTTGCAAAAATTTCTAAAATCTGCATCTTTAGGCCTCCAATATTCTGAAAGGTCTGTGTGCCTTTCCCAACCACTTCTCATATGGTCTGTGAAACTCAAATTCATTTAAGTCACTTTGAGTTAATGTAGAAACTATTTTCTTGACATCAATTTTCACAATGTTCTCATAAAAATATGTACCTTAAAAAAGGAGTGTAGTGTTTTTATAACAGGATAAGGTTGAATAAAACAAGATGAGTAATCACTATATCCTAACAAGTGCTAAAACAAGATACGTACAGTATATATAAAGTATGTATACAGTGTGTACCCAGTGATTTCCTCAAGAAAAAGAGAAAATGTCCTTTTCCAAACTCCTTTTAAATGGAATTACTGGGCAGAGTGAAAAACTGGGCTCCATATGCAGGTAAAAATGATATGTGCAATGAGTATTCTATTAGTCCAGTTTTTTTAAAAAAGGTTTTTTTTTCAAGTAGTATTAAGTGAGCTCTTTCAATGATGTTTCACATTTCTGTTGTAATTGGAAGAAAAGAAGAAAATTAGAAGAAAAGAAGCTTTTAGACTTGTAAGAACAGTGAAAGAAGGAAAAAACCCCCAACACTTAGGATCAAAAATGCAGCCCTCAGAAATGGTTTAAAAATAATGCAAACATTTTTCTAAACTTATTCAAATGAAATAAATACCACTATATCTATAAAAAAATTTAAAGGACCCGTAGATATTTCACTTTTTGACTAGAATCCCCAAATTATTTTCTGAATACTATTAAGTTTAAAATTTACTGGTTTAAAACAAGCAGTTTTCTGTAAAGTTTAACTTTATTTTGATGGTCTACATCTGCGTGGGTTTTATTTTCTGTCCTAATTTTTCTGCCATAAAATACTTTTTCATCCTACTTCTTTCAACTGGGAAGAAAAAGGAATCATTATCAAAAACCATATATGCTATTAAAGGCAGATATTCAAAGTTCAGTAGTTTGTTGCTTCTTAGATCCCTTGTGCTTAACTTTATTTTTCTGATATTGATATATAGTAGTGTATATAAAAATACAAACAAGAGAATTCAATATAAATGCTCCCATACTAAGTGGGATTGATGACGATTTGGAAATATTCCTAATACATTTTCAGTCCAGGAAAAATAATCCAACTGAAAGTGATATATAAAGGGGAGAATATTTAGGTTGCTCTATAGCAAGATGAAGAGAGTATCAGCATTGCAGTTCCTCACTGTTGCCTAGTTACTTTATTAGCTGAGTTTTATATGTAAATAAGTAGTGGGAGTTTAAGGATATTTAAAATATATTTCTGATTTAAACATTTAATGTACTTGTCTTTGGTGATCTCACAATATCTGAGTTTCCCAGTTTGGCAAGTCTGGAAAAATCAGGCCTCTCTCTTCTATTAAGTAATCGTGTAGTCCAATTATCTAATACCTGCTCTCTGGCTCACCACAGTTTAATAGCATGCAGTTAAAGCAGTGAAACTTTTGAGTTTCTTTCTTCCCTTTTAAAATTTTTTTCCCCATCAAATTGAATACAAATACTTCAAGTAAAATATTTTAATGGAATTGTCTGCAATAAAATAAGTAAGTCCAGTGGATAATGGCACTTAACTGTTGCCAACATTTCTCTTCAACTTTCAAATTCTATAGGCTAATATCAGCATCCTCATAATAAAAAGGTGCATGAAAGAACTTGCAAAAGTCTAAGTTACCCTGAGAGTCCTCAGAATTTCTGTATCTGAATGCAATGCTCTAGTGCCTATCACATGGAGTTGCTTCTTCCTTAATAATTAGCCTCAATGCCTCTCTGCTGTTTTTATAATGAAGCTGTTGCATACAAAAAACCCAGAAGACATCTATTTGACTCTAAAGTACTCTTGGGGGATAAGCCTGAATAAAGAAAAGTGAATCATAAAGCAGATTGAGAAAAACAGTAAAGTTAGGATATTCTCAAGAAACTCAAAACTTCAATGGAACAGGTGTGTTTGTGATTCACAGTATCCTCCTTTTCTCTCTCTAGAGACGTTTTCTGTGTTTGAAAGCCCTTGTGGACTTACTTTTCTGATTGACGAGACTGTGCAGCATCTGCTGCCCTTGGACAACTTCCCTGTGGGGATAGGAAGTTCAGGAAGGTATGGAAGCACTGGTTGCATGTTTGGTGGGTGCTGAAGAAGGCTGCTGAGAAGGTGACACGGGTGTGCACCACTTGGTGTTTAACAGCTACCAATGCAGGAGGGTCAAAGAAAGCCCAAGTCCTAGCACTCTGCTTCAGTTCACAGAAGAGCACCCTTCAGAGGTCAGGCAATGAAGACAAAGAGAAATGACTCAAGGGCTGAATAAGACAGTAGACCTTGGAGACTCTACATGTCTTGACTCTTGCCTAACTGGGGGTGTTTGTTAACCATGGCACAGGTTGTGCTGAACAGCTTGTGACTGCTTGTGACTGAGACAGCAGGGAATATTTTCCAGAAGGTCAGTAATTAAAGAGATGCCAAGGGATAGAGAGAAAAAGAGAAAGAAAGAAAGGGCAGGAGATTTGGGGTTGGGAGCAGCTCCATGTGGAGACTTTAGGCACCTGGTACTACCTCTGGGAGACCACATGTAGATGCCTGGAATCCATGTGACACAGACAGAAGACACAGGGGTCTAAAGAGGAGAATCTGGATGCAATGCTGAAAGGCAGAAATGCAGAGAGCCTGGAATGTAGTGAGCCTGGAAACAGTTCTCATAGGGAGAAGATGTGCCATGAACTAAAAAAGTTTTTGTTAGTAATTTTTGCTCTTCTCAACCTACAGTAAATTTATTCCTGAACTCACTTGCTTTTTTCATTTGTGGAGCAAATCAAGACAGACATTCTGCCCCCCCCCAGTTCAAGGAAGCAACAAATAGCTCTGATCTCACTTTATAGCATGGGTCTCAGTCCCAAACATGAGAAATGATGTAGTAGCAGGAGGAAATAATTTTATGCTAGCCAGTATATCACATTGCTGTCCTCTGCTCTTACGCAACGAACTAAGCTGCTCGTTCCTCAGGCTTAAATGACACCTGGGTCTCAGGTGCATACATTTAGCATTACAGGTGCATACAACTAGCAGCAATTGCCTGATGTAAACAGGTGATGTGCTCTACTGACACCTCACTGGAGCTCACCTGCTTCACATTCTCTTAGCCTTCCTGCTCAAAAGATGCTTTTTCTAGATTCACTAAATTCACGAAAACCTCTATAAGCCTCATAAGCACTAACTATGTCAATGCCTGCCCTTCATACAGCACTCTCGGAGACTACACTGGAGAATTGTGGCTAATTATATTCACTTATATATACATAATCACATTATTGATGTGTGTACAACTGCTCTGCTTCTGAGTGGCAGAATTTAGTGTAGATTATGCTAAATATAAGTTTCCCATTGTGTGATGTGTGAAGGAAAGTAACAAAGCTCATAATTCCATGCAAATATAGGTATCCTTGGATACTGCTGACACAAATGGCTATTGGGATAATAAGAAAAGAAAGATACGGAGCTCAACGTTGACTTAAATTGTGACTGAAATACCAGCAGTGCATCTAATGAATTGGTCTGCCATTTCTTTATTGCTGGGGCCAGAACTATCCTCATAGACATATGGCCAAATCCAATTAAATCCTCATGATTAATTTGCTGCCTGTAGAAGGTGAGAACTGTCAATATAAAAAATGGGTGTGTTCTACTTTGCCACATGGCACACATCCCAGAGGCACAGTCCTGACAGGATTGCCTCTCAAACAGGAAGGAGAGGGGCTCTCAGTGAAACTCCTTATGGGAGCTGGAAACAAATTTTGTATCTGCCCTCCCTATAACTCTATATATGCCACACTCTTTCAAAATAGTAATAGTTTATGACACAGTTTCTAAAACTATTAATTTATAGCCCAACATAGTCAATTTGTTTCAAACTCTTGATTCTGGCTGGCATATTCCCACTTCAGACTCATCTAAAATCTGGAATACTTTTAAATTTATTTGTTGATTTTTCCGCGGTAGCAATATAGTTTCTGTTCTAGTTTGAAGATGGATACTAGTGAATTGGACAAATAGGAGAGAGTAGAATTACTCGCTGTGAGCTGGACTAAAAGAGGTCACTTCTTTGATTAGTTAAAGTGAGAAAGAAGTTGTATAATTTAAAACTTATAAGGTCACTATAAATTCACTTTCTTTGGCATATCAAGAGGAAAACAAACTAGCAGATCATTGTTTTAATGGAGATGGGAGCGTCTGAGAGACAAAATAAATCACTAGAGATATCCTAAGGGTTCTTTGCTCACCTTGAAGAGCAGGTAACAACTTTTCTGAAGCAGTCCTTGCCTTTAGGAAGGCACAAATTTATGTTATACTACTTAAGAATAAATTCTTCAAGTCTTTGATCTCAGATATCTCAGTACATTTTATGATGTTTCTGCAATGGCTTATCATCTGTGAAATGAGGATAACAGGTGTCAAAGGGTTGGTGCTACACGCATCTCAGTTCCTTCTGCAACCTACTCAGGTCCCAGGTCTTTATGCTGGAACCACGACAAGGCAAAAACTTTGACCCTTAACACAGGATCAAAGACTCCCAACAATTAATATCCTTGTGCTCAAAAAAATAAACTCTTGAGAAGAGCCCAAGTCTCATCATAGTATGGAACTCTCTCAAAACAGATGTTAAATATTCCTCTCAATAATATTCTTAATGCAAGTCAGATAAGCTTTTCCCCATGAGCCATGCTGCTTGGGAGTACTTGAAAATTACAGAAAACAATCTATTTTGAGGTTCAGAAAGGCTGGAAGCTAAATCCTTATGTGTCAGTGGCTTTAGGTTGATTCGTACTAGCTAAGGAGCTATGTAGAGTGAGATCAAGTTTTCCCATTCCTCTTTCTTGTTGCTCTATATAGAATATATAGCATAGCCTACTGTGAGGGAATTGGCAGGATGCCTAGTAGCACCAATTAGAGCCAGCAAGTCTCAGCTTTCATGCAAACTTTTAACTCCTGATCATATGAGAAAGGATATTCACCTTCCTAGCTATCTTGAATGCCTGTTCAACAATGTTAATTTGTTCTTCAGTGCTATAAGCACTGAATTAGGACAAGATGAAGGATTAAAGAGGAAAGTGTGTTGGGGTATAAAATAATTTGAGTTGCTATGAGAGAATTTCTTATCTACCTTATGTTAGACCTTTGAGCTACCTAATGTTGCCTGTAATCAATCACTAAGAAGTCACCTAGGCTTTCTGCGTGTTATAGCCCCACACACAGGCTTGTGCATTAATCCAGCACAAGTCTTGTTCAAAACAAACTTGTGAACCCTGTGCTGTAACCTGGGACAACATTCATATAGATGTTCTTTGACAGAAATAGCTAGGAATGTCTACTTTTCTTCAAGGTAAAAAAAAGATGGCTGTGGAAGTATAAAGGCACTGAAAAACCTTGAGGGAGCTTTTTGATTCTGCATTTTGCTGAGCAATAAAAGGCCAGTACTTAGATGTCGATTAGATTCTGCTGCACACCATGCCAGTTCACAGTGCTGTCAGATGAACAGAACATCAAAGTGCAGGCTTCAGTGATGGATGCTTTTAGTTTCTCTTCCTTGATGTGATGATAGATTTGTATCTGTACTGAAAGACATTTGTAGACATCTGTCTTTAGTGTTATGTATGCTGTTAGTGTTGCAAGAAAATGAATAGGTGCTGACCTGAGGTCTACATGACTGAACAGATCATGAGGTGCCACAGGACATGAGATGAAAAATTGCTGGCTGTGATGATAACAGTCAGAAGCTGACAGAAGTTACCTAGGGTGCTGTGAGATGGCTAGATTTTACAGATGGTTAAGGGGAATTGTGTGACTGATTGCCAAATTTCAGAGAGGTAACTGAGGGAGCCTTCCAGGGGGTGAAATTTTGCAGGGCAGCAGTGCCAAATCATGTCAAGTTGAAGTAAGTAATGGTATAAGAAGTACCAAATTCGGGTATGGAGACAGCAGAACTGTGACCAAAAGGCAAAAATTCTTTGCAGGCTGTTTATTTGGAAGGGATTTGGGAGATCAAAGAGAGGTACAACAAGGTGAAAAGGAAGATCAAGAAACAGGGAAAGAAATAATAGCATATGGAAATGTAGCAGTTGTCTCAGTCTTGATATTCCTCTCAAGTAGTCCTCTGCTTTGTCACAGCAGAATAAATAGGAGCAGCAGACCAAAGTCACTGTGTTGAATCCAGCACAGAGGTCCCACCTCACTGGCTGCAGAGTAATGAGGATAAGGTTGGCTGCTCCCCTGGAGAACTACTGGAGGGACCAGCCAAGCATCCTGGTGGAGACCACTGTAGCGTCCTTTGTAAGTCAGGGAATGATGAAATGACACTACCAAGAAAAAAAAAAAAGATTTTAAAGGGGACAGTAGGGAAGAGAGATTAATGACTGAAAAGAAATAAGTGAAGATATTGAAGGGGATTAAAAAAAAAAAAAAAACAAACAACAAAAAGTGTGTGAATTAAAGAGATTACAGTGATTCTGCACATACATGTATGCACACAATTTAAAACTCATTTGGCCACTAACCAAATTTCAGAGAAGGGAGTATGATTTGTCTTGCCTGCTGGAACTTGCATCTCTTGAAGTGTCTTTCTTTCAGTGGTTGCTTGATTTGATTCCCTTGCTGATGTTGTCTCCTAGCTGCTTGCTTTTAGTACTGATTGCTGCATAGCAATCATAGCTGTTATTAACTGTTCGTTATAGGCATAAATAAAGCATGATGGATGAATTAACTGAACAGTCATAAATAGTGTATTGTCTTACAGGAGGTTTTAAATGTTTACTGACCTTTGTTTCAGTCAAACATATATCATATATATATATAGATACATGTGATTGCAAATATTGATATTTTCATGCTTTATTTTTTAATGAAGTAAAGGCTGACAGTATGTCTAAGAGGAAGTGTCTTTTTTTTGTGAATAAAATATTTACTTGTGTTTCCTGTTGTTTCTACTTATTTTCTTAACTATTGATTAAAGTTTTTACTTTACTTACTTTTGTTTAGGTATTCATAACTGAAATGTTCATATACAGTCTAATTATTTTTCTCTCTTACTTCTAGGATGTCAACAATGTGACCACACCAGCTTGTGTGGCTTTATAGCATCAGAAAACAATAGCTGATAAAAAACAAAGGCCCTTTAACTGGAAATTGCACACTGTACTCAGAATGATGAAGTGAGTGAATTTCCCTGGCACTTTTTCTGAAAGACCTCTCTTCTGTTAATAATGTATTGTGTTTACTTTTCCATCTGTCTTCACATAAGAACCTGAGTAATTGTTAATTGCATATAGAGAGAGGCCTAAGAGAAGAATAACTGTATAACAGCTTTTGAAGGAGCAAGAATGAATTTGGGAGACAACCTTTAGCAAGCAACAAGAAGAATCAGTGATAGAAATTATTATAAGCTCGTTCAAGAGATCCAGGAAAACAAAACCATTCTAAAATTTAGTATATCAATTTTACCAATAAGACACCTCTTCATTAGAGGGAGAAATCCTACAATCCAGCACAACTCAAACCACAAAACATTTCCTATTTCTACAGTAAGCAGAAATTTTACAGAGCATAATTTCCCATATCTTATAGGTTTGAGCTAGGTAATATATGTGAGCACATGATACCAATATCAATCTTTTGTTGGAAATATTCACCTGAATATTTTCCTTCATTTATCATAAAGTTACTTTTTTTTTTTTTTTTTTTTTTTTTTTTTTTTTTTTTTTTTTTTTGAGGTATACCCCTCTCTAGAAAATGTGATTGAAATTTACTAGTGGGTTTGAAACTTTTGGAGGAAGGTGAGAGAAAGGGTGAAACTGGAATGAGCTAGTCAATCAAATAAGTCTCTTTTACTTTCAAAAGTAGGTTTTATGATGATTTTCTTAATTGTGATAATAATTGGTAGTAAGATGCTTGAACACGTCTGCACATATGCTGCTCTATAGTATCTCAGAGCACTGCTGAAAAATATTCTAATACTGCATATAATGCCACTTGCTTTTTGTGCTCTAGCCCACCTATCTAAATTTCAGGGTCTGACTGCTCTGCTTTCATGTCTGTGACTCGGAAGGGTTATGAGGAAAATCATTGAAACTGGAGCTTTGTCACTCATTTGCTCTGAAACTTACTTATCTATGCAGAAACCACACTAGCCTGCTTATTTCATAATTTCTTCATGAAATTCTTTCATTTCAGAGCCTATTTCTCAGGTTGTGCAGATTGTGAATTACAGCATTCTGAGAATTGTGTGGATGAAAAACCCCTACATGTCCATACCTGGCACCTGAGACGCAGCATAAAGAAAATGAGGATAAAATTGCAAAGCATTTCTGGTCTTGAAAATTTAGTTCAGGCATCAGAAGCTGTTTGAGATCCTCTTAATAAGAGGCCATTTATTCCACTGTCAGACTATATTCCATGGAGAAAAATTTTGTTTTAGGAACAGACTCTTCTTTGCATAACATTAAGCAGTAAGCACACTAGGTGAATTTTTCTATTAGACAGAAACGTTAGCAAAAAATTGTGCAGGATCCTGCTTCAGAAGGTCAGTCTGTATTCATTACATGCACTCCCTTACTCTTCGGAGCCAGTGAGCTCCTAGCAGCATGAGCTCTGAGGCTGTATTATAAAGATTCTTGCCCTCTTCATCTGTGAGCCTCTTTTTCAGCAAAACTCTCAGTGGAAATTCAATGAAATAAATCTTATATTTTATGTCTATGGTTCCTATCTGAAATACCTCACTTTTTTTCTCTCTCTCTTTTTTTTTTTTTTCTTTTTCCCCCAGTAAGCATAGAGAGGTAGAAAAAAAGCACCTCTTCATAATTTTTCTGGATTCATCCATTCCTCCCAAAGTCTTCCTTTTTTGTCTAAGCATACTGCCGAGATCCCAAATAGGGACAAAAGTGAGGTCAGCTATTGCCATAATATTAAGCCTTCTGATGATGGTTTACATACTTTCCTTCAAAGTCTCTCAAAACACTGTATATTGTTTTCATTCCTCCTGGTGATGGACTTCTGTATTGACCACTGGGGTCAGAGAGGCATTCCTCTCAATGACCAATCCTTGACCAAATCCCAAATACTATATAAACCCTAAATCATAATAAACTGCCTTCTTTTCCCTGCTTCTACCTGACGGGTGAATGTGGTTCTTTTCTTGTCCCCGAATGTGGGAGAACGGGGCCTCTTGTCACAGTCAGCTTTCTCCACCAGGCCTTGAATAGCCTACCCTGTGCACAAGAGGCTTTACAATCCATTACCATTTTACTCATTTAGTCAACATAGCCTGGAAAAATTACTATCAGGCACTAATACCATTTTGGAACACACAGACAGCAGAGCAAAATATTACTAAGCAAAGCAGAAAGCAGAGCAAAATATTACTAAACAAATAATGTTTTGCATGTTAGTGTTTTGGGAGATACAGCAAAAAGCATATAGCTCTGGGCTGTTCTGCTCATTCTGTTAGAGGCTGGACTAATTTTTGCAAATTACTACTGGGGACATGGTGTGGGGAGATCTAAATTTCACAAATGGGTTCATTTATTCATGGCATAGGTCAAGAGGCCCAACTTATTTAGAGTAGCTTTATTTTACTGTTTATTTTTTTTTTCACACCAGAGATCATCTCACAAAACAGCAGAAATCTTTTTTATGTTTTCTCCTGATAAACAATTTTATATTAAGAAAGTCATTGGCACCTGAGAGCTGTATCTGCATTATTGCTGATACTGCACTTGTCAGACCTAACCCAGCAATGATGTCTTAAATTTAATGATTTTCAGTGAAGCCTTTTTTTGTTCAAACAATGAATTATGGTGGTACTTTTTCCAGTAAGACAACTATTTTATAATGAAATTGCTATCATGAGTCTTTGTAGGTGAAAGGAGAAGGCATAGATTATGCCTTCCTGTAATGAATTTGTAATCTGAGACCCTCACCCAAAGCTCATTAAAAGCCAAAGCAAAACCCACACCTCTCAAGAGGAAGCAAGATTGCTTCACTAGCAGAAGAGCAAACTATTTTTTTCTTGAACGATCTCTTTAATTAGAAAAAATCTGAATTGAGGATTGCCAAATCTGTACAGTATTTGATGAATCCTTTTAAACAAGATAGGCAAATTAAAATAATATTTTTAAAACCCCAGAAATCATTGAGATGCCCTTTCCTCCTCCTTTCCTTTTATTTCTCTTTAAAATAGCCCGCCTTATTTTAAGAGCATAATATCTATTTCCTTATTTCAAATTTCTCAGTTTGTGATCTCATTATGAATGAGATGTCTGAATACAGTTACATCAAAGTTTTTGTTCTAACAATGGAAGTTGTTAGAACATTCTAACAACATTCCTTATTAGCTTGATGAAAAGTCAATTTTAGAAATTTCCCCCCGTGGTTAAAAATAAAAATTACTTATTTTCTTGTACCTAGTCCAAGTTAGAGGAGATAATATTGGGAGTTACTTCCCTATCATGGACAAGTTTTCTAGACTATAATAAACAAAAATGACACAAAGCAAGCAAGAAAATATCCTTGCAAAGAAGTGCAGTTATGTCTGAAAGGTATGAACACACAGGATATATTTTAGCAAATCCTAAAATTCAGATTTGACTGGCTGCTACTGACTGCAGCACAGTAATACAATGGTGAAAACCCAAAACCTGAAACAATGAGCCAGATTTTTTTTTTTTTTTTTTTTTTTTTAACAAAAAGAAAGGTCAGAATATCTTCAGGTTTTATGTTTATGGCTAGATTTTGAAAATAATAGGAGAGCTTGATGAACAGCAGAATTATTAAAGCTAATAAGACAACAAAGCCTCTTCTGCCATCTTTCAGTTCACGCAAGATTTTTGGATCCCTTTTATTCACTGGACACATGTGTACACAATCCAAATCACTCTCACTGTGAGGCTTATTTTAAAAAGCACTTTGTGAAATTGAACTTGAACAAAGAAATAATATAGTTCATTAAAGAACTCATCTGTGTACCAGTGTTGTTATTAAGCAAAACAATCAGTTTAATTTTTTTTAATTTATGAAACCATTTTGGGATAATCAGAAAATTGAGCATTGCATACCACACTGCCATATGTACATTTTAAGATAATTAGATGTTCAATATCCAGGATTCCCAGGAAGAGGGATAGCTATGAACCTTATTGTGTTTTGAAACTCAAAACCCCCTGATTGCATTTTCATTACTTTTTCTAACCACTTGACTTGTTCCATCTCTCCTCCTGGTCCTTTTGTACCCCAGAATAATTTTGGATGTGTGGGGCAATTTATGCTTGTTCTTGTTTGAATGCAGGTTATATGAAAAAGATGCAAAGACACTTGAAATATATTCCAGAATTGTTTGAGCTATTTCAGACGGCAGGGAACTGAGTGGTGGGAGCTCTCTGTATTCTGCTTAAGGACATTATTTTAGTGTCTAGATTTAGATTCTAAATGTAAAAAAGGTTGTTTAAAGCAAAATACTGTACAAAAAGAAATAAAAATTCCATGATAAAGAAATAAAGTAAAAACTGCCACAAAGTTCAACTACCACAAATATCTGATTTAGGAGGCTGTACATCACAATAAACTACACCTACAAAATACTGTAGTTCTGCTAAAGTCATTGTAGTCACTGATATACATTAGATGAAGAGCTCAGGATGTGTAAAACTTCGTTGTCTAATACCATAGGAAACATTATGCTTTTCCTTTTGTTGAGTGTTTTTATTTTTCATTTTTTCTTCAAACCACCCTGGGAATTCAGCCAGTGACAATTTGTTTCCCCTAGATTTGCCACTGGTTTGCTAGGTCTAAGTTTACTATCCAGAGCTGTGTGGCAGAATAATTGAAGAAAACCATGGGTTTACCTTTCTGATGTGTGTTCTCTCTGCCACCTGTGCCTGAGCAGACAGCTGAGTGGATTACTGTTTCTTCAGTCTGACCCTTTCTGGTGCAGGCAGATTGAGCTGTGACATGAAAGAAGATAAAAACCGCAAAACAGGTGAGAATAAATACGTAAGAAGAAAGCAAAACTGTGCTCTGCCAAGCTGTTTACAAGGGAAACACCATCTCCAGAAGTAAAATTGCACATCTTGTGACCAGCAAGCCATTATGAGAGGCAGATATTGCCTGGACTGGATATATCTGGCCGTGCCTGTTATCCAAAACAAAATGTGGGATGTTTTTGTTCTCTGTTCCCAGTTCTCCTTCTCTGCTCCCCATTTGGAGGGTGTGGGGAAAACTGCTGAAGGATTTGAAGTATGAGCTTTTATGACACCTCCATCCTACTGAACTGCCAGCAGGTTTGAGCTGTGACAGAATCCCAGAAGATTTGGTAAACTTAGTGCTATCCTCATTTGAAAGTTAGAGTCTGTCACATTCACTGAAAAGTCTATCTTCTCTCTCACCACAAACATGATGTTTTGCTTATGTTTCTGTTCAGCCTGTAATATCTTTACCTCATAACAGAATTTCTTATTGCATTATCTAAAAAGCTTTATTTTATCAGGAATAAAATATTTTTACAACAGGAAAACACTGATGAACTACTTAACTACTTAATTGAGAGCTTCTTGAAAAAAGTTGCAAATTTTCCTTACCCAAGACATTCTACTCTGAAGCAATTCAGCACTAAGCTGTGTTTTACTACAGTGCTGCCCTGCCCCCTCGAAAGCTGTGGTCAGGTAGTCAGTCTGATGTGCTGACATTTTGCAGATCCCTAATTTCCTGTTTGAATGGTGCCTCCTCTGAGGTCTGTAAGTTCTCTTCTGGGCAAGCCACAGAATGCAAAACGGGAAGCAGAAGATTGTGGTTCACAGTGATTAACATAATCAAACAAAAAATGCAGGTCTCATCAGACACTGTGACACAATAGCCATAGGGATCTTAGTATTGAGCTGACCTGACAAAAAAGATTTAGTATCAGCTTAAAAATCAAAGTGTTCTGCCCTTTTTTTAGTCTTTTTTGACGCTTGTTTCCTTAAAAGAGTTTGAAATGCACATTCATTTTTTCAGGATCTCTACAAATGACAAAGTATTGGTAAAAATATAAGAGAGCTGATTAAACATTACTTTTCTTTTAATAGTGTCTGCCTTTTTTAGTTGTTTATATAGAGCTATAAGCTCTCTGAAAGCAGCTGTTTCATTGTTATTTGTCTGAGGCACAGAATGTGGTGAAAGTGTAAAAAAATAATTCTATGCAAATTGTTGACAAACACACAGAAATACAGGTTCTGGGGGTTGTCAGGTTTGCCAGCTCCTGTAACAACCACAAAAGTTTGGATTTAAATGCCCTTAGAGAGATCCTATCTGTTTCTGAAATACAGACAGCATGAATATCAGCCAAAAGTGAAACTCTCCTTAAGATTCTACGATTAAAAAGTGAAGGATAACTACAGAGGAAAAGAGTGTCACCTTGATGACAAATACAAAACAGTATTTCCTGTTTGGAAGGAAAACAGGAAAACAAGAGATTAATTAGTACTGTGTTTTGGTCCCCACAAGAATTCCACTGTTACTTTAACTAGTTAATGTATACTTTTGGTAAAGTCCTTTGAGTCAAAAAATAACTCATTTAAAGAGAAAAAGGCCCAAACAAAACAATAACTTCAACTTCTTATGTGTTTTTACTTTAATATCTCTATTTAAATGTGTATTTTGACTACACCACTAGTAAGGATCACCAATATAACATTGCCTCTAGAGGGAATTGTGGAAAAAAATTGGAACATTTTGAGTGTGTAGAAGATGGGAATAGAGGGGAATAGGGGTCAAATAATGCCCTCTACCATTTTAAAATAAATTAAATTATTTAGGTGCCAAAATAAATGAACTTTACAGAAATAATCTGTCCTGTGGATCAGATTTTGACTTAAAAAGTGCCATGAAAACAAATTAAAATTGAATATACACTGAAAATCTAGGCCCTGGTACTAAGTATTAAATATCTTAACATTCACCATAAGTTTGCATTTGTAAAGCACAGCAAAGGTTTTATAAAGAATGATAATAATTACACTAAATACAGATTGATTATTTTATCAGTCTAGAAAGCTAATTCAGAGAGGGCATGTCATTGTCTCACATGCCTCCTTCATTAATGTTGGTTATTTGTGATTCACTGGGTACTTGAGCAATCCAGGATTTGAAAAAGCCTTACTAGTCCCTGAACTCTCAAACTTTATAAGCCCTGTATAAGACATGAATGATAGCTTGCAAAAAAACCTACAGGCAAAAGTACAAAAAGGGATGTGGCAACATATGCTAAAATGGTCAGCAGTGCTTTCTGCTGATTAACTAGTTCAATGTTTTCAAGGTTCTGGTAAATAAATTGAAGAAGTCTTCAGGAAAAAAACTAGGTGGATCTGCATATTCTGATGGGGAATTCTAGTTTGGCACACAAGTAGTGTCTGAATTTATGTATGTAAATGATCTACATAAGCACTGTATGTGAGCAACCCTTTGTTATGTATAGATTTCCTACCAAAAATCCTGTTCTCCAATATATATTTTTATACCCTAATTCCTTCAGCCCTATTCCCTACCTGATTGTCTGCTAGAGGCTCTGTGGAAGATTCTGCCTCTCAGAGGGAGAAGAAAATTCATGTAAGACAAGCAATGTTTTCTTACTGACTTCAAAATATGACCTCTGTGGCTAAAACTCCAGACAAACATTAAGTACTGATGGGAAGGCAATTATTTAGAGCTGAATTGTGACTGAAGATCTTCTGAATTGTACTCAGTAGACTTCAAACTTGGTGCTTCCCTGGGCTCTGTGATATAAAAATCCTCAGTACTCAGAAGGAAATTCAAAAACATGCAGGGACAAATCCCAGTCAGAGGAAATATCCAAAGAGCTTTATCAGTTTCCATAAATTATAAGCGTGCTCAATGTCATATGCTGATGTGATTAAGTGTGCCAGCGGTGAAATTCTTCAGATCTTCAGAAGAGGTACTGGAGCTGAAATAGCAAGGACAAAATTCAGCACTGTCACTGAGAAAGAGAGACAAAACCGGTTTTCAGAGAACCCCTAGGTGAAATGCAGTCACTGAAGTCACTTTTGTGCCGCGAGTCAGTCACAAGTGAGCTAGCCACTGTGAGAAGACAGCTGAGGAGAGACAGTGCAGTGGACATTTCAGCAACCTGCTTGTGATTTGCAGCCTTGGTTTAACTACCTGCCTACCTGCCTCCTTACCGTGACACAGTTTTGTTAATCGCAAATGTTATCCTGCATTGGCCCAATATGCTGAGACATTTCAAGCACCTTAACTGAGGGCCTTGCCTGTGTGTTCATAAAGCATCCTGCAAAGCAGGATCAGGCTCTTATGTTCTGCTGTGGGTGGGGTATCTCCCAAATGGTACCTTTTGACATTACTGTCATCCCTCAGAGTTTCAGCAGATGAATCCCCAACCTTCCCTCACCTTCTGTGCTCCTTTGCCCCTGGGGGACATGACAGTAGTGGGCCCTGCATGAATGAGGCTAGCCCATGATGTGGACATTTTTGAAAGGACTTTCTTGATGGTTGAACTCCTTGAAGGTGCATATCTGTCTGCTCATAATCCTTAGCCATTTCAGATTGTTTTCTAATGATTTGGTTTGCTTTTTCAGTTTTGGTTTGGTTTGATTTGTTCGGGTTTTTTCCCCATTTATTTTCCTCCTAGATGATGAGTTGGCATCAGGGCTTTTTTTATCTCTTTGCCTTTTCTCTCTTTCATTTTTCAGACCCTTACCTGTCACATATTTAATCTAATTTTCTTAAAGAATGGCATCCCAAAGTATTAATGGAGTCTGCAAGTGTCAGTTTCTTAGACCACTGGTAGCTTCACAGACTGTGAACAAAAGGGTAACACGTTTCATTAGCACAGTTCATGATTCAGTTTCACTGTGTAAAATCAGCCTCTGTCCAGTTGCAATGCAGGAATTAACCACTTCACAACTTTATTTATTCGTACAAAACAAAGACCGGTCTCAAAGGAAAGCTACAGAAACAGGAATAATTGTGAGGGATTAGAGAGAGTAAAATAAGCCCTGATGTGTCCTCAGCCCATTAGAGGGATCAAACAGTCCTTTTCCTGCACAAGATCTGCACACAAGAAAGAAGGTGCTAGGACTGACTGACACAAATTGACAGACTGACAAGTTGACTGTATTGGCAAGTTTTGCTAAGTCTATGAGTACCTGATACATCTACCTGCATCAGAAACCCAGACGATGCAGAGAAACTATATTACCTTTCGAGGTAAACCTGCCCCAAATATTTGGAAATGTAAACATGACTCTTCTGACTATGGGATTTAGTTACCTGTATAATTACATATGCTCATTAAGAAATATCTAGAAACAACAGAAATTAATTTTATAGCCAAAACTAAGCAAATGACAGTGGACTCAAAAAAACAAGAGCATGAACAGCTGTGACAAGGAATTTTGCAAATGTTACCATTTTTAATAACCTAAAATAATTAAAAGGAAAAAATATCAAAATTGAATGCATTAACCACATTATATTTAATTAGTTGACCATTTCAATAAATTGGGAAGTCACTTAGGTTGATCACATGAACTTGGTGAACTGTTATATTCAGAAATTGAGAATTTACTTATTTTATTACAAAAAACTTACCCTAAACTTTCATTTAGCCTTCCAGAAACTAAAGAACTATGCATGGAAATCTAACCCTGACTGTGCTAAATATGCAGGGTTTTCTTTTTTTTTTTTGGTTTTTTTTGGGGCTTTTTTTTGGGGTTTTTTTGATTGATCATACAGCTCAAGTTGGCTGCTCAAGAACCTTATGTCCATGTGAATGTTGTTATTAAACTATTAATATACAATACCTAGAGATTGCTCTTCATGCAGGATACTTCAGCGCTGATGAATGCTGACATTATGTATGGATTATTTTTCCTCTTAAGCGTGTGTGGGTGATTAGATTGTCTAGCACAGGTTTTATGTAACCAAACACTAGTATTTCTATTTAGTCTTTCCTTCAAATTACAACTTGTTTAATCTTGTGAAATAAAAGAAAAAGTTAAACATAAAGAGAAATATTTGCTGGGTTTACATGGCTACAAAAATACAGCTTAGTGATTTTTTTAAATTAAAATTTTCCATATTTAATACTTAACCATGATTTGTTATTGTGCATCTTTCAATGGATTGCAGATCTTTCTGTAGCTACAAAACTGTGATTTTGTCTTCTAAACAGTTAAAAAGATTGACTTCCTTAATTTAGCCAGTTTTTTCTTTCTTTTGGTCTTTAGTCTAATGTTTGGATTTTTAAGTAATCTTCTCCTTAAAAAACATGACTGCATGTGCTACACCAGAACATATCCTAGCAAAGCTATAAAGACACATAGTATCACCATATAATCATATAATTTGATGGTCTCTGTTTGGATGCAGACAGTGAGGAAAACATTAGGGAGGAACTTGTTAGTGAAAGGTGAAAGTATTTAATCTTCATGAAGAGATGTGCAATAATTTAACCATCCCATCTCTTGTGCAAGAAGCAGCAAGGAATTCTCTCACGCAGAAATCCCTTCCAAATTTGCTTTGGAGACTGCCTAGTGCCTCAAGGCTCTCTGGAAACCTTGTTAAAATTCCAACTACTCAAAAAACAAGTTAATTGAATCTGAAGTCAGTTAAGTCTTCTAGTGGCCTATCCCAAATGGGAAGTAATGAGATTTTCTGAAATTAGCAGATGAAGCTGTCTGTTCTGTGGAACTTCAGGCTCAGTACTCACTTAAATATTCACCTCGTCTACAAAACACTGTGTCATCAGGAGCACTGGCTGTATTTTCCCTGAGAAGGAAGCAAGAAAGAAAAATAGAAGTTAAAACAAAACATAGGGAAAATTACTTTCTGCCTTTCAAAGTATCCCTCTAATGTACTGAGAGAGTCTTTTTTCTCTAACAATTCAGTACATGCAAGAGAAAAATCACCTGAAGACAAGGTCAGGCTTCTGTGACACCAGTGAGACTTTTGCCATTGATTTCGCTGGCACTAGAATCTTGCCTACATGAGCAACCACTTTTACTTTCTTTTTATTTTACTCTTGGAAACATTATTTGATGAAAGAAAATTTAGAAATTATTTGGACAATGGAGCTGTAGATTTCCTTCTGAAATTCTTCAGAGTGCAATCATAGATAGGGTAGAAAATGCCACTGTCAGAAACGTTTCACAAAATTCCTTCTATTAACTTCATTTTGCTATAGTCAATAAATGTCACACTACCATCTTAAATCAACCAGCAGATGTTACAGAGAATTGCATTGAAGAAAAGCAGTCAATATCTTTCCCCCCTAGGGTGTTGCTGCTTTTAGGGAGACTTGGTATTGCATGTACCTAAATAATATGTCTTTCTTTAAATTTTAAGTGGCTAACAGTGATTTTACAAAGCACAGTCAAAGTACAGCTTTACTGAGTTATTTTTGGATTTTCTTTGGGACACAACAAGATGAATTGTCCAAAAGGCTTACGTGTAAAAGGAAATTATTCTCAAAGTTGAATCAATTATCCCATGGCAAAAAAATCTTCATTATAAGGATCATGCTAAATAGTCTCTAAAATTGTCATATAAGTTTCAACCACTTCACTTTTCCATATATGAATATATATCAAAACCTTATCTGTCCAAAATAGATGATTAATCCAGGTACTGACAATTCAGATCCTTTCAAAAAAGGTGAATGGGATTTGAATGCGATGGAGACCTTGAGCTTTTCTCTCTACAATCAATCTGCTACAGAAAGCCTTTGTGAGAGTTTCAAATAGTACTATTATACATTGCAAATGCCAAGTATCAATTTCACAGGTTAACTCTGTCACACAGAGCTGTCCTCTGTTTCTGTCTCTCCCGACACATGCGCACACGTGGACCATGGTGAACCTTATTGTACTACAAGGGGAATTTTCAAAATGGCTTGACAATTTAAGGTGTCCAGAGGCTTTTGGAGCACAAGCTTTCATAGAAATCATAACCCTCTAAATGAGATATTCACATCTGACACAGCAAATTTGAAACAGAAAAAAAATCGAAGCAAAGGAGCTGCATTTTAATCTTGCAGAGGGTCCGAAATCAGATACGAAGGTATGGCACTAGGTGTAGGTGAGAATTTGCCTGTAAAACAGATGGAAATGCTTTCAGACTCCTTTGCAAATGGAGAAATTTGTACTTTGGTCAAAGAGAGTGGCTGGAGAATGCAGTTTATGTGCTTTAATTATCTGAGGAGTAGTTTAGAAGAAGCTGAGGTTTTGACAAAGCTGGACATAAATGCTTGACAGTCACAAAATGAGGAATATGTTCTAGAGTTTTAGTTTCAACTCCATGATTATACTATTTTGTGTCTCTTCAGTCAAGAGGATGAAGAACTATTCTGCCAATTATCCATGATTATTGGAGTTTTCTGCCTGCCTCTTTGTCATGGTTTAACACTGGCCCAACACCAGGCACCCACAGAAGTTGCTCACTCACCTGGCCCTGCTGCAGCTGGGCAGAGGAGAGGGAAAAAAAATTAACAAAGAGGTTATAAGTTGAGCTAAGGACTGGGGAAAACATTCCAAGAGCAAAACAGGCTCATCTTAAAGTTGCAAAGTCAGTTTATTACTAACAGAGTCAGAAGGGGATAATGAGAAATAAAATAAGCCCTTGAAACTACTTTCAAGCCCTTGAAACAACTTTTCCCCCCAGCCCCTCCCTCCTTCCCAGTGCAGGGAGACCTGGTGTGGGGGTTTGGTCAGTTCATCACCCAAGGTTTTCTTCTGCTGCTCTGGGAGAGGAGCCCTTCCCCTGTGAAACCATGGGGTCCCTTCCATGAGAGACAGTTCTCCGTGAACTTCTCCAGAGTGGGTCCAATATCACAAGCAGCAGTCCTCCAAAAACTGCTGCAATGTGAGTCCCTCCCACAGGTGAACAGTCCTCCCAAAACTGCTGTGGTGTGGGTCACTCTTCCACGGAGTGCAGTCCTTCAAGGACAGGCTGCTCCAGCCTGGGAGCAGGGCTCCTCTCTCTGCCAGGTTTCCCACTGGATCACAGCCTCCTCCAGGCATCCACCTGCTCTGGCATGGGCACCTCCCCCATGGGCTGTGGGTGGATCTCTGCATCCCCCTGTGGATCCCCACGGGCTGCAGGGGCACAGCTGCTCCACCATGGTCTGTACCACAGCCTGCAGAGGAATCTCTGCTCCAGTGCCTGGAGCACCTCCTGCCCCTCCTTCTCCACTGACCTTGGTGTCTCCATGTTGTTTCCCTCTTATGTTCTCACCTCCTCTTCTCTGGCTAGAAGAAAAACCTGTGTGCCACTTTGTTTTAATTTTCTCCTTAAATCTGTTATCTCTGAGGTGTTACCAGCATCTCCAATTGACCCAGCCTTGGCTAGTGGCATGTCCATCCTCAGAGCCATCAGGGACTGGCTCTGCCAGACATGGTGATAGCATATGCCAGCAGCTTCTCACAGAAGCCACCTCTGTGCCCCCCTCGATACCAGAAACCAGGTTGTGCAAAACCTGTACAGTCTTTCTCTCACTAATTTAGGTTCAGGTTTTCTGGGTAAGAAATAATGCCTCAGGCTTGCTCCTGAGATGGAAAGGGATAAAATATTTAAAGTTTATCTTGACCCTTCAGGTACTATAGTAATCCACTCTAATGTGTCCTTGAGGATTCTGATTGCTTCATTCCTTTTGTAACTTAAGATAAGTGATAGCATATTACCTAATGAAAGTAATTCTATCTAACTTTTTCTCTGTTACCAACACTCAAAGAACACTAGAAAAAGTCAAAGATGGTAAAAAAAATGTATAAATATTAGATATTTTCCATGCACAAGTTTGCATTCTCTTTGGAGACTGGATAATCTTCCCACGGTTCTACTCTACAACCTTATAATAGCTAATTAATGAACCCAAAAAGTCTTCTGCACTTGGTGCTTCAACAATAATGAAAAATCAAAAGGAGAGAAGCAGAACAAATATGCAGCATGGGTAATGAACTAACCCTGTTCTTTTAATTCCCCCTTGTGATATTTACATTTGGAAAGAAGTAGATTAGAGCAGTCATGTGATAGTTATTTAAAAAAATACAAAACCAAACAAACCACAAAAACCAAAGAAAGAAACCTCCAATTCAAATGATGAAGAAATTTAGAGTGGTAGGAGAAGGAATTAAGACATAATCATTGTCTTTTCATCACTCAACCCTTGACTGTACTATGTAGGCTGGGAAAAGAATTGCCATTTAAGAAGATATTTGAAACAGAAAAAAAGGAAAAATTACAATATCAAATATATATGCAAATTAATAAGTATTGGTGACTTGATAGGAATGTGCAATTGTTTTGTGAAAAATACGAGTAAAAGAGAATTGTTCTGTCAAGGTCATGGAGTTAGTAATAGACTGAACCAGAGGAGACTTCAGCATGAGTTTTCATGCTGAGTGTGAATATTAATTATGACAGAAGTCCTAGAATTTAAAGTGGAATTGCTTTTCAAAAGGACAGTGTCGTCAGTGATGGCACAAAGATTTCTCTTTGTTCACATTCTGCACTGGAAATGGTAGGAAAGACCAATGCTTGGGTGTAGACTAGCATTTCTAAAACTGGAAAAAGCTTCAGGTTCTCCCAAATCAGTGTTGATGCAGAAGCATTTAGAGGTCTTACCTCCAGAGACAATCAGAATGCAGATGCAAGTGACTGCAAGCAGCATTATAGAAAATCTTCCTTCACTTACAGGATGTGAAGGGTGGGATGCTGTTGTTTGTCACAGACTGCAGAAAAATCCTTTCACTTTTCTGCTCCAATATATTTTTCACTTCTTTCCTTGGTTAAGCGTTTAGACTAAAATGTTCATAGTATAAACCGTCACATGTTTTTATACCCATGTGCACACACTCATGTCAAATATTACCTAGGTATCAATTAAGTTTTGTTATGTGAACTGAGAATGAAATAATGTTTGCACACAGGGGACAGTTTTATATGCTTTGCAGACACCAGCATCTCAGTGACACACAGGAGACTTTTCACAATGCTGTAATGGTACTGAACTAGCAGGGCTACCACATACAGTCAGTGAAAATGTGGATTTACAGATACCATTGACCTGGAATTCATTGTGTCTAGATTATAAATTATCCTAGTGCTGGAGTAATGGTAATATATCAGATGTTCAATGCCATCATGGACATTTCAGACAAAAAGAAGGGAAAACAGAAAGTATATTAATTCCCAGAGGAAGGACAAAAATGCTGTGGAGAACTGGTGCTGTGAGCATGTGAATGTATCCATGTGACTTGTTCCCAGCCAGTTGGTTTTCTCTGTACCAATGTCACTGCACATGTGAATGCAGCACACGTGTTGACACGTTTGTGACAGCCTCTCTACCCAAGTGATGTGCTGCACAAAGCACTGTGTCTGAATGACAACTGAAAACCAATCTGTGGTTCATGGTGTTGTCACTGTCAGGGAAAAACACAGTTTCTGCAAAGCATCAAAATTCTTTTGCTAGTAAGGCCAGAAAAAAATCAGTTAAAAAGTGGTTCTAATAATCCTTTCCCTTTATATTGAGTTAGAGAGTAGCAGGTACTCTCCATGAAGGGCATGGAGAGCTTAAATATACATATTTTTAAAGCCTTGTGGAACTCTGAACCCTCTTAGTGGACTGTTGTTTGGAATCAAATGGTTTAGGGAAAAAAAGAAGCTGGGGTATCCCACATTCATGCATGGATGCAGCTTACTCCAGAGTCTGAGAGATTCAAGTAAACACTAAGAAATCTGCTTGTTTAGTCTGGCAGGCTGCTGTCTCATTATCATATTTCTGCTGGAGTTCCTGAAGAGCAGGCTCCTCTCTCACAATTGAAAAAAATTGCCCTTGCAGAACAAAGATTTAGCAACAATAACAGGATAACTTCTCAGTTTTGGAAGGTAAGGATGCTTAGGGAGAGAGTAGAGGGGGCATGGAAAATAAGGGTTTGGAGGGGGGAAGGAAGCAACCTGTTTGCAATGCATCATGTCTATTTTACTACTGTGTAACAATTGGTGAACTGTACTTTAGCATAGCAGGTGGGGATTATCCAAAATGTCTTTGTTGTGGGGTGAAGACCAGACAAAAGTAACACACAAGTCAGTGTGACCTTGTCTGTATCTGCCCACCTCTTGGGGCCCATCCACACACAAAAGAATACAGGACTGTGCCCCTATAGAGAAAAAACTCCCTGTGTCCCTGTCCTGGTTTAGGGCAAATTTGGGAAGAAACCTCCAAATGGGATCCCTCTAGAAAGGAGATTCAAGTGGTCCCTCCCCCAATTGTTTCAAGAAAATATTTCCTTGGAGAAAAGTGGAAAAAACTGTTTATTTGGCAAGCAAAGTGTTCATAAGCATAAAAAAATGAATAATATTAAGCAATAAAAGCTCTTGCTGTTCTGAAGAGATGGCAAATTCAGAAAGTCCTTGTTGTGGGAAGGTAGCTTGGCTCACTCAGTCTCTTATCAGTCCCTCTGGCACTAGAAAATGCTGGTGGGCCATAGGTGTGAGCTCCTGGTGGTTTTCCATGTTTTTGGTCCACAGCAGGTTTGAACAGTTCCAATAAAAAGAAAAACCACAGCCCAGGGAGTTTATCTGCCTCAGCTAGCTAAAATAACTAACTAAAAGCAAAGGAGAGCTCTCTCCTGCTGTCTGTCTGTGGTGCAGAAAACAACTGTCTGTGTGAGGGATGTGGAGGACAGAGTGCAGTTTCTGATAACAAGTTCCACTCTTCTTTTCCCCCAGCTTTGCTCTCAGAACCAGTCTTAAAGGTGCAGAACTCAATATCCAGCATCAACAGAACAGACAATTGGGGATACAAGAATCCCAAAGTGATCCTAGGACAGACCTGAAGATGTGAGATGGTCAGAGCAAGGACCAGGGCACCTGAGACCACGGCACAGAGGGGAAGATGGGGCACCAGCGTGGACAGGGGTGACTGTGGAGCATCACAGAATAGAGGGGTAAAGGTCTAGACTGAAATTTCTATCTCCTCATTGCAGCACTCCCACTTAAATAAGTTGTAAATTTTCAGTTAGTGGGTGGTGTGAGTCTGTCCTTTCAGTGATCTCAGGGACCTCATTGTGAAATTCCATCTGAAAAGTCGTGCTGTGGTATTAGTGCTGAAAAGATATATTTTTGTTCTGGAGGCTGCAAAACAGTGGGAAAATCTTACAGAGTAACTGGAAGCAGATCTCATTCGAAGGAAGGGTAGTTCTGAGAGAAAAGCAAAATCTGCCATTAAAAGAGGGTATTACAATACATAAGGGTTCATCTGCCATTGAAAGAGGGTATTACAATACATAAAGGTTCATTTTGCCAATCTGAAGTTTTCTGCTTCATTCTTGGAAGCTTGCCCATAAACTTCATAAAACTCAGATTATTGGGTGTCAAAGGAAACAATTGTCAGTTATTGGGAGTCACAGATGGGAAGCAAGTATCTAATGTGCCATTTAGTTTTTATGGTTATGTATAAGTTTACACACAAACCATCTTGATTTTTTGAGCAAATAAATTACTAATCATTAAGCTGCACTCTTTTATACTTATATTTAGATGCAGAACATTTAATGGTCCTGAATATTTCTCATTTCCTTTTTAAAATACTTATGGTTTTAACAAAAGCTTGTAGATTATCTTAAAAACAAATTGTTTATCAAAGGCAACTAAGTCAGACATTTTGCTAAAAAGATATGTAGAGAGATTACACTTATAATTAGGCAGAGTTGACCTCTGAGAGGAAACAAGAACACTATATAGTGCTGAATTTACTCATTATTTTATGTATGCTGAGCTGAAGACAAAATTAAATGAGATTTTAGTGACTATAAAATGAATTTCATAGAAGTTTTGCAAAATCCTCTGTGAAATTTAGCAGAAAACATGGAATAAACTCGGCTGCTGAAACACTTTTTATGAATGTTTAATGTGCAGATATAAAATAGCTGGCATCTGTTTTCCTACAGTTTAAAATTGTAATGCTTATCTCCTATCTATTTCTAAATATAGAAAAATCCCCACATGATATATCTAGGGAAAATTAATATGAGAATTATTCTTTTTTATTGAAAGGCCAAGAAATTTGAAATTAAAATTTCCAACTTCTGTTGTTAAGAAAGGAAGATATGCAGCAGTAAATTTCACTTTCAAAATATTTGTGTGGAAATTGTCTACCCCTGCAGGCATTAAATAGCATTAAAAAAATTACAAAGAAACACAAATTGACATTTGTAATCAAATATCAAAGTTTGCTTTACAAATTATTAATTCAGTAACATGGATAAAGATGTCATGCCTCACTCTGAGCTGATAGCACTGCAAAGGCCCGAGCTGCAGACCAGGTGCATTTTTGCATGCCACTGGTGTTTTAGTAGAGCCTTGTGGGTAGTAGGCATTTTTCAATCATTATCCCAGTTAGATTATTGGAAAAAATTTAATATTAACAGCCTATTGCAAACAGGTCTCTTACAGTGACTTACTGTGTTTTAAACATAGTAATGTATACTGCGAGGCCTTGTGCAAAATTAAGTCTCATCATTATAGCACTACCCTAATTTCTCTGGCATAAAAGTAACAGTAGGTGCTGTTGGAAATGTTTGGTGAGTTCAGCAGGAGGCCTGGCTGAATTCAGTACAGAACAGTCATTCTGTTGTTTATCTGCCATTTATTTAATTGCACTGCAGACTCCCTGGAACCAGCAGTGTTCCTCCAGGTACAACTCCCAGGAGTGCAGTACAGCAAACGTACCTGGGACCTGTCACTTACTCATTTGCTCTAGGTGTTCATAATGTGCCTGCTGAACTCCCCCTCAGAGCACTTGAACTATACTGAAATGTAGCACTGACATATTTAGACAGAACTTATGATGAAAGAGAGAGTGGTGGCAAACAGTATGTCCTGCCTGCATGTATGCTGCTGGGGTTACAGAGACCTTTCTGTTCCAGCATAAATAACTTCTGATTACAACTGGAATCCTTGCTGTTTTCCTAGTAAAGAGAATGACACTTCCAGTTATACTCACCTGTGTGAGTTAAAAAAATCCACTCCTGTCATATTGTAAACAGAAAATAATGGTATGGAATGAATCTTCCTGTTAACTATCACTTAAAGTGATAAAACAAAAACAAGCCATCACGCTTTCTATAGATAAAATCTAATCTCTTGTTTAGAGAATCTCTTATGTTAGAAGAGCTTTTGCATCACTATGCAGAAATAATTAAGCCATTAATTAAATAACTGGCTTTTGTTTGGAGGGTAACAGTTTCCCAAGGACAGTTTAAAGGGAAATCCATTTGCATTTCACAGGTCAATGGGCTTCAGAAATGTCACAACTTTAAATAAAATAATTGAAACAAAACCATGATTGCATATTCAGGATGTAGTAGAAGACCTTGATGACAGTTTTATAGGGCCAGATTTCTTGAACCTTTGGGAGAGTTTTATATTTTTTCTTTGTAAATAGCTATAACTGTGACATGGTGGACTTGAAGAGAGATGTCTTATAGTTCAAATACAGTAGTCTGTAAGGCCTATTCTTTAGTTCCTGGGGCTCAGAGCAGACTTAATCTCTGTTTCAATTCTTCATCTGTGAAATGGAGATAAAATGTTCCTTATAATTTTCTTATCCACTTGGTTTTGTGACCTCTGAAGAATAGCAATTTTTTTCTGTTTTAATAAGTATTTTCCTTTGTGGACAATCAACATGCTGTAAAATGCAGTCTTGAAACTAAATGAGATTCTTGCAGCTCAGGAAGCTGTTATGAAGTAAGGAAATTTACTAACAACTGTGGTTCACCATCTTGAAAACTTAAATAAAAAGCATAACTATAATACAAGATATCAAGACAGTTTTACTGCCTTATACAACAATGCAGTTCAATACACCAGAAGTGTTTTATTACTGCAGTTCAACTTGATTTCCATCACCATATGATCATCTCCACATGTAGCTTGACCAGCATAAAACAACTTATTTATAGCCTTCCTTCTTGAGTAAATTCTTTTCTTTGTATTGTAGGTGGTACATAAAATCATGTTCAGCAGAAGTGGAAACAACAATTTAAAAAAAAAAAAAAAGTTGCTACAAATTCCTGGATCAGAAGGGAAAATATTATTCTTTTGAACTTCCATTCTTTCTTTATTCCGTGTGAATTGTTTTTCAAGGGAAAAGTCTTTCCTTTTTAACTTAAGCTCCTTAGTCAAACTAAATGCTATGGGATTCCTTTGTGTGAGTTGCAGGACTAATGTTTGCCAGTGGTAACTGGCATATAAATTTTGGGCAATGGAATATGTGTTCCTAATTTTGTCTTCTCTTTGACTGAGTTCAAGACATCAAAATGATTTTGCCATGCTGAAATGGACAGTTTGTGCGGGGGTTCGGAGCTGCTATCCAGCTGGCTCTTTCACCGAATCCCCATTAAAGGGTACAGCTTGGTACCTTTCCCATCCTGTGGGTCTTGGCCTCAGGCAGAAGCATGACGATGGCAAGGAAGAAAGGAGGACTTCATGTGGGTTTTAACTGGGTTTTAGTTTACCCAGAGGCTGGCCCACATAGAAGTGAGGTTTTCTGTCTTGGGTCTCAGCTTAAGTACAGAGGGTGTGGAAAGGGGCAGGGGGCAATCTAAAACCAATCCCAGAAGTAGGGGTGACTAACGCAGAACAAAAGAGCAATTCCATATATAAAAAGGGAGTGGGGAACCGAGAACCTGACGAATCACCTCACAGGCTCACCAGAACTTTCCAAGCTTCTGGGTGGAGTTGCAGAGTGATGGACAGGATCCATAATTCGGGAAAAACCAAAAGGGTTTTACATGGGCATATAAGGACAAACCATTATAAAACAAATACCAGGAGCAGGCAGAAATCTGGTAAAGCCAAAATGCACACCACAACAAGTTTGAAAATTAGGACATTAAAGGCTATGAGGTAATTAGAAACCACGATCCATTTGAAAAAAAATGTATCTTATTTTGTGAAAAGACATTGCAATGTGAGTCTCTAATGCAACCAGCATAAAGTTCTAATGTATTAACACAGAATAAACAGATTGTATGGAAGAAGAATGGGACTGTTTCAGAAGCTGGACATTTAAGTCTCCTGTTGTCTAAAAGCAGAATAATGTAAAGAAAGCTATGGATTGGCTTCACACATTATCTTAATATTATTGGAGAAAAAAAAAAAAGAAAAAAGAAAAAAAAAGAAAAAAGGAAAGAAAAAAATTGGTTTTATTAATGATGAACCTGTAATTGGTGATATAAATTTAAAAAAAAAAAAAAAAAAAAAAAAAAAAGAAGAAGAAGAGAACATATGGTTGCTTCCCTACAAATGAGACAGTGGGAGTAATCATTAAGCAGCTGAATGTATAAACCCTGGGATGTTCTAGGTTTTTCATCTGGTGTGCTAAGATATATCTCATTCCAAAATAAACATTGTGTTGAGAAAAAAAAATAAAGATTTGTAATTTTTAAGTATAAAGCAAAATCACTTATGAAAACAAACAGGTAAATAGAACTTTTATACTATGATTTTCCTTTTTTCTCAGCATAGACCTGGGTAGGGGACTCCTCTACATTTTGAGGTGCTTTCAGTCTTGGTAAAAAAGGAAGGTTATGAACTTTCTGTCTGAGCTGGACTTACCTGCTGTTATAATTCTTACAAGGCTGAAATATTTCACTCACCTCAGTGCTGTTCTCTGAAAGCATTAAAATGAATGCAGACATTTAACTCAATGAAACCTTTCAGCCAGGAGACTAGTTGACAGCACTGCATTTATTGTTTCTTCATATAAATGTTCTAATTTAATAACTTGGAGACATACTCTTTTCAATATCCCAAATGAACATATTGCATATAACAATTTTTCATATGTTCTTGAATCAGCAGACTGCCTGTTAATTGCCTGCAACACTCCCAAATTGGCCATTAGGAGAAAGAATCTCTGCAATACTTGCATTTTCTGTCTCCCTTGTTCTCCATGTCACCAACCCTCAGCTGAGAAATGAAGTGCCAGAATGTTTTAATTTTGTGGCACCTTTCAGTCCTCCAACTGGCAGGCCAGACATCAACACATTACATGCCTTGAAGACATTCTTTAACATATTTCTTCCTCAATTTGTCTATTAAAAAATAGTTAGACACTAGCAGTATCTGCCATGTAACCACACCATTGAATTTTTCCAAGAAACATTTCCCATATGTTAAGGTATTCCCTTAGCTTCCATATTAATAATACAATTCATAATTACATCTGTTCCTTTTGAGGATACCATGCATCAATACAAATGTGATACCTTCTGGAAGTAGATTTGCAGGGCTTTTACAAGATTCAAGTAACTCACTGTCTGCACATTCCTTCTGCCTTCATTAGCATACCGGGGCCATGCTAAAAACTTTGTATCACAGCTGTAGCCTTTCAGTCACTTTAGGAAGAGTAACTATTAGCGTCCCACTACCACTATTCTCAACTCTTACAGTAATTTTTCCAGAAGAAACATCTTGGCTGAGGTAGCCTGATTTCAGTGCATACCTCCAATACAGACAGGGTTACTACTGTTAGGACCTGTTTGTAAAAGAAAATAACCAACAAAACATCCCTTTTGCTACAGAGAATATTGTTTCCTAACCCTCAGGAGAGATGAGCAACTGATTCCTCTCACCCTACAAACGAACTACTTTAATCCAGAAAGAGTTCTGTAGCTGACACCACCGTTCCCAGTACACCTACATTTCTATGATGTCTGGCACACCCCCACACAAAATAAAAAGGAAGCAGGTCTGGGTTGGGTTTTTTCCTAAATGGTTTAATTAACTCTTTTGTACTGTCATGCTAAAAGGCTATTTTATAATTTTAGTGGAAATAAAATGGCATTTAATGCCATTTAATTCAGGCAATTTTATGCTCAGCAGCCTGACACTGCAATACAGAAAGTGACAACTCTGAGTCTCTGGAACAGTACACAGTCACATGGAGCCTGTCTGTAATTGCATGCCTGACTGATATAGTCACATGACTCACACAATTTGGTCTTCACGTGCATACTCTCTAGCTGTAGTGGTCTTGTATTGTGAGGCAGACATACTCCCTGTTAACAAAGTGCTGTTTTATTTCTGTTTTTATTTTTTCAGGGGATCCAGCATTAAAGTGCAAATATCAGTAGAGTAAATTCCCTAGAAGGTTCCTCTAAAACATAATACAGAAATTTGGTGTGCCTGTGTATTCACAAAAACACATCTCCACCTTTTCTGAGTGTCGTGGTTGCCTTCCTGCGCTGCTCGGCTCAGCCAGCCCTGGCACCACAGCAACACCTGGGGTCTTGCAGCTCGGAGAGCAGAGCCACAGCTAAGGCGCAGGAAAGGAAGAGATGGGACCCTCGGAGGTGAACCAATTGGGCTACATTCTTACACCCAGGCCCGTGCCTCAAGAGAGACCCCAAACACTTGGCTGTACCAACTTTTAAAGGGAGGCAGATCTCAAGGGAGGGTAGAGCAAGGAACCAATGGGGAACTGTCAGGGAGTGGCTCGGAGCATAACAGATGTACCAAACAGCAAACCAGGAAACATTGGGAGGAGAATTTCTGGACCCTGACCAATCACGTGAAGCCTCCCCTGGAACATTCCAGGCACAGGGAGAGGCGCCAGAGTGACTGGCAGGACCGGGAGGTTGTATAACATATGATTGACAATTAACCGAACAAGGGAGAAGCCAATAGGGAACAACAGGAAAGGGGGTACAGAGAAAAAACCATCTGATAACAGGACTTATTAAAACATGCCATGTAAATAGAATTCATCCCACACCGCCACATCTGAGTGTGTGATTGATGTTTGGAAATTTTCTTGCTAACACAGGATGTCCCCATGGCTGAAAAGCAGACAAATGCAAGTATATACCCTCCTGTGGTTGCATATATGAATGATAGTTCTTGGGATCCAAACTTTTCCATGTATTTGCAGTGACATCTGTATTAAATAGTCACACCCAGACATTTCAAAAAACCTGTGGTCACCAAGGAACACCATGATTCTCACTCAAGTGCCTTCCTTAGTTTAGAGCAGAAGTAGGATGCAACTGGACTGTCCCTATGTACTAGTACACCTCCCTGGTGAACATTGTTAGTTAGAACATATAGAACTTTCTGTTAAAGATTGTTCATTATTTGTTTTAAAAGATCTATTTCTCAGTTGTTGCTTTGATTAGAACATTCACATATTGGGCCACTGCTACAGCTTTCAACTCCATCAGCTGAGACATTTCTGTATTCTGTAATAATAGGGTAAATTAGCTAGTTTTGTTTAAGAATAAAAAAGTGTTAAATCTATTTAAGTGCTATTTTTGTGGGCTTCCTTGCTTGAAGGTAAGATTTTGAAGTCCCTTAGGGGTTTCAATGTCTTCACAGCTGAAGGGTCCAGAAAATTTCTAGGGAGCATGTTAAAGTGTTTTATCCCTCTCACAGTGAAAATCCCTGCTTGTGTTATATTTGTGTGGAATTTTCTGTTTCACTTTATCCCTTGTGCCTCCTGTCCTGTGACAGAAAACCAGTAAGAAGAGTCTGGTTCAAATCAGCTTTACTCCCCCATTAGATATATTTAAATTTATAAAAATAATTTTCAAAACACACACACACAAACACACACACACACACACACACACACACACATATAATATTCAACATATATTTATATATTAAATGTGTATCCATATCCTCCCTGAGCCTTCTCTTCTCCAGACTGCACAATCCCAGCTCTCTCAGCCTCACTTCACAAGAGAGATGCTCCAGTTCCTTTATTATCTTTGAACCAGCCTTTGAACCTGTTCCTGCACCAGGCTTGCTTCAGTACCTGCACATCTTTCTTGTTCTGGGGAGCCCAGAAAGGGAACCAGCAATCTGGGTGTGTCTGGCAACATGCTTCATAGTGTAGACCAGGACCTCTCAGACAGCACCTCTCAGACTGTTGGGTGACCCTGCAATGACATTAGACATCTCCCTCAACATTCCTGGGTGCAATCCACCAAAGATGAGTATAAGTCTGATTTGTTTAAAAGTTTCCTAATGTGAGTATCCTCCTCTACTAAGAGTAAGCCTTTCTGGTTACAAACTTCCTCTGTGGTGTCAGAGACCTGGGATTTCCAGAGACTGACCCTAACAGATAGTACCAAAGGCATTGAGTACCTACCCTCTATTTTTGTCACTAGGTTCTCTGCCCTGTTCAGCAGAAGGTCCACTTTTCCCTAGCCTTCTTTTTGCTGCTGGTATACCTACTTGTAGGAGATTTTCTTGTTGTCCTTCATGTCTCTTGTGAGATTGAATTCCATGTGGGTTTTAGCTTTTCTAAACTCATCCCTCCAAGCTCACATAGTATCTTTATATTCCTCCTAGGTTACATATCTTTGCTTTCATCTCTTGAATTTAGTCCATGCAGGTGTCTTTCCATCTTTGCTTGACTTCTTATCTGTTGATATGAATCTTTCTGGAGCTTCACTATCAGCAAGCTCTTGTGGACCTCCTTTCTCTTTGTGAATGTTCCAGAATTCTTCCAGAGAGGTTTCTAAATAGGCCTACATCTACCATTCTCAAGCCCAGGTCCTACTTTTAGTTCTGTTCTATTCTCTCATGTTTCTGAAGTTCTCTGTTTCATGGTCACCCCAACATTCCCAGCTAGTCCTTCCTTGCTGTCAGTAGGAGGTCTAATGTTGTTCCTCCTCACATTAGCTCCACAGGAAGTTGTCAACAATGCCCTAAAGAAACCTCCTGGACTGTTCATGCTCTCCTATGTTGTCCTTCTTGCAGGTATTGGGGTAGTCATATTTCCACATGAGGATGCAGGTGTATGACCATATGACTTCTTCCAGTTGCCTGAAGGCCCTTTCTACCTCATACGACTAGTCAGGAGGTTTACAATAGATTTCCACAACAATGCCACCCATATTGCTCTGCCTGCTAATCCTGACCTTCGTCTGCATAAGAGGTTAAATAACAAATCTCTGAAAAATTTATTTTTTCTGAGTAGGTAAATGTTACGAGCTGCACTTCGAGTCTGTTCACAGATACATTTCCATTACTTTGGTTTGACTTCCTGGCTTTGCAATTTCAGTGTCTAATTATTGGGCTCAGGAGGAGAGAGATGGCAGATGTGTAATTTCTGCTAAACTGGAGGAGGAACCTGAGCAAAGAGATGCTTATGAATCCAGACATCTGTTTAAACAGAAATTGAGTGGCTTCTTTTTTGCAAAAATTTTCATAAACATTTAGGTACGTGACAGACCTTGGGTTTTCTTCTAAATTGTTCTGGTAAATATACAGTCAAACAGCATTGATCAATGGTTCAGATTGGTTCTCATAAAAAGCATGACCTTGCATTTATTACTGAAATTTGTTCTGCTATCCTGGGTAGCTTCTGCAAAGTCTTATTAAATATTGACTAACTTGCTTCATGTTGCTGTTTCTGGAATCTCAGTCTTATCCCTGCTTTCAGAGTTTAATTTATATTTGTATAACTATCCTCTACAAAACCAATCATAGAAGAGATGCATGGATTACTGCATTCTGATATTTCTGCCAAATTGGAAAGTGACCATTCATTCCCACAGGGATTTTCTGGCTAAATTTATAAGCTCAATGAATTAAATTATAGAACTCCTCTCACCTCAGTACCACCTTTTCTAGTCTATTGCAGCACTTTAAGAATTCCATTGCACAAGGGAGCTTATCAAAATCTGTCGGAAGCCCAGATAAATTACATCAAGATTTCTTCCTTTAGGTATAGTCAGAAGACTGTCTCTTTTTTGTTGTTGTGTTTTTTTGTTTGTTTTTTTTTTTCTTGTGATGTTTTAAAATTAGGTTGTTTTTATCCCCTTCGAGCAAAATACTTAAATGCTTATTATCAAATAAATAATTTAATCTTCAATTTTCTGAGATAATTTAAAAAGAAAATAATGTCAATACTGAAATATGAGGTCTGTTTTCTCTTAGAAGTTTGTCTGTTCCTGAGTTTGGAACTTGCTCATATTTGTCTGTTTCTTCTCTGACTCCATTTGTTTCATACTCCCCACATGGTACGAACCATTTTTTGGTGCATTCAGAACAGATGCTGCTTTCAAGCTGATTCATGGCCATCTTTCAAGGGGATTGTGAGGGAAACTGTTCTCCTGCAAACTTCCTGGTGACACCTCTGTTGCACAGATTGCAGATTTCAGTGCAGAGACCTTTTCATTTATGCATGTCAGAGAAGATATTGCACTATATACACCATATATGTTGTATGAGAATGGATTCTTCATTAGACATAACAGAAATATGTAGGCATTTCTCAGTTTCCAGGTATGCACCACGTTGGGTGCTGAATAGGGAGCCAGCAGCCCGAGTGGCTTGTAAATCAATAAGATTTACAATCCTCCTCCTCCACTTCAGAATTTGACAAGTACGACCTGTTTGTCCTGTTGCTACAGGTGTGAGGCTCTGGACCTAGAAGGCCAGACAATTGGTGAGGTGGGAGAAGGTCCTTCCAGGATAGAGTACTATCCTAAAGCAACACCACCTGTACCCTGCATCGCGTCCTCATCTATCAAGAGGAAAAGAAGAGTAGTTGTAATAGAAGTTGTGATAGAAGACTCCTTTCTAAGGGGAATGGAGGGCCTGTTAGGCAGACCAGAGCCAACTCAGGGAAGTTTGTTGTCTCCCAGGGGCTTGGATAAAGGACACTACTGGAAAACTCTTCAGCCTAGTAGGGCCCTCTGATTACTACCTGCTATTGTTCAAGCTGGCAGTAAGGACCTAACAAAGAGAAATGTGACAGCAATCAAAAGAGACTTCAGGGCCTGGAAATGATTGGTAGTAGGATCAGGATCACAAGTAGTGATATCTTCTATCCTTCTGGTAACAAAGAGTAACATTGATAGGAATAGGCAGATCCATAAGGTCAATATGTGGCTCTGAGATTGGAGAAATCAGTAAAATGTTGGGGTTTTGTCCATGGGATGATCTACTCAGCCTGGTCTACTGACACCTGATGTGATGAACCTATCTCAGAGGATAGAATGAATTTTAGCACAGGACCTGGCAGGGCTCGTAGGCCCTCCAGTGATGAACAATGCGATTGTGTGCCAAAACTTGACCAAATGAGCACTAATGGGGTCCCTCAATCTTCTTCACAAGGTGTTGGCTACGATGCACCACACCTGAGATGTTTCTACACTAATCCAGGAAGCATGAGGAGCAAGTGGGATGAGCTTGAAACTTTGGTCCAGTCCCACACATATAAGTGGCATAGGAGAAACCCGGTGGGAGGAATCCTATGAGTGAGGTGCCATGGGACACTTACAGGCTCTTTGGGAGGACTAGGCAGGGCACAGGTGGAGGGGTGACACTGTTTGTAATGGAATGGAAGTAATGCAGCTCACAGTTGGCAGCGGCACAGTTGAGAGCCTCTGGATAAGAATCAAGGGGCAAACAGATAATGCAGATATCATTATGAGAAACTAGTATAGACCTATAGCCAGAATGATGATGCTGATGAATTAATCTTTGAGGAATTAAGAGACACTTTTATGAGGGAGCCTTTGTTGTCATGAGGGACTTCAGCCTGCCAGAAAATAACTGGGAACATCACCCAGCTGATACAACCAAGGTCACAACATACTTTAAAAAATCTTAGTGACAGCTTTATGGAACCTGTTGGTCCTTAAGGCCCCTAACTGGGAAACATTCCCTCCTTGATCTACTTCTTATCATCAGAAAGGATTTAATGGGTGAAGTGGAAATGGCTGTATATCTTGGCCACAGTGACCATGGAAGTGATTGAGTTTAAAATGTCTTTTGATGGGAGGAAAAGTACTGGCAAACCTCAGCTCTGGACATGAGGAGAGCAGAGTTCAGGCTGCTCAGGAAATTGGCAAGGGCTCTTGAAAAAATGTGTTTTTGGACAGGGGTCCATCAGTGCTGGTCACTTGTTAAACATCACCTCCTAAGATCATAGGAGCAGGCAAGTTTGGAAGTCAAACAAGTGAGACAGGAGGCCAGCTTGGCTGAGCAGAAACTTTTCCTTGGAAATAAGGCAAAAAAGAAAGTAAATGCTCAGTGGAAGCAAGGTCAGGTGACATGTCTTTTCTTCAGGGAAGAAAAGACATACTGCTTCCCATTGCAGGAAGAAAATTTGTGGGGCCAAAGCTCTGTTGCAATTAAAGATAGACAGAACTGTGGGAGACAAGAGAAAGATTTTTAAAACAATATACTGATGTCAAAAGGCAGTGTAGAAATAACATCAGCCTGTTACAGGTCATTTTACAAACAGGGACAGGGACAAGGCAGAGAGGTTTAATGCATTCTTTGCCTCCTCCTTTAACATGGATGATGGACCAAGGGGGTCCCAGGGCCCTGAGCTGGAGGACCATGACTTATGAGAATGATCAGCTCCTAGATGACCCTGAAACTATGCAGGATCTTCTACTTCAGCTGTATCCCCTACAAATCTATGGGGTCTGATGAAATTCATTCAAGAATCTTTAAAGAGCTGGCTGATGTTGCAAAGCTTCTCCTGATGAATTTTGAGTGGTCTTGGGAATTCAGCAAGGTCCCAGTTCACTGGATGCTACCAAATGTTGTCTTGATTTTTAAGAAGGGTGAGAAAGAGCAGCCCAGAAATTGCAGACTTGTAAGTCTCACTTCAGTTCCTGTTAAAGCTGTGGAGAAGATTATTCTGGGAGGCATTGAAAAACACCTGAAGGACAACACAACCGCTGGGCCAGCATAGCTTCCTGACAGGAAAGTCCTTATCAAACCACATTTCCTTTTGTGTCAAGGTAACCCATGTAGCTGATCAAGGGAAACAAGTGGATATGATCTTTTTGGATTTCAATAGTTTTTGATACAGTCTCTATCAGGATCCTCCTGGACAAAATGTCCAACACACACCTTCATAAACAAATTATGTGATGGGTGAACACCTGGCTCATGAGTTGGGCACAAATGGCTACAGTGAGTGCCGTGACATCAGATTGGAAACCTGTTACTGATGGGGTTCCACGGGGCTCCATGCTCAGCTCTGTGCTCTTCAACATCTTCATAAATAATCTGGATGGAAAACTGGCATGGATACTAAAGAAGTTTGCAGATGATTGGGAGGACATAGTGATTCCCTTGAAGGAACAGAGGCCTTGTAGAGAGACCTGAACAGATTAGAGGGCTGGGCAATCACTAACTGTGTGAAGTTCAACAAGAAAAAGTGACAAATTCTGCATCAGGAATGGGGCAACCCCAAATACAGGCTGGGGAATGAGATGGTGGAGACCAGTGACACAGAAAGGGACCTGGGGGTTCTGATCTGTGGCAAGTTGAACATGAGTCAGCAGTGTCCTGGCAGCCGGGAGAGCCACCTGTGTCCTGGGGTGCATCAGGCACAGCATCACAGCTGGGTAAGGGAGGGGACTGTCCTGCTCTGCTCTGCTCTGGGGCAGCCTCACCTCCACTGCTGGGGACAGTTTTGTGTATCACAGCATAAGAAAGACATTGAGCTGTTAACAGAGTGTCCAAAGGGGGGCAACAAAGATTGTGAAGGGCCATGAGGAGAACCCCTGTGAGGACTGGCTGAGGTCACTTGGTCTGTTCAGTCTAGAGAAGAGGAGACTTGGGGGAGACCACATTGCAGTCTTCAACTTCCTTGTGAGGGGAAGAGGAGAGACAGGCACTGATCTCTCCTCTGTGGTGACAGGAGCAGGACTTGAGGAAATGGCCTGAAGTTGTGTCAAGAGACATTTTGGTTACATATCAGGAAAAGGTTTTTCACCCAGAGGGTGACTGGACACTGGAACAGGCTTGCCATGGAAGTGTTCACATTACCAACTCTGAAAAACACTTGAAAAGCTCTTGGACAACACTCTCAGGGCACATGGTGTGATTCTTGGGGCTGCCCTGTACAGGATCAGGGCTTTGTCTCGTTGATCCTTGTGAGTCTCTTCCAACTCAGCTTAACCTGTGATTCTATAAAGATGGGGCAGAGAGAGGGGAAGAGAAGAAAAAAATAGTGAAATGAAATAAAATGACCTTTAAATAGCAGCTCAGTGACAGACTGAGATCCCAGAACCTGGTTTTAATACCTGCTCTTAAATCCTGTCTTTGCTGCACTGTGCTTTGCTTTAAGCATGGGAGATATCCAAATTTATTTCAACCTTTTCTCCAGGAACGAGATTGTTATGTTCTTAAAGAGTGTTTTTTCTTTGTCTAAGACTCTCATGGTGGTTTTTGTCCACTGTTTCTTTCTTTTTCCTGTTTCTCTCTCCTCTTTACATGCTGTATTGCTTGTTGAAGGTATTTGGGTATTTTACTGATTGGTGTATCAATTATGCAAGAAAGAAATATATCAGCCATCCATTTGCCTGTTCAGCAACTATATGCTTTCTCCTAGTAGAATTTCATCAGCTCTGTATTTATCTTCAAGCTGCGTCATCTTGAATTTATCATGTTTTTATAGTGAAGTCTTATGTATCTGTGATCCAAATTGGTTATTTTTTGTTGTTTATACCTTGTTCCAGCATGCCTGTCTAAAAGCATTATTATAACTTCTTTTGCTATTACATGGTAATTCCCCACTTTAGATTCCTGCCAGTGGATAGGCTGACCTCAATGCGTTCTTAAGGTTTTCTACCTGTTTTCTACCAAGGAATTCTACGTATTTTACAGCAGTTAGTGTATTCTTTGTCATCAATTTGTCATATATAAGAGGCCTTCTTTTCATAAGAGAAAAATGCCCATTGCTATAAAATAACCTCCTTTCAAATAGTCAGCCTCCAACTGTCAGTCTAAATCAAGGTAGCTAATGTGTTAGAAATGTAGCCCATTAAAGTATGGAACTGGCTTGTTACACAGACTCACGACAGAGTTGTTTTTATACTTTAAACTTCCTTTATTGAGATTTGGACCCAGCATAATGCTCATAAGAGAAATTGAATCTCCTGAACACAGTGACCAACAACTACAGGGATGGCAACAGGAGCCTCTGCTGTCTCATCCCATTCAGGACTGTCCTCTATTGGACCAGGAGATACTTCCCAAAACATTTATTGGCTCGGGTCTTATACTCTAGTTAATTGTTATGCAGTATGAGGACCCCAATACCAGCATGTTTCTTCCCTATTGATATCCCTCAATATAGTCAATCTTAGCCACAAGCAAAACCCATATTATCTGCCTTTGTACAAAAGACTTTCATATGTGATAATTTCTGTATCAGCATACATTTAAAAATATTTTTGATGAATATTTTATTACTGTTCAAACTGACTTGACTTGTAGCAGGAACTACTGAGGGTAGTCTCTGGAAGTCATTCTCCATGCTGAGTGATATAGTCAGAAGACTCCAGAATCATCTAAAATTTCCATCAGCAGGGCTTCTTCATGATCTGGTCACATTGTGAATAGTGAAGGTGGCCAGCAGTTCAGAGAGCCACCCTGTTCCAGGTGTGTCTATTGTCTTCAGCTGGATCATTTTCCCACCTCTGCTGATCACCTCCTGCAGACATCCTGTGCCACCCTCAAATTAATTAAGGTGTACTTGGGTGCACCATGTGCACAAACTGATAACCAGGTGCACCACACATATCACTAAATGTCAGGGTTGATTTTTCATATATGTATCTAATTTCCAGTTTTAAATTCTACAGGTCTGGACATGATATTTTTATTAGAATCATAATTTTTTATCTTTCTGTGTCTGTGCCAGATCCTGACTTCATATGAGGAACCATTTAGAAGTAGCACTTAGCTGTTATTTTGAAATAGCCTTGTGGGTGTTTATGCTTTTTCCATTCTATGTAAACAAGGTTGTACCCCAGACTTGCTAGAGGCATCATGGTATTCCAGATTTGTCTGGCTCTGATTTAATCTTAGCCTATTTTTCTCATTTCACTTTCAGATGCTCATTTGGCACGTGTGGTTCCTCATCCATTTTAGTCAGTACAGGACTCTTCTATCTCTATCCACAGAAAGTTTTGTCTCTTCCAGGATTATGCAAGTCATTAGCAGTAGTGCGTTCTCTCACAGTTTGTTACTATGGATATATTGTTTCCCAGTGTGCAGTGTCACATATCTCAATAGAAACTGCATTTATGTAATATTCAGTGAATTGTTTCCTATCATTTCTGTCCTCTTTCAACTAAATTTATTGCAGCATTGCTTCGGTTTAAAGGGATTTTGCATTCAAACATGTTTCTAGCAATACTTTATCTTGGGATCTGACAGTCTGGAGAGGGCTTTCTTAAAAAGGTAAGGTAATCAGGCTGTTTGGTGGAGCTTTTCTTCCAATCAAAATGTATTGAGCTGTACCAATATTGCTTGACTTGAGTGAAAATCAGATAATCTATTAAAAATACTGTGTGCAGTTTTGGTCACCAAAATATTAGAAATGCATTAAGCCATTAGAGAGTGACCCTTGTGGGTTTCTTCCAGCTCAGCTTTATCTGTGATTCTGTGATTCTGTGACAACCGTCTTCTTCCAAGTCTGTAGAGCAATGGAGCCCTGTGCTTCATGCACAAGATTTTGGCACCCTGCTATGATCTGCTGTCATTTTGTCCCTCTGTGTTTTCTAAAATTTCTAAACACTCTTCTCCTTATTTTTTTTTTCTACAGACCTCTTCACAAATACAGAATAAGAAGAATTTTCTGGGCAAGTATTGTTCTGTTTTAAGTTTTTGCAATTCTTGGAAATTCTGGCAGAAGTTTAGTCAGCTGGATCTGTCTGCTGTGCTGCCCTCACCTTAAAAAAATATCATTTCAAGCTTTTAGATAGGGGCTTGGCTCTAAATGTCAGGACACATTCTTGCACAAACACCTCACCCATCTACCCACTGTACCTCTTTTGCATCATTGCTTCTGGGGAAACAATTTGTTCCCACTGATTCATCCTTGTTGCAAGCAAAAATGTTGGAGTGAATAGTACACACTTCAGTAAAAATCTGTGGTTTTGAGTTCTTGACTGCAGAACTGAGAAAAAGCAAAAAAAAACCCAAAAAACACCAAAAAACACCAAAAAACAAAACAAAAAACCAGCAAAAGGAACAGTAAAGAAATGGTGTATAGCTGAAATTTTCCTTGTGTACCACCATGGGTGTTTTAGTCCCAGCTTACTCACTGGGTCTGATGACTATGCTGGTGATGTGCACAGGGTACTTTTCCTCTGAATTTGTGATGGTGAACTTGGCCCTTCTGTTTCCAGGGAACTTCACTGTTTTCAAGGAAAATGAAATTTTGTGACAAGAATACACCCACTTAATTAATGTCTAATTTATAGACCTTATTGTACCAAAGTTGTCTTCTGTTTGAATCTGTTTGTACCCAGATGCAAATGAGGCATCTGAGAATGATTCTGCTTTGATTAACATGAAGACTGTTGATTTGTGTTCATTTTTCCTCAGAGAAAATTCTCTGAATTCACAACAGATTATGCAGTGAGTTATCCCTGGGCTGAAGAATGTCTAGATACCAAATATACACAATAATAAGTGCATAACAATAATACTGAGGTGTGGACTCAGTATGCAAATGAAGGAAATTCTGTTCACTCTGTTCTTACCTGTAACAGGTACTGCAAAACATCATGATAAATCAATAATACTAGTAAGAACAAGGACAATAGTCCTATACAATTAAGTATAGTACAGTCTTTTCTTGTTTCTGCTAGATACTGCTAGCAATAGTGAAGATGTATAGTCAACGTATCTTATGATCTTGCACAAGTCATGATGTAGGTAGCTTGTTGTTTACTCTCCTTACATGCTTATATGCTGAAAGGTTGAAGGCATTCTTCTTATTATATTTATAAAAAAGCTCTCCACCCAAAATGTGGCCTGATCTGAGGCTCTATTTCTCCCCCTTCACATATTCCTGAAACTGCTCTACCTTTTTGTTCTCACAATCATAGGAACTATACTTTCTCATTACTGTGGTTATTAGGTTCCTGATCTGCAGTTTTCCACACAAAGGGATAAAATTTAATCTTGTTCACATCACTGACCCAAGCTTAAACTCTCTGCAAGTGCTATGTTGAATACTCCATGAAGGACAAGTGCTGTGTTAGTTTTCTCAGAGTACTGAATTTCACTCTTAGTGCTTCACAGGTCCCAGAGAAGTCACTTATGCTGGCTGGTAATGGCAAACTTCAGTAGACTATCTCTGCAACCATAATAAATATAGCTTTGTTTAATTTTCCTCTGTGTCAAACTGCTTCACTGCACAGCAAAAATTACTTTAGCATACTAATCAGAGGAAATGAGAGTAATGCAGAGTTGTCCTATTACAACCTCCTTGACTGTAACATCTGAGAGGTGTCAAATGCCATTCTCTCTGCATGCTTAAAAATCCTTTTTTGCTGCTATAGCTTTTCAAAGAAAATAAGCTATGTTTATAAGAAATAAATAAAAAATCAGTATGCAAATCTTTTTGATGTTATTACTGTGTTGAACTGCAAGTAAATATGCAAAGGCACATAATTTCATACTACTCTTTTAACCAAAGCAGTTAAGATAATAAAATATTTTAAGTACTGAACACGCCTGAGATGCAAAGGGAAGAAGCACTGTAAAAAAATTCTGGTATATATAAACCCAATCTTTCTTGTGATATTGTTCTTAACAGGCAAATAGCTGTCAAAGGACTGTTTGCTGTAAGCTTATGAAAGCAAAAAAGTTCCAAAACGTCATACTTTATTAATATAAATAACATCTACATGGTATGAAGGCTAAAATATCTAAATTTAAAGACATGCTAATCCTAAAGTACCTTATTTTCAGAATGTCCAATCTCTTATTTGGACAAAGTCTGATCCAGTAACAGGCAAATGACTAATTTATAATAGCCTTCCTCAAGGTCTAAGGAACATTTTAATTTTTCCTCTCTCTTTATGGCAGCCCTGTGATAACTTAAGTCCCTCATTTGCATGAAAACATTATTCTGTAGCTTTGCTTCTAATGATATTGGTCGAGGCAAATTGTAAAAAAACAGCTCCAAGCAATCTTCAGCTTTTGCAAGAGCAGCATATAAGGGTACACAGACAGAAATGTTCATGGTTCTCTCTTATAATTATGTATGTTTAGTGTCTTGTTATGTGTCCTTGTTCTATTTGACTGTGTTGCTGTTTTCCTAGGACTAGAGGTAGACTCTTATAGGAAGAGACTCATCTGAAGTAGTGCCAAGCACCCACAGATCTACCCACAAGCCACTTCTGAGCAACAATTATGGTACAGGTTGAATTCTTTCTACAGAACTATACTAAATATAGTTGGCAATATTTTTCTTCCTAAAACAGAATTCCTCCTATTAAGGTCCACTTTAATTTCTTTCCCTGTACAGAATAGAATTCAAGCCTTCAAGCATAGATTTTATATTTCACAAATGTGCTTCTGTTTCTTCTCAGCTCTTTTTGGAGCTACTAAATAACAGTAATAATAAAAATGGCGCCTGGCATTCCTTTGAAATTTCTTGACGTTCAATGCCAAAACCCAAATTCCCACTGCTCATCTCATTTAGATTCATAAACTTAAATTTGTAAATTCTTTGTAAATTTGTAAATTCTTTTCTTTACAAATTTGTAAATTTGTAAATCCCTCTTTAGGTATACGAAATCTAAATGTGTTCATTTTTTTTTTCATTAAAAAAAATCTAGCTGAAAAACTTGCTAACCTATATGCCAACAGCTAACCTGGGAGAGAGGAAGTTTTGATAGGTTTATTTTCACTAGAACCTTCTATGTTTTCTTTTCTTTTTTACACTGTTTCTGTATGTATTTTCTTTTTTTTTTTGCACTAATATACCTTCAATTGACATTTTTTCCTTTCTTCTTTTTGCATTGTGGAATAAGCTACAAAATTTCAATTTTATCTTTCCTCAATGATATAGTAGAAGTTCAAAAGAGATTCACAACTCAGCTACACAAATACAGACGAAGAATTTACAGTAATTGAAAGAAAGAAAAAGGACTTTATTTGCAATTCAGGTGTGGGTTTTTTTTTTTATTTTATTTGTGTGGTTGCTGTTTTATTTTTAGTATATAATTACATATAATCTCAATTGAGTTCTGTGGAAACTTTTAATTTAGGTGTTTCATTGTCCACACTTACACATACATAGAAGTTCTTCATGGCAGAGTTTACATTTCAGTCATACTTTAAAACATGTACTAGATTTTATTAAGAAAGTTTTTCCGTTTATCACTAAGTTGTGGTCTATAATATCTGATTTATGCTTGTCTTTTCTGCCAATCTAAGCCAAGTCACTCCTTTATGCTCTCTTTGATAACAGATTTACTGACTACATGGTTCATTGGCTTGAACAGCTGATATAAGAGCAAGAATGAGCTCTGAAAGTCAGGCTGTCTTAATGCTTTACATAGTTAACAGGCACTATACTTATTTTTCATTAACAGTTTTCCTGTTCTCTTGTCTGCACTGATCATAACCATATTTACAGCCTTTCTGGATCCCAGTTTCCTGTTTCTCCTATTTTACAGTAGTTTCTGCCTGAAAAAAGGCTCTGTGTAAATGTAGGGAAGGACTTTGTTGGATCAGGATGCAGTGTTAGAATAGAATAGTGATGAAATCTTTCTCTCAAGCATCATACAGAATCAAAGTTTAAGCTGAATTGGAAGAGACTCACAAGAATCATCCAGCTAAAATCCTGCCCCTGCACGAGGCAGCCGCAAGAATCCCATCATGTGCCTGAGAGTGTTGTCCAAGAGCTTTCTGAACTCTATCAGGTTGGTTCTCTGAGCACTTGGAGAGCCTGTTCCAGTGTCCAGCCACCCACCCTCTGGGTGAAAAACCTTTTCCTGATATTTAACCTAAATGTCTCCTGACACAACTTCAGGCCATTTCCTCAAGTCCCATCACTGTCACCACAGAGAAGAGATCAGTGCCTGCTCCTTCTCTTCCCCTCACAAGGAAGTTGGAGGCTGCAGTGAGGTCTCCCCCCAGTCTCCTCTTCTCTAGACTGAACAGACCAAGTGACCTCAGCTGCTCCTCATATGGGATCCCCTTGAGGCCCTTCACCATCTTCATGACCCTCCTTTGGACACTCTATTAACAGCTCAATGTCTTCCTTATACTGTGTCACCCAAAACTGTCCCCAGCAGTGGAGGTGAGGCTGCCCCTGTGCAGAGCAGAGCGGGACAATCCCCTCCCTTGACCTAACCTTACAGAAGACAAAGGCTAAGAAAGCAGAACAAAATTACTCTGTCTTGCTTTTTCATTTAACCAATTTAAAAAAGAATTTAACCAATCATATAGTTATAATGACCATAACTACATTTTGTTTCTGATGCCTAATCAGAATATTGGCATGATTTCAGTGTCTGCTCTGACAACTGTTTGTTTAAACAAAAAGTTATTTTTTCTAAATCTATTTTTGAAGTTAAATTCTATGTTTCTTTTTTCTTTTTCTTTGAATTTACGAAACAGGAATACTATTTCTGAAGGCATGCATTTTTGCAAATGAATGAAGGTATGTGTAAGAAATGCAAGAAAGTATTGATGAACAAATTCGGAAACATATTCTTGGAATTTCTGGGATATAAACACTTCTCAGATGATTTTCTTCACTGATTCATTCAGAATTAATGAAAACTTTCACATTTACTTCCCACAGTTCCACATCTTGATATTTTGCTCTGCCTATATCTTTTACAGATGCATCAATGGGATTTGGCATGGAATTTCAAAATGCTGTATTCAGACGCTTTGTTAAATATAGATTATTCACATATTACTGCTTAAGGAAATAGCATATACTCATTAGAAGGGTTTAGCAAATCCAGTTAAAATAAGAAAGGCTTGGTGGATCAATGTTATGTAGCTTGTAACATATATATCTGTCATACATATCTTTCAGCTTCCCATGGACTGCCTATTACAGATGACAAAATTATTGAATTAAAAAAAAATAAAATTGTACTCTTTGCATGCAAGTTTTGGTGAGCAGACTCACCACAATTTGCGGCCTAATTTTCCAGCTACTCTGGCTGTGCCTCTCAGTGCATTAGGAAGAACTAATGTAGAGTCTATATCCAGACTGTGCATCCTTTGATCTGCTAAGCTTTTAGTTCTCTCTTCTCCTAGCAACAGGAATATGAAGGTTCTGTACAAAATAAAATGAAATATAATATATTAAATTGAGGTATCCTGTTTTTTCCACTTTGCTACCTCTTATTTTTTGCAGAATTTTTTCCAAGTTACTATCAGTGAATGACATGTTTTTTGGACTGAAGACAGTGTGTAAGATTGTTTTAGTTGTTGAAATTAGGCTAAATACAAGCAAACATACAAAAGTTAGACTGTGGAGCCCATTAATATATATAAAAAAGTTTTATTTATTTTCTTGTTTGCTTGCCTTTTTACATATTTAAATATTTTGCACATACATCTATAGGCTGCTGGGAGATGACAAGATAATTAGGATGTATGGGTGGGCAAAACCATGCCTTCACAGAGCTGATATGCATGTGTGGCTTGTGTTACCAGACTTGCTGCAGTGCTATGCACACCTGAGAATTCTATGGACTTGTCACGAGGGCTGAAGACTTTCCAAACCTCAAGTGCAGGCTCTTCTCCATATGCCTCACATCCCAGCATCTTTCACAAAGAGCAATGTACTGAATTGAGGTGCTGGGTGATCTTATGGATTCTCTCAAAAAGTCCTATAAACTGTGAGGAAATTAAAAAGCCTCAGTATGCAATTCTATTTTTAACATTCTTTTTTTTATTTATTCTTCTTTGCTTTTTAAAAAATCATCAAGTGTCCTAGCCAGAGAGCAATGTGGAAAAACAATTGTTTACCACTACAGTGGGGAGATAATACCTGTTAGGCCTGTTAATTTGCTCATTCCTTTATTGTTCAACAAATAAACTGCCTCAAATATAGCAGAAAAAAGAACAAGTCTCTTGAAAGATTCAAAAAGAAGAATGAAGTGCTGAGATTTTTTTTTTGTTCTTCCCCCCCCCCTTTTTTTTTTTTTGTTTCATTACTTTTACTCTTGAGTATCTGTGACTTGTAGCCTACACTACTGTTCTGAATACATGCTTTCTGGCAGAGTAAGGTGTGAAACTAAGGCACACATTTGCAAGGGGCTAAAATTAAATCTCTTAATAATAGCTTTGTGTTGAATTGTAAAGGCAGACATTGTACTGCCAGCAGTAAGTAGACAACTTGTGCAGCTCATAGTTCAGGGATGCCATGGTCCCCACCTGCAACAAGTTCATAGCAGCAACTTTTTTTCAGTTGAAAACTGAGACACTTCATCAAGCACAACTTGTTTTCTCCACACATTACTTTGGAAATCCAGGCTGCACTTTGTGCTCATCTGGGTTCAATGGTTTTCAACAACTCCATTACTCTGACATAAGTGACAGTGACACTTTGTTCTGCTGATGTACTGATTTTCCTTTTGTGTAAGTACACAGATGAAGCTTTCACATAATTTATGTTCTAATTGTAAAAAAGGGCTTGTGATGAAATGTGAGAGGCAACAAGCCTCCTCATGTCACACAGAGTAGCTAAGGTCATTCAGACAACAGCAAAGATTGCTAATAACATATGAAATCTACAATCCTTTTGGAAGGACTCCAAAGTACAAATATTCACATGAAAATGCTATTCATTGTATGTTTTCTTAACAAACAAGGACACTTTTTCAAGGTCATTTTAGTAGTGATAAGAAGTGATTTTCAGAGGTTTTTTGTTGGAGAGCTAAATATTCTTAAAATCTGATTTTTTTTTAATTGATCCATTAATAAATACATTGACTTCCCTTCCCTCTCACCAAAAAATGGGGAAAAACCTCAAGATCCAAAAGCTAAGTTAACTCTAGTATTTTCTTGAGGGAGAGAACAGGAGAGAGGGGAATATCAGAGCATTACTATGGCTCTGTTGCTAAATATTTCAGGGTGTATTTTGCTTTGGTTAAATTAGCCTGGTTTCCTGTTACCTGAAATTTTTGCATCATCCAGAAAGCTTGTTTTGGTTGCACTTTTCTGGGACCATAATGCAAGCAAATAAGCACAAGAGCTGCTTTGTGCTTTCTGAGCTTATGAGTACAGTGCAATGATCTTTCTTTCTTAAGAGTCAAACCTAATTTTCAGATGGGCATGCCCATGAGATAATTCATCTTCTATGAGGTACCATATACTTTCCATCAGCAGAAAGAAGCTGGCAATTTTATTTAAAAGACTTATTTATTTTCTTTCTCATTAAACTGAAGTGGTGATTTTTTTTTAAGTCTTAATAGCCTCACCTTACATTAGGAATGGATAACATAGACCTCTGGAGTGGATGTATAAATATATATATGAATATATATAAACACCCATGTGTTTTAAGCATGCATGTGTACATGCATATGCATATAAACACACAGATATGGGCCTAAAATAAGTGTGAAAGAGAAATGTAATTTGAAGAAGGAGGTTTGTAAACAAGCATGTCAAGGGGATTTCAAAGTTCGCAAAGGTGCTGTCAGTTGGAGAACATGCTGTTATTTTTCCATAAGTGATTTAGTGAGGATTAGAAAAATAATCCTGTAATAAGGATTAGGTGCTAAACAACTGAAATGAAAAGAGACGAAGAAATAATCCTGAGTGGCCATTTTTATGTAGAAGAGATGACAAGCTGCATCCATGCCTGCAGTGTCCCACCCTTAAGGGGCACGAGCATCCAAGATTCACAGATGCTCAGGGTTGAAATTAAGAACAAAAAATCAGAGTGTCTGCAAAAGTTCACAAAGTTTTAATAGTAAATAACACACTTGGCATGGAAATTGGCATTTTAGTCCCTGATCCTAATGTAATCACACAGTAGTGGGTGTTGGATCAAGGGCTAGGGTAAGAAGTAAGAGAGGCAGAGAGAGCGCAAGGAATTAAGGAAGGAGAGAGAGAAAAATAAGAAAGAAAAAGAGAACAACATTTCTGGTTCCAGTATAGTTTACAACTGATGAGCTGTCCTGCCTGCATAAAGGTGTTTATCCCAGGAAGGTGCTGCTCTACCTATTTATGGCTGCATTACCCCACATCCTGTTCTTTCTCACAGCTTATTATTGCCATTAATCTTTAGCTGTTTTTACCAACAGTCCTCAGTTGGCTTGAGACTTACACATTAGCTTATCTTTTGGGCTTCTATACAACTCTCATGTCTGATCTTCTGCTGGTCCTTGGACAATTTATATCACATTGTCTGTTTGCAGTTTCATATGGTGATTTATGAAGTGGCTGGAGATTTCCCAGAAGGAAACTCTGTATGTTACTAAGCTTGCAGGTCTAGTTTAGCCCACTTCGTCCTTTGCCATACATTCATCACTGCAGTACAGCATGTATCCTGCAGACTTGGGGAATATTCAAGAGATAGGGAGGAGAATGTTGAGGCTTTGTTCTCTCCTCACTCTCGACGCTAGTGGGGGGTCCATTTCCTCTAGTAGCAATTTTCTATTTTTCATACATTCTACATGGACTTCCTAATGTGCCATCCTAATTTTCCTCATTGACTCAGAGAAATGATCTTTTTTTCAAATACTTTCTTTTTTAGCAGATTCTTTCATTTGCTTTGATTATAAACTAAATTTTCTTTGACTGGAGCAATGTCTTTAGAAATAACTTCCTTTGAGGACATCTCAAACATTCAGTCTTCTCACTGAAAACTTTACTACTGTCAGCATTTTTCTAAAGCATAAGAAATTTATGGATAGTATTACCAGCATCCTTATGTGGAATACCTTTAGAAGATATTCCAGTTGCATGCTACGGAATAACTTTACTCAGATGAAGCTTTTACCTTTACGGAGAGAATTCAAGAACATACCAAGGGCTTGTGGCTCTCTTTAAGAGGTTACAGCTCCCTCATGGGCTGGAAAAAAGAAGAAAGTGGATATTGTTAACTATTTGTTTAAAATTCTGTCTTCTACACAGTGCTAAAGAACATGATCATTGCAATGAGGTGCATAAGTAAGGTGAATATGTATGTATTCTGACTCTGAAAATCAGTGCAAATGTCTGTACATCAGGTAATAAATCAGATTTTATAAATACAAGAGATTGTATGTTTGCTGCAGGAGCTCATCTAGAAGTCAAGTAGAGGATACTTTGCTTTCTAGGAGCATTATAGTTTTTCAGTTCTCTAACTGAATGTTCTTGAACAAGACTTGAACTGATGAAAGGAAAGAGCTCCAACACCAATATATTACATGGGGAAAAAAAAAAAAAAAGTTGTGCAATTGAAACCTGTACTGAAATTCCAGCAGTATAGCACATTGACTGGGCTTTTCTACATGGGGACCTTATCCGTACAGGATCTTACTCTGTGTTTCTCTGTTTTGAAGGTTCTTTGTGTGTTTGAACTACTCTGAGTATTACTCAGCAGCTACTCTTCATACTTGTGTCTTACCAGTATTTAGGCAGTTGTAAACTCAGCACTAGGTAGTCTTAACAGTCAGTTGCACAGCTGCAGGGATCAGGACTTCAGAGGATGTTGGAGATATTTGATAACTGTCTTGAAGGACACCAGTTGAGACCAGAACTACTCGGGTAAGTGGTGAATATGTTGGTTGCAAAAAAAAAAAAAAAAAAAAAATATATCAGGATAGAGTATTCTACTCATGCCCATTTGGTATTTCTAAGCTCAGATCAGGAAAAAAATTACTTCTGAAGTCTCTGCCATTTCTTCCATGATGCTTTTCTTGCCCTCTGTACCAGGAAAATAAAATTCTGCTTCATTATCACCAAAGAAGGTACTATTGTTTAGTAAGTGTAAAAATGCAGTCTGGTTGAGTGTGTGGGTGTGGTGCTTCTCTCCTCTAGCACCAATGCCGCAATAAAGGTACGGTCCTGTATTCTGGAATACAGTTCCGATCCTGTGGGTCCTTGCCTCAGCAGAAGTGTGAACAATACAAGAAATAAAGAGATGGAACTCTGGTGGGGAACTTCAACTGGGTTTTATTGAATGTCTTCTCACCCAGGAGTCATCCTGCCAAAGCCCACTGAACATACAGGGTTTTACCTTAAATATGGGGGTGGGGGAGTAGGGAGGATACAGCTTGGACCAATCTAGAATGTGAAAGGAGTGACCCCAAACCTAAATGACAACCATAGAACAAATCAAGAAACAAAAGGGAAAGGAAAACTGAGTCCTGCCAAATCACTCGACAGCCTCACTAGAACTTTCCAGGCTTCAGGGCGGGCTGCAGAGTGATGGAAAGGATCCAGGTGTCACATAAATGATGACTGATTAATAATGATAACTGGGGTAAACCATAATGGGGTAAAACACGGGGTACATGGAAAAAAACATTGTGAAACAGTATCAAACAAACAGATGCATATAGAAAACAGGTAAAACCCCCAAACATACCACTACAGTTGAGAAGATACCACAGTTTTTGCAACTTAACCTGTGTTTTCATTGTATCCTGTTAACCCTGGGCATTTTGTAAGCATAGCAACAGCAGTATTGACACTGTCACTTGAAACAGAAATTTGCTCTGTTCTGAGTTAAAAGGCATTAGTGGGCCAGTGTGTTGGTTTAAAACACAAAGACTGCCATAGGTCTTATTGAAACTGTGGCTTGTGCAAAGCCAAGACTCTCAGGTTCAAAAGAAAGTGTGATCAAGCTTCTCCAGGCATAAACGAGTTACTGAAGAAAATAGTCTGGAGTTGCCTAAAGCCTGATAGGTCAGAGTTAACACAGTAAATTAACGTTTAAAAAAAGGACAGAGACAATATTAGTAATTTGTGCTTGATGGATAAAGAGGTCAGAATTGAGAATTACATGTGAAAGCTTGAAGGAAAGTTATTTACTTATTTTTTTAAACTAGAATTCCTCCAGAGAAACCATTAAATGGAAAGATTTGTCAATATTTTCCATGTTCACTGTGTACAGGTCAACCTCATGGATATGGCCAGGGATTTTTTAAAAATTATTTTATTTTATTTTATTTTGTTTTGTTTTGTTTTTAAAAAAATCTTTATTTGTTTTATTTATTTTGTTCCTAGTTTGTGTTTCAGGAAGTGAGCAGACTTTTTGTGAGGTGGGCTGGTTGTACAAGGGGGGTGATGATTCTGATTTATGTTTCATGGCTTGTTTTGATACTTTGAGGATATTTTCCCATCCTTCAGGAAGGCAGGAATCTCTGAGTGATTTACTTCATGTATTGGTACTATTGAGATTTGAGTATATTTCCTAGGTATGTACACACGTATTTCATTTGAGGAATCTATTACTGACAACAGTCACATTGTTAGCAGTAACTAGGAAAGCTTCTTTTCTACTTGTGATAAAATTGCCCACCCATAACAGGCTGATTAAACCGCCTTCAGACAAAGATGCCAGAAAATATGGTAAGCCACAGAACACTGTTGGTCATTTTGCTATTGATCTCTAAGAGAAGAATCTCAGACACTTTGCTAATGGTGGTAGCTTAAAGTCTTAGAAAGATTTTGAGGGCAACTCTGAAGGTATTGACTTTACTACCTAAGCCTGTCATTTGGGCCTTTAATGAGGTGCATCTATTGGAAACAGACCAGGCAGGGGTCACAGTAAAGCTTTTAAATTGTTCATGAACTTTGTTTGACTTTAAAATCCATTTCCATCCACTGTAGATGTAGTTGGGCTGAAAAAATTTCTTCATTGCTGGAAAGTGCTGCTGATTCTTGAAGAATTTAAATCAGGATGTTTACCATCGACATTTTACTGAGAATTTTTTAAATTAAAATATATTTAACAGATAGTGACAATTCTGCAAGAAGACAGCACTTGTCAACCCAGTCTCTGAGGTCCGCTTTCCACCTCTGAAAGGTACTGTGGTGTTTCCTGCCACAAAAACTCAAAAGCATGTGCCAGTGCCAACTTGCCACAAGGGAAATGCAGCTCTCTTCTATCTCACCCTACCTTCTGAGTCGAAGTGGCTTCTGATTAAAAAAAATATGGATTCCACATGTTTGTGTATTTTTTTGTTGTAATTTTTTGAGTTTTTTTTCCTTCCTGTTAGGACTGTGCCTGCTGTCTCTCTTATAAGTGGCAAGTGTCAGGAGAAAGAGCCTTTATTTACTCTATTTTTTTTTTTTTAATTATAGAGGCAAATAGTCCTCTGCTTTTGTCTTATAACTGCTTTTCTTTTAGGGGCCTCAAAATTAATACCATTGTAATTTTGTGTCAGTTTGAAGAGAGAAACTGCTATCAAATACCCTAGAGTAATGCTGGTACCTGTCACAGATTTCTTTTAATATTTTTTTATGTTTATTAATTTACTTTTAAATTAATTTTGATATGGAAACTAACATTCAGTAAATATTTTTTTAAAGTATCCAATAAACCCTCTGTAAAAGAGTTTTCGTAGCCTGCAGATGTGTCTGTCTGGATAAATATTACAGGTGACCCAGCTGAAAGAGAAAATAGCTGTAAACTTCTGTTTACTCAGGAAACATTTAAGGATAGCAATAACGTATCCCTTGCCAGGATCCAGGGATTATGTTAAAATTCACAGAATTGAATGAGTATCTTTAGGTTGTCCAACCTGCTTGTAAATAGCCAGATGATGTTTATTTGCTTTTTAGGAAGTCTTCAGGGGACCATGTTTGTGGTATTGGGAACAGAACACATGCCTGTGAAGAGACAGCCTGGTCTTGAGAAGTTTATTAACTTCAGCTTTACAGAAAGACAAAAGAAAGGAGAAGATAATTTTTTTTTTGTTATTGTTACAGTAGGGGATTGAGGCGAGGGCAGCAAACATCCTCCTGGGATATAAACTCAGTTAACATTCTTCTCTGGGGGTCACATCTACTGTTGAGATTCTTAAAAATGGCAAGTGAAAGTGAAATGGCCAGGTGAAACAGAAACCATGGGCTCCTCCCATGCAGCTGTTAACCAGAACTGGAGGGAGAAGGGCAACTCCCCTGCTACACGGAGAATCTCTGAGATAATCCACCAGCTATTACTTCCTAACCTCAACACCATGACTTTGGGATATTTGCTAAAGTGCTTTTAAAGGATGGAGCCCACTGAATAAGTGATATAAGTGATGGAAAAAATAAATAAATAAAAAGGATTGTCCTGGTTGTCCTTCTAGTATTTTCAGTAAGTCTGGAAGTCTAGAGGATTTGAAGCAAAGAGTCCCTCTTCTAGAGTCCTCAGTGTCCAAGAAACTTTGGCTTCTCCTCTGGGAAACAGTCCCATTATGAAGAGAGATGCTGGGAAAGTAAATATATTATCAGTGCTGATATAAAACTCTGATTAAGATTTTAGGAATAACTAAATAAATTACTCTCATTACTAAACCTTCCATTCTGAAGCTTATACACCCTGCTGTTGCGGCTGGATGCTCACTTTTATTTTTTATAGTGTTGCTTTATAAAAGAGAACACCAGCAAGTATTTCTGATAATTTTCCGTTGCTGCAAAGCTCTTTGTGTTTGTTGGTGTGACATTACTACCCACCCCTGAGCTTTCCTACACAATTGCATCATTGCTATACAGCACAATCATGTAGAATTGGGAGGAGGAAAAACCACTTTTGAAACAGAAGCAGAAAAGATAATGTAGAGCAAGACTGCTGATAACCTGCAGAGTATTTAATTAACAGAATCGATCACTTCTTTGAGAGATAAAGTGATTTGATAGAATTCAGGGAGAAAACACCTCTTTTTCAGGGCTGGGATAGTTCCTCATTGACACTCCCACTGTTTTTTTAAATTAGTCTCTCCTGATTCCCACAGAGAAAAGAAAAAAAAAAATTAAAATTATGTATTTAGAGCCTCAGAATGCACCAACTGATAAGGGACTTTACACAATATTCCTTTCACAGGACGAGGCCTTTTCTGTCAAACTAATAGTTAATGCTAAAGGGATTTAAATCAGTGCAGTTTGATAAATACATGACGTTTCAAAGTCTTTTTCAACCAAAAGGCCATGTTCCATTAGAAATGTTTTGAAATTTTTGAGATTTCTTCCCTGAGAATATGGCCAAGTGTGTGTAGGTGTCAGGATTAAAAGCAGACCGTCTGGCTCCAAGTAAATGGGGACACACATTGTTAGGATGTCTTGGCACAGTCATAACCAAGCTGCTCACAGCTAGGTGCCTGGCAGTGGACAAAAGACTGACGCTGAAGGTGGTGGTGACAACCAACAGTTTATTGTCCCACAGTACAACTTTTTAACTTATATTTTTTTCTCTGTATCAGATGCATAGCATATGCTTCTTTTTGCATTATAATTGGCTAACCAAGTATGTGCACCTTCTACCCTTTTGTAGACCCTTTTGTAAGTGGTCATAAATTTCTCTGCTTCTTCTTGTAAATGTCAACACACATCCGCATTACACGCTGCTTCTCCCTCAAAGCTGTTTACTTGTCTTGTTCAAGGACACAGTTGTAACTCATCAAGGCTGAGGCTGCCTGCAGCCCCATTCCTGTTCTCCTACAGGTGCTGGTATGGTTAGGTATGAGTATGACTTGTTCCTAACATGGAATTAGGGCATATTAGGGCACTAAGATCTCTTACATGTACTTCTGGTTTAAAATGGATTTTGGCTTTAACAGGAGTTATCAAATCTTTGTACTCATCTAATAAATCTGTTCCCCAGACCTTATGCTTTTTTCTCCAAAAACTCAAACACTTGTAAAATATTCTGTCAAAGTCTTCCTGCAACATTCTTTTTAGTGGTCCGGAGCCTACAGCCTTCTTTATCGAATTTCTAATAAATAATACATTTTTAATTGTTTACCTCTCAAAACTGCATGTTGGTTTTATCCTATGGAAAGAAAGCAAAGCTGAAATTCATAACCAGAATTAATAGTGTAGCAAATCACTTTATTTTTCACCCTGACAAATCCTGTTCTAGCTCTGTGAGCCTGTATGACCACTTACTCTATGGAGGGGAATGACAAAAAAGGGAAAATCTGAGCATATTTGTAGGTTAAGGGCACACCTGAGGACCAGACACGCAAATCTTCACTTGCAAAAAGAGGAATTAGTTGTCCTTTGTTACATAATTTGTAATATTGATCAGGCCTTTTGCTTTACAGATATTCACAGGCAGGGCAGTTTCCCCTCAAACATGGCCTGACTTTTTTTCCTGTTTTATTTTTCATATTTGCTTTCATTCTGTTTTACAGTGAGTGCCTTGTTAGTTCTGTTTGAAAGGTAAGGTGAACATCTAGTGAACTTTGAAAGCGTGGAGCTGCTGGTTTTCAGTGTCATGTCCTGCACAAGCCCTTCCCAAAGTGAGTATGAAAACATATCCCACACTGTGAGGAGGCTTAAGGGTATTTCCTTCATTATTCTGCTTTACACTAATGTTTTACACAAAGGAGGCAGGAGAGGTACAAACAGCATCATGAGGTATATGGCAGTGATTAATAGAGCTGTAGCTTCCTAGGCTGTGGGAGATGTCCAGCTAATTAAATTTCCTCTGAAACTTCCTTGACATTCAGTTCCCAAATTTGCAAATTGTATTATATACTTTTTACTCTGTTACATGAGATAGCCATTATTTACAGTTACTGACTTATGAAAAAATAATATGTTTCCTATCCAGCATGACTAGCATTATTTATAATTCCTTTGGTTTCTGTCTTTGATCTGTGCTTAAAGCAGAGAAAATATGTCATGTTTATCTGGAAAGAAAATTCCTCATCACCTGCTGTTTTGGTGAGTGCAAAGCTTCATGGTCTGAAAATATCATTAGTGATTTTGGATAATTACTTAGAGACAGTTTAGAGGTCCTATGTTCTATTGCACTATAATCAGAGTCCAAATTTGAGCTAATTTCCCTGAAAGACAGATTCAGAAAAAAACAAATTCAAAAATTAACATAATGTCAAAGACATTTTTTCAAGTGACACTGTTACTTTTAAAATAATTTTAATTTTTTTTCCAAAATTACCTTTAATTTCATGTGGATATTTCATCTTATTAAGAAGCATTTTCAAGAAATTAAAATTACTGACTTTGCCATGTGAAATTCTCTAAGTAGCAACTGTTGGCTATGGAAAAATAATTTGGTAAGAAAACTTCTCTCTGTGCCTGTGCTTGTAAGAATACTTCATGTAAAGGAACAGGAAACACTTGCCCTCTTTTGTTGAGTTGTAGCATTTTTCCTCATTTTTGGGAGCAGTTTGCTTAGAGAAAGGAAGCAACACTGTAGTATCAGTTCTTTGGCATCTAAAAGAGCGCCTGCTCACAGATTCCATTTGATCTTCAGATACTGAGCTGCAAAGACAGAGAATAAGAGAATTTGGGTACATATTTCTGAACTTCCCTGCTTGAGAAAAGACAAGTGATCTTCTAAAAAAAAGAGACCCATCAGAAGTGCTGGACCTATCCATTTTGCTTTCCATAGAGAAAGCAATATCTTCTCATAAATAATCCAGTATACAGAAAGGGATTCTGAGCTAAATGCTTTGAACTGCAATATGATAGAAGAAAGAGGCTTATAAAGCTAACCCATAAGCGAAATTTCACAACGGTCATCAATATGAAAATGTGGATGGGAGAGAGAAAGGCAAAGTGTTTGCAAAAATCTACATGTCCCAAAGGAATTATACTTGAGCTAACAGAAATTATGCATATGCACCAAATTAATATGAAATAATCCTAAATGTTTGACTTTTAGAATAAAGGTAGCAAAAGAATTTGAATTTGGAATCCCATTGAGCTCTTATCTAGTTCAGTTCCATTTGATGTTTTACTCTTAGTGACTAAGAGTATCATGATAATTCTTTAGATGGGCAGTGAATGATCTCTTTATAAAATAGTTTTTCAAGACTTGCTTTTTGCATGTTGTTATGACTTTGTAGCATTTGCAGGAGCTGCTGATGGAGTTGTGCATGTGTTAAAATGTACAGCTCCCATTTTTTGGAAAGGAAAAAGGAGTCGGGAGAGTGCCATGTACAAAATAACTTCATGAGAATTCATTTATCAGTCTCCTAGTTTAAAGAGGTTTTACATGTAGAAAAAACTATTCTGATCCTTCATTTTTAAGAGCAGAGAGAGAGTTGATTTACATTTAATTCAAGTGTGAATTTCCTGTTACTTTTCAAGAGGGTATTTTAAATCAGCTGACTATGAAGTAAAATTAATATAGGGAAAAAAACTAGGTATCTAGAATTTTAAGGTTGTTTTGGGTTTCTTTTTCTTTAAAGAAAGCTGTATTAAGAAAAAGATCAGTCTTTTAAAGCCAAGCTAGCTTATGTCTGGACAACAGAACAGACAAAACAAATCCTATCTACTATAAAAATAAACACATTGCCCAGAAGCTGTTCACTGAGAATAGTGAATGCATTAAGATTTTAACACAAGAAAAGATTGTACAGCATTCCCTTCTTTAGTTTATACACAACATATAAAAGACACAAGCTTCATATTTGCCAAAGCATCATGAAACAGGAAGGATTATGACACTTTTTTAGGTGAATTACATCTCATTATCTCCTGTTCCATTATGGATTATCATTTGTAAGTGTCAGGTTTTAAAGCAAAAGAATACTATTTTTATTGGATGTTTTGTATGAAGAAGAGAGGCTTCTTACACAGGAGGGTGACATTTGAATTTTATTTTGGAACTTGAGTATTTCTTACCAGTAATAATTGTAGGGCACTCATATTTTTGCAGATAAATAGAGGCATTAATCTGAACTCAGTTCAACCTTCCCATAGTAAAATCAGCAGCAATAAAATTTCAGTACATGATCATAAATGGAAGATAGCTATAATGTATTGAGATATAAATGTTATATAATTTAGCTTAATCTAGTGTGACACTGGAGATCTAGTGAAGCACTGGAAAGCATAACTGACTCAGTTGCCTCCCTCTGAGGTTCGTGCCAAGAGTATCTTGCATTCTAAAATGTATGAAGTTTCTGTTTTGCTCTGCAGTGCGAAACTCAGACTTATATGAGAAGCTATGCTGCAGTGGGCAGAGTTACCAGCATTTTTAAGTTTACAGTGACTCGCCATGACTGGCAGTGAAGAACCTATTGAAATCCAAACCAGTGTACATTAACTAGAACTTTGTAATCTTGTGTGCTTATGCATTTCTGCTTCTTGGGTTTAATTGGTTCTTTCTTACCCGAGATTCCAAGGCTGGTGGTTTGTGTGGGCTCAAGGGAGTGATTTTCCCTCTTGACTTCTGAAGGATTTAGGGTCTGCTGTCTGATTCTGTGTCTCTGTGTTCTGTGCTGAGCTCGGTGATCGGTGTTCGGCGCGAGAATGATGAGGAGTCTCAAGGTCTTGGTTTTCTTGGTTTCTCGTGTTGTTTATTAGTTCTTATCTTACAATTCTCAGTTGTCCCGCCAAGATGTTCTCAGCAGCCTGGACACGAGGTGATTTCCCTGTGTCCAGCCAAGATGTTCTCGGACACAAGGCAGCTCGGACACAAGGCGACTCCCCTCCTGTGATGGGAGGTCGCTACCTCTTATACAGATAACTATGTACCCATGGTTTACAATTCTATGCCAATGTCTATCACCTATACTAACAGGGTCATTTCTACTTTGACCCAATCCACTGAAACTACCTTGTGCCCACGTCACTGCAGAAGATGGATGCCAAGGGAAAAGAAGAAGAACCCAGGGCACCGCCCTAAAATCTCCATCTTATCCCTTTGCATCTACATTCTAAAAATCCAAACTACAAAATCTTCTACCTGGTGATAAACTACACTACTCTCAGTAACACCTTTGTGACTTGCAATTCTTCTCTGTGTTTGATGTTTTTCTCATGGACCAAAATCAAAGATTGTGTCCTCCTGGGCTCTGTGCCAGGCAAACCCCCCTGCACAGATCCCAGACCCTCTTTCTCAGGTCTCAGGCCTCTCTACCGAGGTCTGTGACTTTCCAGGGTGCCCAGAGGGATGCCCTGGATGCCAACATCTGCTAGCTATTCCTCATTTCAAAAAGGCACAGGTTTCATTTTGCATTTCGCACAGATATGGAGCAAGAAAAAACAAAACCAAAAACAAACCAAAAAACAACACAAAACCTAACAAACCCCAAAAAACCAAAAAACCAAAAACACCCAAAGAAAAAGACAGAAAAAACATTGATATCTGCTTTCCTCATGGTCTCAGCACTAAAATCAAAATCATACTTACATCTGTTTCAGTAATCATTTCTCATCTACTACTGTGGCATATTACCCATTCTCTTTCTACCCTAAACACATCTTTCCCTTGAGGCCTCTAGTTTTGCTGGTTAATTGGAATTGGTAACCTGTGAGCAGCCATCCGAACTCAACTGTACCAAGGAGTGTAAAGACCTCTTTTTAACCTCCAGTTTCTTCTGAGATTGTGGACTCTTTTTTTTTAAAAAAAAAAAAAAAACCAAAAAAACAAAAAACCAAAAAAAAAAAAAAACAAAAAACAAAACAAAACAAAACAAAACAAAACAAAAAAAAAAACAAAAACAAAAACAAAACCAAAAAAACCCAAAAAAACCAAAAAAACATTCATCCTATCACACACTAAATACCCAAATACTTCAGCCTGCAGTATAAGCTGGATAGTTCTAAAGGCCTCACTGCTGCTGAAGGAGTGATAGAAAACTGCAGCAATTACTTTGCAGTCCTTGTAGACTTTGATGAGTGTGCAGCGTTCCTTTGAGGGGAAAATCTGCTTATTCTTTACTGATTTTATAATTGTTTTCTTTTACTGTTGACACCTAAAGACAGAATCCAAATATACCAAAAGTTTGATATTGCAGAGGTTTCATTTTCATAGGCAAAGAGTAATGTGGCCCTTCAACCTGAAGAAACATGCAGTTTAGAGAGTTAATATATTAAATTGGTTTATATGATTTCACCTGGACTTTTACTTACTCTGAAGTATAAATCACAGTTAAGGAGGAAGTCCCTACACCTTTTGCACAAAATGTGAGGTTTTGTGTGGTTTGTGGTATGCAAGGTTTCTGAGGAGATGTTAATTTAGATGTTATCTAAGAACATTTGAGATGATCCTCTGATTTGGGAGACTGACCAGAAACATGTTCTTGAAATGTATTTCCCTACTACAAATAAAAGCTTTGCAGGTAAATTGGACTTCTATGTTTGCTGCTTCATAAATTTTGCCTACCTTCAGGAAAACTACATGAGTTAAGCATCAACCATTTGAACAAGAAAGAGAGGATGGATTTGCAATCACTTCTCTTCAATGAGAATTTGTCTATGATAAAATCAGAAATCCATGTATGATATTTAAAATTTCTTTTCAGACACCACTGATCTGTGAGTTCTTTATAAAATACTTTCAAGGTGTCAGGTTATCCAGAGGGGTTGTGGATTGTCCATCCTTGGAAATACTCAAAAACCAACTGAAAGTGAATCTAGGCAAATAACTGTACACAACCTTGTTTGGGTGTTTGATAAGATGACTTTCTACGGTCACTTCCAACTATTCTGGGATCATATGAGTCCACCTCTACAAATATTTGTAGTTTGACAAATTTGGAGCAACTAGACTGGAAATTCTCAAAAGAGTAAAAGCGAATTTGAGCACCAAAACATTCCTAGATGTTCCAGCTACAGTTCAGAAACTTCAGAGAATTACATGAAAAATCCATGGCCGAATAACAATAGAGGGTAATCCTGTCCCAACAGACCAATTTTTCCTCACCTATGTGGAATTTTATTTCCCCTCTGTGAGGGGAAAAGAAAGAAATTTCTTCCTCTTGAGCCCTTAAAGTGAGACTATCAGATACTCATGCAGGGTATGAAACCCCAAATCTGTTTTTAAAATGTATTGGCCATGCAGAAAACAACAAGAGCTGTTGTATGAAACCTCTGGAAGTCTGAACTGGACTAGGAATTGGCTCTTTGCAGCTCGGTTGCAAAATCTTCACCTATAATCTGTAGTAATGTATGTCCCTTATGCTTTGTGAAAATGTGACCAAGATATGCAGGTTTTCACTTGGTGTCTATACTCTAGCTATATCAATTTCTAAATCTATAGCTGAAAATTTCCATTAGCTGTGCTTTGCCTCATTTTTCTCTGGGAAAAAAAGCAACTCTAAACCAGAAAAATTACCCCCAAAGTCAACAAAACAAAATGTCTTTGTTTGTATCACAAGCCTGCAAGGCATGTGGCAGATTACAGCTACTTTCACCTGAGGCATAGTGAAACATATTTTGGTCTCTTTCATGAGAACCGATGTCTTGTTTTGGAAGCTAATGACAAACTATTCATAAAATGTGAACTTTTTTTAGCACAATGTAATTTTCCCCAAATTTTCTATGTTTTTATTACTGAGTGACAAAAATTCCTTCAATGTGTATTTCACATCAATAGACTTTATATATTTTCTCTCACTATATGCTAGTCTAATGCAATCTAACAGAAAATATCTTCTTACTGCCTTTACACAGAATAAACTGTATATTTTTACAGAAAAAGAAGTGTATTTTTTGAATTTAGAAAATAATTGTAACGTGTATACTTTTATAAAGCAATGCTTAAATATTTCCTTTTATACCCAGGGACCAGAGGGATTAGTAGTCTGTCTTAGTTTGAAAAGACAGGAGTCTGTAAAGGAAGGCAAAAGCCTCCTGTGAAGTGGGAAAAGTAAACCCCCTCCCTCCCTCCGAATTACCACAATTTCAAAATAAAAAAAACAGCTCTCAGGCAAAGGTATGGGAATGGGAATAATAGTTATTTACTAGAAAAAACTAAAATAGAAAAAAAAAAGAACAACAAATGTAATTAGTACAAACAAAACTACTGATACAGTCAGAAAACCTGACACCCTGAGGAGTCAGGGTGTTGGTAAAAGTCCAGTTGGATGGTGGCTGTGCCTCCTGCAGTGGCAGATGAAATGCTGCTGAAGCAGAGATCCTGTAGAAGGGTATAGTTCTCTGTGAAGGTCTGGTGATAGAATAGATGGGCCTGGTCCTCCTCTGGGAATCCAGCAGGGAAGAAGCTGCTTCTCTGGGAATCCAGCGAAGATGGCTGCTCCTCTGGGAATCCAGTGAAGAAAAACTGGGGCCGATGGCTTAGACCAAGCTTATTTTATGCAGGTAGGAATGCTTGGTTCCTCCTTCTGGGTGGAGCATCTCACAATGGGATGATGTACCTTATCAGTCATGCAGTGAGTCACTTAATGGCCCATTAGCAGGAGACATCTCCCCGGAGGGAGACATTGTTCTTGGAAGAGATAAGATAACTGCCCCCCACCTCCAACAGATGGCAAATAGAATACATTCTTATCTCACAAATCCAGGACATAGTGGTATATAGATCATGTAGCAAACATATATCAAATGAGGTTTTCTGGTAGTGTAAATCAAATTAGTAGGAAGTACACCATGTCTCCTTTGGAGTCTGGAGGTTTACTTTTATGAAAGTAGAAGAAGCTCACAGAAGTTGTACAGCTCTGCAAACCAGGCTGGAAGAAAACTGTAAGGGCGTATTGCCTCTCTTATAATGTATCTATGTGTCCCGGAAAACACATTTGTTCTCACTATATAAGCTACAGAGCTCATTGTCACCACAAAATAATTGTATATCCATATGTGCCTTGTTCTTGTGCCTTTTTTTTTTTTTCCCTATAGGCCTGTGCATTTTTTTCCTACATGTTTTTGCATCATTTTAAGGACCTTATTTTTAGACAGGATTTTTGGCTAAAGCCTGGATTCTTAGGCTGCTCAGCAGACCAGTCTGAAACTTGCACTCTTTCTAGGTAAATTCATGTGTTTTTAAAAAATATTATCATCCAAATCACATGCTTGTGTTGCCATAAGGCCTCTGTTAGCAGTAGTTAGGCTAAGGAGTTGGTCCCTGTGCAGGCCCATGGGAACGAAACCTGAGAAATGAGGCCTGAGAATCTGCTGATGTAAGGAACAACGTTTAAAGGACTTAGTAGAGCATGTAGTACATAGGTATACAAATTACTTGTGAAATATGATTACATGGTTACCAATAAAATGTTTCTATGGTGGGAGTTAAGCTTAGAGAATTAACCTTTATTTTAGCTAGAGCAAGCGTGCAAAATTTATAGCCTTTAGAAAGGTTACCTGTAAGATGAATGTGAATGTTTAAAGTAAAATACGTAGAAGGCTGCACGTAGGCTGATGAAGTAAGACTTGTAACAAAGGTATAAAGATGAGCATCTTTTGTAACCAACTCGGGACCCTGACTTTGAGACGCTAGTCCTCAGGGTCCTCGGGGCCCCTAAATAAAGCACCGCATAAACTGACACTCTGTTGGTTTGTGTTTTCTCTGGGGATCGGGCAGCAGTTTTCTGGCGACCGCGGCAGGACCTCCGGAGGTGGCTGGGGCGGTTCGCGAGCCGATCAACTCCACACCGGCACCAGGTGATTTCTGGGGAGTCATCGATCCGCGCCCGACCCCGCGCCTGACGGACGACTGTGAGAAGGTAAGCCCGAAAGGTGCTTTATTTTATTTTTTTTAAGGTTTGGGTGCCTGCCTAATAAGACGGGACGGCGATTCCCGCAGGGTTGGGCTAAAGACGTCTATGGTCTGGGAAGCCTAGGCGCCGACCGTCAGACGAGGCAAAAGCCTCGCAGGCTCGGCACTTGCCCCTCGCGGCGACGAGAAGTGGCAAGTTTGGTATTGGTATTGGTACTGGTATTGGTATTAGTATTAGTATTGGTGTGTGTGTGTGTGTGTGAGCAACTTAAAGTGTAATTAAAAAAAAAAAAAAAGAGAAAAAAAGAAAAAGAGAAAAAAAAAGAGAAAGAAAAAGAAAAAGAGGAAAAAAAAAAAGGAAAAAAAAGAAGAAAAAATAAAAAGAGAGATGATGCCGTTTAAAACCTTTAAGGCTTTGGTACAATCTAATGATAAGGTCCCAGGGAATTCCCCCTTGGGATGTTTACTGGGAAGGTGGAAAAAGGAAGGATTCCACCAAGAGTTACATAAAAGTAAAAAAGTAAAAAGATTGATTATTGTAATCATCGGTGGACACTATATGAAACTGGTGGCCCAGAGTGGCCTTTGAATGGATCTGTTAACCCTGATGTTATAACCCTTTTGATGTGCTTTTTTTTTACAAAATAATGAGAAATGGGATGAGATACCTTATCTTGATTTGTTTTATGCTCTCAAAAACAAACCAGAGATGGCCGCAAAATGGGTCTCTACAATTAGAACTTATATCACAACTGATGCCACATTGTAAACGAGAATCGAAACTTGATGAATTGCCATACATAGATCTTTTCTTTTATTTAAAAGAGAAACCGGCATGGTTAGTGGAATGTGGAATACAAGCACTGGTCTTAGAAAATAATCATTGTTTGGCTTGTGTCCAAGATAAGTGTTGTGTAGAACACCTGGTTTTGAAAAAAAAAAAAAAAAAAAAAAAAAAAAAGGGAGGAGATGATTTGGAAGCTGATTTATTTGTAAGACCCACTGCCCCTACCAACGTTCCCTCAGCATTAAGTTTTACTCCACTTACTCTCACCCCACCTGATTCTGTTTCCTCTCCCCTGGTTGCGCCTATCCAAAATGCTTCTCCTGGCTATCCCCCTTCTCTGCTGACACTTGCTCAAAGATTTATCCCTCTACCGACCCTCCTCTCCCACCTACACCTATGTCATCGGCTCCTGTCCCCTATCACCAGTCCTCCTCTGCCGGAGTTGCCCATTGCTTCTATCCCTGGCAGCGATCGGGATTTGACTGTGGGGCGGGGATGAAGGGGAGGGAGATGCAGAAGGGACAGGGCGGAGAGCAGTGGTGGTAGAGGGGATGGCTCGGATGCAGCCAGGAAATATACTGGTCTTCAGGAGGATGGTGGGCGAGCGGGGATTCAGCTCGCCTTTATTTTTCTAGACCAGTCACAGGAGGACATTAGGAAAAGTTACAGGAATTGGAAAGCGGAAAGTTAAGAAGTTTGGACAAGCTTTTAGAGGTGGCGAGGACGTGGTGGCAGAACCGGTCGGGACAGTAATAGAGGTGGTTTTGGCAGAAGCTGTGGAGTATTAAGAATAAATAAATTAGAAGGACATTGAAAGTGAGAGTGCCCAAACTGGTTTAGTCAGTATGTTCAGCCTCAGTTGAATAGCATAGCCAGAGTCATGGATCTGTGAGGGGAAGCCAGGATCAAAGGAACAGATGGTCACTCTGTGCTTAGAAGGGAAAGATATCACTTTTCTTGTAAATATTTCATATTAAATTATGTAGAAGGGCAGATTGGAAAAAAAAAAAAAAAAAAAAAAAAAAAAAAAAAAAAAAATTTGACTGTAATTATTGGAGCCACAAGGAAGGAGGAGATCTGGCCATTCCTGCAACCCCTAGATCTGAGCTTTGGAAATAAAACTTTAACACATAAATTTTTATATATGCCTGGGTGTTCAGCTCTGCTTTTAGGATGTGATTTTCTGGCAGCTCTAGAGGCAGTGATTACTTTTGAGAATGGTGAACTTGTAATGAGGATACCCGAGTCTAAGCCAGGAAAGATTTAAGGGGCACAAATAAGATAACTAAAAAGACATTTATTTAGTAGTTGCTAATCCTTATACATTGCTAGCATCAGTGAAAGAAATATACAAATGGTAAGTATAGACTAGTGCAGGATCTAAGGGCAATAAATAACATTGTCAAAGACATTCACCCGGTGGTGGCCAATCCGTGTACTTTGTTAACATCTGTGTCAGAGAAATTCCAATGGTTTACAGTTATTGATTTAAAAGATGCCTTCTTCTGCATCCCACTGGCATTAGAAAGTAGGAAATATTTTGCCTTCGAATGGGAAAATCCGGATACCGGACGAAAAAGGCAGCTCACTTGGACACGACTTCCCCAAGGATTTAAGAATTCTCCTACAATTTTTGGAAATCAATGAGCCAAAGAGCTGGAGGAATGGAAGACGACTCAGGTAAGAGAATCACCCTTCTCTTACGTTCTCCTCCAGTATGTGGACGACATCTTTCTGGCTACAGAACAACGGGAGGTCTGTTTAACCCTAACTATAGAACTGTTGAATATGCTGGGACAAGGAGGATATCGGGTTTCAAAGGAAAAGGCCCAATTAGTCCAAGAGAGTGTGATATACCTAGGCTGTGAAATCTCAAAGGGGGTAAGGAAATTGGGAATCAATAGAGTTGAAGCTATCTGTGCAATACCCACACCCCGAAACCACCAAGAACTAAGATCCTTTTTAGGAATGGTGGGTTGGTGTAGACTCTGGATACCAAACTTTGGGCTAATGGCTAAACCCCTTTATGAAGCTTTAAAGGAGTCTCAACTGCAGTGGAACAAACCACAGGAGAAGGCCTTCCTAGATCTGAAACAGGCCTTGAAAGAGGCACCTGCACTCGGCCTACCAGATTTAAATAAAGACTTTCAGCTATATGTCAATGAGAGGCAGCGACTAGCCCTGGGTGTACTAACCCAAACCCTCGGATCGTGGAAGAGGCCTGTTGGGTATTTCTCTAAACAACTGGACACTGTGAGTGCAGGATGGCCGGCATGCTTGCGGGCAGTGTCAGCCACAGTGATACTGATCCAGGAGGCCCGAAAATTGACTCTGGGGAGAAAGATGGAGGTGTTTGTGCTCCATATGGTACTGGCAGTTTTGGAACAAAAAGGGGGGCATTGGATGTCCTCTAGCAGATTGTTACAATACCATGCATTGCTCAGAGAACAGGATGATGTTGAGCTCAAAGTGACTAATTGCATCAATCCAGCAGAGTTCCTCCGCAGTGAGCAGAATGAGGGCGAATTAACACATGACTGTATGGAAACCATCGAACAGGTATACGCTAGCCGACCGGACCTGAGAGATGTGTCCCTGGAGGTGCCAGACTGGGAACTGTATACCGATGGATCCAGCTTCGTAGAGAATGGAACCAGGTATGCCGGGTATGCGGTGGTGACCCTCACGCAGGTGGTGGAAGCTAAGGCCCTCACCCCAGGAACATCTGCGCAGAAGGCTGAAATTATAGCAGTAACCAGAGCCCTGGTCCTGAGCAGTGGGAAAAAGGTAAATATATGGACAGATTCAAAATATGCATTTGGAGTTCTGCACGTACATCGGGCTTTATGGAAAGAGAGAGGACTGTTAAGTTCACAGGGGACATCCATTCGACATCGGAATGAGATCCTGCTGCTACTGGAAGCTGTGTATAAGCCAGTGGAAGTGGCTGTGATGCATGTGAAAGGACACCAGAAAGATGAGAGAAAGATTTTTCGAGGGAATCGGCTGGCTGATTTAATCGCACGGAAAGCTGCTAGAAAGGTCTGGACTGAAATGGCGCTGATTCCAACGAAGGTAGGACCAGTACAACCTTATATGGGACAAAAACCCAGTTATTCCGCTGAGGATGAGAAATTGGCACAGCTGGTCCAGGCCCAGAAGAATGCAATGGGATGGTATGTGACTGGGACTGGCCAAGTAGTGGTCCCTACCAAATTGATGAAGGTGATTTTAGAAACTGAACATAATAAATGCCACTGGGGAGCAGAGGTATTGGTAAAATTTCTGAAGAGGGAAAGTATCTCTAACCAGATGTTAACAATGGCTAAACGAGTGAATGCCATGTGCCCAGTGTGCCTTAAAAACGATCCAGTAGTGAGGAAGCAGATACAACTAGGGAAATTACAGGTAGGAGCAGAGCCAGGAGATTATTGGCAGATAGATTTTTCTGAATTGCCCCGATCACAAGGATACAAGTATCTGCTGGTGTATGTCTGCACGTTTTCGGGATGGCCAGAGGCATTCCCTTGCAGAACTAATCAGGCCAAAGAAGTAGTGAAAACATTAATGAGAGAAATCATTCCGAGATTTGGGGTTCCATTAGGGATCTCTTCTGACAGGGGACCTCATTTTGTGGCAGGAGTGGTACAGACAGTCGCCCGACTGTTAGATGTTACCTGGAATTTGCATACCCCATGGAGGCCTCAATCCAGCGGGCAAGTAGAGAGGATGAATCAAACCCTGAAAGGACAGATTAAGAAAATCTGTCAGGAGGCCAAAATCCAGTGGCCTCAGGCCCTACCATTAGCCTTGTTAAGAATTAGGATTAAACCCCGGGAGAGGATAGGAGTAAGTCCATACGAGATACTGTATGGCAGACCATATCATGCTACAGTATTAAAGGGAGACCCTCATGTAGTAGGGAATGATGTGCTTTTTAATTATGTATTGTCTCTGAATAAGGTACTTACTGCCCTAAAAGGAGCCCTGCAATGGAACAGACCCCTGCCGCTGGAAAATCCTGTCCATGACATCCAGCCGGGAGACCAGGTTTATGTGAAGAATTGGAACACAGACCCTCTGAAAGAAACATGGGAAGGCCCACGACAAGTGATCATGACCACCTTCACCGCAGTAAAAGTCGAGGGGATCGACAACTGGATACATTACACCCGAGTCAAGAAGGTGCCGACCCGTTGGGAAGTTCAACCGTTAACCCCCACTCGAATGGTGTTCCGGCCCAAGGACAGATTCTGATGGTTGGGTTCTTGCTGATCTGTTTATTACCTTTAACCAATGAATTTTTAGTTATTACAGAACTTGAACCCAAAATAGTGATGATGGAAGGAATGAATGTGTCTATGACCTGTCTGTTCACGGACAACCAGAAAGTTGGATCCGACGAAATCAATATAAAGTGGAGAAGACGTGGGGCAGAACAAATTCATACAGGTATAACTATGGTTTGGGATAAGGATGAGCAAAAAGGAAATACCACCCTGCAACTATCCAATGTCACGATAACTGACAGTGATGTTTATCGTTGCATAGTCTGGATAAGAGAGAGTTTTGATTATGGGAGTTTCAAATTGAAAGTTTTACCATGGGATAATGGGAAAATAAGTGAAGAAACTGTAGCTGTAAATGTAACTCCAGTCTCAACTCAGGTGGATATGTGGGACGGACCTCCTTTGAGAATAAATTGTACCTTCAAATTGGAAAAGGAATGTTATCAGGATATCCAAGTCAAGTGGTGGAAACAGAATAAACATCAGCAATGGGAAAGACAGCTGGGGAATATAAGTTGGTGGACTCTGGGAACTTATGGGAAGGGGTGGCTGAATTATACTGATCCAAAGATAGGAGAGACAGAAGGTATATATCTGTGCATAGTGTCTTGTGGAAGGAAAGGGAATTTTGGGTTACGAAAGGTGGAGGCAAGGGCCCACTTAGGCTCTGAAATTAAGGCCCAACATGGAGAGTATCAAGTGACCAAAGGGAAGGATGTGATTTTTACTTGTGAAGTTAAAGAAGGCCAGCATTTTTCCGAGTATGGATGGTGGTTTGGGAAAAATTTAACATCTGGAAGGAAGTATCAGATAGAAAGGAGATTAGGAGAATCAATTATCCTGATAGTAAGGAATGTGCAGCCAGGAAAAAAATGAAGGCATTTACTGGTGTTGGATAGCACAGAATGATTGGTGGGCACATGCAAGAACGATGATGTACCTAGATGAGATGAGAGTGACTCGGCAGGTAGATAACGAGGTAGGGCTGGTACCAGTGAAGATTTTGCTGAAATGGGGATGTGAATGTAGAGGATACAACCACTCTATAAAAGGAGAATTAAAAGGACAAAAGCAGGTGAATTGCAAAACTACTACTATAAGGAGTCCAGGGAATTTAGTATGGGTCATGGGACATGGAATGTGGACCACACATATACCTATAGATGGATTGGTAACCCAAATAACATTGGGAGTGCCCACATTATGCCCATTCTGGAAACAATCAAGATTGACAGATTTGGACATAGGAAGGAGGAATAAAAGAGAGGTCATAGAGGGAATAGATCCAGAAGATGAGTGGCATGAACCATCAGGAGGGGTCAAATTGGGTTGGATGTTAGAATCATTATTTGCTCCCATATCGACCTATAGAAATAGGGAAATGCTCTACCGGCTTTTGGGACAAACTGAGAGATTAGCATCAGCCACTAAAAAGGGGTTTAAGGATTTGAATTTGCAGCTACAAGCAACTAGTAGAATGGCTATACAGAATCGAATGGCATTGGATATGTTGTTATTAAAAGAACATGGTGTCTGCGGGTACCTACATGATAGAACAGATCATTGCTGTATCCATATCCCAAACATTACAAAGGAAGTAGAAAAAGACATAAGTCAATTGGATGATATAGAGTCTAAGATACAGGAAACCAAAGAAGATGCTGAACACAATTGGATTGGAGCAATATTTAGCTCTTTAGGGATCCAGGTTTCTGGTTGGATATCCTCTGTCATTCAATATGTAATAATGATTATAATCTTGGTTGTGATTATTTTTGTAGCATATCGTTGTTTCTTAGGAATGATCTTTAGGGAAAGGATGCATACGAGAAGAGTCATGAAGGCCATGACCCGAAATGAAGTCATGACAAGAATTACTCCACCACCATCTTATATAGAGACTGCTGCATGAAGAAGAGAATTGAGCATCCTTGCAACTGGTTGAAGAATGCTCAAAAGGGGGGAGTTGTTGCCATAAGGCCTCTGTTAGCAGTAGTTAGGCTAAGGAGTTGGTCCCTGTGCAGGCCCATGGGAACGAAACCTGAGAAATGAGGCCTGAGAATCTGCTGATGTAAGGAACAACGTTTAAAGGACTTAGTAGAGCATGTAGTACATAGGTATACAAATTACTTGTGAAATATGATTACATGGTTACCAATAAAATGTTTCTATGGTGGGAGTTAAGCTTAGAGAATTAACCTTTATTTTAGCTAGAGCAAGCGTGCAAAATTTATAGCCTTTAGAAAGGTTACCTGTAAGATGAATGTGAATGTTTAAAGTAAAATACGTAGAAGGCTGCACGTAGGCTGATGAAGTAAGACTTGTAACAAAGGTATAAAGATGAGCATCTTTTGTAACCAACTCGGGACCCTGACTTTGAGACGCTAGTCCTCAGGGTCCTCGGGGCCCCTAAATAAAGCACCGCATAAACTGACACTCTGTTGGTTTGTGTTTTCTCTGGGGATCTGGCAGCACTTGGAACAATGTCCTATCAGATTTTGGAGGCTGTAGACTCCCCAGCTGTAGGGCTGTCTGCTCCAGAGTTTGGTCACTAAGTAAAAAACCTTTGGTTTTCCTGCCTTTAAAAAAAATTTCCTTTTTCTCATTTATGTCCATTGCCTTCTGTTCTATCAATGGGCACATAATTGAGAAGAAAGTGTGATTTCATGTTCTTTGCATTTTCTCATCAAGTATTTATACCAGTGAACTAGATACCACTGAGCTTTCTATTCTCTGGGTGAACAGTCCCATCTCTCTCTGCCTCTCCTCATGTGAGAGATGCTGTAGTCCCTACAGCATTTTTGTGGAGCTTCTCTGGACCAGTATGTTCATGTCTCTGCAGTGCTGAGGAGATCAGAACTGGACCCATCACTCCAGGTGTGGCCTCACCAGGACTTGGCAGAGGAGAAAGTTCACCTCCCTCAAGCTGCTTGCTGCATATCAGGATGCATGCCTCCTGACACATCGCAGAATACTGTTAACTGTCTTTGCAAAAGGGACACATTGCTGGCTCGTATTTGAATTTCTGTCCATCAGAAACCCCATCTGCTTTACAAAACCTGCTTTCCAGCTGAGTGGCCCCCACTCCATATGCTGGTACCTAGGTTTGTACCTCCCCAGGTGCAGGATTTAACATTTGTTTATCTAGTGGATCATTTAACAAGGGAACATAGACCTGTTATTTTAACAACAGATTATGAATTACAGCTAAATTGAAAAGAAAATAGATTTTTTTCTTGTTTTTAGTGTGATGCACATGGTAATTAGCTTTTGATAGTCACAGTAGTTGTAAACTCCAACATGTGTTTTCAAATGAACTTTTTATGTGGCTTGATTGGACAGCTTATACTGCTGACAAGTACTGCTATTCCTCTCTGGCATTATAATAAAATCTGATTTTATTTTTAATTGTCCAAAAATCAGCTATTGTTTTGGAGTTACCATAATCCCACCTCTAGAAATGGCTAACATTTACAAGACCTGAAAAAATGAATTATGCAATGTAAACTACCCTAAAGCAGTAAAACAAAAAGGGGATAGAGGAGATGCAAGTTTTACCCACTCACTCACTACTCTTCTCTCTAGCTCATGCTCCTTTTCTGATATGCAGAATTTTTATGCAAAATCTACCTATTAGGTTTAAATTTTGGGGTTCAATGTGTATCTTTAAGTAACTATTTCCTTTAAGATCCTTCAGATTGGATTATTTCTGTTCCTAGAAGTTAGAACCATTACATGGCATTGCCTAGCTAAAACAATTTAACAGAAACCAGTCAATTTTGTTTAGAAACATAGAGACTCATCCAATCTACTGGAAAGGCTGCATTACAAAGAGTCACTGATGGCATTCAGTCAATTTTCATATTAATTCCAGACAACACCATTGTCTTTTCTTGGACAATAGATTCCATTGAAGGTGGATAAATAGCAAGGAGTTATGTCCATAAAATTTCTACATGGAATAGTATCCTATATGTGGGTTGGAAAGAAAGTATACTCAAAGAAAATAAGGGTTCTGTGAAGCTAAAAATGAAAGACACTTGCCTCCTCAAAACAAATATTTTTCTTTCAAATAGAAATTATATTACAGCAGAACAATCACAGATTTTTTTTTTCTTCTAGTCATGAATAGTTGAAGCCATTTTTATCTGTCATAATTTTTTCCTTGCAGAAACCAAGCAATGCAATAGCAATAAGTTTGGAATCAATGTATATCAGAAAGACAGCCTATTTATATTTTTTTAGAAAAGGATGTTTTTAAAAGGGACTGAGATATAATTAGTGCAGACGTCAAAATAATGCTTTAAGCAAAAATAAAGTAAGCTATTAATTCATCACTTTTACATAGGGACTGCAAAATATTCTGCCTTTCCCTTTCTAATTCCTAGACACATATATACACAACAAGATAAATATATTTCAACTCTCTTCTGAAGATCAAAAGAAAAATACATAATAATTACAAGCAATTATTATTCTCAGCAGCATAAATCTTAATAAATAAAGGATTTTGACTCAAGAATGCAAGAAACAGAAATTAGATATATCTATATTACATAAGAAACCTGTGTACTGTATTATCCTTGCTAAAATATATTGTCTCTTTGTAAAAGTGAGTGGAATGATGCTTTCAAAATGGATTGAGAAAACTGTTGGTTTGTTTCAAGTACACTGGGATATGGATGTCTAAGCTGAAATAATTTATACAAACTGTTATCCTAAAAAATATATTGGCTTGAAGTAGGAAAACAAATACAAAGGTAACTAGCAAAAGCTCTTCTGTCCGTGACTATCAAATCCTTGTGGGAAAACTTGCCTCCCCAGCCCAGAGGCACCTCTGTACGTCCTTTACACCTGCAAACTACTGCTGCAGTTTCAAATACCATTGCAGACGAGTCTGCATTACTCTGTGTAAACAGTAAACCAGATATTGGTGAACTTGACTGTCAATATTACAACATTACAATTTTATGTATATTTATTACCATTATTTGATCTTTCTATTTGAATCAAACTGTGAATGATTTTTGGGGACAATTCACAACTTCTATTACTCGCCTTATTAAATTAAAAAGAAAGTAGGAAAAATAAACTGAAGTTTTTACTTTTATGGCTTCCTACAAGATGCAGAAACACTATAGCTTCTTGTCTTGGCTGTTCACCCAAAATAGTAAACCAGAATATTTTTGCATGATCATTACTACTCCAGATTTAACATTTGGTGACATGGCCTCACATTCTCAAATGACCTTTATCAAAAGATTTGGGTTGCTGTGTTTTGGTCTTATTTATTTACTTATTTATTTATTTATATTATTTTTATTTATTTTTCTTTTTTTTTTTTCTTTTTCTTTTTCTGAGATTTGTCAAGTGGATGAGAAATTTTTGTGCAAATACTTGAGCTTTATCACAATAAAGTGACATGCAGTGGAGTAGAAGGCAGTTTGCATTTATTATCTAGGTAGCTCATAATACTTTTTCATACTAATTTTGTATTGTTTAGTAGACAGAACACATGGAGCCACTTTATTTACAACGAGACTACCTTTTTAAAAGTCACATTAGTATTTACTTCTAATTTTGCTCATAATTATTACATAATATGACCTGTCAGTGTTCTCTTCTGCTCAGATCCAGTATCAAACAGAAGAACTGAAAGTCTTACATTTAATAACAGATTGAAATTAAAAGTATAAAGATCACAAAGAATTGAATAGACTACACAGGCTAAGATTATTATGTATGACAGAACATTACTTAAGCAATAAATGAAGCTGCACTTTGTAAAGCCACTCATTTATTCACCTTAACTATGTGAATGTAAGATATGTTAAGCATTATTTGCTTAATTATTCTGAGATGGTATATTTTTATTAGGCAAAAAAACATTTGTTGCAAAAATAATGATGACATTATTCTGCTAATAAATGTTAGAGTCCAGGGCATCCCTCTGGACGCCATGGGAAGTCACAGACCTCGGTAGAGAGGCCTGAGACCTGAGAAAGAGGGTCTGGGGTCTGTGCAGGGGGGTTTGCCTGGCACAGAGCCCAGGAAGACACAGTCTTTGATTTTGGTCCATGAGAAAAACATCAAACACAGAGAATTGCAAGTCACAAAGGTGTTACAGAGAGTAGTGTAGTTATCACCGTGCAGAAGATTTTGTAGTTTGGGTTTTTAGAATGTAGATGCAAAGGGATAAGATGGAGATTTTAGGGCGGTGCCCTGGGTTCTTCTTCTTCTCCCTTGGCATCCATCTTCTGCAGTGACGTGGGCACAAGGTAGTTTCAGTGGATTGGATCAGAGTAGAAATGACCCTGTTAGTATAGGTGATAGACATTGGCACAGAATTGTAAACAATGGGTACATAGTTATCTGTATAAGAGGTAGCGACCTCCCATCACAGGAGGGGAGTCACCTCGTGTCCAGGCTGCTGTGAACATCATGGCCGGACACTTAGAATTGTAAGATAAGAACTAATGAACTACACGAGAAACCAAGAAAACCAAGACCTTGAGACTCCTCATCATTTTCGCACCGAACACCGAGCACCGAGCTCAGCACAGAACACAGAGACACAGAGTCAGACAGCAGACCCTAAATCCTTCAGAGGTCAAGAGGGAAAATCACTCCCTTCGTGCCCACACAAACCACCATCCAGCTTTGGAATCTCGGGTGAGAAACAACCAGATTAAAACTGGAGAAATAAACAGAATTTTTGCCTTTTGCATTTGCTTAACTTTATATTTATCTAGGAATTTTTTCTTTTTTTTGGATCCTTTAGTAAAATTGATGCCAAAACATCAATATTTCTGAATATTATAGTGTTTAAATTAATTAAATTAATTAAACAAAATAATGCAAACTATGGTAAAAAAAAAATTACTGTGCTGAAAGCTGGCAGTAACTCATAACATTTTAAAGTTTTAAGAAAAGAAAAGAAAAAATAATTACGGGAATGACTCCCAGTTTCTGGTGCTTCATCACTTGGCTGCCAAAAGCTAGGAGCTTTTTGAAAAGGATGGGTCATTACAGACAAATTATTTCAGATGAACTACTCCTTTTGAACTTCAGTGCCACTTTCAGATACATTTATGATGAAACACAGGCCTGGCAGTAGGCTAAATGCTGCCCTGATTTTTTTGTTTTGTTTTGTACTAAATACATTTCTAGCTTGAGAATTGATGATGGCAAAGAATGTTGCTGTAGGGGAGGAGTTAGCATTTCTATTTCTAGAGTATCTCCACAGTACTGGAGATACCCCTGGAATACTAGCAGTAATGCTTCTCTTTTCTTCCTACTGAATTGCATGGCATGACAACTGTGAGCTGTAATTTTTCTGTAGCTTGAGTTTCCTGCATCCAAATTGCCCTAAGGGCAATCTGACCAAAGACATTCTACCTCTGTGTTTGCTGACTTTGCCATTTCACTCTAACGGGAAGATTTTTTTGACCTGTGTTGGTCTTAGCTAAGAATGGTGGGATATACAGGGATAATCTTGACTTTCTTTGCTCGGAGCCAACTATGGCACAAGTGAAAGGCATAGTTGGCATTATCTTATGTTACTTCAGTTTAGCTGCCTGTATCCCTTAAAAAAATCTTATGTAAGGTGAAAGAGTCTCCTGTTTTCAGAATTGCATCATAGACTGACTGCATCTTGACTATCATCAGGCCATTTAGGGATATTATAAGCTATCCAAGAAAGGTAGACCTTGTGCTGTCCTAGGATTAACTTCTCAGTGCTTTTCCTGCCTGACAACCACAGCCTCCCTTCACCAGAGAGAAACATGCAGGAAGGAAAGACTCATGTCCACCTGAGTCTCACTTTGACATGAATCCAAGACCCAGGAGTGGTTTGAATCCTGTCACAAAAGTTCATCTGTTTTTCTACATCTCTCAATTTAGATTTTTAAATTTGAAATTGATGAATGTTATTAAAAACTGAATAAAATGTATTAGTTAATTATTACAAGTCCAACAGAACACCTTGTACTTTCCATGTCTTTCCATGTATCTGGAAATCATTTTTACTGTTTCGGTCAAAAAAAGCTAAGTCTTCTCTGATACATGACAGATGAGGGAAAACAATAAATAACTTTGGGGTAAGGGAACAGGTGAGCCTAAGGCCCAGATAATTCTTCAGGCAGTTCTCTGTGATTTATGTTTGATGATCATTGCTGCCAATTAAATTGAGAAAATGTTAACTCCTAAACTTAGGATGACAACTAGGATAAAAATACCTAAAGTTTTCTCTGAATATTTCAAACTGTGTAAAAAAGGTCAATATTACCCAATTTCTGTAACATCGTGGAAGATAGAATTACAATAGTATTTTCCAAAATAAATTTTTCAGTACCTTAAAAGAGTATGAAAAAAGGCTGAAGAAAAAAATTACTTTGATTTTTGTTTCTAGTTTCAAGATGACATATCAATATGTCTTAGGGATCTGATTAAGAAAATTCTTTTAATGAGAGTATAATTTAAATAACACAAGCAGTTCTGTTCTCCAGGTAACTATTTATGCATTCACAAGATTGAAGATTTGGGCTTAGGAGTTGTGATTCATTCTCTATTTCTTTCTTTTTCCTATTTTTAATTACATATTTTAGTATAACAATGAGCTAATGACACATCTTCCATGACAGCTTTTGGAGAATACAGTTAAAAAAAAAACAAACCAATATATGGTCAAATTTGACTTTAGGAATATCACATTTTGGAGACTGAAGGAAATAAGAATCTGTTTTTCCCGAACCTATGTTCTACTGGATCTGAGGTCCATTTTCTTAAGCTTCTCATGCTCCAGTGTTTCAGATCAAGAGAAGAATCAATATGCAAGATGGGTTATGAAGTCCATGTAAAGGATTTCAGCCCATAGCAACTATGGGTTAAATTTAGAAAGTGAATGTAGTGATCTCTTATAGACTTAAGGTATCGTTAATGAGTTTTCAAGAAAGCAAGTCAAGACCTGATTATTCAGAATCTAAGGAAAAGAGGGGATGACTGGAAGGAGATTCTGCAAGAAGACAAGAAATAGTCTCAAGAACATAAACATCTGTGTCTACTAAATAAAAATATCTTCTACTTTGGAAGGGATTAAGATGCTTGTATAAATGACTGACTGGCTTGTATAAATGGCAATTAGGTTAGTAGTCACAATGTGACGTAGTCCAGTGGGAATGATTTCCTATGTCCTTTTCTATTAAAAAAAATTTGCATTTACTTGATGACTCTTATGTAGAAAGTATTTTCACTAATCCCCAGACAAATTATTTAATTGGTTTCAGTTCAATTCAAAATCAAGACCTATAGGATGGATGCAATCATATTTAGAGAGTCATAAAGCCTCAAGAACCTTGAATTCAATATTAATTCAGTAAAATTAGAGAACATAAACTTTAAAGAACTTTTTGATATATTGTAAAAGAGCATTAGAAAAAGAAGCACATACAGACCTTATTTCTACACTACTTGAATGCTTCTTCTATGTATAATTAGGAGCTATACACTTTCTTGCAGCATTAGTTACTTGCATTTGGTGAAGCTGAAAGAAGATATAGAAATATGGTGTTTGCTTGATTGGTTTGCTTGTATATTCAGGTTGTTTTTTAAAATTTTATTTTGTTTTGGTTTGGTTTTGTTTTTTCTTTGTTTCATTTTTAGTATGTTTTCTGCTGTTGAAATTCTCCCCCTCTCGGTTGCTCAAAGAACAGCAGCAACCATTGGTAATTTCAGTCAGATGGCTTTTCCTTGCATGAAAAACACTGACAAAACCATGATAGTTTCAAAACTTTCACTGCACAACTCAGCCTTTCACAGTGATCTGTATTTTCAGTCTGTCTCTACTTAAAGTTTGCCTCTATATAAATATACTATTTTTTCCATCTCATTGTGAACTCTCTACAATCCCTTACATCTGCATATGTAGACCCAGCAGTAATTGTGTAGCTGTTAACAGTAAATTTCTCTGTCTTACATTATGAGGAAGATGGTTAGACAATATGATTGCTACTGAGATCAATAACTTAATTAGCAGCAGTTTTACTGCAAAAGCCCTGCAACACTTTGTTCTGAATTTTGTCTTTTATATCCAAAAGCATTGCCTCATAGGCAATGGCCCAAATACTGTATGATGTGCCTGCTATAATACTGCAATCATGTTGAGCAAAAACTAGGAGGCAAATTAATTCAGTGGAATACTACAAGAGAATAAAACCAGATGAGTTATTTGACAACTGTATTGCTTAAAAAACTGCCTAAGGAACAGAATCCTTTTAATCCACTGACAGACAGTAAAACACTTGTGCTTTTGCTGGCTGATCAGTAACTGAGCACAATCTCGTTCTGTAATTTGCAGTGACGCAGCTGCAATGGACAAGCCACTACAAAGCTTTTTGGTCAGCATATTGACAAATAGATGGGGCTGAAATTTTGATACAGCTTTGTGCATTTCCTACCAAAGCATTACCATTATGTTTTATTGACAGTGGCAACACTAGTGCTATAAGTTTTCAAGTCAGAAAATCTTTTCTGATCTGACTTCATTAGGTGAGGTTTGGTTTAAATTCACTTGTTCAGTTCTGCCATTTCATTTAGGAAGCTCTCACTTGATGTCTTCACTAACTTCAAATCATCTGACAACAACAGGCATTAAATAAGACTAAATTCAGAGGCCTAAGTTAAATTGGAAACTCCAACAGATTTAGCTTTGCAATTTTTGTAACAAGACCATGAACCACCAAAACTCTGCCTAAAATGAGTGGCAACTTAATCTTTCTGAGAAATGGGGTTTAACTGCATATGCTATTTGGATTGTAATTTCTCATCTTTCTTCTATTTTAACTTTTATTCTTATTGTGCCACAAATAACCATACCTGTTATATTTAGATGTGGAAATACTTATTTTTTTGTAACAGTGTTCAGGCTCCAAAATAAATTTCCTGGTGGGAACAGTGGCTACTGTTTAGCTGAGAAATTTAGTTGACTTTATTGTGGACACAGGGTAAACTAGACAGAACTTTTGTGGATGGGCTTGTATCTCAGAAAATGCACTCTTACTTGCAGAATGTTGACATAAATTTTCATAGGATTATGTGCAAAATGGAAACAGTTTTTTGATTTGATCAGAAGAAATTATGGTTCTTTCAGGTGGAGAAAGATGGAGGAGCAGCTCCTTGGCCTATATAGGCTAACACTTTGCCACAGTTTCTACTCTGCTCTGCAAAATTCCATTTGTAAACATACTCATCCTATGTACATTATGGAAATCCCTGATGAAAAGAATTTTCTCCTCTGTATTTGAAAGCTAGTAAATCTCTTTTAAATAAAAATTAAATTCAGCTGTGAAAAAGTGACTTGTTTTCAAACAACAAATTTATTCATGCCTGTAGTTCAGAGCTGTAAAGAAATATACCTTTTTTTCATATTTATTTTAGTAAAGACTACTGGAAAATGGCTTCACTCATTTAATTTTTTTTCCGTGTTGTTTTGTCCTGAATGAACATAAAATATTTCATATTTCAGTCACCAATAATAGTTGGTAAACTTTTACAGCAAAATTGCTCATAAAACCTAGTATTTCTACATTCATATTTATCACATCTCTAACATGAACTATTTTACTGTTGGGGAAATATAGCTAATACAAATATATCTTCTTTTTTATTTTTCTCTACTTAAGATGCATGATCAGCTACAATGGGAATCTGATGTGTTAATCAAAAGCATAAAATAAAATACCAATAGTTTCCAAATATGATTATTACTAAAAGTTTCTCTTGGAAGGATTTTTTTCCTATACCCACATATATCTAGCAGGTAATCTTGGCTGATAAGAATAAGTCGCTGTAGTAGTGTTGGTCTTCCATGGTCTCTGAATCCTAAACAGTCTCATACTATTTTTTATATATTTCTATATCTATATCTATATCTATATATTTATGCACAGGTTATATAGTAGTCTGTTGTACTTAAGTAAATGAAAATCTTTGCTGTGCCTCAGCTTTTTTTTCCTGTAGCCCATATTAGCTTTGTACTTCATCATATATGCATATATAAATATAAAACTTTGCTTCTCCAGGGAATCATACGAGGGGAAGAAATCCCACAATTCTTATATATGTGTGTGTTGCAATGCAAGATGTAAGCAAAAGTCTGTAATCTATTGCCATCTGTTGAAGCTGGTTGGGAAGATGTTTTTCTTTATCTCTTCCATGACCCATTCCTCGTAACTCTGGGGGGAAGGGGGCAGGTGTCTTCTGTTAATGGGCCAGCTGTTAAAACCAAGTGGGGCAGTGTTCCTTATCTCTTCCACCACCCATCCTCCCCCCAGGGGGATATCTGCTGTTGATGGGCTATTAAGGCTCACCACAAGACTGATAAAATTATATAATCCCTTTGTGAGATGCTCCACCCAGCCAAACATTCCAACCTGGATAACACCTGAGGTTCAAAACACCAGGACAGCCTGTTTCCACTGGATTCCCAGAGGAAGACCAGACCAATCTCACCACCACTGGCCCTTCAGAGAAAACTATACTCTTCTACAGAATCATGTCTGCTCCAACAGAACCACATCCGTCACTCCAGGAGGACTCAAGTGGACTGTTAGCAACACCCTGACCAACAGAGTGTCAGGTTGTGTTCTGACTGTCAGTGGTTTTTTTCTTTTTTTTGGTTTGTCTGCTTTTTTTGTATTATTATATTTTTACTTTTAATATTCCTAATAAAGAACTGTTATTCCTAGTCCCAAAGTTTTGTCTGAAAGCCCCTTAATTTCAAAATTAAAATAATTCAGGGGGAGGGGGTGTTCATTCTCCATTCCAAGGGAAGCTCTCGCTTTCCCTGGCAGACACCTGTCTTTCCAAACTGTAGGATTTAATCTGTGAACAAGGCACCAGTAAAAAAAAAAAAAAAAAATGTTTTTCTTCATTTACTTGTGTGTACTCTTATTTACTTTAAAGGAATTTAGAAGAACTTTGTGTGGAAAAATACCCACAGTCTCTGCACATATCCTACATAAACAGCAGGGGTTCTTGATTATTCGTATTTGTCCTTAGATTCATCCTTTGGCCAGAAGAGCCAATATGGTTAAGCACAGATGATGAAGTAAAAATCTGTATCTGAAGTAAGAACTAGGAACCTCTAGGTTAGGCCACAGCAGAAGTTATGCTTTAAAATACATTAATAAAGAAACAAAACCTTGACAAGCAAAAATGCCAGATCCCTTTCCCATTGTTGCTAGGAATTGCAATAAATGTTGGCTCTTTTACTATCTGCGTCCTGCTGCAGCCTGGTGTATTCAGCCAAGCCCCTAAACTGCTGAGAGGAAGCTCAAGGGAAGACAGCTACTCCTCTTGAGGACTGCAGGAGGAGGAGGACATAAACATGACCTTGGCAAATGACAATGAGATGCCCAATCTTCATGCTGAAAATGGCAAATACAAGCCCTGCTGTTTTTCCTTGACCAATTTAATAGGCACAGTAATTATTTCTCAGCAAAAACAATAGACCAAGAATAGCTAATCTGTTCCTTGGCCTCTGAGCACTTCTGGCCTTCCTCTATTACAATAGTTCCGTGCAAAGTGTTTCCCTCTTTGTTCCTTATTTTCCCTCAGGCTCTCAGGACACCATGTTCCTCAAGTGTCATAACTTAATGTTATTCTTCTTTCTCTCTTTTGATCATAGGTCCTTCCCACGAAATACCTTTCCTTTTTTTACATTTTTTCTTCCTTTTAGGAGTAAAACTTTGCACTGGGACTTGTTAATCTCATAGGAAGTTGTGATTTTTTACATCAAGGCAGATCAAGTGCAGTTTAATTTTATTTTTTTTTTAATTTTTTTTGACAGAGTATGTCTACACTTTTCCAGAAAGATGTATACTCACAGTTCTCATGTGCTTGAGTATTTGCAATTGTATGGTGCAAAGTCTCAAAGTAACTCACCGGCTTATCTGGGATCCAATGTCAAATTAGCAATAGTTATGTGGACTTGGGCTGACTCAGTACAGACAAAGTGAGGTAGGATATTCTTCTCTGCCTTATACCTCAAATATGAGATTTAAATATATTTGGTTTGCTTTGAAAAAATATCACAATTGTGAAAGTCCTGATTGAATAGAAAAATTATTGAACCCTGTAGGAAACTGAGAAGATGTTTATGAACTTGCATAGCTCTTTCCGGACTTGAAAACTGTCTAGCAAGTAAGACAGGAAATTTGCTACATCTTTGAGAGAATCCTTCTGGACAAAATGTCCAGCCTGCACCTGGATAAATGCATCATGTAATGGGTGAGCAACTAGTTCATGGATTAGACTCAAAAGATTACAGTGAATGGGTGATATCAGGCTGTCAGCCTAGTGAGGTTCCACGGGGCTCCATCCTCAGCTCTGTGCTCTTCAATATCTTCATAAATTTGGACAGAGGACTGGAATGGATATTAAGCAAGTTCACAGATGATACAAAACTGGGATAAGCTGTTGACTGCCTTGAAGGCAGGAAGGTCCTGCAGAGAGACCTCAACCAACTAAAGGGCCGGACAATTGCCAAACCCTATGAAGTTTAACAAAGAAAAGTATGGGATTCTGCACCAGCGACAGAGCAACCCTAAATACAATCCATATTGATCATTGCTCCTTGAGGCTGGGAGCATTCACGTATCTTGGTGCTTAGATCCTTCACCCTCTAAGACTAACCCACAGGATTAAGTGACTCCAACACCAGCAGTCTGGAGAATTCCTTTTTGTTTTCCCTGGAAGTATTTTAAAAATTGATTGATACATTGAGATTAAGAAGGTCAACGAGGCTCTCCAAGGGCTCAAAAAACAAAAGAGATGCAACCAAAGTTCACATATACATTTCCCCCTGATCTTATTCTTTTTTCAAGCACTCCTCATTGTTTGTTTTAGAGTGTACTCACCATATGCCTTCCTACCCACTTGATTCCTTAGATTTGACAGAGAGAAAACTACAATCTCAAAAGTGGCTGTTTTGAAACTGTTTGAGATCTGCCACATCAATTTCTTTTCTATCTAAAAATTATCATTATTATCTCATTGCATATTATTTTTTTGTTTTTAAATAATAGCCTTGCCTAGAAATGCTCGTGACATAAATGCTGATTTTAATGTCCTGTAGTCTTCTTCCTGTATGTAAAATATGTACTTGAAGTCAGCATCAAGTTTTTTGCTTCTGGAGGGGATCTTATTGATTGTGAAGAAACTAAATAAAACAAGCCTTGGAGATTCAGATGAAATGCTTCACAGGGTGTGTTTCTGAGGGCAGTTTTGGCAGTCCTTATGGCAGTTACTGAAACAGAAAATATGATGGCTTGACTTAGGGCATGTTAGTCACTCTAAGTAGGTTTAACACCTAGAGTTTTTGAGTTTGGTTGGTTTTGTTTGTTTGCTTGGTTTGTATTTCATGTGAAATGAAATAAAAACTTCTGTTTTGTTGTAGCCTTTCTGTTCACTGTGGCTAATTGATGACATCAATTGGTATCATCTTGTGAATTGCAAGCTGTGGAACATAAAACTGTTCATATGACAGCTTGTTTACTCTTTGTGATCCAGAGACAAGAATATTTGCCTTAATCACTATTAAGACCAGAAGTTTTGCTTTTTTTTCTTCCTTAACATTTTAATGGAACATAACTTGAGACCTCAATGGAAAATGTTATAAAAACCAAATATTGCTTTCAATCCAGATTCAGATGTGCATTTATTTAATGTGTAAAATAAACTTCATTTTTATCCTACTGTTCTATTTTCCTGCAGGTCAAAAGATTTATAGTCTTAAAACAAGCGATCCCTTTGATGTGATTCACTAATACATACAGTTTAGAATGGCATACGATTGACCAAGCTGAACTGGTTTCTGATACAGCTTCACTGAAATGTATTACAACTGTATCGATTTATTCCAAAAGAATTTCTTGCAGAAAATACTAATTCACTGTAATTCTCAGGAGACAGTGCATGAACATTTTGTGGGGATTGAGAGCTGGATTTGAAAGATTATGATCAGGGTATAATTGTAGTGATTTTGTGGACCAGATAATGCAGTCAATTGCTTACTTCTGGTTTCAATTAACTGTCTTCTAGGGACTGTCAGAGAGAGTCTCCACTGGTGTGGATCAGCATAGCTGTGCTGAAATAAGGAGAGAAATACCATTCATTCACTCAAGCTTATTTTTTCACTTGGGGCAAACTACATGTTAATGAAACACGCAGAATGTAATAAATGGGGAAAACATATGAATGTCAATAAGGATAAAGAAGTAATAAGACAACCTAATAACATAAGCTATCTGAATGGAAGATTAAATGAGGTTCTAGGAAAACACAAACAAGTCCATCTTGGGGGGAAAAAAATTGATTCTGATATTTTACTCCAGCACAGTAAGAAAAACCTAGGAAGTAGTAATTGTGTGATTAGGAGAAAGTACTCAGACTGGAATTTGACTCTCAGTGCTCATTGATTTTCAATAGGATTGGGATACTAGATCCACTCTCTACATTCATCATCTGGCAGTAATTTATGGTGGTGTATTCAGGTTTATTTGTTTGTTTCTTTAAACCATCTAGTAGAATATAGGGATGCAAAACAAAGGATTTTCTTTTAGGAACAGAAAAAATGAGTTCAGGTCTCAACAAAGACTCTTTATGTGCATCCAGAATACTGTTTTGTGTTTCTGGAGAAATCCACTTATTTTAAACAAACTAATTTACAAAGGAATTAAGGATACCTATAACAGAAGGAACACAGCTACTTTCCAAATGCCTGCTGCATGTTTTCTGTCATGGCAGAACAATGAGATAGTTTGGGCAAGGTGTGCTATGCATTTTTAATGTTATGTCTCATTGTGTACAGAATAATGGTCCAGTGTAAACTGTGGGAAGCCATGGTTAAGGACATTATAACCTCAAATGTACATGTTACTTGATGTGTGTCAAATAATAGGACTTTGTAAAGTGGAGGACTGGGCAGGCTTATATTATCTTTTCAATGTCAGCTTTTAAAGTAAGTACTCAGATGCAAAGCCTTAGTTTCTTGACTTGAAAAAAGCTTTTACAAAGCAGAGATACTCTTCTGGTTGCTAAGGTTCCTTTATTCCAGCAAGTGACTCCAAATGGATGTGAAATTGAATTAATGGAGAGACTATTTAACACTGTATGTCTTAAGCAATAGTAAATCTGAAAAATATCTGCTTCTGGTCAGCTTCAGTCTTGTTCAGCCACCTCGTGTGCCTTCAAAAATTTAAGACATCATAATTTTTCCAGTTTATACTATGGACTCAGTATGGGATTGAAGATACTCATTTTTATTTCTCTATGCCTTTGTGTTTTCATCTCTAAAATAAAGATGATACTATGTAACAAGTGATTAATATCTTCCCTATCTTAATTTTTAAAATTTACTGTCACATTCAAATACTTATTTTAGTTATTTCAAAACAAGCTACCCATGAAACTATTTTATTACAGAAAATCATCACCTGTGAAGAATATCGAGAATGATAAGAAATGCATGGAGGGGGATTAAACGGGTTCTTTGTAGCTTGCTGTGATATTAACACATTTTTTTTCTGCATAATGCCGGCAGCTTTCCTGTAATGCTAGGGTTTTTTAAAAAGCTTTGGCTTCTTATTTGCTAACATTTTTCCATTTCTGACTCTTTCCATATACATATATTTCTCATGTTACTTTCTGCATGCTACTATTCAAGATTTTCTTACCTGGTTTATAAAAGGAACCATGAATCCCTTAACCACTTTGAAGCTTTTATATCAATGGCTTCCTAATTTCTTACACCTAAACTCTAACTGTCTCCCTTCCAAGCCACCCTCGTTGCCATCTGTCTCTGTGCATATGCCTGCCTTTTATGGTTATAACTGCCCCAACATTCTGCAAATAGCTTGCAAATGTTTGCCCTAAGTAATTTACTCCACTTTCCAACAGACAGCAATTTTTAGCTCCTCCTTAGTGAGGCTGGTATGCATAACTTGTTCAGAGAGACCCTATAACACTAGATCAGTTCCTCAGCAGTGAGAAGGGGAGCAAAGTTTGCTTCCAATGTTTCATACACTGCAACTGGCCACTGGTCAAAAACAATAATTGAATGACTTTCAGTGGTAATCAACCTACGGATAGAGGTAACAGGAAGTGTTTTTGCTTTTAAGTGCTTAGGTTCTCAGTATGAATAATCTGACTGAAACTCAAGGTCTTGTTTACCTCAGTCAAGTTAGACAGAAATGTTACATCCTTTGTGGGAACCTTGCCATTTTTCTGCACTACCTAACCAACACCAGGCTCTCAGTCAGAAACGCCATATCCTTCACTCTTTGCTCTGTAGCAAATACCTGGTGGAAATCTACAGAAGTAACTGTCAGGACCCTGGCCACTGAGGATAGCAGAGGTCAGATTTTAGATAAAGTGGAACTGAATGATTGGTTTTTCTGAGTTCATATGTGCTGAGGTCAAAGTAAAGCAATTTAGGAAGGCAGATGCAGGTTTGTCCTTTATTCAGATGCCAACTTTTGAAGTTTGTTTCCCTAGCTGCAAAGTAGGATGAAAGGCCTGCAAAGAAAAGGGCTTACTGTGAATATGAGTCAGGTCAAGATGCAAGATGAAAGGTTTTTACATGATGTTGGACATCATTCATCTTAGACTGATGAATCCTGTATACTGTTCCAAGAACCCAGAAATATATGGGAGGAGTGGGAGGAAGATTCCAGTGTGAACTATCATGGGTTGTCATGGAGCTGTGTGTCTTGCTATGTAGACAGCATCAAAAATGGCTTAAAAAGAGACAGAAAACAAAAGTTGTCATCGGGCTCCTTATATGTATTATTTTCCCCTAAAATGAATATACTTTCGCAGAAAAAAATGCAGAGTATTTAGTCTCTCAACTGTTCAGAGCCTCAATAGGGTTCATCTGAATACCAAGAAATCTTGATTCAGCCCTTAGTTTCTCGGCAGGAATGTCATTCAGCTTCTTCATCGCTCAGCTGTTACCTGAAAATTCTTGGGTTTGGATCAGACCCACTAACTGAATCAGAGCTGATGCTGTGACAAAGCCCATAGCTTTGGTATTATCCCAGGTTAGACCAGGCTAGGTATTTGAAAATTAGTGGAAAAATCAGTGCATTGAGGACAGCAATCTCAGCAATCACTATTGTCCATTGTGTAACAGCTGTGAGAAAATATGTGGCAACATGAACTTGTGCTGATTTTGATGCCATCATCAGTGGCTTAATATTCAGGTACAACCTGAAATTATTAACTCTTTACAGGCAAATCTGTCCTTGTCCAAGTAATTTTCTCCTTCCTGGACCTTCCTGGACCTTGCATTGTTTTTCCTTTTGTCTTCAGTTCATGACAGACTCTCCTGATACAAAGATTTTTATATAACTACCTCTGAAGGATGCAGTTTAAGAGTAAAAACTTTGTATTCTTCACATACTACTATGCATTTTAAACAATGTTTATAAAGCCCTGTATTCAAATCTTGTAAAAAATAGAACTTAGAATATATGGAGTGTAATGCTGAGTGGTGCATTGGGCCATACTTGGGGAGTGTGAATATCTTTTTTCTTTAGATTAAATGAGTTCACTGTAGGAATAGTCAAGCCAAACCCCACAAACTGAGTCTTAAAGCTGTATCACAATGTTAGTAGTAATGTTTTGCCTCTTTATGCTTTTTGCCTTATCTATAAAAGGTGGACTGTAAAAGGTGTCTTAAATAAATGAATTCAACTACTGTTCATCCAATGCTATTATTGTTCCTTGTTAAAATTTCTGCACAATGTTTGGAGCTATAGAAGCACAGATAATGTTTACACTGCAATCCAAGTACTTAATTTTCTTCAATAGTCTGGGAGATTCCTTTGCTTTTCGTTTGAGTATAGCGACTGTCTTTTGCTGGAAATGGCAAAATATCAGAGATCGCAAAGCTCTGGGTATTTGAATGATTTTGTGGTTTAAAATGGAGAAGACTAGTGCTGACTGATTTGAGAGAATAAACTGATTTGAGGAATGCACAGTCCCTGTGCTGACTGATTTGAGGAATGCTTCAGTCCCTGTGTCTGCTGCAGAGCCATATTTCAACTACCTCAGATATATTTTGCCTTTTAAACGCTTCTGGTTTAAATTTGCTTATCTTAACTGATTTCAACAGAAAACAAGGCCTGTCCTTCTCCTTATAAGCTTGATATGGCAAGGGTGTCTCTTAAGTACCAGTGTAGATAGGAAGCCAGTGCTGATGACTGATTGTTTTTAATAATCTCACAAAAAAATTCCCCCACTGTGATGTGTGGGTAGCTAATATCACACTAAAATGGTCTTTATCTCTTTATTGCAACTGTTTTCCTTAATTCCATGAAACCTGTTCACGGTCCTAGCTGTGTACATCCAGAAAACCATAATAATTGTGTCTTCTACCTCAGTACCCCTAGATGTAACGAGTGATCTAGTCACCTCCATATGTGGTATGAGTTGACTTCAACATGAGATCAGTGTTTATTTTAGGTACTTTCTTTTCTGTCCTTCTACACTGATACTACAGATATCAGGGTACGCTCTTCTAATGTACCACCTACTTCTAGTCGTAGAGGAAGAAAAATAGGTGCTGTTAAAAGTATCCAGGTAACCAGAACATATGTAATTCAGTTATAGTCATATGATGAATGAATATGTCTCCTGCAGCTAGAGGAGCTTTGGCATTCACAATTCATTCAAAATTATATACTCATGAGGCAAAGCTAGTTAAGTGCCTGTATAGTTTTAGCTTTTAAGAAGAAATGTAATTCACCCACAAACTTCTTCATCCATCCTCTTAGAATGATTGTAGGTTTCTCAATGCAGATGTGTCCTTGGAGTTAGTAGGAACACTTTTGAGGAAAATCCCATAAAAAGGGTAAATTTTCAAAGATTGAGAAATGAATTGAGTTCTCTTTGCTCTTTTTCTCCCTCATATTTTGCAGAAGGCCATTCAAGTTTCCCACTGCGAAAGAATACTTTCTCTGGCAATTCTTGGTTTTAGTCCCATGTTTATTCACTTGGTGCTCAACCTTTCTACAGCATATGATTCTGTTGATATAAACAGAATTAATCACATTAAATATATGATGAAACATTTCTAGGCAGCAGATCTAAGACAATACACTAGTATTTGTCTTATCTAACTCCTTCTGCTCCTACGAAATTATTTTCTATTTATCAAAGGAATCAACAGTTCCAAGGCAGCTGAAGAGATTTGAAAATCTTCTGAATATATTTGGCTAGGAAAAGAAAAATTACTAACTATCTTGGAAATAATAAAAATAAAATCACCATGTTCTTGTTTTAAGGTTGGAAAAATGAATCATGGAAGTTATCAGAATTTCCCAAGGATAAGAAATAAGCAGCTTAATTTTCTCAGTCCAAGATCCCTGGAGCCAACAGACATCTCCTCACCTCCAGGTTGCACACTCTAAAAGTTTCCTTTTCCACATTCAGACCTTCACACCTCTCATCTCTTGCTTCAGAGTTCTGTTGCTTTGTCCTGAATATAAAGATAAGTTAATATCCAGAGGAGTTTCTGAGATGTGCAATGCTTACCAGCACCCACCTCTCTTCAGGTTTTAATGAATATTACTTTCAAAAACTGCTTTAGCTGCTCTGTGAGAAGTGAATCAAACTCTCTTTCTCCTTCAATTTTACTAGAAGTACAGGCTGAGCCTGTTTCAGAATGTATTTTCAAATTTCAAGTTTTGGCAAGTGAATAGAATAGAATAGAATAGAATCTTTGAATAGAAGTTCATCTGCTAATTTGCCATCTCAGTGGAAACGTGACATTATAATTTGTGAAGAACTAGCATTTCTTTTGCTTAAAAACTTTGTTGTTGGGTTTGTTTTGTTTTTCTTTTTATATGAAAAAACCCTTGGATTTTCTTCTTCTTGACTTGTGAAACCTATCTTTCATATTGGTAAATGTTAACTTTTTTGGCATGGAGAATCCTTTGCCCTCCAGAAATGTTCCTGTGACAGTAGAAATGAGACATAATTTCCAGAACTTCTGAACAATGATTCAAACTAATATTCAAGTATTTTCTTGTTCAAAAACAACTACAGGATTCTTGGAGCTTTGTTAACAAAAGCAATAGTAGATGTGAAAGAATCATTGAGATTTTTCAGTAATATATTCCACTCTGTTGAGCAAAATGAAATGTCTCTATTTAGGCCAAATGAAAAAAAAACTAAAAACAGTAGTCTTAATTTCTGAAATATTTTTTTAAAGATTACTCTCAAAGCATAAGGAGGCATAGTTAATGTAGAAGTAGACCTCATGGGGTGTGTTTTGCTTCTGATTTGACAGAGATCTGGTTTAGCTGTCACCTATGTGTCCTCATGTAGGAGTCTCTTGCCCTCTTTTCTTAGCATGGAAGTCCTATCGGTGCTCATGGACTGTCTTCGACCTGCCTTATCACTGCTACAAGTTAGTGTTAGTGATTTGTGTGGCAAGTGTGTGAATATTTTTGAAGCACTTCTTTTACTTAGCCAAAACCTACTTGATATCAGTTGTGGTTTATGTTAAAATACAAAGCCCTTTCTTAATGATTTTAATTATTTCCATAATACTCTGGGCATCAGATGCTTATTTATCTTGTGTTTCAGTGAAATTAATATAGGAAAATCTATCTGCACACAAACAGGCAGACAATATATGATCTTAAAAGTGAGTTCTACCACATGCATACTTGCTTGTTCTCTTGTTGATTTTTATAGAGATCTGTGGCTGGAGAATCATCAGAACTATATTAAAGAATAATTTATTTTTGTTTCTTTTTTTATAATCTTGGTTAACTCTACTGAGAAACACAACTGCTGTGTTCATTATACATTAAGTTAGACATCTTGTGAAATGTTTTAAAAAATCCTCAGTATGTGCTCCAAATGTAAAAAAATTCATTGAACGGATTCTAACTTGCTTCAGTGGAAGCTGGTCAGGGCATTCACATAAAGGCATATTTCTCTGAGTACTTGAATAAAAATAAAGGTGTTAAGAAGTTCAAATTATCAAAACCTAGAGCTGCAGTTCCTAAAACAGGATGGTAAGATCAAGGATCACTTCACTGACACTGTAATACATGGAGGATGAAAGAGATGTTTTATTGAATGATAGATCTGTCTTACAACACACTTTGCACAGCTTAAGCACCATTTTTGTTAAAATCACTGTTGATTTTGGTCAGAAAGACTAGCACCTATCTGAAAACTCTAAGAGTAACCATCCAGAAATAGGTTATCACATGTCAGTGGATAGGTAATAAAATAACCTAATTTTATGTCAGCACTGTAAAAAGAAATAAAATCCCAAAATAAAGCCCTTTGATTCTTAAAAGTTTTCTAAATAAAATAGAACAGTGGCTCAGGACCTTCACTTGCTATAGATTTTATGTGCATACACAGGTGTTTAGGGTTTTTTGAATATATTTTTAAGTCTTTTGGTTATTTTTTAAAATTTTTTTAGTAGCTTTGATCATTGTTTCTATCCTATCCTGATGTTCAGAGAATCTATTTTGTGTGATTCATAGATGATTGAAGCTAATGCAAAGATCCCTACACACTCATCTATATTTGGGCCAAGTTTCTGGTTTTTCTAGGTAAGCATTTATATTCAAGGATTCTTAGCTGGTTTGAGAGCTGACATAAGCAATCCAATAAATATACAAAGTTCTGGCTTATTTTGCCTTCAGGAAAAGGGTAAATGAGGAGTAAAAGGTTGAATATAGCTTAGTGTCAGTTTCAGCTGGAATAATTAGTGCTCTTCAGCATCTGTAGCTCTGTATTTGCTCAGGATATCTTTGGTTAAACGCTGATGGACTTTTCACACTGCTCAGCTCAATCAGAAGTTCAAATGCAAAAGCAACATTGTGTGAATTTGTAATGCACTGTGAAGACTTTATGTTTACTACACCAGCATGAATAAGTGTCTTCATGATCTGTTTTACCCTTTGGCAATCAACAAACACTGTGTTGATACAGATGGTAGGACTGTACTGCTTGTGTGATCTAAATGTGTTTGTTCATACAGACCCTGGGACTGATGGTTTTCTGTTCCTTGTTGCATCAGTCTTGTCTTTTTAGAAACCTAAGAAAAGTAAGATGCAAACTCAAATAAAGCCCTGTCTTTTGAGATAATTGAGACAATTCATGTATGAACTAACAACAAGCAAAAGTTTTCATATCTGTCAACATGTCACATGAAAATACTCTGGCTTGCCTACCAAACTTCCTGCAAATGTACAGTAGACTTGTTAAGTCACAGGTCAGTCTTAATGACACACAACCAAAGTGATCTGTGATGCTATTTACACCCAAATTTCCCATAAAACCTGAATTCAAGGCAGCTTTATCAGTAGCGAGACTTTGTGGTCAATGGTTATGAACAGGTTGATTGTTCACAAAAGAGAGATATCTGGGAAAAAAAGAGATTATTTCTACATTATTTCTTCTTGTGCCGTGAAATGCATTCCTTCCATCAAATGTAATAAAACAAATTTGGTCCTGTAAAGAGAGGGCCAAAAAGCAAGACAATATTTGCTAGTCTGTAACTCTATCTAACTAGCCCTCATACTACTGAGGAGAGAACACCTAAAAGGTGTTCTAAAAACACCTAGGCTGGGACTTTGTTCATGAATACAGGACCAGATAACAGGATGTTATGGATGGATCCAACCAGTTTTAATAAGTTGGAATTGGAAGTGAAAATTAAATGGCATCAATGCTTTTGGAATTGCTGTGTTGGATATAACCTGACGTCAATCACTTGAAAGAGATACCTGTAGGAAAGCATTGAATTTTTGTGAAGTGTTTTGGCCACAGTGGCTTACTGTGACTATAAATTTGATATTAAGCAAAATTTGATATCTAAGCTAAATTGCAGGCAGAAAATTATAAGGCATTGAAATCATAGGAAATTTTCTCTGATTTTCCATGAAACTAGTGGGCAGTATTGTTGTGCAACATCATTCTTATAATTGTATCCTCTCACAATGAGATATTGTTTTGAAATAATTTCTTCTTGGCTCTGTGTTTTAACAGAAATGAGTGTAGTCTGTCCTGAGACTGAAACAGCACTGAAATGTTGTCTTGATATGACCTGAAAATTCTCCCTGTGTCTAAGTATTTGTAATCTTTATTCTGGTCGTCTGTGGTACTAAGGCAAAACCTATGCTTATTCTTAAAATATGGACATGAGCTCTAATTTTCACCAAGCCATATTTTGATGTGATGTGTGCTGTTCATTTAGAGCCTACAAAGTAGGTTTAAATCATGAGGCAACAAAAGAAGTTCCACAGAATCACAGAAATCACTAGGTTGGAAAAAACCTCTGAGATCATCGAGTCCAACCTATGACTGAGCGCCAACTTGTCAACCAGACCACAGCATTAAGAGCCATGTACTCTCTTTCCTTAAACACCTGCAGGTGACTCCACCACCTCCCTGGGAAGCCTATTCCAAAGCCCAAAATTACCCTTTCTGTGAAGAATCTTCTTCCTAATGTCCAGCCCCAACCTCCCATGGTACAGCTTAAGACTTTGTCCTCTTCTATTGCTGGTTGCCTGGGAGAAGAGATCGATCCCCATCGGGCTATGCTCTCCTTTCAGGGAGTTATAGAGGTTGATAAGGTCACCCCTGAGCCCTCTCTTCTCCAAGCTAAACAACTCCAACTCCCTCAGCTGATCCTCACAGGACATGCGTCCCTGACCATTCACTATCTGTAGTGGTGTCTTTTAGTTTGATGTCATCAGTTTGATGTACGTTTCATTCTTATACTGTTATTTGTACCCTATAATGATTCATTCCATGTACCCCCTGAGTTTGTTCTCTACGGCTTCCCCTGAGTTACTGTTATATGTCAATCATATGGGGTTGTGTCTGTCACTTTGAGGCCTCACCCTCCATCTAGAAAGTTCCAGTGAGGTCATTGAGTGATTGGGCAGGATCCCAGCTGTTCCTTCCTTCCCCTCTTAGGTTGGTCCCTTTGGTTGTCCTTCAGTTGCAGAGCCACTCCCTGCTTGTACCTGATTGGTCCCTTGCTCTACCCCTCCCATCGTCCCATCCCTATATTTAAGCTGTTGCACCAGTGTAATATGTGCTCTGCCAAGGCAGACTCCCTGGGGGTGAGGTTGTCCCTTGTGGGACGCTAATAAACTCCAGCAGCTGAACCCTCATCATAGTCCTCCCTTTATTCCTCCATCCCTGCTCATGCTGTTGCGGGACAAAGGGCGTACACAGTTGGCAAGGTATGCCCGTATACTGAACTGTACCTTTCCTGTGGCCAGTGTCGGAGCTGGCCAGGCTAAGCAGGAAGAGGTTTGCTAGGACACTGCATTACTGCAACTATCTTTGTTGCCCTCCTCTGGACCCATTTGAGCATCTCAACATCCTTCCTAAACTGAGGGGCCCAGAACTGGGAAAAGTGTGGCCTCACCAGAGCCAAATACAAGCAGAAGACACTTCCCTGGTCCTGGTTACATTCCTTATACAGCCAGGATGCTGTTGGCCTCCTTTTCCACGCAGGCATACTGCTGGTCATGTTCAGCTGCCATCAGTGAGTGCCCCCAGGTCCCTTTCTGCTTGGGCACTGTCCAGCTACTCTGTCTCCAGCCTGTGGTGCTACAGAGCGTTGTTGTGATCAAAGTGGAGGACCTGGCACCTGGTTTTGTTCAACTTCACATCATTGGATTCACCCCAACTTTAGGACTATTTGTCTTGTTTCTTCTGAATAAGTTTTCTGCTGGGGTACCTCAGATGCAATCTGCTTTGATAGACCATGCTTTTTGCTTATTTATGTAAAAATGCAAAAATGCTCGTGATATTACAGCCTATTCCTTTTGAAGCAGTATAGAAAGGCAGGATATAAACTGTATTGGCAGTTTCAGAATGGCATGTTTTTAACAGTGATATGTAAATCTCTTGGTATCCTAAAGAGGAAATAGTCTCACTAATATATATTAAGAAGATTTTCCGAAGCTTTTTAGTTGCAATTGCTTTTTCTCTATAGGTAGTATCCAGAATTTTGTTACTTTTGAAGGATAAAAGATTGATTGTGCAGTACACAAAGCTCCAGAATTTTGTAGCAATTGAGCTTTTTGAGTTCATTGGTTTCTTGACAGCAGCAGGAGTTAGGAATATTTTGTGCCAGGTCTGAATCTGGATTATCTCACACAACAGATAAACAACAGTAGTACAGTTTAGCAATTGTGACTTGCAGAGGTTACTTTCTCAAAATTATAAGCACTGCATTGTTCTTTCTTTACACAGCTGTTTGATAGTTAATCTCATGAATAATAAAAAGCACATGAAAATTACAGTTCTGCTAATCTCTACAAAGTAAACAAATTTCAAGCCCCAACATTTTATGTAACATAAAAATGAGATATTTGAAGAGATACAATTACATCTCCTAAGTTATTTTCCTGAAAAAAAAGAAAATACTAGCTCAAGCTCAATGCTGCAAACTTGACCTTTATTTCAGACTCATTAAAAGATTTGCTACACTTCCATCTATTTAAATGGTTAAGTGCCTTAGCATTGCAGCCATGTATCTAACAGTCACAGGCTTTGGGTGGCATCAAGAGCTGTGTACAGATCAGGTGGAGTATTGTATCTTCAAGTGAGATTTGTATTGGCTGGAATAACTAACTTAAACCATAGCTCAAGTGGAAATATGGGTGTATGGTAATGAGACAGGGTAGGAAAGAGAGCAGTGGCTCAGCTGCCTATGGGGAGACCAGATAATTGCACTAAATGTAATAGACTAACTCTAGAGTAGGGCCTCCCTGAGAGCCTTTCTTGGAAAAGTGCTTGGAGTAACTTGAATAAATTTAGATAACTCAAAATATCTACATATAGTAAACTTTTTGGAGATATCAGGAAATAAATAGTGATGGGCCAGATTTTGCTTTTAAGACAACAATGCTTAATTTGGTACCAAGTCATAGTGTAAAATTGAAATGAAGAGCAATACTGAAATCAGTTGAGTGGGATTTTCAAGATAAAGCTCTCTTGAAAACAAAAATGCATAAAAAAGCTAGAAGAAGGTAAATTAACAAGAACTGCTTTTCTTACTAACCAATGGAAATAAAGACAGTTTTATATAGGTAAATGTTCTTAGAATTAAATATTTACTCTCAGGTAGCATCAGGATTGGAAGCAAGTAATTAAAACACGTAGATATAACCTGCATATTTCCTCAATGAATGGGCTAAATAGCACTGTTGGGCTAAATCTCTTATAAACAAAAGAAGGATTTTTCATAGTAAAATTAGCTGATTAATCAATAATTGAGTAATTGCTTAGTTACATAAGGCAATACACTGAATTTCCTTGCCATAGATCACTATAAATTACTTGAAATAGCTGTGAAAGCAGTAAAGGAACTCATAAAAATAGATAGACTTGGAGGTTTATGAGACAATAAAGTTTAATTGGCTGTATTCCATTAAGATTAAGAAATACCCATGTAAAAGCACAAAACAGTAAGCTTTTGAGATCTTAGCTATAATTCCACTTACCTTGCAGACTACCTCTGCAGGCACATTCTAGTTTGGCTATCAGAAGAGTACTAGCTTGCAAAATCTCAACTCTTTCTAAAAACACCAAAAGTGCTGTAAGGTTTCTATGCCTACACCATTTCTTTCAGTACATTACCCTGTTATTTTTTTTTCTCTTTTTCTAACTTTTGTCACTTTCCCCTCTAATTCAGATGCCTAATGCATTCTAATTCTGGTATTCTGTTAAATGTGTAAAAGTGTCTTGATGTCACTGGGCTTTCAGTGACATTGGTAGGGTTTTACCTGATAAGAAAGTCAGTTTAGTTTTGTAACATTTATACTTCAGATTTTTTAAAATCTTAAATTGGAGTGAATAAATTAATAACTATTATTTGAATAATTTTCAGTCCAAAATTAATAAAATTATTATGATGATTTGAAAATATATTTGATTTTACTAATAAAGTTAAGAAGCTATTTTATGACAGGGAGAGAGCATGACAGAATTCCAACATGTCACAGTAGCAGAGTTTGTTTAATGAAATCACAGTTTTGCTGAACTTTCACTGAACTATTTCCTGAAGAATGCATGAACAGTGGGGTTGAATAATTTTTCAGAGATACATTTGACATCTAAAGGTAATGCTTTACTATACTGTTGCCTAGCAGAGCAGCTCCTGTGATTAGCAGAAAAGAGTGGGTGTTGGAGTCCAGGGTGTCCCTTAAGTGCCCTGGAAAGTCACAGACCTCGGTAGAGAGGCCTGGGACCTGAAAAAGAGGGTCTGGGGTCTGTGCAGGGGGGTTTGCCTGGCACAGAGCCCAAGAAGACACAATCTTTGATTTTGGTCCATGAGAAAAACATCTAACACAGGGAAGAATTAGAAATCACAAATGTGTAACAGATAGTAGTATAGTTATCACCAGGTAGAAAGTTTTGAAGTTTTGTTTTTTTATAATGGAGCTGACTGAGGGACAAGATGGAGGAATTAGTGTGTTGCCCTGAGTCCTTCTCCTTCTCCCTTGGCATCCATCTTCTGCAATGACGTGGGCACAAGGTAGTTTTAGTGGATTGAATCAAAGTAGACATGACCCTTCTAGTATAGTTACTAGGCATTGGTAGGAAATTGTAAATAATAAGTACGTAGTTATCTGTATAAAAGCAAAGCAACCTCCCATCACAGGGGGAGTCACATCGTGTCCGAGCTGCTGTGAACACCTTGGCCAGATACGAAGAATTTGTAAGATAAGAAATAATAACACGAGAAATCAAGAAAACCAAGACCTTGAGACTCCACTTCCTTCTTGCACTGAGCATAGACTCAGGTTTAAAGCCTTCAGAGGTCAGAGACAAAAAAAGACCCACTCAAACCACCAGCCTGAATCTCAGGTGAGAGAAACCTAAAACCCAAGAAGTGGGAGTGGAAAGGAGAAAGCCATAAGTTAGATAAAGTTATTCTGTGTGCTTGTTCCAAATATGCCTAATATTTAAACTCTTGAAGGTCATATTGACCAAAATTATGCCTGGCAATGAAATTATTCCTTTGAATTTTGTCTGAGACATTGCGCTTTTATTTTATTTTATTTTATTTTATTTTATTTTAAACATCTGGAACTAGTACTGGGGAAGAGTTCAGAACAATTCTGTAGTGGCAATCCATTGAAATGATGCCAGGGACTGTCAGGTGAAATTAAACATAAATAAATTCAATGTTTCCTTAATTTTCTATTTCAATGGCTAAGTTAGCCATGAACTCTAGAGTGTTATTTCTGTCTTCCTCTCTTTCCCTTGCAAGCAGATCAGAGAGTAAACTTAATTAAGTTAACATACATGGTGCTTTCCATTCATAAAGCTATCCCCATTTTCGTGTCCAGTTGTGCAGCTAATGCCTGCAAAAGCTAGACAGTCTTAAGTACATTATTGACATCCTCTACAGGCAGGTGCTTAAAACTGTATATGGAGCTAAACTGTCCCGTATCCAACCAAAGTGGAAGAAACGTATGCATCTTTGGCTTGGTTTTTATGTCTAAAGTCCAACAAGCATCTGATTTATATACATGAATTATGCATGTTAGCATTAGATAATGTGTATCTGCGAGAAATTATCTCCTTGATAGGCAGTTTCTCATAATCACATGCAAGAGTGCTTTCTGCTGTTAACTGGACAGCAGATGATGATCACTTCTTGACTGCTGCTGAAAGGGTTTGATTTCTTCCCCCAAACCTTACAAATCCCACTGCAGAAGCACAAATACAGTGACAGCAGATACTACACATACTGTGAACAACTATTAGGCAGTCTTAAGTTAATAAGGGTTAAATTACTGGGTGATGATGAGGATTAGACACTATTTTGAAGATATCCTTTTAATAGTGACAGAACAGAATTGTACTGTCCACTCATCTCTAGATGCTTCTGCTACTAGGAAGGCATCTACCACAGACTTCTCTACATCAACATCTCCTGCTACAGGACAGCTAATGCAAAAATCTGTATGTGAAGTATTACTGTGTTTTATTGAAATATGAGTTTGTGTGTGTGTTTGCATTCAGACAAGTGAAAAAATAATTGATGTTTCTTGTCAGATGAAGTGCACAAATGAGTTTCTGAAGCATTCTTAAGTCTGGTATCAGTTCCTCTGTATGCTAAAGTAGCAAAAAATAAATACAGAGAAAACCCTGAAGTAGGATCTTAAATGTCTTCATGGTCTAAGAAATAATAGAAAGTAAATAGGTAAGTATAGAAGATGCTTTCTGTCAGGATTCATCATTTTCTAATTTATTCCCAATCCAGATTTGAGTAAAAAACCCCAGAAATCTCTGTTGAGCATGATCTCTATTAATGTCAGCTCTGAGGATCTTCCAGTTCTATTACTTCTGCATGAACCTTGCAATGCTGAAAGAATTTAAATAAATACTCTTCTTTTAGCCATCACTCTTGATTTCTGTGGGTAAGCCTCCCAGTTTTTTAAATGGCTAACAAAGTCAGTATATTTCATGTGAGGTCTCTATTAGTGACAAGAAAACAATGTCTAGGGTCTCCCACTGCATTCTTTTTTATTATTACTATTCAAACCTTAGTTGAGCTTTCTGATACTGGGAGGGGGGGGGGGCGGAATTTGAGTAGGAATTTTATCTTGTTTGTCTTGTTTTATTTTACCATTTTCTAGTTTTTTCTTTAAACAGCTAAAGAACAAAGTAAAATGTCGGTGAATACCTATTTCATAGCCTAAAAATATTTTAGTTTAATATATTTTAGGTGTCAAAATAACATAGTCCAGATTGCAATACATGTATTAAAAATGAGCAGTTTTTCTGTAGGCAAAGATGATAAAAAATATTATGTTCACATTAGTTACTGCTTGATGTTGAGAAGGTTACTACTTTACTGGAAACATTTGGCACTTTCACTGTAACTGTTACTTTAAGTGTAATAACGAAATCCTCTACACATTCCCACTTCTTTCACCCCAGCCATGGATACTCTAAGCAAAATTGCAGGCAGAAAAATAAAAGGAATTGTAATAATGGGAAATTTTCTCTGATTTTCCATGAAGCTAATGGGCAGTATTGTTGTGCAACATCATTCTTATGTATACAATGGCTTCCACTCACAATGAGATTTTTTTGACTGCCACTAAAATTTTCCTTTTCTAGAGTCTTCATTCCTTAGGTTCCAATACTTACTCCAAAAGCAGCTGAACTAGTAAACTGCTGTATGATAAAAAGCACTCAATGTTAGGCATTGTTCTCCATGAAAATAACAAACCAAATGAGAGACTCCAGGGAATAAGAATAATTCCCAGAAGTACAGTAAATATGACTGTCTTGGGGTTTGTAACAAAAAAAAAAAAAAAAAAAAAAAAAAAAAAAAAAAAAAAAAAAAAAAAAAATTCTATTCCATCTGTTGAAACCCAGTTGGGGAGGTGTTTTGTTTTTATCTGTGGTAACTCCAGGAGGGAAAGGGTGACTGTCTTTCTGATGACAAGCCAGCTGTTAAAACTGGGTGGGGGGTTGTTCTTATCTCTGCTCACCCTCCCATTACCCCCATGGGAATGTCTTCTATTAATGGACCATTAAAGCTCACCAATTACATGACACATTACATCATCCCATTGTGAGATGCTCTACCCAGGGATGAGGAGCCAAACCATTTCCACCTACATTAAAAGGAGCCACAAGCGTCACCAGACATCCAGTGTTCCCATGGGACTCCCAAAGGAAGACTGGACTCATCTCTGGACCCCTTTTTCTCTACAGGACTATCTCTGCTTCCAACAGGACCCCATCTGCCACTCCAGGAGGGCTGACTTTGGACTGTTTCACTGTTTCCAACACTCTGACCAGCAGGGTGTCAGGTTGTATTCTGACTCTGTCAGTGGTCTTTTGTATTATCGCATTTATTTTATTTTACTTCTCTTTTTTTTTCCTCTTCTTATTAAATTGTATTTCTGACTTGGAGTGTCTCACTGGTTTTGCTTTCAAACCACTACAATGACCTAGAAGGAGAATTTCTTCTTCTTAATTTATTAAAAAAACTCCAATCTCCCCCACAAAAAAAAAAAAAAAAAAAGAAAAAAAAAAAAAAAAGAAAAAAAAAAAGAAAAAAAAAAAAGATAAGTTAGATAAGTTAACTGTTTATAATATGATTGTTTATAATTTACCCTAGACTAGAATAGAATAGGTTGTATTCGAATAGTTTGCTCTGGTGCCTATTTCATGACAAATAGCTATTTTCATTAAATTCTCTTTTGTTTGGTGAAATCTTAATTTTATATTAGACATAGCACTTAACAGGAATGCTTCCATAGGAAATTGTCTATAAACACTTCTTCATTAGCATGAAGCAGTGAGTATATGATGCTGTCAGAATGTGCTGTCAAAAAGCAATGGTGTCATGGGGTGATATTAGTGCTGTACTAGAAACCCCATTTGTTTTGAAATAATTGAATTCTCTTGTCCTGTGCTTCAAGTCCACTGCAGATAATTAGATACAAAGAACCATAATTTAAATAACTCCTTTAATTTATGTGCTGTGCCTGCTTTTTATTTGCTTGGTAACCTTACTATTAGAGCTTTAACTTTCTCTAGCAGTTTGATTTTTTTTAGACTTGAGATGTTAGATCGTTGTAATTAATATTCAATCATCTATATAGCAAAAACTTCAGGTAAAATGGGATTGAATCATAAGTCAAGTGATGAAATAAGGTTAATAGTTCTGAAGCACAAAGCAAGATCTGTGGGTTCACTTCTACTAAAGCAGTAAGAATGTGGGAGACAGAAATCACTTTATCTGTCAAAGGACAGAGATGATCTGACTGAGAGAAATGTTTATGAATGGGTAAAAAAACTATGCACTATTCAGGGCATTACTGACCTCAGGCACATGCACATTGCCTTGAATAAATGTTCTTCTTGATACATGTGGTGCAACTTGATATGTGAAGCAAAAATATTGTATTAAAATGTCTCATTAGGAGCAATAAAACATTTGCTATCATAAGGCATTTTCTAGACATTTTCAAACAACAAAGGCTGTTGACATCTGCTCTGACTTTGTCAGTCTCATTTCTAGAGAAAATCAGACCCATTTTTCTCTGTGTAAGGTTGCTCTTTTTCCTGAAAACTAAAAATTTACTCCTTTCATTAATGAGAATTTTCATAAAAGTTTTCCACCAATCTTTCTCTATCCATCTTTTTGCACTGCACTTCTATTTATTATTGGAGTGCAAATAGTTGTAATAACTTTTCTATAAGGCTTTTGATAATTTCTTCTGAGGTTCTGTTGATAGTAAAAATGTGAAACTTTGAAAAAAAAACCCACCACAGGATGCTTTTCTAATCTCCAGTCTTCATTCCCAGTATTTCAATCTGCTCTGGGCAGTTGTCTTCTACAATGTCAAACATAAACATCATAGCTGTAATCTGCTAGCTTAAATAAAGTACACTAAAAATGAAGTATTTTCTGTTTAATGTTCAAGACTATTTGTATTTCCTATATTTTTATTTTAAAAAGAGTTATTTTTTCCTTAATATGATTACTACCATTCAGTTTTCATACATACATGGCCTGTGGACATTTTACAAAAACTGTAACTTCATGCTGCATAGGCAAGTGAAGAGGATGTATTTGTTAAGATTAATGTGGATCAGATGAGACCAGATGCTGCTTAGAGAACACAAAGTTGTTGTGAGTCTTTGAAATTCTCATTGACTGGATTTAGAAAAAAACAGCTTTTTTTTTTTTTTTTTTTTTTTTTTTTTACAACAAGAGCAGCTGGATGCTGAAAAATCTGGTCTTTCATTTGTAGGCTTTAGGCCTTTTTCTAAACAGAGAATTTACTCTGGCTTTGTTAAAGTAACCTCAGGGCTTATCTACATGGGTATGTTTGTGAGACATAAGCTAGGATATGAATTTTTAAGTATCACAGCTGGTTCCCATAGAGGGGATACTTTGGGATGTAAGTGCGTTGCTGTAGTTAAGGTTCATCTACCAGGAGAACCAGTTCTCTCTGCTTTATGCAGCTATATGGTCAATTACTCCTCAAAAGTTCCTATTCTTAGAGATTACTAATTAATTAATTAATTAATTACTCGGCTATTGAAATTGGTTTATATCTCTCCTGACAAACTCTCTTTCATTATTGTCTAGAATATTTCAGGTGCAACTACATGCTAGGACAGGATTATACCAAGTTGATTTTGACTTCTGAGGCAGCTTGTGTGCTTCTGCATTTATGTGTTCTGTTAAAAAACCCAAGGATTTAAGTCTTATTTCTGCAAGATGTGATAAAGGGCTTACTAACTTGAATCTGAAGCTCTTTCAAATTTGATTTTTTGAACATATCCACTCGCTTTGTAGTAGCAAGAACCCTTGAATTAAAGAAAGTATCACTGAGGACACTGATTTCATGATTTCCATAAAAACTGTGACTTTTATAATTGTCGATGAGCTTCTAAGCTTCTTTAGCTGGGACATAGTCTTTTTTGGGTTTTTTTATATGGAAACAGATGTCAGCTTCCTGTATTTTCACTCTCAATTTGCTAATTGGAGAGAGATGAAGGTGTAGTAAGTAATTTATGGAAATTTTATCAGTATGTTAACTATTTGTTTTTGTTATTCCCCTCATCTCTTTATTCTAGAAATAAGCAACCTCTCAATATTTCTCTCCTGATTCAGTGGGTAGGTTTGCAAACCATAAAAAAAAATACTAGACTTGCTCCATAATAAAAATATTTACTTTGTGTGACAGGGAGAACCCTTATTTTCATCATTTTCACAACTTTATAAGATTTTTTGACTCCCTGTGTGAACTTTTACATATAGTTCTGCAGATGCACGGTTTTTGGATAATGCGAGGGAGAAGACAGAAGTTCTCCATGTGGTCTTAGATCACTGGGATTGGGAGAAAACTGTACTTCTGTGGCAGCATGATGACAACTCCAGCTAAAAAAAAGCATCAGACTTGGTTGGTATAAAGGTCCTCTTTTGATTTATTGGTTTTGCTTTATTTGCCATCATACCTTCAAGTGATGGAAACAAAGCAAAACAATACTCTGTGCTAACAAGGAAAAAAAACCAAAAAGAAAGGACAGGTGCTTACTTGATCAAAAAGAGAAGTATTTAAAACCAAATACCCATCTGCACTTAGAACCTGTAAAGTGGTCATTTATATATTTGCAAAGACTGTATTGGAAGACTGCCTTGCCTGCCCTTTATCCCCAGTCTCAAAACAAAGGTAGACTTTTTATGTCTATTCTGCCTTCACATTTAGGCTGTAATAACTGATATTATTCATAGTAATTTAGCTTAAGAGAAGTTCTATCATATGATAGATATGATAGGTAAAGGCTAGAGCTGACAGAGAAAAGGGGGGTTATGAGTGCTAAGGATATACTTTGAAGAATTACAGAAGCAAAATAAATTAATTTTTCACATAGTGAAAAAATTTGTGAAAGAATGAAGTAAATCAGTACTTTTTCCCTTCTTAGGAGGAAGCTGGAGGTGTATGTGGGAGGAGAATTCCTGTTCCTTAGAGGTTATCTGGACAAAGCCCCTTTTAAATGCAACAATGGATAATAAGAAGGAGGAAGAAGGAAAAAAAATATGTAGAGACACAGACAGGGGACATGTGTGCTTGCTTGTCAAGCAACCTGGCAATCTGCTATGGACCTGTGCTACCATTTGAGCCTACAACCAGTAAAACAGCAGCCCATGTCCCTGGGACACTGGGCTGGACTCCAACATCTGGTAAGGGAGCCCCCAGGTTGGAGCAGCTGAAGCAGCTGAAGCAGGTGGCCCAGCTCCTAACACACTAAAGCAGTATCTTGATAATTTCTCCTTCTTTTGAAATTGCATAACTACACAGAAATTGTATGTCATTCCCTTGTTTATTTGGAACAAAATTTTTTTACCAATGTGGCTTTAATTGCACTAGGAGCTGTGGTAAGCAGTTCAAAGCTGCTGTTATCCATGATGTGGTTTAATTCCAGCTGGCAATGGCACACCACACAGCCACTCACTTGTGCCCCACCAGCAGGACTGGAGGGAGACTTGAAAAGTAAAAGTGAAAAATCTCATGGGCTGAAATAAAGACAACTTAATAGGTAAACACCTCACACACAAGCAAAGCAAAGCAAAGAATTAATTTGCTGCTGCCAGTGGGCAGGCAGGTGTTCAACCTGCCTCAATCCCCAGAAGAGCATGGTTCCACCACACTTAATGGTGACTTGGGCAGACAAATGCCATCACTCCAAATGTCCAGCACTCCTTCTTATCCTCCCAGCTTTATATTCTGAGCATGATGCTGTACAGTGTGAGATGCCCCTTCGGTGAGCTCCAGCTTGGTCCCTGCCTGGCTCCTGGAGCAGCTCCAGCCTCTCCACTGGCAGGGCAGCAGGATAAACAGCAAAGGCCTTGATGGTGGGTATGTGAAGCTCAGCAGTAACATAAATATCTCTGTATTATCCACACCTTTCTCAGCACAACTGCAAACATAGCTCTATACTAGCTACTATAGGAGAAATTAAATGTACCCCAGCCCAAACCAGAAAAATGATAATACAAATATTTTTTCTGAAAGCTTACCTGAACAGGTGGCTGATGAAGAAAATTCCAATTCATGTTCCTTTGTGGTAAATTCATTATGATGGCTAATTCAAAGACTGATTCCCTCTGGTAGCTACCACCTATTTGAATTAGTTACTGCTAAATTACATCTGTTTTACAGTTACTCTAAAAAATGAAAAACTGAAAAACTATGCCCGAAGGATCTTTCGTGCTATTATGCACAGGGCAGGTTTTTCTCAGCTATTTTGTTAACTGAATACAATTAGGGCACTATTGGTTAAGGGGCATAGGTAAAAGTTTCAATGTTCAAGACTAGTACATTTTGTTTTCAGTTAGGGAAGATCAATCTGAAAAAGCACAACAAGCCCTACCCTTGTTGTGCCATGATGAAAGGGGGCTTTTGCAGTCTAAGTTTGTAATTCAGAAGATATTTTTTGTCAACTCAGATATTTGAACAATCAAAGAATTCATTATTTCCATTATTCAGTCCCTCAGTAGAGAGACATTACTCCCCTTTCATTCTCAGAGCTTAATTTGTTTAGAATTTCATCCTTGCTCTTTTCCACAAATATGGGAACAGTCAGCTCCTTTTGCTGTTTCATCTACCAAGCTGTAAGTATGCTTTCAGAGCTTAGCAAATAGTACACTTGTGCTGCTGCTTTTACTCTGCTGCATTTTTGGTTTTTACGACTGTGAATGTGCTGGGCACAGTAATGACAGCCTGGAGAGCTCCAGTCATTTATAGCAAGGCTGCTTCTTTTCAAGGCTTGTGAACACCCACAGAGACTCCTCCGTCTGCAGAAACAAGAGGCTGATCACATGTCTGCGAACCACACAGGTGCCAGAAAGCTCTGCTAGTGCTGGGCAACTGCTGAGGTAGATTTCTGCCAAGAAACAGAGTGAGACTTCCATTTTTTTTTATCACAGAGAGCTTTGATTGACTTGCTATCAGCAGTTACCCTTCTGGAATAGCTTTGGAGCAGCACTCAATGCACAAGAGATTATAATGGCTCTCTGGACAACTAAGCTTTTGCAATTCATCTCACCTTATTAGCTTTAAAAATGCATTCCCAATCACTAGATAGCACATGGCTAATTTTGCTAGCAAGCCCAAAGGTTTAATCAAAACTGAGCAATTCAACAACAGAAAAACAAACTGCAGTTTCTATGGCTTCACTCTGAAAGTGCTGCCTGTACTTCCTGTTGGAGAGACAAAAAAACCAAACCCAAACCAAATTTTCACTTATTTTAGACGCGAATGATGCATCATTTTGAATATGGTACACCTCTTAGGTTATGGGATAAAAGCTTTTTGCACACCTACAGTGGAGCATAACAGCTACCAGTAAGACAAAATATGAACTAAGAGGAAAGAAAAGACTTTCTGGGCATCAACCCCATTTCAGCCCCCAGTTTCAGCCCCATTATTCAGGCCTGAGGTCTTTTAAGACTAAGGTCAAGGGGTTGCTTACTCACAATATCTGAGTCCAGCTGCTGGGTGGATCCACTCATGTTTAGAAAGTATTAAAAAAGGCTTGAGGGTCATCTGTTTGAGGCCTTCCAGTACTTGAATGGAGCCTACAAGAAAGATGGAGAGAAGTTTTTTGAAAGGGCAGATAGTGACTGGACAAGCGAGAATGTCTCCAAACTGAAAGGCAGTAGGTTTAGATTAGATATTAGGAAGAATTTCTTTACTGTGAGGATGGTGAGGCCCTGTCACAGAGTGCCCAGAGAACTTGTGGATACCCCATCCCTGGAGGTTGGCCAGGTTGGATGGAGCTCTGAGGAACTTGATGTAGTAGAAGGTGTCTCTGCCCTTGGCAGGAAGGTTGGAGTTGGATGTTCTATAAGATCCCTTCAAATATGTAATTTTCTACAATTGTATAAGTCTGTGTTTATGGTCCCTTCCAAATCAAATCATTCTACAATTCTATGAACTTTCCTACAGTATCTCCATCACAATTTTCAAATTAAACTTCCTGGCACTTTACAGAAGGTTCACATGGCATATAGTCCCTGAAACATTTTTTGCCTTCCTTTTACTCCTTGCAAACTAACTTTCCCAAGGACAGTTTTGAAGAAGAGTTGACTTTTTTCACTGAAGACTGGTCCAAACTCTACACTGAGCTGCTAAGGGAAAACTACTTTGATGTGCTGGTGGGGTGATGAGGTGTAGAACTTTGAGGTTACAATGATTCCTTGACTGACTTTTGCTTTCTTAGGTTCTGACCTTTGCTCCCCAGGTCCTAAAGGGCACATTTTATCTTACATTAGCCCAATCTGTTGCCTCGAGGGTATTTAAAACAGGGTGAAATAGCCTAGACAGACATTACTATAACTGGAAACGTGGACCGCACACTTTAAAAGTCTTTCTCAAAGAAAATGCTTTTCAGATACAATTAATGCAAAACTGTGTTTCAGGCCTGCCCATGGCATTTTTTCCCACTTTTTCCCTTTGCTCCTTCCACTGAACCAAAATGCTCTCTACTCAAGTCTCTTCTTTCAGATCTTTACCTCTGGGATCTCTTGGGCACTGTCACCTCACACTTATATTTTCCTTTATGCGTTTATCACTAAGTTGTACTAGTCTAATTTACTATTTATAGTCAAATGATGCTATTTTAGGTAAATTAGGAAGATATTTCTCATATTTTTTCCTCTTCTATTAAAAAGACTCATAGTCTTAATAGAGCAATTCTGTAGTGCATGCAGAGCACGATCACACAACAGACACTGTGTATCTACAGGTGTGAAAATGCAAACTGCTGTCTAACTCTTTCAAACAAATGGATGAACTACTTGATCAATGAAGCATCACAGATTTCAAGCATTTATTATCATCTTCAGCTCCTCCACCATTTCTTGCTTAGTTTTGATGTATCATGTTACATTAAGAAGGGTTGTAATTTCTTCAAACCCAAATTCATTTTGCTTCTGTGCTTCTGTGATGTTGCATAATAGAAGCTTCAGTTGTTCCACTTACTGTCATTCAAATCATATTGACAAGATAAAAGCATCTGTGTCCAGGCATAAAATGTAGTTTTTAGTTCTTTATAAGGAAGCTAGATTTTGTGTTCTCTTGTGTAAGTAAGAGTTTGCACCATTTTGGTAAGACTAGTTTTAACTGGCTGGTCCAAGACTCAATGTAAACATGCAGTTTTAAAAATGCTGTTTCTACTTCAAGTCCTTTCCAAATCTGGAGAAAAAATATATATATTCAAGCTTTTATTTTTATACTATAGTGAAAGATAATTTCATCTAACACAATGGAACGCAAAGTAAAATATATTCACTGTACACTCCCATAACTGTCATTCTTTCCAGAACTGGAGAGATAAGCTGCAACTGAAATTTTTATAATCTCTTTTTTAATCTGTATCTTGTAATTCTACAAAGGTTATTAATTGGTAGCTTGTCATTCAGGGCTTGCCATGTAGAAAAAGAGAATTTGTTTAAAACAGAAACATTTTTTGTACAGAAAAGAGGAAAGACAAGAAACATAAAACTCGTACTTCTCTACAGTTCCTATGTGAACAGCGACCAAGACAGTTTCAGATGAATAGGTTTGGAAATCCAGATTGTCATCCAAATGGCACAGGAATGCCGCAGTAAAATTTGGTCCTAATGGTAATTGGTATTTACAATCCAATGGAAAATATGGGCATGGTTAGAAACCTAAATATTCTATACTGCTATTGTATCCTAAAAATTTTGACACAGAAATAGAGAGCAAGAATTTGTGAGTGAAATAAAATCTTTCCAACCCACAGAATGAAAAAAAAAAAAAAAAAAAATCTTTGTGAAAGAAGTTAAAATGAGACCTGAACTGGTAAGACATCTCTGAAGGAAGATCCGTTTTCCTTGCTGTCTGTTCTGTAAGATGGTTATGACTCTCTGTGAAAGAGACTTGGAAAATGAGCTCTTTTTGCAAAGAGCAGCTGCTGTGCTGGACACTGACCTGGAACCTAATATTCAAACCCACTCCTCAGACTGAACTTACCTTCTCCATTCAAGATTCAAATTCTCTACATCAATGCAATTGTGAAATAATTACATTAAAGTTGATAAAGTATTGGGATATTTTGGACACTGGGATGTATGTTACATGTGATAATTAGGAGACACAGTGCCCCCTTCTCAGTAAGCAGACAGGCTTTGACCTAACTATTGTAACCATGACTCTGTGAGAAACATGTAAATCATGTACAAGATACTGATGTAATTTTTCTCCACACCCTGTGGTCTGACAGATGAGAAATACTCCCATCACTCTAGTATAATACGCTTGCTGGCCCCAAATATCTCTCAGGTCAAGACAGAGGTCTCTAGGACTCAAGAAATTTGTTTGTTTTGCAGAGGTAATCTGTCTGTCAGAAGGAGACTTCATAGGTAGGGCAGAAAAAAGTGTTATACAGAAGGAAAAAAACACATTTTGCATACTTATGTTTACTTCTGGAGCTGTCCTCTGGCCAGCCTGCTCTTCAGATAACCATATAAATGAGTAATTTGTGGGTCCAAACCCCAGACAGAGACGTGATAGATGGCTGGAAGAAGGAGTGGACTCACACTTGGGGATCAAGAAGGTTTTATTCAGGCCCAAAGCCCAGGTGCAAGTGTGGATTCTGGGGCTTACATGCCCTTAAGGTACAGGGGGCATTACCTTTAGGAATGAAGGGAAGTGACTTAGGTACAGGGGGCATTGGCATGGCTGTTTGGGGGCAAAAGGGGAGTGTGGATACCTGAAGCCTGGCTGAGTCACCAGCTTTTACCAGAGCACTCAAACCTTACTTAGGGTGTGGCAATGGGTCTTATCAAGGAAGAATTACAAAGAACTGGGAGAGGCTATTGTAAGGGGAAACGACAGGGATTTGGGAAAGGGGGGTAGTAGGGATGAACCATTACAGAAACTTAATAACAAAAACATACAGATGCAAAATGCACAATGCAACACATACTGTAATTTTTACTTCATAGTAAAGTGTGAGCATGCCAATTGAGAGATCCTTTTTACACAGTCTCTGTGTTATTTGGCTTTGCTGTCACTGTCAGAAAATGATCCCCTCAAAGGAGACTCTGAAAATTATTGTTTTTCATGTGCTAGAGGACATGTGGGCTCAGCACTGATTCGGGGACACTGGGTCTTACTCAGCTGTGTAAGAAGACGGGACCAGTGATCTACAAGTGAGTTTAGGAGGCCAGGAAAGACTTACAAATGCTGATTTAGACACTGTGGGCTCAAAAGAAATCTTTCTATTCAAATATAGTGGTCTTGGCAGTCACTAAACCAAAGCTGTAACCAGTTTTCTCCAGACCAGAGAACTGTATTACTGACTGAATTTGTGGATGATTATTTTGACTGTGCGTTGATGGTTTTAGACAAGAAGTTTGTGTGCATATATATTTTTTTCCAGTTCTATATACTGAAAAGTCAAGGACTATCTAATATGTTTGACTTGTCTGAGGTTACTCAGGAAACTTGCAATACAGGGGAGAAAAAATCTTTGTATTAATTTTAACTGTAAATCTATGCTACGTCCCTATATGCTATGCATAGTCACACCCTGCAAAGTCTTTTCCAAACTACCACCATTCAGGAGTGACTATTGCTGATGATGGGGAATAGCCAAATTCGGGAACATCCTAACTTGTTCAGCTCACATTACTTTTCTGAGAGGCTAATACAGTGTGTTGAACTGGGGAATTTTGACTGTAACTCTGGTTTAAATTATGATACTTCTTAACCTGACAATAAGAAACGCAGCAGAAACAACTTGAAAGGCAAGTGTCTCGATCTCTATCGTGGTAGTATTTTTTATGTGTATGATCCTATTTGTGAGCCCCAGGAATTTAGATGGTAATTAAAAATGCATTCACATATAATGTGAGCTTCACTGTGAATGTAGAAACGCAGCAGATAAGCTCTTGTAGGTAAACCAGCTGTTGAAATGAGAAATGGTTTTGAGTTCCTGTTAAATACACACATTGTATGTCAGTTCTAACACATCCCTTTAAATCTCTGCCTCAGCTACTCCTTTCTCCCAACCCTCCAATATGTGCATTTACATCCCAGGTTCTTGAGGGGAAAGAACAAGACACCATTAAGAGCTGTCCTACTCTATTTTGAGTGGGATTTCTAGTGCTCACTGCATGGTGGAAGTAAAAAGCACCGTGATAAAAACAAAAACAACTGTTCTAGGCAAAACAACTATAAGTAAAAATGTTAAGTAGTGAATGCCGACAGGAAGCAGATTTTAGTGTGTGTTTGCATATCTGAGGCAGAAACCTGAGAGAGCGAGTGAGCTGAGCAACCAGGGTAAAAACTCTGAACTTGTTAGTTCTTAAGAAGCTCCAGTAGACAAATAGCCCAAGGATGCCCTTGAGGACATAAGTTTTGTAAGAAGGAGCAAGGAAAAGACTGAATTACTTTGTCATTGAATTTCTTTCTTTTTTGTCCACAGTTACCACCAAAACCAAGCCAAGACTGCTCCAACCTGACAGTTCCTGCCAGGTAGCAATGGGGTACAAGAGAAAACACAGGAAACCCAAACAGATATGGCATCAAGTCATATGGACTCAGGATAAGTGTATTGAAAAAGAAAAATAAGGATTGATTTACTATGGCTCTCAGGAAATAATCCATCTGAAATCCAAATTAGTCTGGCTGGATGCCTGTTAGATATTAGAGGTCTATGTTTATAGTATTTTGAAGACACTAGCTTGGCACAGTTTCAAGAGAAGCTAGTTAACTACATGGAAACAGAAGTTAGCAACACAAATTCTACTTTGTTGGAACATGTTATGGCTGATCCCCAGTGTTAAAAGTTTGCCAATAATTCAGAACTTACTGCAGGAAGTTAAGGTCACAAAGACATGGAGACTTCATAGTGGTGGCTTTCAGCCAGTTAAGCAGAGTTATTATTGGGCTACGTGACAAACTCTGTGGGCTTCTACTTTCCAAGGTAGCACATGTCTCCCACCCACTGCCACTTCAAATCTCATAAGGATATCATAAACAGCCACCAGAGTTCCTCCATTCAAATTAAATCTCTGAGCTGTATTTAATTTCCATGGAAAGACTGAATAGTCCTTCCTCTCCTAAAGCAATCTGTCTCAATGTTCATGTACATAATAGAGATGTCCATGGGAATGACTTAAAGACAATAAAAGTTGGTATTCTACTAGTTTTAACCATATTGTGTGTGCTTTCTTTCAAGTTTTTTGTGGTGTTGAATGTATTAAAGTATTTTATCATAACACTAAACTCCATGGCTGTACACATAAAATATGGATCATCAACACTGTTCCTAAATAGTGCCCACTATGCTATATTTGGTCCTTTGCAAAAACCAAAATTACCATGACTGACAGCTTCTCCAAGTACAATCCTTCTTCATGTCTCTAGTCAGAGAATCTGAATGCTGACTTAGAGAACTTTTTACAGATTTTCTGTGACTTTGCAAAATAGTTGTGTATGTCTGACAAATCAGACTAGATCTTGTTCAAGTAACCATGCTGGAGAATTTGGATGATGCTGTCACAAGCAGTCAAAAGCAGATCAGGGTAGCTGGAATTGCCAACCAACTGAGATGCCAGTTTGTGGGTTTTCGGAACTTCATCCTGAAGTGTGTGGCGCTTTATATGTGTATTCTGTAATAAGACTTTGGTGATAAATTTCTAAATCAGTAATACATATGTAGTTTTTCATATACTACCCTTTTTGCTTTAATAAGTTATTTAATAAAAAACAACAGGTGAACCATTACTTAAACTGTGAAAAGACAATAAAAATTGTAATATAAATTATTACATACATGCAAAGTAAATAAAAGGTTCTTAGGCCTAAATGGCCTTGTCTTAAATGCAATGAAATAATATCCAGGCTATGCCATCATGTTTGCTTATTTACTCTACAATATTCCACTGTCATTTATCAGATTGCACATCAAGAACTCCCCAACAGGTTTACAACAGCTGATTATTTGACCCTATCACACCATAGGTCAAATTTTATTAGGTATTGGAGATCAGAATGGCATTGTAATCTACTTTTAAAAAGCTGTCTCCCCAAAAACGCTTCAATCAGCTGGATTTCTACACCATGTCTGCTATATATTAGCAGCCAAAGGAAGTATTTCGCAAATTCATAATTCTTAGCAAAGTTATGTTTAATTGAATTTTAAAAATAAGATAATTTTGAGAGTCTGGAAATGCAAAACTAGCTGGAACAAATTATCCTTCCTGGAGGAGTTAGAACATGGTCACTGAGACACTTCATAAGCATAACAGTAAGGCTGCTTTGTGTCTGCAACAGGCTGAAAAAATACACTGGTCTGAAAAAAGCACAGCCAACGTGACTTGTTAATGCTCATGGTGGCATGAACACTCCCTGAGTCAGAGTAGAGACTCTCAGACAATTTTTAAAGCTCATTAAAGCAAATTACAGTGTCTAACAGGCTCCCCAATATTTGCAAGGTCCATTCTCTGTGCTGCAATTGTAATTATCTGTTGGTTGTGTGATGTGACAGGAGTAGAAATGCATTTATGCCAATGTCTGATATACATTATCATCAAGACATCAGTTCTGTACTGCAGACACTTTTCTATTTCTCTCAAAGGCTTCCAACCTCTATCTATACCAAATTAACCAATTTTCAACTTCCAGCTACAACTGTAGATCTAACTTACTTTTACATGGTCTGCCCATCACCCCTTCAGCAATGTGAACATCTACAGTTACACAACTTTTCTAGGGATTAGCAATAAATTCCGGTGCTCTGATGAGTAAACAAAATTTTAAATCATCTTACTAAAATAAAACATCACCAACAAGGATTAAGAACAGTTTCCAGATTCATAGGGGTGGGTAGTATTGCCATTAAAGTAAAATTTCTGGAGGCAATACGATTGTGGCAGGGAGGCAACTGATCCTTGTTAAACATATGTGACAATATCTCACACAACATTGGTATCTTAGGCTACCTTGGAAATATTTTACTGAAGAGGAAGGAAATAACAAAATGCACAGGAGAGAACGCTTTCATCATGTAAGTCCAGAATGGGAAGTAAAAGAAGAAGCAGAGCAATTTGAAAAGCTCTGCTTTTCAAATTATCCTTGAAGAGGATATATAAACTGTACCACCCTCGAGTGATGCTGAAAAGGAAGGTTGGTATTTGAAGTCAGAGTAGGCTTTTGAAGGATGAGAGTTTCACAAGGAGTGCCTGTTTTGTTTCTACCATCCCTTGTAAGCTGAGTTTACATATCTGTCTATGCAGTATCAGAATACTTTCTTTCACACAGTATTGATCTTCTTTCTAGGTCTATTTGTATGTATTGTCTAAGTGATGTGTTTATCCATACTGTGTGAAGTGCGAGCTTCTTGTGAACCTTCCCTGAAGATATTTGAAACCTGCCTGCTGTCCTGAAAAAGACTGTTTTACAATCGGTGATTTGTTAAAATTTTTTTCTGGCTTTAGTGTCAGTGGTGTCTGAGTTGATTATCATGGATCATATGACATAAAGTACAGGGATTAACCTCCTGAAAATCAAGGCACATCTGCCTGTTTTCCTTGGAAACAATGTCATCTTCTGGACAGATGTCTTCACCATGTGCAAAGAAGTCTTTCTTTCAAATGGACATTTCTCAAACTGAGATGTTAAAAAACCCCTCAGATAAGTAAATCCTGTCAACCGCAGTAGCCTCCCTCAGATACCTGCCCTGATCCCAGTCATCACACTTATGGAGAGTTATTTCGCCTTTCTCCGGTTTCAAAAGACAATGAAGAAAACGTAAGACTTCTATGAAGTCCACTTTCTTATAGCCCTAAACCTGTTGGGGTACTGTTGTCCAGGACTTAGTGACACACATATGCAAACTTGAGGTTAGATATTCCAGCACAACTAAGGGCAAAAAAGTCAAACAAGCACTACAGAGTGTTTTTTTTTTTTAATCAGAGAAGAAAAAACACAATTTAAAAAAATATTTGGAAGAGGATTTTATTAATGCTGTAAATTGCATTCATGCAAGTACTCAAGAGCTCTCTAAGCAAAATGGAAAACATTCTTTTTTTCTTTTCTGACAGATTACTTTTAATTTTTTATGATCAGGCCTTGAGATCAATATCAGCAAGCTTTATCTCCTTTGCTTTGCATGTGAAAAAACACAAATACAGGAGATAAACTGCTCCTCTGAAATTGCATTTATGTTGACAGTTTATTTTGTGGTTTTGTAATTTTATTAAAACCACTTATATGCATCCTACATGATTCCAAACACAGTCTGTATAATGAGGTATTTAAGCTGTAGTGGTTTGCTGTGTAAACATATTTATCAGGATTAAGTTGCTAGTCAGTGTGTCTGCTGTAGATGACCTGTTAGGAAAAAAAAGTACACACACACTTTCATATGGCATTTATCCGTATTTTAAAGAGCTTTTAAACTGGTATCATTGTTGAATCAAAAGCTCCACTGTCTTAGTGAAATCCTTGCAGTACCATTATCAAGATTAGGAACAAGCTGCTTTCCTTATACACCAGTTCATAGATGTATAGAAGTACAGACAACCACTGAAGACATCTTCAGGCAGTCACATAGGAGTCAAAGTTCAAAGAAGAAATACATCTAATCCAGAAGTTTTATGCCCTCCTTTTAATTTTCTGTGTTTGGAATTTAAAAAACAAAGCAAAGCAAAAAATCCTTTTACTTTCTGCAGTAAAACAGGATCAGCAGCCTGTAGCCCCTGCAGAGGCTCAGTTCTGGTGTGTAGTCTCCCCATCTAAAAAGGCACGTGGTCATTTCACTCAAATGAGAAGCATAATGATAGGGCAAAAACCAATTAACTCAGGTCATGACATGGGAATTTCCAATAAACTATAAGGAAAAAGCTTTTTTTTAGTGTGAGTCTGGCCAAACAGATAAATAGGTGTCTAGAGTGGCTGTGGAGTCTCCAACTGTAGTGACACTCAAAAATTAAGTCAGGAAGGCCCTGAAACATCTGATATGATAGTACTTGCCATAGCAATGGCTCAGACTAGGAGCCAAAGGTCCCATTTCATATAAATTAATCTCTGAGTCTTTGGTTCTATGATTCAAACTAGGAAACAACAAAGGAAAAAGAGGAAGAAGTGTTCTAGTTTTATATCTATGTATAAAACAAGTAATCTGGAAATTTCATACTGTCCTGTAGCAAAAATAAATTATCCTTTAATGTTGAAGCACCATATTGAGCTTCTATTTTATATCTATTTTGTATCATTCTACGTCATTTTTCAGACTTCTCAGTATATGGCTATTCCCAATCCAACTTTATCTCTTTCTACTTATGTTGTTCTGATTGCCTTTCAGATTTCCCTACAGATGGTGATACATCATCTTCTCCTGATGATTCTGTTTTGATGTCTGCATTCATATGTTTTGGAACAGGGTAATCATTCATGGTGCTCAGGTCAGCAGACTTTAATCTCTCTCTGAAGAATACTGCATTGAGTTGACAAATGTAAGCTAAGGACTCTTCTTTCAGTGAACATGTCTGAGTGTCAATATTTTTCTCTACCACTTAGAAGACTAGCAAGAGCTAGCAGCTCTTCCTTGTGAGGAATCCTCCCGTGCCCATATAGCCAGCTCTTTCTGGAAAGGCACTTAATTTGCAATCACTTTTTTTATGTTCTTGCCTTTCTATCAGAACATAAAACAATCACAGGATGGTAACAGCAGTTATGTTCCCTCAGATTCATCTTCTTCAGAAAACTGTTTTGATTGGGTTGTTTGTGGCATCAGCCTTATTCCAAGATGCTGATAAGTGCTAGGCCTCCAGTTTTCACATTCTTTTGTCCAGGAAAACTCTCCCAATTGTTGGTAAATCCTCTCTCCTCTTTCTTTGTTATTAGAGTCCAAAGAAACTAAGAAACGAAAAATAATGGAAGATTTCCAGTGCAGCGATTGAGACAGAAGAATACTGAGAGAGAAATAAAAAGCAGTAAATTTTTATCAAAGTTCACTAATTGCAGTTAAATACATGTAACATTGCAGATATTCCTCTACTTTTTTTTTTTTTAATAGTATAAATTGTTTTGAATAGTGCTGTAAAAGTGGTCCTAAAATAAGTAGCTTTAAAATTACACTTAGGCTGTTTTTATTCATTCCTTCTGTATCCTAGACCATATTACTCATCTATTATCTCCTACTGGCAAATTGTTGCCTTTCCTGTGTGTAGCCTACATATATCCTGCCTTAGAGGTCTGAATCTGTAGAGCATTTGGTCTGGAAGCGCATACAGCAAAAGTTCCAAAGATACTGGTTTGTTTCTCTCAGGCTCATTGTAAATGGCTCCCTCAAAGTTATTTCAAATGTCCTAACGTTCTTCATGTTCTTCCAATGCTGAAACGTTGGTTGGCGATTTGGTTTTCATTGCTAATTTTTTTTTTTTTTTTTTTTTGGTTGGTTGGTTGGTTGGTTGTTTTTTTCTTTGGTTTTTTAAAAGAAAACAAACCACCAAAAAAAGTAAGTGATGTCTGCATTATTCTAGCAACCTTTAGATTTTAGATAACTACACTCTAAGACACAAGACTGTGAATTTTAACCAAGCATAAACCTGCTTATGGTTTGCATATCAATAGATATCTACATTGGCATGAGTGTGTTTGTTTGTGTGGGTTTCTGTGTGTCTGCATTTTTCATTGCCTATAGGTAGACTCACTGTGCTATCTGGCTTCAGTTAAAAATTTCTTCTATCAGATGAGATCTTTGTTATAAATGAAATTCCAGAAGCAGAGAAGATTGCTTCAAAGCCAATGAGCTCATTAAAAATGAATGGTGTTCCAGCAATATATCAAAACTGCAAAGAAGTGGGGAGATTCTCAAGTGGGCTTTGAACAAACTTCCTGGTTGCAAACAGATAAAAGATTAATATAAGATTTTTCTTTTTTATTTTTAGCAAAGCGCCAGACACACTTTTCCTTTCAGCTTATAAACAGAAAATAGAATACTTTGTTTAGATTTGCAAAAGTTGTCACTGTAAGGGATTTTTAACAAAATTACTTTGTGCTGATCCAAACTAGCATGTTAAATTGGCTTAAAAACCCAAGTGAGTGCTTCTACATCTAGTCAAAAATGTCTAAATCCTTCTTCAGTACACACATCCTAGTCCTTAAAAACAGTATGAAGACTTTGGCTCAGCAAGATGACGACTCATCATTAGTATTTGTAGTGATTGAGCAAGTTTTCTTCTTCTTAGTCTCAATTCTTTCTCTGCATTCTGCAGAATAGGACCTTCTCTTTTAACTACTTTATTTAGAGAGGTATGACACTTGGTACATTTGTGTTTTGAACAATTTATTCACTAGCAGTGGTTTTTTTCATCCCCCTATCTGGGCAATATAAGAGGAGGTTTTCCACATTGCCTTTCAAATCCTTCCCTCTTCTTCTCTGCCATTGTAAGTCTGCTGCTCGTGCCTGCTCACTTCCCCCGCCATTCACCTCAAATTTGTGTGTATGCTCTTTGAAGGCCAGAGTATTTCCAATGCTGTCAGACTTTGGAAGGACTGTCAGACATGTTAAGTGTGGAGGATACAATTTTTTTTTTTTGTAAAAGTTTTTAATTAATCCTGTAGAGAGGGATAGAAGAAAACATAGTTTGTTTGAATATAGGAAACTAACTAATGTTTAATTTACAGCTGAGAATGTCAGGAGAAATATTTTATCATAGTTAATTGCATTGTGAACTTCCCAAACCTCGAGAACACAAAAGGTTATTCCCTACATTGGGGAATAGTTTCAAATTTATTTTCTCCTTTCTTGATATAAATGGGTTTGGTCAATATAATGTCAATTAAGATAGAGAAAAGAAAAAATTATGCATAGGCAGATAGTTATTGCAAAATACGGCTTTGCAACTGAGAATTCCCATGTGAGGATATGTTAAATAACATCTGCAAATAATATTTGTCATTCTAACATAGAAAGTACCTAATAGAAATAAATAATTTAAAAAATGTAGGAAAAGTAATGAAAATCAGTAGAGGGGAAAAATTGGAGCTTTTATTCCATGATGCTTTATAAAGAATAGTTTTATGTTGGACTGAAGTGAAAGGTCATATAAATGTGACCTCCATCAAATGAAATACTGGGAGTGAGAATTCTGTCATGATTTTCTTATTATGCTTGGCATGCCTTCTGGAGAGCTTCCAATTATTTCTCTGTTCATGCTAATATAGCCCATGCTGCCTTCTTGGAAAGACTCATCTGTTTTCATATGGGCATTTATATTTAGCTTTCTACCTTTTTAAAATAGAAAATATTTCTTATCTCTGAGTTTCTTGTACACCTTAAGCTCAAGGAAAGTGTGAACTACTTGGTCTACAAAGGTTTTAATTGTCAATTGTGGTGGTGCTTGAATTCAATTCCAATTGGGTTTTTACTGCTTCAGTTTGGTTTTATAATTTGTGTTTTATAATTTTGTAATTATTACTATTGTTTAAGATGGCCTCTCCTTCCCTCTCCTTCTCTCCTTCCCTCAGATTTTCCCGCCAAAACCTTGGTTGTCCTGGTAACCCTATCCCATAATAGTTGTTTACCAGTTTTCTGTTAAATGTCAATCTTTAAGTTATATAACTTCCCCACCCCCTCATCATGTATTCCTCCTCCCCAAGTTACTTATTATTGGTTCAAAAATTGTGCATTCCCTCATTATACGTTGGCAAAAGGTCATGATTGGTCCCACTCAATCCCACCCCTGTAACCCACTCAATAAAGAGCCGTGCCATCCCGAGGCCAGTGTCTCTCTCGGAGCACTGCCTTGGGGAACACGCATCCCCTTGGTTGCACATCCTGAGAGTCCCGCCTTTCTATTCTGCGCACTATCCGCACCGTGGTCGGGTTTGCTCACGCCTCTGGCAAAGTGGCCCCCTGGTTGTAGTGGCGGCAGGGCTGGCCGGAGCTGCACCCATTGGAAAAGCCGAACCACTGCAGTCAATGAACATATATTTCATCATATTTTGCTGATATTCCCCATGGCTTAAAATATTCTAGTTTTTTTTAGGACAACTGGAATTTATGTTCATTTTTGAAATACAAAACCTCATCACCTAGGAGTGCATAAACTGGCCTTTATGTACTTTTATTAAAGTTTCTCTTTCTTGAACTACATAAGTTGCACTATGAACAAGCAAATAAATTTAATTTCTTGGCAGGATTGTTATAATATCTCAGTGCATTTCTCTGGTGAAGAATACCTTGGTGCAAGAGATCCTAATCTTAATTGATTTTTCCAAGACCTCCTATACTGGAAATTCTAATGTCTCAGAACCAGTATCTTCAGTAAGCTAAGTCCTACTTTAGGAGAAAAGAAATTGACTCTGCATCCAGAAACTCATTAGTCATCTTAAAAGAAGCAGTTTAGAATTACTAAAAGATCAGATTCTTTCTAGGTATCTAATGCTCAAAAATCCAGTTTTGATATCCGTGAAGCAATCTTTGATGGCTTTGAATGGAAGGATGTTTGCACAGATTATTAAAAATTAGTGATTCACAAACTTTAGTTGGGTATCTACATAGTGCTTGAACTCATGTGGATGGCAACAAACAGATGACATCTGTGGAAGTTTATACTTGTGCACGTTTCTTCCAAAAGCAGGTATTGATATGCTTTAGAATGAAAGGTTTGATATGGCTGTATGCATGCAGCACAGCCTTTGGCCTTGGAGTCACTAAGCCTTTTTTCTACTGCAAAGAAATGAAGCTCATAATAGATGGGGTTTGAAATCCTGCAAACAAAAATAATCTTGAAGTCTTTAGTGAGATTTCCCACAGGAATTCTGAAATCTCCAGGAGTATTACAGGGGAAGAATCCTTCCTGTTCTGCTTCCCTCTGAATTCTAACTGAGCCTGACAACAATTGAAGTTTTACATTTGGTTTTAAAGCATCTCATCAAATACCCAGTTTTCCTCACCACTATTTTTAAGTGAGATGTAAATTAATTTGGTTAAGATTGCTTAAAATGAGTAAAACTTGAAAGTCCATATTTATCCAAGCACATGATTTCTCAAAGCTATTGGAAAAATATTTTATTGAATAGTTGAGTCACTTGTTTCCAAGTTTTGACAGACTTGATGCCAGTTCGGCAATTACATCAAGTTCCCTCATCTTCAGTCTAATAAAGGTTTCTTTATCTCCATTACTGTGTATCATTCTCACCTACGTCAGGAAAAAACCCTAGATTAACTGTAGCATTTCAAGTTTTCTTTTAGTATAAAAGCCACTCTCAATCACAGCACCTTTCATTTCACTACTTGTGGTTGGATTTATAGGTCCACTATAATAAAGCACTTGAAATCTTTTGTGAGTTGAGCGAATGAAAACCAGCTAGCAATAGCCTTGTTTAAATAATTACTGACTTGGGAGGAAATTTTAATAAAAAAAATAAACATATATTGATATCATGTCCTCTCACTTTGCTATTAGTATGCTAGTGTCCAATATCTGTGCAATTTTATCACGGTTGTTCATAATAAATGGCCATGAAAACATCATACTAGAGAGATTACTTCTGTGGGGATGCAGACATTTTATATTTATTTATTTTTAATGTGGTTTTTCTTCCAAGCGTATTTTCAAGAAAACCACAAATCACAGAAATGAAGTTTCAGGCAGCTAAGGCCTTGAGGTAGATGAATCACCTAAGGTGTGATAGATATGCTAAAACATCTGTGCTAGCAGATTGAGGTAAATGAGTCATCCCCTCAGCAAACAAACCATGTCCCTGATGAGCTCTGTCTCCTGACTCTAGCTCACCAATGAGCAGTGCTGTTGCACTGACATCAGTTTGGGTCTGTGTTTGCATGGACCTTGAATGGATCAAGGAAAATGGAAGAGGGACAATCCAAGAGCTTCTAGGAATTTCCCCAATCCCAGGTCACATTTCAGATACCTGCTGAAATCTTTATTCCAGTGGAAAAAACTCAAGTTAACCACTCACCAGCTTCAACTCAGAATCCCATCTTCTTGAAAAAAAAATGGCACTAGTGACTTTGACTTAGCACTTGGTGTTTTTTTTTTGATTTTTTTTTTTTTTTTTTTTTAGTTACTTGGACATCAACTAACTGGGCTTTAAGACTATTGTTTTTCCATGCTGAAGAACTGACCAGTGTGCTATTTGCTAAACAGAAGCTTACATCTTGGTGCTTGATAACCTCATTTTGCTGAAAGCTTGCCTGTGCAATAAAGTTCAAGTACACATCCTAACCTAGTCTAACCTAACCTAACCTAATCTAACCTAACCTAACCTAATGTAATTTAAAAAAATTTTCAGGCATAGACTGAAATGGTTTTCTACAGAGATACTTTTCCTAGTCCTTTACCAGGGTGTGGCAGGGCCTAGGGTCTTCTGAGGACTGGACGCATAAGGAGGTCACCATGGAATGGTAGGTGGGGACCTGGCAGCCAGGACTGTCCCACTGTTCCACAAGGTATCAGAGAACCTAAGGGGCCAGCTAGGGCAATCCCAGTCCCAGGAAACTGGTGTCTTCCTAAGGACAGGGACAGACTGAGCTCAGGCTAGGATGAGCCTGTGAGTGGTATTAAGATCAGGTTTAGTGAGGGGACCCAGGGTCGGATACAGCCCCAGGATGGAGTGAGGGAGGGAGGAAGGAAGGAGGGAAAAGAATTGCCCAGGAAAGAAAAAGGGTCCTATAAAACTCCACTGAAAACATGGAAATCTGAAAATCAACATGAAACTTGAACCTCAGAATTGGCAAGGTTGGCCTTAGCCTGAACTTCTGCTGTAATCACCAGCTCTGAAGTATTGCCCAGGAGCACTCAGCCTGTCTTTGATTTCAATTGAGGAGTAAGCTGTTGAAAGCAGAATGGGTTATGGAGACAGACTAGGGGAAGCAGTGACAGGCTTGGTCTGTCTTCTACAGAACTCTCTTGCCCCACTCATCCTTTGAGAGAGGTCCCTGTGCCTGAGGGAGAGGCTCTGTCAGCTAAAGCATCTGACTCAGAGGCAGAGGATCCTGGAGACCTCTCCTCTCAGCAGTGCCTTCTTTGGAGCTTTCAGTGGGAAAAATGGAGCTGTCTGCAATGCTCAGGACACACCTTTTGCTATGACTCGGCCTGAAGCACTGCTCTGATCTGGAGGTCATACACCAAGATGATCCTTAACCAGCATGCTGCCCTCCTCTTCCTCTACCTCTCACATTACAGAAAGAAACCATGCCTCTCCATTTCCAGAGCACTCTTTGCACAGAATTTGCACAGTAATTTGCAGAGCTGGGGCACACATGCACTGGAAATGGAGGGTTTTCTGCCACTCTTCCTGTAGAAAAAAATGGTGTTAGGAAGCAAAGATCAGGGTAGACCCTTACTCAAGTCTCACAATTCTCTCAATAGGCCCTGGGTTGCACATGAAATGTCCAGGACTGGTTTGTGACAGAGCTGCACTCTGAAGTTATTCCTGCCTCGTCATCCTCCAAGACTCTCTGGTTAACAGAGGCACAGAAAAACATTGCCACAGGGATGCTTTAGTGAGCCCTGGCTATGGAAGTGCTCTTAACTGTGCCTGCTTGCTAAATAAACTGCAGTTCAAAAGGCTATCCATTCTTCCCCTTCCCCTTCCCTCCCAAATCATTGTCATGGGATAACTCCAGTGCAAAAACTGGCTGCTGGGCTGCAGCCCCATGTCCCATGTGAAAAGGATCACGGCTCCCGTGTTCACCATTCACCACCCCCTAGAGGGTACCTCTCCCTTGCCTTTGGTGTTGCTGGAAACACAAGCTGGTGCATTTTTGAGAGCTGAGTGGTTTTGGTGTCATCAGCAGCAGGATTATTTGAAATTGAATTCTCTGGGGTGGTAAATGTCTGGCTCTGTCCCCTGCAGGGATGTGCACACATAAAAGTCAAGGAAAGGATGCATCTTCCTTGCTGACTGTATTGCGGCCCAGAAGGATTTTCATTGATGTTTCTGTACCTGATTTCTGAATTCTTTGTTGTGCCAATGGAAAGCCTCCCATGCAGCTACCTTTCTTTGCAACAATGAGTGCACAATATTGCATTTACTCAGAAACCTTGACTAATGTAAAGTCCATACCCCATCAGAGAAGAATCCGAAACATGCAGGTTAGTTTTGATTTGCATGTCCCATGCACAGGAAAATTGCACTGGTACTCACCTGATATGATGTGAACAGTATGCATAAAAATAGCCTTTTGTAGAAGTGAGACAATTTCTAGTAATACCTTAGAAAGATGACCTCCTGATTTCATTGCAGTAGCAAGTTTAAAAAACAAACCAGAAAGAATGGTGCAGCACTGGGCCTTATCCCCATAGCCTTTCATCAGAGAACAAGTGGGAGCAAAGAAGAAGGTGCAAAAGCAGGAACTCTTTGCCCTGTGGAGAGCATAGTGAAGGAGACTCTCTGTCTGTGGAGACTTCAGGGCTGTATCACACCTCACTTTCCCTGACCACTAGCACTGTACTTGGTCACAGAGCCTTAGCTTAGAGCACCTGTTAGAGTCAGTGCTACAAAGGATCTGTTAATTCTCTGAGGATGGCCATAAGCAGCACTTCATGCTGTGGCATGGGAGCCAGCGGATGGTATGGCAACAATCTCAAGTCCTTGCTCATGAGTTTGGACCAATTTATCCCTCTCAACCTATGGTTTCTCTGGGTCTTGGGCTGTGGAGGTTCATGGCTAGTCAATGGATGATAATTGTGATCCCTCTACATCAGAGTTATTACCAGGATCAAAAAGACCTGCACCTGGTATCACAGCGACCACCACAAGGAAGAAAAAATTAGTTATAGTATAGGTGATTCCCTTCTAAAAGGTACAAATGATTCAATATGCTGGACAGACCATCTTTTAAGGGAGGTTTTTTGCTTTTCTGGGGCCTGTATTACAGACAACACTAGGAAAATTCCTAGTCTGATATAGCCCATGGCTTACTCTCATTACTGCTCTTTCATGTGCATGACATTGAAGTCGCAATATGTAATTTAAGGATGATGAAAGAGTGTTTAGGACCTTGGGATAAATGTACTTGGTTATTGTCTTGTCTATCCTTCCTGTTCTGGGCAGTGACATTGGAAGAAACAGATGCTCCCAGTCAATTAAATTGGGGAGTTTTTGATAATGGGATGACCCATAGTCTTTCTGGCATCAGACTGGATTCACCTTTCCCAAGAGGGGAAGAGGATCATTATTCATGATCTGGTGACTTGTTGACCTTTAAATGTGCCTTTCAGTTCAAGCTATTCTAAGATTCTATGATTTAGTAGGTTTTCAGTCTATCAGCTGAAGAAGAGCCAGCACACAAGGACAACTTCATAGGAGGGAGAGCAAGCTTATCCTCCTATCTCCTTAAGAGCTGAGCAAGGTGACAGGAGGATGAAAAAAAACATGGGCTGTGGCAGAAAGTCTTAATGGGAGAAAGGGACAAGTGTCAAAACGGGCTTTAGCCTGTCTGAAGGACTCATTCATGTCACAGTCCTCCCCAGAGGTGCACTGAGGGGTAACAGAGAGAGGCAGACAAGTTACCAAGGATCTACCTCTGTCCACATCTGTGCTCTGACCTATTTTGAGGACTCAGAAACGCATTTTTACAGACTCACCTCAGTAACAAATTCAAGGGTATAGGTCATCAACTCTGCTTTAAGACAGTTCTGTTTGTCTGCTTGAAAGACATGAGAAAATCAAACAGTAAAAAAGAAGCTCCAGATGGATCCCAAGTTTAGACACAGCTCCAAGAGGAATTTGAGCTTTCCTTAGAAGAAAAGGATGAACTTACTAGTGTCTTGCAAACTCAAGTATCACTGCTGAATAGAGTTTACAGAATCATCATATAGGCACTCAAAAACTTGATCCAAATAACTTCAAACCACAAGATTGAATTCCAACAAAAGAGATCAGTTTCCACAGAAAATTCTGTGGAACCAGGTAGAAATGAGGATTAGTATAAGTTCCAGTATCTGAACACTGGAACAAGACATGAAACTCCACTACAGAGGTTCAACAGATGAGACAGCAAGGCATCTCTCAGCAGGAATGCTCTGATTGACCTGGAAGGATATAGCCAACATTCATCGTGTCTTGTCCTTGTGTTCACCAGCACTTCAAGTGAGAGCTACCTTTGACTAAACTCAGCATATTTGGCCCAATGCAGATGGCAAAATTGCCAGAATTCATCTGCTGGTTAATAAGTTTTGTCTGATATGGTGAAACAGAGAAAGTAATGGCTTGAGGAGTGAGAGATTTGCTCTAGGCAATTGTTAGCCATGTTATGGGAACACAAATGTAATATCTCTCACAAGTGCAATCAATGCAGTGGCTGCTATTTTTTTAATAGAATTTCCATTAACTCAGAGAAATGATACAACTACTAAAAAAAAAAAAAAAAAAAAAAAAAAAAAAAGAAGAAAACCACATGGCCTAGCAGAACATGCCATTCAAAAATCCCCACAGGCAACTCAGTAGGAAGTTAATTTTCAGATCTGACCAACAGGTCAGCTTTGTAGAAGGCCATATGAGTGAGTAGATCAACAACATTAATAAATTCTATAATGTTTCACTGGAGGGTTTCCTAAGGCACTTGAAAGCTTGAGGCTTTATTGTGCAGCTTCCAAAGTATTCTAAGACAGTTTTAAAGTCCCTAAGTCCCTGTTTTTTCAAATCTGAAGCATAGTGTTTCTCATTTCCATGGCTGATCTACAGCAGAATGACTCCATCCATTACGACACTGTAATCTCACGTCCCTTCTTATAAGAGTCATTTCATGAAGCTATCTTAAAGGCCTTGAAGAAGTGTCCTGAATGGAGAAATGCTTTACTATACCACCTTCCTTCAAAATTGAATTGTGCAGCTGCAAGAGCTAACTAATAGAAACAATGGTTTATAAATTAGGCTGTCAATTTGCAGGGGAACTCCAACACTCTAGCAGTCACTCTATAACACTAGAAAATATTGCAAAGCTTACTCTTTCCTAATTTTCCCTGCTTGCCTTCTTCAAAGCCAGCATTCTTTTTTAAAAGAGGACCACTGATAGAATTTTAGAGGGGATGCTTCAGAGGATGTCCTTTGTGAAACTGGGGGTTATGATTCCTCTGGAAATTCATCGGTCTGTCACAGCTTTTCAAACATGAAAGAATGTCTTCACAGATTCATCTGCCAGTTCCCTTGACCTAGATCTCAACAGCATTTGGGAGGCCCATTTACAGGTAGATGCTGCTGTGAACTAATTCTCTAGGTTTTCTTTGGTTCTCCTAGTTAATTCAAAAGTAGTCTTTTCCATCATTTAGGATGACTGAACTGATAGCAGGAAAGGCCTAATGGATGCTTAACTGTTGTCAGGTTTGCCAATGGAAACCACATATGAAGATTTTGATGACCAAAAGCTATCCCTTTGGTCAGGGAATGAAGGACAAAAAATGCACTCCTATACATCTGGCCCGTCTTGTTCCAACTGTCTACAACCAGACAAGCCTCCATCCATGAATCTGTCATCACTTGTGCCATGCTATTCACTCATTGCTTAGGCTTTTCATAAGGCAATTAAAAAGATAGTGTGGGCACATTTTAAAAACTCTTACATCCCTCCTCCTGATGGAGCCTGTCATACACCAGAGAGTACAGTGTGTGACGACCCTGAGATTGCAGGTTGCAAGACCTGGTGGACCCCTGCTCTCTGAGAACATCTTGTCTTGTGCTTGGAGAGGGACGAGGAGCCTGGTGCATGGCTTTATACTGGAGCAACCTGCCTCCACTCACACAGAACCCTGTGGTCCAACATCTTTGTCAGCCTTCTTGGTTTGACAAGAGGATTAGATTTTTATGGGGTTTGAATGGAGAAAAGTACAGAATGTGTTCAGAGACAACATCCAGCAACTCTTATCCAGCAAGTACAGGCTTTGATGACATACTGCAGAGCATAAGTCCCCAAGCAATTTGTGGAGAAGCTTTAGGCAAAAGAGGTAGATCATGCAGGGGACCCAGCAATGGCAGTTCAGCTCCTGGCTTGCTGGTCAGAACTGACCACATTCCAACCACAGTAGCAGTAAGGTCAAGGTTGCCCTAGGGCACGGGGACCATCCCGTCAGTTTGCCTTGGGTAGCATCTTTGGGTGGGTAGCATCTTTGGGTGGGTAGATGGGGAAAACAGGACAGAACTGAAGTGGGGCTGTGGTCTGCAAGGCCCCAACAGCCAATTCTAAAGTGGTCAGTGGAAAACCATTGCATATTCCAAACTGGAGACAGAGATGAGCCGTCAAAATTCATGAGGTAAATTAATTTTAATATATATGAGAAAGGAAGTGACAATATGCAAGCAGTCATGCTCTGCATGATGAATTTCAGTCCTCTCATATGCAGTGCTTGCAGTAATATCCATTTGCAGTGATATATCATATTCTTTATTATTTAATCTCATAGCTTTTAATTAGGACATTGAATTTTATGGTTGTTTCAAGGCTTGTGGGGACATGACTAGAAATTGTGTGTAAAATCCCTGCCCATGTGATGCAAGGAGCCTCAGTTCAGCAAGTTCAAAATTGAAATGCTCTCTGGCTTTACCTTGGATGAATGGTTGATGTCACATCTTACTCTTTAAATGTGTTTTTAAAAGACTTTCATAGAGGATGACTTTTCATTTTTTCATGTCAAATTGGCAGTGTTCTGTCTCCCTGAATGCAGAACAGTTTCCTCCTGACTTGCATTGATGAGAGCCTCAAACAGTCTTTAAGGAAACACCTCAAGAGGTTTTTTTACTGTGAGTATTTCTGAAAGAGGAAAAGATTGAAATACATTACAGGTAAGAGCATTTTTAGACACCAGTTTTGCCTCAAATCTTGCTTCTGAATTAAATGAATGTTATAACCCGAAGTTCCAATTATCAGTTGGGATCTCTAATCTCAGAGAATATGAAAACCATTACATTTAAACAGATCTGCTGATATGTTGGATGGCTTATCCTTTAATCAGCTCCACAGAGCACAGTGGTGTTTTCCAAGTTCTTTAATAATATTAAGATCACTTGTAAAATCAGATCAAAACAGATGAGATTATATGGACCAAAGGAGGTAGTTCATGATGTGATTAAAGAAAAAGGCAATCAATGTTCCAGGTGACATATTAGGATAATGAAAATGTGTACAAGAGTAAGGTAAAGACTATTAAAGATTATTAAAATATTCAGAGAAATAAAAAGATCAGAAAATATTGTATTATTATGAAAAGATTCAGTATTATAAAAAATGCAGTTTCAATAGTTAGATGGAGAACAATTGTAAAATGCAGAACTGCTGACTGAGTTTCTTGGAAAACAATTATGAGGGCAGAGCTGAAAAACTGGGATCTCTTTTCTTCCAGCTGGGAAAATATGTTGAAGCATAAAAGCTGCAGATCTGTTAGAATAAAGGTTGGCAGCAACCTACTTCAGTTGAATACCCTAAACTGTGAAGAATAGCTGAGAACACAGGAATTGCTTCAACAAAGATTTGAATTCTCTAAGGGCTGAGAAAGTGCTAGCAGGATGAAATGTGGCTGAGCATAATGATACTTCATTTTTAAGGCATACTTCCATAGCCCCATAGGAAAAGAGGGCTGCAAGCCTTTCCTCAGTTTTGAGGATAACATCTAATTCTTCAATTTCCTTACACACAATTGGAAATGCTGATGCTAAGTGAACATGAAGAGCTCTTGGAGCAGGACTTTTTACAGGCTCCTGTGGTTCTGCTGAGTATTGAGCAAGTGTGTTATCAGGACTCAAGGAGTTAACAAGAACACTGAAACAGTACTTAATTAAATCAGGGAGAGAAGATGGAATTATTGCATCAGAGATGAACAGGTTTCGTATCCCTTTTGGTACCTAATAATTTACAAACACAGCATCCCTATTTTCGGCTACCTACAGACTGGAGTACCTAATTCATTATGTCTTGTGTATCATGTTAATGAGTAATTTGACTTGAGCTTCCAGTACTTCCAGTACTTGAGTTGCAGAAAGAACTGAAGCAGCAAGTTTGAGATCAACTATCTATAAGAAAAATGAGCTAGCTTAAATTCCATGTCATATTATTAGTGGAGAAAAACAACATAGAGGCGACAAACAGTTTTTGTATATGCAGTTACTTTTACAGGTGCTAGAGCTTGTTTTGCAGACTGGAAATCTGATTCCTAAGTGAGGGAATGGAATCATGACTTTGGCAGACATGTAAAGTTTGATCCACTTGACACACCTGAAGGATGCCGTCCAGAGAGATCTAGACAGGCTTGAGAAGTGGGCCTACAAGAATCTTATACAGTTTAACAGAACTGTCACGGATAACCCAACATGCTATTGTATTTCACATCTCTCTGTGCCATAATTGTTTTTGTCTCCTTAAGGCTGAACTCTGTGGCTGGAAACAGGGCCATGGGCTGCCTGGGTTTTTTAAGAAATATGGAAACAGGTTGTGCATGGACTAGTGGTATTTTGATTCATGTGGAGTCTCTATCTCTCTTGTCTTTTGGTTTGCTTTCATGCCCCTTGCCTCATTTGCCTCTTTGCATTATTTGTATTTAAAGAGCTGATGCAGCTTTGGGAATGACTGTGTGCTGCCACACCACAGTCACTCCAGGCTGGCAACAAGGCCTGGATGAAGCGTGAAAAGCACCAAGTCTGAAATTCTTCAGCCAACTCTTCCTGTCACCTCCTGATGGGAGGAAGGCAAAGTCCCACTGCAAGTTCTAGCCCTTTGCCCCAGAAAATACCAGTCAGAGCTCCAGCTGCTGGGGAGATAAGACAGCAAAGGGGGTAAGGGGAAGGCTGAAACCACCTTCCCTTTGTCCTTTGAGCCATGCGCTCAGCTACAGAGTGCCACCTTGGAAGGGGACAGTATCCCACCATTCTAAGTGTTCAACAATTCCTGTGGTGTTACTGAGATTTAGCAATTTTGTACGCAACAGTTATTTATGATTATTTTGTTTACCTGTTGCTATTTATCTTGTATACCCTCACCTTTTCACTTATATCTTCTCATATTCATTTCTTATTGGTGAAAAGGCATTGGTTAAACCTATAGGGGGAAGCAGCTCATTCCATAATGTTTCTTCTTAAGGGTGTCTTAAACCAAGACACAAGATCAAATTCAAGGTGTTGCACCTGGGTCAGGACAATCCTGTGGGAGAATAGATTGTAAGAAATTAGAAATGGGGCCACTGGCTGGCTAAGCTTCATCCCTAATGGGGTGTAGCTGTGTAAAAAGGTGAATCATTCAAGGAAAAGGAGAACAGAATGTTGAAATGCATTGACCAATCCCAAGAGGGTAAAAGGGCACGCAGGTGTTATACATAAGGCAAAACAGTAACAAAAGGTCAATATGGAGACTAATAAAGTACTGATGCTTGAAACCATTCATGATATCAGTTGTGTGATATCAACATAGGTTGGAGGATGAAGAGATCAAGAGCAGCCCTGCTGAGATGAGAAGCTGGCCATGAGCACTCCCAGCCCAGAAAGCCAAACCTGTCCTGGGCTGCATCCAAAGCAGCATGGCCAGCAGGGGAGGGAGGGGATTCTGCCCTTCTGCTCTGCTCTGGTGAGGTCCCACCTGGAACCCTGCACCCAGCTCTGGGGTCCCAGCATAGGAAGGACATGGAACTGCTGGAGTGAGTCCAGAGGAGGGACACCAGGATGATCAGAGAGATGGAGCACCTCTCCTAAAGGGAAAAGCTGAGAAAATTGGAATTGCTCAGCCTGGAAACAAGAAGGCTTCAAGATGAACCAATTGTGGCCTTCCAGTACCGAAGGGAACTTATAGGAAAGATGAGGCACAATTATTTACCACAGCATGTAGTGACAGGAGTAGGGAGAATGTGCTCAAATGGAAAAAGAATAGGTTTAGATTTGGTATTAGAAAAAAATTCTTTGCTGTAGGGGCACTGAGACACTGGCACAGGATTCTGAGAGTCTGTGTACGTCTCACCCATGGAGGTGTTCAAGGCCAGTTTGGATAGGGCTCTGAGCAACCTTGTTTGATTGAAAGTTTTCCTGCTCTTGACAGGTAGGCTGGAACTAGGTGTTTTTCAGTGTTCTCTTTCAACTCCAAACTACTTTAAGATTCTATGATGATTCCGTGGTTAGGAAATATATTTTTAAAATTTGTATTTAGGTGGCAAAAAAAAGTTTGAATAAAATAAAAATATTATGATATTGGGTTAGGCAGAATAGAGTTTGTTGTTTTACTGTAGTAAAACAGTTTAGTTTGCTTAGGTGTTAAATTCCAGCTATTCCAGAGCTCTGTGAATGTTAACTTGATTTATTAGTCAAAAAAGTTCATTGTGGTTGGGGAAAAGATAGGGAACATCTTTTTTTTCCAGTCAGCCTTCCAGATGCCAGTGGAAGGCAAAGGAAGTTTGTTTTTTCTGAATTAGCTAATGTGTGGTATTTACTATACAGTTAAATCACATTGCAGAGAGAGATCGTTAACATACAGCATTCACAGCATGAAATAACACACTTTCACTGCTGAGCATCAGATGAAGGCATTGTAGCTGGTAATCAGAAAATTTGTTCTACTGTGCCTTAAAATATGACTTTCAGACTGGATTTCTTATTAATGCATTGATTAAAACATGGGAATTTTAAAATGAAGTGAGATGCTTTAACTCACCTTTTATGTTTCTAAATATAAAAAAGATGCATGAAGCTAATGCTTTTAATTTCCTTAATATGCTAGAGATGCTTAAATAATAGGGAGGATTGGAAAAGGTTATTTTGACAACTTCAATGGCAATGTCTACTTGATGAAATATGGAAAGGAGTCTATAAAAGGGCTCCTTATACCTATATTAATAATCTGCTATATGGACACTTCATCTCATGTTTATACACAAGGCAGAAATGGATTTGTGACTTTGACTCTGGATTTGAAATGAAAAAATGTGCTTGTGGGCAGATAATCCTGATTTTTTGACTCTCGAGAATCTACTTAAAGTAGTGATTTAAATTTAAATAGCCTTTCTGCAATTTTTTCTTATGATTTCTCAACATTCCAAATTCCTCATATATTTAAGGATAGCATCCTTCCAGCCTCATGATGTGTAACTGTGGCATTTGAATTCCTTCATGGTTGTGGTTTTTGTGGGGAACCTAATATGCAAATTCAGCTCTTCATTTCTGGGAAAGAAAGTAGTAGTCAAATAACATATAACCATTTTGTTTCATTCTACCTGGTGTGCAATCAACACAAGCAGAGGTTTTGACTTTTAGTATTTTACTTACTTCAGGAAAAAGAAGTAAACCAAAGAACCTTGATAATTCAAACAGATGTGCAGTGTGTTGTCACACAATTATATTCTCCATTGCGAAATTGCAGTCCAAGGATAGATAGGAGAGGAAGTCAATCAATATTAGGAAGGATAATAAACAAACTAAAAAGCATGTTTTAATGTTATATCTTTGCTGTTGTCTCTGAACATGGACTGAGCCTTGACAGCTTTTCTGTGAGTCAAGAATAAATCTATCATTTTTATCATTCCGCACAGGGCTAGTGCTAGTGAACATACTTTTTTTCCCTCAGTCAGTTAATATGGTCTTTAACAAGCTGTGGACAGAATTTTGATTTTACCAAAACAATTCCAGTGCTCCTGGAACAGCACTTACTGTATGGTTTAACATTTTTTGATTTAACACTTCTAAATGTCTGTGGCCTATGAAATATCCAGCATCATTCCTGGTTTTAGATTATGGATTTTTTTATGACAAACATTATAGTTTACAAAAATGAAGCAGTATTCAGCATCAAAACTAGAAAAAGAGTGCACCTTTAGGGTTGTAGTTTTCAGGAGCTAAATCTTGAGGTGGTTTTGTTTCATTCTTTTCCTGGACAATAAAATTGTCTCTTGTTCAGATACTTCTTCCTCTAGTGTCTGATTTTTTTTTTTTTTTCATATTCAGTTATTGAACTTTGAGTCATTGCTTCTACTGTATCACCAGTTAGCAGGTCACTGGCTTTTGTGGTACCCTTGACAAACCTGACCAAAATACTTTTGGTTGGGAATTTTAGAGACAGCTTAGGTTGGCTGCAAGTCAAAAAAACCCAGACAATGTTAATCTCCAAAGATGTGGATGAAAATAATTCAGATAACTAGAAATACCTATCTTGGAGACCTTACTGTCTCTTTTTTTCCCTCTGTGCAAGTGTCCGAGGTGTGTTTCTTTATTCCTTATTTAGGCTTACTGTTGCAAAGTATTGTGCAGACTTAACCAAGGTCATTCATTAAAATGTGGAACAGGAGATGCAGTGACAAGCAGTAGTGACAGCAGGTTCTTCTCCATGACAATGTGTTCTTGACAGTGTTGTATTTATATGAAGAATACATATAAGGAGGTGAAATACTTCTAGATATCCTTCAGTTGCAAGGGCTGAACATTCTCAAGTTCTGAAGACTTGTGTGTACCACAATTATATTGTCTGATTGCAGTAGGTTATCTCATAAGCAGAGAAATATCCTCACATTTCCTTTGTCTTAATAAGTCTTGTGTAGGCCTTTGTCAGGAGGTTAAGTTTTTTTGATTGAAATTGATTCTCAGTTAGCCAAATAGAAAAGAAGGAGCAGGAACAAAGAGAGCATAAATCATGTCTTGGAGTGAGGCAGTTTGTTTGCCTGAGTTTAGATCGATTTATCTGAATACTTCAATATTTTTCAGGTTCATATTGGCTGGAGTACAGTAAAAGAAGTATTTTTGTTTTCTTCTATCGAAAAATTTGAGAAACCTAGAGAAAACATCCTCAGTGTACATTTGTGTTTTTTCACTGTTCCCTGCTATCTGATTTTCTGTTTCCCAGCACTAAGTACAACGCTGACAAAGGTCAATCTCCTTGTCCTTTTGCAAAAAGGGGTACTTTGTCCTGTCATTATATGGAGAAGCCCATGCAAGATGCTTTGTGATTGTCAAGACATGGTTCTACATGTAAGGAATTCTTCAGATTAGGTTATATTGTAGGCCTGAGAAAGTGGCAGGAGGAAAAATGCTTGTTAATATGTAGTTTTGTCCCTTCAAGAGCAGAGACTTGCAGAAGGGCAAGGCTGTTCAAGTTGGGAGGGGAGTACAGAATCAACCTTATTAACAAGGAGGATAATCCTATTCTGGATCTACCCAGTGGTTTTACATGGCAAGATTTTGAGGCAGGGGGCTACAGGGGTGGCTTCCGTGCCAAGCTTCTAGAAGCTTCACTCTTGTCAGATGAAGCCAGTTCCAGCCAGCTCCAAGAAATTCCTCTGACCAAGGTACAGCCCATGTGTGAGAGAGACATCTCTGAGAGCAGTAGCATCTTCTGGGATAACCTATTGAAGAAGGGGGAAAACTGCTATGCAAAACAGCCTGCAGAGAAGTGCATATGAGACACCAAGGTCAGTCAAGAAGGAGAGAGAGGAGATGGTCCAGGCACTGGACCAGAGATTCCCCTGGAGAAGACCATTGTGAGGTAGAATGCTCCCCCTTAATCCATGAAGGTCCAAGGTGGAGTGGATATCCACCTCCAGCCCATGGAGGACCCCTTTGTGGAGTAAATTACATGAAGGAGGCTGTGACTGTGTGAGATCACACACTGGAGCAGGCTCCTGGCAGAACGTGTGGTTCTGTGGAGAGAGGAGCCTATGCTGGGGCAGTTTTTCTGGCAGGATTTGTGACCTCATGGGAAGTCCATGCTGGAGCAGGGAATTCCTGAGGGTTGAACCATGCTGCAAGGCACTCATGCTGGATCATCATAAAGAACTGCAGTGCCTGGTAAGGACCAACATATGAAAAGCTTGTGAAGGAAAAGCTTGTCCCTTCTCATGGGAGGGACCATGCACTTCATCTGGAAAAGAATGTGAGGGGTCCCACCTCCGAGGAGGATGGAGCATAAGAGAAAATATGTGATGAATTGACTATAGCCACCATTCCCCACAGCCCTGCACTCTGTGGAGAGAGAGAATCTGGAGGTGAAGTTTTTTCAGGAAAAAGAAAAGACAAGAGGATGTTTTAAGATTTGAGTTTATTTCCTATTATTCCACTGAAGTAGTTTCCCTGAGTTAAGTCTGTTTTGCATGTGACAGTGAGGATAATGGTAATTGGTAAGGGATCTCTCTCTGTCCTTAACTTGACCTCCTTTCCTTGTATTTTCTCTCCCCTGTGCAGCTGAGGAGGAGAAGAGTGATAGAGCAAGTTTGGTGGGCACTTAGGACCTCCCCAGGGTCAACATACCACGTTTTCCCTTACCATCACAGATGAGGGAAGATAATTTATTTTATTTTATTTATTTAAAAGAAATGTATAGGGCAAAGGACTAGGAACTGTCAAAGTTTGCAACGGCTTAAGGTCTGTCTGATTTCCTGGTAATTTCATAAATAAAACAGTGATTTCTTTTTCCTGCTGGAAACCTGATGTAATTGAAATATTTATTTGCTTTAAACACTGCCACTAAGGTTATTGTCATCTCTGATGTGAGCTATGTGTTACCAAGTAAAAAAAATCCATTTTTCCTCTGCCTTTCCTGCTCTTTCGAAGACACCATATCTGTCCTTTAATAAATACATAAATACCTACCTCTGGGTTCTCTTAGAGATGTAGCTGGAGCAGTTACCTATGGTTCTTGCACTTATTTTTCAAGAGGTTTTGTGGGGCCTTCCTCATCAGACCTAGCTAGCTCAGCTAGCCCAGAGCCATTCCTGCTATCTTCTGACCCAGTGGTGTCTAGCAGATTCAGAAACCCAGGAGGTATGAACAGAGAGATTTCTTGGGCCTTGGCCCTTTGAGTTTGTTTAATTTTACTGATAGCCAGTAGGATCCAGTGACTTGGAAAGCCTTCTTTCTTGATTTTTTCGTACATAGAAATTGCAGCATGATTGATCACCTCTCTTGCTCCTTGCTGCACCCCCTCTGCCCTCTAGGAAATCAGGGTTTGCTTGAATAAGCCCATGTGGAAGCAGCATCAAATTTTTCCTTTCTGCAGAGAAGCAAAAGCTCTGTACTTTATGCCTGTCTCCTAGCTGTAACTGTGTGAGATCAACAGTAGCAACAGTAATAGAAAATAAAATAAATAAATAAATAAATAAAAACTAATCTAATAGGGTTTAACTCTGCTTTTGGAGGAGGCATCTCTAGGTGGCAGCTCAGCATTGCTCCAGGGAAATAATTATCTGAATTTCATTTAGAGGAGGTCTAGAAAGAAAACTTGTGAATGAATGATTGCTTCCATTTCAGAATGTGACAGCAATCTTTTGACTGGATTCTGTGAAGACTCAAATTCTCCTTAATCCTGCAGAATATTAGACAGCAGAACATTCTTCAAACTTGACCCTTTTTAATAGCAGCTTTTCCTGTTTCTATAACTGCTTCTGCTGCATTGCCAAATCTTGCTTTGTACCCTCCATATTTGAAATATTCATCCATTTTGTCAGTTCTCAGGATCACATAAATGCAGGAGTGTTTGACAACTGAAAGAAGGTAACAAACAATCATTTTCAATGTATAGCAGTTTTTCCAAACTGTTGTCTTTTAAAGACGTCTCCTTAATGTTAATCTTTCTGAAATTGGCTGCTGATTTTCTAGAATGCAACAGTGCTTCCAATAAAGAGGATACATATTGCTACGGGAAACTGATGTTAATGCAATGAAACAGTTATGAGCATCTGTATATTCTTCAAGTTGCTGCTTTTTGGTATCAGGTAGCTAATGTCTGTCACAGGAAGGGAAAATGAGAGAGATTTTCTGAGAGGGTAAAAAAAGAAAATCAGGAAGGAGACAAAAGCATTCTCATTAAATATTCTCTCAACAAAACTTGACATGATTTTTTTGAGGTTTTTGTTTAGTATATATCTCCTACTTAGCGCAGTGTGCTCATGTTTGAGATTCCTGGATGCTGCCATAATATATGTGCCTGTAAATGTTTTGAAGGGTCCAGCAAGTGTGGCACCACTTTTTAGAAAATGAGACTTGGCACCTAGATTCCTACTTACACACTGGTTTTAATGCTGAGAGGTACTTCTGATTTTGGGGTGGAATGCATTGAGCATGATGAAACTCTGTTCCTCCTATTTTATGCTGATCCTTCATTCATGGTGGCATAGGATGCTATCCTGCTTAGCACCCACAGCCCAACAACCTCAGACCTACCTTTTTTCTATCGTTTTGTAGGCAGGTCCTGTCCAGTCAGGGGAAAAAGCTTGTTGTAAGACAGTAAGAAAAGGAATGGTGGGTTAAGCTTACAGAAGAAATTCGAGAGTGATATAAAAATTCCATGAAAGCCCTAAAATAGTAACAAGATGGAACAAGAAGCAAATGAAAATCATGAATTCATACTGATAACATAGTGCCCTCGTGCCTCGCCTCACCTCCCCTTCCCTTCTCCTCCCCCTTCTCAATTACACAGAGGAAACTAAATTATTGAGACTTAATTAGGCAGAGTGCTGCATGGGGACAGCAATGAAAGAGCTCCCATCCCCAAAATGCTGCTGAACTAGGAAATACAATTTATTTATAAGTGTTTCCATCTGTTCAGTAAAGCTAGGGAGGCTAGCAAAAGTTTCAGAATAAAGATTAATTTTTTTTCTGGAGTAGTGAAGGGGTGTGTGTAGAAATATTTTCGCTAAAGGACAGCAATGTTTGAAGAAAAAACGTATTGTGTGACATCATGTTTACCTGTGGATACCTAAGTGTCTTCTGAAAGAAGTAAAGTTAAAAAAAGGATGAGGAGGTCCAGAACTAAACACTGTACTTCTAACATGTTGCTGTGCAAATACCAAAGTCCAGAAATGGAATACTGAATCCAGTTAGTGGTGGATGTGCTCTGTTTCTATCATTCTGCTGACATCATCTCTGGAGCCAGGAATCAGGCAAGCACCAGCCAATACAATGTGCAAAGTTGGGCCCTGTAGGATTGTGATCCTAATTGGAGCACAAGCTAAGACCCAGTCAGCTGGAAAATCTCAGGATTGAGGAAACACTTACAATTTGTTCTGTCCAATGTACACACTGGAATTTCAGTTCTTTCCATCTGTTGCCTAACTTGTTAAGGTATTTACCTAGCAAATAAGCACTTTTTATTCTGCTCCCACTTTCAGGAATAAATCTGTATTCTTAATTCATAGAAAATACTATGAGGGTTTCATTGTGGCTGTAATGGCATATTTCATCAGAATTTTCAGCTTTAAGCTGAATATAGAATTGTGTCACATGATGAATAAATTAATGTGCTTTTCTCATAATTTTCATGTTTCATCAGAGGCTGAAAAATCAGACTGCTTCTGCATTTCACTGAATTAACCTTTTACATACCACAACACGATACATAGAGAAAAAAATTTCCCCTTTCATGTATGCATTACTATAGTAACACCAAGTTTAAATTGTCCTTGTTACGGCTTTTGGTAATTCTGCAGTGTATCTCTAGCACGTTCTACAGGAGCTAATTTAACAAAACTCCTATGCCCAAAGGATGGGAGACAAACCTCCCAACAGACTGTGATAGCAAGTGCTAGATGCATAAGGGTGATTAAAGTACATTATAACTGATGCATAACAAACCGTATAAGATTGATTTTCTGATACAGAAAACTCATTTAAGAGGTGTAAGTAAGAAACAGGTGAACTAAGCACAAACCTGTTCTGATTCAGAATGCGTTGAGCACAACTGATTCTGACATCAGTGTCTTTCTCTCATAGACTTTCAGAAATGGTTTGTCTTGGGGAGGAAACTGAAAGACATAACGTAAATGGCTTCAGAAAAAATATGAGACCAAATGACACACATAAACTCACTGCTGCTTTATGCCCATTTCTTTAAAAACATCTTGGCAAAACCAAACAAACAAATTACCCACCCACCCATCCCCTCCTTCAAAAAATCAACCAACCAACCAAACAAAAAAACACATCAAAAAACTTATACCTTGTACCAAATAATTTTACAGTAATAACTTTTCTTATGCGAAATACATTTTACAGTATAATTTCAGATTATTAGTTTAGGTTTCTGTGTAATACACAAAACAGATGTTTCCATCTTTACAGCATATATGAGCTAAAATGGTTTGTCATTTGAATAACCGGAATAAAAAGTTCCAAGTGTACCAATGAACCTTGCCTAAATAAGTGTATTTACTATTGACCTATTAATAAAATGTGTATTTTAAAATAAATTTATGGTATTTTCTATTTCATACCCCTGGGGAAGCTGTGAAAAATATTCCTCAACAAACCACAAATAAGGTATTGTTGAAAAGGAAACAAACTGATATTCATATGAGGATAGTGCTACCACTTCCTACTTTATGATTTAAAGTATGAACAAATTGCTTCACGTGTAGCTCATAAAGATTGATCTCCTAATGATCTCAATTCTTTATGTGTTCCGTACACCAGTTGCCTTCTTCCTGCTTTCAGCACTGATGTACTCCTTTTCTTCCTCTCTGATGCCAAAATAACCCTATCATTTTTGTGCAAGTGGCTCCAAACCATCTCTTATAGTCCCTTAAATTTCTTTTCCCCCCTTTGTTGCTGGCTGACTAGGAAAGTGTATGAATGGCCAAGCTGATTAGCTAACAGACGTATTAAACAGAATCGCGCTAGTATTAAAGTCATACTCTTCTCTGCTTCAATGTATAAATTAGGGCCTTCTTAGGTATGAATTTCTAGAAATTTCATACCTTTCAGACTTCAGCATCTATCAGATTTTCTTAAAAGATTTGAACAAGATATTCAAAACTTTTTGAGGATAAATGCAGTCAGTTTCAATCAATATTGTGGCTATGTAAACAAAGCTTATGGAAGGAAAGATGCAAATCTTTAATGTACTATGTGAAAAAAGTATTGATCAACAGATTTTGCTGTGTGTCATATAGCCATAGTCCAGATTAGTTGATGAACTTGTTTTGTCTGTTGGAGTCTTTTTGATCCAGTCTAAATCCAAGTCATTACCATCTATCGAAGTCTAAACTTTAATGTGATTTTCTTCCAAATAAAAATATTGTAGCTTATTCCAGCTTTGTAAAATGACTGTATATGTTACTTCATTTATGTTTTTTTGACTCTTAATTTTAGTATTGTTCAGGTATTACTTCCTTTCTAAAAAGTCATCAGTACAAAATTTTATTTAACTCTCGTGATCTGAGTGCAAGCCATTATTTTTATAGTTGTTGACATAACAATAAGGTACAAATAATATAATTCAAATGTTAATAATCTGTGGAATTCCTTTAAAAACTTTATCATTCTTTCAGTCAACACAAAACCCAATGCAGAGATCTGCAGTATGAAACTACAGAAGACAAAAACCAAGGCCTGAAATCTCTACATTATCATCTGCCAATCAAAACAACAGAATGTATTGCTTCATGAGAAAAAAATGTGCAGTCTTAGATTTCTTTTCAGACTCACAAGAATCTGATCAGTCTCTAACTGTAGTAAGAAATAGAGTCTGCGCAGGAATTGTTGTAACTGAGATAATGAGAAATCTCTACTCTTTTATGTCTAGAAGCCTTTTCTTCAAAATAAGTGAGTGTCTTTTTCTTACTTAAGAATTGTTACTTTCTTGCACATCTAACCAAGTTAGGAATAATTATAAACACCAGTAATTTAGGATTGAGTTTGTCAAGTGCAAGTTTATGCACTTGTAGTTTTACATGAATGCCCAATATTTCGTTTGCCATTGACTTTTTTCATCTCATACATTTTACCACATCAAAGAAGATTAAGTAAAATGCTCAGTAATTCCTTAGAAATAGTAAGGGCTTTTATAACTTTAACCTGTTTCTCTTATCGGAAGTGAAAAGTGGAATCTGAAAACAGATTTTGTTTAAGCTAAATCTTCTTTCTGAAGAAGTAGCGCAGGTCATGGGCACAAATTAGTGAAAATTAGAATGCATGTTTTGTAGTTTCATCAACTGGAAATCACGTTGTGCACTAAAATAGTTTAGCTTGAAGTGTATATTTTCTGCTGGACTAGAGTTAAGCAATTTCTCAATCTTCGCTATAGAACAGGCTCTGAATTCTTCATCTCCGCAAATGAACTAATGTCTTCAGTACTATTTCAGCTGGTGTTTGCCCTTTTTTCCCCCAAGGAGATATTTCAGTTTGGTAGCAGCAAAACATATGATTCATATGGAAATGATTAGAAGCATATATGTTTATTTGGAATTGTTTACTCTTCCCCTCTTTCACCTTTTGTGTGTATCTTTTTTTTTTTCCCCTGGGAAATAATGTTCTAAGAAATTGATCTACATTTCAGAAAAGCATCTGCTTCCTCTCAAATTCTGCAGTTCAGCAAATGCAGTAAAAAAATGCAGTAATATAAATAACCTGCCACTATGCAAAACTGAATAAGGTAAGAATTTGGGCAAGAGTCCATGAGTGTTTCTGTGATAATGCCTTCTTTCAGTCTAATACTTTCAGTTTCATTTAGTGATAACTGAATCCAATAATTTGAGTCAGTAGATCTCATTAACAGTCTTTTATAATCCTTTGATGGCGGACTTATAATGGCAGACTTATACTGGCAGTAATTAATACTGGTAACCTGAGTATTAACATTTGGTTTGCAATGATGGACAAATCATGTTCAGATACACTTAGAAGGTAAATGGTGACACTTCTGGGGAGTTTCCTAATATTCATGTGCTTATCAGAGCATTTTTCTGAAGAAGCTGCTTTTTTCAGCTCTGCAAAAATATTTAGAAATTTGGTACCAAACTTAGAAATATTTCCAGTATTTCTTATAGCTATGCAGTTCTTCAAATCTTCAGGACGAAGTAAATCTATGAATAAGGATGAAAATAATATCAGACAAATTCATAGGATTGGTTAAAAAAATGTATACATTTTTATTGACTTTTTATTAAGAATTTGAGGAAATCTTCCTAAGTTGGAAAATATTCTCAATTCTCTGAAAAAAGACATTGTTAAAGAAATTTGTTTTGTTGAGTTATAGAGCTGATTTCAGAACCTAACAGAGTAGCCTATTGCAAGGACAAGTATGATGGCATAAGAAGGATTGCATGAGCTACCAGTGTCAAACTGCACAGTGACTTTCTCTGCATAGGAAACTGGTCCCTTGAATCTTTTAATTTTCTTATCCTACTTTTCTACTCTGGTTACACCCACACTATTACCTCAGACCCCCCGAGGTGCTAAATATCTCCACAGTTTTCTAAGGACAGCAGGAGAAACAAATACTCCTTTGATAAACAATCCAGCTACAACAGCTACCTACAGCAATTGTGAAATATTTGTTTGGCTTCTCTCTGTCCTGGCTCGAGGGCAGACTAGCTCTTCTGTGATTTGCCTAAGAAGCCTGTCCAGCCTTATGGCGATAGAAGCAATGGATTTCTCTCAAATGGTATTACAGCTGGTGACTAGATTAATTTCCCCAAACTTTTAACCCTGACTGTTGGAGTCTAATATGCAAAGGACAGTCCTGAAGAAGTATATGTTTCACTGGGTTGTTTAGAGCTCTACCTGGAATATATGCTGGTGTATAATAAAACTTTATTTCTGTGATAATTCAGTCCCAGCAAAAAATAGCATGTGACAACTGACAATGTCCTTTCTTCTTGCCTACTAGTGACTGTATGTCAAGATAACGGAGCATGCAGTGTGTGTAGAGAACAGAATAAGCATTACTGGGAATCTGCTACAAATGGGCCATATAACAGTTCTGCTCTAAAATCCTTAATGCATTTCTCTCACCACATCAGTCTGCTCTTCTGGGTGTGCTTGAAAAATTTCGGCTTGTGATGCATTATGGATGATGTGTAAATGCATATCTGTCAAATTGCTGAGTAAGTGCTGGAGGTGGAGGGAGTGGAAAGAAAGCTTGCTTGCAACAAACACTGAGCTAAAAAATTGAGCCTTTATAATTTTTAATTAACTTCCTGATCATTGATCAGCCAACAGATGTATTAAACAGAATTGCACTGGTATTAAAATCATACTCTTCTCTGCTTCAATGTATAAATTAGGGCCTTCTTAGGTATGAATTTCTAGAAATTTCTAGAATACTTTTCAGACTTTAGGATTTATCAGATTTTCTTAAAAGATTTGAACAAGATGTGTTTATGATTCTGAGGGAATTTACCCTGTTTCAGAGGTGTTTATTCTTAATCTTCCCGTCATGTGAGAGGCTGTACTCAGAACTGTCAGAGAGTGTCCTCATGCCATACAAGTGTATGGATCACAGATGTACCTGAAGTCAGCTCAAAGAAAAAAAAAAAAAAAAAAGCTATTGTGGAGCTAATTTGCCTTGGAGAAAGGATGTGCTTGGAAGATAAGGTACAGCCCTGACCTGACACTGCATTGTACTTCAGAGGGCCTGGGCCAGCATTTCCATCAGCACAGTGCTGCACTGCTCCACGGGAGCACAAATTTGGAATACTGCTTGCCTTTTTCTGCCATACAAGATAGACCTGGTCCAAGTCATAGCTCATCCTGGCAAACCATTCCAGCCACCAGCATAGGCTGACTGCAGCCCTTTGTTAGTAAACCACTGGTCATTTCCTATGCAGAGAACATTGTTTCATGCTTTTTAAACTTCTTTTTCCTCACAGCCACCTACATTGGAGGGAAAGGGATACATTTACATAAGTTGAATATATGATATGTCAAATAAGGATAAAAGGTAAGAATTGTCAGCACTCATTGTTCAAAATGTACACCAAATGTCAGAGAGAGATGAATTTTTAACTCTACATTTTGTATTCTAGAAATGTCACTTTGTCTTCAGTCCATTTTGAAAGGCTGAAATACTGCTGAAGACACTGAAGTTGCTGCTAGTTGAAAAATGATGAAAGTAGAAACTGGTGTTTCATGTTTCCCAGAGGTAGAAAGGCATCTACTTTTTGTAAAATAAATGGTATTAAGAGTTTAACACAAACATTGTTCCATATTAATGGCAATCCATAGATGAGTGTGATGATTTTAGGCAGGAGATGTGGGAAGAAACACGAGAATGATTCTAGAGTAATACAGAATTCCACTTGCTGTCTTGTCTGCTGAGACTTTTTTGTTAAATACTTCCAACTATAATGGAAACATGAAAGTGTTAATCCTAACACCCAGTCTTGGAAAAGTATAGATTGCGATGGGTTTGTACTTCTGGTACATAATGCTTTGAAGGTTAGTTAGAAGTGAGGAGATGTGCTTCTCTCTTTTTAAGGATAATTTCTGTTCAACTGTACTGCATTTCTATTCACTTGATCTGGTTTTGTTCCTATTTAAATAGTAATGGTTGCAGAACACTGGGAAACTAACTGGTCTGATTTTACTGTCTATGTTTACTGAATGCAGTGATAAATGATTTGTATAAATAGTTAAAAGAGTATCCTAGGTGTTCTACACTTTTTAAACTTGATTTAATTACTTATGAATAGAATTTTTCAAGAGTATGGGATTTTGGAATTCTCACCTTTAAGGAGAACAACATAACTGATGAAAAAATGATTATTTAAATATTTATTAATTTAATTTCTCAAATTATTTTTCTTCTTCTTGGCAAAAGGCATTAATGAGAATAGTTCTGTCCATTTACAAGTGTAGACAACATGCCCTAGAGAAGCACCTATCTTGAATACCCATTTTTAGAAAAATTCAACAACCTTAGAGCAGCTCTCTTGAGGAAGATTGCTCAATGAAGAAGATGCTTGAAGAGTAGGCTTACAGTGTAAGACTCATTGATTCAGTGCAATTCTGCAGGGTTAAGAAGAAATTTGTTATCTCACAAGGGATCTGATAAAATTTCTCAATTATTTGCAGTTTCTGTTTGAAATCACTGTTTCTCGGTTGAAATATTGTCTTTGCTTTCTTGATCTGACTCTGTTCTTTCATACAAGAAACCATTAACTGTATTCATATAACTCCAGCTGAGTTAGATCCATTGGAAATAAACCAGTACAGATTTATTTTCCCCCAGCATTCATTTCACAGTATTCCAGAAGGCTGCCTAGTTTGTTCACTTCTTCTGGTGTGCTGCAGAAAATCTGTTTCATCTGTCCTTGGATGGTCACAGCTGGTAGATCATCACTTGAAGGGTTTTGAGCAGGTTGGTGAGGCTTCTCCTTGAAGATCAGGGCTTAACCTTCTTCATTTGAAGCCAAGTGAAGAACATCTTTCCATGCAAATGAAATACAGGTGTTGGTCCAAACCACATTTTATTTGCACATATTGACAGCTAATTTTCACTTTTTACTTTGAACTACAGAGGTGTAATCATAAGGAAAAAATGTAAACAATACAGCCTTGTAATAGGAGCAATGACTTTTTCCACTACTGAATCCAAATCTGAAAGGTGATTTGTGTGAGGAAAAATATGGTTCTTATAAAATGTGAGAGAAATGGGGTAAGAACTCAGGTTGTGTGGGGGGAAATCTATTGTTCCTTGCTGGAGTCAAAGGTAAATGTCTATGGAACTGTGGTAAGGTTATGATTTTCTCTTGTCCTCCCCTTCCAGTATTCTGTAATCAGAACAGCTATTGTCTTTCCACTTTATTTTCTACCATGTGACACGACAACTAAGTTCCTAAAAGGCAAATTATAAACATTGATATTAATTTATCCCTTTCAGTAGAGCTGGACTAATTTGTACTCTCTGGATGGATGATGTTTGGTACATGGATACATCACATCTTGCAAAATTTTTTCACTGGCTTTTTGGTTCCTGTAACAAATGAGCATCTTAGAAGTGACCTTTTTCATGAAGCAAAATTCCAAGTATCACCATCAGAATATCTCATTTTCTTTTGAAAATAATATATACAACAACATAACAAATCATGAAGTTATTAAATGTTAAAAACAAAAAAGGAAGAAAAAAGAAATTTCATATGACAAAACTGTTTAAAGGGAAACATAAGTTTATAAATATCTTCTACGTACATGCAGGTATTTTCATTGAAAGCACCTTCCCCCTTACTTCCAGTTCTCTAGAAAATCATAGTACATTTTCTGTATCCACACAAGAACAATGGATGTAATTTTTGTTTACCAATCTAAATTGCTTCAGTTCTTCACTGTGTAAAAACATGTATTATTTATATTTACTTGAGGTTATTATATGTAACTTCTCACTCAGCTATGTATACAGGAATCTAGACAAGTTAGAATGCACTCTGAACTAGTTTTTCCTAAAGGCATACCATAAACTTGACATGATATTAGTAAGCTTCTGATTCTGTATTTTAGGTATGTGGATTTTAAGAACACTTGTGTCTTTGAAAGGAGTATTTCAATGGATTTTCAATCTGGACCTAGAGGAGTTCAGGTGAGCTTCACAGGGTTCTTTTTTTTCTTCCCTTTTTTGCAAATCATTATGTACAAAATCCAGTTAAATTCAGTGGGGTTGAACACAGTAAGCGAGAAGGTGGTTTCACAGATCCTGATTTTATGCATATATAACAATGGCTATAAACTTCCTGTGCACCAATGGATAGTACAGGCTGTTACCTCAGATTTTTTGGAAATTCTGAATAGGATCAGAACCTTTTCTTCCAGTATCTTTCACTATTTTACCTTTTTCCTACTCATGCTTATTGCCAGGAAAGAAATCCCTTTTGAAGAATCATCAGATCATTAAGGTTGGAAGAGACCTCTAGGATCAGCAGATCAACAATTAACCGAGAGCTATCATAGAGAAGTGAATGATTCTGAAGTTAAAACAAAGTTAAAAGTTAAAACAAAATGCTATTACATTTATTGAAAAACATGAAATATTTGATTTCACCAATTTAGGTCACTTTATTTTATTATTTAAGGTGGAAGATTCATGTTTTGCTGTGTCTTAAAATACAAGACATTAACATTCAGGACAGGACTGGGGCACAACAGCTCTATACATTACTATGCAGCTAGAGCAAGGACTCCAAAAAAAAGCCATGAGTGATTAAATGGGGTTCTGAATCAACAAGACAGACTTAATTTAAAAATTCTGTTGTCTGTTAAAATTATAAAAATACCTGTACAGAAAAGGACCTCTATTACCCACTCTCCTGTCATCTGTCTAATAAGCTTTACCATAAGACCTGAGCACCCCATTATATTTCAAAAATTTTCATGGAAAAAGAAAAAAATAATCCATAGCTCTTCAAGCTTTGGTAAATTCATTCAGTTCTGGAGAATCTGTGTATTTTTTCAATTTATTTTTATGGGTTATGAATATTGTAAGGGCAAACAGTCACTTGCTAACATATCTATACAAATAAATAAGCATGTAGTTCTTTCCTTCTCTTTACTGGATTCCATATTTATAGTGCATTGTATTGCACAGAGCAAACTCTAACTACTTCCGTTGGGCAGATCTGAAGAGACTGGCTGGGAATTGAGAGAAATGCTCTCCACATCCCCAGGCATGCCTGGTCCTATCACTAGGCCCATGCAAAGAGGAAAGGTATTGAACCTTTTATCTACATTTTCACAGTCTGTATGCTCTGGGACTGAGATGACAAACAAATGTTTATCAGCAGCCTACTTCATGTTCTGTATGTGTGTGCGTAGTCTGTCTGTGCTGTTGCACTTTGCCTGTGTGCAAAGTGAAAAAAGTACATAAATCAGTGCAATGGGCCTGCATCAGTCCAGAGTATAAATCAGTGATCTCAGAACTATAGAATTGTTTTGATCAGAAAAGACCTGTAAGATCAGGAAGTCCAACTGTACACAACATTGATGTATTGTACAAGATTCAGCTTTAGCTGAGGGACAGTCATTAAAGATAATAGGGACTCTGAACTCACTTTTGGGCCAGGGAGGTTTCAGGACTGTTTATAATCTCATGTTGATGCCTTTGTGGTTTTGCTGAGCATCACATGGATGATAATTATGCAGATGGAAAGGGAATATAACCCTGGACTAGGCCCTAGTATCTTTTCTCGGTTTTTCCTCTATAATACTAGCTCCTTCAGAGGCAAAGACAAGAATGTAAAGGTGGGGTAAGTTGTCTCCAGATAAATTTGATATTTCTGAAATCTGGTGATTGAATTGGTGTGAAAGAATTATATATGCTGAAGCAATACACTTTTGCTATTCTTATAAGGTTTTTGTGACAATTTTCCTTCCTTGGAGTTACAGCTCGTTTTTAATAGACCTTCATTGCATGGTAAGATAATTTATTTTCTGATGTTTGGTTCTTCTGTTCTATCATGTATTTATTCAGAATTTTAAAACATGCATGCTGATTGACTTGATGGGTATCCAGATCCAAAAGAAGACACATTTAATTCTGAAGAAATTTCATGTCTGATGCTGTGGAAAGCCAAGAGTATGCTCTGCTGAACTGAGTTTATCAATGTCTGATTATGCCAGTTTAACTCAGCCAGTCTCCTGAGTTGTTTAATCATTAGAGCACCTCTACATCTTCTGGTCATTCAGAGTTTGTGAACACTTCCTTAATACTTCAGGATCTTTTGGTGTAGGAATAACTATGACCACAAGTAGCAGAATCAGATTCTGGGATTTATTGATATTCCTATTTTGTATGGAATGTGATTAAATAATGAGTAAGAGCTCTGATGATGGTTGCATTAGGTCTCTTCTAGTCTCAGTGTGTTATGTCTCATTATCTGAGTTTACATAACTCTGCTGTAAAGATGAAATAGAATCCAAGTTTCCTTCTCAGCAAAGAGACTGTTAATGGTCATAATTTCAGAATCATCAGAAGAAAATTCATCTAAATCTAATAGAAAAACAGCTGGTGTGAGTGTAGACTCTTAAACAGTTACAGCACCACTGATTTCTAATTATTGGGAACTGTACAGTTTTCTGTAATTTTAAAGGCAACATACTAACTGGTTTTAACATCTGTGTTATTAAAGAAAAATATGTATCTTAATGCAAACTGAGAGCATAGAAAGAGGTTCTTTATATTTCATGTGTTTCTCCAGTCTTTTACTTATTGGCAACAAACACTGAACATGAGGATCTTCAACATATATGAGTGGTCACGCCTGGGTCTCTGAACAGGAGCTAGATATGAGGTTGATGTCTTTAAGGAGGACAAGGGAGCATCCTGCTTCATTTTAAGATAACCTGGCAATAGACCAGCTACAAACAGCAAACAGTTTTAAGTTGGTTCATCTTCTCTTTAAAATGAAGATCAACTTTAACAACGAAAAAGAAAAGCTGTTAGCCATTGACAGTAAGTAGGGATTTTGGTTTTGGTTTTTTTTGGTTTTTTGTGTGTGTGAGGGGTTGAGGTAATTCTTGGTTATCAGATACTTTTCTTGTATTTCTGCAAATAATACCCAAACAAAATCTAATGCCAAGAAACTGCAAAAACAACAAAATACCAAGCCCTTAGTGTACTTATTGATTTAACTCCATTTAACAAAGACAGGTCTACATTATTTTGAGATTTATGTATCAACTTTCTTTAATTGCTCATACCAGAATAAGTAGTGAATGAACCATGAGCAGTCTTGTAGATAGGAAGTGGAAAGGGAAGGGAAGGAGAAGAGACTGTGGTAACAGGAAAAATGAACAGACTCCAATGCCTTCTCTAAGAAAGCCTTCCCTCTGCTATGACTCACATGGAGTAAGCTGTGACAAAGATGCCCCATTTTACCTCTCCTTGGTAATGAGAGATATTCAAAGTAAAAGACTTTCCTGGAAAAGCTTACTTCAGGTACTTTCATTTTCTCTAACATCAAGAAACATCAAATTTAAACGTGATCCCATTTGGCAGCAATGAAGTTGAAGGGCAAGCTTCTGTCAGGTAAAAGGAGGACATTCAGAGTGATATGTATCAGTCCTAAACCAGCTGTTTAATTTCTATCTGTAAGTGATAGACAGCCTTGATCTGAATTAGCTTTCTTGTCTGACTTTCTGTCTTTGCTGCTAGGTGGTACACTGGGATGCTGACACTTGGGTTAAGGGCTAATTTCCTTGAGTGTCTGGTCACATCACAGATATTCTCATGGTGTGCTGGCTTTGAGCACGGCTCCTGTAAATTAATATCACTTTATTTTCACTCTTCCCTTTGTCTTTTCTAATGGCGATCTCAAGTGGTTTCTGTCTAATTTCTTATAGAAGCATAAAAAGGTGGCCCTCTTATCTTTTTGGAGATTTTCTTTTTGCTTTGTTTTCTTTGTGGTAAAAATGTACATTTTGCTGTTGCACTGCTTCATAGTACTTTTGGCGGCTTACCACTTGTGATCCTATGAAACCTCCCTTTGCAATTCCAGAGCACGCTTTTTTACTATGTAGTCTTTAATCCACACACCCACAGGACTCTTGGCAATGATTTCAACCTGTTGTTCAGCTTATCTCTTCCCTGGACATTGCTCCTCTGAACCTTGCTGGCTCTTGTTTCTTGCAGATAGTGATTGCCACTAATGTTTAAATCATCCTACTCTTTCCCTGCCTTTTTATCTTTTTTCTTTCAAGATTGTAATTCATAATTTTACACTAAATTTTGTTTACCCTTTGCCTCATAGCTTTTAGTCTGTAAGTTCATATTAGAGAATATAGTGCCTAGTAGGTAGGAGATGGATCATGTCACCTTCCAGTAAATATTAGCTAATAGATGCCCAGCTTATTACATATAAGGTAGACAATATTTAATAATGCTAGTAGCAGCAGTAGTAGTATCATGAGCAGAAACTACCAGTTGGGGTGTTATGTTAATCTGAACGAAAACTGTAATTGTACTAGGAAGGAATCAATAAAGGTTAAATTTATTATTTTCCTCATTCTCACTACCACCTTTAATGGAGAGGGGAATGCTTTTCACAGGATCTCACTGCTAGTTTCTAGGTAGTGGGCCACTGTGTGGAAATCCTGCTTTTTCTGCGCCTTTTCTGTTCTGTTCTGTGTTTGTTTTCTGCTGTTTTCTATTCTGTTTTGGGTTTTTTAATTCCTGAGGTAACTTTGAAGCTGATGTGTGCACCCTCCTAATCTAGTATTTCATCCTGCCCTGTGACAGCTGGCACACCTGTGGAGAGTGGGAACTCACCTGCACAAGTTAATGCTCATTTAGTCAGTTCATTGCACTTACAAAGGCATCATATCAAATTAAAGAAAAAGGACTTTTTAATGTTTCTACTTGGAAAATAATTAAAATTATGTTTTGCTAATATTAAGTTAACACTTAGAAGTCTCAAGACTGCAAAATCTCTGCACACAAGATTCAGATTAAATAATCCTTCAAATTTAAAAATAAATCCTTCTTTGCAATTTTTGAGTTTGAAGTTATTGCAAATAATTGGCAAAGAAAATTGACAACTAAAATGTGCTTTACGCACAAAACATTTTGGACAGGTACACACCTGAAAAAGAAGTATGCAAAAGAACTGTAAAAGATATGCTTGGTTATATTTTTCATTTTGATGTTGAAAGGGTTTGAAGTGACATTAGATGAGGCCTCTGGCAGAAGGGTACTGCCAATTTTCACAGTAGCACTCGAGCACATAGTGACCACCAACAGCCATCTGGTAGGGTGGCAGAAATGAATTCATGCTACATCTTCATCTCCAGACATCAACACCCACAGGCAAGTGTTAGTCCATTCTGCTGGACTTTGGTCTGAATTAACACAGCAATGGAGGGGTAAGCTCAGAGGGTAAAAGGCAGAGCCCCAAAGGGACCTGCCTGCTCATGGGATTCTGCTGCAGCTGGAGACACTAGGGATAAAGACCAAAAAGTTGTGACAAAAGGACACTGGATTTAGAGGTCTGTCAGTTCCTCAATGTGAATTTGCTTTTCACTATTTGCCCTGAAAATATGATTTTAAAATCTCAACCAGTTTTGCACTCACTAGCAAGAAAGTGCTCTGGCAGATCTAATTTCATGTTTGCTGTGGGTGACTGTTAAGTTGGCTTTTTGTTATCTTAATTTTGTTTTCTGGTACAAATAATACAAATGCCTCTTACTGTCAATAAGAGATTTCATCTATTGATTTAAGGAGAAAACTCTGCTGTCCATAATAATTTTTCTCACCTTAAATTACTAGTTTAAATAAAATTGTTGACTTAAAAGAATCCAGTAATACAAGAAGAGAAAAAGAGTGCTACTCTCGCTATTACTATTACAAATTTATTGGTCAGGAATACAATAAGAGCCACTGTGGATTGCTTAAAATCATCCAAAGAGAGGTTAATGCATTAAAATATGAATATTTTATGCAGGTCATTAACCTTGATAATTTACCTTAAAATAACTTTGAACTGGCTTGATTTTGATTAGTTTCTAATGGAGCTTGAATCATCTAGATGTTAATTTTCCCTGTGTAGCTGCCAGGTTGTTGAGGTATTATCAGATGGATAATTATTCTTTCATCACTCTTATAAACTTGAGACATGCTTAAAGGAAGGAATAATTTTGCCCGTGCCACATTTTTTTTCTAGGGTTTTTAGCACTGCTTTTAAAAATATCAAGGACAGGCAAGACTATGATGTCCCCAGGCAACTGACCTTGGAGCTTACCCAACCCTGAGGGCACAGAAGTTTTCCAGATTTCTAATATATCAACTACAAAATTGAATTGAAAAATCTATATGGAAAACACACTGTTTTGGTCCTTTGCATTATTTTATTTTATTTTATTTTATTTTACATAGATTTTTAAGTTTTTTAATACTACGATTGATTTGGGTTTACTTTCCTAACTGTCCTCTGCTCTCTATGTTGAAATTGCTCCTCTCACAGGACAGTCTTTCTCACAAAATCGAGAATCAAAGCCAGTAATTTTAAAGTACTCATTTATGTTTTGGGAATAGAGAAACAGAGGACAGGGGGATTAGCCTTAGTAGACACTGGGAGAAAGGAAAATATGTTGGATGGGAGACTTGCAGTCCTGTACAGAAACATATATGCTCTAAGTTATCAGTTTTCGTTTTCTAGTAAAGAGAACACAGAAAATTCAATGCTCTTAAGGAAGTTTTAAACACATGGGTTGACTTGGGGATATTCTTACAGGGACACAATTCCAGTTTAAAGAAAAAAAAAGCCCTGAATTAGAAGAAACAAAAAAAAAGGTGGAAGAAGCCAGGAGAAAGGCACTGACAAGGTGAGGTCTGATTGACAAAACATCACCAGTCATCACAGATAATCTTGTGTTGGAGACCATTCAGCCTGTGAGGAAAGATTTGTGACATCTTCTGTCCCTGGAAGTGTTTCTTCCTACAGGACTGGAATGTTTAAAATATTAAATTAGGTATGAAGTAATAAAATATGCAATGTATTTGTTTACAAGAGGGAACAGTAAGTAGAGAATACTAGAAGATATAGAATTAGAAAATGGATTTGGATATCAAGTTTTCGGTTAGCAAGAACTCCACATATCTCTTCATGAAATGGTAAATTTTTATAACTAATATCAGAAAAATATATTCTGAATGAAACCCATGATTGCCTATATAACATGTTATGTAATTTTAAAGAATATGGGCAGATCCATTTTCCCACTAAGACTTCAGTTTCAAAGCAGGAAAAAAGGAAGGAGAAATACATTTTTTAAGCAGTTTCTTTTAAAGTACTTCCATTTGATTAGCATGAACTGGATTGATGCATTAGAAGGATTCATTTGATCTGTTGCACAGCTAGGCTGCTCTGGAACTGGAGAAAATTCAGCCTAGGGATTTCGGATCCCAAAAGAGTGAGTTAATTCTATCTCACTTTTAGCCTTCACGAAGTTTTGTCCTTCAGCATTATCTCACTATTGAAAGGTGAAGCAAAAGTTACATTTTCCTAGCAAAGTCCCCCAAAGCTACGTCTGTAGGCTACACTTCACAGTAGTAATTTCTTTTAATCAGCTTCAGTCTAGGAAGCTATTTTTGATTAATTTCTTGTATATTACTCCCTTTCGCAAAAGCCTCTCTTTCACCCCCAGGATGTCTTTTCACAACTCCACAATGTGCTTACCTTTTTTCCCACCATTTTGTTCAGTGAAGAACATTGTACCTTGCCAACACTAGGTGGTATTGGAGTTCTTCTATTCTCATTAGTGCTTTGAAATGTATTGCTATCATCATGTCTCATTCATGTATAACCAATTTAAGAATAGCCGTGTGACCTAAAATTATTTATCATTTCTCTTTGAAGAATACGGTTTTACTCAGTCTAAAGTAGTTTGCCAACTCTCTCACCATGCAACAGCCTCCTTGAAAACCCAACAAACAACTCTAAGACCCCGACAGTCATTTTGGATGTGTGAGCATTGTTAGGATAACAATGAAGACAGAGAAGAAAAGGATGGAAGATTAGATGGAGAGAATGCAAGACTTGAATTTTCCTGTACTTGCAAGTTAATGAGGGGGTAGAGCTACTGAAGGATAAAAGAATAGTTCAAAAATTGTTGCTATTTGATATAAGTGCATTCTCCCTAAATTTTCTACAGATGGTTTCAGAAATATTTCTCCAACTGTTGTTTGAGGGATAAAATACAGGATCAGGCAGGGAAACAATAGGCTAAACGTTCAGAAAGCTGCCTTTGTTTGCTTTTGGTTTTATTTGGCAGGATGCATGGTAAAATGAGATCTTTGAGTGGCTGTTTGATGTTTGGTTTCAATGAAGAAGCAGGTGATCATGACTTACATTAAGAATTGAACATCGTGGGTTACTTCAGTAGGCTATCATGACAAAACTTCAGCATGACTGGCATTCTCATTGTGCTTGAGAGTGATATGTGGGCGGCATCCTGAAACAACTGCTCTTTGTGCTGTTAACATGATACCTTCTAATTGATATATCATTTCTTTCTCCAAAAGCAATCCAAGAAGTGATACAAATTAATAAAAATCTGTTCAGAAGTAGCTGGTATTTTGGAAAACTTTGATTTCTTCCACATAGTGGGATCTAAACAACATATTCCATCTGAATCACTCTTTCTTCAAGCATCGAAAATATCTGAAAAACAGAAGAAAAAAAATCTGTGCAAGAGTTTTTCAGTTACAGGTTAAGTTTCACATTTATAAAAGTGTAAGAGACAATAAAGAGAGTGAAAAGATGTTTTACATCTGAAAATCATTTCTTAATCCTGAGACATTCCCCGTTATCATTGCAGTGATTAGATTTTCTGCGTTAAACTTTCATTTATGGATTTGTAGTACACTGATTTGCATTACAGTGTGTGTTGATAAAACTAGAGAAGTAATACTGAAGTGATCAGCATTCTGTATAAAAGTACAGTGAAAAAATGCTGGAAATTTGCTAAATGTGCATTGCCATTACCTGGCCTTTATTTATCATTGACATCATTTTGTCAATGAAGTTATATTTCCTGTACATGAATTGTCGTATTTGTGACATATTTGAACAGACAATTTTCATGCCCATAAACCTTTCTTGCTTGCAGAGATGCTTATGGACTATTTCTTTCCAACTTTTTTCAATTTTTTCCAACCTAAAATGAGTGACAATTCAAATAAATCTTTTTCCTCCTCTGGCTTTTTGAAAACTCTCCATATCCCACCATGAATAAAGGGGAAACACTATTCTTCTGCTAATGTCCTTGAGAATAATCCTCTTCCTTAAGCTGTTGCTTAACTAAGATATTTCACTAATATTTGACACAAAAAATCAGTGAATGAGCAGCCAAGGATGCATGAGATTATGTGCACACTCTGGAGATAAAAAGCACCTATCACCTCTACAATCCTCAAAGACGTTTCTACATCTTTTCTCATTAATTTAAAGATTTTTTTAAATATTTTTTTTTTTCAAACAAGAACTTTGGCTTCTCTGTTTTTCAGTAAGAATCCCCTTTTATTGTTTTCCACTCTCTGGTTTCTTTGGCAAGTTCTTGTTTTAACTTGAAAAATCTCTAATGTCCCTCTGTGGAAATCTTTGCATGGAACCCACCTTTCCATTCCAGTTCTTTAACACATCAGTTAATCTGTAGCGAAAAATAGATTGGTTTACACCACTGCATTTGGCCCGAGAGTTTTTTGAAATATGGATTTTCCTTTTCTTGTCTTCCCATAAGAAAGGCTTTCTTCTTTCAGTATGAGAGATGTAGAATCATGACAATAATCTAGACTTTTGTTGAAGTGCCACCGTGCAACTGCAATTGATTTGTAGTCTGAGATTTACATTTTTTTTCAGAGAAAATGGTTAAGCTTGTCGTATTGTAACTCTGGATACCTCCATAACCTGATTATTTAAAGCTGCTTTCAAAAACTTAGTTATTGCATCTCCAAAACATGAAGCAGCCATGTGTATCTTGCAGGGACTCTGACAGCAGGGCTGAGGATGTCTGCAGCTCGATCTCAACATTAAACATGGATTTTTTTTTTTTTTTAGGGAACTGTAAAATTGGAGCAGCATGCCAATTTATATTGTGGAAACCCATGTCACCTATTATAATAAATCATCAAGAACTGTCTTGATAAATCAAGAGAGGAGAGGATTCTGAGGGGTGAGAGAGATGTAAGCGTTTAGATACCTCCTTAGGTTTGCATTGGCTATTTTTGCATTTTACAAGATAAGTACACTTATGTGTAAATGAACAGTATCAGGACATTGAAAGTAAGTGGGTATAAATGAATCAGATTGAAAAAACAGATTTAAAAATTCTGCAAGATGTGTCAGGGATTATATGAGTTCCCCCAAAGTTTCTTTTAAAGTACCCTTCCTTTAACTTGAAGGCCTATTAAGATGACCTAGATATTTTTCAGCCATGTGTTTCTCTTTTGTTTTATTCATGGAATTCATAAAAGCTTATGATTCTTGTGTTATAAAAGCTTTTGCTCAAAGAAATTATCTAATCCATGACTGCTTTCTTCCTTGATTTAGCCTCAACAATTTATAATTTTACGTATTCTTCTTTGCAAAGATATATTTTGGTGAAAATTAAAATGTCTTCTCATGTCAAAATCTATATAAAATGTGGAAGTAGAAGTTGAATGGCTCTTCCTTGTTGCACTCTCATATGCCTGATTCTTTTCTTTTCCTACATTTAGATGAAAGTCATGAAACAAGTTCTCATACTAGTGTAACTACTATTCATAGCACAATTTCATTCCAAAGGGTTTTCTTCATTCCAAGAGGACAAAGCAAGGAAACAGAAATGCAGTTTGGAAGAAAAAGTGGAGAAAGCTTAAATTCGGAGGTAGATTTATGTAGTGGGTTTAGTGCTGGCCAAATGTCAGAGCACCTACTAAAAATTATTTACTTATTTCCTGCACATCATGAATTACAGGGGAAAAATGAAGTCTGATATATCAAAAAATACATCTTCACCACAGCCTCACGAAAGAATTTCAGCCCAAGACTAAGGCATTTCCTCAATCCTCTCTCATCTAGAATCTGACTACTTCTTTACTGACCTCAGTGTCCCATGTTGTCTTCTCTGCCTTCTCTGTCTCTTCACCCTTTCCTTTTCCTGACTTGGGAGAGAATTGGTGTTTGTAGGTTCATTTGTTCTCAGATTTTATCAATTGAAACAGTTTTTATAGAGTTCTGCAGCATTGAAAAGGTTGGTCTTGTCCAGGCTCTACAATCGAGGAATCGCTGTGTCTCTCACTGCTGATCATGTGGTCCCCGCTGGCGCCATGCGAGTCGCGCCGGCTGCCGGTGCCATCCTTGCACCTTTCCCTCATGAGGGGTGCCGGAAAAAGAAAAACTGCTACTGCTGCTTTTGTCCTTCTGTCTGCAGCACGGCTGGCTAAAAGTAGCTAAGGAAACAAAGTCCATTGGGAGTATGCTGAGGCAGCCATGGCTGCGCACCATTGTCCCAGTTGCGCTGATTTTCGGCTGCAGAGTACTGGCCACGTGGCCGCTCCTGGACTGAGCTGGTGGAGGCCACTCCTGGCCCCAGCTGCTCCCAGTGACGACCAAAGGGCCACTCCCTACGCTGCTCTTGGAGTAAACAAAGTTCACTTGTGAGCCATGCCAAGATAGCCATGGCCGGATGCTAATTTAGGCCAAGAAATCCTGGCTGCATAGTTGCTCGTGGTGTTGGGCTAGCCCCAGTAGCACAGCCCAGCAGTGGCAGAAATCCCAGCCAAGCTGCGGGACAACCAAGCCTTGGCCCAACCCGGCCATGCGGCCATGTCAGCCAAGTCAAAACCGCATGGATTTTCCACAGAAAACTGTGAGGATTATGACCATTACCAGTGTAATCTAAAAAACCAAGCAATTTTCCCTTATTTTCTTTCTCCCCCAGGAAGATGTAATGTCAAAATATGAAAGTCAGAATTTATACAGCTGTTAGAGAAGAAGGTTTCCTTCTGTGTCTTTTATCTCATGGGTAAAATTTTCTCTTATAAAATTTTGAATTTTTATTTCATGGAAACATGAAATAAAACTTTATTCCTATCATGTATCTGTGTGTCTGTACTTTGTCCTGACCAAAGTGCTTAAAAAAATAAATGTGGGTTGTTTAATAACAACTTTGACAGTTGTTATTAAAATCTAAAAATAAAAGATAGCAAGATTTTTAAAAATAAAATTAGGAAACTTTTTTTTTTAAACTTTACTTTGTAAATAGGAATAAAATTTTACAGGCTAATCTTGATGCATTTTTATGTCAGACTCCATCAAATACAAAATGAATGTATTACTTTTCAGTGTGAGTCCTTCCAGTACACATGTTTTGAAGAATGTCTGTACAGCCCAAGAATAGAAAACATTGCCTGAGGTAGCACATTTCAATATGCATTTCTCAGAGCTTGAAAAGTCCATCGTGGGATTTTTTTTTTGGCATTAACTCATTTTGTCAGAAACATACAATTTATATGTATCCATATGTGACTGTGGAGTGGCTAAAATATTTTTTAAAATTATATATTTCTATATCTAAAATTGAGTATGGAAATTTTTTTGTCATCCTCAGCTTTTAGGTGGGATTTTCATTCACTGAAAATTCTATGCTTGCAGTAAGAAAAGCATGATGTTGACAATGGCCAATACTTTTCAGTTATTAGTGTTGTGAAACGGGTTTTGGGCACCCCTCTCTTTGGTCTATCTTTCTGTCCAGAAACTGAAGTATTCTTTTTCCCAATTTACATATTCATCATGCAGAACCACAGTTAGTGGTCAGGTTCTTAATAGCTGAATCTATATTGTGTCTTTTTTATTAACTGGAGTCTCCAGGTTATACCACTTCTTTTTCATCCAGGCTTTAAAATGTAAAACTTGCCTGTCCTGGATGAAGCTACCAAGAGGCAGAATCTTGCTAAGGAAATCTGTTCCATGACCAGACATACTTCTTTGTCCCTTTTTCCATTTACCCACTGCCTATTTCTGTTCAGCTTAAACTGCTTGTTTTCAATGCTGATATCATACCCCTTTCATTTTAATTTAGACTGTTTAATAAGGCTTCTCTAGTGTCATAATCACTTTAGAAACCACCAATATCACTCAGACATTAACATGGTATATATTAAGATTGGATTAGAAATTCTGTTTCCAATGGAATAATGCAGAGATATTTTGGTATCTATTTTATGGGGAAATACATTACAAATAAACCTTGCAGTCTAATTTATTATTTGTTAATTATTTGCTATAAGTTAATACATTGTATTTTAAAGGTCTGTTTTAAAGGTTGTACCTCAGGAGATCAACGGTTGCAACCCTTTCATCTGTTGTGTGTTTGATTGAAATGCAGTCTCATTGTCCACCCCCCGGATTTTGTGACCTGATCTATATAAAGGGGTCACTGAAGTTAATATTATTGTTAGTCCAGGAACATAGCAAACCTCAACTGAGTGCAACAGTTGGTCCTGCAGACTTGCAATCTCCAAACTCATTTACAACAACTAGATGAGACTGTGTCATACACCACCAGTAACAGTATATAAATCCACGTAGTTAGTATGAAACACACTACTGCTGTATGTATTTTCATAGGTAGTGGCCCTTGTAGGCTTGAGGGAACCAATCCAAGAAAACACATACTTTTCCAGATGGACTATGGGTTCATGATAGGCAAAATTTGACTGATCATACCCTTTGTTACTGGTAATACTTATGTGATGAGTTCTGCACTTTGTTAACTCTTGTAATAATTCTCTTCTTATTTATACTGCTGACACAGCATGGAGGGCAATGGAAGACTTTGTGATTAACCCCTGATCTCATAGGCAGGCTTCTACAAAATGGTCAGGAAATCTCTACCAGCATCACACTTCATTCTTTGTAAGTCCATGAAGCAATAATCACAAATACATATGCACGTTCACATACATAAATACAGAGATCACTGCAGGACTGCAATAGGATGCTTAGTTTTCTGTGTTACCTGAAGAAGACAAGAACACCTGATGATTTTTATTAATTTCCATCATTGTTCCCCATGCATTTTTAGAGGTGCCCACTATACTCAATGACAGTCTTTTTATACTTCAATTGTCAGTTCACTTTCTTCTCTACATTTAACATACTAACTTCCTACTTTAGCTAACATCAGCAGTCATATTTACACAGGGATTTTATCCTCATCGAGCTCTTCTCCCTTCCCCTTCCCCTTCCCCTTCCCCTTCCCCTTCCCCTTCCCTTCCCTTCTCTTCCCTTCCCACTCCCCCTCCCATGTTTTCCTCTCCGTTCCAAACTTTCCACCTTCCTGCTATCTCCCATTATATGCACAACTGTCAAAAACAGTGTGACTGAAAACAACTTTTTTTTTTATAGTTTGGCTGTTACTTTTTGAGGTGGTGATCTTTAAAGGAGTATCCTGTAAAACATGGCAGAAAGACCAACCAAAGCATTCAAATTGTTACAGCCTAGCTTTGAATGCTGATGCCATTAGTTTTTAGCTCCCTCAAGGTCACATACAGCTATAACTTAAGTTCAAAGTATTTCTCTTTATTGATTTTTCTTTCTGTCTAGCTAATGCTACAGAAAAGGCTTTATTTTCTGGGCTATATTTTGCTATTTGGTATTGCAACAAAAAAGCCCCACTCCAACCCATGGCATCAGAGTTCCAGTATAGATATAATGCATTCGTACTGGTGTACAAATGAAAAAGCAATACTAAATTATTCTTTATCCTGTTGAAAATTATGTGTTCTCCACATGCTGCCATTATATTCAATGCAGTCACACAGAGGATGTGGTACACATGCAGTGTGCATTCAGATACATACTATAGAGCTAATTGTATCTCAAATGTATTGTTGCATACAGTGCACAGTCTTCACTTGCTTCACTGGGCTCATGCTCAGAACAGAAACAAACTCAAGTCAGCTGTTTGCGTGGTTTGTCTGCAAGAAATTATTTTCTCATTCTCCAAAATTGTGGTAATGATAGTAAGGTCATTTGAATGTATTTTTTAAAAAATTGAAAAAAATTAGCACCAAATTTCCAAACTAAACCAAAGTAATACTAAGAAAGAATGCATACTTTTTCCTTTAAGGAGTAAGAAAAATATGAAAATATCTGGTGAGAAATATGTCAGTCAAATCTTAAAATGCACTAAGACTGGAGTATATTTGTGTTGTTATTTGAATGATTAATTGAACGCCCTATTGCTTAACTTGGTGTCGCAGCAATCAGAATGCAAAAAGACACAATTAAGAGAACAAAACCTCTTGGCATAACTGACCCTTTCTGGTCATGTCCTCTTTAAATCATGTTTGATAACGAATGCTAGTCAGGAAAGCAAGCAAATAAATTAAATAAGTTTACTACTTTTCATTATTTGCTTTTATTAATAAAATAATTCACAACAATTAAAGGAAGTGTTCCATTTTAAAATTTAGAAAGGAAATACAACAAGATATCCCTGAAAATAATCCCTTAAAAGGATTTATTTCAAAATGTGTGGGCATTCATGTGGATAAGAATCTCCATAATTACAGAATGAAAAAAAGCATAGCTGACAGAGCTTTAGAAGGCAGCAATCCCACAGTCTGCCCCAAAGTCGTCAGAATAATTTTTGTTTGCATTATTCCTGAGAGAGTTTCAGACAACTCTTAATAAATTCTATAGTTCATTCCTTTGACGGGAAGCCATTGATAATTTTTTCTCTAATGTATCTAAACATTTTGTTCCATTAAAAGAACTAAGTTCTGGCTTTATTCAGGTGCATCTGAAGAACCATTTATTCTTGTTTTGCATCCAAAATTGCCGGAAGATATTGGGGCAAGGCCCCAGGTCAATCCTGTGGAGATTGAGACAGCTTTCTTCTCCAGGACAAAAAAGTTAAACACTTAGTTTTTACCAGACTCTAGCAATGCTTCTTTCTACCAAATTATCTTTCAGGTGAGATGAATGATTTGCTTCATTAACATTTCTGGATTTTTTAGCAATCAAATATAAGCAGCCTGACCTATATCTTTCTGGCTTATTTAACTTGTTTCCCTTCCTCTCCCAGCATGAACATCATTAGTCCCATCTAATTAACAAGTTGATTTTTTCCAAGTACTTTCTCATAAACTTTTGGTGGGTGGCCTTTTTTTTTTTTTTTTTTTTTTTTTTTTTTTTTTTTTTTTTTTTCCCATTATTATGGCTGTATAGTCCTCTTACCCTAGCTTTTAGTGTGGCTGGCCACTAATCATTCTGTAGTTGTACTCTTTTGAGAAGGCATGTAGTGAGGGAATGAGCACTCATTTTTTTCCTTAGATAGTCTGTTCATAACCTTCTATGTAGATCACTTTCCATGTATTCCTCCTATGACAAGGCACATAGAGAACAAATTACCATGTACTTTGTTGTACTCCATTAATGTACTCCATTATCACTTAGCTTCTAAGCTCTTCAACTTTGCTTTTACCAAGACTAATGCACCAAACTTCCATGCTTTAGCATGTAAATCAAATGCTGAGAGAAAGAGAGAGAGAAGCAAGCTAATCTCAGACAGGAATAACATAGTAATTCTGTTCACATTCGCTGAAGTGTGTGATACAGTGAAGAAAACTCAGCATAGATGCTGGTGATAACTGGTGCCAAGGTTTCTAATGTACAAGTGTCTGTACATTATCCCTCACTAACCGTCAGCCAAACACAGAGGAAAAAGGTACCTCATCTTCTGCTTTTTAAATGGTTTAATCATGATATTCAATTAAGTTTTCTTTGAGAGACAGAGGCAACAGCATACTTTGACTAATCATGACTAATTGTGGTATCTTTATGGGACAGTATCCATATCCATCTGGAAGTACTATTTTCTGTGTCAGTGTAGGTTGTATAATACATGTATGGGGAATGTTCATTTGTTTCTTTTTCTGTGTTATATGTATGTCCTGTGATTCTTTTTTAAAGCTTTCGGGGAATTCAGCTTAAGTGGAAAGCTTTTAGACTCAGAGTGATTTATAGTCTTCTCTGGAAGACATATAAACTACCTGACATTGTTAAAGTCTGAAGAGAAACAGATAGCAATATATTTCTTGCAAGAAATTTGTTATCATAGCAGTTGTCTTGAAGTACCTTTCTAAAATATGCTCTTTGTTTAAATCTTGTGATTTTTCTAGGATGTCAGAGAACTTCACTGAATGCCCAGATTTAACAGTATTGTTTCAAAAATATCTATCTGGATGTGTTGTTTTCCTTTTGAATGCAGGGAAAACAAAACAAAGTAGTTGACTGCATCAAAGGATTAGGTGTTCTTAAATATGACTTGAGAAATACCTGGATTATTGATAACCAATTTGATATTGAGGTGCATTTATTAATGATTTATTTATAATCATTTATTAATGTTGTTGTTATAAAACATGGGACTGTGAAAGAGTCTGGTGCTCAGTCCTACATTTTAGGAGTGTTTCTGCTCGAATGACATCTCAAATTATATACAGTCATAGAAAGGCTGAGAAGAGAAAAGAAATTATTTATTATGAGCCCCAGACAAGAAGTGGAGAGAAATAAAGAGTAGATAAATAACAACATTAGAATATCTGCATTGCATGAAGTTGCTTGGTATCAATGTATTGCCCAAGGCAATGTCTCAATTTATGATGACAAGGTAAAGAGTTCAAGGGATTAAAAAAACCTCTAAGGAAACATGCAGGTTATTTTGGGAAGGGCTTCAGAATTTTTTAGCCATAGTAAATACACAATAATATCTCAAATAATAATCTTGGGGCTTATTTTTTCTTTTATTTTAGTAATAAAGAAAAAGCATTTTACCATGAGAACATCAACTGCACCAACGTAAGTAAAGAGGTGAGTATAACTTTTTACTTATAGAAGTCTTTGTAACTTTTTTACACATCAGAACGTGTTATTATCGAACAACTAAAAAGAAAAAAAAACCTGTTACTCTCTCACTGAACAGCTGTACATTTCCTATAATTTCTAAAATATTTAAGTTTTGCTATGTTGAAGGTAGTTGAGTTTTCCTGTGTAAAGCCAAGAACTGAATGTTCATTAAAATATACCCTTTTTTGCCACTCTGGATACTGCTGACATATCCTCAGAGCAGATGACACACATGAAAATATATCAGCTACATATATTTAGCTGGAAGGAATAGTTTCAAGGGGAAGGAATACTGCTGAGATCTGAGTTGAATTCCTTATGGAAGTAATGAACCTAGATAGGTCTATGAAGGTAAGAACTAGAATTCTAATTTGTGAAATGTTCAGTCCAAATCTACAGATTTATAGTAATTTATGGATGTAGATTTTGGTTTTCCTGAGTTCTCCTAGCCTTGGGCAGATTTCCACCATGAACGAACATTGCACAGCTTTTATTTGATCTATTGAGGAAAAGGTTTGCATGCATATTTACTCATCTGTGTAGCCTGGTACAGCATGTGATATTTAGAGGTAATTTTATGTAATAAGTACTGTAGATAAAATTCTAATTCTTAATTTAATGTAAGAAAGGACACAGATCAATGAGATTTTGTAGTTCTAAGCCAGTTCAAGATTAAGCTGGTGTCATAAATTGTAAGATAACTCCAGATCTGAGACAGAAATGTAGCTCCTTAGGCTGTATATAGTTTTCTATCTTTTTCCTCCGTTTTTCATAACTAACATAATTTAGATTTGTGAGCTGTTGCAGAAGCTGGATGAGGGGTAAAAGGTCTATGGACTGCAACAGTTACAGAACCTAAGGATGAATGCTGTTGCAGTCCCATATTATACATTTGCTCAACACATCTGTATCTTTTAGTCTCAAATTGAGAAACACAAACATAATGCAGCCTGGGAAAAGTGAAAGAGGAAAGAAATAACCTGAGAAGACTTTAAACCACTGGTATATCATTAGAAAAAAAAATCAAAAGCAGTAACTCATTCAGGGACATTAAGTCTTGTGTTGCAAATATTACTAAGTTCAGATCTATCATCCCATACAATTTATAAGCATGATAATGTAACCATATGGAAGATTTTCAGTGCTTTGTATAAATAATTTTACTGTGCTAAGTAACAAGTTTGAATTTTTTTACAGTTTTCATCGCATTCTCTAAATCTATTAAGAATTGCTAATTTTATATACCAGTAAATTTAGATATTTTTGTCATTCTTAGATATCTTGCAGTTGTGAACAGCGTGGCTGTATTCAAACTGGTAAACTTTTTCTTTATTTTAATTTTTTAAAAATTCATCAAATAAGTTAGTCATTTAAGCCAAGGGTGGAAAATGAAAAGAAATTCTAATCATTCTAACAAAGTGTATTAGAAATTCTAGAAACTACATTGGAAGTCACCCATGTACAGTCTGAATTAATTTTTTGGATGCTGCCTTGGAATACTGCGGAATACACTTTGTGTTCAGAAGAGCTGTTTATGAAGTAAAGTACTTTCAAAATAGCTTAAACCCCCAAAATTTTTATTTGATGAAGAATTCTCTACTCTCTTTCTGATGAATTAATTCTAATATTCTTTTTCCATCCAATCCTTAGTAGTGGATCTCATATTTCTCAACATACGTATCTTCCTTCACAGATGACAAAAAACTTTCCCACCTTCCAGTTTCCTTACAGACTTATAGTGTCAAGTCTCAATAACATAAGAAGGAAATAGAAACTCTTACTTAATCAGGGAGTATTAGTTAGAGAGATGACTTAGGTATCATGACAGCTAAATTCTATTTCAGACACTAATTTGCTAGTCTGGCTAATAGTGGACACTTAGTTGCATGTCATTTTCTCCTAGTGAAACTGCAATAATTTTTGCTCGTTTTTAGGAATCATGCCGAAATCAGGGAAACATTCTTTTTCTGAAGTGAAATGCTAGTTGCTGTCTGATTCTGTTTCTGTCTCTTTTTTCTTTTTCATTTTTTCTTCTTTTCTTAGCCTAGTAAACAGAATCTGTGGTGATCGATGTCATTATAAAACCCTAGAATATCACTGAGTGTTGTTATTCCTCAATACTAAAAGAAACAGAAGATACTAAATCATATATTAAAAATGGAGAGAGGTCAAGGTGGAATAGTATTGCATACCAAGAAGCCATTTTGAGTTGAGGACAATTTTTGCTGGGGGAAAACAAAGCATGATACATACTCATGCTAAAAAAACACTGTAAAGAACAAAAGTTCTTGCTTCATCCTTCTCAGACAGGAACATTCATCTTGATTATATGACATTAGATGACTAAAGATACTGATCCTTAGAAGTAGAAGGCAGCAGTTTATTGTGGAGGTGCGCGCGTGACTCCAGTTCTGTTTTACAGTTGTTATTCTCTTGTTAAAGTTTACAGTTGTTTAAATTCATATTTATTGCATTTGTTCAAGATGGCCTCCTTTCTCCTCAGGTTTTCCCGCCAAATCCTCAGTTGCCAAGTTACCCCCATCCCATAATAGTTGTTTACCACTTTTGTTCACCTGACAATCTTTGAGTTATATAATCTCTCCTCCTCCTAGTTATGTAATCCCCCCTCCCCTTGCTGTATGTTATTGGTTAAAGTTTGATAGATTACTGTCAAGCCACACCCCACCCATTTGCCATTGGTCCTTGCTGATCCTTCCCTTTGTAACCCACCCCTCAATAAAAAGCCGCGCACAAGGAGGATTGGTGTCTCTCTGGAGCACCACCTCAGGAAGCATGCTCCTGTTGTTGGAAGCTCTTGAGAGTCCCGTCTCGTTATTCCCACCTGCGCGGTAGCTAGGCTGTGCCACTCCTCTGGCTAAGTGGCCCCCGGGTTGTGGTGGCGGCAGGGCTGGCCGGTACTCCGCATCCCTTGGGTGAGGGAAGAAGCCGACCACTGCAGTTTATTTTCTCTTGGAAAAAAAAAAAAAGACTTTGGAAAAGCCAGTATAATATTTATTAAGTCTATTAAATATGTCTTTAATAAGCTCATTTGATATAGACTAGTATTTTAGATTACTTTAATTCTGTTTTGATACACATGTCAAGAAGGAGAGAGGCTTTGATTCATCAATGTTTTGCTCATAAGGTTTATATGGCTAGCTATACTCACATAACTATAAAGCTACAAAGCTCATCTGTTTAAGTGTCCCTCTGGTGCCCAGTGATAGGACAAGAGAAAATGGTATGAGATTGTGTCAAGGGACAAAATTTAAGTTGGATATTAGGAAAAAATTCTTCACCCAGAGGTTGGTGAGAAGCTACATCAGGTTCCCCAGGGGTGTGGTCACAAATTGAAGCATGGCAGAGGTCAAGACAAATTCAGACAACAGTTTCAGGCACATGGTGTGATTCTTGAGGTGGTTCTCTGCAAGGGCAGGAGTTGGACTTTAATGATCCTTTTAGGTACCTTCCAACTCAGGATATTCTATGAATCCATGATTCTATAATACTTTAATATCATAATGCAAAATAAAAGGATGGGAAAATTACTATCTTATTTCCACTGAAGCTTTTCATAACATGTTGTCTACTCTTCCCAGATCCTGAATTATGTTCTACTGAGGGTAGCCTGTGTATATTGTGCTATAGATCTTTTGATTGTAAAATAATATTCTGGGTCACACCTACCTGTGATTAGGCTCTATAAACCAGAATAGGGAGATGAGTGCAAGATAATTAGGAGACAACTGTCTGGCTATGAGGTTTGACATAGGTATCCTGGCTGGTGTCCTGCTCTTGACATGGTGCCACAGTGGCTGGGGGCTTGGGGCAGCTGAGGGGTGGGCCAGACATGCTGCCACCCAGGGCATCAGGCACCTCTAGAGGACAGCATCAGTAAAGCCTATTGGTACTCTCAGGTCTCTGAGACACTTGTACCTGATTTTGGTCTTCTCAAATGCACCCTGTTTAATGAGTAAATAAATCAGCATTAATAGTAGTAAGCGCACTTGAAGATGTGAGTGACCTGAAATATTCTGTTACTGGGTGATATGTGCTTGCAGATTCTAATGTTGATATCTCTCTGGGTGCTGAAAGTGGTTAAGTTTTGTATAAACACACAAGAAAGCCAAGGCCAAACTCTATTTTTTGTTATGTTTATTAGTGCGCATTGTGAAACTTGGCTTTTTAGTTCAATTGGGTAGGTTTGTTTCTTTCTAAAAGAAGGAGGTTTGTTCTTAATCTTCTAGGGTAACAAAAAACCAAAAGTCCTTTGGCTCTTTTCTAGGAGGAGGCTTTGCTTTTTTTGTTTGATTTCTCTTTTCCTTCCTGCTTTGTTCCTGAGAAGTAAACTTAGTGGTATCTTCCTCTATATATTCAGCACAAACTTGTGCTGTGTGGTATGAAAAAATTCTTGTAAGGAAACTATTGCAAAAGGGTGGCTGCAAATTCTTGAAGAGGGAAGATGTTTCCTGCTTACCTGCCCATGAAGAGCAGTCTTTTAATTTCATTTCAGTGGCCCATCTCTCAGGTTATTGATTTTTTTTTTTTTTTTTTTTTTCCTTTTGGCCTCTTTTAGGCTTAAGCTGGTGCTGGTTTTGAGACAGCGCTCTTGAAATCTGAGAAGCCATAACAGATGTGGTGCATTGCTAGTAGAAGCATGAAAATCCTCAAGGGTTAAAATTTCTTGGTCATGATTTTCAAAGATCTTTCTAAAAAGAATCCCAGGAGTATTCTTGTAGAAATAGCTTTTCAAGATACGTTGGAGAATCAGTTGACCAGTTGGTTTTCTTGATTTGTCCCATGAAAAGTAAGTTCCAGTTAGTGCTTATCTAAGGTTTGTAAATAGAACTAGCTATCCTGTAAATCCAGATCTCATTTTTCCCTGCAAAATAAAACTTGGTTGTACTTGCGAGTATTCTGAGCAAATTTCTTACTGCAATACTTCTCAGAAATACTAAGTTAACTACTTTCCATTAAAAGAAAAGCAATTCAGGAGATATATAAATAGTCTATAAAAATAATTGAGAGGGTTGGTGTATTGAATTACTGTCTTGTTTAAATACTTCTTGATGCAGACAACTATAAAAGACATGCTTCTTTCTGTAAGTCCCTGTTCTTGGTAGAAACAAGAGTTATATTGATTTATTGCAATTTATTTTCTCCCTGGATTCTGGTTTTGACATTGTGAAAAGATTAATTGGAATTAATAGCATTTGAACAGCTAATTAAAGTCACTCTTCCTTCAGTCAAATGAATTCCTTTTATCAGAGACATAACAAAGTGTTGCTTAGTTCCTGCAGTCTGCATGTAAATGTTCCTTGCTTGAATAAGCATCTCTGCAGTCATTAGTGGTTGAATACAGACACTATTAATGATATCTGGTAATTTCTTCAGCACTTGAAAAGCACAAATAATATACCCATTTATTCTTATAGATAGTGCAACAAAATTGGAATTTTTAAAAATTGAAGTTAATAAAAGACAGAGTGTATTCTTACTCTTGAGAAGGATTCTGTACTCTTACTCTTGAGAAGGAGATGAACATAATAGTATCAAAGAGCGTACTGTCAGTTTTTCATGCACTGTCCTAACAGAAAAAATTGGTATAGCTCAAAGAAATTAATTTCTCTGTATAATCCAATGCAGTCTCTCTAAGCATAGTGCCAAATAGCTTATTAACAAATTGCCATGTAAAAAGGTGTTGCATTGAAAACACAAACTGGGTGGGAAACAGAACAAAGTCAACATGCTGCTATCTGTGTGTGCCTACTGAAAATGGAGGAGGTATACCTTTTCCTACAGAATAAGGCTTTGGAGAAATATTTTTCTTAAACCAATCCATATTGCTAGCATAATGCTTGAGCTGCTATAGACTGTTGGCAAACATGCAGAGCATTACTAACTGCAGTGGCCCTCTGAATTGATGTTGAAGTCTGAACAAGGGACAGCTTCTTTTTTCCCATATAACAGTGGATTTATGTTCTACTTTGGTTTTTGCTTTTATGTGATGTGACATTGATTTGAATCCAAGGACATATTGAAGACATTGTTTGACTCTGGATTTATTACAAAAAGTTACAAATGTTTGCTGAAGTATTTAGTGTGAATCATTTTTTAATGGATATAGAATTTTAATTCATGTAATAAAAAGAGAAAAATTTTTGCAGTTCAGAGATCACGGAATATTTTGAGTTGAAAGGGACTCAACAGAACCATCAAATCCAGCTCTTGAATGAATGGCCCATAGAGGGGTTGAACCCACAATCTTGGTGTTGTTAGCACTATGCTCTAACTGACTGAGCTAATCTCATTTTGTAAGATAATACTTAAACATGTGGCTCTGATTACAAGTTCTGTTTCCTAGACACAGATCTAATTTTCAGACTCAGAATATATTCATTATCTTTGCTTTTATATTAGATGCACTCTGAAAAAATGTGATGAATAACATAATAAAAAAAATTCAAATTAATCTCTCTGGGAAAAAGGTATGACTGGTATTATTCACATAGTCTCTTGTGAATACTGAAGTAAAAGTTCTTGAACATTGACATGAAAACAATGATGTGACTACCTGCAGTGGTAATTGCACTTTGAATTATAATTTTGGAAGATGTTAACTCTTGGATTTCAAGCAGTAAGACAAACTGAAATTTGTTTCTTGTATCTATTGTATGATAGATCAGCCAGCAAGTTACAACTAGAAGATTATGGAGAATCAGGAGAAGGAGGGGAAGAGGAAAAACACTTCTAAACTACATGGAAATCTGTTGTTAAAAATAAATTAGAAGTCAAAACTTTATTAAATTTATGGTTGAATCTTAGCTGCAAAAGTAGACTCTTAAATTCATTGGATATGTTTCTTTTCTTCAAATAAGCCTTCTATAATAAAACCAATTTTTAAAGATAAGTTGTAGTATTTTTTCCTGGTTATTGAGTCAGTGAAATAGAACATACAATTCTGGTCCTATACATACATGCAGAAGAAAAGACGTTTTACAGTGAGAGTAGTACATTATGTCTGCAGAGAGAGCTGCAAGACCTTTTCATCACCATTTTTAAGATAATAATTTCTATTTGAAGTACACTGGTCTTTCCATTGAGGCTGTTGTGTGTGTATGGAACCTTTATATCATATTGCAAGGACTGTAGCATGAAATGTTAGTCAGTTTTAGATGTAAACATTTAAATAATGTACAGTGGGTGCAAAAAGTTTTTTTTCTCATATCCCTGTGTTGATTTTTTGAGGCAACTTGGGGTTGGATTAAAGACAGCCTGGAGAAGAAGAGATGTCTCTGGAGAGACCTTATAGCAGCCTTCCAGTACTTAAAGGGGGCTTACAGGAAAGCCATAGAGGGGCTTTTTCCAAGGGTATGCAATGACAGGTCAAGGGGAAATGGCTTTAGACTGGAATAGAGCAGTTTCATATTAGATGTTGTGAAGAAATTCTTTACTTGTGAGAGTGAGGAAGCACTGGGACAGGTTGCCCAAAAAAGTAATGGATGTCCATTTCCTGACAGAGTTCAAGGCCAGGCTGGATAAAGTTTTGAGCAACCTGTTCTTGTAGGTGCCATGGCAGGGGGGTAGAGCTAGATGATTTTTCATGTCCCTTCCAACCGAAACCATTCTTCTATTCTTCTACAATCCTATGAATTTATATATTCAAAGAAAACTTACAGGGAAAGATGAACCCAAAGTCTCCATGTATGAGAAAAGCCTGTCTTTTAACCCTCACCTGATACTCAAGAAACCAAAGAAAACAATAGGCTTTAAAAGCCCGTGATCTGTTTCTAAACGAGGATATTCTGAGCAAGGAAGGACTCTTGAAGCTCTTCTTCCAATACTTACCTACATAATGCTGGATTCAGTTAACCCTCAAGCAGGACTGCAAATAAATTTTGCTCTGCCATTTCTTCCCAAAACAGCAAGTTTGCACTGCCTAGTATATTTAGTCTGTTCAGGGAATCACTGGATTCATAGGGGATGAAAAAAAAAAAACCAACTTTTTTTCTTGTTTAGACATTTTGATCCTGAAGTGTTTTCAGAGTTATAATTTAAAAAGCCAAGTCCTGAGCCATATGAAATACAGACTTCTATTACAGAGATAGTTTGGTAAGCTAATATGCTTTGGGATGAATGACTTATTAAAAACTTCAAATAATAATCTGGTAGTTGTGTACCAAGAAGGTATTTCTCATTCTTCAATTCACTGCTGAAAACCTTCTGAACTAATACAGACGAAACAGCAAATATCTTTCAGCTGCCATCATCTTAACTCAGAAAATCCCTACAGCTTTTCATACAGCCCTTTGAAAATGTCACTTTTGAGTTATCTGAATTCATAGTGAAAAGAAAAGTTTCTCAACCACATTATTTCAGCTGCATTTTTTAGTGATTTAACCTCAGCTGACAACTAAGACTCACATAGCCACTTGCTCATTCTCACCTTGTAGCATAGGGGATTGATAGGGTGAAAGTGAGAAAACTTGTAGATTGAGACAAAAATATTTTAATAATTGAAGTAAAAAAAATTAAAAATAATGTTAATAAATTGTAGTGGAAAGGAAATCCACAAAGAGAAGAAAAAACTCAAGAGAGATAAGTGAAGCAATGGAATGCTATTGTTCACTACAAATCGACAGATGCTCAACCTAGACCCTCGGCTACACCCCTTCAATTTCCCCCTTCATTTCTTTTGCTGACTGTGATGCCAAATGCTTAGGATATTCCTTGGGTCAGTTGAAGTCAGATGTCCACACTGTTTCCTGTGTCAGCGTCTTTCCTTCCCCCAATGCCTCCCCCCATTCTCCTTGCTGGGGGAAAGAGAAGCAGAAAAAGCCTTTGCCCTGCTCAGCAATAATGAGAACTTCCCTTTGGTATCATCCCTGTTCAGCACAAATCCAGAACACAGACCAATACTAGCCTCTATGAGGAAAATTTACTCTATCCCAAACTGAAAAACAAGACACACTTCAAGTAGCAAATTTTGCTTTTGTCTAGATTTGTCTAGTAGAATACATAGTTGCCTGTTCTATTGATACCATTTAAAATTCTGTCAGATTAGCAGCAGATTCAAGTTCTCAAATAACTTGACAAAATGTAGAGCTTGATGCATTAGTCCTTTCCTGGTAACACTTTGAGAAGTCATCTTTTTTTCCTGTTAAAATGCAAGAGTTTAGAAATCTTTTCAATAGATTTAAATACAATCAGGACTCTGTAAATTCTGAACAGTTTGTAGAAGATTAAATATTTGACTTAGATATCTAGGGCTAAATTCTCCCTTTTTATGAGTTTTAGCACTTTATACATAAAAATCTCTATACCCTATTTTTTTAATTTGCCATGCTGTCCAAATATTATTTAAATAGAATCAAGTAAGTCCCCCCCTTTCAACATATTTTACTCCAATATGTTGTAGAGAGCTTTTAAATGCTGATTTAAAAAATCCTAAGCTTCTAAATAGATTTTTTTCTTCTCTTAGTTGTATTGAAATTTTATATACAAATACATTAAAATGATATAATATGATACACCGAACTTACTAGGATATGATATAACACAATATAATATTACACATATTTTTTGTTTTGAATCATTAAAATGTAATATAATTTTGACAGATTGTATAATGAAAATTATTCAATATTGAGAAATTAAGCTTACCATGTTTCTCAGAGTTACCGAAAGCTATTTTGTCATGTTTTGTTTTATGGATGTTAATTTTGTTTTATGGATCTTCACAGAGAAATGCATTGAAATGCATCTCTTCCCTCATGCATTCTTTACTTTAGAGCAGTTCCTCTGCTTCTTAAAGAGCCTGACTGCTGTATATTGTGTAGAACATTTCTGTCAACATTCTCTGCTGAGCATTGGCCTCCACAGAAGCTCTCTCTCACTCTGTACAGTCAACAGCCTGAATCTCCAGTTACCTGCTGAAGCAGAGTGGTGGAAGAAGTAAATTCGGTCTAACTAGCAAGAATGTTGCTGTCTGAGAAGAAAATTTGGGTGAAACTTGGCTGGAAGAGAGCACAATCAAGGCCCAGGTCTTGTACAGGTGACCCCAAAAATCAGGATGCAGCTCTAATTGTGTGTGCTAAAAAGTCCCACTGTGTAATCCCAGCCTCGTTTTGTAGACACAGGCTCCTGCCTAGCACAAGTAGCAAAATCCAAGCCTTGCAAAAATGGGAGGCTAAATTGTAAATTAGCATAAGAAAGGGGACGTCAGAGAAAATGAACATCAAAATGGTGCAAAAATGTGTTTGGAATGCTGTGGCATACACAATTAATCAGTATGGGAGAGGTCACTCCAGGAGCACTGTCTGAGTTCCTTAAAATTGTAAAATTAGTTTGTTTTTCTTTGCTCAGATTCTCAAGGTAGTGAAGTCCTTATTCCATCTACAAAAGTCCCTTATTAGACAAAAATTAGGAATTCTAGTCAGTGCAAGTGATAGTAAGTCGTTCAGAAGATACAATACACTTCTTCGTCTTGTGTTGAAGAGAGGAAGATATTAAGCTCAACAAAACTGTGGTGAAACTCAGATATGGAAACAATCCTGAGAGAAAGGAGTTGTTGCAAACCTGAACGTTTTCGAAAATTTATATTTGTAAGCTATGTTGTTAAAGTCTGCAGTATTTCAGTAACTTTGCTTTTGTGGTGTGGTTTGTTTATGAATACAGTGAAAGTCAGCTGCTTTGTCACAAAACCCGAACAGAAAGAAGCAGCTGTTGCTGGCTTTTTTTCACTTCCCGTACTGCCAGCTCTTTGATGCAGACATTGAATACAGAAGTAATTGATTTAATTTACTGAGGCTGGGGAGGCCTCCTACTTGAAGTGTGAAAAGGAAGGACATTGTATCCTGTGCTTCTACCTGAGTGTGGAGCAGTTCAAATATCAGACTTGGAGTGTTCTAGTTAGAGGAGTAATTGGCAGTGCCTGGAGAGATATCTAGAAATCACAGGGTGTGGTGGTCACTGATGAATACTCGCACTTTGGAAAATAAATGCAGATAATACATCAAAAGGTACCTGGGCCATTTTTTCCTTTATACATTCTGAATTTTATATCTTGAACAAAGCTTGCAAATAGTGATGATGAGCAGGAGATATGTAATTATTTCACAATTTTTGAAACCATGAGACCCAAACCATGAGAGCTTGCATGTGTTGGTTGATATCATCAGCAGTGAACCAGGCTGCTTTCAACTCAGAACAGAGTTAGAGGGCTGTCTGGATAGTTTCTGGACAAAAAATTCTAAAACTTCATGTGCCTACAAAACAATTGTAAAAACAAGGAATGAATATGAAAATTTAAAATGAAAATTATTTCCTATTTTTTGGGGGGCTGAAAACTGCTTTGGTACCCTTTGGGACATGGCTGTTCTTTCTGTGGGAAAATATTGAACAGTGCTGAAATTTGTAGGAATGTTACTTACTCCAAAAGTAACAAAGAAATTTTCAGTGAATGAAGACATCATGGACAATGGAAAGCTGACTCCTTTTGCCAGTGCTGTCAAAGCAAAAATTATGTAAAGTGCATGATTTAGAAGATGAAATTATGCTGCTGGATGGTATGGTGCAGACTCTACAGGGTTTGTGTTGAGAACAGGGTGATTGTGATGATGCTTGGTGCAGAGGCAAATTTCATTTCAAACAACAGAAAATTACACTTAAATACACCAACTTTACTCAAAGTTCTATAGAAGATAGTTCTATAGATATATCAGGGCCTTCTGCCCAGAACTACTCCCTGTCCTATTGGCATCACTTAAGGGGTCTGACTTCTGGAGATAGAACTGCAGGACTCTGGCCCAAATATCATGTAGGCCCTGATAGCCCCATCCTCACACTGGTCTCAGTTCTTCTGAACAGTGACTCTGCTGTCACAAGCATCAACGGGTCCCCTGCAGTTTGGAATCATCTGTAAACATGACAGGCATGCACACTGTCACCTACCCAGATCATTGATAAGAGGCTCCTGTGGGAGCTCTCTTGTTTCTAGTCAATAATCACTGAATTACCCATCAATCACACCTTTCTGAGTAAAATTATCCAAACTTCTTTTCATTCTCCTGATGGTGCACCCATCCAGAACATAACAACCCAACACAGAAGAATACTATGGGAGATGGTGACAAAAACCGTGCTAGTGTCAAGGTGAAAGACATCCACACTTCTCCACTTAGCCAAAAATACATGTATGTTATCACAGAAGGCAATTGTCTGGGACTGACATAGTTCACCCATGGTCAGTCTATGCTGGCTATTTCGTGCACCCTCAGTTGTGCTCCAACAGGACTTCTTCCATGGTTTTCCCTAGCACTAAATTGTCTGACAAGTCTGTAGTTCCTCAGACCTTGCTATTTTGAAGGTGGGTGCAGTCTTTGTATTTTGGGTTCTTTCCCTGATCACCATAACATACCGATGTTGTTAAAGAGCAACCTCACATGGACACCGTCTGGCTCCCTCAGCCTTCATCCCTGAGTACAGCCTGTCAGCTTTGATCCTGACAACACTTTGCTGTCTTCTGCAAAGGGGTGAGGTGTGCAGTGATGCCTCTCAGTAGGGCAGGTAAACTCCGGAATGCTGCCCTAATGATGCAGATACCTGCAATGATTCCAGAGTAACTGTCACAGCAAATTTGGATATTGCTGTTCCGTGACACATATGCTATGTGTGTATTTTCCTGGTTTCTGTTTTACTGTACAAGGAGCTGCCAGCTTTTGGAAGAAATCCTTTATGAGATTCTGCAGTGCTGTTGTGCTTTTAGTAGGATCAAAATGCGGGACATGGTGACCTCTTTTGCAGAGCTGTGATCAAACTGCTGGCTTAAGAGATCAAATTATGGTGATATTCTTCATTATCCTACTGGCTTTCAGGTTCTTCTAGATTTCAAATAATTGATAATGACATCATTTTCCCTTCCAGTTTAATATTATTTGCCATTATGTTATTTGCCACTGGTGCTCAGAACTGTGTAAAGCAAATAATTTGATCACATAAAATTTTTTATTGCTTTCTGATTGGAAGTAAAGAATATTTACTTTCTGCTTGACTACTTTATTTTTCTTGATTACCTTGTCTTCATTTACATATATTTTTCAATCATGGTTTCTTTTAATCTTTTCACTATCCCAGTGCTTATATTAAATTAAAATAGGATTCAGATGCATACATATCCTCTTCAGTTTCTGAAAATGCTCCAGTTATTAGACTAAGTGAATTTTCGTTATGTTTGCAATTACTTACTTGAGATTTTTGCCTCACCAAAACCACCCTAAATCAAATTAGGAAATACAAGTAATTTCACAATGAATAATTCTGGCTTAATTTACTAATTAAAGCACATCTAGTGAAGAAAAAGAGCTATATCATGTGACCAGTTAAAACTATTCAAGTGTTACCATTTAATAATCTGAGCAAGCAGCTCACAAATGTGTGATAGACAAAGAATTTTCTTTGTCACTCTGGTGAATAGTTTTGAATTACTGATATCTTCAGAGATAACTGCAGTAAAAAAATGTAGACCAACCTGACCTGGAAAATAATTCTTTACAATTTATTTCTTCACCTCTAATTAAAAACAATAAAACCTGATTCATGAATTTTTAATCTCAACAAAAGTCATATCAGTTCCATTACTGTTCTTTGGAAAGGTTTATGTCAAGAAAACATATGATCTCCTATTTTTCTTTTTTTTTTTCCCTTTAAATGAATGAATATTTTAGAGCAAATTAGACTTTTCTTTTCCTGACAGTAAGTTTGGCCTATGCGTTAGTTTCTGCAGAAATAGCGGAGTTCTAAGAGGATACAAAAACCATGAGTATAGACATTTTTACTTCTTATATGGAAGGGAAGAGAGAACAGATTTTCTAACGGCAGGCCAGGAACACCGATCTGAGGATGTATTTATAAGTGTGTTTCAGGTGATGGTATATAATAATCAAACTTTACATATCATTACACCTGATGAATTGCTGAGCTAAAAAGTTGTCTATAATCTTGGTCATTCTCCAGGAAGAGAGACTCATAGAATTATAGAATGGTATGGATTAGTAAGGACCTTTAAAATCATCTAGTTTCAGCACTTCTGCCATGGGCAGAGATACCTTTGTTGTGGTTCGAAAGCAAAATGAAGGAGAGGCTCCAAGTCAGAGATATAATTTAATAAGAAGAAAGGTAAAAAGGTAAAAATAAAATAAAATAAATGCAATAACACAAAGGATCACTGACAGAGTCAGAATACAACCTGAGCAGGATGGTGGAAGCAGTCCAGGTGAGGTGCTCTTCCTGAAGCAGTGATCCTGTAGAAAGGTCTGGTAGCTCTGGTCCTCTGGGAATCCAGTGGGTAAGTGCTACCTGCACTGTCCCACATACCAGCTTATATCCAGGTGAGAATGCTTGGCTCCTACCCCTGGGCAGAGCATCTCACAATGGGATGATGAGTTGTGAAGTGGGTCCTTGATGGCCCATTAAACAGAGATAACTCCTGGAGGGAGTTACCTGTGAGTCATGGGCCAGGCGTTAATGGGCCATTAGCAGAAGACACCCCAAAGGCAGGGGCTTGGGAAAACACCAGCCCACCTGGTTTCAACAGTTCATGAAGATGGTGATAGAATAAATACTTTGTGTATATCCTACACTGCAACCCAGGATAACCTTTCACTCGACCAGGTTGCTCTAAGTCCAAGCTGGCCTTGAACACTTCCAGGGGTGGGGCATCTAGGGATTCTCTGGGTAACGTTTTCCAGTACGTCATCATCCTCATAGTGAGGAATTGTTTCCTAGTATCTAAAGACATAAACCTACTCTCTATCAATTTAAAACCATTGTCTTTTGCCCTGTTGTTATCTGCCCATATAAAACGTTGCTCTCGCTGCTTTTTGCAAACCTCCTTTGGGTACTGGAAGGCCACAAGGAGGTCTCCCTAGAACCTTTTCCAGGCTGAAGAGCCCCAGCTCCCTCAGCCTGCTTTCACAGGAGTGCTCCAGCCCCTTGAGTTCTTTGTGGCCTCCTTGAACCTTCTTTACAGGTCGATATCTTTCTTACATTGAGGATAACACTAGAAAGGATAAACACCTTTATGTTGGGCTTTTGCTGCTTTTGACACATTTATAGTATTTTGCAGCACTTCCTGTATTGGCAACGTAACAAAATTCAGTCTTTCTCTTGAAACCTAATATTTCTACACCTCTTCCTGCTACAGAACTCAAATAAATGATTGAAACATTATTGTCCGGACAGTTGTTTGTAGATGAACCTACAGCAAATTGTAGCAAGGCTAAATTTTGTATAAATTTTGACAGACTAAGTGATATTGACTTGATTTTGACGGCTTTTCAGCAATTAAATGGAATATCAGGCAGAATAGGGATGCTTATAAAGAAGATCAGACAAAAAGTTTGTGAATTTGAAAGTAAAAATTGGAAGATTTTTCTCTGGATACAGAAAACCTCATTTGTTTTCCTTTCATTATGAGATGGACTCATCGAAGAAAAAGGACTTCAAACTAATTGCATGACACATTTGCTACATACCTTACTGCTCTGTACACCAGACAGCACCAAAACAGAAGGTTCTTGAATGTTGTGGTGCTGGATAAGTTCCACTGATATTTACATTCAAATTTATTTGAAATTATTTAATCAAGTAGGACTTGATAGCATTTACTTTTTTAGCAGTCACCATGACCCTGGCATTAATATAAAATATATTATGCATGTTCTAGATGATGAAGAGATTGAAATCAGCCCTGTGGAAATACTTGGGTGTAGTGGTGGTGAAAAATTAGATGTGGCCAGGCCATATACACACAGCCCAGAAAGCCAAACGTGTCCTGGGCTGCATTCAAAGCACCATGGGCAGCAGGGGAGAGAGGGGATTCTACCCCTCTGCTCTGCTCTGCTCTGCTCTGCTCTGCTCTGCTCTGCTCTAGTGAGGCCCTACCTGGAACCCTGCATCCAGCTCTGGGGTCCCAGCACAGGAGGGACATGGAAATGCTGGAGTGAGTCTATAGGAAGGTGCTGAAAATGGCCGGAGACCTGTAGCACTTCTCTTAAGAATAAAGGCTGAGAGGGCTGTGGTTGTTCATCCTTGGAAAAGAGAAGACTCTAGGGAGAATTTACTGCAGTCTTTCAATATTTCATATGTGTATTTGGCTTATAAGAAAGACAAATTTTTACTAAGACTTGCATCAACTGGACAAAGGGTAACAGTTTTAAATGGAAATTTAAATGGAAAGAATATAGCTTATATTGGGCACAAAGAAGAGGTTTTTATGATAGGGGTGGTGAGATGCAGGAAGAATTATCCCAGAGAACAGGATGCTCCACCTGTGGAAGTGTTCAAAGTCATGTGGCATGTGGCTTTGAGCCGACATAGTTAAATAGATGCCACATGTTCTTTAAGGTCTCCCAACCCAAATCATTGTATGATTCGCTATTTCTGATTCTCTTGCTGAAGTAACCTCTCAGTGCTCATTAAACTTTATACTTATTGTGTTTTAGTTCCATTCTTCAATTCGGTTCATATCACGAGTCTCTGAGTTATACACAAAACCTTTTTTCTTTTTTTGTTTCTGTTTTTGCATGTGTTTTGTCATTTTTGTTTCTCTGCTATCAAGTATCATGTTTATATTCATGCCTACAACAAACATAAGAAAAAAATTTTCATGAATCCTTGGAAAATGTGCTCAAATGATAAGACTGGTTTATATTCCCTATACAAATACAGACGCTCCAAAATAATTCTGGGAGGATCCAATACTCAATTATTTTCAGTCTTCTGAGCGTCATCTATAACCTAACAAAAGAGATCCATTTATGTACCCCAGAAAAAAGCATCATGTGCAGTTTTTCAATACTGAATGAAAGCTATCCAGGCATAAAATACTAAATTTTTTAACATGGCTTGTGTTAAGTGAGAACTACTCAGCCTCAGCCCTTATGCTAGTACTAATTAAATCACATTTTCCAAATGATGAAATAATTTGTAAATATATTTAAGATTCAAGTTCAATATATCTTATTCTTTCTCTTCTTATTTTTGTACTTCCCTGACTAATCACAAAATGCTGATTTATACACTTAAGATGGACATCTCCTACAGTTCCTAAAAAAATTAGGTTCCCACATTTGAGCTACCATGTTTTGGAGAACTCCTTTATTATTGTGAAAGTCCTTTTTTTACCTTCAAAAAACTTGATCTGTTTCTTCATACAGCTTTAGGTGCATTTTGAAAACATATAAGATGTTCTGAAATACTGAATAGAACATCTAGAGCTTGAAATGATTATCTGTGTTTTCCCTGTACAACTCCCAAATTGTAATTTAAAGAAGAAAGACATTCTCATGCCATTAGATCTCTGAGTGAAGCAAAGACGGAACTCAAGGGTGTGGAGGCACAGGGAAAATACACCCAACACAATATAAAGCCACAGAGCTGTGTCCAAGTCTGAAGAAACTGATGGAATTTTCCATGCTACATTCTGAACCTGAGCCTCCATGATGATATAACAAAAGGTGAAGAAAACCTAAAACCTAATGATGAGGCATCAGGGAAGCTCAGATGTCTGGTTCTGATGGGGTGGTAAAAAGTGTTAAGAAAGAGCAGTGAAAAAAGGATGCAGCTGACTGGTAAGGGAAGGCTCTGTGCAGAGTAAATATGCTTTGGAGTGTTTTAAATGCAATATGCTGTCCCAGAAGTGTTTTCTTAGAGACCATTTAGGAAAAAAACCTCTTACTTTCTGCACAAGAAATGCTTAATGGCACTGATAACGTTCAGACAATTAAGAACTCACTAGGAAGGCTGGTGTTTTTCCTAATATTCCTTGTAATATTGCAAATTATTGACTTTTTTCACATTCAGAAGTGAAGATCTCATTTGCAGCTAAAAAAGTGTAAATGACATCCTAATAAGACTCTCTCCTTTTTAGACAATGAACTATCCTCTTCTCTCAGTTTGGTGTAAATCTAAAGTAGTTTCATTAAATTAATGTGTTGAGGTTTTTTCTATAGTTGCAAAAGCTAAATAATATAACCTTGTCATTGAAAAATCCAGAGGACAATTCTGCTAATATTCATGTAATTGTTCTGCATACAACATATCATGTTTTTAAAGAAAGCTGATTCTGATTTTCCCTCTGACAACAAGAGATGAAAATTTATCCCTATCTTCCAGTTATCCATATTTTCTACTTGTAATGTAAGTACAATGATCTTTCCATAAATGTTTTCTAGTTTGAAATAAATAAGCATAAAATTTCCTTAAATAAATAGGCACAAGATTATTACAGTTAAAGTGTAGTCTACCTTCAAACTCTACCAAAGCATGCCCTTCCCTTTTTCTTTCCAGAACCCTGCATGGTTATGGTTCCTTGTTCCGCAGAGGCCTTTTTGAAAGAACTATCCAGATATCTATCAGGCCTGATAGAGCCAAGATGTTTTCAGAACAAATGGTTGGACCGAAGCTGTAATTTTAGATTGACCTACTCCCAAAGTGATTTTCGAAACAGGCCACTATCAGTCTGGCTCAGAATAACCCTTTAGCACTGGGGAAAAGACTGATTCTTGTTCTGAATTCTGCAGATTTGATGTGACAAATGGCAAAATGGCATTCCACCAGTAAGGGGCAAATTCTTGCACTTCCTGGCTGGTTTGCTTCTCTGTAAGTTTGGAACTGGCTCTCTGTAACTTTGCTGGCCTTAGATTGATGAGTCTTTCAGATGCCTTATGAAGTGCTTGCCAAAGCTGACAATCTGAACTTCTTAGAGGAATTTTGCTTTCTTTGAAAATGCTTGATAAAACTGCTAAATGTTCTTTAGACTGATAGAGCCTCAATGCAAAGAAAAAAAGTCAAATATGAAAGCCAAAATATTGGTTATATATGAAATTCCAAGACTATATTTCTTGACTGTGTGAAAAAAAAGATTACCAGTTAGCCTTCATACTGACTGAAAAGTTTAAAGGTTAGATTTTGCTTTCATTTGTTCCATTTTTGATTTAATACTAATAGCATATTTTCATATTCTGGTAGTCAAGAAGGTCTCTCTCTGCAAAACTGAGCCTGGTTTTATTCATTATCTATTTCTGATTTTGGGTTTACAGATTTTAATTTTGAATATGTAAAGAAATAATTTGTATTTTATTATCAAAGATGACATTTTAGTATTAGTCTGGCAAATAAAGCCTACATACCACCCAACCAGTGCAGGAAGGAAAAAGGCACAGTGAAAGATCCGGATATATTAAAAGAAAATTAGGTTTTTTATACTAAGTTTTAGTTTTGTTTTATTTAAATCAGCAAATGATCAGAAATATCTCTGCTCAGCTAAACTGTGGTCCACGAACGCATAATGACTCTTATGGTACTTGACAAATCTGATCCATATAAGGCAAATACAGCATCACCATCATTGTCATCATCGTCATCATCTCTATATGCTATTATCCATTTATAGTCACCAGATAGTTTTCTGTTACAAGATAAGTTAAAGTGTGTTAAAGCAAATGTTTTCACAATATTATATAGGCCTTGTAATGACTATCTTAAAGTGTAAATGTACAACTTTCCAGGCCCATTGTGTGTAGTGACATCAAATCCATTTTACCATTATCCTGCAAAATCTGAAGTGCTTCATACATGGGAAAACCCACATTTTGTTCAGATTTTGTTTGTTTGTTGGTTTGTTTTCTTTCTCAGAATGTAATCTAATTTTAACTGGAGTTAATTGTATTGAATTGTATTGATTGCAACAGTGAGGACTGTATTTAATACTTGCATGATAGCCTCAATACAGGAGACACTTGGCATTATAATTTATAGCACTAAAGGGCCACATTTAATTTCACTGTTTTAAATACCAACACAAGGAGAACAACAAAATAAAAGCTATTGTGGTTAAGAATGAGCAAATCAATCATCTTCCTCTTCCCAAGCATATTTGAATCAAATATTTGAAATAAATATCAGTTATAATATACATAATCAATGCAATTACTGTTGTAATTGATTTAAGTTCTCTGCTATGCCTTGTGCTTCATGGTGTTATTATAGAAGATAATGTTAATTTAAGTGGTGTATTCCGAACAAAAAATTGTCTTTATATTTCCTTTCCTATAATGTCATTATATAATGCTGCTTGCCTTATTTCTCAGAAGATTAGAAAACAAAATTGTATTCTGTGGTCTGACTCGTGAAATGGGCTCCTGTACATTTTTTGTCTGAGCTCCTTCCTCACTCTCTACCAGTGGGATTGGAGGAAGAATCAGAACCGTGAAAGTGCAAAAAACTCTAGAGTTGAGGTAAAGACAGTTTAATAGAGAAAAGCTACATGTGCAGGCAAAACAAAAGGAGAAAGTCAGTCACTACTTCCTCTTGGTAAGAAGTTGTTACTCTCCTAGTCCCCACCTTGCTCTCCATTCACTCACAGAGGGAAGAGAGGTTGAAGACTGCAGCAAAAGAAGTTGTTGAGTACCTCAGCTGTCCCCTCAGTCATTGTTACCAGTGTACCAGCACTGTCTATCAGGAAACATCTTCTTTGACATCCCTTTTCTGGCTGACATATATTCCTGATATGTTCCTTTTTGTGTCCCTTGCCAGGTTCAGTTCCAGCTTTGCCTTGCTCTTCCTCACCCCATTCCTACTCAACCCAACTTTGTCTCTATGCTCTTCCCAGGTTATGTGTCCTTGTTTCCATTGCTTCTGCATTTGCTTCTTTGCTTTTAGTTTGACCAGCCATTTTTCCCTACTCAGCCATGTCAGTCTCCTGCGTTCCTTGTTTGATTTCTTGCTCCTGGGGATTGCAAGCTCTTGCTTTCTGGAGATTTGCCAGCTCTGTTCCTCTCCCCTGTCCCTGAGGGGGCTTTCAGGGGATTCTATGGACTATCTCATTGAAGAAGTCAATGAAACTGGAAGTTTGCTTTCTTAGAGCTCAGGGGCCTTTATTTACCTCTTTCCTGACCCATATCCCTGTGGACTGTGAACTCTTCCAATGCATGGTCACAGCCTCCCAGGCTGCCTCCCATCTTGAGATCCTCAATTAGCTCACCTTGGTGACCAGTATTGAATCCTTCTGGTAAGGTTCTGAATTACTCAGGTCAGGAAGTTTTCCTCCATGCATTCCAGGAGTCTCCTGGCAGCTCCACGCTACTTTCCTAGAAGACATGTAGGTGGTTGAGGTCCTCCAGAAGGACAGGAGCCTGCAAATGCAATGCCTCCTGTAGCTGAATCAAGAAACTTCCATGAATAGGCTCCACCTTATCAGAGGGCCAATGTAGACACTGACCACAAGATTCATTTTGTTGCTGTGGTCTCTGATTTTTACCCACAGACTACAAGGTGCTATGAGAGAATGTATTTACCCATGTAAAAAGGTACAGTTTTAATCCTTTTTCTTGTAGTTCTCTCAGTGCTTGTCGAGTGTAGATAAGAGGAGTTTTAAAGGTGTAGATATGAGTATTTTATAAGAGTTGGGAATGTGCTGCTGTTCCAGCAAAAAAACCCAACCAAACAATAATTCCTATAATTTGCTTGTGAATAACTTGGAACTATAAAAGCAGGACAAGAGGGAATGCTAGAAAACTCTGTGGGGTTTCTTTTTTTACTTCTGTAGTGAAGGATGTTTTTTATGTTGCAGTTGAGTATCTTCTCCAGCAAAGGTTTTTGTAAAGAATTTAAATCTATTTTTATGGATTTGTTATGTATTGGAGAATATATAGAAAGTATAGATCTTCTTTTGATCTTCTGTAGTTTCACAACCTTCTTTTCCCTTTTGTGATAAAGTCATTTAAGTAATTCAGACTTGCAACTAGAGGTATGAAAATGTCCTATGTTCTGTCCTCCCCTCATTTCCACAAATTTAGCCATTGGAAAATCCTGAAGCAAGTAAGTGCATTCAAAATACAGTTCTGATACAGATTCTTTATCTTTCTTAAACAAATCTTCTAATCACCTCAATTTTCTTTACCAGTCTTCAGAAGAGGCTCCATGATGGTGTTTGGACATTTTAACAAACATTCCATGATAAAAGTTTGAATCTTTACAAATGGGAAATGGTGCATGGAAAGATGAAAAGGTTTCCCCAGTGTCATCCCACAGTAATAGGTGTGGTCAGGGCCTATTGAGTCCAAAGCCAGTAACACATGAGCAATTTAGTTTTTTTAAAAACACAAGTTGTTGTTTTAGAAAATTCTTGGAATTAGAAAGCATCACAGAATAGCTTTACAGTACAAGAGACATAGGAAAATCAAATCTATTGACTGCGCTGTCTTAGAGATGTCATTGCAGCACACACAAGTTTTAAGAAGAAGGAGTTATGAATGAACGTCAATGCATAAATAATAGGTTAAAACATACGAATTTTGGTGTGTTTCTTTCCTTTAATAATCCCTGAATATTTTATTCCCTTTGATTTCCTTATATTTCAACTAATCACAATTGCCTACTGAAAATGAGTGTGCTGAGAAGCGGGTTTTCCTGATGTTTCCTGATGTTTTCCCAATATTTTAGCTAGACTAAGGAAAACAGGAACAAAATAAGCATGCTGAAGTTTTTTTGAGGTGGTGGTTTATAATGAGTCTGATGCCTTGAGATGCTACCTAGAATAGAGGCTAGACAGTGTTAAAGATATAAAGCAGGTATTTACTAAAAAGGCCTTCAAAGGATACATGTTGGGCAGTACAAGAGCCTGGCTGAGACTATACCCAAGACAGACAATGGGTCACATTTTTTCCACACTTCTATAAGTTTTGATCCATTAACATATTTGGGTTAATTCTCCAATTACAGCTTCAGGTTATGTAGTCCCACCTCCCAGATTGCTCTCCTCAATTTGCTGTTGCTTATACTTTCTGAGCCTGAAGCTGCAAGGGTGTCCGTGGTTCTCAGGCTGGAAAAAGATTGTTTTGTCTAACTAAACTGCGAGGAGAATGTGCTAACACTTTATATGAAGTTCAGAGTTATATACTAATGCAGTACAGAATCTGGAAAATATGAAAGCTAAAACTTAAGGCATCAAGTCAAATGCATGACTTTTTTTCATCTTCCAACAGCCACAGTCTCAGCCATTTGTGTTTATATAAAAAGCAGAAGCCTTCATCTCAGAAGAGAGGCACTAACACCTAATGTAAAATGTCAAGCTAGATAGTCTAGTCTAATCTTACTCTCTAATCTGATAGTTTCTGTCTCTTCAGGTGGCACATGTGCAATATATTTGCTCCTTTTTATTTAATTATTTATTTTAAAATTACTAAATTACTAACTTTTTTACTGCCCCATTCAAAAAATACCCATGCAGAAAGGGATGAAATTCCTTGTTTTCTTATGAATCAAAAGTTGCTATTATCTGTCCAAGGCTTCACTGTGACCTTTTTGCTTACGTCCACATGGATAATGGTGTAACTAGTTGAGATCCCAGTGGCATCAAAAGCAGCACTATGTAATAAACGCATGGGCAGCCACCTTGTCCTGAGCCCCCCACAGCTGCACTTGGACTCTGATCTAGAACTGAAAAAGATGGACCATTCCCTTGGTGTAACTTGGGCTATCAACCCAATCCAATTGCAATTTTACCTTTGAATGAGGGTTGCAAGCATTTAAATTAAGTTGTATTATCAACTCTCTTTGAAAATTGTAGCTCTTAACTTATGAAAAATGAAAAGCTGTAAAATTGTAGCCCATCCATTTCATGATATTGACATAGTATTTGCTTAGGATTCTTTAAAAGTCATGAAAACCTAAATGAACCAACAGCACGCTAAAGGAATGATAAACACCTGTTAGATACACACAGTTAGAAATGATCAGGTTTACAGATTTAACAGCATAGTACATTAAACTGCTTGTCTTCCACCCCATAAGCCTATGGATGACATGTCAAGACCTCTAAATGAAAAACGAATGTATGCTTTCTGAAAGCTTAAAGCATATCCATGAATTGGCGTATGGTGAAAGAAAAATTCCGGTTTTCATTGTATCTCTAGTTTTAGGCAAGATTTTTCTGAGATTCTGCTCACCATTTTGTCTATGTGTCACATGCTTTATTGATAGCCTTCACCTGATAGCCTCCAGATATGAGTATTGTGCATGCTAAATTCTAAGAGAAGTGTACTTCGTGAAGACTTATTTTGTGTGTTTTCACAGGTCCCAGTAGTTTATTTTTCTTCTCTTTAGTAATTTGATAGAATCATAGACACATTTTATTGTATAGACTGAACCTAGATCTAAAATTTCTGCATCATCTTGACAGAGAAAATGTTTTAAGGGTCTTAATGGATCATCATTACTTGCCCCTTCCTTCTTAAAAATCTCACAGTGAAGAGGGTATTGATCCTGGGAATTTGACATTTTCTCTCTATGTCCTTTTCTTTGAAATCTGTGAACACGTGAACATCTTTTGTGTTTATCTTCCAAAAATATGTGCCAACTTGATGGCTATCTTGTGTTTTAATGTATTAACCTTCTTTTACTGACTTAAGCTTCTTCTAAATTTTAATAGTCCCTCCTGTGTTGATCTTTTCCTTAATTCTAATTATCTATACCAACAGGGATATTTGATATGTCCTATCCTACTTTTTTAGTGTTTCAATTTTAAGCCTTAACCACATCTCAAAGCTTTCCAGTTACACTAACAACATAGGTTGTCTTGATTTGTCTGAGAGCTTTGAAAACCCATCTGGCCAGGAGCACATATATATATATATATATATATATATATACTGGATCTACTAGAGTATGTGTAAAAGAGTAGTAACTCTGGCATCTAAGCTGAAAAATAAAGGAAACAGTGGAATAAAGGAACAGAGACAAATTTAAGTACGAAGCCCTAAAAGTATATCTGTATTCCTTGCACTGAAGCTTATGGCTTCAGTAAGACTGTATAAAAATTTATATGTCTCTAAATGAAGTGTAAGGGAGTTTGAGCAGATTGTAAAGACAAAGAATTTGCACAGTTCTTCATAGAAGAATTTTTGGATGCTAACTAATTGGTTGGAAAACGCTTCAGTGAATGTCTGGGTGAATGCCAGGGAGTTCACAAATTTTATTGTGCTAACTTCTTCTCTTTCTCGTGTACCAGGTAGAGACATAAGTTTTAGTTCTTTGATTTCTTCCCATGAAAATACCAGAGCCTTGACACACCTGAATAGCTCTGGTTCCAACTTACAGAAGATTGAGTCTGCAACTGGCTCTGCAAATTCACCCTAGATTTTGTACATTGCTTTCAGGCCAGGCTTTTCAAGGGAAGCCTTGTTGATATTGTTTTGTATTTGAATTACACTTGTAAATAGTATTTTTTTTTTTTTTTGGGGGGGGGGGGGGGGGTGAGGTGGGAAAGGGGTATTTTCCTTAAAGATACTGAATTTTTCCTGTATCTTATATAACTTTTCTTATCCATGGTGTGTGTGGGAGGGACAAGAAAATATAATCTGAAAGTATATTTTAAAAGAAAGCAAAAAACAATTCGAACAAAAGAAGTGTGGAAATTCTGGGTATTGAATGACATTAAACTGTATTTGCTACTGATTTCCTGACTGAATATCTCTGCTTCTCATTTTGGTTGTGGAATTCAGGCATGTGGGGCGTCACTTTTTAAAGATAAGCAACTTTAAAGTAAAGAGTTTTTCATCTTAAGGAACAGAGATGTCTTTTCACTCTTTTCACTGGTAGGGGAGCTTCTTATACAGTTTATTATAAACACTTTTGCTTAAAAATTTACAAATCATCTTTCTAAATGGGTATTTTTCTATGACTTAAAGAACAATTTACTAACAGAGTTCAGTTCTATAGCTCAAATAAGAAAGTCCAGCCAGTAGGCAACTCCTTTATTCTTCTTCTAATTAATTTTTCACTTACTTTCTCCATTTGACTGTTCTGCTTGGTCTTCTCTATGTTCACTCTGTCTTTTTCTTCTCTTTCTGGGAAGAGCTAAGTTTTAAAATCTTCATGTTGGCAGGAAAGAGTTAAAACTTCCCCAGGCCTGCGGTCCGCACATGATCTCTGCTGGGGTGGCAGCCAGGATTTTCAAAAGCCCCGGGAACGGGGGAAAAACACAAGCAGGCGGATCTTGGAGCAGCCCGGCTGACGAAAGGCTCCTTGTCCCCACCCCTCCGTCACCTTCAGGGTGAGCTGGGCTCGGAGCGGCGCAGGCTGCAGACTCCCCTCCCCTGCTGGGGAAAGGGCCCAGGCCACGGGCAGCCTTGGGCAGCTTCCCCCCCGCAGGGGGAGCGCAGGGGGTTTCCAGCTGCCAAAGAACCGAACCGGGCCGGGCCGGGCCGGGGGCACAGCATCCCCTCCCCGGCCGGGGAGTCACCGCGCCCGGGGCCTCCTGAAGGCCGGGCCCCTCCAAAGGAGAGAGCCGGGACCGCTCCACCTCCTGCCAAGGCGGCAGCTAAAGAGAGAGCCCAGGCTTCCTTCTAACTTTTAAGGCTGTGTGTTTCCCAGAGGTGTATCCCTGCATGCAATTGGCTATTTTGGTTGTCAATTCAAAGGAAACCACCAATTGCACCTCACCATCTGTGCTAAACCAACACAGTAGTCAAGAAAATGTGAGAAGTAAAATATGGAAAATTATAGATAGCTTCAAATATAGAATAGATTTTAAACAGAACTTTGACCACATTGGTCTGAACAATTTGGGAGACAGATTCAACTTTCTGGAATAGACTGGATACAGTTAAATGCTGGCAGGATGTGGTCCTTCAACTGGCACAGAATGTACTGCAAGTTTTTGTAAAATATACATTAATGTCAATTCCAATTTACAGTTGTAGTTAGCGTCCAAAATCAGTATGAGAGACAGAAGAGAAAAATCAGCCCCTGAAGATATCGCAGGCTCTATGCCCAGATTCTTGATACAAGTCTTTTACACTTTGGAGAGATACTTTTAAGATATTTCAAAAATGAATGAAGATGTGCCAAAATAGAATGAGGTAGAAATATTAAATACATTCTAAAACTGTAACCATATGCAAACATTGAACTATACAGTGTCTGAATAAATTTAGAACAACAAAGAATGACAGCATTCTTTGTTTTTTTCTGTCCTATTCAAGAAAATGAAGTAAAATAATTTCACTGTTCTTAGCTCTAAAGAGATATTGCACCAAACAGAGGACATTACACTGCTGAGTGCAGAAACAGAGTCTTTGGAGGTCCTTTTGTCTAAAATCCCTTTCTACAGCAGAGAAGCCTAGAGCCATTTGTGTAGACCTGTGTTCAGACAGCTTTTAAATAACTCCAAGGATTTAGACACCATCACCTCCTTGTTTCATTATCCAGAAATGTCCTACATTTTTTTAGTTTAGTACTGGTGAAATAAGTTAGTTTAAACTGTGCGGTCGCTCCCGGCTTCCCTCCTTAGAGGGGTGGCTGTCACCCAAGTGCTCTGGCACAGGACAGCCCTGCCTCCACCGCAACACGGGGGTCTTTTTGCTCGACGAGCAGAGTCACCACTACGACACAGGTGAAAGAAAGGACGGGACCCTTAGAGTTCAACGCAGAGGAGGTTTATTCCAGCTGGTTGAGGCTCCAAAGAGACCCAGACTAGCTCATGCAGGGACTTTTTATCTCAGGGGTGTAACACAGGGGTGGGAGGGAGATGAACCAATCAGGTATAACAAGGGAGTGGTTTTATCAACGTCATTCAACTCAACATCCAATAATACAGAACAGGGAGGGGGAATATATTAAACTCATCCAATCATTGCAGGCTGTGTACAGAACTTTCTGGATGGAGGAAAGGCCTGCAGATGATGGACACAACTTAGAAGTTATATAACACATTGATTGACATTTAACGAAAATCGGGTAAACAACTACTGGGAAATTCCAATATGGGATAGGGAGGGGGAAACAGGAATGGACCAATCAATAATATATTACCTTTAACATTAATAAACTGCATGAACTTAAACAATAAACGTGGGAAGTTACCAGCACACCTCCACATCCCCCCCTTTTTTATTTGTTTGTGAACCATATGTTAACATGGATGGAACTCGGGCTGGGGAGGAAGGTATTCTGAATTCGGCTAGAGATCGCCAAACCATGGTTGGTTGGTCGGCCAGTCTTCAAATGCAGGTGGCCACTGCCCCTCAGCTTCAGGGAGAAAGTCTTCTGAGTTTGGGTCTTCCAAAACCTCTTCTTCTTCCGGTGGGAAGGTTTGCATCTCAATTTCTTCTAGCGGAGGAGTTGTGGTCCACACATTGTTAATGCTAAGGCTGGAGGTGGCATTTGTAACAACTCGGGTGACAAATCGTTTGATAATACTAAAGGCAATTCCCACAATAAATAATACAAATAAAATTAACAACCCAGTTTTAATTGCAGAGTTTGCCCAGCCTTTGAGTCCCCAGTCTCCGAAGAGATTGTCCCACCAGTCCTCGGTTTCTCGCTTCAACTCGTGGACCATATCTTGAATCTTGTGGATGGATTGTCGAACATCCTCAGCCCTGGACATTAGATTGAAGCAGCACAGCCCCTCAAACTCCTCACATGTGTGGTGGTGAAGAAGGAGGAGGTAATCGATGGCGGCCCGATTTTGTAGGGTCGCCTGCCTGGTTGTTTCCTTGTCAGCTAGGGGGTTCGACAAGGCGGCCGAAGTAAGGTTGGCCTGCTTGGCAACCCAGCATTCCAATTTGCCTAATTCACCCATTGCCTTTGCCACTGAAATCCAGGGCAAGAAAACTGTGATTGTGGTGGCTTTGGCCCTGGACCAATGGATAACGTCCGATTCACAGTCCGGGTCGAGGTTTACCAACTCTCTTTTTTGGACTGGTGCATGGGAGGAAGAATTTTGCACAATCCAATCCATGATTTTTGTTTTATTTGGTGTGAGCAAGCCAAGCCTGCCTAGGGTACATGGACCTCCTACCAGGTGAGAGGGGATGCCTGTGAATGCGCAGTCGCCACAAATTAGGAACATGCCCGTGGGGAGAGAGAGAGGGAAATTTTTGCTGGTGCTCGCTGTTCTTACGTGAGCTATCTCACTGCACCATTGGCTGGCCATGTAGGCATTTTTAATTTGTAGCAAATTGGTGTGAGACTTTTCCTGACCTTTAGGGGGTATGAACTTAAAATGAACACAGAAGGGGGCAGGGGATGAGCCCAGGAGTTCTAGCTCCTGCGGCTCAGAGGAAGCACAGGGAAGGGAGGAGGAGGAAACCCAATCTTTCCAAACGGTCAGGGGGTTGACTACTGGGAGGACCACCCATTTCTGGAGCCGAAGCCTTTTCGACGAGCGATCTTCAGGTAAGGGAAGGGAACGTGCTTGGCGGCGTGGCATCTGCTTGTTGAATTCGCGCACCAAGGATAGAAGAGTGGGGGGAAACTCCTCTACCTTGAAAGGGATCCCCACCAGGCAAGACGCAATCGGGTCTTGGGCAGAGCCCTGGGACAGGCAGATGTGGTCCTGTCCCATTGCCATCGCGAGGGTGCGCCAAACGTTCGCTTTGGGCTGAGGAACGATCCATGACGACATGTATCCAAGAAGACCAAGGACGATTAGCAGTTGGAATAGGTGGGCTGGAGACAGGGCTCTGAGCTGACTCATTGTGGGCTGGCAACGGATCTGCAACTTAAGGAGAAAGCGAAACAAATTAATTGAAGAGCCACAAAGGAAGAGGGAAAAAAGGAGGGAACCTCTCGTCTTCCGGATCATTTGGCCTTTTTCTCCTCCTCCAGGATGCTACGGTCACCAATCATTTTCCTTCAGAGGCTTTGGGGACATAGGGTCTCACCCACTTGGCCGGCACCCATCTAACACCAGAGGGTGTCGAGACGCATGCGTATCCGTGTCCCCAAGTGATTAATTCGTGAGGGCCCTCTGTCCTCAAAGTTTCGGGGTCCCTGACAAGGACAGGCGGTCTCTCTCTCTTTTTCAAATTTTTGTTCCCACCGAAGTGCCTGATTATTGGGGGGTTCATAGATTCAAACGAACAATTTAGAAAATTGAGAGTGTACAGGGCCCTGGCAATGCGAATTTGGGGAGTTTCCAGTTTCAGAATTTGACCGTGCTGATTGAGGACTCTTTTAATGTTTTGGTGTGTCCTCTCCACTATGGCCTGGCCTGTTGGGGAGTGGGGGATGCCTGTTTTGTGATCTACTCCCCATTGCTGCAGGAAGTCACGGAGCTCCCTGGAGATGTATCCTGGGCCGTTATCCGTTTTGATGACCTTAGGGATGCCCATGAAGGAAAAGGCTTGGAGCAGGTGTTTGACAACGTCACCAGCCTTTCCTCCTGTGTGGGCAGAAGCAAAAACTGCGCCCGAAAAGGTGTCCACGGACACATGGACGTACTTTAGCTTCCCGAACTGGGAGACGTGGGTCACGTCCATTTGCCACACCTCATTGCTGCTCAGGCCATGGGGATTTACTCCCGCATGCATGGTTGGGACAGCATGCTGCTGGCAGCTGGGACAAGTTGCCACAATAGCTTTGGCCTGGTCACGGGTTATGCGGAACCTTCTGACCAAGCCTGGCGCATTCTGGTGGAACAATTGGTGACTGATCTTAGCTTGCTGAAAAACATCAGGCAAAGGAGCCACTGCAGCAGGGGCAGCAAGAGCATCTGCCCTTCTGTTACCCTCCGCAATGAACCCTGGGAGATCCGTGTGTGATCTCGTATGCATCACATAGAATGGTTGCTCTCAGTGGGAGATAAGCTTAACAAGCTTCAAGAGCAACTCGAACAAGGCTGTGTTGGGCACCTCTTGTAAAATCGAATTCTCTGCTCTTGCAACTATCCCAGCTACGTAAGCCGAATCTGTAACTAAATTGAACGGTTCAGAGAACCTCTCGAATGCCCTGACGACAGCGGCCAACTCAGCAATCTGAGGGGATCCCTCCACCTCAGCAACATCTGACTCCCACTGCTGAGTCTGAGGATCTTTCCAAGTCATCACCGACTTGTGGGATCCTCCGGACGCGTCTGTGAAAATTGTCAGGGCTTCAAGGGGCTTCTTGCTCTGAACGCTCTGCAATGCTAATTGGAATTGAGCGTCCTGGTTGAAAATTTTGTGGGCAGGCCGATGAATTGAAATTTGTCCTGTGTAGTTATCAAGAGCGAATTGAAGCGCTTCATTTTCTTGAAGCAGGTGCTCCAACATTGCCTTTGTAATTTGGCCCGAATTTAGTCTGATTGGGACTTGAATGCATTTGAAATCACATCCAGCCAGTTCTCTAATGCGGACTCTGGCTTTCCGGATAAGATCAGCCATCAATTCATGTGGGCGAGTCATCCTTTTGGACCTATGGTGACTGAGAAAGACCCACTCTATTATCAGAAGAAGATCTCTCCTGTCTCGGTCCTTCCTGGGGATAGATGTTACCTTCTTGTCCCACTGGAAGATCATGCCGTGGAGGTGTGGCAAGTTCCCTAAGATGGTGAACTGGAAGGGCAGATCCGGATCACACTGGTTTGCTTGACGTGTGGACATTAGATGTTGGACCTTTTCAAGTGCCCTTTTTGCCTCTGGGGTGAGTGACCTAGGGGAACTCAGCCCCTCTCCCCCTTTCAACAAATTGAAAAGGGGCGCTAGGTCTTCGGTGGTAAGACCCAGCCAAGGCCTCACCCAATTCAATGCCCCACACAATTGGTGGACATCCGCCAAGGTCTTAATTTTGGTTTTAATTGCCAATCTTTGCGGCACAATGGTCCGCTTTCTAATTTCAAGCCCAAGGTACTTCCAGGGCGGCATCTTTTGAATTTTTGACTCCTGCAACTCGAACCCTGCAGCAACCAGTGAATTCACTGTCAGGTCAAGTGCATGTGTCAGCAGGTTGTCGTTGGGGGTGCACACAAGTACATCATCCATATAATGGTGGATGATGGCATGGTGTGCGGCTGCACGCACAGGGGTCAGCAAGGAGGAAACGTACCACTGGCAGATGGCCGGGCTGTTCTTCATGCCTTGAGGCAACACCTTCCAATGATACCTTCTCCTTGGGGCCTCTCGGTTGATGTTGGGAACTGAGAATGCAAACTGAGGGGCATCGTCTGGGTGTAGGGGAATTTGAAAAAAGCAGTCTTTAATGTCGATTGTCGCCAAATTCCAATTTCGAGGCAGCATGGTCGGGGATGGCATCCCTGGTTGGAGAGACCCCATATCTTCAATCACATTATTAATTTGCCTGAGGTCCTGGAGGAGTCTCCACTTAGATTTGTCGGCCTTCTGGATGACAAACACCGGGGAGTTCCACAGGGACGTGGTCTCCTCAATGTGGCCTTTTTGGAGCTGTTCCTCCACGAGCTCATTCAGCGCCTTCAATTTTTCTTTCGAAAGCGGCCACTGTTCCACCCAAACTGGAGAATCTGTTTTCCAATTCAGTTTTTGGGTGGGGCGCGTCTCAGTGACCGCAGCCCGAAAATTTTGCGGAAGGTCTGGAAAGCCAGTCGTGACCCCCCACTGGGCCATGACATTTCTCCCCCACAGGGGTGCCTTGTAGTTCAAAACAAAAGGACAAACATTCGCCAGTTGTCCTTTTGATCCCTCAATTTGGACCACGCGTTCAGATTTTTTCGCTAATTGGAGCCCTCCTACACCTTCGACTTGCTCCACAACGGTTTGCAGAGGCCAGTGTGATGGCCACATTTGTTTGGGGATGACCGTCACGTCTGCCCCCGTATCCAGGAGACCTCTGATTGTTTTGGTCTCCCCACCCACCTTCAACCTGCACTCTTCCTCAGGTCTATTTTTTGTTATGTGTATGAGTGCGTTTACCTGAGGATCTTCATTGCCGCATTCTCGCTCCGGGAGTGATGGAATTAACTGTGCTATAATTTGGTTCTTTGTCAGGTAGATGGGTGGACACGTGCAGCGAAGCCAGAGGACAATCCACCCGGGGTCTGATGCGGTGGTTTGTGGGACAACCTCCACCTCTGGCGGAGTATACTTACAGTCCCCCATGACTGCCCATTTGGTGTCAATTAGATGCCAGGTACCTCTGTTCCTTGAGACCGTCCCTGTGTGCCAGTCAGCGTCCCGGAGCCACAAAGGTTTCACCAACTTCAGATGAAACGGCACACACTCGCTGGTCGTTGTCAGGAACGACTCTGGAATGGGAAAACGCTGGTGAGGGTTACATCCTTCTGGTTTTGGACTCTGCAATGGAAAGTCCTGTGTCTCGTCTGGGAAATTTTCCTCCGGATTGAGCTCCTGCACTACCTCTGGCAGTCGCCCTGGAGGAGAAAAAGTCAAGTTAGAAGAGTCACATCCGGTGTTTTCCTGTCCTTTGTTCCCTGTTCCCCCCCGCCCCAGGATTGAGCCACCCAATTTGCGTCATCACGCTGGGTGACCCCGCGCTCTCTCCTTAGTTTTTTTCTTTGTGGGGAACATGTCCCCCTTGCGCTCCCCCTTTTCCCCCTTGTTTAACAAACTGCTGAAAGTCCTTTCTCATGGGGCAGGCATGCCACCAATGTCCCTTTTGACCGCACAGCGCACAAGGCCTATCTACGGAGCCTTTGGAGTGCTGCCTGGTTGGCCTAGGCGTGCGTGGTGTTTGCTTGTCAGTTGTTGAAGTAGGAGCCTCTGCTGCCGCGGCGACCGTCCGTTGGTGATTTCTCTTTTCAGGGCGCCCCGGCGTCATCAGTGGAACAACTTCGGTGACTACCTTGACGTAGTCCTGCAGGGTGGGCTTAGGATCCCTGGGTAAAGTCAACATCGCCCTTTTGCACATCTCATTCGCGTGCTTGAATGCGAGTGACTTTACCAGCCGCCCCCGGGCGACCTCGTCCTCTTCCTGTTGCTCCACCGCTGCAGTTAAACGTTCTATGAAATGAAGGTAGTGTTCCTGGGGGCCCTGAAAAATATCTAAATAGGATTGAAGGGGGCCGGACGACCGCATGATTTCAAATGCCTTTCTAGCAAGTCTGGCAACTACTTCTAGAACCTCCTTTGGTATCTCTGCTGCTTGTTTGTGTGGAGTTTCCCAATTCCCCTTGCCCATCAGATGTTTCAAGGTGAATAAATTCCCCTGGTTATGCTGCCCGATCCCCAGAGAAAACACAAACCAACAGAGTGTCAGTTTATGCGGTGCTTTATTTAGGGGCCCCGAGGACCTTGAGGACTCGCGTCTCAAAGTCAGGGTCCCAAGTTGGTTACAAAAGATGCTCATCTTTTATACCTTTGTTACAAGTCTTACTTCATCAGCCTACGTGCAATCTCCTACGTATTTTACTTTAAACATTCACATTCATCTTACAGGTAACCTTTCTAAAGGCTATAAATTTTGCACGCTTGCTCTAGCTAAAATAAAGGTTAATTCTCTAAGCTTAACTCCCACCATAGAAACATTTTATTGGTAACCATGTAATCATATTTCACAAGTAATTTGTATACCTATGTACTATATGCTCTACTAAGTCCTTTAAACGTTGTTCCTTGCATCAGCAGATTCTCAGGCCTCATTTCTCAGGTTTCATTCTCATGGGCCTGCACAGGAACCAACTCCTTAGCCTAACTACTGCTAACAGAGGCCTTATGGCAACAGTTATCCACAGCCGTATCAGGCTCATCCAAAAGACTCGGAAGGGTGTCCTGGAGAAGTCCCTTCCAGGTAGCCTCCCAGAGCTGGTACTCCGTTTTTGAATGGAGGCATCTGTAAAGGAACTTCAGGTCATGTGGGATGACCACTGTTCTGGTAATTTGGCTAGTTAACAAACCCAAAAAGTATGGACTACACTCTTTGAGAGCCTTCATGAGCTCTTTTATTGCGTGCTGGGATAACTGCTGCCAGATGGGTTCTGCAGCATGCCCTCCCCTGGACTTCCAGTAAGTAACCGGAGCTAGGGAAGGGACTCGGGGACTGTCACTTCCGGACCCTGACTCCTCCCCTTTCGAGTCCCAGGCGTGGGAACCGGATGGGGGAGCGTGGGAACCGGAAGTCAGAGGGCGGGGTTTGGGACCATCAGGGGGTGTAACCTGGAGGCGGGGTGACACGCCTCTGGGGGTGTGTTCTCGGGAGGAGTGTCCGGGAGGTGGAGCGTGGAAAAGGGGTGGAGACAGGGACTGACGAGAGGAGGGAGGAGTCGAGGGAGGAGTTGGGGAAAGGAAGGGATTGTTCTTGAAGAACAGGTGTTTCTGGGAAGGGGAAGGGAAAGAGGCGGGAAGAGAGGAAAAAGAAGACGACCGTGCCATGCGGCCGCCGCCATTTTGTCTCCTCAGGGATCAGACGCCATTTTGGAATTCATCTCGCTCCGCGAAACTAAATCGAACTCGGGGTTTATTATCTGGGGAAAACGGGGAAAGGGAAAATTCCTCTGCAGCTTGGCCAGGGCTGCTTTGGCGATCCCAGGCAGACGGCCTTGTCTGACCCGGGCAGGGGGTTTTGGGCTTCCCGAAGGGGCCAGGGCTGGCAGACTGGGGTTTGTCCGCTGCACCCTTGAGGATGCCTTTTGCAGGAGAAGGGGCTCAGGGAGACCTAGAAGGAGAACAGGGGGAACAAAACTCTTCTCTAAGGGACGACCTTTTCTCCATTTCCTTTAGTTTCAACATTGCAGAATAGATCTGCTGAGACCAAAACAAGTAATTTGGAGCTTTCGAATCTCCGGAGGCGGCCAGATCTCTAAATTTTTGAATGATCGGACCTCAATACTGGGTCTTGGTCACAGCCTCCGGAGTCGTGTTGGGGAAATGGAGGAAAAGTCTACAAACAAACTTTTTCAATTCTCCCTTAGAGAACTTAATTTTTGAAACCATCAAAACACTAACGAAACAATGAAAAATGTGCTTTTGTGCTGCGGAAAGCTTTGCACCCATGATTAAAATCCGCAACACCTGCCAAACCGCTGAAAACTAAAACCAAACTGAAAGTCAAACACCAAGCACTTAAAACACAGTCAGACAGATTCAAATGAGGGACTCCCGTGAGCGCCTCTCTGCTTCCGACTCGAGGGTGCTTTCGCAAACTGAAAACTCTGTCACCAAACGTTGACCCAACCCCTGTGGGTGCAACCGACAGAAACACAAAGATGGAAACCAAACTAAAACCAACAGAAAACACGAGGAGCCTTCCGAATGAGAAACCTGAAGAGCAGTCAAAATGAACCGCTCCCCGGGGCCGCGCGGCTCGCCTGCTCGGGACGGTATCTCCCTTGCCAGGTGCCCTTTTGGGGAAGTGAGGGACCCTGTGGGTACTGTACTCAACCCAACCTTGGCTCCTGCGGTGGAAAACCTCAGTGGCAAGGGAACCTGTGCCTGAAGTGGACCTCTTCGGTGCTCAGAGGCTGCCCACTTCGTCCTTCCAGGAGCGCACCCGAAGGCTGCTACAACTGGAAGGCGCAAAGCCAGTGAGAATCCTGAATTTTTCCAACGGACCAGATCCAATCACTGCGCTCCACGTAGGGGCGCAGCATCGAAGGCTTTGCTGCGGTGACTTCAGTCCACTCGTGGCAGCCCCACGTTGGGCACCACTCTGCGGTCCCTCCCAGCTTCCCTCTTTAGAGAGGTGGCTGTCACCCAAGTGCTCCGGCACAGGACAGCCCTGCCTCCACCGCAACACGGGGGTCTTTTTGCTCAACAAGCGGAGTCACCACTACGACACAGGCGAAAGAAAGGACGAGACCCTTCAGAGTTCAACGCAGAGGAGGTTTATTCCAGCTGGTCGAGGCTCTGAAGAGACCCAGACTAGCTCATGCAGGGACTTTTTATCTCAGGGGTGTAACACAGGGGTGGGAGGGAGATGAACCAATCAGGTATAACAAGGGAGTGGTTTTATCAACGTCATTCAACTCAACATCCAATAATACAGAACAGGGAGGGGGAATATATTAAACTCATCCAATCATTGCAGGCTGTGTACAGAACTTTCTGGATGGAGGAAAGGTCTGCAGATGATGGACACAACTTAGAAGTTATATAACACATTGATTGACATTTAACAAAAATCTGGTAAACAACTACTGGGAAATTCCAATATGGGATAGGGAGGGGGAAACAGGAATGGACCAAACAATAATATATTACCTTTAACATTAATAAACTGCATGAACTTAAACAATAAACGTGGGAAGTTACCAGCACACCTCCACAAAACTGATGAGCATTATAACATTTTCAAATTAATATTGTTACCTTTTGAAGCTTGATGGTGTGTCAGCCACAAGACTTCTTTACCTCACTGCTCTGAAACACATAGGAAAGAGGGACCTTAACTTTTCTTCAAGATGAGATTGATATTGTCTTAGAGCTATGTAGATTTGGTGGATGTATTTCTCCTTAGTTTAATTTTCAGTATGTTCCATGAAAGGTTTTTGAAAATATTCCCTTTCAACTATCTGCCATAACTTTTGTCAAAATATTTCACATCTCTATAATAGGAAATTCCTCACTATTTCAGCACTCTTAAAGTCCCTCCTAATTTGAGTTTCATTCTGAAACACAGGAGTTCAATCCTTTTATGATCAGGTAGCCTTCTCAGTGGATAAGGCAAGGACTGTGGATGCCATGTACCTGGAATTCACCACAACATTTGACAGGGCCTTCCATGGCATTCTTCTGGAAAAGCTGGACAGGTACATTCTTCACTGGATTAAAAAAGTAAATGGATGGTGAGTCCCAGAGACTGGAGGTGAATAGTGATGCATCCAGTTGATTGCCAGTCACTAGTTGTGTTCTCCAGTGATCAGTGCTGGGCCAAGTCCTATTTAATATCTATATTTATTGTCTGAAAGATGGGACTGAGTGAACCCCCAGTAAGGTAATGGATAACACCATGTTGGGTGATAGTGTTGACCTGCTGGAGGGCAGGAAGGCTCTGCAGAGGGATCTGGACAGCCTGGATCCATGACCAGCCAAAGACCAGTTGTATGATATTCAGCAAAACCAAGTGTCAGGTCCTGCCCTTGAGTCACTACAACCCTGTGCAGAGCTACAGGTTGGGGCAGAATGGCTGCAAAGCTGCCCAGTGGAAAAACACTTGAATGTTCTGGTCAAAAGCACCTATAAGTGAGCCAGGACTGTGCCCAGGTGGCCAAAAAAACAGTGGCATCCTGGCCTTTATCAGCGATAGTGTGGTCACTTGGACCAGGGCAATGATTGTCCTTGGTGAGGTCACACCTGGAGTTCTGTGTCCAGTTCTGGGCACCTCACTTTAAAAAAGGATATTGAGGTTCTGGACTATATTCAAAAGAGAGCAACAAATCTGGTGAAGAGGATTATTCATATGAGGAGCAGCTGAGGAACATGGGGTTGTTTAGCCAGGAGAAAAGGATGGACCACCTTATCATTCTATACAACTACCTCAAAGGAGGTGTATCCAGGTGAGGGTCAGCCTCTTCTCCAAGGCAACCATTAACAAGACAAGAAGAAATTACCTCAAACTGTACCAGGGGAGGTTCAGGTTGAACATTAGGGATTATTTTCATGGAAAGGGTTGGTTAGCATTGGAGTGGACTGACCACAGAAGTGGTGGAATCACCAGCCATGGAGGTATTCAAGAAAAGACTGTCCATGACACTTAGTTCATGGTCTAGTTGACAGGGCGGTGGCCGATCAAAGTTTGACTCAATCTCAGAGATCTTTTACAGCTTAAATGATTCTGTGATTCTGTAAGAGGCTGAGTATAAAGCACTGAACTGTGAGTAGCACTCAAGATGCTTTTTTTGTTTTGTATTGTGCCTTCTTTCTTTTCACTTGTGTGAGGAAAATGAGAGTATTTGTAAGCCTGGATAAATACATGACTTCTCAAAACATTTTTCTGAAAGGTGTGTAACAGCATTTGCAATTAGGCTCTAACATTGAAGCAGAGTTCAGTTAATGCAGCATACTTCACATACCTCCTCAACTCAGCAACTCAGCAATTCACCTGCTCCCTTGCTGTGTGTTTCTGACATTGCTCTAAAATGTATGCTGTTACACTGTATTATACAAATCGAAATTCAAAAACTTAATTTTTCTGGAAAGATTTTTCTTTGTATTGTTTTTACTTCAAGTAACCTATTTTCTTTCTGCATTTCTCCACTTCCTAGATGGACAACTTTTTCAGGTAAGTTGAAAGAAACTGGAGACTTCCAAAAAATGTGTCCTAGTGATTCAACAAAAAGGAAGTTTCAGGAGGTACACTCCAAAAAAGTGAGTCCAGTATCAGCTGACCTGTGCCATTAGGAACAAGTGTCTAGCATGCCATGCACACATTACCATTTTTTCTTCATGGGATAAAGGAGATCTTTATTTGTATTTTTTCCTTATTTTACGAAAAAAATCAGCTTTCTAAGAGAAAAGAATACCTTGCCCCTTCATCTTCCCTTTTGAGCAGCAACTGTGAACATATTGAAATCACAGTGTAACTCCATTTGCCTCAGTGTGAGGCATTGACAACTCAGCATTCTTATGGTATTGTAATGGTATTGTAAAATTTTATGGGGGAGCTGAGTCAGCTCCTTTTCATTTGCAAAGAAATGCGTTTTGATAAGAGATGAAAAAAATGTGCAGGGAGTAGACGGTATTGGGAAAAAAAAAAATCCCTATCCAAAAAGTGCTTAATGATTCATAATTGCCTTTCATGCAAATAAGCAAGGGATGGCAGAGAAAATATTCATTGCTGTACTGGTTTGTGCTGTGATACAGTTAATTTTGTCCCTTATAGTTAGTATGGAGCTGTGTTTTCAATTTGTGCTGGAAACAGGGTTGATAACATAGAGATGTTTTAGTTCCTGCTGAGCAGGGCTTACACAGAGCATTTGCAGCTCCTCACCCACCTCACCATTGAGAAGGTTGGGGGTGTGCAGGAAGCTTGGAGGGGGCACAGCTGGGACACCTGACCCCACACCACATGGTGTCACAATCAGGTTATAAAGGAAGAAGGAAGGAGGGGACATTTGGAGAGATGGAGTTTGTCTTCTCAAGTCACTGTGAGGCCTAATGAGGCCCTGTTGTCCTGCAGATTGCTGAACATCTACCTGCCCATGGAACTGGTGAATGAATTTCTTGTTTTGCTTTGGTTGTATATGATTTCTGCTTCTCCCTATTAAACTGTCTCTCTCTCACCTCAAAAATTTTCTAGCTTTTTCCCTTCCAATTTTCTCCCTTATCCTACCAGGGGAGAGGCAGTGGGATGTTTAGTTGCTAGGTGACCAGCAACTTAATTGTTAAACCACAACATCTGGCTATTAACAGAATTCACTGTATTCATTGCTGATGGTCTTAGCATATGTCATAAAACACGTGTTCACTTAAAAAAGCTTTTCTGTATTATGCAATTATTCTTCTAATTTTCTTGCCACAAAATGATCTCTGACTTGTGATAGCACTGAATCGTCACAGACTACTACATTGACAACTAACGTACTTTCAAGCTATATAGAGAGGACCATAGATTTTGCACTCATCATATCTACTTCTTTCCCCTTTTTTATTTTCTTTAGTGCTTCTTTCAGCTTGTATTAAGCACCTATACTTTGGATACTTTCGTAATGTATGTTTTGTTCTATTCTTGATGATAGTGTTTCATCTCCCCTTGTATTTTCTATTTTTAACTTCCATGTATGCAATTTGACCTGTGAAAGGTTTACAGTGGTGATTGCAGGTGGAAGCTAAACTTAGCTGGACTATCTAGATTTTATTCTGCTGTAAATATGTATGAAACATAATTAAACATTAGTTGTGTCATTTTTACAAATTTCCGAAGACAGAATTAATGTCTTGAATCATACTACCACTCTTTTCTTGTGTATTTCCTTCTGTATACAACTCATTTAAATGAGCAAGTAAAAAGGTTATGTACACTGGTTGTCATATGCCCATCTCCCACTCTGGACGGTTCAAAGTGGCCTTGTGACCTAGTGCGTGTGGTTTCCAGGTTGCAGAATACAGAGAAGGAATCTGTAAAGATTTTTGCAGCTTGAGTAATGAAGGGTTTGGTTCTTATCTAGGTGACAGTGCATAATGGTCAGCAAAATAGGTTAGGAAAGAAAAAAAAAGGTTCTGCTGAACTATGGTGACCTTTGCATGAAATGTTGTTGATCACACATGCTTTTAAAATTAAGTAAGATCTCTCAGGATGCCCTATCCAGCTGTGACAAAGCAAATAAAGGAAGCAGGCAATATATTTTTCTTCTCTCTTTTGCTAACCATTTTGCATTATAGCAGCTCATTAACATTTTACTTCAAAGAGAAAATGGAAAGTGATGGTAACTGGCATTAGAGTTCAGAAAGTTCAGAAGCACAAAAATGAGGATGAGAAAGAATTAAATTAAAAAGGGATTTTAGGATCCCTCTTTGGCAAATGATCCTCATCAGTGCTGTGAAGGCAATGTAAAGGTGATACAAAGATATTAATATGTTAAAGTGGAGCCCATGTGATGTGGTCTACTGTAGAAGGCCTAGTAGATCTCAAAGAACCTCTTTTCTGTAGCTGGGTATGTATTCCACCTTAATGAAGCAAGAAACTGTTTTCCTGCTCAGCTTGAAATTTCCACCCATCCTTGAAGAGAACAAGAACCCAGTATTGAGTGAATACTAGTTTTATCAGAAAGATGAATTTTCTAGTTAAGCCTAAGAAGGCTGCTGAGCCAGAATTTATATCCATCCTGCTTACCATATGTTACTTTTCTATCTCTGTGGTACTGCAGCAAATTTGTGTTGCTGCCCTCCTTCTTTAGAACTTTAGCTATTTATGGCTACAATTCAGGACTGCTAGAACTGTAGTCATAATAAAAACAGACTCCTGGCTTCTTCTGACTACTCAAAATACTAGTGCAGTGGTTAGTTTCCTAAAATGGAATATCACTCTCCAGCTCTCTGATCTCATTCACCCTGTTGTCAGGACTAAAATAATGGTGTGATGCGAAAGCCTTGTCACAGGTGTTTTGAAGTAAGTGAATTGAATCCTGTGGTTGGATGACCCTTCCTAGACACCAGGTGTCCACCAAACCTGCTCTGTCCCTGTCCACCTTAGCTGGACAGGAGAGAGGAAATATAGTGAAAGATTCATGGATCAAGATATGGAGACATCATTCACTAATTACCATCATGAGCAAAACAGACTCAAGAAATGAATTGAATTTATTACCAATGGAATCAAATCAGAGTAGAATAATGAGAAGTAAATCTAAATCTTATAGATGTTTCCTCCCACCCCTCCCTTCTTCATGGGCTAAACTTCACTCTTTGTTTTCTCTGTCTCTTTCCTCCCAGAATCAGAGGGAGATGGGGAATAGGGGCTGCAGTCTGTTCATCACATGTCCTGCCACTTGTTCCCCCTCAGTGGGACAGGTCCTCACACTGTTCCCCTGCTCCAGCACAGGATCCCTCCCATGGGAGACACTCCTCCATAAATGGCTTCAATATGCAGCCTTCCCAAGGGCTGATCCCTAATGAACTCATCCAGCATGGCTCCCTTCCATAGGGTGAAGTCCTTCAGAAACAGATCACTCCAGCATGGTTCCCCTGTGGGATCTCATGTCCTACCAGCAAACCTGCTCCAATGTGGTCCTCACTCCATGGGGCCATGAGAGCTCCCAGGAGTTTGCTCCAGTGCAGGCTGTGCACAGCACCACAGCCTACATTGGGTGTCCACTTACTCCGGCCTGACATCTGCTGTGGTCCGGTGTGTCTTGGCACCCGTGTCCCATGTCCTGCCTAGCTCTGGCATTGGAGCTGCAGAAAAGGTATGGTTCCGTATCCTGGGATACGTCCCCGATCCTGTGGGTCCTTGCCCCACTGAAGCGTGAACAGAGGTTCACAAGGAAAAAAGGAGGGACTCTTGTGGGGAACTTCAGCTGGGGTTTATTAAGCCCCCATAGGACTTCTTCACACCCAGAGAGTTTGCCCACAAAAGTGGGGTTCCTCTCTGTACATCACCTTATAAACAGGGGAGGAGCGCAGGGTAGAGTACAGCTTGGAACCAATCCAGGGTGTGAAGGGTGTGACTCTGAACATAAATGACAAGTATTATAACAAATCAATAATGCAAGGTGGGGGGACAACCAGGACCCTGTCCAATCACTCAACACCCTTACTGGAACCTTCTAGACTCAGGTTGAGGCCTTGAAGTGATGGATAAAACCTGAGGCTGTATAACTTATGACTGATACATAACTATGACTGGGGTAAAACCAAGAAGGGGTTAACATGGGTGTACATGGGACAAACCATTACAACTTATAAAAAACAGTATAAAGCAAGGAACAAATATACACATAAAACTGATAAAACCAAAACCACACCACTACAGACATCCTCTGTGAGCTGCAGGGGCACAGCTACCCCACCAAGACCTTCATCACAGGCTTAGGATCTCTGTCCTGGTGCCTGGAACACCTGCTCCCACTCCTTCAGTGAGGTCAGTGTCTGCTGGGCTGTTCCTCTCACATGTTCTCACTCCCCTCTCCTCTGTTTGCAGATGTTGCGCCTTAACTTTTCCCTGCTTCTAAAAGCTGTTATCCTAGAGTTACCACCAGTGTTGCTGACTGGCCCAGCCTTGGCTAGTGGCAGGTCTGGCTTGGAGCTAGTTGTCACAGGCTCCATTGAACATAGCAGAAACTTTTAGCAGCTTTCACAGTAACCTCGTCTACTGTGTATGTGTGTGTGTGTGTGTGTGTGTGTGTGTGTGTGTGTGTGTGTGTGTGCACTAATGTGAATGCCACCCTCCCTTGTTTTAGGCTTTAACAGTCTAATTTCTTTACCTTACCTATTGCACTCACAGTTATATAGTCTTATTTAAGGCACTTGCTTTTCACTGCTATTAAATGTGTTTAATAAGTTTCTCAGGGTATAAAAGTGCAGTCATAGATTAAACTAAAACATTAACTTTTTTGGGGTTTTAATGCTTTACAATAATTAAAGCACATTACTAGTGAGTATTGAAAAGTTTTGGTAAAATGAGAAATTCTTTTTTATTAGCTGACATATTTAGCATGGATATTTAAAGTGTTTAGATGTAGATATTACATTGACAGCTGAGTTTTTCATAGGTATAAGACAACCCATCAGGAAATGCAAACAAATCCTTATTCATTGCAGTCTTCAGTCAGATAGAATTTGTGGAGGAAGGAGCAATGTGCAGAAAACCCACCAAAATGAAAATAAACCAAGACCACCTCCCAGGATTTCAGAAGAAATTATTTCAGGAGAAAAATCATGCTTATCAAAAATTTGGATGCTGGAATAAACTTCACCAAAGACAAGTTAGATAGCAGATAACTTGCAAAAAGATAAAGATAGATGTTTGATTAATAAATCCCATCTCTGAACTCCTAATGATAACTCCTCCATGTGTGCAGTATATTAATTGATAATATCTATAAAACACATACACACATGCTCCCTTCCACTGCATACTCGGTCTATTACCATTTCCAAAGCACTTGTCACATCATTGCCTAAAATTTTATGGAATTAAAACACCACCATAAATATTTGAAAAGTTCTAATTAATTATCCTTGTGCCAGACAAAATGATAAGCTTAATTTTATGAAAAAAAATGATTGTTGCATCCCGGCTCTCCTTTTAATAAATGGCTGTTGCTTTATTATACTACTTTATTGCTTTCACTCAGGCCCTTTGGGAAAGCTTGAGTGATGAAGCAGGTCTTCCAAAATAATCTAAAGATTGTAAGGTGATGACTTTTCTTAGATCTGATTCTGGAAGATATTTCAGAGTCTTGGACCTATGCTTAGCTGTTAAGTGCACTCCACTTGTTGATCAGCAATAACAGCCACAGACAAAAGCCTTGAACCTGTGCCAAAGCACTACACTGCAACAACTAGGATCTTCCATCTGTGAGAAAGAAAGCAAAATTCAAATTTTTGGAAAGCCCTTCATATGTTTCACAAATGGTTTCTTTCTCAATGTGTAAAAAAATTATTTATGAAAGCTTGCTTCCTTTCTATCTTTTAAGAAACTCATCCATCAGTATCATCCAAAGAAACATGAAATACTGCTATTCAAAACATGACAGCTTCTTAACTTACTGGAACAATTAGTCTAAGATCATACATTTTTTCAACCAGAATGGTAAATGCAGTTCCTCCAGTTTTCCTTTTTCATTCATTTTTATTTTGGGTCAGATTTTGCCAGTCTTCAGCCAAGAAGCCAATTCTGCTTCTTTTCCTTTACTGTGGAGACCTCAGCAGCAGAGTGTTCAGTACACAGAAAAATGCCTCTCTTGATCCTCTACCTCATTAATTTCAGTTTCACACCTTCCTAATCTGCCAGATGATCCATAGAATAAAAGAATCGCCTGAGTTGGAAGGGACTTTAAAGATCATCTAGGTCCTACTGCCCTTCCATGGACCAGTATGGTTTCTTCTGAGCTCTTCCACTGGCTAGCTTCACTCATTAGGGAATCATAAAATCTGTAGGTCCGAACCTCAGACTGAAACGTGATTAGGCTGGAAGAAGGAGGACTCACACTTGGGAAGGAACAGGCTTTGTTCCAAGCTCATGCCCATGTGTAGACCCTCCCGGGCCTCCAGGCTTCCCCTTTTTCCCCCGGGGCATTCCCCAGGGAGGGGAGAACTCAGGGGCAGGGGGGTGTGACCCAGAACAGGAGGGCCACCTATGGGAAAAGGGGGATGAGGGGGACTTGATGCCTGGCTGAGTCACTCAGCTTTTACCAGGGCATTCAAGTCTTAGGGTGTGACAGTGAATATTATCAGGGAAGGATTACAATGAACTGGGAGTGGGGAGGTGTAAGGATAAACCATTACAGAAATTTAATAACAAAACCATACAGAACTTTAGGAAACCCAAATGCACCACCACAGACCAGGACACCTACCACTAGATGAGGCTGTGCAAAGCCCAACCTGGGCCTGAACACTTGTAGGGATGGGGCATCCTCAATTTCTCTGAGCAACCTGCTCCAGTTCCTCACCACCTTCACAGTAAAGAATTTCTTCCTAATATCTAATCTAAACCTACTCTTTTTCAGTTTGAAGCTATTCCTTCTTGTCCTGTCACTATATGATTTTGCATATAGTCTCTCTCCATCTCCTTTGTAGGCTCCCTTCAGATATCTAATTTACTAATTTTACAGAAAAAACCTCAGTGGTGCTGAATTAAGGTGGGCAAAGCAGAATAACACCATGAAATAGTAAGTTGGGGCACTCCTAATTTAAATGCTTGCAACCTCTAGCATTACACCAAAAGTGCAAAAGCTAATTAATTAACACATTATAGAGTAACTGAAGGGTTAGATTTATGAACACATATTGTAGTCACTATAAAATTTAGCATAAATATATTATATTTTCTGAAAAAAGGTTGTGTGGAACATTAGTCCATGCAATCTTTTGTGATATGCAGTCTGCACTGCTGGTTTCCACTACAAGCTTATTTGTGTTACGACCCACCCAGGGGGTGAGGTTCTTTTTAATGGATCCCTTGAGGCAGATCAGAATCAAACAACACTGAAAACTCCGCACATATATATCTAGATAGATAGATAGATAGACAGATATGTGTATGTGTGTGTGTATATGTAAGTTTTATTTTGTAATAATTTAGTTGTAATGGAAAGGAGGTTAATATTGGCTATTGTTATCTCTATAAGCATAGCACTTAAAATGAGGGAAGGGAAGGGAAGGGAAGGGAAGAGAAGGGAAGGGAAGGGAAGGGAAGGGAAGGGAAGGGAAGGGAAGGGAAGGGAAGGGAAGGGAAGGGAAGGGAAGGGAAGGGAAGGGAAGGGAAGGGAAGGGAAGGGAAGGGAAGGGAAGGGAAGGGGAAAGGAGAAAGGAGAAAGGAGAAAGGAGAAAGGAGAAAGGAGAAAGAAGGGAAAAGGAAAAGGAAAAAGAGAAAGAGAGAGAGAGAGAGAGAGAGAGAGAGAGAGAGAGAAAGAAAGAAAGAAAGAAAGAAAGAAAGAAAGAAAGAAAGAAAGAAAGAAAGAAAGAAAGAAAGAAAGAAAGAAAGAAAGAAAGAAAGAAAGAAAGAAAGAGCCAGCAAGCAAGCAAGAAAGGAAGGCAGGATAAGAGTAGAAAAATATCACCACCCGTGGATCCTGTGACATATTTGATTATTGCAGTTTCCAAGTCCACTGGCTGAAGTGATGGTCACAGTCTTGGTCTGTCAGGAGTGGGAGAAGCCCACAAAACAGAGTTCAATGTGTTAATATGCATTCAAGTTTACGTGGGATGTGGAAATGTCCAGGTACTGCCTTTTGAATGGGTGGGAGTTTACACCACCTGATGGCACATCGTGGATTATGCTTAGCTCCCCAGTGGAAGAAATGAGTCAAAAATGAATCTGGGGCACTCTGGGTGGTCTATGGTCTATGACACCTAAAATGAGACAGCTGCCTCTCATATCAGGGTAGTTGAACCATTTATGCCCCACCAGAGGGGAAGGACATCCTCAGGCCTAAGTGTGAGTGTCCCAATAACTCCTTGAGGAGCTTTACACCTGAGCCAGTTGTATAAGGGAGGACATTGGTATGATAAAAAACACTACTGTACTTCAGCATGATCTGCTTATTTGCTTTCTCCCTTATCTGGATCAAAACCCAGCTTTGTGTCTTCCTGTGGTGGGTGCTCAATTTCTCTGTCTGATGTGGATAAGAGCTTTCACCACCACAAACTCCTCTCCTCCTCCTCCTCTTCTTTTGGGGATAGGGAGTGCAAACCTGGCCTCAGCAAAACATTCACTGCTTTTGCACATTGCCAATTATTTGAGTCATTTAACCATTAATGTTTTAGTTTCTAAAAAAATGTAGTGTTAATTAACTTCAGACCTGCTTCTCTCATTTGGACTCCACAGTTTTTCATGTTGTGAAGCTTCAAATCCTGGTTCTAGATCACTTTGGGCCATGGGCTTCTACTGACTTTCATAAGTCATTCAGCTTACAGAAAAATACATTCATATGCTTATCTTCCTCCAAGGACCCATTGGTAGTTACATCTTAATTCCCATGGGTAATTAATGTCTTTAAACAGCAGAGTGTGAGCCACTCCTCTTATTTTTTTGCAGTATTGCAATATTCAAATGGCATTGAAAGTGTTTTGAAATAGCTCCAAAGAGGGAGCTATATAAGAACTAACACTGTTAGTTACCTGAGAATAGGTTTAAATATTACTTATTTCTAAGGGACAAAACCCTTTCTCTTGTGTGAGACTCTCAATAGATAAGGGCTTTTTCATGCAGAAACTGACTCTTATGGATGCCCACACAATCACACATGATAGCTATCTTCTTTCTGCTAACTCCTGTCTGCTGCAGTGGATTCTAATTTCTGATTGTCCAGATAATTATCTATTTCACAGGGACCATATGAAACACAACAAAATCCTTTTTTGTTTTGGTAAGAAAAACAAGTCCATACAAAGACATTTTATTCTAAAGAAGAAATACAATATTTGAAAGTAGGACAGGGCATGTTCGAAACATATGTAAATCAAAAACATCAACTGGATCATAACAGCACCTTAAGCATTTTTTGTTTGTAGAGTAGGAATCCTGAATCTGAACTGCTCCATTGGGATCATAAAACAACCTGGCAGTATGAAAAATCTGGGTCTGAAGGCCATGATAAGGACAGATAATGATTGCAAAGATACTATCTCGAATCCTATGATGAACAAGTAGTTTTTCATTTGTTCGGTTGCTTGTTTGGGGTTTCTTTTGTTATGTTTTGTTTTTATGTTGACAATTTAGTAGGTTGGCTCAAACCATCAAATTATTTTTCTTTCTGGTGTGAAATCTTAATTTACCCTGTGAGGACTGTCTTGTACCACAATAAGGTGCTATCATCTGACAGCCCCATCTAAGTGGTGGGACTGGGAAAGAGCAGTCTCAGGAGATGTCTTGCCAATGTACATAAATACGGAAGAAATAAAGTGAAGAGAACTGAGTCAGGCTTCTTCCTGAAGCAGTGTGCAGGATCAGAAGAAGAGGAAATAGTAACAGACTGAAACACAGGAGGTTTTCTCTCTAGGAAACCAGGAAACCTTTTGAACTTTGAGGGTGATGGAACACTGGCACCGGGTGATGGAGAGGTAGCAGACTATACAACTTTTGAGATATTCAAAAGTTATCTGGGCAGCTCCTTTGAGTACTTGGATGGGAGGATTGTCCAAGGTAAACTTCAGTGATTGTTTCCAACCTCAAGTATTCAATGATCCTCTGTAATGGAAAGAGAATTAACCCTGGGGTCACTGGGAAGTGAGCAGAGGATACTGCAAGCCAGAGGGTCATATCAGAAAGAAAGCACACTGATAAATCTTTCTTATCTTTCTTTGTTTCTTCTTTGTTTTGTGGGGTTCTTTAGCCCTTTTCTTCAGTTTGGGCATCTTTTGCCAGTCTGTACAGAGCTCACAAAAGGAATAGTTCTGTGTATTTTCATTTCAGAGCTCTAGTTGGTTTTGGGTTTGGTCATCCCCCCAGTTGTAGAAACTTTACATGCCCCATCTTATGCTTAGAAAATGGGACATCCAGTTTCAAATCTGGGGTGAAAAAGAGGATAGTCTTGAAATTACCTCTTTGTGTTTCTCAGATCCCTATTAACTGTAAGCTAAGAATGGCAAATCTTTCCTTTATTAACTAGTGTGAATGATTATGATGCAGTTCATATGCATTTTTGATTTCTTCAGCTTATCTCATTTAATAATGTCAAGAAACAAAAAATAGTTTGCTAGTAGTATTCCTGGAACTCTGAGAGCTGCCAATCTTGCCAGCACTTCCCAAATACTTCCAGAAGTTGATACATTTTTTTTTCTTTCTTATACTCACAAGATGCTCAGTGAATGTAAAGGTAATGATAAGTTTAAGAAGCCTGGATAAAATTAAAAATTTCTCTCAGCCTTACTGTTTGAGAAACCCCAACTGGTTTGGTTGCCTTTAGTTTTATTTCCAATGTCTAAGTATTCCTTGCCTAGTCCAATAATTCATTCACTGATTTCATTAAAATTGGACAGAGATAAGCATATAACAAAGATAAGCAAGTTTTTATGTGAAACTAGGAAGCAAAACTGTGGGGAGTGAACTAAGACACTTCAGTAGCAGGAAGAGCAGTCCTGTGACTTCACACAATTTAAAACCAGGGAAAATATCCAAACACAGCTAATGCTTCAGCCAGAGCCAGAAATGGAATAAGAGACATAAGCTTCATAAGATGAAATCTTTATGGATGTTTTGGTCCGCACGGAATTATTTGTAGAGTACAAGGCTAAGTCAAAATCCATAATTTTGCCCACTTAAAAAAACAAAACAAAACAAAACAAAAACAAACCAAAAACCAAAAACCAAAAAAAAAAAAAAAAACAAAAAAACCAAAAAAACCAAAAAACAACCACCAAAACCAAACAAAAACTAAACAAAAAGCCCAATCTGCTTTAAACTTCCCCCTGCAAAAAAGGCCAAAACAAAGAAACTCCTCCCCCGAAAAAAAGCCCCAAAGCAGAAAAATAAACCTACCAACAATCTGACTCTTTTATTTTGAGTGACTTAAAATATTTTTTGTGTTTTGAACAGAAACTTGGATTTTGACAGTCAGAGCAAGTTCACAGAAATCATTGCAAAACATTTAATAAAGGAATGTATGAAATAACAGGATGAGATCAAGACACAACTGACCTGGGAGGTCAGAAAGCTGGAGAAAGAGGGGCTGATGGGGCAGGAGACTTGTGACAGGAATCTAGGCAGGAAACTTGCTGCTTATAACTGAAGGAATAAGAGAGAGAAGGCTGAAGGAAACCTGGATCAAACAGAACTAGAACATGGGTGAAAGAGCTGTGAAGCTGAACCACTGCTTCTTTCTATTCTGACTTTTCAGATGTTTGATTTGTTCCCATTCCTAATATTTTAAAAGTTAGGTTTGGAGTTCCAGAATGCAAAGAGTAATGGAGAACTAATTGAATGTATGTATACAAATTGGTATGGTTCATCCTATATACAAAAATAGTAGATTCATAAACCAAGATTTTGACTGACACCTAGCTGCCAGAATAAAGTAAAATAGTGTCCTGGGTTGTACTGTAGGATGTCACAAAGTATTTATTCTATCACCATCTTCATGAACTGTTTGAGCCAGGTGGGGCAGTGTTCTTCCCAGGCCCCTCCTGCCTTTGGGCTGTCTTCTGCTAATGGCCCATCAACGCCTTGCCCATGACTCACAGGTAACTCCCTTCAGGAGTTATCTCTGTTTAATGGGCCATCAAGGACCCACTTCACAACTCCTCAACCCATTGTGAGATGCTCCGCCCAGGGGGAGGAGCCAAACAGTCTCACCTGGATATAATATCGAGTTTGGGACAGTAGACGCAGCCCTTACCTACTGGATTCCCAGAGGACCAGAGTTTCCTTACCTTTCTACAGGATCACTGCTTCAGGAAGACCACCTCATCTGGACTGCTTCTACCACCCTAACTAACAGGGTGTCAGGTTGTACTCTGACTCTGTCAGGGGCTTTCTGTACTATTACTTTTAAATATTTTTTTTTATTTTACCTTCTTTCTATTAAATTGTATTTTTGACTTTGAGTCTCTCACTGGTTTTGCTTTCAAACCACTACAAATAGGTATTGTCACGTGGTGCTGTTTCAGGCACAAAAGCTTTTCAGGGACACTCTAATACACTATATGTTTACGTACTGAATTAAAAGATATTTTTATTCTCCTTCCTTATCTTTCTTAAAAATAATAATATTAAAACAATTTTTTAATTTGAAAGAAATCTTCTCTCAAACGACTTTAAAATCTTTAGAATAAAATGGTGCCAAACCAAATTGGTATGCACCAAAATTAAACAATCTGTGTGCCCAAATCAGAATGTATCAGTGTGGACTGAGGATGATACATTGTCACTTGATTCAAGCTTAATTATTGCACTAAATTTTGATGTTTTGGAATGATTCTCATGTAATGCATATAGAATACTATGATTTTACTTTTAGAGCTGGAGACAAGCTTATTTTAACATTGCTTGTGGAACATCCCTCAATAACACAGTTATCCACTCAGCCTACATGGTGCTGGCAGGACAATTTCCTCTGAACTCTTCAAGCACCATGTCTAGTGAAGGCTGCAACACAAAAGGCCTGAGTGCAAGGCAACCATGAGCAAGTCAGGGGTTTCTTTTGCCCATAGGTCAGTTCTTTGTACAGGCACTGTATCAACCAACAAGAATGAAGGACTGTGATATTTTTGCTCCTTGTCAGTGCTGTGAACTGCGGCAGATTCTTGGCTTTTGTACTAACTTTAGATTTCTGTGCTATTAAGGAAAAATGATGTTGGTAAAATCATGAGGGATTTTTTTTTTTAATTTTATTACTACTTTGTTGACTCTGTTCTGCTATTTTTTATGCTATACCCCTCAGGCAATAAATACTAATGCTGTTTTAAACCGTGATAAGAAAATCAATCCATGAGTTATATTTTTGTCTGTTGTTTTGTAGTACCTACTCAAGAAATTAAAACTTGTCCCAGGACTTTACTTTCTGGTGTGATTAACAACAGTGATTAGTGATTAACCAGGTCATTCAAGGAAAAACTCAGCAAGTGATGTGTTATTTATATGCGTCTAGAAATATTTGGCACACAATTTGACCAACAAGCATGTTACATTGCAGGCATCATTTTTATATACAAAATCAAATTATGTCAGTAGTTTCTAACGATTTTTTTTTCTTTCCTGAAAAACTTGCTAATATTTTTCCTGAAGCAAGTTTGATGAGACTTTGTTCAACCTGACCATGAGATGTGTCCCTGCTCATGATAGAGGAGTTTCAAAAAGATGACCTTTAAAATCCCTACCAAACCATTCTATGATGCTGCAACTCTGCATTTCAGTGCTACTGAGTATTATTTAAAATTAATTCAACAAGTTTTGAAAATGCACTTAGGTGAATTCTGACCCTTGAAAACTTATTAATGTATGTTCTGCTCATGGTGCTAATGGTTATGTCATGCTGGCCTGAATAGTTCTCTGGTGTAATGACTGACTGGTAATCCTTTTCACCTCTGAGCCTTTCCCTAAAATGAGGAACTTTGCATGCCACTGTGATAAAACATTTATGTCAATGCTTTTTTATCAGACAGTATGATCTTTGAGATGACTTGGGGAACCTGCCCTGATTTGGTAAGAAGATTTACCCTTTACCCCACCTTACCCTTTCTTAAGAGGCAGAAAATGTAATAGCAAATATCTTTCTACTAAAACACAACATTAAGAAGAATTTGCATAAATTTCCTTTAACATTTCTTCTCTCCAGATTCTTAAGCCCTATAATTTTACAGAGGCAGAATGATCCCTGAAAATAAAGTGAAGTCTATAATACTCTTGAAACCCATTAAACATTTTGCAGTGAGAATATTTTATTTTGACATTTATGTGCAGAATTGTAACAAAGAGAAAATAATAGGTAGGTGCCCATTCCCAATTATGGGGAGCATGTCCCCTTATGGAAATACTGCTTTTACCAGATGAGGAATTTATCTGTACTTTAAGAGTTACACATGTCCTTTGTCTTCCTGTGGAAGTGTACTTCAGAATATGAAACAGAACAGAAAATTGAATTACTTCTCACTGGTAGCAAGATAAAAACTTTGGTGTCTTTTGAGCGTAAGAATTTATGTCCTTTCTCTGAGTACTGCAGGGCTGATGGCTTGGAACTGGTCTTGGTGCTGTGACTCCAAATTAATCAACCCTGTGATTCCTGTCTTGTTTAATCAAGTACTTCATGTGCAGTTTTTTGAGCCCTACTACCTTTCCATATCTTGAATCGATCAAATACTGACTGGCTCTTATGTTAAGCAAATTAAATTCCAGTTTCACACAGCCTTTGCTAGATTATTCCGCCATGGAAAAAATGTTATTATTTACAGAACTTGATTGAAAACACATAGTTGTGTAGCTCTAATAGCTAAAACTTACACAGTGCATAAACTAATCTCCAGGTAGTGTTTCATACATTCAAGTAGTACTTCCTTATATAAAATCATATAGAAGTTTTCAATAATTTAGTTTTTGCCCATCATTGAAAAGTGTGTTCTAAAATATGCTCTGTACATTTTAGTCATAGCTAAATGCCAGTTCATATGGACAAGTAAGGATTTTAGTCTTTAATTTTTTTTCCACTTAATTCACTGTAATCATTCTTTCTTCCTTTTACTTTGTAGGCAAAAATCTGAATAGTCTGGAGAAATAAATTATGGAAAATAGTATGATTTGAATTTATTCAAGCTGTTATCTAATATACAACATGAAATTCTTTTAAATATGTTTTCACTATATCTATTAATCAAAATGTAATTGCTTAAATGCAGATTTTTTTAAACACTAATGCAACTGGTAGAGTAGCTAGAATAAACTCCCTGAGATAGTCCTTCTAGAATTAAAATATATTTTTTATATTTAATCTTTTGGTATCTTGGAAATATTTTTCTGAGACAAATGTTTGAAAATGCAAACTCAATTTACTTTTTTTTTTTTTAAATGAGAATCTTTTAGACTAGAGGAGAAGCTAAAAAAAGAAGTACAGAAAATAAATGGAGTTGTTTATTTTGTAATTGCAAATGGATTTGAAAAATCATAGCAAAGGTGTAATGGGCAAAACATGCACTTATGGTATAATTCTTTAGGTAAGCTTCACAGAGGATTAATAGAAAAATGGTTTTAACTCGTCTGTAGTTGTACTGTTCTATCAAAGTTGTTCTGTTCCCACACTGCAAGGATCTTCTGAAAAAGCAATTCTGCAAGGTCGCTTTGAGCCCAAAATAATGTCTTGAGCCTTCATGAAGCTAAAGGAATTATTATCTATGTAAGGACATTATTGTCTTGTTAGTTTAATTTAAATATATTATTTATGTAGCATGAGTTTAATTAAGTCATTGGCTTTCAGTCAACACGTTTAAACTGTCTGCTCACTCCCCAAAGACCTATGAATTGTCTAAGAACTTAATTTTTCAGAGAGCTAAGCAGATAAATTATTTTTTTTTATTTTTCTGTTTCCAGTTAGCAGTCCTTCCCCTCTGTCTAAAATGATTTAATCAGTACCTGAATTTTGTTGGGTTTCTTAATTTTATTTTTCTTTTTTTCTGATGTAGTAACAGTGGGTACTGAAAAATATCCATTGGAAAGTCAACTCTGACTCAACAGGCTGGCTCTGTTTTGTTCCATCTCCGTCCCTTACTTTTAATAAGGGCATTTTTTAAATCGCTCTCCTGATCATTTTTCATCTGGGAACTTTTCTACTGCTTTCCTCAGAGTCTGGTGGTGTTTTTTAGTATAAGGCTGTTAGCAAAGGAGTTTGAAAGAGAATCTTACTACTTCAAACAGACCAATATCTAGCCTATGAGAATTGTTTTTGGAATAGGCCTCCATCTGGGCTTTATTAGCTTACTTTAAACCATGTTCCACCTGTGGGTAAGTTTAGTGAAATAATGACAACAAAAATATGTTGTACACATATGTTGTACACTTTCTTCCCCTTTCTTTTCATTCCACAAGATGGACTGAACAGGTGGCAATAGAATTCCTGTTGTCACAAAGACATTCAACACCGATACTACATGGCCTTTAACTTTTTGCAACATTGTTGGTATATCTGGGCATAAAACACGAGGTAGTTCAGCATAATAAGAATGCTTCCAGACGTGATGCTTCAAGTCCAGAATCTAATATGAACCTCTGCCATGAGAGCTTACCTTGAATTCCTCTGTTTCTTCCCACAGCAGGGCTTTGTTGCAATTCTCTTCCAAGTATTGAGCAGTATTCCAAGTATTCTAAAATTTACTGATTTTAGAAAAGGTTTAGAAAAGGCACCTGATTGTGCTTCTTCACTTGAGATCCAAAGAGCTGCATTTAAAATTGTAAGTGGCAAACTTAATACAAATTTATTTGTGATATATTTGCTGGGAAAGAAATCAAGTAACACCTTTCTTTATTATCTGTAATTCTTATGACTCACACTCTATCTCTTTTAGTGTCCCCCTCACTCACTTATTTCTCTATATGAGCCATCTAGTGGTTCTGGCTGAAAGACTCTGTTGTTCTACCAGTGTAGTAGGAAGGATGGGCCTAGCAGGGTGCATGGCAGAACTCTAGACCATCTCTGTGTAAAGATAACTACATCAGTAAAATCCTTTACATTTCTTTAGCATTGCAGACTACATTTCATCTTACCTGAAGTTCTTTCTTGAGTGTCTTCATCAGCTGTATTGTGTGTGACATTTCACAAAGAGCCTTTTCTCCTTCAGATAAAGCACACTGAAATATGTAATAGAGAGATAGAAAATGGCTAGATTCAAATGCTCAGCTCAGCATTTGCCTAACACTTGCTACTGCAAAAGGGAGCTGGAATAGAGCCTAAAATTTTATAAAGTTGCACTGGTTTAAATTTCAGTATGAAGAATAAAAAGGCATGTATGACTCATCAGTAGTGAATGCAGTGTGGACTACAACAAATAAGAAACAAAGGACTTTGGTCTTGAAAAAATAGTAGTTAATAAATAAATCAGAATGGGTTTATTACATGTTCTTTCAGCTTTGTTTTAATGGTAATTACACAATTTTCTTTTTTCAACTTGAATTCTAAAAGATATTGGACTGATCACAATTTGCCTCTGAAATTCTAAGGAAGTTATCAGATCTTAATAAATGACAATACATAGTTTTTCTATTCTCAGTTGAGATAATTTAATTTTTTATTTACTCATTTTCAGCAGTCCTATTGATCAGTTTCCTTGACAGATTGTTGCTTCGCGTATCTGTCTCTCAGGTCAGCCCAGCGTTCGGCTGGGCCACCCTGCTAGCTCTGATACGCCCAACAGTACCTTTGCGTGGGTCTTTGGCTCCGCAGTGCTTTTGCCTTGGCTGTCACGGCCAAGGTTCAAAAGAGGGGACACTCTTTAAGGTTCAGGAAGAAGGTTTTATTCGGGAAACACAGGGGCAGTCCCTGGTTCCAGGCCTGTGCCTCTGGAGAGTGACCCCGGGCCTCGTTTGCAGGGAGTTTTTGTTCCCCCAAAATCTCAGGGGTGGGCACAAGTTACAAGACCAATGAAACAAAGCCAGGTGGGTAAGGCCAAAATGCAATACACAACATTAACAAATCAGGTGAATTTGGGATGGGGTCCTGGGAGATCCACCAATCACTGTCAGACACCTCTCCTGAAGGTTTTGGGGTCTGGGGGTATGATGGACATGTGGGGGACAATATACATTGTGATGGGGGAAAATACAATAGGATGACCGAAACTCTGGGCAGAGGATTAGGTTGTCTTGGCAACTCTTATCAACTTCTGATAAGAACAATCCAAGACAAGTGCGGGAGTGGGCTCCTGGAGGAGTCGCACCCGGCAAAGCAGGCAATCCCAAGATCACCGGCCTTAGCAACCCCTCGCCACCCACGATCTGGAGCTCTTGTCCAGGAAGCTTCGCCCAGGGCTTTAGAGTCGGAGAACAGATGAGAGAGGCCTCTCGGAGGTGGAGAACAGAGGAAGTTTATTCCAAGGCTCCCGTCTCGAGAGAGACCAAGAGCAATGTGTGCACCGGCTTAAGAATACAAAGTGGGTGGGTACATGAACCGTCCAATGAACAACAGGGAGGAGCGGTTACACTGACAGCGACCAATGGGGAAAACAAGACATAATGCATACATTAAAACTGAACAAATCACAACTGCATAACTGAGGAATTCTCTGGAACAAGGGGTGGGGTACATTTGATGGATTTAAAGGTCATAGATGATTGACAGAACAGTCCTAACTGAAAAACAACTATTATGGGATAGGTATCACCATAGAAACGTGGATTTGGCGGGAAACTGTGAGGGGAAAACCATATTAATATAAAACCAATAAAACATATTAACTGAACAACCGTGAATCAACTGCGCACTCCCACAGACAAGAACTTTGCCTGGCTAGGGTTAAAGTCCAAATCACATCAAACTTACAACTAAAAAACCTATGAGACAATTTCAGCACCCCCACAACAGATGAATGACAGGCCAATGAGATGAACACTAGAAGTTCAGAAACACAACTCTTCATTTTAATAATTTTAACTGTTCAGAAATTACATGATATATGTGTTTGCTTTAATCTTTTAGATTTTGGTGATTGATATTGCAATATCAGTATGTTGATGTTAAAATAATGGCTTTACTTTTTATGCTCTCCTTGCAAGCCAAGGAAAAGTACTTGAACATCACTCAAATCCTTGAACAAAATTCAAATCCTTCCTAGTGGCACATCTCCTTTTCAGTCTTTCAAGCTTTTTTTGGTTCAGCAGAACAAAGTTTTTGGCTGATATCTAATGTAATCCCTTAAACAAACTGATAAAATACTCTAAGTGATACTGTACACTTGTTTAAGTATCCCTCAGTGCACTTGGTACTAACAATATTGCTTGAATGATAGCTCATAAATGTCACTTCCATATCACCAATAGCATTAAGTCACATTAAGTCATATGCCAACACATATTACCAGTACTGATTATCCAACTCACACACTTAACATTTTAGTGGTTAAGCTAACCCACTTTATAAGTATCACCCTACTCTTGTCCCAGCTTGAGAAGGTTTCAACCCAATCAATTGTTTAACCTAGGGCTAGAGTATTATAATTAACAAAAAGAACTTTTCTAAGTCATGGATATGGTAGTCTTCTGTTTCCCTGGTGTTACCTGGGAACATTGTAAGTCAACTGTTGCTCTTTTGGAAGCCAACTTCCTTTGCATTTGTGGTGTTTCCTTTACCAGAAATTCTGAAATGGTCAAAAGTCATCCTCAGCTGTCCTGATATGAATATGAAACTTCTTGAGAAGATTTTTGTACTGCCTTGAATATTGTTCAGCATTGACATTTGTGTAAACGGAGCACAAAGCATTCCCAAACTGGAAAGACCATTTCACATAAATTTTTCATAGATCTAATAAGGTACTTAGTGGGTAAGAGTTTGGCTGCTGAAAGCTAGCTTGTGTTTGCTTTCAAGGATGTGTTTAATTCCACCATTTACTGTAAAAAATGACTTTTCCTCTCCTTAAAGCTGATGTGGAAGTGTTTGCATTACTGTTGTATGACCTTGTGCTTTGGAGATTCAAATAATTAGTGAGACCAGCCTGCTCATCCATCGCAGACAAAAACTCATCCTGACAAGAACAGGGAGATTCCTTCTGTCTGTTCTGAGCGTTTGATGCCACAGATGAGGCTGACACCTGTTCCCACATCTCTGACTGCCCAATATCTAGCCATTAAGTCAGCGCAAAGCCAATTGACCTGTTGCAGCTTGGAGAAAGGCATTGTGGATAGCTGGGTTTTGCAGCACACCAAGCACATATGTAGGTGTTTAGTTTTCAGAGACTGTAGCAGAGGCTGCAAGCCTTTCAGTTGTGGAAAGGGTGACAAATATGACCCACTTTTACAGATTTTAGCTGTGAGAACTGTAATTGGACTGTTATTAATTGATTATAAGTAAAAAAAAAAAAAGTTTTCAGTGCCTTACTTTCTCAAAGTTTCCATATAGAGTTCTGCCTCTCTTCCTGTTACAGTGCATTTCTGAGGGAAGGAAGGCATTAAGATAAATCTTTAGGAAACTAAATCCATAACATCTTTCTGCTGTAGTCAACAACTATTTTAATTAAAAAAGAACCAATTTCCCAAGTTTTTTTAATGATTTTGGCACTGCAAATCTAATTAGTTAAATACAGATCTGTAAAACCAAGCACAGACACTCTGTGAATTGTGGTATTTATTATGAGATAAAAAGTCTCTGGATTTAAATAAATACTGTGAGTTTCTCTTAAGCTGGCTGTGACAGGAAAAAAAGAAACCCAAAAAAACAATCTCCAAACTTCCTAATGAAAGACACTGTAAGACACTGTAATAGTTTGATAATGTATTTGAAATATCCAGGGGTTCCTACCTCTCTAATATTCATATAAATCCCTTCTTTGGAAAATGCTGATATTTGCTGGAGTAATTCATTCCATGTCTCTGTGCTTGAATAAACAGGTGATATTTGTCCTTCACTGTGATATACATATAAAATGAAGTCCTGCAATAGGACTCATTGCAGAGGAAAGATGATAGGTATAACAACGAAAAACAGTTTTCCTTGCTCATTATTTCTTTCTTGAGGAAGGCAGGCTTTACCTAAACACTAAAAATGTCTTCTTTGCCATTAAGCAAGACAAAGGTCCACATTTCACACCTTCGAGTCTCCTGTGATATATTTTAATATAAAAATATGTCCATAATTCTATTCCTGAGAGCAGCGTCCTTAAAATATATTTTCTGTGGCTTTATCGCTCCTTTTATTTTTTTTTTTTTTTAACACTGAGAAAGTGCATTTATTGCAGAGTTTTCTGAAGCAAGTATAAGGATCAGTTATTTCAAAGAGGTAGATTTTTGTCACTATATTCATTGGAAAGAGACAGTATAATCTAAATGTAATTTAAAACATGCAGAACATAAGCACCTGGTCTCTTTAGAAGGATGATGGTTATAAAACATTTACCATATATGGAAAATAAATTGATTCAAGACAAGAGAGACATCTTTAAATATCTGTATTTTCATCTGACCAGAGAAAAAAAGTTGAAAAACTTACTGGAAACCTGAAAGCACAAATGAAATACACAATAATAAATGGCGGTCCATGTATTTGTTCACATTTATGTTGGGAGCACAAGATCTTTACAGAAATGTTAATAACTCACCAGCCACTAGCTCACATGGACATATTTCCAAAAGTTAGAGTCTTGAGAAGGAGTTATTAGCAACATCTGAGAAGTTGCTTATGACTTAAATTATGGGAAAATGAATTAATCTTAAATATTGTGTATAAATATTAAATAAATAAATATTAAATTAATATTAAATATTAAATATTAAATATTAATTATTTAATTAATATTAAATATTAAATAAATATTAAATATTGTGGGTTGTTGGTATATATGCTACCAAAAAAAAAAAAAATCTATGAAGTTTAAGGCTGAAATGGACATATCATAAGTATTCATTTTACCTGCAATTAGTTTTTTTTTTTTCCATTTTTCACTATTGCTGGGCATTAATAAATAACTCCTCTAGAGTCCTGGACACAAAGGAAAAACTGGTTTTAGAGTATTTTTCCTCTAAAAAATGTAGCCTAAATTAGGAAAAAAAAATAAAAAAAGGTAAGTGAAAATGTTTAAGAGATTTATCTTTTAAAAGAGTAAGCAACCCTATCCCCTCCAGGGAAAACAAAACAAAACAAAACAAAACAAAACAAAACAAAACAAAACAAAACAAAACAAAACAAACCACAAATATCTTAGTTTGATACTTCCCATTTTTTAAGTTCTCAAGAGAATTCAATGCAGGAATCATATAAAACCGTATTTTATGTTGATATAAAAAAATGAAAACTTCATATAGCCTTGGCCGTAGTGGTTTTCTTTTGCCTTTTAGCCATGGAAAATTAGGACTTTTAAGTGTCATTCAGGGCAAATCAGACAGCTGCTGCACCTAACTAGTTCCATGAAACAACATGGTAAGATCCAGCCTACCTTACTCCGACATGAAACATCCTTCTTCAACCTAATTTACATGTTTTCATTTCAATCACTATTGTATCTCTAATTCCTAAGCAATTAAATGTATGTGTTATTGTTTCACCCCATCTGGCATCAAAGCATCACACACAGCCAGTCACTCTCTCTGCCACCAGCAGGACTGGGGAAAGAACTGGGTGGGAAAAAACTAGAAAACTCATAGGTTGAGATAAAGACGGTGTAACATGGAATCCAGAAGCTGAACAAACAAACAAAAAAACAAAGAACAAAACAACCCCAAAAACCCAAAGCCAAAAAACTACAAACAAACCCTCCCCCCCCAAAAAAAACCCCACAAAAAACCCCAAAAAAACCCAAGAACCAAAAAAAACCAAAACAACAACAACAACAAAAACCCCCAGAAAACAAAAAAGAGAGCCCAAAACAAAACAAACAAAAAAACCAAAAAAACCCCCCCAAAAAACACCAAAAAAATCCACCAAACCAAAGAATTCATTCCCAGCTTCCCATTGGCAGGCAGGTGTTTCACATCTTCAGGACAGCACAGCCTCCTCATGCCTCAAGGTGACCTGGGGACACAAACATCATCATTAGAAACATCTCCTCCTTCGTCTTTCTTTTCCCCAGCTTCACATACTGAGCAGGATGTCACGTGGTCTGGAAAATCTCTTTGGCCAGTTTGGGTAAGCAAGTCCTGGCAGTGTCTCCTCCCATCCTTTCAGGCACCCACAACTTCCTCACCAGCTTGGCAGTATAAAAAGCAGAAAAGGTCTTGGCTCTGTGTAAGCCCTGCTAAGCAATAACTAAAACATCACTAATGATCAGCTCTCTATTCAGCACAAACCCAAAACTCATCTCCATACCCAACACTGTGAAGAAAGTTAACTTCACTCCAGCCAAAAATACCACAGCATGCTATGGGATAGAATGGTTACTAAAGTTCTGACTATGAGTAAACAGGGAAGCTAGGAGGTGAGGATAGGAAAGAGGTTTTATGGGTAGAAAAGTGGACTGGACTTCTACTGCATCTACTTCTGTAGATGCACATTATTATTTGAGTCCTAGTATATCTTACCACTTTTTAATTTTACAGATTTAGTTAAATGGGTACAAACTGGGATACTGTTATTTTTCTTGAACAGAAGTGACCAAAAATGTAGTCCATCCTAAGGAAATAGTTACGCTGGTTTTCCATTTTCAAACCTGCTGTAGTTTATTACCAGAGTTAATGAATGGAATTCACCCTGACAGTCTTCCCTTCCAAATGTCTGACAGACCTCACTTAGATGACCCAAAACCTATGCTGCCTATTTCTCCTAGTTTAAACAGAGAACTGGAGTATCTGTATACTCAGTAAATGTCCTTGTGACTATTGTCACTGATACTCATTTCACATCTGCAAAAAAAGCTTGTAGAAGAATGAATCAACAATGGATCTAAAAGCAGAACTAAAAATTAGCTCTAACTTCCCAGCCACTGAGATTTCACCTCTTCCTTGGCACCAGCTTGCTGCAGGTACATGGATATGGATCATAGATCTGTTGTGCAACTGCTCCTGACAGACATCCAAGCAGCATAAGTATGCCTAAAATAAGCCCATCTGCAAATTGCATTGCAAGCCATTCTTCAGTTGATGCTGGAGTCTTTTTACTGTGTCTCTATTTAGCAGCAGTAAGACTGGAGACTGATATTTCCTATACCTTAGCATTTTTAATCATAGTTCACTGTGAACCATGAATAACTTGTGAGTCATTCAGTGCCACAAAACCAAAACATTATTGCATTAAGTGACAACTAATTATTTATTTCAATACATGGATACAGCCTGCATCAGGGGACAATCGGCACATCTCACTTAACATTTGAAAATTGCATAGCAAATAACACAATTACATTTTAAAGATTTTTAAAAATGTTTTTAAATGTTTAATTTCATTTAAAGTACCTACAACCATCAAATTCAGACAGTGGAGGAAGAAAGTTTATGAACCAAATACTAAATTCATTACAACAGAAAATTGTTTCAAATTCTGTGTGACTCAATCATCAAGTTTGGAAGAGACCTATAAGGTTACCCAGTCCAACCCTCCACTCAGCACTGCCACAATAACCCTTAAACCACTGAACCACATCATCCAGAACCAAATCCAGGTGTGTCTTGAACATCTCCAGTGACTCCTTCACCTTCCCAGGCCACCTATTTCAATACCTGACCATCCTGACACGGAAATTTTTTTGTAGTGCCTAATCTGAATATGCCATTGTAGGAAAAGGGATTATATGCGACCTTGACCCTGATGAGTCACAGCTATAGCCAATGAAGATAAGTGTAATACAAGGGGTGGGTTGGTTGGTCATGGGAGGACCTTGAGGAAGAAGAACAATCCTGAGGAAGAAGATACTGAAGGAATGATCCAGAAGGACTGGGCAAAATAGGAGGGAAAATCTCTGCTGTGAGATCAGTCTGGGTCTGCAATTAGAGCCTGTTGCTGGAACCTGCATTCATAGTCTAGTGAGGTAAAAGCCTGCATTCAGAGTCTGCAAACTAATATATGTAGTCACAGTTTAGCAGGAAATAACCAGCACTCAGAGGCTGCAAGGAAAACCTACAGAAGGACCTTGCTGCAGCCAGAGTCAGTGAAGAGTTGGAGTCAAGATGGCTCAGCTGTAAAGAGGAATAAACCAGAACCCTTTCCATGTGATAAACAAGAAGTCTGTGTCTTGGCTCATTTCTGCCATCTGAGAGGGCTGCTGCATCATCCCCTCTCTCAGCTTAGGATCATTTCCTCTTGTCCTCGCACTGTAGAGGAAACTCTAGAGAGTAATCGTACTCTGATACTCCAGGTAACAGATTAAAGGCTTGCATGCTTGAGAGTATGGACCAGGTATTAAAAACAATTAGACTTTAGCCCCCTTTGTTCCTGATCACTCCTCCCAAGAAACCTCAAAAACCAAAATTTATTTTACTATAACATTTTCAAGGTTTTTATAATGTTTTGTATTACCTGAAAGTCAGTTCAAACTTTTGTAGGAAGAATGTAGTTGTCACTATTCAGACACACAAGGAACAAAGCAGGCAGCAGAAAGTCAAGCAAGCAAAGCTCTGTGGTTATTTTCTGACTCCATCTTATATACATTTTGGTCAGAGGGCCAAGGATTGGTTATACAGGTTGCCATCCCTCTGACCTCATTGGTGAACATCACCATCAATCGCATTTTTCTGCCTACAGAAGAAATATGTAAACACACAGATAAATTCTAAAAATATACATAGTTTACATCAAGCTGTAAAGTGTGAGACTCTTCACTGCAAAGATTCAAAGACTCAAAAGCAAGAAAATTCAGGGTGACATGTCGCTACCACTTTCTTTATGAAATGCTTTTCTATGTTGTCAGTTGTATCTAACTTTTTAAGGTAAAAAAGGGATACCTGACTTATTTAGCTCCTGTTTTCTCTTACGGAGTTTCTGAAATTTGCTAGAGAAATGCCTGTGATCTGCACAAGATCCCTTCTCTTCCTTTGTGAAGCATGAAATTTTCTTACTAAGTGTGTAGGAAGCAATATGAAAATCAAATAAGAGTACAAATTCATACAGAACAAGCTAAATTATTGATGTCTTAAATTAATCAATGCCACCTAGAAACAACTGACAACAATTTAATTTGCTTGTAAACCACAGCATTTGCAGATAACCATCCCCTTTTGTTTCGGATTGATTATCCTTGGGATACTTTTTTAATACTTTTGGATATAGCTTACACATTTTTGAACCTATGTGTTCTCAGGAAATCTACATTATATTCAAAGCAGAAATGGAATTAAAATTTTAGTTTTGTTTTATTTTGTTTTCAAGAATCACTCAGACATAATGAAATTAACAAAAAAAAAAAAAAAAAGAAAGATTGTGACACGAAGGACAACAGTGAAGGAGAGATAAACTGGGTGTTTTTTGTCTGTGAATTGAAAAAAATTGCTTCTGTGAATACTAATTTTTTGAGTCTGAACAAAATTAAATCCAGTGAAATAAATTTGATAAGAAAAACCATACATCACAATTTTTAATTTTCTTGTTGCTGGAAAGGTTTAAAGACTTTCTCAACTTACAAAGCTCAATTTCACTATGGTGAGTTCATTTAAGATTAAGATATTGATTGGATTTGTAGCTGCTAGCATTTGTGGATGTAAAGCTACAACATCAGGTAAGAAACTTAACGCCTCCATGCATGTTGTTTAGATGTTAGTGAACATTAGGGGAATTACCTAGAGGAGAATTGCAGTTTGACATATTAGTGCTGAGATGAACTCTTTTCTTGATTTTGCTATTAAAATGATATAGCAACAAATAAAAAAAAACCACCTTAATTTTGCTCTCAGTTAAATTATTAGTTTTTTTTTCCTGTAGACAGTGACTTAAGTTATGAGCCAAACTCCAGGGTAGTTTAAGTTGTTGCAGCTCATCTCAATGAGGTATGGTCTTTTATGTCAGCTGAGAATCTGCTGCTATAGAGAAACAAAAGGATCCAAGATTTGTTAAAAATTATTCTAACCTCAGCTAAAACATTATTTTTGCTTGCAGATTTAAAAAAAAGCATCAGAAGTATATTAATAATCAAATATTTTTGCTGTTGACAGCCCTTAGCAAAAGATCTTTTACAGGTGTTATTGAAAAGGAATCCTTACTGTACAGGAAGAGTAAATGTAATTCCTGAGTTTTAAGGTGTTACAAGGAAATTTCATGATAACGTGGTGAGAGAGGAGTCATGAGCCTCATTCATCATGGCAACAATTTTTACTGTACTGTCCATGCACAGTGGTATAAATGTATTCCCATAACATGCTGTGCAGTACAAAATGATATCTTCCTCTCCTATTCAGCAGGAAAGATATCTCAGAGGGAACTAGGTCTCTGAAGGCCCAGCAGTCCCAGTCAAAGGCTTTGCTTAGACTGTAAGTGTTTCAGCTTCTGCTAGTAAGTCATGTCTTACATCTACTCGGAAAAGGGGTTCCTGAGTCAGCTCACTTTCTTTGGATCAGAGTGAAATCCTGCACAGAACATGGGGGTTGTGCTTTGGGGTTGTGTGAATCACAGCCTTCTGCCCCAGGTCCTCCCTTGCCCTCATGCCAAGTGCTCACTTTCACCTTTCCTTCTTTATAAATGAAACAAGAAAGCTGCTGAGGCATGTCTCAGCAGGTTTCTATGCCTTCTGTTTCTGTGACTCAGGGTCTGGGTGCACTATAACACTTCTCAATCTTCTGCTGGGCAGTTTGCAAACCCAGATATCCAGTTTCTTCCCAAAGCATGAATTTTTTTTATTTTACCTCTTCAGGGATTTACATTAGGCTGACTTCCATCTTCAGCAAAAGAACTGTGCAATATCTCTGTCATCCTGCAGATATTAATTTAACATCTTGTAAATGCAGTAACACTAATGCCTACCAAAGCTGGTAGAATCATCTTTGAATGCTCCATGAAGTGGCTACATCCTGCTTTGACTCAGAATAAGCATTTTACCAAAGTTGTAACTGCCCTTGAAAAAAGTTGAAGCAGAATAATGAAGCATGGATAGTATTAATGGTTTTGAGCCCTTTTCTGGATCCTCACTAAAGAAGGCAAAGTGCTTGATATCTAAAATTCTTTAGCAACCAGCAACTCTGTTTCTCTGCCATATCTATGTTGAATAAGGATGAGTTGACATCTGTTCACCCTCTGTTGGCCAGAAAACACTATAAATATGCTGTCCATCCCAGTGTTATGAGTACCATCCTGTAGACAGTGTGATTTAACAGCTCTGTCAAAAATCAGAACATCGCGTGTGCCGAGACCAAACCTGGGCATGGTAGCATTTGAAAACAGGTAGAACCATCTACGGTTCCTAAAAATACATAAATAAAGGTGGTCAGGATTAACATTAGAAATTACAGAAGTTAATAACACAAATGCTCACATAATCCCTGAAATTAGTTTTTAATAGCTCTTCTGTCTCTTATCATGTGTGTCGAGTTTTCTGATGGGCCAGATTTTCCCTTAAATCCTGGACTTTCCTGAGTCATGCAGACAAAAAGAACTCTTTCTTTGAAGAAATATATTAGTGAGATGCTAGAAGAATTAACACTTTGTACTTTAAAAGGCAGTGTCATGTGAAGAATCATCCTTGAATTCTCTTGTTTTTAGAGTCCATTAAATAATTTCAAAATTCAGTTGCAAATAATATTTCATAAGTATACTGTAATAAGAGACTGCTTCTATGTCTCAGTCTTAAAATGAAAAAAGTTAACATTAATAATAATATGGTGCCTACATAGTTAGACCTACCTTCTGCCTACAGTCACTCAGCAGTCAGTAGATAGACTGAGATGGGTTTGGTGATAGCTGACTGAATTAGCTACCTGGCTGGTTGATTGAGTCCTTGATGGTTTTACCAGGGACTTTTCATTGCTGACATATAGTCTCCCAATGATGCTTCAGTGCAGCAGAATCCCATAATGCTTTAAGTGTTAATCCATGTGCATGTCTCTCTGACTGCAGAATTTCTAAAAGCATCAGGAGAGCACATAAAGACAGAGACACCATATGTAAGGGAAAAAAAATCAACTTTTTCTTGTCAAAATACAGAGAAGGGAAAAAAAGTGGAAAGAAATGGTTTCCTACCAAATGCATCCTAAAACATTTTAAGGTGTTTCCAGGGGCTGTGATTTGAACATTATCACTGTTAGACAGGACCTAGAATGGAATAAGAAAACTAAAAAACTCTCAGCAATAGATGTATTCATTAGAATGAATTTCAAGTCCAGAAAACTGAAAGGTTGAATTCTGTTGATAAATATTTTTAATCTCAATGCTCTGTAAACAGTGATGTCTCTGCACAACTTTTCATGCCATCCACAGAAATGTCTGAAAAAGAGTGTGTTCATTTGCAATTATGCAAATAATGATAAACTGTACTATGTTATTACAGTGAGAAATCATAAAATTTCAAGTAACAAAACGTCTAAGAAAACTGTCTATAATCTTTGTCCTTGAAATTATTTTTCTAGGATGGGATCACAGTTGATCCAAAAAGAGATATCTTTTATGTGTTTTGTCACAGAGGTGGTAGAACCAACTCTGTATATGTGATATTCGTCCTGAGAACTCAGAACTCTGAGTTGTACTAGGAGATATGAAAGAAAGCACAGATTAAACCCACAGTGTTGAACAAAGATCCATAGAAATTGTCTCCTGGCTAGCTCTGCTCTTCAGATACCATATAAACGAGTTTTATCTTTGGGTCTAGATTTCAGACAGAGATGTGATCTTGCTTGGAAGAGAGTGGCTCACACTGCGTGGTAAGGAAGGTGTTTATTCGTGAGTGTGAGTGTGAGTCCCGATTTGGGCTCTTACTTGCCCTTAAGTACAGGGGTGTTACTGATGGAAATGAAGGGGAGTGACTTAGGTACAGAGGGGACTGACATTGCCATTTTGGGGCAAAAGGGGTGAGGGGATACTTGAAGCCTTGGCTGAACCATCTGGCTTTGCCAGGGTACTCAAGTACCAGGGAGTGTCTATTGATAAGGTGCAATACACTGGAACAGGGCTATTGAGGGGATACAATGGGGAGGGAGAGGCCTATTATGTGGATAAGGACAGGGATTAAGGAAAGGGGTGTGGGGATGGATGAACGTTTACAGAAACTCAATTAAAAAATTGTACAGAAATTTAGAAAACCCAAAATGCACGCTGCAACAATCAGGTAGTGTTCTGACAGCAGTGGAGGACACAGAGGCCATGGCCAACCCAGCAAAAGTGCCATCAGAGCCTACATTAAGCACCAGAACCATAAAGAAGGGGTGGGTATTCTGAAGTGAAGACTACAATTAGGAATATGCAAAAGAAAACCAAAGAAATTAAGTTTAGCAACACAAAGGGCACAAAACTAAATCAATCATGTCTTCATGGCTTTTTTAGATGAGTCAGTTCAGAAATGTCTCAGTAAACTTGAAGCTATAGGGGTTAGATTCTATTTTCCAACCTGAGTCAGTATAATCTTGCTTTATTTTTCATTTATTTACACATCTCTATTCCAGGCAGAATTTGTATATCAAATTTCAATCAGCATGAGTTCAGGGAGATTAAATATCCTGCACTGCTTTTTGTGTCTGGTTTTACCTCTGAAAATGTGTTTGGCTTCCTAGGAAAAATGATGTGCATAGCCAACCAAAGAAAATTCTGGGATATATAATGGTATTTTGCAATATTCTTCCTATTGTTGTAGAAGAAAGCAAATTTATGTGGCTCTTCATGGAAAACACTGAGGGGTTAAGCAGAAGTTCTGCTTTTTCACAATTTGTTTCTATTCCCTATCTCCTAGCATACCCACCTGTTCTCTAGACACATTTCTCAAACAGTTTTCCTTCAGCAGAAAATCTGACCTTTCCAGGTAAAAGAGCAGTTTTGAAAATTTGGAGTTCTATATTTTTCTGAACAAAGAGTGCTTTTATTTTAGAAGCTTGTTCTGCATTTTGAAAGTGAGTAAACTTTGTTATTTACAATAATTTGTGTGTATATACATTCTTATATCTGTGTAAATATGTAAATATAGATAAAAGCCTCCATTTTTCTCCTTTTATGCAAATTTGTGAAACAAAAAGAAAAAAATAGGAATGCGAGTTGAGAAAATGAAATATTCTACAGTACGCACCATAAAAATACTACCTTTAAATAATAGTATTCAAACAATACAGTTCATTTCTAAAATAGTGGTAAGTAAAATCAGTGCAACAAGTTGTACATAACAAAGCACCCTCCACAGTAGAGAACTAAGATGTCAGAGTTAATGGGTATCAGAAATGGGAATGGATGTAAGATGCTAGATCCATTAGCACCTGAAAAAGTGGCATAAGCATTTCACTAGGTGCAGGCAGCCTTTACTGACTTTGGATATCTGACTGCAAAAGAAAAGGGCCTAGATAAAAAGCTATAAAAAGCCTTATATTCTCATATTTTGCCCAATGCTGGACAACATATATTAAAGGAATGAAAAAAACTAGCAGTCATCTCATATATGTGTCTCATGGGTTCCAATAGTTATTTGCCTTCTAGAAATTAAATTGCCGGGATACTAAACCTTATGTATGCCCATGATGCTGGAATAGAAACAACAGAATTCCTTTGGCATAGATAGTTACAAATTTAGAGGTACCTTCCAAACTGGCTCATGCATGGCAACTCAGGCTGGGTAAAAGAGAGAGATTTGTTTGTTCATTAAAACATAGGGCAGTTTTTGCATGATGGCTGATTTTGGGCCTGCTGAGATTATTTCACCATTCAAACACTGCCAGTAGCTTTCTATGTGTATAAAGGAAATGGTAGAAAAATAGGTATAAGTGGAAGAGGGCTCAAGGGTGACCTTATCACTCTCTAAAACTGCCAGAAAGGAGGTTGTAGCTGGGTGGGGGTTGGTCTGTTCTCCCAAGTAACAAGTGACAGAATAAGAAGAAATTGCCTCAAGCTTCTACCAGGGGAGGTTGATGTAGGATGGTAGGAAAACTTTTTTCACTGAAAGGATGATCTGGCTACCCAAGGAAGTGGTGAAATCACCACCTCTGAAAGTCTTCAAAAGGCATGTAGATAAGGCACTTGGAGCATGGTTTAGTGGTGAACACCATGGTGCTAGGCTAGCATTTCGATTTGTTGGTCATAAAGGTCTTCTCCTGGATTCTCTATAATTCTCTATGATCTCCTGATCATCCTCAATGATTTAAAGTTGCAAATCCATCCAATGAATAGGATCTATCAGGATTGCTAAGTGTGAAACACTGTGATTTGTATTTTATGTTGCCTCATGGTGATCAGATAGTAGGAAACAAAAGGAGAACAGGAAATTGATAATAGGTACAAAATAAATTCATGTTTGTCTCTGCTATTTGAACACAGACAGTTCCAGAGGAAGTACACAGTGTTTATTTTATGCATTTTTATGTTCACCTTCAATGCAGTCCACAGCTCCATTTTGCAGACTCCATTTAGTACAGGGGTCGTGTTAAGCCTTGGTTCATTAACTCCTGAAAATTATCAAAGTAGGAGGGGAAAATGTGAGTAACAGAGAAACAGGAGGCAGATTTCAATGGCTTATTAAAAGTACTAGACATATGACTCTGTGTAAGAAGACAGCTTTGCCTCGGTGATGAACTTCTCAACTTTCTCCTTTCTCAGCAAGTTCACCTACAGGAAGAACGTAATGGTAGTGGAGCTGAATGACCTCTTATATTTAAACAATCTCATGTTGAGCAGACCTTAAGATGTCTACACTGTACTGTGATACAGTCCATACTTTTCCATTGCTAGTCTGTGGCCATATTAAAGATGAAATAAAATTCCTTCCTCCACAGAGAATTTAAAGAGAATGCGATTCTAATCTACTAAATCTACTAATCTCTTTAATCTAGTCTAAAAAACTTAATCTACTCCTTTCCTTCCACAACTATTCCTTAGATAAGGATTTATATACAGAAATAGTCCTACAATTAGAAATAACATTTAAAGACATGACAAAAGTTTTTTTAGGTTAAAAGTTTTGTTCCATTTTATTAAGAAATGCCAAGAAATGTCTTTTAAAGTCCAGGAGCACAGAGGAATTATTTGGAACAAATTCAGAAACCCTGAATGAATAATTCAATGTGCAAAGCAAAGGAAAAATGTTCCACTTTTCTTTGTGCTGCCTTTGTGAGCTTACTGCTCCTACAGAAGAGAAACAACTATCAAGAGAAAGCAGAAGAGAATATGTGTATGCTGTGTGCGTTTTGTGTATGTTTATATTGGTAGTACGCTGTTGGTACTGCAGTATTGGTCCCTAGTCATTTAAGAAACAATTCATCTAAAGAGGAAATGATAAGCGCTCTTGTCAAAAAATAGTGGTGGACTGTGTACACTCCAGAATGCCAGGAATTTCTGGAAATTTTCAAAGTTTTGTGAGATGAGCATTTAAGTTGGTGTTGGTGATCTCTAGCTAGATGTCAGGTGCCTGCCAAGGTATTTTTTCACTCCCCTTGCCCAAAAGCACAGGCAGGAGAAAATGTTGTGGATCAAGGTAAAAAACAAGACGATCAGTCAGCAATTACTGTCATGAGCAAAATAAGCTTGACTTGGGGAAGCACTTGCAAGTGTCTTGCAAATTAAAGCCAGAATCTGTAATTCTGGTTCTAACTTCTTTGCCCTGTTGCCATGTGCAGGGACACCTTCCACAAGACCAGGTTGCTTATATCTCCATCCAGCCACCCTAACTGCATCCAGGGATGGCACATCCACAGCTTCTCTGAGAAACCTGTTTTAGTAGTAGGTTTTATTCAGGGCAAAGCCTAGTAAAATTTTAAGAAGTCAAGACCATATAGTGAATTTTTATATGAGGAAGGTAGCATTAGATTAAATACTAGCAAAACTTGGATTTATCTCTTTGAGATTTTACTGTCTTCAAAGAGTACCTTTGCTAATAAAGCATTATTCACACTGAGGAGAAGTGGAAGATTGTGGTAATCTCAATGACGAGTATAGTCAGTGGCAATTTATTAAGTGAATGGATTGAAAAATCAGAAGAAAACAAAAAGAAAATAAAAAGAAGAATATTCTTTTTAAGAGTCCCTCAAGTATATGATGACATCTTTTCAAGATGGAAAGATTTTATGGTAATAATATTATCCTTTTATCTGTATAATTCTATACAATAAGCTTGATTTTTTTCTATCAGTATAAAGACTCCTGTTTTTAAATTAAATTACTATTTTAATAAAGATTGAAAAATGAAAAAATTAGATGAATACTGAAAAATATAAATAAAAAGTGCTCTGTCTCTGAAGTTCACACTTTCAACAGAACAGTAGAAAGTTTTCATGTGAAAACAGTAATCATAATAAATATAACATGGTGTTTCAACATCTGTGTTTAATGGAAAAGTCACTGGTGAGCTTTTTACTGACAGTCTTGAAGAAGCAAAGTAGAAACTCCCCTTAGGTACTTTTATGCTTTCTCTTCTCCTCCAGCAAAATGCATCTCTCTTATGTATCTACTTTATTCTGAACTCCCCACTTTTTTTTTTTTTTTTTTTTTTTTTTTTTTTTTTTTTTTTTTTTCAGTGAATTACCAAAGCAGTTTCTCATTCTCAGAAAAATACGTTTGACATCCTGTGAGTCAAACCACTCGAAACAGAAAAGACCTTTCTCATGGACGACTAACATGGAAGTAGTCATCCTGGGCCAGTATTTCCAGATGATAGTTCAGGTAATGGGAAAAAGTAAAATTCAAGCACTGCTGTTGCCTCTTTAATTGGTCCCTTTGGAACTGAAAGAAGCAGTTGTTGTAGGAGTGTTGCATAATGAAAAAAGCTGTCATTTTGTGTCTAACCTACTTCAGATTTTTAGTGTGTGGGGAGGAAATTTTTTATGGAGAAGGTTTGATAGATGCTTTTAAAAAATTATAATTATTTTCTTTCTGAAAATGTTTCAGGCTTTCTCATGCTCTTGTGTATTTGTCTATCATAGCAACATAGTTCCAAGAAATTATATAAAGCACTAGGTATGGTGCAATTGCATGTTGTCTTATGAAGTAATGCTCTTATTCAGAGTACATTTGGACTAGAGTATGTGAGATTTTCTTTGTTGGTACTCTCCAAGAAAAGATTATTTATCTTCTGTGAGAGTGACTCTTTCTGTGGATGAAGTTTGCAGCATGCTAGGGGAGTCTCAGAATTTATGATACTTCAGAAGATGTCATCTCAATTTCCAGAGCCTCTGAGACACAGTGTAGACAAGAAACATATCTCCTAGCATTTCCAGAACAAATTTGTGCATGCTAAAGATCACTTTCTAGTTTCTTCATTATTCACATTTTTCACACATGGAGCATAGGGAGCAAAAAGGACAAATTCATGGTCTCTACGTGTGTATGCAGGGCCACAATCTCATTGGGATCATGGAAATATAGTGGGTCAACTCATACAACTGGAGTGCTGCTATGGATGGATACAATCTCTTCTGTGTGGGCAGGACAGGAATACTGAGGAGGAAGAGGAAGAATTCCAATTAATGTGAAAACAGCTGGTACGTATGGAGCTCTCTGCCTAGGGATGGATAATGAGACAACTGCTGGTTTATATGTCAGGATGAGAAGGCAGACAAACACACATGATGTTGTAGTGGGAGTCTGCAATGTACTGCCTCATCACAAATGAAAAGCAAATTATGCCATATTCAGACAACTGGAAGAAACATCACATTCACTGTAACGGGGAACTTGAATTATGCTAATGTCTGCTGGAGGGACAAGAAAGCAAGACACAAATAAAATGGGAAATTTCTGGAATGCATGAAAGAAAACTTCTTAACTTTCTGCTGGAGATGCCCATGCTGACAACAGGAGTCCCCTGTGGTGAGGTAGAGGTTCTGGGGATACCCATGGAGCTGTCCTCCTGCCCCTTTGGAATTGGAAGCATCCTTTTCGCTCAAATGCCTCTGCTCCTCTTCACTGCACTGGTGCACAATGACATCTATGGGCCAGTGTGAGAATGTTGCTGTGTGGTCTTGGAGACTGGGCTGCAGCTCCTGGACTATAGCCTCCTTGTTGAGTCCTAGAAGGCACAGACTGATAATGATGAGGGTATTTGCTGTAGCCATTAGCCACGACCATATTCCTTAGATCTCTTGCAACAATTATTGCAGCTGGGGCATCACGAGCTCAAGGGTTTCTGGAACACCTTGGAAAGTGCTTGCCTAGATATCTCATGGGAGGCCACCCACAGCAGCCCTAGGTACTATCTCTGCTGCCTTGAGGCATGGTATCCTTTGGGAAAAAGATAGTGGGTGTCTCGGTGTTCAGACCTGTTTTTGTATAGCTGCTGGCATCAAATAGCTCTGTGGTAGGCATGTTGGTTTCATCTAAAAAGTCATCTTCCACCCACACCAGGAACTTGAGGCACTGGAGGAGGCCCACACAGAGTGGGACAATCTGTTTTCCTACTGTCCACTCTATCATGCAGCCAAAGTAGACCTGGTGTAGACACAGGATCATGAAGGTCAGACTGAGCTTTGCAGGAAGTGGAATATGCCTAGCCTGATGCTGTGGCCATGGTCTTAATGCATTGCAGAAGGCTGGAGAGAGATCAGTGCAGCAGCTGCTTTCCCATGGTAACCAGGGAAGCACAGCCAACAGCTTCAGAGCTGTTGAGGAGAGGCATAGCAAACTGCTGCCAAGAGCCACCAACACACCATTCAGCACCAGCCAGAGCCTTGCTCGACTCTCTAGGCTTATTCAGGCTGGGACAAGCTCTGACAGCTCCTGGGCATGCGTAGTGAGAATCTGTGTCTGTCAAAGTAATGACAGTGGGTTTGGGGAGAGGGTAGAGACCAGCTGCTTCTCTTGTCAGAACTTTGTCTGGTCTGGAAGCTCCTGGGCAGCAATGGTGTCTGTGCCTTTCTGAGACAGGAGAAAAGATGTCTCACCACCCAGTTCCTCCACTGGTGGTTGCTAGTAGGCAGACAGATGGGATAAATGAAGACTGAGGCTGGAGTGTTTATCAAGAGGCAGGGAAATTAATTAATCCAATTTAAATTGTTGTCCATTTGATTGGAGTGGACATCTGTTGTCATTTCATACACACCTAGCAGATCAGGATGTTTGGATCAGAACCTATCATCAATTTGATTTGCCTTTGGTTTTTGTTTTCTGTTTTTGTTTTGGATTTTTTTTGGTTTGTTTGTTTGGGTTTTTGTCTATTTTTTTTCTTTTTAGATTTTATTTTTTGTTTTGTTTGAAATAATTTTCTTAATTAAAGAAAATAGTCATACCACAAGCCTGATGTCTACCCAGACTGTATTTTGCAGAGCTATGAAGGAAGAAAAAGGAACTAGGCATGGTAACAACATCAGGAAATCTATTGTTTTAAGAATAATGAGATAGGCAAGGGCTTGTGAGACTCTGAAGTAACCATTGCTTCTTTTCATGAATTTGGACAAGTACATTTGTCTTCGTAAACCATGATTTCCTCAACAACATTTACACTATGGCTAATTATACTATTTTAAAAGGATTTTGTATCCATACTCAGATTTTGGAGGATGAAAAATTTTTGGAAAATCTTACTACTGACATTTGAATAGGTAAATTTGCATAATATGATATTATGCTTAATTATAGAACTATAGAAATATTTCAGTAAGGGTATTTTCTGTGTGACTAGTTTTTCTATCAACAGAAAATTCCCACTCCCCCTTGCACCCCTTGAAAACGAAATTTGCCATTATCTCAGATATGGACTTGCCTGTTACTCCCCTTGTTCACATTAGTCACATTAGTCAGAAAACTCTACAGCTGAACTGATGTGGCACTTTACTCAAAGTAATTCTGATTTTATGCTTTTAGAGCTATATGGCTTTCAGACCAAAAAATTGGCTGCTTTAGATTGTACGTGCCTTAGCTCACTCAAAGTCATGCACATGGTATTGAAGACCTGGGCTAATTAAGATTACCTAAAAATCCCAACAGTGGCCTAATTTTGTTAGTTTGCAAATTCAAATGTTATATTATAGGAGAAATGAATAATTTTGCCCATATACCAGCAGAAGGTCTGACATAAAGCTGAAAATGAAGCACAGAATCCTTGCTTCCCAAAACATGGCAAAGGCCACAAACCAGTGGTTTTTTGCATTTCTAATTGCGTGCTTTGTGATTTCTTCCACGTTCATGATTTGAAACTCTGAATTTCCACACCATTATTGAAATGAAGCTGATTAGAACAGTGGGGTCTAATTTTTTGGGTTAATATTTTCTTTTTCTTCCAAGGTTTTAAGAGACTCTTCCATAGAGGTTTTAATATGCAGGCAGATAGATACAGCTCTGAGCATGGTCAACATGCATTTGTCTAAGTAAGGCACTGTGAAAGCCTGATCCTAAGTCGTTGTTGACATAAAACACTGAAGTGATTCTGAAGTGATCTCTTGACTTCTTTGCTAGACATGACCAAGGATATGTGATAAATATGTGCAGTCCCTTCACATGTCATCATAATTGTCCAGCACTGTTGGCACATGTGGACAAGCCACATGTAGGCTGGAGCAGCAGTACAAAAAATTATATGGAAATGGTGGTCTGGTGATTGATATAATCAATGTCCTTGCTTTTTACTCTCAGATTTAAGTTGCTATTCTTGTTCTTAAGTCTTCTTACTGCTAACTTGCCTCTGTGGTTTTCCAATCTCTATCTTCCATGGGTCTATACTGTGCACATTTTCATCCTTTCTCCTCACAGTGCAGAAATTTCCTCAGAAATCTCAGCTATGTTTGTCTCTGGGCTGTGTCAAACTTAGGCTTCAGGTTTCAGCTAGGGGTACTTCAAGCAAGACTAGGGGACAAAGCAAGAAACCAGGACATAAAAGGAAAAGAAAAGAGTACATTTGAGTTAATAAACTGGCCAACTTAGCGAAGTGGAAACTGTTGATTATGATCTACTTATTTGATATGTTCTTCATATCTGGGAAAAAAAAAAAGCGAGAAGAGCAAGATGAAAAATTGCAAATGGAATTTGTAGGAAGATAGCTGACCCCTGATAGCATTGTCTATATTGAAAATTCATTCTCCTTTTTAGATGTTACAGAATTTCCCAGAGCGTTCAGCTGAAATCACTGTTATTTATCAGTGAAATCTGATAGGTGAAACTCTGCTTCAGAAAAAGGAAGGACTAAATCAGAGAGTCTATTAAGAGTAAACTTTTATCTTAAACTAACGTTTACAATTATTTTCATCTCAGGATACATGTGTATGATATCCCATTGTCAAATATAACTTTTGGTGGCTTCTAATACCTCTGGGGCTAAAACAAATATTTTCTTAAATTAAAACTCTAGCAAGATCTCTTAGTGCAGCCATTTGTTGCTCTCTCAGCAAAGCCAAGATATGGAGGAATATGTTAGAAACTAAGTGTTTCTTTTAAGCAATGGCTATAGCAGTAGAAAACTGTAATTTGCCTGCTCTTCTGAAAGAGTGCGAGATCATTACACAAAAATATAAGAAAAGACAGAGTTGTACAGATTTCAGTTTTGCAATAGCATGCCTGGATGACTTCTTCCTGTTTCAGGATTACTGCTGGTATAAGTTTGCAGTGTCAGCTGGCTTGCAGATAATAGAAAAGGGAAGAAATTGGACTTTTGCACTGCTGCTTGCTCCACTTTGCCTGTTGCAGGGATAAAAAGAAGAGATAAACCCTTCAACTGTTACAGAACTTTTCTGCTATGCAGCACCCAGTAAGAACTGTAAGCCTTAAGAGTTTAGAGCTTCAAGAGTAGTTTTAAGTCTTGGTGAAATGAGAGCAAAAGTGAGGCCAGAAAGAGCCTGGTAACCCCTAGTGCTGAGCTGTTACGCATGAGGGCATCTACTCCGAGCACAACGGGGGCTTTGCAACTGGATTTGTTTCAATCATTATAAGGACTGTAACTTACCACTATATTCACTTAGCCTTTTTAGTGGTCCTAGCTGAAAAAGGCACACAATTATATTGATTTGCCAATGTTGCAATAGTTAAATGAAATGGTAGTTTTTCTTCCTATAAAATCCTTTTTCATAAAAAAACCACAGAAAGTAAAAAAAAATCCACATTTTAAAAAGGCTAATAAATGAGCTTTTCTTTTTCTAGCTTGTTTTGAAAAACAGAGTGAAACATTGGATGCTAAACAAGAGAGAGTTTTTTTTTCCTACAAAAAGTTATATCTTTTTCAAGATGTCACTTTATTGTATTAAAGAAATTTAAAGCTCAAAACCTTGGTAACCCATCATTTTTGTAAAAGTCATTTTGACTGATATGAAATGGTTCACTCAAAGTTAAAATCTCATTTTCAACTGCAATAATTTTTTTGCCCTTTGTGCCTGAATTTGTCAAAAAATTGAAAAATGTGTCTATTTCTAAGCTTACAATGATTTTTTCAATGAAGAATATATTGTACTTATCTCATTATCTCATTTTGCCTACTAGTATAAGAGTCAAAAAGTTGTTTCTGCTCCTTTTTTTTTCACAATTCAGAATCTCTTTGGAGTAAAAAAAAATGAAACCACACTCAAACTTTATAATGGATTAGTAACTAAGTGTTATGCATTTTTCAAAATACTATATCAGATATTCATAAATCTAGTTGGTAGATGAGTGGATGGCAGTTCTATGTTGATAGAGCTTTAATCTTATCCTTTTCATTGATTTCCTTCATGACATTGAGCAGATATTCTTTGTACTATTGGTACTCTATCTCTGACATGGACACCGAGAATGATGTCTATGATAATGTCACTGACCTGAATGAAATGAAAATGTGAAACTAGGAGGAAAGGTTATGTAGAGAAAAAATACCAAGACAAAACAAGCCTGTTATGTTCAATCAAATGCCCTTGATCTCAGTGTAATTGCTGAGGAGTAAAATTCAAATACAAGGAATTATGTATGCATTAAGTAGATACTTGCATTGATCTCACCAACCACTGTAACTTTCTCAGGCAGAGATGAAAAAAATCTCTTTTCAGCTCATCTCCTGTAGCTGTTTCCAAAGAGTTTAATATAGGCTTATCTTTTATAAGAATATGTTTCTGTCAGCTTCAAAGTTCCTCATCTTAACCAACTTGTAGCATATCATATTAAGTCCATATCACATTAACAAAAAAACTGTTTTTAGCATTTAATACATAATATTTTTGTTGGAGTGGAAGTATGTGACCTCTTTAAAGAACAACTTGCCATGCAAATACCTATTTCAGTCACACTTTAGAGAACTTGTCTTTAAAAACAAAGTATTGTTGCAATTTTAAAAATTAAGAATGATATGAGACATTATTGATTTGATAGAATTTTTTCTCCCTCACATTTTTTCTCTTTCCCCTTCTTTCTTCCAAACTACTATCATGGAACTCAGCAGCTGAGCGGCATTCCGTTCACATTATTGTTTCATGAAACCAAAGTAGCACCTTGAGTGAGCATTTTTGGCCTGCAATTTGCGTGATAAACTCAGATATTTTGTAGATCAATGTTCTATGGTCTTCAAATAGTAGAGTTGTTCTTTCTATGTCACAACCCATTTCGTTTTCTTTCAAGTTTTCACTTGTGTTCCTCGCTTGTATAACTAAAAATTTAATGATTCCTTATATGTAGTTAATATTTACCTTTTGCTGCAACAAACACAAATCTGGATGAATAGACAATCTATTCCTATACTTAAAAACTGTCACCTACCTTTATTATCTTTTAATTCTTCTCTAAATGACCTCTTTTGACATTGTTCTATGAGATTCTTCAAGTTATTAACATTTATTGTGTAGAAACCACTCTAGGTTTTTCAGTAGTATTCTTTATTAAAGAGAACATAACACAACTTCTGTAGTCATATAGTTATTTGTTTTGAAGCTTCAGCAGTTGAAATGGGGTAGTTGAAGTTGAAAGTTGAAGGTACATTTATTGACTATGAAGGAATCTCTTGGAGAAGAAAAACTATGTGTGACCTTTTTTCAAGTTAAATGGGACACTGGCTAGCATGGAAAACCGATGAATCTGACAGAAGGTGTGACAATTCCATACTAAGTACTATAAATAAAAAAATTAATCTGACTTTTTTAACTTCAAAATACTCTGCAATGTTCATTATTTGAAAGTTTCTGATACTAACTGTAAAGAAAATTAAAATACTTAGACTTAATGAAGAAGCAGTTTTTGCAGGCTGGCCAACCATAGATCAGTTTAAAAAATCCAAAAACAATGAAAAAAATAGTAGATATATTAAATATGCATGTTCTGAGCATTTTGAATTTAAAATAAATGTTTATTTTAATTGAAAATATTTAGGGAAAAGCATACTAGAAAAGTGGTCTTCATAGTCTTGGATAAGTTATCTGACACCAAGCTGAGGGGTGTGATTGATATACTTGAAGGATGAAATGCCATCCAGAGGAGCCTGGACAAGTACAAGAACTGGGTCCATGGTGATAGAAGAGGTTTAGCAAGATCAAGGGCAAGATGCTGCACCTTGGTTGGGGCAGCCCCTGGTACTGACACAGGCTGGGGATGAACAGACTGAGAGCAGCCCTGTGAGGACTTGGGGATGCTGGTGGATCAGAGGCTGGACATGACTTGGCAATCCCCACAAGGCTACAAACTCCATTCAGGGAGTTGTAGAGAGTGATAAGGTTGTCCCTGAACCTCCTTTTCTCCAGGAGAAAATCCCAACTCACTCAGCTGCCTTTCATAGGAGTGTGTTTCCAACCCTTCCACAGCTCCTTTGCTGCTTTCTGGACATGTTCCAGCCCCTCAATGTCCTTCTTGTAGTGAGGGGCCCAGAACTGGACACAGCACTCAAGGTGTGGCCTCAAGAGCGCTGAAGATAAGAGGGACAATCCCTGCCCTGATCCTGCTGGCCACACTATTTCTGATACAGACAAGGATACCCTTGGCCTTCTTGGCCACCTGGGGACACTCCTGGCTCATGTTCAGCTCCTGTTGACCAACAACCCTTCATCCTTTTCTGCTGTGCAGCTTTCCAGGTGCTCTGCCTCAGCCTGTAAGCGCTACATGGGACCAGTTTTTAACCCAGCAGAGTGCACCTCTCGAAGCCATGGGCTGCCAGCTTTTCCAGGAGAATGGTGTGGGAGACAGTGTAAAAGACTTGCTGAAGACTTTTGCTCATACAGTAGTCATGTCCCCTGTTCATAAAAGGAGATCAGGTGATTCAGGGATGACCAGCTTTTCCTAAACCTATGTTGGGTGTTGATGAATATATTCCCTCATACTTTGAATGAAAAATGGACTTTTTACTTGGATCTTCTTTTGATATTAATGCATTTAAAAACCCAGTATTTATTATCCTTTACAAAAGTGGCCCTTAATCTTTACAAAAAGATTAAGTTCTAACTGAGCTTTTACCTTCTTAATTTTCTTTCTACATGATCAAGGATGAGGATTCTGTACTGCTACTCTTGTGAGACCCTGTCTGGAGTGCTGCATGCAGCTCTGGGATCCCCAGCACAGAAAAGACATGGACACCTGGAGTGAGTCCAGAGGAGGAACACCAAGATGATCAGAGGAAAGGGTGAGGAAATTTGGTTTGTTCAGCCTGGAAAAGAGAAGGCTTATGGGTCACTTAATTGTGACCTCCTAGTACCTGAAAGGAGCTTGAAAGAGAAATGGAGACTGTTTACAAGGGGATGTAGTGACAAGACAAGGGAGGATGGTTCCAAACTAAAATAGGGCAGCAGAGAGGCACTGGAAGATGTGGCCCAAAGAAGCTGTAGATGCCCAATTCCTAGAAGTGTTCAGAGCCAGGCTGAATGAGCCTTTCCACAGTCTGGTCCAGTGAGAGGTGCCCCAGTTGTGGCTGAGGAGTCTGGAACAGGTAATCTTAAGGTTCCTTTCACCCTAACCCATTCTGAAATTCTATGATTCTATGTTATTGGAATTCTAAACTTCTAATTTTTTTAAAATTCTTGACTGATTGCAGATGGTTGCAGTGGTTGCAGAGGGAATGCATGTCACTAAAATCAATAATATATGAAAACACACACATACAACACTGGATTAGAAGAGTTTTTGATGATCACATGAGAAATAGGTCAGGGAGAACTCATAATATTTAGCATGTGCATATCTCCCTTTTTCTCAGAAAATAAAATTGATTAAGCATGTTAATGCAATTCTGCTCAGAATTCTTAAATGACTGCACTTCCTTTTCTGACTAAACACAAATCAAGAAACATGGTTTAAAAAATTCACAAAGACACTACTTGACCCATAAATTTAAGCTTAAACTTCTCACATAGATAGCTCTGAAAAGGCTACCCTGCCCTTACAAACAAAAAATGTACATCTAGCCTGAAAATACTAAGAACTCTAACATACACCATCTAGATGCAAGATAGTTTATGGTAACTCCTTAATCTCATTTCTGAGGGACTGTGGAAAAACGTATGTTTTTGAGGCTGTATGTTTCATCTGCCACATCAGTAATTTCTATGACTGCTTTTATATAAAAGTCAATAAAGTAACCTTATTCAAGATGTTGTGCTACCATGACACAAAACAACTGTTGTTGATACTGCTGCTCTTTCCTTTTTTAAAAAGTAATTGGCTTAATTATTTTAATCTGCTCTTGAATGGTATAGGATAGAAAATATGTTGCAAGTTAAAAATAAAGTCTCTCTTACCAGCAATATATGTAAATGTCTATGTATTTTCTGAGGCATGCTTAGATTTGTAGTTCATTTGTGTTTAGAATTTTCATTTTCATGATGAAATGATAAAAGACATGTATGTTGTCACTGCCTATTTGCTTTGGGTAGTCTTGTGTCTGCTTTTGCTGTCCAGGGTAATGAGATTTTTTTTCCTGTGTTTTATTTCTTAGTTTATTATTTAAATTTTTATTTTAAAGCATAAAGTTTAAAACAAGACTTCTTTTATCTCAATTGTTTGAAATTAATTTATTAGCATTAGTTACATGAAGTTCCAAAAGCAGATCATCTTTGAAATTCTTGCTGATGGGTGGAGGAAAAAAAATGAATTAAAAAGAAAACTATTAGAGGAAGGTTGTGAATATGTTCATGAAAACTATCATATGTAAGGAAGCAGACTTCAGAAGAATATAGTGAAATTGCTCTGAAAGAAAAGTATGCAAGCAGTATGCTTGAGAAGTAGAAAGCTGGAAAAATATACATGTATTGATTCAGATTCCATATTCCTTATGCTCTAAGATAAGGCAATGTTATCTATTTTAATTTGATTTAAGTGCTAAGAAAGGAGCTGGTCAAATGTTTTTTGTGAAGTGTTTCTTGGGAAATCATTAGGCTGGACATAAGTAGGCATGACCTGAGAGCATAGCAAGTTAGCGCTTCTCATGTGCCTGTAAGGAAGACAAGGAAAGAGTTTGGCCGACAGTAACATTTGAAGATAAAGGTTTCCAATTTTGAGAGAGCTGAATTTATAGAAAAAGAAATGTTTTCACCCATGCTGTAATGAGACTGGCACAGCAGAACAGATTTTGTGCCTCAGGGATCAGGTTGCAACAGGCTTTGGAGAGGTCAGAAAGCTGATATAAACTAATGCAGTCTTCACAGATGTGTCTGAGTCTGAGTGACAGGAGGGATTTCAAACACATTTTCCATCAGGCCTTTTCCCATTGCTAATGCTCCCGCAGTGGAATGATAGTTTTTGAAACATTGTTTTCTCCCCAAGTGAGAAAGTGCAGTAGGAACTTTCTGCCCTCAGAGAAGGGTCTGCTCTTGTAGCTGCCTGTCTATGCCTGACTGCAATCGGGACACTCTTTCAAAGGAGAGAAAAAACGCCACCTTTTTTCCAAGAATTAAATGGTGGGAAGAAGAGGGATACAGTGACATTACTTGCTGCAGCAGCAAGTAATGAACTCGATGGCAGAGTTCAGCCAGGTCTTCCAGGAATTTTTTGCATCTATATTATTCATTGCTAGTATCTGTATTGTCTGCTTGTTTTTGTCATGTGTTTGTTCATAAGAAGTATAGTCCTGTCACTCCTGTATCCATTGTTTTTTATTTAGTCCAATTAAGTAGCTGTCATCTCATGCTGTTTTTGGGGTTTCCAAAACAGAAAAATCCATTAGCAATATGTGTTATTATCCAGTCTTTAATATTATTAGATAGATGCCTAAGGTGCAAACAAGACCATATGCCAAAGTCAATAGTATGAATTTTATTTAACAGCAAATGTGTGAGAGTCAGAAAAACAGAAAAAAAAAGAAAAAAAAGTGGTGGAGAGAGAAAGTGAGTGAGAAAGACAGACTAAGTAGAAATGTAGCCACCCTCTCTGTGAATCCATCAGTGTCCCTTTGCTTCTCTTCACTCTGAGCTTCTCAGGGGTGGGAGTCATGCAAAACATTAAGTTCAATGGATTAATACATGTTCAGGTACATGTCAGAATATCCAGCACCTCTCTGTATGTACTGGGAGTAGTTTTGCACTGTTTTTTGCTACAGGGTCTGGATCTGTTGCAACTCTTTGGGCTGCATCAGTCCTCCGGTGGAAAACCTTAGAAATGAGTTTTGGGGGAGCCTTAGTGGTCTTTGATGGTTTATGACCTCTTTTACTGCCTCTCACATGAATATCCTGTGTGAATGTGACCTTCTCAGAGGTGGGGAGTTTTACAGCTGAGCCAGTTTGTGTAAGGGAGGACAATTGACATGAGGAAAAACACTATCCAGTTTCCACAGCACCTGCTTGTAGCCTCTGGTGGTGGTGTTCACCCCTTTTGTCTTAAGTGGAACAGAAGTTTTGCTATCACACCCCCAAAATCTCTGCTCCTCTACCTTGGCTGGGGGCAATGTGAACAAACCTGGCCTCAGGAGATGAGACTCTGGGCTATGGCCTACCCCTGCCCAACCCAGACAGAGGCGATTTTTCCACACAGCTGCTGGGTCTGGCTTTTTTCGTGGATGTGTTCTTCTACTCCAGCCTTGTTCATTGCTCCTTAGACCTGAGATAATTGGACAATAGTGGCTTAACACACAATCCAGATTTTAATCCACAGGCATCTTCAGAAGTGAGAGGAGGATGGCTTCAGTGGTCACAGGTGAACAGTTATTTCTTTGCACTGTTTGCTACAGTGAACAAAGTCCTTTGGTGATTTTAACAATGTTTGAGCCAACAATTTTTCAGTCTCTCACAATATGACAGTAATGCTGTTTCCCCAATAGCTAAACTGTTCATCATCTGTAACATGTTTCTCCTACAGCAGTACTGTCTCCCATATAATGCAGTCCCCCAAAGCACAAGACAAAATGCTGGCTGTACTCTCATTTCTGTATCAGACCAAGCATTTCATTTTCATTACAGGATTCAAAAACATCCATTGGATTGCTTTCAAGTTGGAAAAGCTTCCTCACTTCCTTTCACAAATAGTTGTCATATACCCTTTAAATTCACATCAACACATGAAGATCTTTTAGATTTTAGCTATTATCATACATTTAGAGCTCTTAAGTGCCTCTACTAAAATACCGTTTATGTTCAACAGCAAGACCCTTGATGTTATGTTCTACTGCAAGGCACTTGTTTGCCTAGATAAAGTAATTTGCTTTGACAAATCTGTGATACATAGAATGCAATTCTCTGACAAGGTAAAGCCTTTTTATTATTCTTAGGTTTGCTTTTTATTATTCTTAGATTTGCATACACAAAAAAGTCAATGTTTGTAGCTAATGTTAACTGTTTGTCAAATATGGTTGACATTGCATGTTAAACTTATTAGCAGCACCTGACATATGCTTCAGGGAAGAATTTCATTTTTTCCTATGGTATTTGTTTTCCAGATGTTCCTGTTTTGTTCTGTCTGCTTTTTTGTAGTAGGTAAGAGAAGAACTACCAAAGAATCAGAGGAAAAGACAAACAGTAACTGTAGGAAGGCAAATGAGCATTTTCATAGCTTTACCTTATATCACAGAGAATTTTTTTAATTTATGCTCACCAGGAATTTTCCAAAGGTTCCCATAGATGCAGCACAGAATAGTATTCCTGCAACAACCTTTACTATCATGGTTCTAGAACCAGTTCCTTTATTCTTTTGGCAAAGTAGCACATATTTTATAATGGTCAGCATGGGTAACAGTTCTGATTAAATCTTAGAAATGCTGTTTTACTGGTGATTTTACTCACTGGTCATGGTGAGGGGAGACACAACCAAAGTATTTAGATGAAATTAATTCCTGGATATGAAAACTTATTAAAAATTTCTCATCTACAAATTTATTTTGATTTAAATCATGGCTTTTTTTTCAGCTTTTTGATCAATAGCCATGGATACCGGTCTTGCAAAATTATATAATTGAACACAATAAAAAGAATAATATTTTGCATGTCTTACCACCCTCCATTACAGCTAAGGGATAAAATGACTAATAGCAACCAGGTGTCCATAAAATTTTAAAATGAACTAACTCCTCACTGGAATATCACTGTGCATCCAGATGCTAAACAAAACAGCTTATTATGGACACGTTTATCATTTGTGTGTCAGGGGTTTTGTTTATTTTGCATCTGCAAGACAAGCAAAGAGAATACATGTCCCATGTTAAACCAAAAAGTTACCTTTGCCAGAGCTGGGAGGAGACATGAGAAAGAGTGGAGACATTTGCAGGTAACTACAGATTCTGTACTTGACTGGATTAGACATCAAATCTTTTGCATTCTTTTTTCTAGCTTTGAGTTGTAAAATTTCCAAAAATTGTATAAACAAGTATGACAATTACCTAAGTATGTAATACTTAGGTGCTGTTCCAAGTCAGTGAACAACTGGTATAAGATTTTGAAGTTATGTCTTCTCTTTGCTGTCTCTTCTTAGACACATTTTTTGCTTTAAGTTTTAAAAATTATTCATCCCCTATTTCTATCATGTGTTCAGAGAAAGAACCTTGTTCTACAATGATGGTGGAGGTGGGAAGAGAGGGAATACTGGTAGTCATTCACTGACAGCTCAGAGTAGGACTGAGAAATGGGTGACAAAACAACACAGACCACTTTATTCAGTGAGAAAAATCAACAATATTAAAAATAAATCCCATCTCAGGTAGCACATACCAATAATTTTCCTTTTCACAGTTCTTATAAGAAACCTTTAAAACCTCTGGGGAAAATGTTTACAGGGAATGTAACCCAACCCACTGATAGAGATGTTTGAATTTTTTAATCCTGTCCAGAAAATTTTCAATATCTCTGACATAATAGTTTCCTCTAAATTAAAATTAATTTATCTCTGTAACATTTGACATTCTATCTTAGTCAAAAATAAAATCATTAACTGTTTTTTATTTTTCTTTCTTTCATCTGATCTGTAGTCATTCTCTTGAATACTCTATATAGACTAATTTAATGAAATGCTTCAATATGTTATAAAAAAGTGACTAAATATGGTTATTCAGAACACATTTGGACTTGTCACATTAGGCTGTAGAGCTACTAAATGTAATAGAAGCCATTCATCTTGAGCTGGCTGCAACATTGTTATTCCTTGTGAGAGACACCTTAATTTGTTAAGAGTGACAATGTGATAGTTAATATATTTCTATGGCTTCTACAGCATTGCATAAATTCACCACAACCTCTTAAAATTTAAAATTGGGATAATTTCAAATGTAATGTTGACTCCCTTGAAAGCAGAAGGGACATATGGAGAGTCCTTGACAGATAAGAAAGCAGGACAATTGCCAACCATATGAAGTTGAACAAGTGCAAGTGCCAGATTCTCTACCTGGAATGGGACAACCTTGGATTTATAGACAGACTGGGAAAATAGAGGCTGCTAAGCAGTGCCATGGAAAGCAACTTGGGAGTCCTGGTCGAGGACAAGTTGAACATCAGTCAGCAGTGTCCTGGCAGCCAGGACGGCCCCCTGTGTCCTGGGGTGCATCAGGCACAAAATCACAGCCAAGCAAGGGAGGGGATTGTCCTGCTCTGTTCTGCACTGGGGCAGCCTCACCTCGAGTGTTGGGGGCAAGTCTAGCTGCCATAAAATAAAGAAGACTTTAAGCTGTCACAGAGCATCCAAAGTGAGTCAGCAAAGGTGGAGAAGGGGCCAGAGGTGAAGCCTTATGAGAGATGGCTGAAGTCACTTGGTCTGTTCAGCCTGGAAGAGACTGATGGGAGATCTCATTGCTTCCTCATGTAGGGAAGGGGAGGGGCATACACTGGTCTCTTCTCTCTGGCTATCAGTAATACCAACAATCTTCATTCAAACACTGGGACAGGCTCCTGAGGGATGCGGTCACAGCACTGAGTTTGCCAGAGTTCAAGAAGTGTTTGGGCAATGCTCTCAGGTAAATGGTATGAGTTTTGAGGCTGTTCTGTGTGGGGCGAGGAGTTGGACTTTAATGATCTTTGTGGGTCCCTTCCATCTCAGGGTATCTACTATGATTCTGTGAATACAGACAGATGTAGCATCATTTTGGAATGGAATGGAATGGAATGGAATGGAATAGAATAGAACAGAACAGAACAGAACAGAACAGAACAGAACAGAATAGAATAGAATAGAATAGAATAGAATAGTTCAGCTGGAAAAGACATAGAATAATAATTTTGTACAACTGATTGATCTCTTCAGGGCCAGCTAAAAGATAAAGTATGTTATTAAGGTCTCTCCAAATACCTCTTGAACACTGACAGTCTTGAATGGGTGTCTCATTGTCCAGATTTTTTCTCTCGAGTTCCAAGAGGATTTCCCTGTTCAGCCAAACTGCTCTTTTGTCCTGTTTGCTTGACTTAAGACATGATGGAATTGCCTGCTCCTGAGCTTTTAAAATTGGTTCTTAGACAGTTGCTAGCACTCATATGTGAGAACCGAACTGCTGGGATGAGTAGTGGTTTAGCCTCGAAGGCTTATGCAGGAGGCTTCAACCTGAGACCATGGAAAGCAGGATACTAAAAGGGAGATACCTAGTCAGGTTATGGTGAGAAGAGTGAAGCCATGGGAGTTGCTATGTTAATGGAAATATCCCATAATAGGTCATAGTTCTGGTTCTAGTTCTCAGTTGGTTTGGGACCTGTCACATATAAGGTCATGTTCCTTTTCCATGTTTGGGATGGGACCCCGCCCTCTGAATATCCCAATATATTGTTAAGTTTGCCATGCCCCTGGGTCTTTGGATCTTGCCCTCAGATCATGCACTTTCTGTGTTTGTTATTTTCACTATTAAAGTTCTTTATTTTTTGGGCATCTCCATTGGTCCACTCCTCTATTTTCACCATGCTCCCCCAACTGGACCTGACTTGGGGTTGCAGTGAGCTGGACTGCGACACTTATAGATTTCTAAGTCCTCAAAGGCAGATTCTCAGTGTTCAGTGTGAAGTAGGTTCCCGAGTAGTTTAAAGTTTGCTGTATTGAAATCTAGGGGGGAAATTCTGCTGACCTTTGTACTCATTACAGTGAAAATTCTAAACTCAACCATTTCATGATAATGGTGACAAACCCAGCCACGTACCACTGCATATCCCACAAGTCCTCTATTCACAGATTAGACATCCAGGAGTCCATCTTTCCTAGTTGACTCACTGAGTACTTGTGACCAGAAATTATCTCCTACAAACTTCACACATTTCCTAGGCTTGCTTGTACAGCAGTACAGTATTCCCATATGTCTGGGAAATTGAAATCTCCCATAGGGGTAAGGGTTGCTGGTCTCTCTTGATTGCCTATGGAGTATCTTACCAGTGCTATCATCCAGGCTAGGCCATTGGTAGCAGACACCCACTGTAACATCTCCTTTGTTTTTCATCCCTATTGTTCATACAGTGGCTATCCTTTCTGATCAGCCTGTAGCTCTCTAGTTGTGCAACTCATTACACCAAGTCTGACTCATATCAAAGATATCATAGTTCTGGGAACCAACCAATTAGTCATCTGACAGAGAACTTGCTGTGTGAATTCTGCAAAAATAAATTAAATTAAATAGTGATGACGAAGTTTTACTTAAGCAGCTAAATACAAAGCCCAAGGCAGTTCCACTGACTTAAGATTCTGTAAAGTTGGATGGATAATCCTTGTTTTACTCCCTCCACCACATATAAGAGTAAATAGTAGTAATTATTTATGTTGAATAGAGGACTGAGATTCAAATCTTGTTGGAATTTGGTAGGGTTTACAGATGGCTAAGAATCCAAATGCCAAAGTCTAAGAAGTCTCTATTGATTCCTATAGGGTGTGAATTGGGTCCTATAGCCAGGAGCTCATGTTCTTGGGTAACAAGTACAATATTTTAAAGCATAATGTAAGTTACATAAATAGTTAATTTTTTTTTAAATTATTCCTTTGTAAAAGCTTGGAAACTATGGAACTTTGCTAGAGAATAAACAAAATATTGCAAGAAAGGTCTTAAATTTTTCTGCTTTTTAAGGGATTTTCTGTGGGGTTTATAAACCTAAATTTTTACTAAGTTATCAGCTGGTATTGTCTGGGGACTCCTGTAAAGTGCAGAGACACAGTACAAGCCAGGTAATGCAGCCTCCTGGTTTGCATAATAAGAAAATTGTCAGAATGTCAAGGGAGGTGATCTTTCCTTCTTTTCAGTACTGATAGGGCACATCTATGGAACTGCATCCAGCCCTCTGCTGCCCAGTACAAACTCCTGGACTTACTGGAGAGAAGTTTATGTCAGGAACACAAATATGATGAAGGAATTACCACATTTCTTTCTTTGAAGAGAAATCGAATGACTTGGGATGGGTTCATCCTGGAGAAGAGAAAGCTTAGATGTGCTATTATCAATTTAAGTAAATACCTAAAAGGAAAGTGCAAAAAAGATAAAACCTTTCCAGGTGCTTTCCAGTGCTGTTGTGACAATGGTCACAAAATGAAGGACTCTAAAGTCCATCTGAATAAAAGAAAAATAAAACATTTTTACAGACAGTGATCAGAATGAAAGAGTTTGCGTATATAAAGATTTTGGAACCTTCATCCTTGGAGAAATCAAAAGCCCAACTGACAACTGACTTGGGCAGTCTGCTTGTGGTTGAGTAAGGGATTTAATTACTTGATATTCAAAAGAGCCATTCTATGACCCCATGAATAAGAGGGTCAGCTGGCATTACTCATATAAAAGTGGAAAGTGATTATATGAGTGTGGTGTGCAGTCAGACTGCTTTCTGGTACAGAAAGTATCACAGATGTGCTGATGTTTACTGGAAAGGGAGGAGAATTAAAAAAAAAAGAAAAAAATGTGTAAAGAAGAGCTAAGACTCTGAGAGTTTCCTAGGGAAGAATATGCACTGAAAAAATATTTGCACTACAGTGGCTGTTCATCTGCAGGCTTTGTTTAGTTTTCTTTTATTTATTTACAAGATTTAATTATGATAACAGCATGAGGAACATCTAAAGGAGAAAATGAAACAAACCATAAAGAAATAAGGAAGGATAGTCTTTATGATTTTTTTTTTCCTTATGTATGATCTGTGACAGTGAAGCACTCAAATAATACATAACAAATACCCCAGGAGGGTGAATCTACAGATAACAGATTCTTTTTATTTTAGTTCTGATATTTTAATTAAAAAGTCAGTGAAAGTCAGGTGAAATAGACTCTTCCTGTAAAGTAACAAGTTTGTAATGTGCCATATAATTTTGAGAATGTCTGTGTAAGTTCCTGAATGATTGGAATTGAGATGCCCCTAAAAAATACAACACAAAGATATTGTATCTTTACAAATCATGCTATATTCTTGATTTGTGATCTCTTTGGCAAGAGGAAGATCCATGAGCTTACAGGTTTTTTTCTGAGTTTTCAGCTAAAGAAATATTACACATCTAAGTTATTATGAAATTAATATTTTAACCTTGCAAAACTGACTCTTTCACACTGATTTTGCATTTAGACTGAGTAATATTCAGGGTTTTCTCAGTCAGTTAGAAAACCTCCTAGGTATTTTTTTATCTTCTCTGCCTACAGACAATGCACTATTTTTTAAAAAAAATACTTATTCTCTTGCTTTCTTCTCTTGGATCAAATTCTTTCCTTGAATGGGTTCAATATTACTGTCAGTATTGAAGCTGTGCACCAGTCAAATCAGCAGGAAGAGTGTGAATCATGTGGGAAGAGATGACAAACCTAGGCCAAAATTTGTATTCAGTCTGTGCACAGTTTTCCCATGTGTAAAGTTAAAATGTTTCTCACTTTTCTCAACATGTCTATACCATTTTTAAGTTATATATCCTAATTCAGAAGACTGCTTCTTCATGAGGTTTGGGACAGTTGTCCACAAATAATGGTTCTGATACCCATTCAAAATTGACATGCATTATACCTGCTATATATGTTTGCATTTGATTCACGCACCTTCTTTCTGTTCTTAGAGTGGCACAGTGAGAAAATCAAACCAAAAGGTTGATAACATATGATACTTTTGTTGAAAAATTTTAGGTATTCAGGGGATTAAAAATGAGGTTTAGCTTTTCTGAAGATATTTATAGATGCCTAAATTATTATTTCTCCCATTTTTTTAATAAGAATAAATTTTAAGTCTGGACTGCTGCTCAGACCCCATTTTCAACAAGGACAATGGGAGGTAGGAAGCAATTTGTAAAGGTGTAAGTTATTATGGTGGCAAATATCCATGAAAGAGTATCAGTCTGAGAAACTTGTGCTTTTGAAGTCTATAAAGGGGAAAATTGTTGTGTCAGAGATAAGAACCACTCTGGTCCAAGGTTGTGGTCAAGTGCTAAATTTGTTCCAGCACTTTGTTGTAAATGTCAAATATCAACAGGCTAAATATATCAGCTTGCATTTATTTCATTGTATTTCACACCCTTTAGGTAAAAGTTGTGGTCACACTGAGCTTAGTTTCAGGCCTGCTTTTAGAGGCAGACATCACAACCATAACTGATTTGTTCGTCCTTTAACTATAGAAAGTAGACATAAACAACGGATGCTACAGTGGGGCAGCAAGAATGAGGGAAAATAATCCTTGCTTTTTAAATAGAGTTGCCTGATCCCAAGGGTTTAATAATCAGAATAACCCAACTAGTTTTGAGCAACAATGAGAAGATACTGCCAGCAGTTGTGGTCTTATAATGCATCTCCACTTGCCAGCAGTGTGCACTCTTAAACACATGTCAACAAGACTTGTTTGAAGAATCTTTAATGTTAACATCTTCAAAGTTGGAAGGGCTAATGGAAAGAATGAAAATGTCATGTATTTAATTTGATGTGGCTGTTGTTCTCTCAAAACTGCTGAAATTCTCATCTTTACAAACACATAGCTACACCACCATAACCCAGCACTCTCCAGGAATGTAGAAGTTATTTGAAAAAATGTAGAAGTAACAGTATTTTACATAGCTCCCCACAAATTTTATGCATTCTTTTGGTTTGACTTGAGGACTTCCAGTAGTTTATGATGAAAATGCAGGAAATAAGTTTCATTTAGATTTCATTTATTTTGCTAGAATAAATAGTCTAGTTTAAATTACTGTGATTACAGTGCTAATCTAACGTTTTTAAGTGTTGCTGGGGGAGTGATACTAGATATACACAGTGAATAACTGTTAAGGTGTGGAGTGTGTAAATCACAGGTTATTATTCAGCTGCAAAGTCATTACCTCTTTTCAATGTGAATGTAAAATAATCTAAAGCAGGGAACTAGAATATCACATTTTGTGAAGGATCGGTGCTGTGTCACTTGCACATCCAATTGGGAAAGGAAAGGCATGCAATTTGTTTTCAGAAACCCTCCTCCGCCAGCTGGCCTTGAGAGTCGGATTCAGCAACACATGGCGAGGGATGCAGAGCTTTTTTTGGCCCTCCCTTGGAACTGTTAAAATCTCTGTGGACTGAGGACCTGGGGGAGTGCTATGGGGGCTTGGATCTGGAACCCACCAAGATCTGCACAGCAACCTTTCCCAGCGCCAGAGGGACTGAGACAGAGTACAGAGTAACCACCTACAGAGGGACTTCTTTCCTACATCTGTCATCTTTCCAGAGCGGCACAAAGTTCTTGTCATCGGGTATTATTCAATTTATTGTGCTGGGGAGTGCTTTGCCTGTTTAATAAACAGGGTTCTTTCCACTTCTCTCTGAGGAGGATGTTTTTTTTCCTGAACCAGTTGGGAGGAGGGGAGGGAGTGCCCCTTAGGAGGTTTCCTCCCAGATTTGCCCTAAACTACTACAGGAGTATATCAGGTAGTTAACTATCATGGAGACTCACTGAAGCTAAAAAGATTAGCATAGCTAGCAGATTCAGTTTCAAAAAATACTTTCATCCATATAGATTGATTAGGGTCATGAGATATTTCTACAGGGTATGATTAATTCTAGTGTATATCTTTTAAGGAAAGATTATACTATATTTTCTAGCATATTTCTGATTATGCATGGAAATGTATCTCAGTGACCCTCAGATTACTAGTAGACTCATTTGTCTCACAGCTAGAGATTAAAATTTATTGAGATACAGTAGAGTGAAATCTATGAATGCTTGAGAGAAATAGAATCACATTAAGTTTTGCAGTCAAAATCTGTAGCTAATAGTGAAAAGGTGTTGTATACTAAAGTTACCTCTCTTTGAGTCATATTCCATAGTGGCCACAGGTGATTGACACAGAACTCTTCAAATTGCTTGAAATCAATTTTCACCTTTAGGCTTACAGTGCTATGCAATGTTTGCATCCTAAAGGCTCCAAAGGGAAAACAGGAAAAAGTGAACAGTGACTTTGAGTTTTGAGTGTAAGGCTGCTTATTTTCTGAGTTAGCTGAACAATCTTTAGAGTTCTTTGATGTTGTACTGTGGCATACATATTTTGATCCTCTTGAAAGCATGTACCCACCCACATCTAAGTGCAAAACATAACAAAGCAAAAGCTCCTGACCCAAACAATCTTGAGTCTGCTTGGGAAAGCTGGAAACAGACCAGCTATCTCTTGTCATTAGTTTTCATACGTACCAAACACCTAAATCTTATGTGTTGGCCTTTTTACAGACAATGGTTTTATTCAGTAAAATTTAATTTCTACTTGATGTGGCAACATTTTTTTTTTAAACTAGCTTGTAATAGTTTTAATATAAATGGGCTGCCACCTTCACTGGCACAGGTAAGAGCAGACCTGTCAGAGGCAGTGCAGCAGGTTTGGTTAGCATATGACAGGCAGCTTGCTCACTGCTATCTTCCATGTCCTACAGCTCCAGTCAAACTGAGTCAAAGCTCTGCTGATTTTGTCAAAAGGCCTTAGCCTATTAGCAATACAAAAACTTCTTCAACACTGCAAGAACTGCCTGTGTTGATTTCTCATTCATCTTGCAAGTGCCTCCACAGATGTACATCTGGCAGTAATCAACATACCTGCACTGATTTCAAAATAAAGTTTAATTATACCAGTTAAAGTTACACGTCTACTGTTATTATTAGTTTGTAGGAACTGGCTCAGCACCAGCAATTCAGTTTTTATGATCAGGTGTATCATCCTTTAATGATACTTCCTTAACCTTCAACTGAAGTTCAGATGTTAAAACATAAGTAGTAAAGCAGGTTCCCCTACCATTTTTCCTGAGTTTCAATATGTTTTTTCTTGATCAAAAATCTTTTTCAATAAGATAAAATGAATTGCAGTTCTAGTTTAAAAAACTCCCATCATGTCATACACCCTAGGGAAAAAGCTGGACTTCCAATCTACCTAGCCTCTAAAGTCACTTGCAGGCCTTGTCTCTGTGTCAGTACTACAAAAATAATTATAATGTCCAGACAATGCCTTGATGTCCAAAGGATGGGGTTTGGATGCTATTCTCAAGTGTTAACTTGGATACTTTTTGTGGATTACCAGTTTACTTCTTTAGAAATCCAGAAGTTTATTTAAGGATTTAAGTACTTTTAACCCTATGATTAGTAGAAGTACCTGCCAGGAATAAAAAGCTATGAAACCTTTTGTTCTCAGAGATTACTTGCTCATACCACTGTTGCATCTACTGTCATTTCTCAAATAAACTTTGTGCTTCATGCACTGTTTGAAAACAATAGCGAGTTTCTCTGATGACAGCTTCTGTGATTACACATACTGTGTAATTTCTTGGAAGGCTCTTCTTTAGAAATCAGGTTGGTGTAAACCTATCTCTGGAAAATGAGCAAAAGCAAGTAATAAGTGGTCAGATCATATGTTTATGATGTATATTTTCAATAGCTGGGTACTTGGCACAATGCATTTAAGAACTTAGATATTATCTTTGTACCCAGCATAAATGAAATATATCTTTTAATTAGTGTAAGCCATGATTCATGCAAAAAATGAAAGTTAATATATGTAAATTAATTAACAGTGGTTTTTTCCTCACATTTCCTTCTGAAGTTTTCTTTCATATTTTCTCTCTACATACAAATATAATAGAGTAATTAATCATATGATATTTTGCTTTTGACAGTTTTAGCCTTTTGAATACATTTATATCATCAGCCGGAACCTCCTTATGCCATATCCTTTGTCTTTCTATATCTTTTCCAGTGTGCCATCTACCATTCACCTCAAACAGCATTCTACAGCCATTCAAAAATTATTATCTATCTGAGAGATCAATAAAATGAAGGTCTATTAATAACACACGCTATAAGGGGCATGCCAACATGACTGTCATATTCTCTTGTGTGAGAGCTGTCTTAACACAGAAAAAGCTGTCAGAAACCCATTAGAAATAAATCACTCTGACACCATCATTCTGCTCTTTCAATAGTGGGGTGTCAGCACCTCAATATTTTCCTGTGCTGATAGATGGGAGAGGTGGGGAATAAAGTTCTCTGTCACTAACTAAAGACTTCCAAAGCTTGAGTTATAGTGTGGCACAAAGTGGAAACAGCACACTTGCTGAAGAGTCTCTGTTACAGACTAGTGATGCCAGCACACTGATGTTTGGAGCATTTGAAAGTTTACTTGGTTACAGTGAGGGACTCTTGAAAAGATTCACATCAGAATAAAACCAAAAATTACTGACTAGAATCACTTCAATTTAAATTAATCCCATTCCCTGGATGTTACATGTCTGCTCATAGAACATGATGGTACAGGACCATACTGCATCTTGTGTAAGAAAAGTAGCCTCCATCTGACCTTAATGACTAGATATCCTTATATGAGAAAAAAATCCATCTCTTAGCAATCTACACCTCTGTCATCCATTTAATGGGATGATACAACTGAAGAGTTATGATTTCTGGGTCTGCTCTGGATATTACACAAGTCTGCTCTGAATATTTCACGAGACTTACAGTGGTCAGCTGCAATCAAGGTTGTGGGGTTATTGAACAAAGCACTTAACAAGTGATCTAAGGCTCTTTAAAATAAGTAGTATAGGTAAAGAAGAATCTAGAGAAAGTAATCATAGTATTTTCAGTCATTGTTGGGATTATACTTCACAGCAGATAACTGTTACTCTACCAGATTTGCAGCCTGATTTTCCTCTTTTTTTATTGTTTTTCAAGATTGAATGATGCAATCCTTTTGGAAGAAATCCTGCAAGTCAGCATGATATGTTTATTTAGCTTGTTCTCAGACAAGGCGTACACAGGAAAGAAATCACATTAATTCGGATCCTTATGTAGCAGAAAGCTGTGCATTATTGTACTAAGCTGAATATATGCTCTCCATTCCTGTGGGAGAAAGCTCCAGAAGCCTTTCTGTGAAAGAAACAGGTACAGAATATGGTGTGAGATAACACCTACAACTTAGGTGTCAATCTGTTTTGCTAGGTAAATGTGTTTGAAAATTCCTGGCAACAACTGAAGACAGAAGATAAAACTGGTTCCAATTTGTGTGTGAAAGTATCAAGTAGCTGAGTCACATAACTTAGACTGTGGTGCTGTCCTCTCCCTACATTTGCTGAATGTCTACATGGAATTTTCAAGGACTCAGATCAATTTTTAGAAGATTCTAAACAGTGTTTGAGATTTGAGTCCAATAAGTTTTGAGTGGAATAAATAAAGTAATTTGTTTTTACTGGTAGAATTCTATGCAGAATTAACTGCTTTTAAACTTTTACGAGTAGACAAGTGACAGTTTCAACTGGTATTTGTGACATGGAAGAAATGATGAAACCCCACACTAAGACAGAAGATAATTGAAACAAAGAAGAAAATGAAACATTAATATCTATGTGCAGAAAACAGGGCAATTTACATAACTATGTAAATTGCTATTACAATCATATGCTATATACAATCATATTATTATATTATTATATTATATATTATTATATATAATATAATAATATATAATAATATAATAATATAATAATATAATAATACATAAATATAAAATATAAATATAAATATAAATATAAAATAATATAAAATAATAATATAACAATATAATATATTATAATATTATTATTTTATATTATATATTATTATATATATATAATATATAATATATATAATATATATAATATATTATATATAATATATATTATATATAATATATATTATATTATATATTATTATATTGCTATATACAATCATATTTACACTATGTAAATTGCTATTTTATTGCAATCATAAAAGTTAGTGAAATTATGACTATAATAGTGGAAAACCCTCAGATTCAAGAGAAGGGGTTTTTGATAGATCATTTGATGAAACATGGACTTTCAGGGAGTTTAGACTCCCAAGTTCTTGCCTAGCTGTCAATTACTTACTTGTCCTATCTCTCAGTTGTGGTATGGAGGGGACACAATATCTCATGGGGACACTGTGGATTCTCTCCAGTTTCTGAAGCTGACATGTTAGACATGGTCTACTGGCTTGGAAATTGACAGTTAGGTGTGCAAATTTTCTCAGACCATGCAGTAACAATGCATAAAAGCAGGTCAAATTTACCTGTTGCTGAAATGAAAAGTAAAAGGAGATGAGTTAATTCTGTACAAGCTAAATTTTGAATTCATAGCTAGCCTTCTCTGATGTGCATATTTGTGCTTTCTCTAAGCAGCAAAAAACCAACATATTCTGGGATACCACAAAACAGTTGATGTTAACCGTAGTTCACTACCTGTTTATACTGTATGAACAAAGTGTAAAAAAATCCTTTAAATTTACATATTTGGCATAAATTTTGGAAACATAAGACTTCTTTCAGAAGTAAGTTAATTACTAGTTAATATTTGTGACTTCATTATGCCTTAGTGAAACTTTTGAACCTTAGATTCCCTTCCCTTCCCTTCCCTTCCCTTCCCTTCCCTTCCCTTCCCTTCCCTTCCCTTCCCTTCCCTTCCCTTCCCTTCCCTTCCCTTCCCTTCCCTTCCCTTCCCTTCCCTTCCCTTCCCTTCCCTTCCCTTCCCTTCCCTTCCCTTCCCTTCCCTTCCCTTCCCTTCCCTTCCCTTCCCTTCCCTTCCCTTCCCTTCCCTTCCCTTCCCTTCCCTTCCCTTCCCTTCCCTTCCCTTCCCTTCCCTTCCCTTCCCTTCCCTTCCCTTCCCTTCCCTTCCCTTCCCTTCCCTTCCCTTCCCTTCCCTTCCCTTCCCTTCCCTTCTTCCAAAAATGGCATGACTGATACAGCAGACTAAGATGTTTAAACTGATTTTCTCCTTCATTGGCTAGAACTGAATAATGAAAAACTGTAGAAGCCTAACTAGTTCAGAACCTTCTCAAGATTATGATTTATATTAGCTGCTCATAATTTCTTCTTGTTGTTTTTTGTTATTTTTTCTTTTTGCTTGGTTTTTTTACAAAGCAGAAAGTGCATGTGCAGGAAAAGAATTCTGACAATGAGGACTTCTCCATAGCAGACTCAAACAGCTTGGTATACTTAAAAAAGATACAATAAGGGCTGATCTGGCCCGTTAGATGCAAGAAATACGTAGCCTTGGATTAACAAATTTAGTTTTTGAGAAAATATTAGCAGCAATTCTATAAAAGTATTTTTCATTAGTAAATAGATTTTGGTTTTGTGCTGAAACATATATTTTACTTTGTCCAGAACTCCTCGAGTTAGGAATAGGACTGATCAAAGTAAAATACTAGTTAGTTCAAGCAAGAGAGTGTATTTTGTTATACGCAACCTGGAACATTGAGCAACATTATTGGTCTGTTATTTGTCTGAAACCTTGACTAGTAGAATTCCAAAAAAAGAAAAAAAAAAACAAAAAGTAGAAGCGGTCTTTTAGTTTAGTCACTATTCAGTTTTTGCAGTTTGTTAATGTATCTTTGATATAAAACTGACATTTTTGCAGTGTCTCACAGTCCGTAGTGGAATATAACATCACAGATTCTTGGAATGAGTTGGGTTGGAAGGGATCTTTAAAAATCATCTAGTCCAAGTCCCCACAAAGAGCTGGTAATAACTTTTTTTAGCCCACCTAATAAAGCCTTCATGCACGCTACACTGTTAAGTTTTCCATCATCGACATGTCTACAACAGCCTATTTTGTTTAATTTTTGAAAAACAGAAAGTAGAATTTATAATCTATAATTTAAAACTAGCATCTAAACAGTGTATTTGCATCAAAAAAAGTGTCCCGAGTCAGCATGCAGTTTGTTGAATAAAATGGATGAAACAAATTTACTTAAGGAAAGATATTTAAAAGAGATATTCACATAAAACTGCTATACATACAATGTGTGTTAACTCTAGAAGGTAATTTTTCAGGTCTGTGGGAAATGTCATGTACAATTTTTCTTCTGACACCATTAATACAAGCATTGTAATTTCTGTTAAAATTCATTGCTTTAACTGGGAAAAAATTGTATGTGTGTAAATATATGTGTGCAGATGATACAAACAGTTTTATGTTCCTCACTGAAAAACCTATGGCAAAAGTTCCTATACGTGCCTTCTGCTTTAGATTTCTGCCTCTGTAATGTTTGGTTGAACAAGAGAAAACCCTTGGTCCAAGCCTTGTCTTAAACACATTGTTCAGATGACTCCCTGACAACAAATTTCTTTCCTTTTCTCTTCAAACCTGATGATAGCATAGAGTTAAAATGTTTCTAAAATCATTCGAACTGTATACAATAGATTCAGAGGAGGTGGAAAAAGGTCAGGGCTGGATAGATCTGGGAAGGGAACCAAAACTATGCAGGCCCTGGAAACAAAGGTTACGTTTTGTCTTTACTAGATCATGTACAGAAGAAACTGCACCTGCATAATCATGTGATCAGTGATATAACTGTTAATTGTAATGATTGTTTGGTGATGGAATATGATTATTATCTTAAAAAAAGAATCATGAGAAACAATATTTAGGGAGCTTGATGGAAACTACAAGGATTCATACTTGGATAAGATCAGTGTATATAATAGAACAATATGAATTTAATAATTAATATGTAGTCATATAACGAAAGAGTATAAAAACATGTCCATTTTGAATCCATGTCAGAGTCAGATTTGGGTTTGTATCCTGTACCTGAGATTCCCAGAGCTCTTCAATAAAAACACCTGCATATAAACATTCTGTGATTATGTGTTTCAACGTTAACACTTAGTGCCTCAGTAGATGCACATCCATTTATATTCACACTTCCCTTGGAAGGATATTGTGTCCCACTCCTATGTGGAAAGGAGCATTCAGGATCCATAGATGCCTGTGGATGAAAAAGAATGGGAGAAGACTCAAAAAAAAAAGATCATAAAATTTTATTAGCAAACTACACATGGAAATTTATATATAAATTACACATAATAATAATAATAATAAACAATAGAATAAAAAGAAAGAGGGAAGAAAGAGGAAAAAAAGAGAGAAAAAAAAAGCAAGCATGAGACAGGAGAGGAAAGGGGATCAGCAGTCCTGGGTCTAGCACTGATTCAGCCAACAATGTGTCCAAAGTCCTGAGGTGTGCCATATGGGCTTTGTGGGATAACTTCCTATAGATCAGTTTTCCCCTTGGGGTTTTGATTTCTCACTCTTCACATAAATGAGTTATCAGGCACTGTTCTGCTAGATCTGTATCTTTCTGGAAATAGTTCAGGAAGCTTTGAGAGTGTTTTGCCGGTCTTGATCTCCCTTGTCTGATCCTTAATCACATTTTGGAGCTTGCACAGTATGTTGTACAGTCACCATCGACCTGAAAAGGAAAACTGACTCCAGAAAGGTGCTGCCATACCTTCATACAGCCCCATTTCCAGGCATATTCTGTTCTAACCAGTCTGCTTAAATGGTCATCAAAGGAAGTTTTTTCGTGGAAACACTTGTTAAACTTTGGATTGACTGCATGGGGAAATGATGGACTAACCACCCCTGGAGATGCTTAAGAAATTATTGGATGTGGCACTAGTGCCATAGTCAAGTTGAAAAGGTGATTGTCAGTCTAAGATTGGACTCAGTGATCTCAGAGGTTTTTTCTAACCTAAAAGATTCCATGACTTCATTATTGGTGTTTGAGGAAGAGCAATGCATTAACTCCTTACTCCTCAGGCTACTAGAGAGGAGAGATGATATCACAGACATTTCAGGATTTTCATCTGAGAGAACTGAACTTTTTCTTTTTCTGTTCTCACAATATTTTTGTTCCATTAATTTTTGTTCCAAAAATAAAAATGTTCTTAAAAGGCTTAGCTGTATCCAGAGGAGAGATTAATACTTTATACAGGAGAGATCAAATGTATGCTTTTGGGTGCCACTGCCTATTTGTTACAGGAAGCACATGAAATGGGTATCAGACAAAAAAAGCCCAATCCTTAGTCATACCCTGGGCTCGGTTCTGGCTACCTTTCTTATTTTGAGAGAGAGTTGCACTGGATGTATTTTGAAAAACTATGCGGGATAGTTTGTCTAAGGATGTGGTGTAGGTCCTGTGGGTCTGCAGAAGTGTATGTACTACCACCAGGGAATCTGACCACAGCAATGTGACCAGACTAGCACTGGTCTCTATGTCAGCCAGGCTCTGCGCTCAGGGTCAGGTGGATGTCCTGAAGCACTATTTAATTTCTGTTTGACAGCTCTCATGGTTCTTGGATTACACTCTCCTCCCAGACACAGACAAACACCTTTTTCACATTGGAGTCAACAAGGCTGCATCCAGAAGAGTGTGTCAATGGAGGTGGGGGTATGTAGTCGAGCAATTATAAACTCATTATTATCCTACAATAGAGGTTTTCAATAAGCAAACATAAAGGGAAAGGAGTAAGAGCTATTGTACCAGATAAGATTATTCTAATTAAATTTAATTAAAGTACTCTTGCACTACAGTATTTAAATTTAAACTAATTTAATAAATTCATTAATTATGTTGATTAAATGGAAATTAATATGGTAATTCACTATGCCCTTCAGTTTCAAGAAAAGTGTTAAGTCTTTTACCAAATGATATGCTCAGAATGGAGGAGACTGAGGAATAATAGAACTCAGCATTTCTGTCTTCTCAGAATCTTTCTTACTTAGTAAGTCCCTTTGTAGAGTTGTTTTTCTCAACCTTTTTTTCCAGAAGGACCACTTTGCTTTTAAAAACAATCCATAGATTTCCCCAGTATTTTTGTTAGCTGGAAGGGAAAGTAATTAAATGATTATTTTTTTATTTAGGTATTAGAAAAATCTGGTTTGTACAAAAATGTAGTGTGTTATGATTAAGAATGACACAGTTAAAGTTCTGGATGGTTTAAAAACAAAGAACAAACAAAGTAACTGTATATCCATCTTCAGAATCTGTTATATATTGCAATTTCCATATGCATGTATTTTTTCTTCTTTTTGCATTTATTTCTATTTCATACATGAGCTTTTAGGAAGAGCCATTGATTCATGAGACCCTATTTATGGCTGCCAAAAGACTGAGTAGTACTGTTTTAGAGAGTTCTTCTCCAGTCATGGCATTTGTATGTAGGCATGAATCTAAAGATTGAATTTGCATGGATTGTTGATGTAGTAGTCTACTGGAAAGAATGTGTGCTAAAGTTTATTAATCCTGCATTCAAACCAGCCTAGATATTTGGGTCTTCAGTGAGTCACTAAATCCCATTGTCCTAATGGTTTTTGTGAAGCAGATCTGGTCAATCAGATAATATCTTCTGTAGCAATCTGGCAAATCTGCTTCATCTATGTACAATGTGTGCTCTGTTTTGCATCTTTCAATCCTGACCTTTTCACTATCCAAAAGAGTGTGTATTTTGACTGTGTTTGTGTACTTAAGTTTCTTTGCATAGGGAGCAGGGTACGTGCACAACGATCTCATCCAGCTGTGCAACCAAAATGTGGCCATGATATCTATACTGGAAATAGGCACAAAACCCCTGCATCAGTGGAAGCCTTCATCACTAAGTTAACAATTTTTGACATGCTTCCTCTGACTTATGCAGTTTGAGTCATTTAACACATAGTATACTTCAGGGACTTGCAGACTGGGCACCATATTCCAATCCTGAAATGTGAATGTGGGTCTCATCAGGTGATCCTTGCAGAGGGAGAGAGAGAGAAACAAACAGGGCATACAGTTTGTACTTCTCTTGGTTATCTCATGCCTGACAGTGAAATGGAAAATGCCAAAACTCACTTTTGTATTTTAATAAAGCAGCCTTTTGGTTTTCATGATAGCTGATAAGCTGATTGAGCTAGGTAATCACAAAGTTAAGGGGCTCTTTGAAGAATCAGAAATCATTCTCTTAGATAGCTTCACTATGAGTATTACCAGCATGCTGTGGAAGTGCCTATGATTGAGACTCACTAGACAAAGGGACCTGGGCGTGGTGCGACATGCACAACAGAACTTCTTGTAGCAGGAAAGCCAGCAGCAGAATTCTGCAAGATGAAGACTTGAAATGTGACCACAGCTACAGGGATCAGAGTCAGGAAAGGGGACCAAGAGCATTCTGCTCATGTTTAATATTTGTACTGAATCTAATGGATCTGGGTTTTTTTCTCCTGTAGGATTAGAATAAAGTCAGAGAACCCAGAGTGTGTTGCATGAATGAATAACACAAAAACATTTTTTAAAAAGTCTCTGATTGTACCAGAAACAATTGTTTTACTGTGGTTTTATGGAACATGTATATGTATATGTATATGTGTGTGTGTATGTTTACATATATACATATACAAATTATGGATTTATGGATTATATCCCAAATACCACTTTTATCTTGATGTCAAAGTTTCTTTCTCATATATATTTATCATTCTTGTTTGAAAAGTAGATCATGATAATTTTTTAAAAGAATATTTTAAGATTAAAGAAATCTCACATACCATTCTTTACAAACACATTAAAATTTTTCTTCCCTCTGCTCCATGTGTTTTGACAGTACCCTTTAGAAAAGCTATGCATTTAAATTTAGCCTCTGTAGTGAAGAATTTTGAATCCATTTAATTTTGTGAAGATGGATGAATAACATTTGACTTTCTCTATGGTTGCATGTTGTCCTAACATCTTGTAAAGCCAGGTAAACTACATTACAAAAGGCACTTAAGGGAATTGCAGTGTTTATAACAAGAGACCCATTTCAATGAAGTTTTCATTCTTGAGCTCTCCAGTTGGTCCTACTGGTTAACAGACTGGTATTTTTAAATTGTGTTTTCTAAGTATTTGTACTCTCTTATCTTCGTACAGTCCAGATTTCCAATGCAACATAAGAAATCCCAAAGGTTTTTAAAAGAAAGTCTGTACAAATATGTCTTAAACTAATTGCATTATGGTAAACTACTTTGCTGTTATATCTATTTCCTCATCCTGCCTTTTGGAAGATAGCAAGTTACCATGGGTCACTTTGAGACTAAGAGAAAATGTTGAAACAAACTAGTGAGACTTATCTGTAGTGATATTGTGTAATTTTAATAAATGACACATTAATGACCTTGGTTAATTAAATATCACTTTTCTTTTCTTGTATAGCAGAGAACTATGAAATATATTATGATGGTTAACTAGAGTAGAAAGGCACCCACTTATTATCTTTTATTAAGTCTTTTCTGAAGATCTCAGAAAATAGATATTTTAGTGTTGTATTAAAGAAATTTAAATTTAACTACAGCCTCTAACAACTTATTGTTGGTGTTGAGAGATGCTAGCCCAGCTATCAAAAAGATTTTAAAGTAATTTGCTGAGTTAGCTGCTTTACCCAGTTAGATGCTAACTGGTTAAAGAGGAAAATGATCTGGCTTGGTCTTTATGTTTTTTCCTATCTCTTCTTTCAGTTTCAGGTTGGTGATTTGACAGTTTATAATGTAACAGAAGAAATGTTCTAAAAATCATCTGGCTTTTTTTTTTTTTTTTTTTTTTTTTTTTTTTAGGTACACGCCAAATGTCAAGATGATTGTTATAAGAAGACTGTTGCAGCATTCTTTTTCCAAAAATTATTGGTCAATATTTTAGATATTACAATGGGGTTCATAATAACAGGAAATGTAATACTTTTTGTTAATCTCATTTTTTGAGGCTATACTGTACTGAAAATACTTTATAGTTAAACGACTGGATACAGGCAGCAGGGTAGTAAATAATTTCTTTTCAGGGATGAAGAGAGAGTATATTATCTGCCAGTTAAGTAAAGACCCTGGAAGATGGACAAAGAAGATCAATAAAACAGAGAATGTGTCATCTCGCTCAACAAAGTGTGCAAATCTCAGAAAAAAGCAATTTGTCTTTCCCTTTTACTAGGAAATCTGTGACTGTGATGCTTCCATCCTGTTCTACTGGAGTAACAGCACTGGCTAATAATTCTTCTAGGAGAATGACATCCCCTCATTTAAACAACCTTTTTCTTACTTTAAAACAATCTATTTTCTATGTGGCAATAACCAATCTTCTTTCCTATTAGTTACAGAAAGTATGAAGGACAAAGGCTGGATGATGTCTCCTCTCTAGGGAAGAGTAAATTCAAGCTTTTTCATTGCTACTGCAGTGACTCAGGATACTCCATTTTATTTAAAAAATAATACTAGAAAACTTTAAAACCTATTTTTTTTCAGTTTCTTAGTGTTTTGACAGATTTGAGTCAAAAGCAACTTTATCTTATATCTCACAACAGTTTAGTTCCCAAAAGTAACTATATACAAAGGTATCTTAAGTGCAGAAGGGAACCTGAAATGATGTCTAAGCTTTGAGCAAATAAGTACAAATTTAAGTCTGATTCTGTGAAGACAGAGGACGAAGCATAACTCAAATCTTTTTCATAAGGAAATGATAGGTTTTTTCCACTCATGACAAAAATACTGTATATTTATGGGGTTTTTATTCCAACTTCTGGGCTCATTTTAGGCTTCAGAATTGCACTGAAGACTGATCTTATGTCAGAAATATATGTTGGAAAGAAAACAAGTTTGTGTAGAAGTACTGGACTATCGAAAAAAGAAAAAATTATCAGAATAAACAAAATTACACAGGTGATCTAGTTTATTTTTGTCTGAAGAACTGGTAAGCAATATTTAGGTTTGAAGAATAAAAATTAGTACTAAATCTGTCTAGTTAGGGGCAAATCAACCCAGGACTACACATGGCAAATTGAACTTAGCTAACACCAGTTGACAATTGTGCCTTTCACAGAAATTCAGAATGGGCTAGGTTGGAAGTGATGAACCAGATAGACCACTATGACTCATCTGGTCCAGCCTCCCTGCTCTGCTCAAGCAGAATCATCCTAGAGCACATTATGCAAGGATGATGCCCAGACAGTTCCTAAATACCTCCAGTGAGGGAGAGTCCACAACTCCCCAGTCTGTTCAGGTGGAAATTTCTGTGCATCAGTTTCTGCCCATTGCCTCTTTTTCTATTGCTTGGCATCACTGAGAAGAATCTGACCCTATCCTCTTGATATCCTCTTTTCAAATACTTATAAGCATAATTAATCAGGTCCCCTTTCAGTTGTCTTTTCTCAAGGCTGAACAGCTCCAGCCTCTTCAGCCTCTTCTCACAAGAGAGATACATCAGTACCCTAATCATCTTTATGATTGTCCAGAGGCCCCATTCCAAGAGTTTCATATCTCTTGTCCTTAGGCACCCAGAACAGAAAATTCTAAATGCAGCCTCACCAGGGCTGAGAAAAGGAGCAGGATCATCTCCCTTCACCTGCTGGTAATGCTTTTCCTAATCCATCCAGGATCCAGTTGGCCTCTTGGTTCCCTGGACTCACTGCTGACTCATGGACAGCTCGTTGTCCAACAGGATCCCCAGGTCCTTCTCCACAGAACTGCTTTCCAGCAGGTTACTCCAGGCTGTGCTAGTGCCTGGGCTTGTTTTCCCCCAGATGTCCCCTCCTGTATGTGCATTTGTTGAATTTCAGATAGCTTTTCTCTGCCCATCTCTCCAGCCTGTTGAGGTCCTTCTGAAGGGCTGCAGAGCCCTGTGGGCTATCAGCCACTCCTCCCAGCTTTGGATCATCAGTGAACTTGCTGAGGAGGCATTTGCCCTCCACCCAAGTCATTGATGGATAGGGCAAACAACTCTGGGCCCAGTTTGGAACCTTGGGGGACAATACCAGTGACAGACCTCCAGCCTGATCGTGCGTCACTGATTGTGACCCTCATGGTCACATGGTTCATTCATCCAGTCCACACCTCCTGAGTTTGCCTTTGAGAATCCTGTGAGAAACAGTCTCAAATGCCTTGCTGAAGTCAAGGTAGACAATATCCACTGCTCTCCCTGCATCTATCCTGGCAGTTGTTTCATCATAGGAGGCAATCAAGGTGGTCAAGCGTGGTTTATCTTCATTGAATCTATGTTGACTACTGACCACGTGATTGTCAATTGTGTGGATAAAAAATGGCCTCCAGAATGAGGCATTCCATCACCTTTACAAGGATTGAAGAGAGGATGACAGACCAGTAGTGCCTTAGGTCCTTCTTCTTTCCAATTTTGAACTCTTGGGTGATATTTGTTTTCTTCCAGTCCTCAGACACCCCTCCTGGTCAAAAATGACCCTTCAAAGATGTTTTTGAGTGGCCATTAATATGGTACCCACCAGCTCTCTCAGTCTTTCTGCTTGTCTTTATGGAGGGGCATGCTGTAGTCCACAGGCATCCCTCCTCATCTCTGCAGGCACAGATTCCTGTTAGTCACACTTGCATCTGTTTTCAGCCTGTTCCCTCCAGAAGTACCATGCAGACAAAACTGGTCCGTAATGGCTTCTACCCATCTTGACCTTTACGAGATGGTGACTCATTGATGAAAGGATCCTTTCTGTTGCCAGGTTTCTTGGTTATCTTTGTCTTGTCTGGTACCAATTTAAAATATTCAAATGCCTTATTTCTCTTCTGTGTCTGATTGAGGAATTTATATTATGTGCAACACTAATATAAAAAGGTCATCTTCTCAGGCACAGCATTATATAATGGTTTGTAGACAAACAAAACATTTTTGCTTGGTTGTTGCATTCAGAAAAAAAAATCATGCTAATATTTCTATTCTGATTGTACTTCAGAAGTAGAGAGAGAATGTGTGCTGTGAGGTGCAATAAGGGGGTGTGTGTAGGGAGAGAATTCAGTGTTAAAAGGAATACACCATGAAGGAGGTATGTATTCTACAAAATACATGATACAAAGGGAGAAGATGTATTTTAACCATAATACCTAGGAGACCATTACTTTTTAATTAGCACTTAAAATAATAAGCAATGTAATTGGTGTGTCAGTTATAGAATGAATGATGGTGTACTTCAGTTCTGGGGAAAAAAAATCCTTGCATTTGTTCCTTTTCATGGGTATTTACAAGAGGATGGGGACAAGGATATGGAGCTGGATATGAAGAACATATGGATCAGCAGTTCCCACCAATGAAGATCCATTATAACCAAATTATTTTCCAGAGATATAGGCTCTATAAAATATTATATTTTTTATTTATTTATTGAAGAAATAATTTCACAAGTTATGGGAACTAGAGAGAAAAGTATTATCTAAATTAGTCTTAAAAACAGAATCAAGTTCTGGTGTTTTCAGGGTGCATTTCAATCGGTGTCTGAGACCTTAAACTAAGCAGTGTTTTATGTACAACAAAGTTGTCCATTTGACAAACTCAGTAATAGGCAAAACAAGTGTGTAAGACCCACAAACATGTCAGTATTTCTCTCTTTTTTGTTATGCCATGAGCACAGTACCATGGTCTTTTGAAGAATGATATTTTATACAGCATGAGATTTCTGTTCAGTGGGGTTTGAAGGTTTTATTTTAGTATGAATTGTGAAGATTTTTTATACTTGTGGAAAGTGTAGGCCACTCAAGGTCATGTAGCCCTGCTGTGCACAACTTCCCAAGGGGCTGCATCAAACTGTGCTGGCTGAAGCCACCAAACACTGGCAGCATGGCCCTATCCTTTGCATTTAAACCCTCTTGCTGACCACATAATTTCTCTCCCAGTCTCTAGAATGTGAAAGACAGGAAAAATCACATGCAGAAATTAATTGTATGGATCCTGAGATTTTGAGCAGCAGCAGTGTCAAAACAAAATAACTGGAATATTTAGCTATGCCATGGGAATAACAGGGTAATATTTTGTACAGTTTTAGAGTTAATAGGTTTCTTTAGCATCTGTTACTGGAGGTTTTTGAAGCTCTCCAGGATGCAAAGCCCATAGGCAGATGAACTTCTTGGATATACAGAGGTTATCATGTCTGGTTGTTCGGAAGCTTTCTGCACTGTGCAGTCAGTGCCATGTGGAGAGGGAAAAACCTCTGTGACTTATGAAGCTGCTCCAGAGAACAAAAAGAATATGAGTCACCTTTCATCAGTAGTTACAAATTTCAAATACTCCTAAGCTTTGATCCTGAATCAGATACCAGGTCTTCTTGCACATTTCTATTAAAATGTGTCAACTTCCATCTCTCCAATGGCATAAAAAATCTAAAACCCTTGCTGGATGCAGGCAGAGGGAAGAGAAACTAGCTCATATTTTTGAAATAATTTCCAAAGTGCTATGATTTCAGAAGAGATATCTTTTATAATTGCTGAATATTCAGTGCATGTCCACATTGTTATGAAACAAGATTGTAAGTATTTGTTCAAAGGAAGCTTGGGATAGAAATAGTTTAACAGGTCTGTCCAGGAGGAAATTAATTAAATCCCAGTAAATTGTGCAATAACAGAAGTGCTAGTTTTCATCACTTTTTTGTTGGATTTTTGCACTGTAAAACACATCATGCTGCTTATTGAAGGTAAATAGAGCTGCATGTCTCCAGTGAGCATCTGCATATGTCTCACTAGCAGAAGATATACTAGATACACTGACTACTCTGTAAAGAAACAGGAGATTATTTTAGTATAGTTCATTTTTTATTAAGCACAATAATTAATAAAGTACCTAGGCTAACATAACAACTCTCAACATCTGTTCCCTAACCTGTACAGAGCAGTAAAACATGAATTACACTAAAGTTAAGTATTATCATCAACACCTGCAGTTCCCTGCTCTTTTGAGACAAAAAGACATCAGACAGAAAATAATTAGAAATGCAAATAGAAAAGCATAAAGGATGCTATGGCAGATTAATGAATAGAGGATAAATTATCAATGAGACTCTGCTTAAGACAGATGTAGGACAAATGATGGGAGAAGGTGAGAAAAGGGAAAGAAAGCGTAGAAAGATAAATTTAAAAAAAGTTCGTAGTCCTAAAATCCCCGTTAAAAAAAATAAATAAAAAAGCAGCAATATTTGTTTTAAATCCCTCAATGGCTTACCTCCAAATTTCCAGAAAAGATTTCCTATTCTATAATGATGTGAATAATTTTTTTTCTTGAATATATTATTTGTTAAGTTACAAACTGGTATCTGAAAAACAATGGAAAATCTCTCAGCAATTAGTTGAGCTTTTTTTTATTTTCCTTTGGGAAAAAGATGAGTCCTGAGACCTAAGTCTTCTAGAAATTCATGAATTGTGATAAATGTCATTAGAGATGATAAAATAAATATATTTGCATACACACGTAAAAGATACTAAGCATATAGGCTTTTAAGTGTACAAATCTATGGTCAAAATAAAAAAATTAAAACCATAGTAACTGTATAAATGAAAGACAAAAACATCATTTGGATTTGAACTTGTTTGAGTATGTCACTGTTCACGGTCTTATCCAGGTGCTTGTGCATTAACTTGTTCATGTGGTCACTGTTAAAGGCATATCCAGAGTCAGCAGGACACACGGATATATTGGGATTTTCCTTACTTTGTTTGCTCTTCTGCTTCCTTTTATCATTTTTCTGCAGTATGATAACTTTTTCTGGAACTGATCACCAATCACCACAACTTCCATATGTATCTCATATATTAGCAGCCTATCTTATTGTTGCTGACATTTTAGCTATAGTGAAAAAGCATAACATATCTGAAAATTATGGTTTAGAATAATTTATTTGTTTAATTTTATCTCTGCTTGTAGGCAGAAGGGTATAATATGCTCACAGAAAAAGTACCGTTTTCTTGGGAGGTAGTTAATAAATACACCCTCCCTTAGTGGAGGAATGTTTGACGCAAGCTCTCTTATGCTGATAGCTAGAAATAACTTTGTTATTTTTATAATTTGTATTGGCCTTTTGTTTTAGACTCGTTTCCTGAACAGATAAAGTATACTTTAAAAGCATTGGTCTTCCCTTGGAAGGAAACAGCACAAAATGTTTTGGAAAAGTCTATGGAAATAATGGGATTGTAATGAGTATAAATGCAAGAGCTGCAAGACAGTTCTGCAAGATTCTGGCATTTCTTTTTTTTTTTTATTTAGGATATACTTTTGAACCACTTTTTTTTTTTTTTTTTTGTATGCAAGCAAATCACATTTCATAAAAACAGAATGCACTCAAAGGAGGAGTTAAAAGTGATCAAAGATAGTGTGCCATTATAAAGAATAGTGACATAATAGTGTTATTACAGTATAGGTGTCTCTCTCCAAGATCTTGTCAGTGGTAAGAGAGGTAACATTTTCATCTCTATAGTGATTAAAAGAAAAAAAAAATCCATCCTGCTAAAATTGTTCAAAATATCTTTGTTTTGTTCACCTCAACTTTACAATGATTAACAGTAGTCTATATTTGGATTATAATATTGCCCCAATCTGCACAATAGCATCATGTCAAAAGTTTATGTGTGTATGTGCTGAGATTTGTTGCATTACTGTCTTGTATGCAGGTTGATTTTGCTTTGTTTTGTTGAGTCAGATTTGCAATCAGAGTGTTTGAGAAGTTGTTTTGGAATGCCCTGTGTTTAGAACTTTACTGACAAACATATGTCAAGAAACAGCTGTTCTGCAGAATTGTCATTAGACTTCACTTGTATTTGAAAAGAAATAGTTACCTTTCATGAGCAAAAATGTCAATATAAAGAGGGAAAAACCCACCAAAAATCCAACATCTGAAATGTCTCTTTTTCAGATGTTAAGAGGATAATTCACCCACTGAGAAACTAAAGTATTTCATAGCTATTGTGAAGGCAGTACATATAAATATACTTCAGAGGAGAGAATGCCAAATAGCTCTAAGATTTCTCATGTATTATTAATACTCAGGTCTGGATATTATTTAATCATAGTGTGAATCTGAAGTACTAAAAATACTTTTGATTTTTATATTGTGCAGCCTTGCAAAGGGCATTGCACTGTTCAAAACAGGCTTTTCTTATGTCAGCTTCTTGACACAGGTCTGTTCAGGGTTTTGCTTCTGGAAATTATAGCTTTTTACCCATGAAAAAACTGCTGGGTTTATTTGGATCAAGATTGTGACCCCCTCAGCCAATTTCTTTTTTTTAAACCTACTTAATATTCAAAAAAATATCTCTTTTGAATACAATTATACGGATAACTTGGAAATGAATACTAAGAGGTAGAGCTTTCTTTGGAGATGTCCAAGGTTAGTTTCTGAATGGACTTTTCTACCTGTACTTATTTCTCTATTTGTTTAATAATGTAACTGTATCTTCTCATGATGAAAATATTCATTGAAGCAATTTAAGTTCACCCAGCCCCAAGCCATAACGAGCACTCTAAGGTTGATAAAATATGTGATAGCTTAACTAGACAACCTGGAAACAGAACAATGCTCAATACTCTGATTTTAAATTCTTTTACTACAAAAATTTTTCAGGTTGTTTTTTCCAAGCACCTTAGTTTTGCAGAAATACTGAAGGTCTTTATGATAGTGACCTTTTTATTAACCGGGAAAAAAAAGGAAAAGGAAAATGACTTATCATCCTAGCACCTATAATTCCATGTAAGACCTAATGCCACAAAACATTCACCCTAATCTGAGTAATATTTCCTGACAGTACTGAGTATGCTCTTTCTCACTAGAAAAAATCTTCATAATACAAGACATGTAAAGTACTTGGTTTAAATGATGATTACTACTTTATCAATTTTCAATTAATGTGTTTTCCCCTATTTTTAACAATAAAAAATGTTTAGGGCTGATGCCTTATATGTGAAGAAAAGGGCGAAGTGGTGCCAGTTTTTGTATTTGTTTAAAGTTGAAAGGCATGGCACACACAAACAGTATTGTAGAAAGAAATCTGCTGCAAGTTTAAAACTTCGGTTCGGTGATGGCCTTCCCTCTTCATGAGGTTTTCTAGCATAGATTTTTAACTTTTTTTCGTACTGCAGTATTAAGATTAAGACCTAGAAGACACATGGTTGCTAGGGGCAACTCATTGCTGTAATGTTTATAGCAGACATTGCAAAATTAATTCCTATTTCAGAGTAGTGTCTTTAAATGTCAAGGTCACTTTGATACGGATATATACTCTTAAGTACATAAGAATATCATAAAATCATGTGGACTTTTCCTTTTACAATTTCATTTATCCTTCAAATCTTTATCATACTTTGATAAGATAGAGCTAATTTTCTTCAAAGCAGCCTGTATGGTGCTATGGTTTGGGTTTGTGACTGAAACAGTGTTCATAACAAAATGAGGTATTTGTTATTCGTGAATTGTGCATGCACAATGTTGACATTTATTTTTCCACACTCTTCACCCACAGCAAATACTGGAAAGACATTGGAGGTTGGTAGGGGACACAGCTGAGGCAGCTGATCCCGACTCCCAACAGGAATGTTGGACTCCCTGTCATATGATGTCATAAAATATATGCTGAACTAGTAAGTAAGAAAAAGAGTATAAATTTTATTCAATGGGTGGTATTGTACAATACATTTTTTTCTAGAGACAGTTGTATTTTCTTTAGGCTTGTAAAATTTCACACAGTGTTAAATTTTGTCCTGAACCAGAAAAATTTTTTTCTCCATCATGCTAGGTCAGTTAGAGGAATTAATAACTTAATTGTACTTAATAACTGATTGTAACACTGTACTGAATTTGGCTAGCAGAGAATTATTTTTCATCATGACAGAATTTTTTTATAACATAGAATTTATTTTCTTCATAGCATGCTACTTTTTTTATTTTTTATTGAATCATGTATTTTCCTTATATTACTGTGTGTGCCAGGAGGCATGACTGAGTGGCTTTGGGGTGCTTAGATGTCCACTGGAGTTTACCCACAACAGTGATCTGTAAAAATTGAAATTCTGTATGGGAGAAATAATATAGGACAGCCTTGACTTAAACACAAAACTGACATCTATGAAAATGAGTGACTGGTTGTTCAAACACAACTTTTCACAACAAACAATCAAACAAATTGAAACAACAAATCAATATGAAAAAGTAAATAATTAATTTTATATATGATTGGAGCCATACTGACAGGAGTAATGGGTTCATTTTAATAGCTTCAAAAAAAATTTTTAAAGGATGGTAAAAATAAATTTAAAATGGAGAAAAATATACTGTCCAAAAGAAATACTTTTACTGTTTCCTGCTGAAGAAAGAGTTGTAGGTAAGTGTTCTTTTCAACTTCTGAAAACTGGGAATTAAGCTGTAGGTGAACAATGTTTACATAATTTTTTAATTCTTTCTTTTAAGTAGAAAATTGTAGATCCTTAAGTGTCTTGAAATATTTCAGAAGTGTAGCATTTGTTCTTGATATTATACTATTCTACGTTACTCATCTATGTAATCTAGATATTTTCCTGTGACATCTTCATTATTGCTGTACATATTGGAAATCAATACAGATTTAGAAAATAACTACTTGCCACCAGGAAGGATGTTACTTTGTGGCAGAATGATAAATAGGTAATATTTTTAGGAAAGCTGTTGGATTGGGATATTTTTGGCCTTCTTATGTTAATGTTTTTCTAGGGAATGCCATTTATGTTAATATTTTTAGAAAAACTCAATGTCTTGACCTTTAATAATGCTAAATTGTCTTTGCTGACAATGTGGATGACATGAAAACCTTATGAGTGTGACGTTCAGTTGGGTATTACAAGCATGCCAGCATAGGCTGATAGAGCTGATGTTCAGGCTCACAGTAGGCAAAATTACTTGAGTAAACACTTACAGACAGACTTTACAAATGTCAAATAGATTTTATAACCTAATATATACAGATCTATTCAGGTCAGACAGTTTTCACAGTTTGGGAGATGAACACTGGCTACAAAATCAAGATTTTTGAAGAGCAGATGTTTCAAACCTTCTTATCTAAAACAACATGTTGACTGAAAAAGTAAATTGAGTTGTAGGAATGGAAGGATCTGGATCACATTCCCTCAAAGATCTGAAGAAACACAGAAATGACTAGAAATATTGGTATAGTTTTTCAGTGGTTGCCATATTACTCCTTCAGTATTTTCCCATTCTTTTGTCACCTAGAATAAAGAGTTACTTCCTGGATATGAACAGAGGTGTAAGCTTCATTAGATTAATTAGAGATGGGAAGTGTTCTGAGATCAACTGAAAAGCTATATTATTCCCCTATGGAAAGCCCATTTCACAAATGATTTTGCCAACACTTTCTGCAAAATGGTTACCTTTTACTTTCAATAAGTTTTGTTAAATTTTTCTAGTTCTTCATTCCTGACACTGTGGCCTAACTTTGGTTTCAAGGCTTAGCTCTTGCTTATACACTGATTCCTGGCTCTACAGATACAAAAACACTCTACTAATTTTTTGGCTGGTTTTTTTTCTTCTTGCTCTGTGGACTGCAATTCTAATTTCAGATGAATAGTCCTTTTGTGTTCAGGCATATTAGTTACATGGAGGAGTTAGATTTTCTGTAATTATTTCCCTTTTGGCAATGTGATATGTTCAGATTTTCTGTTTTAAGGGGATAGTTTCCACTCTTTGCCTCTCAAAGCTTTTTTTCCCCCAAGTCCATTTAAGAGAAATAGAATATATAATCCATTGAAATTCCAAAATACCTCCTTTTAAAACCGGAATAATAAAAGAAAAAAAATTTTGGAAAACTCTCTAAAATCCAGAAAAAAATCAAATCGTGTACACTCACTTTCTTCCTTTCTTTATTGCTGCTGGATTAATAGTTTGCATTAGATTGAATGTCTATTTTTAGGGTTCATTATGAAAGCTGAGCACTTAGGATTTTACATGTATTGTCCATCCTTATTGGTGAAGAAAAGAGAAAAGTGGATGAATTTTTTTACTCCAAATTTTCTAGATTACTTTAAGTTTTTTCCAGATTTTCCATTTGATCTTCTGGCATGCGTTTAGAATTCCCTTTCTGTCAAGATAATAATTCAGTATTCAGAGATATGTACCATTTACCTGCAAAAAACACAACATTGCTGTCCTATAGCTTGGAGTAAACAGCACAAGATTTTTTTCTGACTCATTTACACTGCTAAAACCTCAAAGAGCATTTTGCTTTTAAATAAGAATATATGTGATATACCCTTAGAGCTGTGTCTCAGATTATCTTATGAATAACTGCTACCAGTGGAGAAAACAAAGGTAGGGTTATTTCAATTGTTGTAAGAAAATGGATTCATGTAAGAATGCAAACAAAAGCACAGAAGTTGAAAATTGCTGCAAGATATCAGACTGGATTTGATAAAATATTGCTTACTCCCTGGGGCACAGTCACAATGACTTTAGATGTGATTCCTTATTATTTTCCAAAAAACAGAACTTAAAATTTTTACCTTGCCTTAGTGTTTGAGTGCATTGAACAGAAAGGGAACATATGCAATTATCTTTTTTTAATAAGTGACAATTTGGTTTCTGGAACATCTATTTATATCTTCAATCTTTCTTACTCTCGCTGCACAACCAGAGATGTAGTTGCTGTCCTTCTAATTGCATTGCAGAGGTTTTCTATAACCTACTTAGTCATGCACATGCTTTGTTTTGAAGTTATTAGTATTGAATACTTATGAGAACCAAAGGCTCTGTTGATGAACTGGAGCATGTATGACAAAAGATTATATTAAATAATTGTAAGTTATTTATTTAGCTGAGAGAAAATAGGATAAACATGCAAGGATCAGAAAATTTAACTCCTCTGTAAAATAAAATGTCTTATTCTGTAAATGGAAATAAATTGTCTTCAAAAGTCTTATATTACTGACAAAAAGTAAATGGATAAGTGATCTAGGAAAGAATTGAAACATGAAAGGATATTAGAGACCTTAGAGTATTTACATGCTTCCAAAGAGTACAGTATTGACAGTTGCCGTAATATGTCGCAGGGATATTTGAGTTCTAGTGTGATACTAAAGATGACTACAAACATGAGGGATTATGTCCTTTGTGTCTACTTATTCTTCATAGAGACGAAGACCAGCCTTTGGAATGGCCTGCCTAGGGAAATGGTGGGATCACCATCCCTGCAAGTGTTAAAAAGAAATGTATGGATGTGGGATCTGGGATGTACTTCAGTGGTGAATATGGTCATACTAGGTTACAGTTTGGATTTGATCCAAGAGGCCTTTTCATACCTTTATGATTCTATGATTCTGTGATATTCAGTGGGTCAGTTGAGGTCAGCCATCCCTTTTGTGTCCCCTCCCAACAATTTGTGCACCTTCAGTCTCCTCACTGCTGGGGTGAGGTGAGAAACAGAAAAGGTCTTGGCTCTGTGTAATCCCTGCTCAGCAATAATGAAATCATCCCATGTCATCAGTACTGTTTCAGCACAAATCAAACCTCTAGATCCATGCTAGCTACTATGGAGAAAATTAACTTTACCTCAGCCAAAACCAAGACATTTTCCACCCCTGATTATCTATCACTTACATCATCCTCATATCCCAAACTATCCAATAGCTATAACTTCCCTTCCCATTCTTTGGTAGAATACACAGATATTATTTCTTTAATCTATGGACCAGTCCCATGAAATATCAGAAAAACAACCATAAATGTCCATAAGTGTCCACAAAACATCCATTGAGTTAATTTAACTCATGACTTCAGGCTCCATCTCTTATGGTGGTCACTCAGGACAGGAGAGGTGGTGTCAAGTTCTGGGCACCAAAGCCAGCTTGGGTGAGGTCACTTCTGCACTTGCACTGGTTCTTGCAAGGCTTCTCCTCCACTGATTCTGGTTGTCTCTGTTATAGCAATTTGTATAATATGCAAGTCAAACAATGGATTGCAAAAATTTAAAGGTATATTGACTACTATCTCCAGCACTGATTCTTCTTGTGTATCTGATGCAGCACGGACATCCGTAGCCACAGATATTTTGAGGTGTACCTTCTTCACCATTAAGTCAGAATAATTTCAAAGCTATAGCTGCTGTCACACAGACGCAATCATGGCCACAAATGCTTTGAGGTGTACCTGCTCTGGTATGGACTTGTCCACAACCACAGGTTTTTCAGGGTGTCCTGCTGCACTGTCCTGCTGACTCACTGGTCACAGGCCCTTTAACTCAAATTCCCAGTGGGATTGCAGCCTGTTCAGTGCAGCAGCACAGGTATAGAAGTGATGCCCTGGCCACCTGCCAGCCCAGGCAGGTTGCCGTGGCTGTTACCAGAATGCTCCCAGGCAGAGGGAGGTGATCAGCATCACAGCACTGCAGTGAGTGGAGAAAGCAAAAAACAGCTGTTAACAAGCACAAAAGTCTAATGTACAGCCAGGCAAGTGAGCCCCATGGCAAGCACAGGAGCTTGCTGATTTACTGCTAAACAGCAATAACAGACATAAATTCAACCTAGCATACCCCAAACAAATCTGTCATTGTCTTGCAGTTGTATGCCCCACACTGGGTGCCAAAAATGACTGTTCTCAGCAAAAATATGAAACATAGCCCTTTGGTAGGTATTAGACTTGAGTTTGGTTTGAACGTTCATATGGGACTCTTAAAACTTAGTGAACAAAAATAGACTACCTAAATTTTAGCAATATGGTTTTGGTAATCTCTTTATCCTACTCTTACTTCTTTGACACCCAGAGACAATAATTTCTCTCTTCTACTCCTTTGTCTCTATAGATTTTAGCCTCTTGTAGGTGTTATCTTTTACACAGTTTCTTTCATGTATACTTTCTTTAATATTGTTATGGCACTAATCATCTGTGTTCCTCTGAGTATCTTTTATGAATATCTGAGTATCAGTATCTGTTCTCAATTCCTCCTGTTCGATCTATATAGAGGGTGAAGAGAGGGCAGATCATTAACCATCATTCACTTTGTCCGTTAAGCAGAATATACCTGAGAAAGGCATGCAAGGAACGCAGGTCACGCAGATGTTGGCTATATGACTTTCCACCACTTGCATAAAACTTATAACCAAGAATAAACTAATATTTAGCATCTCAGTCCTTTTTAGCATTTCATTTGCAATGTATATCAGGATTATGATGTTTTGCTTCTCTGATATAGGGCATAAGAATTTGTGGAAATACAACAGCCACAGAGTACCTTTGGGATAACATACTTATCACCCAGCTTGTGAATGCCAAGCCACTAAAAACTTTTGGCTTTTGTTTTTAAAGTACAATTTTGTCTCTTAGTACTGCTGAGAAACATGAATTTATGCTGTTGTTTTAATGATTTATTTATGGAAGTTGGAATGTTACCACAATAGTTTTTGTTCCTGTCCATTTCTTTATTTCTGATGAGAAACCAATGGTTACTAAAATTTTTTTTTTGCAGCCTGCATGTCCTGAAACTAAACAGCTTGGCTTTTCTCTTTTTTCTTGGTATATAGAATGTAATAGAGAGTGTTTCTGGGATTATTTATAAGGACTTGCTTTATTTGGGACAACATAAATAAAGAACACTTTTTTTGGAACAACAAGCCCTGGTCTCAAATTGAATGTTCTTTCCTTTTTTAAGTGCCTGTTTCTCTCCTGTTATATCTGACCTATATATCTGCTTGTGCTTTTCAACTGAAAAATCTTCAATCTATTTAAATATTCCATTCTTATGGATCTTGGTTGCAACAAATTCTTCCCCTTGCTCCTACCCTGGAGCTGGACCATAACTAAAAGTTATGATTATAAAGATAGGACTATAACTTAAACACAACTTAAAATTTGCAAAGTCATTTTTACAAACTGAAAATCATTACAAGCTTATACGACAAATTGTGAAGCAGACCACTAGAAAGATATCTTTCTGTCTCTTGTTGTCTTGCCAGATATTTATTGCTTAGCTACTAAATTTTAACAACTGTACATCAGCCTTGTCCTGATGGCTGATGAAGTCAGATCATCTCAGTTGCATTTGTTTCCACTCATGGAGGCATTGGACTTCATTACTCTCTCTTGTCTTACTGTGTTATAGAACTGAGTCAGCACCTTATTTTTTGAACACTAACCTCTCAGGAAACAGGGATTCAAACAATATAAAAAGATGGAGAGAAAACCAAAACATTGGCTTTATTCTGTTCAAACTGAGTAGTATCTGGTTTTCTGTCTTTGGAGAACATGTGATTTTGGTCTGGATGGACAGTGCTGTTTTCAGTCCTCACGTGTTAGAAAATACATTGTAAAAGTCTTCTTCCAGAAGACGAGATATTTTCCTTAATAGAGAAATTCTCTCAATACGGAAAATGATCCCCATATGCAAAATAAACCTTGTTGCTTGTCTCTCTTCTTCTATGCTTTTCAGCTCCTAGTTGTATCTTTCAGATACATTGCTTCTGATATATTTAAGTATCTTTTCAGTTATGAGGAACATAACAAACAGCACTTGTGGAAGATAAGTTCCCCACAAAAAGGGAACGCTACCTTGACACACATACAAATTTCTTTCTGAAAAAAATAATAATAATAATAAAAAATCTTCATTTTAAAACTTGAGTAGGGTAGGGGGGGGAATTGGTGTTTTCTTTTATATAGTTTGTGGAGTGGTTTTGTCTGTTTTTTGTTTGTTTGCTTAAAAGAATTTGTGAAGCTTCTTCCTCCCAGAAGTCTTTTAAATTGTAACAGTTCTATGACTCCATTCTATAATTGTTTTCTCCTGCTACTTTTAGTACTTGCTGAACTTTACATCCTGAAAATGAATTGGTATAGTACAATATGTGTAACATGTTTACTTACACTGCTGTTTTGCTACAGGCCCATGTAAAACTTGCTCTCTACAATTACCTGAAAGAAAGTTGTAGGAAGGATGAGAGGACATAGCTTCAAACTTCACCGGGGGGTTTCAGTTTGGTTGTCTTTACAGAAAGGGTTGTTAAGCATTTGAATGCTCAGAGAGTTACTGGAATATTATCCCTGGAGGTGTTCAAGAAATGATTGCACATGGCACTTAATACCACGATCTAATTGACAAGGTGGTGATTTTTCAGAGATTGGACCTGATGATCTCAGAGGCTTTTTCCAACCTATATAATTCTATGATTCCATGATTCTGTGATCTTAAAAAGCTCTAAAGATCAGTTGAATAAAATAATTGAAATACTTATCACTCTGACTCATTAAAAAGAAGAAGAGATAGTCCACTCTGGTGAAAAATTTTGTGGTTATTTCAGAAGGCAGGAGGGATGTACTTAAACTACAAGAGCCAAATGTATCTCTGAAAAATGAACAATACCTTCACTCTGCAAAGGTTCTTCTTTTTGCAAGGCACCACTAAATGGAATCTTGTAAAGCCTTTTACTAAAGCAATATTAATTAGACTCCAAAAGAGTATGTAAAAATGTCAGATGTCAAAGCAGAAATATTAGCAAAACTCTTAAATACATGAACTGAGGTAGAGATTGCTCTTAGCATAAAATGTTGTGTGTTTAACTTACTGACAGAAATTGCAGAAATAGGTTTATTTTTTTCGAAGGTCTGCCTTGGAGAAATGATTTTGCTAATGAAGGCTAGAAGTCTTTCCATAAGTCCCAAGAGCAAATAGGTGTATTATTATTCCTGAGTTTCTTAAGGTTTTTTTTTTATGTATTTTTCAAAAAAAGAGCTGTTGCTGACAATGGAGTGAAATTAAAATACCTGCAGGTAATATAGAATACAGGGAAAGTAAGTACTAGCTAGACACAAACATGCTGAACACCAAATGAGCTTTGTGCTTAATGTGCTTAATATATAATATCTGCACAAAACTTTTTTTTTAAAGATATGCAAATAATTTGCCATTACCAGTTATCTCACAATGATTTCTTAAACAGACATCCTCAGTATTCTCCATGCAGGACTTCAGTATGCACTTGTCCCATTTATCTTTCCACAAAATTTAGCTGTCTGACTTACAGAGGAATAAAAAAAAAATCCAGAGTTTCCATCATCCACGTAAATGACATCCCACAGAAAAATAAGAAAAGTAGGAATGAGGCTTAGAATTCTGCTAACTTCAGAAAAGCTCTGCTGTTTCAAAATCATTGCCAAGCTAGGGTCGTACTCTTGAAGTCATACTCAGAAGCCCCTGTGTCGTCCCTGCATTTCTTGGTTTCAAGTGTTTGAGTCTTTGCAGCACCTTCTCACGCTGCTTCATGTAAACAATATTGTATTCTTAAAATTTATCTGTATGTTTTGCATTCTTGTTCTCTGAGAGAGAACTTGACTGATGGTCATAGTGACCAATGGAGTCAGGAGGTTGTAACCTCCTTGGGCCAATCTTGGCCCTCTGTACAAAATGTATATAAGCTAATTGGAGTCAAATAATAAAGAGCTTTCCATGTTTCATCAAGCTGCTGCCTGCTGTCCTCTGTCAAGATCTGCTCCCATGTCCCAACGTGTTGCCCCTCTAAGGGCAAGGGTAACACCCCTGTATAAGTTTATTCCATCTATAGACCTGTTTTAATCAAAAAAGATTCCTACACAGGGAAATCTTTATGGAGTCTAAATCTGAGATGTGTCTATACAAGTTAGAGTAAGTAGAGGAACACTAAACCCCAAAATATTTCATAGAACTTTACATGACTGTACATTTAAGTTAAAAACATGTCTAGCTAATGGTATTTTGTGCTTGACCTTCACCAAATACCATGTAAGGACCTGAAATACAAATTCTGCCTTTGAATGCTCGGAGAATTAGAACAGAACCATTCACATTTCACAGAATGTCTGAGATTTTAGGCAGTGCTGGTTATTGCGTTCAACCCTTGCTGGAGCAGGGCCACTATGATCATGCTGTCCAGGATTGTCCTCAGAGAGCTTTTGCCACTCCTCCCAGCTTTGTGTCAGCAGTGAACTTGCTAAGGAGGCATCAGCTCTCCAACCAAGTCATTGATGGATAGGTTAAACAATGCTAGGCCCAGTATTTTTAACCTAAGGAGGCATCACCAGTGACAGGTCTCCAACTAGACTCATGTGTCACTTCTGACTTGTGCCACTGATCACCACCCTCTAACAACACACAATTCAGTCGTTTCTCAATCTACCTCACTCACCGCTCATCCAGCCTGCATTTCCCAACCTTGCATATAAGGAGAGACAGAGTTGAAAGGCTTGCTGAAATTTAGGAAGACAACATCAACTGCTCTCCTCTTTCCAATTCAGTGAACAGTCCCTTCCTAGAACACAATCAGGTTGTTTAAGCATGATTTCCATGCTTCTTGAAAAGGGCTGTTAACCCTTGAAACAGGCTGCTCAGGTAGTGGACTCAACATCCCCAGAAGTGTTCAAGAATTAACTGGGTTTGGCACTCAGTGCTATGGTCTGTTTAATAAGCTGGTAAGAAGTCAAAGTTTAGACTTGATGACCTCGGTGGTCTTTTCCAAACTAAATGATTCTGTGATTTCCTTTCAGTGAATCCATGCTGAATATTCCTGATAATCTTGTCTACCACATACTTAGAGATGGCCTCCAGGATATGCCATTACATCACCTTTCCAAGAACAAACATGACCCTGATAGCCTCTAACCCTCTGTGCTCTCCTTCTGTCTGTTTTTGAAGGCTGGAGTGACATTTACTTTTTTCCAGTCCTTGGGCATCTCTCCTGATGGTCATGACCTTCCAAAGACGATTAACATCCTAGAAATGGTGTCACGGTGCTGGAACAGGCTTCTCAGGGACATGGTTGCAGCAGCAGGCCTGCCAAATTTTATGAAGCATTTAGACAGTGCTCTCAGGCACATGGTGTGCTGCTTGGAGTGCAGGGCCACAAGCTGGATTTCTGTGATCCTATTGGTCTTTTCCAAGTCAGGATATTCTAGGATTCTATATCTGCCAGTTCACTCAGCACTCCCACCAGGGCCCATGGTCTTGTCTATATGAAGTTTAACTAAATAGTCTCTAGCTCAATCTGTCTCATCAAGGGAAAGTCTTCCTTTCTCCAGACATTTTCCCTGGTTTTCTGAGTCAGATAGAAGCTGACTCAGTCAGCTGGTCTGACCCAGTCTGATCTGGTGCCTGGAATAATTTCTTTCCAAGAGCAGAATTTCTCATTTCCCTTTGCTGAAAGTCAAAAGGATACTGCCAGCTAATTTCTCCAGCCTGTTGCAGTCCATTTGAATGACAATGTGCTCATCTACTCTATCAGCTACTCCTCTCACTTTGTATCAGCCAACTTGTTGAGGGTAAGTTCTGACTCATCTCACATACATTCATGCAGAGATCAGGTGATATTGGCCTCAGTATTCCTAAGTCTGTAGTATTGCATTAACTTATATGATTAAACTTTAAGAGATCTTACAGTGGAGCTTGAAATATAAGCCTTTACATTGACAGGCATGTTATCAGAGATCTATATATAATTTAACGTTGTCTAATGTACTTAAGTCCTTTGTATATTTTGGGGAATGCACTGTTAGGTATGTGGATGGAAATGAAAATTCCCTTCATTACCATGCATTTCATGGGACTACTACTTTTTTCTTGAAAGAATAAAGTGATAATTTTTCTGTGATGTTATTTAGTCTTTGTACTAAGGGTGGACAAGTCTTCGTATTCTAAAATTTAGATGTATGATTATTTTTTGCTCAAGTATTGACTGGATTGAGACTAATTTGCCCATATTAATTTTCTCCTGCTGAAGCACTTATTTCTGAATAGGGCAATATGACCTTGTCAGTTGAGAAGAACAATGTTCAGCTTAGAATCTTTTAGAGCTTGTTGGCTCTGAAATTAAATTACATATTGTACGTGAGAGTATTGTTCTCACATACATTGCAGAGGAAAAATTGGCAACAACAGAGATGCTTTTTATTTAAATTCTAGCTTTGCAAATGTATTTCTGTCATTATGGTGATCAGTAATGCTTGCACAGGAAGCTTTACTTCAAGTTTTTTTTTCATTTTTTTCTGATAAAGCCAAATGTAAAATTATGGGAAGATATGATTTAAGGTTACACGTTATACCAAAATGAAACCAACAAAACAAAACAAAAAAAAGCTAACCTCATAGGTTGTTAATAAAGAAAGAATATTCTGGAAAGCTTAACTGGGATGTTCCAATGAGAAGGTAAATTTAAAAAGCAGAAAGGCAACATGAATCTTTAATATACTGATAAATTTTAAACCAGATATGCAGTAAAGGGTAATTTGATTGAAATCATTACATACTTGAAACTGACAATTCTGATAATTTAAAAAAAATAAATTAAATTCTCCATTTCTGTTGTGCAATTCTTTCACTGAACAAAATGCATGCTTGCTCAGGTTAAGAAAACACAGGAGGAGAAGCTTATATAACTCTGGCCTGAGGTTTGGTGCAAATGTTAGGAATGGCATTGTCGAGAAAGGGACAGTATTCCTGGATTTATCTCATATTAAAACTAGATGTTAATATCTAATTAAAGTGTTCTCTGTTGAAGTAGTGTAACAAATTGCTTTTGGCCTATTGTACACTTTTGGCCATCTGTGTCACCTGCAATTATGACAAATTCCATCAGTTTGTGTCTAAAAAACCAGATCTAAATTATTTTGTCTTGCAAATTTGATTTGTCAATTTTCTTGTTCATATTCAAAATTGTATGACAAAAAATAGGTTCTTGGTTTTGTTGCATATGCCAATGTTTTGTCTGGCATTGATAACCTTAAATCTGTATGTAGAGTGACCAGAAGTAATTTGGCAAAATATATTAAAAAAAAAAAAGCACCAAGAAGTATTTTTGCTTCACTGTACACTTAGTATTGACCCACAGTACTTTTTAAGGATGTAGCCTAGCACCTCAAGAGGTAGATGGAAAGATGTCCACTACAGACAGTAGATGGATATTGGATTGAGCACTCATTTGAAAGGTGGCAAGTATCCAGCAATGCCTGGAGTACTTCTATTCTGGAATATATATATATGCTGCATATTTTGTTGCAGAAATAAATCAATGCTCATTTAATCTTGCTCCAAATTCTACCAAGTTAATATAACAATGATATTGTCTTCAGTATTCTTTGATTTGGAACCTGGAGCACCAAATTAATCACAGAACCACACAGGGTGACTGCGAATCTACTTTAGATGGGAGGCTCTTTTAAAATGCTAAACCATCAGATTTTTGGAATAAAGCAGTAATTTCAAGCTTTAAGGGGCCAATACAGAGAGCAGCTAAGTAATTGCTAACTTTATTTTTGAACTGATTTGCTAAAACGAGTATTTTACCTTTTCAAAGACAGTGTCTCTAGCCCCACAAACGAAACCTCTTAAGTGGCAGTTCCTCCATTTACTCGTTTTCTTACCATTGTTTTCTAGTAGATTTCTTGCAATTTTGTGAGGCTGAACCTAGGTCTGTTGGATCAGTAATTATCTCATACAGAGAGAGTCAGTTTCATTTTCAGTGTAATTAGTGAATGACACCAAAAGTGCACGTAGTTTCCAATTAAAGCAAAAGAGATCAGGAGACACACTTGACCACGTTTAGCCTCTCTTTGCCTCTGGCTCTGTAGAGCTGAGGGGAGTAAGAAAGGATATTACACGCAAGAAAATGACAAGATTTACACTATTTCCTATGTCATGTCTCCTGGCAAATGTGTATCAGAATAAGTGAATATGTGTACCTCCTGGTAGTCTGTAAATTATTCACTTGCTAAGGTTTAAAAATCTCTTAATCAGTATACCCTGTCTTGACTAACTGGAGGTAAGAAAAAGCTCCTATTTAAACAATACCAACAGCCAGATCTGAGGCCTGTAGTGACCATGGAGTTCCAAGATTTCAAGTTTCAGCTAGAAGTTCGCTGTCATCTACCCACCTATGTCAAGGCAATATATGAGCAACATATGAGCATTTATCTACACATGAACACATATACACACGAACAAACAAAAAGGTGTATCTAAAATTCCAAAAATTGAATTAATGGATAATTAAAATCACAGTTCTCTCTTTAACACCAGTGAAGGTAGATTGATAGTACTTTGAAATTAAATTCTCTTGTTTCCAGTTGAAACATAAAAGATGATGACATAGGCTCTAGTTATGTTGTTTTGCCATAGCACTTCAAATATCCTGAAAGGTTGTATGGAAGGAAATATTCATTAGTATACCATATATTTACACTGAAAATCTGTGTGATTAGGACGGATAATCTGCAATTATTAAACATAGAATCCTAAAACTGCCACTGCTATGAAAGTTGTATTTCTACAAATGTCTCTCTAAAATCAATTCCCTGTGGAAGACAAGTGTATATAATAAAAAGGAATTATTTTTCTCCAGAAAGTCCCTTTATAATTTCCTCTAAACTCATACGCTACATCATAATTTTATAGAGGTTTAAGTATTATTTTTTTCATATTTATTTTATCTTTTTCACTCTTTGTACATTGTAGGCACATACTTTAAAGCATATTTTTCTCCATATCCTCCTGATACCGTGCCGATTCATCTCAGAAACTTCAACATTTCTTAGGAAAAATGTGAGGAAGGGGAAAATGAAGAAAGCCTAAAAGATTCTTGTGTCAATATGGTACAACTTTAATCAGTACCCTATTTGTAGCATTTTTTCTTTTACTCCCGATCTTGACAGCTGGAAATACAATTTCATTGCAAAATGTGTGTTAAAGGTGATAGCAAAAAGATGGACTAGGGAAGCATGTGCTGTATCTACTTGATTTGGCAAAGAAAACAACTTACATGAATAAATCTACGTCTAAAGGCAGGGATGCCATAGGCAAAGGGGAAAACTAAGTATGAAGATTTATATTTACTATAATTCAAGAGTTTGTTAGCTTAATTTCAAATTAAATAAAATTTATTTTAAATGTGTGAGGGGGTACTGTTATTTTTTGCCAATCTTGCTGTACAGAGGAGGTGTAACCAGTGACTCCATCAATCTCTGACCTATCCTATCACATAACAGGTATGTGTAGGACAACCTTTTGTGGCAGCTGGTGAGTGACCCCACCCAGCAGAGGGAGTATGTTAGACCTGTTGTTTGCAAATAGAGGTGAGCTGGTGGGAGATGGGGTGGTTGGAGGCCACTTGAGGCACAGTGAACATGAAATTATAGAGTTCTCCGTATTTGGTGAAATCAGGAGGAGTGTCATTAAGCATTTACATTGGACTTCCAGAGGACAGACTTTGGCCTATTTAGGAGACTTATTCAGAGAGTTTCTTGATAATCAGGCTTTAAAAACAAAGGAGTCCAGGAAAGGTGGATGTGCTTCAAAACAGAGATCTTGGGGACACAGGAACAGACTGTCCCTGTGTGCCAAAGTAATGAGTCAATGAGGCTAATATCCAGCCTGGATGGCCAAGGAGGTTTTGGAGGAATTTAGGAATAAAAAGAGGATGTATCATCTTTGGAAGGAGGGGCAGGTTTCTCAGGAAGTATTTAAGGAGGTTGCTAGGACATGTAGAAAAAATAAATTAGGGAAGCCAAAACTGAGTTCTAACTTAATTTGACAATTTTTAAAAGGATAATAAAAAATGTCTTTACAAATGTATTAATGGTAAAAGGAAGGGTAAGACCAAACTTTGTTCTTTACTGGATGCAGGAGGGAACTTGTAGCTGAAGACGAGAAGGTGGAAGTGCTTAACATTTTCTTTGCCTTTGTCTTTAGTGGGAAGACAGCTTGTTCTCGGGACAACTGTCCTCCTGGGTTAGTGGATAACAGGGAGCAGAATGGTCTCTCAGGAGGAGGCTGTCAGAGAACTGCTGAGCTACTGGATGTTCATAAATCTATGGGAGCAGATGGGATCCATCCCAGGGTGATGATGGAGCTGGCAGATGAGTGTGTGAAGCCGCTCTCCGTCATTTTCCAAGTCCTGGTTTACTGGTGAGGTTCCAGACGTCTGGAAGCTGGCCCATGTGACTCCCTTTCATGAAAAGGGTGGGAAGGAGGATCTTGGTAATTATAGGCCAGTTAGTCTGACCTCAGTACCCAGTAAGGTAATGGAACAGTTTATTGAGTGTTACGCAGCATTCACAGGATGGCCAGGAAATCAGCAGCCAGCATGGCTTTAGAAACAGTAGGTCATGTTTGATCAACCTGGGCTCCTTTTATGACCAAGTGACCCACCTGGTGGATGTGGGAAAGGCTGTGGATGTTTTCTATTTGGATTTCAGCAAGGTCTTTGACACTGCCTCTCACAGCACACCCCTGGAAAAGCAGGCAGCCCGGGGCTTGGACAGGAGCACTCTTTGCTGGGTTAGGAACTGGCTGGATGGGTAGGCCCAGAGAGTGGTGGTGAATGGTGCTGCATCCAGCTGTGCTGGGGTCAGGTCTGTTCAATATTTTTATTGACAACATGGGTGAGGGTATTGAGGCTTTCATTACTAAATTTGCAGATGACACTGAACTGTGAGCATGTGTCAATGTCTTGGAAGGTAGGAGGTCTCTGCAGAGAGGTCTGGAACAGTTGGATGGATGCATGCAATCCAATAGGATGAATTTTCATAAGTCCAAGTGCTGAGTCCTGCATTTTGGCTACAACAACGCCCTGCAATGCTATAGGCTGGGGATGGTGTGGCTGGACAGTGCCCAGGCAGAAAGGGACCTGGGGATTCTCGTGACAGCAGATGAACATGAGCCAGCAGTGTGCCCTGGTGGCCAAGAAGGCCAAGGGCATCCTGGTCTGGATCAGGAATAGTGTGGCCAGCAGGAGCAGGGAGGTCATTCTTCCCCTGTCCTGGGCACTGGTGAGGCCACACCTTGAGTGGTGTGTCCAGTTCTGGGCCCTCAGTTTAGGGAGGACCTTGAGACACTTGAGCGTGTCCAGAGGAGGCAACAAGGCTGGTGAGGGGCTTGGAACACAAACCCTGTGAGGAACGGCTGAGGGAACTGGGGTTGTTTAGCCTGGAGAAAAGGAGTCTCAAGGGTGACCTTATCACTCTCTATAACTTCCTGAAAGGTGGCCGTAGCTGAGCTTGGTCTCTTTCTCCAGGTAGCAACTGACAGAATGAGAGGATGCAGCCCTAAGCTGTGCCGAGGGAAATACAAGATTAGAATTAGGAAAAGGTTTTATACAGAAAGAGTGATAAAGTACTGTGATTTTCTGCTTGGGGAGGTAGTGGAGTCACCATCCCTTGCTGTGTTCAAGACTGGATGTGGCACTCAGTGCCATGGTTTAGTTGAGGTGTTAGGGTTGGGTTGGACTCGATGATCTCAAAGGTCTCTTCCAACCTAGTGATTCTGTGATTCAGCAAAAAGGAAAATGAAAGATTATTCAATCTCAAAGAAGTCATGTGAAGGAAAAATGACATTTTGTGACTTTCCTTAAGGGCTTATTGGCTATATTTACTCACCTGTATCAATTAGCATCAAATCAAAACAAGATGGTCAATGGAGTGGGCACATCAAGCTCAAGTGTAAAGATTCCACTCTTACACTGAGTATCTTGAGACTCAGGTTAGACCCCTGGTTCCCTATGGCCCATTTCCCCATGGCACCTATAGGGGAGGAAGCTAGAAGAAATTTGCACAAATCCACTTTGTAGTGAACCCTGCAAAGTTGTTTCCACAAGCACAAGTGAAATGCTGTGCCAGATGGATCCACAAATTCTTATCTCCTGCGCTTAGCTCCTGAAACCCACAATGGTCTTCCCAAGTATGAATTCCTATTATGCCTTCACTAATTACTTCTGAAACATTTTCTTCATGAGAGAAGTTGAGAAATTTCCTGAGAGCAATATTTAGTGTTACTATGTGGCAGTGCTCTGAGTTTGGAGTGATGAAACCTTTCAGAGTAGGAAACTGACCTCAAATTCTTATAAGTTCCTCAAGGTCTTGCTCTATTCTTGCCACATACTGGAATGTATTAGATTTTCTTTGACTAATTGTTTTGTGATTTCAAAGTTTGAAATGCTACAGGTTCTTCAAAGATGAAGTCTGTTGATATAAATTAAAATTTTGCTTACTCTTATTGTTGTTGTCAAAAATGTGTGGCATACCTGAAGATGTGTGAATGTAATTATCCTGCTTTTTATTTTAGTCAAGATAAGAGTGTTCTGTATAGTTTGTTGATCCTTAAAACTTGTCCTGGATAAAGTATGGAAAATAAGGGTAGGTAAAACATAGGACCACACTAATTGCTTGCTTAAAAGTCTAAAATGTGCAAACATAATAGTGCAAACTATTATTTAGAATATCTCATTGCTTATAGCAATGGAGAGGTTAGATGTGATGCTTATTTTTTATGCTAATCACTGGGGGAGAAATAAATCTTCCCAAAAAGGAAATACAGTAGAAATATACATAAGAATAAAAAGTATAAAAATAAAATAAAAGTATGAATAAAAATAAAAATATGCGTAAGAATAAAAAGAATAAAATAAGGCCTGCAATATGCAATGGATATGTCAAACATATGTCAGACTGGTTCTTTACACCCGGAAATTTCTCAATGTGCTGAAATTCTGTGACAGTAATGTTAAGGATGGTGAGTACAAATGGAATAAGTAGAATATTTGGGTTACAATTAAGAAAAAAAATAAAACAAGTCTGATGTACAATAACACTGTTCCCACACTTCAGCTGATGATGCCAGTATTTATGAAGACCTTTCCATGTCTTCCAAATACTGTGTTCCCAATCAAAAAAATGGCTTGCATGCTGAAGGAGTGAAAGTCTATTAAGTTCATAAATATTAAGATAGTTCTATAATTTTGGTGTGAGTGGGATATAAGTATTGTACAAGGGCAGCTGGTGCCAACAATGAACTGATGATGATGTGTGACTGAAATTGGTCAGTGTTTGGGATACATATTGCATGTTTCCTGGGAACATCATATAGACCAGCAGGACCTTTTATAGAAGGACTTGCTTTTCTGGGAAAGGGAGTAACTGCTACATGCTCAATAAAATATTGCTTCTATTTTTTGCAGTTCTGCAGGTGCCAGTAATCTGTGGTAATTTTATCTTGAAAAAAGCAATGACTGTACTCATCTTCATACAGAAGATATGTAGCTTGTCACAGGTTAGGATTTCACTACCAGCATAGAAATGTTTTTCTTATGACATTAAGAAAATATTTCCTGTCTGTCACAGTAGTCTTAACATATTCTAACATATTCTCGGCAGAAAAGTACTTCTGAGGCACACATCTAATGAGTCTGTCTTAAAATTAACATCAACCTTCTGGCATTGTTTCTTATTTGCGAATAATCAATATTTAGGGTGTTGGTTGGTTGTTTTTTGTGTTTTCTGATCTAGTGTTTCTTTTTGTTTGTTTGTTTTGTTTGTTTGATTGGTTGGTTTATTTTTAGTTTTTTGAGGGATTTTGGGGTTTTTTTGGTGAATGAATCCTTTTTTTTAGACAATACTCAATATAACATTTTTAATATGGGGTTTTAAGTAAATTTTTGAATTCCTAAATAAGATTATTTCAGCCACTTTTAATTTTCCTAGCTTTCACCATTTCTTTGGTAGCTTTCTGGATTTGATTTATATACAGAAAGGTGCTATGTGGAGTTAATGTAGAAATATAAGTGCTTTGAAATCAGTGCAGGTCCACACAGAATGCACTGGATCTGCTTTATTTTGCATGAGTAAATACTGTAAGGCCTTAGTCTAAAAAGGAGAAGTGCAAATAAACCTACTGTCACATTCTACACAGTCGGTCTGAATGTCAAATTTCTTCAAATGTCAGCCTGAATAAAACCTTTAAGTTTTAAAGGAAATACCAGATGCCCTATGAACACCTTTGGACAATTCTTGTTTTTTTCTATTTAACCAAAATCACCTTTCCTTTCCAGGAAGTCCCATTGCAATCAACAAAACTTGGGGAATATGCTATGATATCAGTGGTTCTCCACAGAGCCTTCTGTGATTTATTTGAATGCTATATCTTGTCAGCAGGCTTTTACATGTCCATATTGTAAAAGAAGTAGTTAGTGCTTGTATTTAAATTTATTTAAAATGTTTAAAGGTATCTATAGCATATTAATCAATTTTTATTAACTGGGTTGGTTTTTTCTTCACATTCCTTCACTTAACCCCTTTTAATTTCAGAATCAGACTATTGATGAGGTTAATGGAAATCTGTTCAGCAGTTTTGATGGGGTTTTTTGAAACAGTCTGTATCTTTTTTACAGGTCAGTATAATTTAAATATAGGCACATCACATACTTTCATTTGAAGAAAGTATGTTTTCCACTCCTAAGTAAGCTAAAATTGAAACAAGTTTGCTCTGTTCACTACAGCTACAGGAAAACAAGAGGTACCTGAAAGAAATGTTCTGAGAAGGAAATAACACATGCTGTGTGTAAGCCATTAGGCTGACAATGCTATTTCAGAAGGGAACTATTAATGAGAAAATTTTACACAGAAGGAAGAGATCACTTTTCTAAAAGTTTATTAAAGACAACAGATCTTGACATGACAATGGGTCAAGAAATAGAGAAGAAATTAAATTGTCAGTGCTCTGACAAGCACTGGAATCAAATTCTTAAGTCCCTGACTGTGAAATTTTGACATTCAGCTGATTTTCCACATTTCTGTGAGCCCAGACTCTTCTTCCAGTTGTCTTAGTTATGCTGCTGTGTTTGACACATTTATCCTCCATTTTCTCAAGGGATTTGCTGCCCAAAATAAAAACACACATGTCAAACCCTTCAAATCTGTGATTTCAACAGTCTCTAGCAGACAGGTTTCTCTGTCTGCTAGAGGTTGCATAAGCTACTGTTTCTGTGCAGCATGTGCCTTAAAGGACAGTTCCTAATAAGCACTTAGGCAGCACCTTCCCTGCACTATTCTCAACAGAACTCAGTAATTTTTGTGTTGGTAATACTTTTGTGGTAGTTATTATTCTGCACGTGTGTGATGTCATGTTGAATTGAATTGTGAAAGTTTTTGGAAGTAATCAATTGATTTTCAGTTATGTGTCTAAAAGATAAAAGAAAAAGAAAATTAAAAGATTTCTCAATTTCTTCATCTCCTTCTGGTGGTCTGATAAATGGCATTTCCAGCAGTGCTCTTTTGGTTGCCATAAAAGCCTTGTTTGATTTATGATAAATGTTAATTGCCTTCATATAGCTTCCAGCCTGTCCAAGTAAGTGTTCTAAGACAATAAATGCCATGCTTATTCAAGCACACTATGTACAGAATATTATCTATTAAAGCCACTGTGGATTAAATGAAGCAGATAATATGTGATGAAATGTTTATTTCCTTCTTTTGGCTCACAAGACAAGTATGCATTACTACATAGCTAGTTATCTTGCCTGGAGGAAGAGTGTTCCTTTGCAATTTTGTGGCTGGCTCTAATGCACTGCTTTGTTTCTTTATACTGCTTTTTTTCTTCACACTGCATGTACATTACTTTTTTGCTAGTGGAGCAGGAACACACACACACCTGGAGAAGAAATAAATTTTCTTGGGGCAAAACATTACTGCAACCTGAGGTGAAGCAAACTGAGAAAGCATTAAATTCAAATGAAGAATGCTCTTTTAAAATTCAACAGCAGCACCTCTAAAACAGACATTATATTGTCAGTGTATTTTTTCACCCAGTACAGAAGAATGAGAAAGTTTACTATATTTGACTAAATACATCCAATATCCTCTTAGAATTGTGAAAACTCATACTATATTCCTTTCATGTATTTTTTCTTTAAGACACTTTGCCTTGAGGGACTTAGCATCAAGTAAATCCATCACAGGAAAGTATCAGCAGTGACACCTCTATGGCTGCATTACGGGATGAAAGATTATAGGTTGTGATCATTGCAGCTTCCTCACAGTGTTGTTATCGACCTCCCTCAACCTCAGGCAAACTCTGAAATGCCATTTAACCTCACAATTCCCTACAAGGTTTACTTGGAATATTTTAATTATCTTTTTTCTAAGGGAGGCACAGGATTTCTGTCTACATCTGTACCTGTATCTGCATGATAGCTACACCTCCTTCATTCCTCTCTAGCTCTCTCTGCCCTCATCTAATCTCACCTCCATCTAATCCATATTGAAATCTATATAATCTCCATCTTATCTATATATATAATAATAGAATCATTAAGTTTGGGAAAGGCCTCTAAGATCACTTAATCCAATCATTAACCTAACATTGCCATGTTTACCACAGAACAATGTGCTTAAGTGCCATATTTACATGCTTTTTTGACTCTTCCAGAGATGTTGATTCTACTGCTTCCCTGGGAAGATTGTTCTAATGTTCAGGATTCTGTCCTGATGCATGTTAAATATCTCATAAGTTATGGAGAATCCACGGCCTCTCTGGGCATTTGTTCCAGTCCTCAGTCACCCTCATGGTGATTTTTTTCCTCTAGTTCACTTCCTGTGTTCCAGCTTCTGCTCATTGCTTCTTGTTTATTGTTTGGCATCACTAAAAAAGTCTGAATCTACCCTGTTGACATGCTCCTTTCAGATACTTACAGATAATGATGACTTCCCCTCTCAGTTGTATCTTTCTCAGAGATCATCCAGTCTTTACTCATGAGAGGGATGCTTCAGTCCAATAATCATCTGTGCAGACCTGCAATGGACCCTCTCCAGTAGTACATTGTCTATCTTGAACTGGGGAGCCAATTTTGGACACAGTGTTCCAGATGTGGTACCTTTAGGTGGAGTAGAAGAGCAAGTTCACCTCTCTCAACCAGCTGGCTCCATTACTGAGCCTTGGGAATTCAGCCACCACTTGGATGTGACACCATTTGTCTCCACTCTTTGGGCCTCACCATTTGGCCAGCTTTTAACTCAGCAAGGATTCACCTGTCCAAACCATGGGCTCCCTGCTTTTCTGGGAGAATCTGTGGAAGATGGTGTCAAAGGTTTTACTAAGTTCTAGGTATACAGGTGCATGTACAAATATCCATATTACTGTACACATGTATGTGTTGATATATAACTATAACTATAATCAATTCTATCTCAGCCTCTACCATTATCTCTATCTGTATCTTTCTCTTTATAATCTGTATATTATATTAGATAATCTATGCTATTTTTTCTGTATTTTTATCTTCATCATCCTTATTTCTATCATGTCTATCTCCACCATCTCTATCTCCACCTCTACCTCCATCTCATCTATATATGCTGGTATATATATTTGTATATAGACACACATATGTATCTTTAGCATCTATTTTTATACCTAGGTATCTCTATATATTATCTTTACATATCCATCTACATCTATCAATCTATATATCTCCATATATTTTACTTCCTCTTGCATTTTTGAAGTATGTTCACATGTGAAGTAAGCTGGCATTGGTGAAATTTAGAGAGATTGGCAGAGAGAACAGGCAATCTAGTTTGGCAAGTATCTGTATGAGAGACTACAGCACGAAAACTATTATTTATTTTTAGGTAAGGGATCAAGATTGGTCCTCTTTTTAATCTCTTTGTTATTTCTTCAGAATTGGCATATAAAGAGGAAATCATGGCACTTCCTATGCTTAATATCATGTAGTTTGTGGTTCACCTTGGCTTTTACCAAATAACGAATGCTGAAAACTGAGAAATATGCAAACTGAGGTCTACTGCGGGGAAAATCCGCGCTTTCGGGTGGCTAGCAACCCAAGTGCCGCTGGCAATAGACAGCCCTGCACCTCCCGCAACATGGGGATCTTGAAGCCAGGCGAACAGAACCACAGCTCCGGAGCGAGAATAAAGGAGAGAAGGGACTCTTTGGAGGTTGAACTGCAGAGAGTTTATTCCCCGAGCCGAGGGTCCAAAGAGACCCCGAAACTCGGGATGCACGGACTTTTAAACGGGGGAGGTACAGCAGGGGTGGGTAAACTGCGGACCAATCAACAGCAAGCAGGGTGTGGCTCATTAAATGATTACCTCAACAATAACCAATAATATGAAAATGGGAGGGGGGAACTCCTGACCCCATCCAATCACCCAGTGCCAGGTGTAGAAGCTTCAGGAAAGTAGAGAATGGCCTGGGGTGATGGACAAGCCAGGGGTTATATAACCAATGATTGACATATAACTGTAAAGAAGTAAACAACTTAAAAATATACCATTATGGTAACAAGAGGGGAGAACAAGAATAAACCATTATAACAACTTAACATATGACAAGAGGAAAACTGGCCTAGAATTGCCTTTCACACCTCCACAGTCTACATTTAAAAAATATTTTAAGTAAATGGAAGGAAAAAAATGCACATGTTGAACAAATGTTAATAGTCTGGGTTACTATATATGTATGAAGTGATGTCCTGACATTAGCGGGAGCAACTTAATTGAAAAGCAACTTGATTTTGCTTGGAGAATAAATACACCTTTTTTATTGTGTTTATGTATTTATGTTTTCCATTATTCTTTTCAGCCTGATGACAAGCCCCTCAAAAAACCCCAAACTCAGTCCTTAAAGACTGTGTTATATTCTGCATATTTCATTAAAAAAAGAAATTAGAAGCCTTTTTTTTCTAGCCACTTAAAACCTTCTAGTTATACGGGCAATGATGTGGTTGTTTGTGTTTTCTAATTCAGAGGAGAATTAACTGCCACATTGTAGCATTTGTGGTTGGAAATTTGGCTAATACCTAGGTTTACATTTTTTATAACGTATTTGTGATACCTTTGGTCTTTATACCCAGCTTTTTGTTGTGTTCCTTTTGCCTTTCTAGACTGAATTGTTTGTACTAGTATACTTAATTCCTATATTTTGGTAATTAATGACATGCAGTGACATGTCATGATCTTTTAGTTTAGTGGATGTTCTTCTTTCAGTATGCAAATGTGTTAATAAATTTATACTAAAAAAAAAAAATACTGGGTTTTTTTCCCCCAGAAAGTATCTTGCCATGTGCAAACTTTCCTCTTGGGAGAATTTAACACTGCAGGCTGTGCTCAGAGGTTCAAAATATTATAGAAATTACAATGACAGATTTCAGTTTATGCAAGTTGCTGCAGAAAGTGCTCAAGCACCTTGTCTGTAAATGTACCAGCATTTACCTCAAAAGCAATATGTACCACACACTTTTGTCTCCAAAGGATCAGATAAAATATCATTTGACTCAATTTTTCATAGGAAAGTAATGCTACATTTTTTTTAGATAGACACATAGTAGCTTTTGTCTTCTACTTTAGCAGAGTGCCTACTAATATCGTAAGTTTTTCCTTTTTAGTGAAAACACATATTTTAATTTGGCTTTTGGAAGTTTGTCCATTTCTCACTTTTTTTTTCAAGTGAAAATGTATTTCAAAAAAATTATCATTTTCAGATAAAGAGGATATATTATATAGCTCAAAAAGGCAGCTTTTTTCTGTGGTCCACTGACCCTGCAATAGGTTTTAATGACAGAAGAAACTCCTGTAATGCTTTGACTGATGTTTTTTGTCAATTTTCTCATAGGATTTGCTGTGTAAGATTTTCCAGGATTGACATCATGGTCTTCAAAGCTTGGCGAATCGAGGTTTCTTTATGAAATTAATTCTGTTCACAGGTGTAATCTATAGATTTAGAGAGCCTACTGTTGTCTTTGAGCTTTGGGTCCTGTTTCTCACATGCCTTTTCTACAACAAATATATTTCCCTATAAATCAACATTTTTCTAAGTCTTTAAAAAATTGTATTTTTTTGCTAAAACTTGCTAGTTATTGGGCTGAAACTATTTTCATAGAATTTTTTGGTGGATTTTTGCAATGCGTACATAATAACATATAACTGATTCTTGGTTTTGAAATCTAGTCTTCTAATCAGATTATTTAGAAAACTTATTTATCTATGCTCAATTTTAATCCTCCTGTGGTAGAGGTATTTGAAGACAAGCTCACATTTGGTATTTGAATGCCTCCTGATGGGTAGAACAATGACAATTTTTTTTTCCATTTTTAATATAATCTTAAAAGCTAATACATAAAATGAATGTGCATGAAATTTGTTTTTTATTAACTTGCTCATTAAGCTTCTTAAAAATTTTGAGACCTTAATAATCTAGGATTATTTTTGTTGGTTTTGTTTGTTTGTTTGTTTGTTTGTTTGTTTGAAGTTTTTTGGGAGTTTGAAGTTGTTCAAAGTTGGTTGGAGTTTTTTGAAGGTGGCACATGAGAATAGAATCACATTAGGTTTTTAATTTCTCATGGAAAAATAACAGTTGGAAATGCACTTTGCCCCCAGTTCTGCCGCTGGAATTGAGTTTGTAGCTCAACCCAGATAGCACAAGCCTGTGTTCTACTGAAACATGGTTTCTTTTAGTCTCCCTAACAGCCAGAAAACATTTTGATACTGAGTTTAATGGAAGTGATGTGAAGTCTTGCCAAATAAGACCTAATATGATGAGGACAAAGAATAGTTCTTGTGGAAAGTTCCCAGTAGGCACAGTAGCACTGTTTCTTACACCAAATTGTGTTGATTACTTTTGCGCTTGGGTTTAAGAAAGTGGTTATAAGGCTTTTAAATATTAATAGCTAAAGAGAACACCTAGAATGTAGGGAGTTCTTGAAAGAATTTGTAGTTGTGGATGAAAAACATTTTAGAACCAATGCTTGTCTGGATAGGTTCTGTATGGAATTTTAGACAAATAAGTTATTTTTTCTCTGAGTCTTAATCCAGCAACTGTCATATTTGTCATATTATCCTTCTCTTATAGACTGATTGAATTTATGTATTTGTGAATTGCTTCAGCACTAAATGAAGGAAGTGACAAATCTATAGTCTTACTTAGCAGAATTCTTACTTACTTAGCAAATTCTTACTTAGCAGAATGAAGAAACAACAGAAATTTCTTACCTGCCATAAGCTCTGAAGTATATAGTCTTTTTGGAAAAGGGTCTGTCTCTCATTCTCCAAAAAGCCAAATCTACCTACAGAAATAATATTTTTCTTCATGGGTGTATGTATAATTCCCAAACTGTAAAATAAAGACGTATCTGTTAACTTCCAGTGGTAGCTGACTGGTACTGAGCAGGTGAACTAGTCTCTTCACTAGTGAGTAGTTTAAAACTGAAGTAGCTATGCTTGCTCATGAACTAACCATAATCTCAAAACCTGCTAGTGGTCTCCAGGGCTGAACAGAGAAAATCAAGCTTTGGAAAATCAAGATTTTGGTGAATTGACTTTTCACAATAACACTGTTAATATAATACTTACTCTATACTATGAAACCTTTGGGAATTGTTTTAAATTCTATAATTTGGTAATTTTCTTCTTCCCAGTTGATTTGTATATTACCGTGACTCTACTAAGGACAATGTTTTTAATGTAATTAGGAAGGATTTGTGTATGTATAACATAAGTAGTATCAATGTAAATCCATTTATATCCCTAGTTACTCTCCTGGAATGCACTTAATTTCCTATACACACGTATCTACATCCTATTTATATATTCCTGGAGGTTTGAGGATATGCACTGAGGATGTACATAAAAAAGACAAAATTGGGAGGTTGCTTCAACAGTCAGGGGCTATGGTCCATACATCAAAAAAGGTGTGAAATATACCTGGCCTGTTAATGTTCCATTGCAAGATATACAAAAGAAGAGAGTGGAGCCAGGGTCTTCTCAATGGTCCCAAGAAATGGGATTAGAGGGAACAGGCAGAAACTGATATACAGGAAGTTCCATCTAAAACATGAGGAAAAACTATTTTGATGTAAGAATGAGAGAGCACTGGAGCAGAATGCCGAGAACGTGATGTTGTGCATCTGTTCTAGGTGAACCTGCTTAGCAGGGGATTGGGCTACAAGATCCCAAATCCTTTTTTGTATTGAGGATACTATCATAAGAAAATTTAATTGACATATGTCACTTACCAAAAGACAAATGAATTTAGGAAGGGCTGGTTTCAAAGCAGGTCCTGAGGTGCTCAGCTATTGATGCTGTTTCACTCTTCTCACTCCATTGATTTTATGTTCTATCCTTTTATTCAGACCCTTACCTGCTCTTTGGTTCCTTAACCAATAATGTCTTCTAATGTTTTCTTTATCTGTTTCAGTGAAGATATTAAAAATTCACCTTAGGCTGCACTTCTTAGGCATATGCAGATTCTGTATATCTGAGACTTAAAGAAAATGGGCTTGTGGGAACACTTAATACAGAGGAGAATAGGTATACCTTGAGCATGGTTAGATCAAAGAGGTACTTAGCAACTGAGATTCTGAAAGAACAGCTCAAATCCCACCTGGCAAGTTATTAGCTTGGGAATTTTTTCTCAATGGTGAGAGTCTTCCCACACAGTGGCCCCACAAAAATGGAAAAACAAGAAAAACTCGGCCCTTGCTAGGTGAATAAGAGAGAATTTTCAGAGTTTTAAGAGCAAAATAAGTGGAAATGTAAATGTGATAATTAGGAGATAATTATTCCCAGTAGGACTTTCTATACTCTCTAAGATGCATCCATTGCAAGAGACTGGAAAGAAAAGATACAGTTACTTCAGTTTGACCCTAAGTAAATGTGTAAATAAAAATATCCCAAAGGGAATATAAATCCCAGTTGAATGCTGCATTCCCGAAGGAATATCAGTTAACCTTGCAGTTCCAGATAACAGAAGTATAAGGCTGATATTTCTGTATCAGTTGTATCTTGTTTTTCTTTTTTTCATCTTTATGTCCAGAAGAAAAAAATTTTTTCTTCAGTCTTTCAAAATATTTCACACTCATACGGTTGGTATTTTGGACATTGATAAACAAAAAGAATCCACATAGTGCATTAATCAAATCATGACATGTAAGTAAACCCACATTTATTATGACAGAGGAACTCAGTGCTAATCTGTAAGCATATCTGTTCTGTTACACAAAGCCCTGCAAAAGATAGCAGATTTCTAAATAATTTTCTTACTAATCTGTGCAACAACACCTATGGGTTGACTGATGCTTTGATTTTTTTCATGGTGTATTGGTTTTGGCTGGGGAAGAGTTAACTTTCTTTACAGTCTTGAGCATGGGGCTGTGTTTTGGATTTATACTGAACACAGGATTGATATTATAGACATATTTTAGTTATTGATGAGCAGGGTTGACTAAGAGCCAAGGCATTTTTTTGCTTTTTATACTGCCAAGCTGCTAAGGAAGTTGGAGATACTAATATATATCAGAAGTTATTGCCACCTGCCACAGACTTTCCTTTTAAAATTACTAAGCAAAAAGTACTGAAAAACTCATGGGTTCACTACTAAATTCTTTGATATAATCACAGCTGGGAAGACTTGAATGTTTGTGGTATCATTCTGGAAAGTTAGGCATGTAAACTAGGAAAAGGCAGCTATATAAGGTTATGTGATATATTCATATTGTGCAGTGTATCTCCAATATCTGTTTTTCTTCTATTCTCTTGGTATTTTCACTGACCTTTTTCTCTAAGAGAATTCAATAAAGCATTTTTCCTCTGCTTTGCTGAAGGAAATATATATTTATTGTGTTGCTTTCTGATGAAAAATGCTTTATCAGGGGAAAGCATATTTTAAGCCCAAATTTAGCCTTAGAGAGAAAGAAACAATGGGAGTTTAATGACCGATGTTTCAAGGTGGTGGTAATCACAGAAGTCAAGGTGAGAAGATTTCATTTTTTAAAGACTAATATAGTTGCATCTTATATCATATGGGCTCATATGATATCAAAAATAACCTATTATTCTTTGAAAAAAAAGGCTGACTCCCTCTGCATTTCTGACATGACAAATCTATTCAGATGCTCTTCGTTTTGTTTAAGAACAAACTTTAATGCAGAAACTGAATAATTACCTGGGGTTTTTTTCCCTTCTGGAATATTGAAGAGAAAGGATGAGAAATGTAGAAGGAAAATCAACACAGCAGCAAAAGAAATTAATGGGAAAAATAGTTCAAATAATTTGCATATTTAACTAAATGTGAATTTAGTGAATATTTAGCCCAATAACCATCATCAGGGAGTGGAATGCACATTTACAAGAGAGCACATCTGACCCTCTGGCTACTATCACATTTTCTTTCACTGTATACACAGGCTGAAAAATAAATATACTTCAAATTATATGTTTTATAATGAGATATGAGAAGTTTATTACTTTACAGAAATATAATGATGTAATAGCTCATGTATCTGTAAACTCAAAAATTTCGAGACTGGTGATCTTGTTAGTTTATTTTTAAAAATGCCTCCCTTAAATTTGGGAGTTTAATCATTAGGAACACATCTGCTCAAACTCTACTTTCAGAATTGAGGAACACAGTTTTTGTTGACTTTAACTTTGGTTAGCATCCTTTATTTCTAGCTACTTTGACTGGAGTAAACTTAGTTAAGTTAGAAAAGAATAATTCATAACCACAGAAAAGATTGAACGAAACAAAACCAATTAGAATTTGTTTTAAGAAGAATTTAGAGACAGTTATTATATGTCGAAATTTAAGTTATCTGTGCTTATAACAAAAAGCTTCATAAGTATCTGTTTATAAGAGAAAACTATCTGCTGCAACCCTGATTAGAATACATTAATTCAGTCTAGAACACTTCTATCCGTTCTCAGTGACTCCATACAGTTCACTACTGTTCAAAGTAAGTTTCTATATTGCCATGGATATGAATGCAAAAGCCAGTTAATTATGGGCAAATAGTCCCAAGCTTCTTGTCTAACTTTTCTCCTAAAAACTGTTGATGAACTGTTCAAGGATGGAGACAATGTACACTTACATATGTAAGATCCTAAATATGTGATTGAATTTTATGTATGTGCTTCATAGAGAAAACTAACTTCCAGTACTGAAGTGATTCCATTTTTTTTATTCTTCTTTTTCTTTCCCAAAGTGAAAAGATGCAGAAAAGATATGTTTCTTCAAGTAAAAAGTTTCATGACCTTCTCTATTGAAGAAAGCAGCATGTTTTTCCCAAGGAAATGTTTCTCTATCCATATTTTGTACAAATTTTAATTTGTACAGAGCAATAACTGACTGAAAGTATGAGAAAGTGATTAAGTTTGTACCCTGGCTCTTTGGTGGTACTGTGTGTGTGGAATGGGACTGACAGAAAAGAAAAACTTTAAAAATGTCAAGATTTGCTCTAAGGTTCCACTCTGTACAATTTTATAGAGATTTGAAATACAAAATTTTATGATGTCTTTCAGGCACTCACTTGGAGATCAGCCTTCTATTCTAGGACTAGGATACCCGTCTTAGCTGTGTTTGCATTTCCATGGGCTTTACTTACAGTTTACAAAAAAAATACTTAAAATATATTAAAAAATATATTTTTAGTCCTTGTGAAGTGTTATTCTTCAAGTACAAAAACAATAATTTTTGATGCTCAAAAGATGGGGACCCCAAGGTTCTGTCTTTCCTGGATCCTGTCCTCTCCTTATTAATGTCCTGAAAAGGTGACTGAATTTATTCCATTAATTTTTCAGTTGACCAAGTTTTCTGAAGAAGGATTTGTTGGGAGAAGGGGCAGCCTTGGGATGCTTAACACTGGCCTGGTGTCTACAAGGTGGGAATGAGAGCACCAAGATAAACAGTAGTGTGAAATTGCTGCTGGGACAGGTAAGTTCAGACTGTACATATTATGATCAACATGTCACTTTGAGGATAACTAAGTGGTGGAACAGGTTGATCAAAATGGCTTCAGACTCTCCATTTTTGGAAACTTTCACGCCACCTTTGGGCCAAACCCTGCACTTCCCCATCTGAGTTCCCTGTTGGCAGGCTAAGCGCGGGACCACAGGGGAGGGATCCCAATGTCCCCTCCAAGCTGCATGATCCAGTGATTCTGTGCACAAAACAAAGACTCTGAAAACTGTTTTGAGATGGCACTTACAGGCTGTATAATGAATAAAAAGTACTCTGACAATGAAGCAGATCTCCAATTGCCATTTCTGTTTTGAGGCTTCCTTTGCTGTTTTTAATATTCATGTAGGCACCTGTGCTGAACAGATGGGCTTGCTCATATGTTACTTGTGAGTGACCTTTCAATTTCATCAACGTTCGCATTCATTTTTTATTATATTTCTTCCTTTTTTTCTGCAGTTCTTCTCCCAGCTGCGTAGGTTTCAACTGGGAATGAAAGTCATTAATAGACAAAGAGAGATGAGTTTTGTCTTCCTAGTCCTGGTACATAGTATTCTCTGGAACATACATTTTCAGTAAATATTCTTGCTTTCTCTGCCTTGTAATTATCACAAAAGTTTGGAATTTTACTGTATTAAGATTAATTGTTATATTCTCTTAAAAAAACAAAAATCAAGTTTTTTATTGGATTTTTGTCATTTACTACAAAGAAAAAAAAATAAGGTTTTGAAAATTTTCTTTTTCACTGTATGAACAGTCATTTAAAGCAAGACAGGCATTTCTCTACTTCACCATTCTGTTTCTGGGAGCACTCAGTTACAAAGCCTTAGGAAAAGTGTAAATATAAAGTTGATCTACATCTTACTGTGTTGGTCATGTCAAACTTGGCATACTGATGCACTTTGAGATGAAACCTGTATTTATCATTCTGTTTATCTTTCTGGGTTAGAAACTTGCAGGATGGCTAAGTCTAGTGGGTGGAGGTATATGGAGTTAAATCTAGGTAGTGGCTGGCAACTACCAGGGTTCCCAGGCCTCAGTTTGGTGGAAAGTTATTGTTTAATATCTTTATTTATGATCTGGATGAGGGGATCAAGTGCACCTTTAGTAGCTCTGCAGAAAACACTATGATGGGTGGGAATGTTGAACTGCTGGAGGATAGGAGAGGTCTGCAGAGGGATCTGGTCAGGGTGGTTCAGTGGGGTCAAGGCCAAAGGCACAATGTTCATCAAGGCCAGGTTCTGGGTCCTGCACTTGGGACACAACAAGCCCATGCAGTGCTGAAGGCAGACTGGTTGGAAAGTGGCCCAGTGGAAAAGGATCTGAGGGACCTGGGTCTGAACATGACCCAGGAAAGTGTCCAGGTGGCCAAAATGACTGATGGCACCCCAGCCTGTATCGGCAATAAAGTGGCCAGCAGTACAAGGGCAGTGTTGTGCCCTTGTATTCAGCATTGCTCTGGGCTCACCTCAGTTTCTGTCCATTTCTGGGCCTCTCATGAAGAAAAAGACATTCAGGTGTTGGAAGTATACAGAAATGGGCAATGAAGCTGATGAAGATTCTGGCAAGCAAGTTGCATGAGGAATAGCTGAGATTTCTGGGGTTGTTTAGCCTAGATAAAAGGAGGCTGAGGAGTGATCTTATTACTCTCTACAGCTCTTATTGAGGAGGTTGTAGCCAGGTGGGGGACACTCTCTTTTACCATGCAGCCAGTGACAGGATAAGAGGACATGGCCTCAAGCTCCTTCGAGAGAGGTTCAGGCTAGACATCTGGAGGAATTTCTTCATAGAAGGGGCTGTTAAACATTGGAAAGGATGGCCCAAGAAGGCAGATGGGTTCTCAATACCTGGAAGAGTTAAAGAAACAACTGAATATGGCACTTGTGCCATGGTGTAGTTGACAAGGTTGTGATCAGTCAAAGGTTGGGCACAATGATAACAGAGGTATTTTGCCAACCTAAATGATTCTGTGACACTGACAAATAATTCTGTGGTACTTAGACTATTCTGAGTTGGAAGGGATCCAAAAGGACCAACCAAGTCCAACTGCTGGCCCTGCACAGGACAGCCCGAAGAATCAGAATTGCCTGAGTGGTTCTTGAGTTGTCAGGCTGGTGCTATAACTTTTCTGGTGAGCCTGTTCCAGTGACCAGCCATCCACTGAGTAAGAACCATTTCCTAATATCCAACCTAAATCCGTCCTGAAATTATTTCAGGACATTTCCTCAAGTCCTGTCGCTGGCCACCTGAGAGAAGAGATCAGTGCCTGCCCCTCCTCTTCCCCTCATGAGGAAGCTGTAACTGCAGTGACATCTCTCCTCAGTCTCCTCTTCTCCAGGCTGAACAGACCAAGTGACCTCAGCTGCTCCTCATACAGCTTCACCTCAAGTGCCTTCACCATCTTTGTTGCCCCTCTTTGGACACTCTCTAACAGCTCAATGTCTTATACTTTGGTATCCAGAACTTCCCTGAGCACTCGAGGCTGCCCCAGTGCAGAGCAGAGCAGGACAATCTCCTCCCTTACCCAGCAGTAATGCCTGATGCACCCCAGGACACAGGTGGCCCTCCTGGCTGCCAGGGCACTGCTGGCTCATCTTCATTTGGGCTTTCATTTGCCATTGACCAGGACCCTGTGGTGGTGCATTACCCCCATTTAGAGGCCATACTTCAATCTGCTCGTTAGGCCTTGGCCTTGAAAATAGCATCTGGTCCCAGCTCTTCCACAGCTTATCAAAAATATTACCTGTTCCCAGGAACTGCTGCTGTCTAACAAGCTCCTCTTTTCCTTATTATCAGCCTTGGAAGCAGTTGTTCTTGCCTAAACACCATTATGTTCCTGTTCTCACACTTTCAAAGAAACTGCTGGCCCAAACTGTGGGCTGGATGAAACCTTGTAATAACTAAAGCTCATTCTCTGGTGACCCTGTAAACAGTGGTCCAAAAGGAGACCCTTTGAATTCTCTTGGACTGCAGCAATCTGCAACCAGCAATCTCCCTCTGAGTCCAAGGCCCCTCAGAGGTAGCAAACTCAGGTTTGCTAAACTGGAGGATAGCTGAAACACAATCTTGCTCTGATACCTTGACTCTTGGAGGCACAACTCTTTGCCCCTTGGGAGATGCAAAGGTACCCAAAGTGAGTATTCTACTGACCTCTGGAGGGGATTTTTCACAGGCACCTTGCTTGCAGTCACATTTTATGTCTGTGTGCATGCATGTGTGCACATGCCATAACAAATCTGGGAGAAATGCTTCTTTCTTAGATGTTTAAGTAACTTATATATCTAAGTAAGTTAGGCAAGTATGTAAAGTCAAGTCATAAATTATAAACTAAATGTTGCTCTTTAGCTAAGTTGTTAAGTATAACTTTGAAGTGGTAAGTTAGCTTAAATGCTATCAATTAGCATCAATTATGCCTCTGTTAAATTTTTAAGGTTAAGTTATGAGTTAAGATATAAGTTAAATTACGTATAAGTTAAGTATTGTTCCTTTGTTAATTTGTCATGTTTAAAGTATATGCTAAAGAGCACTGTTAAGTTTGAGTGATGTTAAACTTTTAGGCTGTGTTTCTTTTTATCCTTTCCGACACTGTCCTTTTGTTACATGTACTTAAAAACACACACTATCCCCAGATAATTCTCAGTTCATTTCTGTTTCAATTGTCTAGATTTTGCTTGGTTTTGTTGCTTGTTTCCCTGGTTGTGCCTTAACTGTCCTCTAAGTAGGAAAGTGAATCTTGCCAATGGATTTTGTTGTACTCTTGCTTAATATTAAATATGAGGTTTGCTTATACCCTTGCCAGTGAGGATTTGAATTATCTCAAACACTCATTCATAACTATTTGGGGCAGTGAGCATACTGGCAAGTAATATCACTGACTACTTACAAATGCATGGAAAGTCCAAGACCTTAGTTCTCAGACAAATGGGCTCAGAATAATTGGCAAGATCGGGAAGCCGTGAAAGGGCACTTAAAAGTTGCTAGATGCCATCAAAGAACAGGGAAGATAAAGAAATTATTTGAAAAGTGCTAGGCATGTGTCAAGAAGCTGCCTGCCAATACCGAAAATATAGTATTAAAGGGAAACAGGAACTGAAAACTGAACTGGAAATTAGGAAAGCCACTGCGTTATTGTTATCCCTGTAAACAGAACCACTGCAGAGACATTTACAGGAGGAACAGAAAGGGAAACAAAAGCTGGTAGCAAAAGCTGAGCTAACATTTTTTGCAGGCTCCAAAACCTTCTGAACCTTGTGGTGGACAGGTAAATTATACCCAAAACCCCAAAACCCCAAAACCTGAATAGGATGGCTAATTTACTAAAATGCTAAGACTGTAAGCCAGGTGAAACTGCAACTGATTATTTCTGGTGTGTTTGTTTAACTGGAGGAGGCTGAATCTTATTGAATGGTGAAAGGCCAAAGGATTTTGGGTCCTTGTGTTACTTAATGTTTCAGTCCCTAGCTCCAAATGATCCCCACTTTTTAACAAGCAGAGTGGCATACTGGGCTGGTGAAACACATGTGTGTGAGTGGAGAGCCTCTAGTGATACCTATTAAATCTATGAATTAACTCTTCCCTCCTATTACAAAAGCTGCCTGCACCCAAGCCATGCACGAGTGATCTCAAACACTTATTCATAACAGACCCCCACTTCCCTTTCCACAGCACTGCTCTCCAGCCTCTTATTCCTCAGCCTGTCTCTATGTCCAGGGTTGCTCTGTCCCATGAGCAGAATCCTCCACTTTCTCTTGTTAAACTTTATACTGTTGGTGATTGCCCAGCTCTCTAATTTGCCTAGGTTGAACTTGAACTTTATGAACTTGAACTTGAAGTTTATGAATTTATGAACTTTAGCTTTATGAACTAGAAGTTTATGAGTTTGAGCTTTAATTTACCTTTAAGTCTCTTGTCCTATATGTAATATCCTATTACTAAAAATGAAACCACATGAAATGATATCTTATGTGGAAAGTAACTTCTTATGTCTTTATGTGTTTTAAAAAGACCAAACCAAACCAAGCCCAACCCCATTTTACTGGTAACATATTAATAGGTTATTATGTACGTATTAATACATATTAATATGTACGTAGTCATATTATTGATCATGTGTGTGCTCCATAGGTAGTTTGAAGCCATCTGAAGGATTTAGCCCTGGTTCATATACATTTTTGTCTAACAGGGGTTGGAACACCTAGTCTGTGTCTATAGTATTTTACCACACACTTTCCTATGACAGAAATCCAATTTTTTTTTTCTTCTGTGTCATTTTTTTCAAAGAGAAAGCTATCCTTGGAAAGAGGTGTCAGGACTATACATTCTCTTCTAATATACAGTGCCAAATGGCTTTAAAAAGAATCATAGTGAATTTTTAAATTTTTATTCCTTTCTAATAATTCCTTACATTTGATTTTGTTTGCTGCTGCTGCTGTCTGTTGAGATGGTATTTCCAGTGATCTATCCACAAGGACGCTAGTATCTTTTCACAGAGTGACAACAACTCAACAGTGTATATTTACAGGTAGTTTGGCTTTTTCCTCTTCTTTTGACTTAGCTTTACAACTAAGGACATTAAGTTCCATGTGTCATTTTCTGGCCAGACCTTCGGTACTTCAGGGATCTTCAGCATGACTTCATACAAATTTTTATTTTGCCTGTCTTGTAGATGTTATTTCACTTAAAAGCTTTGTCATGATAAAATTGGTCTGATTCTCAGGACTTTAAGAATAATTTTACATTTTATTGTAAGGGAGATAAAAAGAATCCTTCTTTCTAGTTGTGATATATGGCCATATATTACTACAGAATAGTAATAATAACAGGAATGATAGCAACCTATATTTTTGTGGCAAGATTGATCCCTTTTTCTTCTTAGTGTTTCTAAGGTCTCTTGTTGGGAAAGCTTTCTAAAAAATTCAGGTATATTTTTGTCAGATAGATTCCTATAATCTCTGACCTTTCTAAGTCCTGTGAGGTACACCAGCTTAGTTATGTGGCATGACTTCTTTCTATGAAAACCATATTAAACCTTTCCCAATACATTGTATTTATGCATGCCTATTATTTACATATGTTTTGCAATGACTTAAGAGTGTCAAAGAAAATTTTGTGTTGGACCATTTGGGAGCCACTCTGTAAATCAAACCTGCATCACCTGAGCTGGAACAGAAGCCCCTTTTCAGCTGCACCTCTGACTCTCACACAATCAGACCAGGATTCCTTACCAGCTCAACCCCATATCAGTCTCAGTTGTTTGGATCCTGCAAATAATTCAGTCATGGTGTTACAACAAAATAAAAGCTCAGGAGGGAGCCTGAGCAGAGTAAACCCTGGCCTTTTATACCCTCACGGTCTAAGTGTATGAATGTCTGTGATTTTCCAGCTGAGTCGTTGTCTGCTGCCCTGTCTCAGTGTCTGCTCAACTGGCTGGGCCACAGGGCCCTGTGCTTTTGTGATGTGAAGTGTTGGCTCCAGGTTTTGGCTTCTTGCTCAGGCTCCTGTGATCCAGACCTTTGGATTTTGAATCTCTTACTGCAGTTGCACGCTGAGCTACCCATACTACCTGTTCTCCTTAACAAAAGGTTGGGATAACTTTTCAGCATTAATAAATCATTGCGATCCCTCCACTCAAATTAATTTCCTGTTATGTCTTTATCTTCACTTAGATCAAAATTTCCAGCCATTACAAAATGGAAGTATTAATTACTGCTGAAGAAGATAAATTTTATAAAGTTTAAAAGCAAGATCTGGGAATAACTAGCATACTGCCAATATTAATGTGGTAGGTTATCACTTCCTAACTTGAGTATCTTCTTCTTTGCCTCAGAAAAAAAAAAAAAAAATGGAAATACCTAGCTTTAGAGTGCAATACTCCTTCAACATGTAAGGAAAAAAAATTTCTCTCTTTCTAGATAAGTTTAATATACTAAACCGATTCCAGTGTTTGCAGCCAGTTTTAAAGCTCTATCTTCAGTTAAAAAGATAAAAATTAGTAGGTTTTGCATATATTCCCTAAATAAGAAGTTTAATAGTAACCAGTAAACTCAGTTTTTCTGCTGAAGTTCCCTTCCATACAGTCAAATTTACTTTGGAAAGTGACAAAAATTCTGCTATGAATGGAAAAACAGAAAGTGCTTGTGACCTGATTGTAACCCCCCAAAAAATTTCCTTTGCAGTTGGCTGCTTCTGTGAATGTTAAATATTTATGGCCAGATTCATTCATTATAAAAATGCTCACTCATATCATTAAGTCATATAATGAATTGCTTCCCCTGTTGAAAATAGGTGTTAAAATTTATATCTCATCCAATCTTGTATTGTTTTCCCTCTTCTCCTCTTCCATATCTACTTTAGTTTGCTGAGGTGGGGATTTTTCAGTTTTGGGGTTTTTTTAAAGAAATAATTGTGGGGCTATTCATATTTTAAAGCATTAGTTTCAACCTGCATCATATAATTGTAGGCCTCTTACATTACATTTATTAGGCCTTCTGAAATAAAACAGCTACATAAGAGGTTACAGCCTGTGTGTGAAAATCTGCCTTTTCAAATTAAAATGAGCAATAGTTTCCAAATATCCTTCATAGAATTAACTGTCTTGCAGACTCTCTTGTCACAATTTATTATTAAATTTGGACCTTGCACTTTCTTCTGATGAGACCCCTTTTGTGTCCCCAGCCTATATTAATTCCTCTGCATTCTCAGAAAAAAAAAAAAAAAAAACCCAAAACAACACTGTTCCTGGCTTTTGGTTCAGTGACAAGATATTGTAGCAGGAAACAGAGGAGAAAGCAGAAGAAATAAAAGTTCAGACTCAGGTGGATTATCCCCTATTCCTCCATTCTCAAGACCAAGGTTCCAACCTTACCATTTTCATGTTATAGGAATTTTTTTATCATAAGTATCAACTAAAGCATCTCAGTGATTTCAGTATGGCTTCTGATTTTCTACTACTGACTTATAAAATTATAATGTTATTTGTAGTCACCCTCCAAGACTTACATTATACACAGCAGTGCTTTTAGGTGAAATTTATGGCTTTCCTGTTTTTTTGCCCTATCACTAATTTTTGTGATCTGAAAAAGTGGCTAAGTGTTGCTGTCTTGGGTTATGTAGCCAAAAAAAAAAAAAAAAAAAAAAAAAAAAAAGAAAAAAGTTTATTCTATTCCATCTGTTGAAACCCAGTTGGGGAGGTGTTTCTTCTTTATCTGTTGTAACTCCAGGAGGGAGGAGGTGGCTGCCTTTCTGATGACAAGCCAGCTGTTAAAATGGGTGGGGCATTGTTCTTTATCTCTGCTCACTCTCCCATTACCCCCATGGGAATATCTTCTGTTAATGGACCATTAAAGCTCACAGATGATATGACACATTACAACATCCCATTATGAGATGCTCTACCCAGGGAGGAGGAGCCAATCCATTTCCACCTAGATATAAAAGAAGTCATAAGTGTCACCAGTCATCCAGTGTTCCCATGGGACTCCTGAACGAAGACTGGACCCATCTCTGGGCCCTTGGCTCCACAGGATGATCTCTGCTTCCAACAAGAATGCATCTTCCACTCCAGGAGGGCTTACTTTTGGACTGTCTCCAATACCCTGACCAACAGAGTATCTGATTGTATTTCTCACTCTGTCGGTGATCTTTTGTATGATTGCATTTATTTTATTTTACTTCATTTTTTCTTCCTATTAAATTGTATTTCTGACTTGGAGCCTCTCACTGGTTTTGCTTTCAAACAACTACAGTTGCAGATAACACATTATAGACAAAACTATTATAAAATACACAATTCAAAGACTGAAATGTACAATAAGCTACATGTATAATTCTGACTGTATACATGGAATGGTTCTACAAGAATTTGTCAAATTTCTGTATTGATTTACACTGCTAAATCAATAATTTTAGGAAATTCAATAATAAGCCTGAAAATTAAACTCTTTGAGAGGTGTAGTTTGTCCACTCCTTTCTCTAATATCACCTGGAATTCATAGAAAACTGAAAATTTTCAGGAAAAAATTATTTTCACTGAAAAATGTACTCTACAGAGTAGAAAACATAGCTTTTAGGTCTGAATCATAATGTTCTTAATTGTAATCAGACACCAGTAGTAGCAGTAAACTTCTACCACTGCAAGGACCTGTAAGAAGAAGTACTCAGCAGACATATTGTCGTGTCAGATTCCAGGAAGAATGTCTAACACAAGGGATGATGTGGTGTTAGGTTAACATGTGAATAGACCTCATACCTTTTGTGTATGTGACTAATCATTTGACGCAAACTGGCATGGATAACAAATTATGCTGTGTATTGAAAGCCCTCAAACTTACCTTTTCCATGCTACTAATCAGGATTAGGAACCTCAGAGATGAAATAATACATAAGAGTTTGAAAAACCATGTTTAGCTCTAGATTCAAAACAGATTGGGACTTTTTAAAAATATATTTTTGAACAATTTATAAGTTCAATTATAAGGAATTTATGAAGAAATAATTTTTTTTTTTCCTTTTAGATGTATCAGTTCACCAATTTCTAAAATCTATGACCATTTTTACTTCTATGAAATTTTTCATTTACTTATGATGCTGGAATCAGTGAATATATGAAATAATTATAGACTAGAAAAACTGTTTGTTGGGGTTTGTTAATGTTTTATGTACATTGGTTGATGTTTATGTACATTTTGGTTTAATGTACCCCGGTTTTATTCACCCCAAGATGGCTCCCCTGGCCTTGTTCCCCAGACTCCATTTTGTTGTTTACCCCCTAAGTTATATGACCCTCTGCCTACCCTCCCCGGAGACAATCCCTGATTGGCCCGTCCTTCCCGCCACAGGCCCTGTCCATCACCCTTACCCCCCCATGCCAATCTCCCTGAGGCCTGGGCCTAGGGATTGGCTGGGTTCCTTCCCGCCTTTTCCCTGGTCATTCCTGAATGGTTCACCCTATATCCTTGCCACTCCCTGGTTCCTTCCCATTGGTTGTCCTGCGCCTTCCCCCACACCCACCAAGTTCGATATTTAAGCCGGTGCATTTGTTTGCTCGGGGCTCTCTCTGGAGTGCCCGGGCAGGAATAAATTTCTCCTACCCCAAGCTCCTCGAGAGTCCTTCTCTTTCTTAGCATCGGCTCCCTTGCTGCAGCTCACAGTACAGGCCTAGGTGGAGGACCCCAGTCAGCAGGTGTACTGTCACGTGCGCTCAGGGCTAGCCAACCAGGGCAAGCGCACAGCGGCACTGTTTAAACATTGCTTACCATTATTATCTTTCTTACAGTGGCATAGGAAGAAATTCCTACACTTTATATTGATTTAAGGAGAAATTTTCTGATCTTGTGCTTTCACCTTCTCGTATCTACTTTCTCTCATCTTGCCTGTATGCAGGAAATAAAATGAAGATATATCTACATGATTGAATGTTAAATCCAAGACCTTATTGAATATTGTTTTTTATATGACATCTGGCAAGGCCCTAAATTCCTAATAATTTAGGGGAAAACTATGCTTTATGATTTATTCATTTTGAATATTTAAAGTTTATGTAAAATTATAATTAAAATTTTGCAAGGTGTAAATTATTCTACTCATATTAGTGCAATAATTAGTGCATTAAGACTGAGAATTAGTGCTGGAAATAGTTGCCATATTAATAAAAAATTCTGTCCGCCAGCATTTTCTATTACTGTATTATTGATATTATTTTACTTAATCTCTGTTTAATTTTGAATGAAACAAAAAAACTGCCATGAAAGAAGAATTTAACTATTCTTTGCTAATAGATGTCTTCAAGGTGTTGAGAGTTTTCCTCAATTTAACTCAGCGAGTACTTGAAACATAATCCATACTGTCCCAAAAGAAGTAATAGAATTTATGAAACTCAAGAATTACCTGGTTTATGCAAAAGTCTGATGATCTCCTCATGGCACACCTAATGACAGCTTTTTGTTTATTCTTGCTACTCCCCTAAAGTAATAAATGACATTGATTTTCCTAAATATCCTCTATTAAAGATGCAGTCTATGAGAATGGAGTTTGGGAGTTTTTTTAGAATAACATAAGGATACACTGAATGCTTCCCTTCATGTAGTAATTCTTTATTTTCATTTGGGTGACAAAGACAATTTCATTATCAACAATTTCTTCACAAATTATTAAAGCAACAAAGCATCCACCCCAGGTTGCACAATTGTGGATATTAAATGCTATCAGTTGAATAAAAGTAACCTATTGAGAAATTATTTGCACATAAAAGAGAAGCAGCTGCAATCCAGTCCTTTCAATATACACATTATCTTTAAGCAAAGCTGGTTGGAGAGTGAGGACCCAATATTATCAGTTCAAATGGCAGACTTTGGATTTCATAATTGCTAAATATGAAATTAACAATGACAATGTACTGTATCATTGCTGCATAGTGAACTGGTAAGTTTTGCCAGAAGAGTGAAGTAAATAAGGAGTTTGCATATACTGCTGGTTTAATATTTTTACTAAAAAATTCAACAGAATTAAAATATTGAAATCTCATGCTTTGGATAAAACCATTTAGTCTCAGCAGAACTGCAAACTCAATACCTCATAATGTGTGTAACATCACTTTTAATCCTGAAAATAAGGAAATCTTGTGAAGTTAGAGTATTTTAAAAATCAGAACTTAAAATGTGAAGTTTATATTGTAAATGATTGAATTACTTGAACATAAAAAAATCTGTGTATTGTTAAACCCAGCCAATTTGATTAACTATTAAGAATACACATAATACATAAAGAAAATTATGAATATTAATGTAAACATAAGTATGGTGCCCTAAGATTAAAAAAAAAAATAACTTCTTTTGTTTAAATACATACCAGAATGTCACTTTATTGTTTTGGATTTTTTGGGGATGGGGATGATAGTGGTGGTCTTCTTTTTGGGGTGGTGATATTTTGTTTCCCATTTTGTTTTCACTGTCTGTGCAGAAATTAAAGATCATTAACAAAGCACATGACCTCAGGTAGAAAGTGGGAACCTCAAAGACATCTGTGGTTACTGTCAGCAACATTTCCATAATATAATTCTTTACATAAATTAATACCTGACTAGGATATAAAACCTTTTTTAATTATTGTAAATATTAACTTTCCTTAGCCCCCTAAAAAGGCATGTGTCATGACTCTGGTCAGACAACTATGAAGAAAAATGTATTCTAAAATACATAAATTATTTCTGAAAAAGTAAAGACATTAGGTTTTGTATCCAGCATTGCCATTCAGTTACTTTTCTTCTTAGATTTCTATACAAAATGAGTTTTCTTCTCAAAATAAACTAACATGTCAATATAGTACTTTTTTCAAGTATTAGTTCAGTATACTAGAAGTGAAAAATAAACAGAATAGTTGGTAGTGAGTGGGAAAGAGACAGGCCAAAGATTTCTTCTCAATTATTTTGATTTCTAATGTATTTATGGGAAAAAAAAATCTTTTTGAAGAATATTTGTATTTCTCCCCCCAAAAAAAGAAACTTAAGATGTCTGCCTCTTAAAGAAACAGATGACAATAAAATTTTAAAGTTTGAAGAGACAAGATTATTGCATACTTGCTACATTTGTCATAAATAAATAAAAGTTAATATACTGATACAGAGTTATCTGTAGGTAGTTATGCAATAGTTTTGATTTTTTTATAAGCAAAGTAGCTGTTCATGATGGTAAAGAAAAACTAAAAACAAAAGGAAAGACAAAAACAAAGATAAAAACAAAAACAAGAATAACCTGTTAATTAAAAGAAAGCATAAAATGAAAATTAGGAGAGTGGGGAAAAAGGAAACCAAATAAAATAAAACTTAAAGAAAAGAAAATTAAATGGAAAAGAAAATGGTGAAAGCAGAAGTGAATGAAAATAAAAAAAAAGATTTTAAAAAGAAAAAGAAGAAACAGAAAAAGAGAAAAGAGAAAGGAAATGAGAAAGAAAGAAAGAAAAAGAAAAAAAAGAGAAAATTTATCTCTGATTTTCTGTTTAAATTGTTTGGTTTTATATCAAGTCTTCTTGACATTTTCCTAAACAATTTTACAAAAAACTGCAAAACTGAATTAATACAAAATAATTATAAATAAATAGCAACTTACATATTTTCATTCTGCAGTGAAGTTTCCTTTTGGTGAAATAGAAGAATATGTAGCATTGAGTGGATCAAATGGCTGTTGCAACACAGGACAGGAAGTGTAAGAACAGACTTGCTCCCATGAAATATGTGTATTATCACAAAACTGAATTTCAAGAATAACAGAAAGTCAGTTGCTGTTTTAATATATGATTCTTACTTGGAGAGATATTATCACTTTCATGTGTGTGTTGAATATGATTTCTTTCTTTATAATTGAAATAATTAATTTTGTCTAAATTTTCAGAATTAGCACTATCCTGAGCAGGAGAAATAGATTTATTAGGAACATCATTAAGCTGATTAAAGTTCTAAGATTCACTGTCTTCTTAATCGAGTTCTGTACTACTGATCTGCCTTGTCTTTAAATGTTTCATTGCCTGAACAATCCCCAAAGGAAGATTTTTTCTTTCTTTCAATGTAAATTAATTTAGTAGGAATAATAAGCTTTTAAGGAGGGAAGAAGACAGATTTTTTTTTTTTTACATTCCTTCCTGATCTCTCACATGCCAAACTTGTGTAGCTTACTGGATTAGTCTACTAAACTAGGTGAGAAAACTTAGGTTTGAAAGATTGGTAGGAGTTTCAAAGGCTAAATTCATAACAGAGTTGAAACAGTGGCACACCTAAATATAACATTTAGATTCTCAGAGGAACCCAGTGAATGCTACACAAATCTCAGTCCACAAAACACAGTGTTCATCAGTGGCATCCCTCTGTCTGCTTCAAAGTGCCGTGGCAGACATATATGTTAGCATAGGAAAAACACACATTCACAGAATTGCATATGGTGCTTTTTTGAGGGCTCTGGAAGCCAGGGGTCGCCTGGACCCAAATCTCAGCTTCGTCAGACATTTGAAATGGATACAGTTTTATACCTTTCTTGTTACATAAGGATTCATGTTAATCATTAAACCCCATTGTTCCATTGATTCTACCCTAGTAACAATGGTCTTTGTAATTCTTGCTTAAGATTCTAGTTTGAGAAAATAATCATATTTAGTTACCAAACTAATATTACAATCAACAATACTATCATTTATCGTACTGATGATTGTACAGGTACAGATCCTCCTGACCTAATTTTATTCTCAAGGCCTACGTGCTCTATCAAGAATCACCAGCATCCCCTACTTTCTCCCCCACTACCTAATCAAAGTTATACTTGATTTGGTTAAAACAATAGCATGGAATAATATCCTGGTTACAGTGGAGCCAATGTCCTGTTCTTGGGCCCTGCTACTTCAGAAATCATTTTAAACCTATGCTATCACATACAGGACTCCATAACCTCACCCAAGCGCAACAGATTTACACTCAGCTCAGCTGTGCTCAGCTCCACATGTTGACTGACCAATTTGTGTGTGGGGTCTCATCTGGTAAAAGTGCAAACTGCAGCTCTCTACCAAGGTTTATTTTTGAAAATCAAACATGGTTTGCCTGAGAAACCGCCAGCTACTTGCTCAAGGAACATCTCAAATTGTCATCAATGGGATATTTATTGTATTATTTAATGATGTGGAGTTTTGGACATTTTCTACAAACTTTGACTGTTCCTTCCCTGCCAGCAAAAGCTGCATGAGCTCCTCACTGGGGTGATGGCACCGAAGCTGAGCCAAAGGTCTTCCTTCTGCATGTGGCGTCAAAAAAAAGTTCTAACTTATCAATGTTCTCCTTGAAATCTCTGTATGTATGACAGATGAAGATCAAACAAATGTGTACCCACTTCTGTAATACATTCTCCACTTAGAATCTTGATCTTTTTTTTAACCTTTTCTTATGGTCCTTCTGAGCTTGGCTGTCTGGCTAGCTTTGCTCTCCAGTACCAGACAAACGAGTTAATCCTTTGAGTCCAGATTTCAGACAGAGACGTGACCTTGCTTGGAAGAATGGAGTGGACTCACACTTGATGTTGCTTAGGAGAGTTTATTCAGGGCGAACGCTCAGGTGATCAAAGCGTGAGTGGAGTGTGAAAGTTCTGTCTTGCTCTTATCAACATGGGCTTTACAGATGGAAATGAAGGGGAGGAGTTTAGGTACAGGGGGGCTGGACTTCGACATGTAGGGGAAAAGGGGGTGTGAATGATACCCGAGGCCTGGCAGAGCCACCTGGCTTAGCCAGAGCCATCAAGTACCAGGGAGTGTCCATAGATAACATACAATGGGTCTACAATGGGCTAGGCCAAGCTATCAGAGACATACAATAGGGATGGCTTGGGCCTATTATGTGGCTTGATTACAGCCATTAAGGGAAATGGGGTGGGGGTGGATGAACACTTACAGAAACTTAATACCAAAAATTACAAACATTTTAGAAAACCCAAAATGCACACTGCAACATTTTATTACAAAACAAGACAAGCTGCCACAAAATGAGCTTATTGCTAGCTAAACAATCTACTGTTAATTACTCAACCTTTGTGTGATTATTATGTGTCAAATATCCATTTCACTTCCAAACTATTGTTAAAATATAATTTACTAACATGTCTGGCCAACCATCAAGGCTCGTGGCAATTTCATATATTTTCTTGAATCAAGTAATTTTTAAAACACTATTTATCTTAAACTGTTTGGTTTGTTAGCAAAATTGTTGTTAGTAAGTCTTTGTTAGACTACGGCATGTACACAGTGTGCTACAAACTCCTTGAAAGTATTCTAGAAAGTGTTTTTTCTTAGAAAAAGCAGAGTTGAAACTATGTAATTATATTTCCTGCTAGTGGGTAGACTAATGTTTTTTCACTTAGTTGCAGATCAGATTATTTAATCATAAAAGCTCTCTGTAGTGTGTCTTTTTTTGTTTGTTTGATTGGTTGCTTGTTTCACAGAACTCGTCCACCTCTCTCAGCCTTTTTGTAGTGAACACAATTTTAATTAATTGTTAAGTCACGAAAATGTCTTGGTATCAGAAGTCCTACCCATGTAATTTCCAGATGGATTATTTTTTTGGAAGATAACAATGATCAGTGTATGTCAGCTACTCTTGTGACATTGATTGTATTCCTTTCTTGCCCTGGGTTGGATGGTTGTATGGAACACATCTCTGCTTAAAGCTAAAAAAACCCAAGAAACACAACCAAACAACCATAAACCCCCTCTTATTTACAAATGAACCTATATACCTCTTTATTTATTTTAAGATTAGTTTTTAAGTGCAAAATCAAGAGATTTAGTGATTTTACTGCTGTCTTGAGAACTTCTATCTGGCAGAAGTTTGAAGTAGTAGTCTATTCTTAATCTATATAATACTTAGTATTATCTATAAAAACTTAGTATTCATATGTTGATTCTTTCTAATGTCCTTCTAATATTTTGATCTAAAAGCCAGCATATTATAATATTGGAAGATACAACAAAATTGAAGTCAATGAAGCATGCCTCTGGATTTCCCCTTTTTTTTCAGTCAGAGGAAAACCATAAAGAAAACTCCAGTTTAGCACACAGACATAATTTACATATCTCTAAATTGTTTTGCAATTAGGCCCAACATGCTAGACAAATTGAATAATTGAATCTAGAGTTATGACATAAAAGATTCTTATAAAAATATTTAATGTCTATATTTGTCATACATACATATATAAAATCTTATTGAAGCTTGGGCATTTGCATCATTCCTTTCAAATCAATTCTACACAGCCCCCCTGCAGAAATGCAGCATTCAAGCCATTCTTTTTAAGTGATCCATGGAACGGCATTTTACAATAAAAGCATAAAATATTTTTTGATACTATCATTATTGAAGTCATGGGGTATAACATTATAATTAATAGTTAATATAGTTATTATTTCACTAATTTCAACAATTAATTGCATTTTTTCTCTAAATATCTATAAAATGTGTTAAGGAAAACACTTTCACTTCCTTCATTTTATTAGTGAATCAATACATTAAAAGCATTCTTAAAGCATTCTTCCTTCTTCCTGGCAGAAAATCTGCCAGCATTAACTTATATTTTTCTCAGAGCATTCAATCCAAATCTTCAAACAGTGCAAAATTTTATGTATAAGTGGATTGCCTGTATGCTGAAACACTAATGCAATACTGTCCCTCTTTTTCCCCAGAAAACCATCCTATAATAGTGATATTCAGTTAAAAAACATAAAGCATCCAGGAGAGTTTATAAGTTACATGTACCTAAAACCAATCCAACCCAAACCAAAATGAAACAAAGAAAAAAAGACCACCAAAACCTCCCACAAACCTGCTAGGTTTTCAAGTTATTTAGCCTTCAAAATACTTAAATAAAACTTGACAGCAGCATAGGTTTCTCACAAATTCCAAGGTAAAAACTAAATTCAAAGACAGATTACATAATTTGCAATACTGTTGTTAGAGGGTTTGTAACATTAAACTTCTTCTTGAGGATACTTCTGAGTGAACTTGATATATAACAGGTGTCTATTTCTCCTGTCCCAGTTGCCCGTTGTGCTTTTCAGAAACACGCATTAAGCCTTTGTTTTGTGAGAGTTTGAAATACAAATGCATAAAACCACCTAATTGAGAAGGTTGACATTTGGGCTTTTTTCTTTTTCCTTTCCCAAAATCAGAGGTATTTGAAACACCTCACTGATCATGGTTGGGCAGTCAGTTGTTGCGTATCCAGATATTGAACTACCCTGACTGAGGCCTGACTTGAGTCCTGTTAAGGCCTCCAAGCCTGTTAAGCAGTTAAAATTCCTAGTAAGCTTGTGGCGTAGTTAGAAATAGATATTAAGGTGTTTGGGAAATAGAATAGAGTATTGAAGGACACGAAATAAAGTTGTTAGTAGGCTTGTGTTAGCCACCTTAAGAGTAAATCAAACAATGTGTGTTTGCATTCTTTCGTCTGCTGTGTGCCAATGAAAGAGTTATTACATATATAAACTATGTAAAGCTCTATATAAACTGCTGCACTGCCTGTAATAAATGGAATCACGTATGATTAACCACACTGGTTGGATTGGTGTGAGTTCTGTCTAACCCTCTAACATTATTAGTGGTAACCCTGGCTTCAGTCAGTCTTCTACCTTCAGGTACTACCACACTAGTGAAGGATGGATAACTACTGGTAATGGACTGGGTTAATACTTAGGTATTTTGAGTGCAAATTACTTTCATGCTTATTTCTATTCTCTCAGAGAAATAATTTAATCTCTATCTCATTTTCCCTTCTGTAAAATAGCAATAATATTACTGTGTGCAATTGAATGCAGGGGAAGTTCACAGTTTTGTGGGACAGATACATTTGTAGTGATTAGGTAGGAAGGGTTTCACATGTTTTCAGGCTTAACTATGCATGCTTGGGAAAAGAGTATGTTATATTTTTTATTTTTCCCATATGGACATTGGTCTCACTTGTGGTTTTGACAGAAAATTAATCCCCGTAGATCCACATTCTCATTCATCTAATTTTTTTAGAATTGTGTAGGATTGCATTACCAAGGGAAAAAAAAAATTCAGAGAAGGCTTTCCTCTTTTAAAACTTTAGAATCTGCAAATCAAAATATATTTTCAATACACAAATGGTTTCTGAGTTCATTATGCAGCATGAGAAAAAAAAAATAAAGTTTTAATCTGATCAGAAGTACTGCTCATACAGAATGAGACAACAATTTTATAATCCAGAAAAATCAGGGAACTATTTAATTGAATACCCTGATTTAAAATTTGCACAATAAGTGATAAAGAGCATATTCAATCTCTATTTTCCTTCATCTGCAGATTTATCCCATCTTGCTCTCTACAAAGAGAAGTTATATTATCTTCCATTTCTACCATCCTGATATGAAAACAAACAAGCACCGTGAGCTCTGAATGGAGAAAGACATCTGGATGTAACCATGTCAGAGGAGACAACCCTGTGGGGCCAGAAATTTAACAGGGAAAGAGATAACACTCCTGTAATAGCACCAGTAGCACACTGCTGTGGCTTGTATTTTCTCAGAAATACCCACTAAAAACTTGCAGTGGTTTGCAGTGATTACAGCCCACTTATTTCCTTTCAGGAGAGACAGTGCACGCTTTGCAGCTTTCCACATTAGTGTGCAAAGGCAAATAAGACAAGTATATTTTTCTTACAGATCCTGACCTTACTCCATTAGTGTATTATTCTATTACACAGCTTCTAGTGTAGAATCCAGCCCTTCAGGACTTTAATATCTCATTGGGCCAAAATAATAGAATAGCTATTTCCTGAGAATAAATGAAAAAGAAAACTGATGTTTTGTGCTTTTCTTGAGTTCTGTGCCTTTTCATCATTGTAGGGATTTTTGTTTTCTTTCGCTCTACAGAATAAATATAAATGTGTTTCTAAAAAAGCAAAAGAAGTGATTTCACTACCACTTGAAAGTAAAAAATAATAGGAAAAGTGAAAAGATCCTTTCCTATTACAGCCTCTCCATATTATATCTGTATTTTTGGGTGATTTCTAATTTACCAAATGATCAAAACAAATTACATTTAAGCATGTTTATTGGTTTTGGTTGGTTGGTTTTGATTGTTTGTTGTTGTGCTTGTTTCTTGTTTGGTTTTTCTGTATGTGTTTGAGCAGCTTTGCTTTTTTATTGTGGGGGTTGGTTTCCCAGAAGCTTGTTACTTCTTTAACCTGTCTTCATTCCACTCCACCCAATTTGCGCAAATTGGGCAATGATGCTGCTGCTTTCTTTCTGAAAGGATGTAAGACTTTTAGAGAAGAGATTGGTGTTACCTCCGTATTATGATTTTTTTAACCTTTTCTAACAACAGGACTGTTTAAATAGTAAGCTCTTAGTAAAAGTAATATCTGACCTTTGATTAAAACACCTTTTACAACTTTATCATAACAAAAATTATTAAACTGATACATTTATCTGAGTAGTATATTCAAGTGTTAAAACACTGATGAAGCATATTAATAGTAACAGATTACACAAGTGGTAGATATTAAAATGGGTAACAGAAAAATCAAAATATCAAAATAAAATTTTTTCATCACAATTTCAAACTAGAAACTGGCAAGGGGATACCAGATTGATTTTATTTTTACTTAGTACGTTCTCGCTGCACTCCCCTACATTATTAAAACACAAAGATGATTTTCCATTTCACCTAGGAGCTAAAAATGCAACACATACATTTAAAGGCTCGAATGAAGCAATTCATCCAAATAGTAGAACTCAATCATTTTTGGTGATGTCAAGTTATGGAGCCTCAGAATAGACATTAAATTTTGTTCTCAAAACTTTTATTATTATCTATGGAAATGAAAATACACTAACTAATATTGCAAACCTGAATGATTTGCTGAGCTCCATAGATACATATATATGTGACTGTTTTTATAACTCCTAGAGAGGAATCCATTACACAGCTCAGTATATATGTTATTCTGTGTGAAATTCAGACTTTTAATCAGGTATTGCTGATTGGGGAAGAAAACCACAAAATATAAATAAAATATTTCTGTTCCTTTTATTTCTTAATCTTCCTCATATTACTGCCAGTATCATGTTAATCCCAAAGCACTTGTGAGTGTTCAACTGTCACTGATTTCTCCAGCAATCACTTTGAAGCAGTGCTGGTTTTGATCACCTAGTTCACCCATAATCAGAGGATAAATCAATTAACCACAGCCATGGACAATTTGTTTATAAAATTGTTAAAGGTATTGCCCAGATAGAACTGTTGAAGAAGTAATATTGGAAGTATAAAGGGCTAATCATTTTATTTTGTTGTTGTTGTTTGATTTTTAAATTAAGATTCTTTATGATACAAGATTATTAGGCTATGCTAATGATTTAGAGGGATGATGTACCAAGATTTGGAAACTTTCCTAAGGTTTTCATAAACTGAAATTAGCAGTAATCTGTATTAAGCCTGACATTTGGACACATTGTGTTAATTGCCATTAATGTGATTTTTTTGTACAGAAGAAACATGGAAAACAACTTGCTGGGATATTATTAGATACCCTTTTATCCTTTGAAAAAAGGGTGACATACAAGTTATAAGTTGCTTAAATGGAACATCAGTAATTTGCTACAGCTAAGGATGTAGACCTATAACCTCTAAAATATTATTATTAAGACATCTGTTAGCTGCATAATGTAGAAACTATAGTAGATTTGCAAGATTTCAGATGACAGATGAGTAAAGCTATATAAAAGAAAAAAGATTGATTATCTCATTTGACAAGTAATCAAGAGATACTTATATTTCGTAAGATACCAATAACTGATGGACAAATGGTAACCTTGTGGTCTAATCTCAGCACAGGACGAGCCTGGATATGCTTTTATTGAGTTGAACTTGAAGCATGCCACTGTCTGAACTCTATTTTCAATTGACCTCTACCTGATATTTTTTTGAAAGAGAAGGGAAAAAAAAAAAAAAAAAGATCAGGGTGATCTTAATTTTTCCTCTTCTATTTGTAATTTCTGTGTTCTACTTCAAAAGCAGGTAACCTAATTCTAGATGAGAGTATAAATGTCACATCAGAGTTAGGGAAGAAAACCAGTGTCCCTTATAACTGGGGGAAAAATAAAAGCCCCAAAGAACCCTCCAAAACAAAGCCATTTGTCCCTAATTACAAATGAGATGATTAATGTCTTTAGGACAACAGGTCTCCACCATTCCCACTTAGGTGCATTTTAAATGTGTTCGTGAAGGAAGGGAGAAGATGCAATATTCTGCCTTCCACAACATTTAGTAGTTCCAAACAAATTAATAAATTTCTGTCCATGCAGACTACTTAATTACGTGTTTTTTTTTTTTTTTTTTTTTTTTTTTTTTTTTTTTTTTTTTTTCCTCATCACAGAGATGATTAAGGTAGGATCTGATTTTATAGTGGCGTAGTCTGGCATGATTGAATACAATTTTTTTGACCTGTATAATTTTACAAGTTTATACCATGTGTTATTTAGTGTAAGTTCCTTAATTTATTTTGCAATTTTCTATCTTATCAAAATTGAAAGAGAAATCTGATCTTTGCCAAAAATTCCTAGAATTACCTGGTGTTCTGCTGATCCATTCTTGTAAACACTGATTACGTTTCATGTGTGACCCTTGCACCTTCAAATAGAG